>NC_065444.1:71463547-72888547 GCF_917563875.1 Diabrotica virgifera virgifera
AATACTAATCCAATAAAAAAATTATAATAATTACACTTTTATAAAAAATAACTTTTTTATAATAAAACCTTTTTATTATTTATAGGAAAGAATATAAAATATTTTAACGATAAACGATTTAACGATTAGATGCTTAAAATTCCAAAAATTACACTCTAATAAAAAAGTACTTTTTATAATATCACGGTTGTGTTATTGTACATATAGGACACAACATGTTTGGAAACAATAATTAACTTATAAAATATGAATTTTTAGCAGATGTATTAACTGTTATTTATAATTATGATTCCAAAAATTACACTAGTATTAAATATAATTTTTTTAAATACCACGGTTGTTTAAAATGGTATAATATATAACTTTAAGTATATAAACTTTTAATTATTTATTAAAACAATTAAAAAAAGATACGCAACAGCCGGGTTCCAACTGGGGACCTCTCGATCTGCAGTCTAATGCCATTGAGGCACCATCAATTTGTAGATATTGATTTATTAACGTACAGTGGAACCCCGATAAGTCGGCCCCGATAATCCAGAAGTCCGGCTAACCCGGACCGATTTTTATCAGACAAACATTTCAACAATAAAAATGTATGTAATATAATATTTGAGAGATAATTTGCATTTGTGTAATTCGAACAATGCGATAGTAAAAATGAGTCAAGGCACACAATGATCATCGAAAACAGCAGGCACCTGTAGTATCCCTTTATGTATTTCAAAATGTCTTAGCATTTTTTAAAATAGACTAAAAGGCTATTTAAAAAATTATTTTTTAAACAATGGTCTTAGTCTGTATTGTGTGTAATATAGTCTTGTATTGCTAGATTCCGTTCTGTAATAGTGCTTCAGATAGATTTGTGTTTGCGTGTATTTTTGTCTACTTAATGGCAACAAAACGTAAAAATGTTGTAGTGACAATGGAAAAGAAAGTAGAAGCATTAGGTAGGATTGATTAAGGCGAATCTTTAAAAACAATTGCAGATTGCAGCATCATATGGTGTCGGTACATCTACAGTATTGGATTGGAAGAAAAATAGAACTAAAATCCAAGAATTTTGTTTCAAAATGATAATAAAAGACAAGTTTCATGTTATTTCAATTAAAACAGAGTTTATTTGTAAGTATACCGTATTTTATTAATTTTTACCATATTTTCCGGCTAACCCGGATTTTCGATAACCCGGATCGGCCGCGGTCCCCATTAATCCGAGTTATCGAGGTTCCACTGTACTTTAAAAGATCATTGCATTAGTCACATTTTTAAAGTAGTTTGAAATTTAAAAAAAAAATAGATTTATCCATACAGTGTGATTGGTCAGTGAGGTAAAGCTTTGTAGATCCGTTAATCCGTTATAAGTAATAGATAGTAATAAAATTTAATAACAAAAATCGTAGCCAACTTTTATTACAGATTGATAATCAGTAATCGTAAATTGTAAGTTTTACACAATTATTCAGTCATGGCTTACTTAAAATTGGGAAAGATTTAGACCCGTAATTATTAATAATTTTGCTCTGAAAAATGAAAATATCTCGAAAACTAATAAATTTACACAGGGAATGTTATACAAAAATTATAGTATGGTAATGGTACTTTTCGATAATGATATAACATACAGGGTGTTCTATTTAAAATTACTGAGAAAATAATGTACTTGCGTTTTGACTCACCCTGTATTCAATATGAAGAAAATTAGCAACACAATTATTTACGAAAATTTTGACAATAAATAAAAAAATAAGACGTCAATAAACCATTGACCTTGTGCTTGCTTTTATACAGGTAGTTAAACTTGTTACGATTTTCATATAAAATTGGTTATAACTTTGTAAATACCCCGTATAACATACCAAACCTTTATTGGAAAAGTTACGAAGATTTCGAATATAAAATAAAATACATGGTGTTCTATTTAAAAAAACATAAGTTTGGTCTGCCACTATGTTATCGAACACCCTGTAACACTTTTACTAATTTTGTAATATGAAACTCAAAGTTCGCTACAATTTTTGTTATTAAGTTTTATCGTCATACATTACTATAACGGAGCTATGGGGCTTCATCCCACTAATTATTAATCACCCTGTATAATAGTAGTAAAATATTGCATTGTTAGCTAGTTCTAAGCTATCCTGAAAATTTCAGGTGTCTAGGTGGCCTAGAACTATTTTTAAAATGGATTACAAAATTTGCGGAGTCCGTGACACCAACCAACCCAAGTATATAAAAAGGTTTTAAAAATGGAACAGGTTTGTTGATTTTGTCTGGATTTACATACAAATTTAATAATAAAAGTTTCATTTCGGTACTTTTTTATCTTTGAATGGGGTATTATTATAAAAGTTTCATTTCGGTACTTTTATTATTAAATATGTATGTAAATCCAGACAAAGTCAACAAACCTGTTCCATTTTTATAATTTTTTTATTGGATTAGTATTGGTAATGTAATCAAACAAAATGTATGATTCAGTTTACTATAGCCTAACTCAAATACACCTAAAGGGTAAATTTTTTCTTCAAAATTAACAAAAAATAATGGTTGTTGGCGAAGATGAGACTCAAAAATTAACATCACAATGTGTACGCTAGACGAGACAAAGATAGCTATCTCTAGACCAGCGGTTTCCAACAGGCGGTAAGAGTATTTTAAAAAACTAAGAAAAGAGTTTTCTAAGTTTTGAGAAAACAGGATACAGGAATTTTACTACAGAATTATTAGATTATTTTTAATTTCATTCCTTTATGTAGGCTAATTTAAATAAATAATTTTAAAAGCAATATAATGATCTGTTTTGTTTACACAAACCTAATGGTTTAAGAGCTAGTGAACCCTCCGAGTAACGGTCTTCCTGTAAAGCTAGAAATTTGTATAGTGATAATTCATAGCACACCAAGGCTAAAAACCATGACCTGGCAGGCATCAGCCCTGCACGTGTATCTACCAGGTGAATCGAAAAATGCATAGTTAAGGGGAAAAAACTTTCTCCTGTAAAGTTTAAATTCAAGTATGTGTTTGAGTAAGTCATTTAGAAGAAATGTGTATAATGACAGACTATTCTGAACAGCATAAGACCTTGCCAGGCGAGGGGAAAGATTAGGCTTTTTTCCTAAAATTATTTTTTTTTGCATCGAACAAGGTTTTTTTATATTTTTTGAATCATTCCCAACAGAAAGGTCTAAGTGATTTTTCTCTTAGGTTAATAGTTTTTGACATATTAAGAGACTAAAAATTTAAAAATTGCGAAAACATCCATTTTAACCCTGAATCGGACATTTAACTGAAAATTTCAATGTTGCCAAGGTAAGTAGATATTCTTTAAGCATCGATTGATGAAGTCCCGAAGAGTTTTTTGCAATACAATATCGAAAACCCCTTTGTTTTTTAATTGCTAATTAAGCGGGCGCGACACTGTAGTATAAGTGAGGACGTTTGAGTTTGCATAAATTTATTATCTCGAGAATGGGTAAATTTGAAGAGAAATCCTCAGACAGGTCGAATTTTATTTTTAATTTAGGACTTTTTGGCATACCTATATACAATACTAGCGACGTCATCCATCTGGGCGTGATGACGTAATCGATGATTTTTTAAATGGGAGTAGGGGTTGTGTGATAGCTCATTTGAAAGATTATTTAATTCTCTATTCAGTAATATAAACAATAACACAATTATTTATACAGGGTGTACAAAAACAATTTTTTTATTAAATTAATTTACGCAAAAAGAAGAAAAATTTTTTGCACACCCTGTATAAATAATTATGTTAACGTTTATATTGCTGACTAGAGAATTAAATAACCTTTCAAATGAGCTATCACACGACCCCTACCCTTATTTAAAAAAATCATCGATTACGTCATCACACCCAGATGGATGACGTCACTAGTATTACATATATGCCAAAAAGTCCTAATTTAAAAATAAAAATCGAACTGTCTAAGGATTTCTCTTCAAATTTGCCCATTCTCGAGATAATGAATTTATGCAAACTCAAACGTCCTCACTTATACTACAGTGTCGCGCCCGCTTGATTAGCAATTAAAAACAAAGGGGTTTTCAATATTATATTGCAAAACACTCTTGGGGATTTCATCAATCGATGTTTAAAGAATATCTACCTACCTTGGCAACATTGAAATTTTCAGTTAACTGTCCGATTCAGGGTTAAGAACGGCTGATTTCGCAATTTTAAATTTTTAATCGCTTATATGTCAAAAACTATTAACCTTAGAGAAAAGTCATTAAAGACCTTTCCTGTTGGGAATGATTTAAAAAATCTAAAAAACTTTGTTCGATGCAAAAAAAATAATTTTAGGAAAAAACCCTAATCTTTCCCTTCGCCTGGCAAGCTCTTATGCTGTTCAGAATTGCCTGTCATTGTACACATTTCTCCTAAATGACTTACTCAAACACATACTTAAATTTAAACTTTACAGGAGAAAGTTTTTTTCCCTTAACTATGCACTTTTCGATTCACCTGGTAGATACACGTACAGGGCTGATGCTTGCCAGGTCATGGTTTTTAGCCTTGGTGTGCTATGAATTGTCACAATACAATTTTCTAGCCTTACAGGAAGACCGTTACTTGGAGGGTTCACTAGGTCTTAGACTATAATAGCCTATTATTAAAGTAAAGTGCGGCCCTCACCCAGACCAAAAGTTTCTAGTTTGGCCACAATACCTTGTAAGCTAGAAACCCCTGCTCTAGATCATGTCTATGTCTCAAGTTTAGACCGTCACGAAACCGTTTCGAGATCGTCGCGCAAAGTGGTCTACAAGTGAGTACGAGGCTTAATAAGTATCACAATCAAACGTTCCAGAAATCCTTGAGGGATCGGTACTCACCTGAGGGATCGCAGACGTAAGGATACCATAAGCATCTCTTTGTAAAGAGAGTGAAGTCGATTTTACTAATAATGAAGTCACTGAAGGTGGATATGAGCCATTACCTCCGATTTTCATGAAAATTGGTGAGTGATTAGAGGATACCTCAAGGAACAAAAGTGACAAGGCGCCAACTTGCACTTTTACCCTGGGGGTGGATGCTACTACCCCTTGCTGGAAAATTTCGGATTTAAGGATTAAATCAATATTTTGAGTTATTAAAAATCGAATATTTTAATTTTTCGTGCAAAAAAAATGCATGTTTAAAAGCCGATTTTCATAAATAACTCAAAATCTATAAGGTTTTTACAAAAAAGTTATGATTACCAAAATTAAAAATAATAAAAAATCGAGTACCTACCTATGTAAATTCCTTTCTTGAAAAACCTTTGAACGTATATTTTTTTCGGCGAGTACTCAAAAATCTAAGCTATTTAAGCTTATGATGGAAAAACGATGCATTTTATGGCATATACGTACTAAACATTTCTCAAAGCACTCAGAAATATCTATCCAATGAGCTACTGAAGACGTTGATAGCATAAAAATATATACTCCAAAAATTTTTCAAAATTTATGCTCAAAATGTTTTTACAAAAAATGTTATTGTTTTTTTAGAATAAGGCGTTAAGAGCAAACAGTAGCGATCAACAGGTAGCAACAAACGTGTTCCAAGATTGCGGCTCTAATTTTGAATATTTTATCGAGATATTTGGCACACATATTCTTAATATAATAAAGAATGGCGGTACAGAGCCCAATTTGAGAAATATGTTACTATGTGTATATAAACGTCACTGTCAGTGTCTAATTACCGACGCACTGTTGCCTCACTTTTGAAAGTTCGCAGAACTTTCGCAATCTTGGACCGCGTTTGTTGCTACCTGTTGATCGCTACTGTGTGCTCTTAATATATTTATGATATCAGATTAATCTAAAACATTTTAAAACATTTCAAGGGCTATAAAATTGTATTAAATTTAATATTTTAGATCTCTTATTTTTTTTAAGATAAAAGGTTAAAGGGCCCCGGCTACATGAATTTCTCAGTAGAATTTAGGCTTTAAACATTTCGATCTTGGGTATTTTTTATCCTACAAAAATAGTAAAAAAATAAAATATTTGTTAAAAAAAAATTAAAATTTGGCACTGTGTCATATTTTACGTATATCGATTATTTTTTGAGTTATTATCAAAAGAAAATGAAAATTATGAAAATTTATAAAATACTGATTTTTTAAATCATAGGTATATACCAATATTTTTTAAATGTGCTTTCTAAACCGGTCAAAATCTTTGAGGTCATTACTTATGCTAAAATAAATAATAAGGTCTTATTGGGAGTACTTATTATAAATTTTAATTTTTGTGGAAATGCCGTATGTTTTATTTTTCACTTTTTCCTCAAAAATTCGAAAGAGGGGACCAACTTTATTTTGAGTGTAACTCGCTTAGTTTTGTTGATATATACTTTTATAAAAAAAGCAAAGCTTTTCTTTGGAATTTGACAAATAAGAACGTATTTTTCATGAGCTCTGGTGCTGTTTCGAACTGTGCTTTTATACTCTGGGCTAATTAGCAAAATTCATGGAAAAGTTGTTTACCAGCAAT
The DNA here is from genome assembly GCF_917563875.1 of Diabrotica virgifera virgifera. Taxonomy (NCBI): domain Eukaryota; kingdom Metazoa; phylum Arthropoda; class Insecta; order Coleoptera; family Chrysomelidae; genus Diabrotica; species Diabrotica virgifera. The sequence goes on from NC_065444.1 coordinate 71,470,055, forward strand.
TTTATTGCTGGAATCGAATTATAAGATCCTAAATATTAATAATATACAGTTGAGTCCGGGAATCTTTACCCGTGCGTCATCCGCAGATAGTGTGCTACTTTTTTTTATAAACAAAATGGCGCCGACAAATCGTATTTTTTTCAATTATTGCTCTATAGCTCCGAAGATTTTAACTTTACAACAAAAACACCCAAATAAAAATTTACCGCAATTAAATTCTGCATAGAGATATGTTTTTCCCGATTTGCTCCGACGAAAATTTTCCTCGGAAAATACGGGTTTTCCCAACAAAAACTCTAATTTTCAAATAAAGTTTTAGGTAATTATTAATCAATAATTAAATAACTTAGTGACATCAAAGCTTTCTTGGTGTAGATTGTAATTCCAAAAGCGGGTGAAAATTAAACGAATATTTTAGCAACAATTCAATTGTTAATTTACAATTTACGATCGCAATAATAACCAAAATAATCATGATACATTGATCAAACTTATAAAGATTATAAAGATGAGATGCTTATTTAAGATGAAACAGTAGCGATCAACAGGTAGCCAAAACGCGTTCCAAGATTGCGGCTGTAATTTTGAATATTCTTTCGAGATATTTGGCACACGTATTCGTAATATAATAAAGAATGGCGGTACAGAGCCCAATTTGAAAAGTATATTAATATGTGGAAGTTACTCTGTAATTAAATACAATATTAAAAAAACGAGCCTGTACCGCCATTAAGAAGAACAAAAAATACACTTTCTTCAAATAAACTATTTTATCCGACGCCTAGATTTTGTGTCATTTTGGAACTACTAAAATTTTTCATTTCATTAGTAGTTCCAAAATGACACAAAATCTAGGCATCGGATAAAAAAGTTTATTTGAAGAAAGTGTATTTTTTTGTTCTGCTTAATGGCGGTACAGGCTCGTTTTTTTAATATTTTATTTAATTACAGAGTAATTTCCACATATTAATATATTTTTCAAATTGGGCTCTGTACCGCCATTCTTTATTATATTACGAATACGTGTGCCAAATATCTAGAAAAAATATTCAAAATTACAGCCGCAATCTTGGAACGCGTTTTGGCTACCTGTTGATCGCTACTGTATCACCTTAATATTTTATTGAGAAAATATAAATTTTTCGTTTTTTGCATAATCTTTAGATTTTGAAAAAAAAAATAGTTATAATACGCTGGTCTAATTAGTAAAGTACAAAAAAAGGTTATTTACCAGCAATTTTCAGGAATATTATTTACCAGGAATATCATGCTCCTATATATTAATAATATAGGTATTCAAAGTCCGCAGATAGTGTGCTACTTTTTTATTAACAAAATGGCGCCCCAAATCGTGTTTTTTTTCAATTATTGGTCTATAACTCCGAAGATTTTAACTTGACACCAAAAACACTCAAATAAAAATTCACCCCAATTTAATTCTACATAGAGGCATGTTTTTCCCGATTTGCTCCGACGAAAATTTACCTCGGAAAATGTAAGTTTTCCCAACAAAATCTCGAATTTTCAAATAAATTTTTTGGACAAGTAATTATTTATCAATAATTAAATAACTGGGTGAAATAAAAGCTTTCTTGGTATAGATTATAACTTCAGAAGTCGGTGAAAATTAAACGAATATTTTAGCAACAATTTAATTAACAATTTACAGTCGCAATAACAACCAAAATAATCATGAGACATTGATCAAACTTAGAAAGATTATAAAGATGTGATGCCTATTTAATATTTTGTCGACAAAATATAAATTTTTCATTTTTTTGCATAGTCTTTAAATGTTAAAAAAAAATAGTTATAAACAAATTAACATTTCTCAGAAATTGTTTATTATATTCTAATTTAAAAAAAAAAATTAAAATGCGTATTTCAAAGGTCTTGAAAATTAATGTTTAAAAATTTTTTCCAACCATTTGCAAAAAAGTTATGAAACAGCAAAGTAAATATACGATTGCTCCATTGTTTGTAATTTGTTTTAATTGTTTCAAAGCTTAAAAGTGAGTATGTGGTACAATCTAATTACTCACAAAGAATATTAAATATTAGTTCAATGGTTATATTTTAATCAAAGATTAAAAATACTTTTTTTTGTAATTTTTAGCGCGAAAGTAAGCTTGATACAGAGCCGGAGCTAAAATGTTCACTCGAAGCGACTGACACGCAGCATGCATAATACTATAATTTTATTTATTAAGTGTACGTCGCGCGGCGGCCGAGTGAAAATTTTAGCTACAGTACTGTATTAGTCTACTTTCGCGCGTGTAAATTACAAAAAAATATATTTATAATCTTTAATTAAAATATAACCATTAAACTAATAATCGATATTTTTCGTAAATAATTAGGTTGTACTTTAAACTCACTTTTACGCTTTGAAAGAATTTTAAAAAATTATAAACAACGTATTAATCGTATGTTTATTTTGCTTTTTCATAACTTTTTTGCAAATGGTTGCAAAAAGTTTTAAAGCATTAATTTTCAGACGAAGTAGTTTTCAATCCTAATAGTAAATTATTAATATTGAGAATATTAAAAATATTACTAAAAGATTTTTAAATTGAAAACTTATTGGTACACTTTCCTGGTGACACCTCCAAGATTTCTACAATTTGCAAGTCAAATGGAGGCTGCAGTGAAGACGAGAGGAAAGGAATTCTACACTATGCAATTCACATCCCCCGTCTGCAGCTGGTAAAGTTCCAACGGAAAAATGCACCTAGTTACTCTACGGAGTAATACGATTATAAAATAAAAATGTATACCATTTTTATTCAGTTGCAATGCGAAGGCAAAACAATCTTACTTTTCAATTAGAATACGGAGTGCAGTCCAGTCCCTTGAATCGCGATTTTCGGCTCTTATTGGAGCCTTCATCGGAAGGAACGTAGGCACTGTTCTCCATATTTTAACTGATTCGTATCGAGAGGTTTTCCCACCCATTGCAACTGAAGTGATGATAGTAGGTGGCTAGCGCCATCTGGCATTGAAAGACGAAGTAGTTTTCAATCCTAATAGTAAATTATTAATATTGAAAATATTAAAAATATTACTAAAAGATTTTTAAATTGAAATTGAAAACTTATTGGTACACTTTCCTGGTGACACCTCCAAGACTTCTACGCTGAAGGCTCCAATAAGAGCCGAAAATCGCGATTCAAGGGACTGGACTGCACTCCGTATTCTAATTGAAAAGTAAGATTGTTTTGCCTTCGCATTGCAACTGAATAAAAATGTAATACATTTTTATTTTATAATCGTATTACTCCGTAGAGTAACTAGGTGCATTTTTCCGTTGGAACTTTACCAGCTGCAGACGGGGGATGTGAATTGCATAGTGTAGAATTCCTTCCCTCTCGTCTTCACTGCAGCCTCCATTTGACTTGCAAATTGTAGAAGTCTTGGAGGTGTCACCAGGAAAGTGTACCAATAAGTTTTCAATTTAAAAATCTTTTAGTAATATTTTTAATATTTTCAATATTAATAATTTACTATTAGGATTGAAAACTACTTCGTCTTTCAATGCCAGATGGCGCTAGCCACCTACTATCATCACTTCAGTTGCAATGGGTGGGAAAACCTCTCGATACGAATCAGTTAAAATATGGAGAACAGTGCCTACGTTCCTTCCGATGAAGGCTCCAATAAGAGCCGAAAATCGCGATTCAAGGGACTGGACTGCACTCCGTATTCTAATTGAAAAGTAAGATTGTTTTGCCTTCGCATTGCAACTGAATAAAAATGGTATACATTTTTATTTCATTAATTTTCAATATATTTAAAATACGCATTTTAACTATTTTTTTAAATTAAAATATAATAAAAACTTTCTGAGAAACTTTAATTTGTTTATAACTATTTTTTTTAAACATTTAAAGATTATGCAAAAAAATAAAAAAATAATATTTTGTCGATCAAATGTTAAATAGGCATCTCATCTTTATAAGATTTCAAAGTTTGATCAGTGTATCATAATTATTTTGGTTTTTATTGCGACCGTAAATTATTAATTAACAATTGAATTGTTGCTAAAATATTCGTTCAATTTTCGCCAGCTTCTGGAACTATAATCTAAACCAAGAAGGCTTTTAAGTCACCAAATTATTTAATTATTGGTAGATAATTACTTATCTAAAACTTTATTTGAAAATTAAAGATTTTGTTGGGAAAACCCGCATTTTCCGAGGAAAATTTTCGTCGGAGCAGATCGGGAAAAACATATCTTTATGCAGAATTTAATTGCGGTGAATTTTTATTAAAGTGTTTTTGTTGTAAAGTTAAAATCTTCGGAGTTATAGAGCAATAATTGAAAAAAACACGATTTTCGGGCGCCATTTTGTTTATAAAAAAAGTAGCACCCTATCTGCGGACTTTGGATACCTATATTATTAATATATATAATCATCATAAGCTTCGATTCCTGCAATAAAATTGCTGGTAAATAACTTTGCCCAAAAATGGCCTATTCTCCGATAATCAGCCCAGACTATTACTGGGTCTATAGGTTTCATGAATACACCATTTTTTTTTCGTTTTTTTTTATAAGTTACATTTTTGCTAAGAATATTTTTTTCGATAAATTACTTTTTGAGTTATTTGCGAAAAATCCGAAAACGTATTTTTTTTTTGTTAAAATATACATTTTTACTCGCAAATAACTCGAAAAATATTGACTGAACAGAAGTTGCTTAAAATTAGTCAATTTATCACCCCGAGAAGGGGTGACTTTCACCCCCCAAGTAAAAACAACCAAGGGCACAAGTCCAACTTTGAAGTGGAGGGTAAGTAGAACCTGAATCCAAATTTTCAAGCAAGTCCGTCGTGACGCTGAAAATTACACTCCAAACGGTCATTTACTCGGCTACCTGGGTAGGTCATTTACTCGGCTAAAACACCTGGGGAGAGACGCTTAACCAGGACAAGTCATATATGGATAGATATACAGTGATGAGCGCGCTAATAACCGGCAAAATAGCTCAAAAGATGGAAAAAGTAACACAATGCGAAACAAAAAGAGATGAAGCTAGTGGAGATGGAAATTATCGTTATAAACGTATAAATTAACATTACATTACATAGTTTCCCACCTTTAGACATATCAGAGGAGTATGACAACTGTCACTTTGACATTAGAATTTTATAAAATACTCCTGTCACAGACGTCTAAAGGTGCGAAACTATGTAATGTAATGTTAATTTATACGTTTATAACGATCATTTCCATCTCCACTAGTTTCATCTCTTTTTGTTTCGCAATTTATTATGTTTTCCATCTTTTGCGCTATTTTGCCGGTTATTAGCGCACTCATCACTGTATATAGGGGAGTGCATATAGATTTTCACTTCGGAAAAAATCAAACAAGATAGAACTTTTTGTAATTTCATTAAGAAATTGTTAGTAAACAACGTATCAAAAAGTTCTATTCGAGAAGTGGGTGCTTCATTTTTTATTAAACAAATGAACTACGAAGTTTGATGTTTTTTTTTAAATAACTCCGAAAATATAAATTTTAGAACAAAACTGACTTGACCATTGAAAAATTCAGAAAATTTTACAAAAAAACCTTATATAAAGAATTTTTTAAAATTAAATCTGTATCTTCTATAATTTTTTATTTATAACGCTAAAGTCACTCTTCTCACAAACATTGGCGCACTGTAAACTAGCGTACGGCGAAGTGCACGGTTGAGTTATTTTAATGTAATTCTTTAACTAATGGATCAAATGAAATTTTACAAATTGAACCTAAAAGAAGAATAATTAAGCTATCTTATGGTTATTATAAAAAGAAATAAAATGTATGGGCATAAGTACGGTGGGGCGGAAAGTGAGCTTTACATCAATTTTGTTTAAAAATTATTTAAAAATGTGTAACTAATACAACTTTTCTTATAAAACCCTCAATTTTGCACAACTTACCTTTCAAGCATCGTACTAAATGATGTTTCATTAAAAAAATCTCAAAAATTTAATTCAAATGATATGACGTCTTAAAAAATGTAATTTTTGAAATCTTCGTAGTTTTATAGAATTGCCACCACTTTAAGACGGTATTACTCAAGTTTGAACAAATCTATTACAGTTTTATAAGTGCTTTTTTAAAGCTTAGGATGTTATCTTTAAAATGCACTAAATTATTTTACTTTAGAAATGAAATAGACTATTTCTTTTTGAGAAAATTAAGAAAGATAACAAAAATGTAATACAAAAATGAAAATTACCAGCTAAAAAAATGTTTATATAAAGTGATCAAAACCTTTTTCTGTAAAACTTACCTAAAATACATTTAATAATAAACTTCAACAATAATAAATGTTCAGCAAAAAAATTTTTTTAGCTCTTATACAGTATGTCTGCGTAACTTGGAACCTATTGATAACTTTTTTATTATCAGTTTTACGAAAAAAAGTTATTTTTTATAAAATACCTTGCATCGTATATAATCTAAGATGCAATCATCAAGTATCAAATTTAATAAATTTTATACGAGGTATGTCAAAAAATATGAATTTCACTCAAGAGTAAAGTATCGTTAAATTTCACAATATCGAAAATTGTTATTAAGAAAAGTTGTTTGGAATTAAAAAATTTGTTTTAGTGTTCAATTACATCCTTCTAGTTAAAATATTGTGAATAATAAAGGCACTTAACTCTTGAGAAAAATTCATATTTTTTACATACCTCGTATAAAATTGAAAAAGTTTAATATCTGATAGTTGTATCTTAGATTTTAGACCAGGGAGAGCATTTTATGAAGAATAACTTTTTTTCGTAAAAGTGATAATAAAATAGTTATTATAATTGTAATAAAATGATGATGAGTATCCGTAATTTGAGAAAAAATTGAAAAAATTTTTTTGATCAGAATAATGTAATTGTATATTTAAACATAGTTTTTAATTTCAAACAACTTTTCATAATAGCATTTTTTGATATTCTGAAATATAAAGGTACATTACTCTTTAACGAAATTCATATTTTTGAAATAACTCGTATAAAATTGATAAAATTTGATATCTGATGGTTGAGTTTTAGATTTTTGACGATCCAGAGCATTTTATTAAGAATATCTTTCTTTCGTAAAATTGATAATAAAAAAGTTTTTCATGTGGTTCCTAACTACGCAGACATACTGTATAAGAGCTTCTGTATAAGAATTTTCAAATTGCAATGCCATATTCGGATTCAGTATAATCAAAAACAAAATAGAAACATATTTGATTAAAGTAAAATGATCAATTTAACGATATTTTTAAAATTCTTAATACAAAACAATTGTTATTGTTTAAACAATTAATAAACAATTAGCGGCCAAATCCGCGAGTAGAACTTTTTACTTTAACGTGTATATAAACTAACAAAAAAAGTTTTAGAAAAATATAAGCTTGTTTGAATTTTTCCGAAACAATGCATATTTTCGTTCTAATTGCACTCCCCTAATAGGAAAGGTAAGCTTTGAACAATATATTCTGCAGATATTCAGCAGAACAGTTTACTCAGGAGATTTGTGAGGAACCAGTTTAATGAATATTTTGTAAGAAAAAATCAACAAGTGGAAATAAGATTACACTGAGTTTCTGACAAATGTTTATAATACCATATACATTTATAATTATTTTAACAATAATTTAACATGGAATACTATAATTATATTTACATTTTATTCTAAAAATATAAACTCTGGGGTATCACAATGACGGCACCACAGAAGATCCAAAACGATCTCGAGCAGTGTCGTCCAAAGGATTTCAAACTGTCAACTTATATCCCGTGTTGTCATTTGCAAGACCCCAGTTGCGCACATAAAGTAAATAACGAGAATAGGCCTTAAATACTTTTGTGAGGTGGAAAGTCAGTGTATGTAGAAGTACTTGAAATTGGTATAAAAGCTTTTTCTTGTTGTTAACATGCTGGTATTCAAATGTGCAATATATACAGGTAAAGTGCATTCTCAATTATATTAGAACCTTAAAGATTAGTTGAAATAAGTTTTGAAGTGTGAACTTTGGTAACATGCATTATAATGTACAAGAAATGCCAGTTGAATACGCTGAAAACTAAACAGTACAAATGTGTAAAGTAATGACCATACCTAAATTGATATTACAGATAATTCCATTGACCATACTAAACAACTAACTGTATCCAATCTACGTCGTAATATTTTAAAACTTATATGCGCATAAAAAGATCTGATATAGAATGCGTCTGAACACTAACAAATTTATTTTGCATCTATATTTGTTGTTAACATTTTCAATGATTTCTTACGAAAGTCGCAAACTGTTGTCGTTAAAAAATATTTTCAAATAAACCTCTTTGTCCACGTTGGGTTAATTGTTATCATTACACAAATTGGCGCCCAACGTGGGGCCCGATCTTGTCATATCTTTCAACGTTGGGTTAATTATCGTTACATAAATTGGCGCCCAACGTGGGGCATGATCTTTTCCTGTTTGACCACGTTAGATTAACTATCGTTACAATATTCGTCGACTTTTTTCTGTAACACCAAAATTCAAAGGCAGCTAATTTATATGTACTTGTTTTAGTATCCACGGCTCCCTCGACCCAAGAAGAGTAAAGAACACGTAACACCGACGTATCTATCATTGGCCTTGTAGCGGATAACTTATCTCTTGTTATTTTATCTACTACTTTTTTCAGTCGTTCGATTCATATACTGGTTTCATTCAGTGTTTGTGTTATTGATGCACCTTATATCTTCGATGTACCGTATATCTTCGTTTTATACATGAGCGAGCTAATATTAATGTTTTATTTGTTAGTCTATGATGTACTTTAAGTTCCATTATTTCTACCAGTGTTTGTGTTGGGTTTAGGTTAGGTTAGGTATAACAGTAATTGTACATCATAGCCTCTATATATTAGCTCAGGCTTTAGCAGTGACCATTACTGGGCTAATTTGTTCTATATTCTGGTATTAATTTCTGCTCCGCTTTAGTTATTTTTTATTTAACTTCTCTCTATATTTTGGCTACTAGATAATTTAATTCATAGCTACTTTTTTCCATCAGCTGTTCAATTTTTTATCTTCAATTGCATTTGAGTCTTCTGAATTTATTAGAGTTTTCGTTTCTTCGATGGTAATTATTATGTTTTATTCTTAAACGGTGGTTTAAATTAGGTGCGGCATTATCTGAAGGTCGTCTTCAGAAGGTCCACGAACATTTTTCCTAAATACATAACTTCTTTTTCTTTTGGCATCATAACCCTGGATGGGTATTTGCCTCTCTGGCTATATCCTTCTCGTGTCCCCTTCTCCCCCATTGTCTTAAATTCGTAGTTTTCAGGTCGTCTTCCACGGCATATAACCATCTCGTTCAGGGTCTTCTTTTTTCGTCTTCCTACTGGTTTCTATTGTAATATTTTATTTAGTATTTTCTTGTATTTGGACATGTCCCAGTCTCTGACTTTAAACAAATCTTACAATATCGTACACTCTATTTAATTCATTAATCTCTGCCGTCTTCCTCTTGCACCGGACCATATAATTTTCTTGGTATCCTTCTCTCGAATGTCTTGAGTTATGCTTCGTCTTTTTTTTGTCATTAGCCAGGTGTGACAACCATAGGTTGGTACAGGCCTAATTAATGTTCTGTAGATAATCATTAAAATCAATACTTTAACAATACAATAACGAGAGATTAAAATCAATACTTTTACCACAGATCCCACAAGAACAATGTGGATTTGTCCCTGGAAGAGGCACACGAGAACAAATTCTTAATCTCAGACAAATGATAGAAAAATCTAGAGAATTTAATCTAGAAACATATTTGTGCTTCGTCGACTACTCGAAAGCGTTCGATAATGTAAAAGTGGCATAAAATGTGGGGAATACTGAGAGACATGGGTACCCCCGAACATCTAATATACCTGCTGAAACAACTGTATATCAACAACACAGCAAACTTAAGAGTCAACAACACATACTCCGATAATTTTAAACTAAAAGCCGGTGTTCGTCAAGGATGTATTATCTCTCCCACGTTATTCAATATATATAGCGAACACATCATGCGCATTGTATTCGACGGATGGCTAGGAGGAATATCAGTCGGAGGCCGAAAAATCAGCAATCTCCGCTATGCTGACGACACTTTAGTACTAGCATCATCAACAAATTAACTTGAATACATCATGTACAGACTAGGTACTATTAGTCGTGAATATGGACTTAAAATTAATGTACAGAAGACCAAGGTAATGATAATCGATCGAATTAGAAATAACCAGCCGGAAATACGAAACGTAGCGGGGTTTGAAGTGGTAAGCCGTTTCAATTACTTAGGTTCTGTTATCACAAACAATGGTGGATGCGAAGAAGAAATACGCCGACGCCTTACAATGGTCAGATCAACAACGGTCAAACTCACTAAAATATGGAAAGATACGGCCATAACCAGGAACACGAAACTGCGCCTGGTACGGACGCTTATCTTTCCTATCGCTACCTATGCTTCAGAAACTTGGACCATTAAAAAGTCCGACTCACGACGTATAATGGCCTTTGAAATGTGGGTATATCGTAGAATGATGCGCATACCCTGGACAGCACATCGCACAAATATCTCAATATTATCAGAACTCGACATCAACACTAGGCTTACCACCATCATCAACCAAAATATATTGAGGTACTTTGGACACATTACCCGACGAAGAGAAGGCATGGAGAGGTTGGTGGTTGAAGGCAAGGTAGAGGGTAAAAGAACTCGAGGAAGATCGCCACTCCGATGGTCAGACCAAATAAAATGCGCCACTGGTTACTCTCTGTCTGAGGCAGCACACCGCGCCCAGGAGAGAGAAGAATGGATAGCAACCATTCGTCAAATACCATAACGTCACCACATCCTTACGAAGGATAAAGGATAGAGGAGGGAGATAATCATTGCAGTGTGCAAAGTACAGATTGCCATGATGGTCGCCAACATCCGAAACGGATAGGCACTGCAAGAAGAAGAAGAAGATAATCATTTTGGATATTTGTCTAATTAATTTTGATCAGTCATCCATCTTTTATTAGCAAAGTTTGTACGATTCCCTCTCGAAATACGTGCATTCATTTCGCTACTTACGGAATTATTTCGCTTGATTTCTGTGCCTAGATATATGAAGAAGACATCCAGATGTTTGATGGTATAGGTGTCTATTACGATATTATTTTCATTATCCAGTATTCTTTTGACAGCCATGTACTTGGCTTTGGTTTCGCTTATTTTAATACCTCTTTTTCTTGATTCGGAATAAATTTTCTTTGACATTTTTCATCACTACTACTAAAAATTCTTTACCTTGTTTTATTTTTTTAACACTTTTATTACCGTTTATCAAGTAAACACTTAAATATTATCATTTTTTGGTTGAAACGATTGATTTCAGAGCATTTAACTGGCATATGTTAGGTTTGTTCGAACACGACCAAGAACCGTCAGATTACCGTTTCGTTACTAGATAATTAACGTTCTATGGGTTCCATGGGAACGAAATAATACGTTCCATGGTACTGCGCAGGACGGTGATCGTCGTGGACCGTCCAAAAGCTCATGTTGGAACAAAGCTGTTAACAGCGATATAAAAAAGTAACAAGCTAAGCTTCTTTTTCTTTCCTGAATAATCCCAAAAACACATGCAGTATGCAGTTCGTCTACCTCTTTTCAGAAAAGAACAGATGACAACTTTTAGTATTTTACATAATGAGAATTATTAAAAGTGAAAAAAATAGAAAGATACAAAAATAATTAAAGCGTTAGGTATATTTAGATGCAGAATACCATGCATTTAAAATTTAAGGAGCACTGCAAATGTAAAATGTCCATTTATTTTGATTTACATTCAAAATTCTCCCCGTACAGGAAATCTATAAGTAATATTTTATTATTGAATTGTGTAGTCACCCTGTATTTTATATCTGTAAAAGTAAAGCTATATGATATTGACTGAAAAATCGTTTTTGACGTCCGTCGGCATATTTCGGTTAAGATTTGGAGATGGTCTAGTGGGCAATCCCAGTTCATATCCCAGCCACTCCAATATGTTTCCGCGCTAATAACCCTTAGTGGTTGATGCGGGTATATTTGTGTAAATAAAAAAATATATATTTGTAGTTATTGCCTTAAATCAAATAGTGACTTTGAGCAAAATTACAAATATTAGGCGATAGTAGTAATAGCAGTGACGTTGCTATTCTTGTTTACCTTAATGCCTACAGCTGGCATCCAACGGAACGTGGAGCGGCGTTCTTTACCGGTTCACAGTTGGCGAAAAGAAATAGAAAATATAGAAAATAGATAATAGAAAAGTTACGTGGAATACCATTCTTCCCCTCAATATTTGTTGTTTACGATCTGTGGGATAGGGCAAATTATGGGCGATTTATGGTCCGTGCGGGCAATCCCGTCATTTGTCGGTTAAGCAACACAGGTTCAAACGAAGGTCCGAAGCTGATCCACAGCAGGCACCTATCCATCCAACCCTTTCGATGCAGCTAGGGGCTGATACGATAAGTTTCGTTGTAATTTTACTATGGAGTGGTCTAACGAAGTTGTGTTGGAATTATTATCGTATTAATTAAAAACTACTAAAATTTTTGCCGCCAACATTGGTGGCGTACAATAGACTAAACCTCGATACTTGAGGAGACACGCTCCATCGAAATGGTCCGACCATATGTAAGTAGAGTGAATTTATCAAAAAGTAAATATTTATTATTTTCACAGTATCGTGGCGTGCCAACTGTGTTCCCTTTTCTTTTTACTATTATCTATTTTCTATTTTTATTCGCCGACGTGAAATGGCGAAGAACGTCGCTCCACGTTCCGTTGGACCCCGCCTTTAGAAATGTATACTTTACTGAAACTTTTTAGGATTATGGTACGGCATATCTTAGCTAAAGTAAAATTATTACTGCTGTTATTCATAGAATTAACTTTGATAAAAAATAGAGCGCTTATCTCGAAGGTCCCGTTCGCACGAGCGTTTTATCAATGTCCGTTAAAAATGGTAGTAATGAAACAAATGGATATCGGAGGATGTATCCATACTCAGCGTGTTTAAAAGTTGATGCTTGTGTTGTGTTTAAAACCCTGAGAGTTGGACGGTAAATTGAATATATTATTTATATTTTTTGTTTTTATCAGACGAGAGAGAACCTTAAGAGCGTCGTAGTTACGACCGCGCCAGTTCAAGAGTTTAAAGTCCGTTTTTATGAGACGGATGCGGTCAAATCGAGTAATTAAACTTGCTGGAAAATCCGCGGTTCTGCCTCTTTACCGGTTACACCATTGTAGCACCACTTGGATTGCATTTCCAGGAGCAACTAAAACTTAAAAACTACATGATCTTATCTAGATCTGATCCTAGGCGTGGAGACATAGGATCCGAGACGTAGGCCTCCTTACCGGTTACACCATTGTACCACCACTTGGATTGCATTTGCAGGAGCAACTAAAACTTAAAAACTACATGATCTTATTTAGATCTGACCCTAGGGGTGGACTCGCCGCACGCATCCAGCGTTGACAGGATGCATCTGCGCAGCGGGCAGGATTCGAAACCCGGGAAACCCAAGCAAACCTAGACCCCATACCCATCCAAGAATCCGTGTCACCATGAATGGATTTTAACGAAGATTCCCCCGGAAGGTCCGGGGACCTCTGAACGCTAATAAACCAACAAGCTCCGATTTGGATAGAGCAGGGCGCATGAATGGTACAGCCAACATCCAGAAAGAAATCTTATCCTATTCTGGCAGAACCAAGAACCTGCGAGTTAGTCTCCAGATGAGGGTGGCACGCTAACCATAGCGTGGGGTTCACCCTCCCCGTAGAGCAGATTCTTATACTTAGTCCTGAATTTCTCCTTTATATTTATAGAGTGGTACCATTACGCTCTCCTTCCATGCATTGGGTATCTTCCTCAGATTAGTTTACTCCCTCCTCTCTTAGAGCCTTCTATACCTCCACAGTTATCTCATGAGTTCCTGATGCATGGCCAGTTTTCATCCTATTTAAAGCCTCACAAACTCTTCGGCATTAATTAATACAATAGGCATTAGTTATGATACAGCAATATTGTTACTAGTTTTTAGACGAATATATTTCACGTCTTGCTTTATGAAAAAAAAACTTATAAACACAAAAACACATACACGAGTCATGTGAGGCCACTATACAGGGTGAGGCAAATAAAGGGCCTATTAGAAATATCTCGAAAACTAAAGGCAACAGAATCATGAAAATTTGAATTAAGGGGTTTTGAAGGGTCATCTGTTTAATAAAAATATTTTCATCTATTTTCTACTTCTGGTTATACTGGAAGTTGCTTATAACTTCGTTTTTTTTAATGGGACACCCCGTATATTTTTACATTTTTGGATTTTCTTCGATGTCTTCTTTCTTGAAATATGAGGTTTTGAAATGTTATACAGGGTATTTTAAAAGATAATTACGTTTTTTTATTAATTTAGTAGCAACATTCACAATTTACCTGTAGAATTGTAGTAGTTTGACATCTAAAACTCTACTCACGTTCAAATGATTTTTAATATAGTCTACTATTGTTAAGAATCATAGGTTTAGCTAATTTTTTAATATTAGTATACAGGGTTGGTCGAAACTCGGAATGGGTATTTTCTGAGTTTTCTTAAATGGAACACCCTGTATTTTATTATTGTAATGAAATGATATTTTATGGTACTTTTTTATTTCTTAAGCATTCCCTATACCTAACTGCTTTAATTTGTGATTAATTGTTAATCGCACCAACAATCTTAACTACGTAGGTATTTTGATAACTAAACCATTATTGGTAATTTTAAGGATCAGTCTGGATTAATATGTAGTTATTTATGAAAAATTATTTGTGATTGAATATTTTCACGGCCAACCTAATAAAATTTTACGTATGTTTTTTTGCAATTAATGTTTAGATTGAATCACCAATAACTCACAAATTAAAGCAGTAAGGTATAGGGAATATTTATAAAATAAAAAAGTACCATAAAATATAATTTCATTATAATAATAAAATACAGGGTGTTCTATTTAACAAAACTCAGAAAATATTCATTCCGAGTTTCGACCAACCCTGTATACTAAAATTTCAAAATTAGCTATACTAATGATTTTTAACAATAATAGACTATATTAAAAATCAACTGAACGTAAGCAGAGTTTTTAATGTCAAACTATTACAATTATACAGAGTGTGAATGTTGCTACGAAATTAATAAAAAAACGTAAATATCTCTTAAAATACCCTGTATAATATTACAAAAGCTCATATTTTAAGAAAGAAGATATTGAGGAGAATCTCAAAATGTAAAAATATACAGGGTGTCCCATTTAAAAAAACGAAGTTATAAGCAACTTCCGGTATAACCGGAAGTTGCAAAGAGATGAAAATATTTTCATTTAATAGATCATCCTTCAAAACCCCTTTATTCCAATTTTCATGATTCGGTTGCCTTCAGTTCTCGAGATATTTCTAATAGGCCAGTTATCTGCCTCACCCTATATACCTGGGAATACATGCTCCAACCCGTTAAAAGTTACTCCTTCACACCATTTAATCGATTTACTTTTGAGTTTTAGTTGATAAAAAATAGAACAGAGATTTTTTTCTCTCCAGCAATGTACTTCAGATGAAGCAACCGCGATTCCTGAGCATTTAGGCCGTTTACTGTTAGGCACGGGCTTGGTGGCCAGACTCTCCGGGTGACCAGCTGGCGAGGTAAGCAAATATTGTTTGCCAAATCGGCAGTCGATTGTCCTGCACATACAAAACCTTAGTGCGGAGAGACAGTGATCAAGGTCAAAAACCAAGGTCACTGGCTGGCTGGACGGGCCACATTTGGAGAAGAGGCAATTCTAGTGGATTCACAAAAAGAATAATAAATAAGTAGAGTTATAAATAAATTAAATCACCTCAGAAAGGCATCTGGGAAGCCCCATTTCACAGCGCATCCAGGATTCAAAACAAGTAAAGTTTCTCAAGGAACTTTCACGATTTGGAAGGGACGAAGGTAGCTTGCTGGTCAGGGAGGTACCGCTTCCACGAGGTTTGACCTCTTTGATATTCGGACATGAAAACACACTACTCCGGGAATCTCATGTCCCTGGAGCTGGGATTTGCTTTGTTGTGTAGGTGTGTGTGCCGTGAAAACCGATATAGACGTTATTCTTGGACGTTGACAAGAACAAAGATCTCGACAAATTTTTAAAAGAGTCATTAAATTTTATTCCAACATTTTTTTTGATTACATGCGAACGAGTCCCAAATCTGTGCGAATGCAGCAAAATCATTAAAAATTGGTCATATCACAATTTGCAGTTTTATTTAAATGTGCAAATCGTGCAAACATGCTTGAAAATGATTCCTATAATATTCTCTAAAATGAGAATTACATACTCTGTCTATACTACTACCAATATTGTACTCAAACACATCGTCTATGAAGACCATCTTTATAAATATGGAAACAGGTTCAAACTAAATACGAATATACTATTTATAATCTCATTAAATGGTAAATGCTTATGGTGGAAGCGGTTTTCTAAGACCATAATATTATACTCTCGTACAATATTTGTAGCAGTATGTAAGGAACAACTACTCGTTAGTACAACTTATGCAAGAAAACTAAATGCTCAAAAATACAGGGTGTTTAAATATCATTGCAAATCAAAATGTTTGGCTATTCTATAAAGGAAATCAATTTTAGAACTAGTGAGCATTTATTTTTTTACAGTAGTATGGGTTACTACTGAGCTTTTTTGAGAATACATGAGTCACAACGTCAAGTTGATGACTGAAGTTTTTTCAAAAAAATGAACACTAAAATGATATGAGAAAAGTTTAGGTATGACAGTTTCTTGATATGCTACAAGTGAGGGGTCTATAAATGAGAAACTAGATCTTATATTAGAGGAATGAAAAATATATCAGATGATTCTTTCGGCATTTAAAAGTATTTTATTCTTATACATTTTTAGTGTATCTTCTTAAAAATTTAATGTAATATAGGTAGAGTATTGGGTAGTGGTATCCAAAATTAAAGGCCACACTAGGTGTTTAGAAGAAATGTTCGGAAATAAACTAAAGAATTGTAAAGTCAGTAACTTAACAGAAGAAGCGTGATTTTCTGCACATATCTTGTGCAGATATCCTATATCCACGATTTAACACCATAAAAAAGGACAGAGAAGACGTAACATCTCAGCATTCTTACTTTTATACCAAGAGAAAGATTGTGACTGTTGAAGAAGGCCCCCATCGGGTTTAAGGTGGATCTAGTTTTTCACTAGGGGTAGTTGTACTGTTTCACTATTTCTACAGGGGTTTGGTTGATGTACAGTTGACCTTTTGTTAGGTATATTTTTTAGCTAAGAATAATTAAGCTTTGTCTTCTTTATGTCTATTTTTAGCCATATTGTTGACTGTAATACGTGATTTTGTTCGTAAGGACAAATTCTCTTACGGATTATTTTTAAAAACAATTTTAGGAGATTACTGATTAGACTTGTCGTACGGTATCCTTTGCATTTTCCCCTGGCTTTTTGGAAGTGCAATAAACTCAGACTTCAGCCATTCTGTTGGTATTTCTTCAGAGTCGTATATGTTGTTGAGTATCTTTGTGATTATTGCTATTGATTCATTATGCATTAGTTTGAGTAGTTCTGCTTGTATATTATCGGGACTTGCTGGCCATCCTTTAGCTCTGTTATTGCAGAACAAACTTCCTGCTGTAATATTCTCTCGTGTTATCAAATGTGTTACCTCTTTGGTCTTCAAATAGTTTCTCTAGGTTTGTACATAACTAGGAATAATAGCGAATGATGAAGATGACATAACATTTATGACTAAAAAACTGATCGAGAGTACACAAAATGAAGTTTGAAAACTTCTTTTTCTTCTTCTTTCTCAACCTTAGTGTCGTTCAGGGCATTGGATGTAGGGTTCCGCCTCTTACCAATTTCTTCTATTGGTGGCCAGGTTCTTCATGTCTCTTATTTATAGTCATGTCTCTTTTTTCACCTTTATCATGGATTTGGTCCATCTATGTCTTCCTCGGTCTTCCCTTTCTTCTTTGTTTCCCATTTTGGCAAGTTTGAAAACAAATACTCATAAAACTGAATATTTCTTAGTTGATGAAGAACCAAAAGATACAGTTGAAAATGAGGAGGCCTCGCTTACGAGGAATATAAATTACTTATACGAGACTAGCTGAAGAAGGTAGCAGAGAAAAGGTGTTATATAAAACATGAATATCAGGACAAGTCGACGAAAAGCTATACAGAAGCTAAATTGTATATTATAGTCAAAACATTAGAGGGGCAATAGAAATAGACTTATATATAGAATATATTGGAACCCATTACAACATCTGGGATGAAATGCTGGCAAATAGCAAAAAGAAATAAGGATAGGAATCCTGGAAATGCATTGCAATATTCCTTCATTACAATTTTATTTAAGTTTTACGTTTCTCGTACAATAACAACATATTTGAATGTTTATCAATATCTTTCTAGAATCATCTGATATATTGACAGGAAACCATATTAGTAACTAAAAGAGAAACCAGTTAATACCAAAACAAGCGATAAAACAAACCTACTTTTTAACTTTTAAACTATTCTTTTATTGTCTAAGGGTCAAAATGGTGTAATCGTTAAATATCTTTCTTTAGAATCAACACTGCTTATTATTTTATTAACATTTTGATTGATGATGAGCATTATACAGAGTGTTTGGTAAAGAATGGGCCATAGCTTAACCTTAGATTTCTGAGCTTAAAATATGTCGATTTAAGCTAACTTACCTTAGTACGAACGTTGATAATAATTGAAAAACAGGGTGTCAAAATTAAACTTTTATTTTATTTATTCTTGAATATTTCCTGACAGGCATGAGCTAACAACACAAAATTTGGCAAGCGGGAGTTTTTTGGGACGAGAAATCTAAATTCGCCACTAAAAATGATGTATTATCCAGATGGCGCCACATACGTCTTTCAGCGCTCAGTTAATAATATCAATTTTTTTATCCCCCACTCTGCATACTTTTTGAATCAAAATTTTTATTCTCTTAATATTTTTACTTAAAAAAGGTATACTACATTCATCTCGCTAAACTTAACCGTTTTCGTAATAAACGCGTTTTAAATCTGAGATGCAACATAATTTTTTGCATATCATCATACACCCTAAAAATAAACTTAAAACCATAATAATTGTGCAAGTTCTCATATTTATGTTATTGCATCACAGATTCCATTAGAAGAAATTTGTGGTACATTTTTGGAAATTATTATGGCTTTAAGTTTATTTTTTGGGTGTAACTAAGATATTATGTTGCATCGCAGATTTAAAATGCGTTTATTTCGAAAACAGTTAATTTTAGCGAGATAAATGTAGTGTACCTTTTTTAAGTGAAAATATTAAGAGAAATTAAAAAATTTTGATTCAGAAAGTATGTAGAGTGGGGGATAAAAAAATTGAACGTATTAAATGAGCGCTGAAAGACGTATGTGGCGCCCTTTGGGTAATACATCATTCTTGGTGGCGAATTTAGATTTCTCGTCCCAAAAAACCCCGTTTTCCAAATTTCGTGTTATTAGCTCATGCGTGTCAGGAAATATTCAAGAATAAATAAAATAAAAGTTTAACTTTGACACCCTTTATTTTAGTTATTATCAACTTTCGTACTAAGGTAACTTAGCTTAAATCGACCTATTTTAAGCTCAGGAATCTAAGGTTCAGCTATGGCCCATTCTTTACCAAACACCCTGTATAAAAAAATGATTGTGATTCTTATGGGTACGTGATACATTACACTCCGAGATATATCTTTTATATACTACTTTATACATTTTATACAAAAGACTCATAGTTAGTACCCATAAAAATGTTTTTTCTATAAAATGAATTTATTAACATTGCTTCAAAAAATTGACCGGCAGATTATTGGATACAATAGTTAATTTATGAGATACATTTAGATTTCGATTAGATATAGCTCACTGAACGAAGCGCTAAAATCGGCAACATTGCTTATTCCTCTATAGACCATTCCAGGTCACGTGAATTTGACAGCGTCACTGAGGGGCAAACATTGTGTTTTCAGTGCACTTTTTGTTTTGTCCTCGTTTTGGTTTTAACTGCAAAAATGTCAAATATTGGATATTATGACACTCTCACAGGGGATGGAAAAACCCAGTAAAATTAGAACATCGGTATTCTTAACTTACAATTCTCGTCGTTCTTTTGATCTCGAAAATACCTCGATCTTTAAATACGGCAAATATTCTAAAAAACTCACTTTATCTCCTTCACGTGTCCCGAAACAATTTAAAAGTGAACAAAACGCTGCCGTTTTAACGATATTCTTAAATTAAACAATGGTTTTCTGCATTAAATGTACCTACTTTGTTTAACAAATGATGTTTGCCCTTCAGCGGCTGTCAAATGACGTCACCTGGGAATGGTCTATCGTCGGTGATGAGGATGTAAATGGCGGAGGAGGACGGAGTGTTTAGAATCGGCGCGAATCAGCATGAATCGGCGCGAATCAGTATGAATCGGCGCGAATCAGCATGAATCGGCGTAAATCTCTTTCGTACTCGACAGCGCGCTGTTGCCAAGTATAGGGTGTATATTTAATTTAAAACCAAACAGCCTGTATTTCAGCTGGATGCGTATGTACGAGCGCAAGCTGAATAGTTTCGATTTAGCCCACAGGATTGCTACAAACGGAATCACTTTGACATTTGACAAGAAAAACGCTTTTTTATAGAGTTGCATATCAATGCAAGAAGTCATTGTGTTGCATATTTTTAACTAACAAAACAGAAATAGAAAATAATATCCAAAGGATGGACAACTGATTCTAGATCACAATTATCATTATGTTTGCATTATCTCTATCCATGGTCGGCTTGCCTTATTACATTTCTCCCCTTTCTACAATAAAACATACAAGTATTAATTCCCTTCATATGTATTGTGCAACGTTCTTCCTAGGTGTCCTGTCCAATTTTATTTTAACATGGCAATTTTTTGGATCACATCTGATCATTTTGATCGTCTTATTATTTCTTCATTGGATTTACGATCACTGAGCTTAGTCTTGAGCAATCTCGGTTCCATAGCTTTCTGAGCCACTTGAAGTTTGTGGACTCAACTTATGCTATCTTATTTTAGCATCAATTGCTGTTACAACGAGACTACACTTTAATAAATTTGTTCGTCATTTTATCCTTTTTTTATTCGTTGTTTTGTTTTGCTTTTAACTGGTCAGCACTTAGTTCCATACGTTACAGCTTGTTTTATATGGGCATTAAATCATGTGCTTGTCAGTTTATTTGCAATTTTTTAGTTACACGACACCATTCGACTCCATCTACTTTATCCATTCCATTCCTAACATTTCTGCATGCATCATAATATACATTTTTCCATTGCTATGTAATTCCAATCCTTAATATAATATATATCCATTATTTTTTACAATCATTTCACCATTCAAAGTCACCATCCTATTTGTATTCGCAACTCATCAAATTCTCATCAAATAAATTTTTTTAACACGATAAGTATAAGGGAAAATAAAGCTAAGGCACTAAAATTTTCCTCGCATTGGAATCATGCCAGAATATACATGCTTCTATTTTATTGACAAAAACAATAAAAATCGTTGTCAATAAGGTTAACGGGATCATAAGTGAGCAAGAGCAAAGTTTGAGCTACACGGCATTCACTTATATGTAGGATTCTACAAAGGTAACCTACTAATGCAAAGACAAATATCTATACGTATTTTTTGTCTGGATAATTAAGCTTTAATGCAACTAGTTGTTAGATCCTAGAATTAGGATGAATAAATTTTCGCTTAAAATTTGTCTTTTTATGGCATTTATAAATTCAGTGCTATTTTGATAAATTATTAAAGAGGAGAGGACAAATTCTGTAGCGACACGTCTCAATACCATTTTACCAGATGCTTTATTGCTTACTACTTATTAAGATAAAAATTGTTTTGATATGTGAGACAGAGTACAACACTAATCTTATTGCTAAATTTGTAAGCTCACTCTTTTTTCCATAAATAACCTTCCCATTCATTGCTACGATTTTTGTGAGTACTTTAACTTTCGATTGTGTTTGATAGATCGATGTTAGAAGATAGTGCAGATCTCCAACTTCTAACTTCTGTTAAATAAACTAACCAAACAAGGCGATGATTTCGACCCATTAGTTCTACTACAATTAAGATAGGCCGAAACTTGCAGACAAACAAAACTATCTGCGAGAGGTCATTAGAATAAGTAACAAATTTCAAATACTTGGATAACAGGCAATCTAGACCCAGACCTTGAACTAAGAACAGGGATAGAAATCACAAGATTAAATTTCTTTAAAATGAAGACTTCTCGCACCCAGAAACTGAAAAGCCCGAGAATAATAACCAAGCTTAGATTTGTCAAATAATACCTACGTGTAGGTGCTCTTGTTATATAGAGTAAAAGCTTGGACCTGCGTCGAGTTCTTTGAAATGGAAATATATCGACGTATGCTTAGAATCAGTGGCGGCTCGTGGCCTTGTAGACAGGGTCGGCAAGGTTTTTTGTCTCCTCATATAGGTATACCATCAAACTAAAAGGCTTAAATCATCATAGGAGATTTTGTTGTTTTTTGTTTTTTTTTATTTGATGTACTTGACATTCTCTCTTGTTTCATGGTGTTTCGACAATACGTGTTGATTCTTTTGAAACAAGATAAATCCCGTTTATTTGAGGCTTGAGGCAGAAATTGGTGGTAGTGGTAATAAGAAAATTGATGAACAGTTTGTTGTAATGAATTGCAGTACTTACTACATAGAATTATACATACATATTTTGTAACTTATCCCACTTTCTGAAAATATTTGGATCGGCATAATTTTTAAGTACCTAACTTGTAATAATAAATATCTTGGAAATTCTTTGGCGAAGGTAACTTTTAAATTTTGAATCGTCAAAGAGGTCAAAAATTTGCAAATCTTCAAAATTCGAAAAACGAGTATCTATAATCCGTTTAGGTGAGCTAAACTGGCAAGAAAAGACGATATTCTTTATTTTTTTACACGTATCATGCAAAACTAAATTCATTATATGCGCATAATAGTGAGTAAATAAAGCTTGTGATGCAATAGTTTTAACTTTTGCCTGGAGACCATTCAATTCACCACACATCACAGCAACGCCGTCATAAGATTGCCCCAGTTTGTCCTACCAATTTATTTTTGATATCAAAAAATTTTAATCTGTTCTTTAAAACACCAAAAATATATTCTGCCTTATTGCTTTTACTCACGTCTCTAAAACCTAAAAACCTCTCATAAATATTACC
This sequence comes from Diabrotica virgifera virgifera, assembly GCF_917563875.1. Lineage (NCBI taxonomy): Eukaryota > Metazoa > Arthropoda > Insecta > Coleoptera > Chrysomelidae > Diabrotica > Diabrotica virgifera. Next base: position 71,493,482 of record NC_065444.1, read on the forward strand.
ACGTAACGCGTATCGAACAACAATAATTGATAATTGTGAATGACATGATAATCAGAAGTTTCATCTACTTCCAGCGAAAAGCAAATAATGGTTTTCTAAATCTCAGATTAAATAACGTTTTTCAAAATGTAACTATTTGATTATAAGTATTAGTTCATTCTGTATTACGAATACACTTCGAATCAGAAAGTGTCTCAGAAAGTGTAATTTTATTAATTCTCTATAATTACTTTGATTTTTAACAAAATGCTTCGATCCATCATGTCCACTAAATGATCATTCCTGACAACTTAAAAAAATTACAATATCAATTAAACGACGTAAAACGACGTGAATATTTTTGACAATTTCTGCCGATGCTTCTAAACTCCAAACGAAACACCGACCGGCAGATTTAAATATGCCGTGCCTGCCGCTTAAAGCCTACGGAGAGAATGTATGTTCGCTTCCTCATCGACTTGTTATTTCGTTGAGTTTTACGTGTAAATCGTCAAGTTACGGATGAGTTGGGTACGGCTAGCCGAAAAGTCAGATGAATGGCTCGGATCATTCATTTTTTGAGAAGTCTGTTATGCGCAGGGATCACTTTAACGCTCGGATTGATCAAATTCTTTTAAAAACCATGAATAAAATTTAGTCTGTATTATCCGACAGATTTTTTTTACTTCACAGATACAAATATTAAAAAATCTATATATAATAAATGTGTGGGTCGGCACTGCCGACCCTGACCGGCCGCCACTGCTTAGAATATCACGGGTGGATCACATAATCTTAAATCTCAAGATCTTAGAAGTTTTGAGAAGAATGGGACAAAACAGAGAACTGTTATCAGTTACCATTAATTCCATTACCATTAATACCGTATAATTCGAACATATATCTAGACACCAGAGATATGAGCTCCCAAAAGTAATCATAGAAAGGCAGATGGAGGGCCGCAGAGGACCTGCAGTATTCCTTGTTAAAGAACATTCATGATTGGACAGATCTCAATATTAAGAAGTCTTTTAACGAATTGCTAAATAACATCAAACTAGTTATACAAAAGAAACCCACTTAATTCATTTAATAAAAAACTACAAGCGGTATTGTACTTTGTATTCGATTAAATGAAAATGACGTGTTCAATGTGCACGCTGGTCAAGGTAAAGGTGAATAACGCTACCCCTACTAAAGCGGCATCACCTCAGAAAGGCCTCTCCGATGCCTCATTTCCTACGGTATCCAAGATTAAAAACGAGTAAAGTATTCCCAACGTTATATCTGCGATTGGGGTCGGGAGGTATCGTCTCCGCCAGGTCTCCACCAGGCGTGACCTCTTTGATCTTCGGACATGAGAATGCCCTACTCCGGGAATCACATGTCCCCTGGATTTACTTTGTTATATAATTGTGTTGTTAAACGAGTTGAGAACAAAATTGCCCGCTCTCAAGACCAAGACTCTACTACTGGTCTCGTGGAGGCAAAATTTTGATTGGACGCGCTAGAAATGGGTTAAAATCATTGCTTTAATATTTCTTGCTTTATTTGATATGTTCTAACTATATGCGATATTTTATAACATAATTGTTAGTATTATTTGGTATTAATAATACTCTAGAACTCTAGATTATATTTTACTTGATACTTTACTTTAACTTGATCTATGTAGTAGCGGGGCGGATAATAATAATAACTATTATTATTATTTGTTTTTTAATTTGATGGCTCCATTAGTTGCTTTATCAGTAACACCACCAGTGGCCCAATATATAATATAAACATTGTTTAAAAAAGGATAGTTGGTCAACGCAATGAATAAATTTGTTTAATTCTAACTGTCTAACGATTAATAAATCCAAGTTGGATACGACCCTATTCATAACACCTCAACTCGTATACATATTAATAAAAAAAATTGAAGGCACTCATGGGAGTGCCGACAGAAGTGAAAACTTCTTATAGTAAATAAATTACGAGCTTAATGCTTTTTTTCCCATCCAAAAAGAAGTGATGCCATATACGTGATGCGTATGCCCTATGCTATTTGTGTATACATACACATAATTTATATACGTACAAAATTTATTTCAACGAAGTGATGACGGTCGCAAATTCAATACTTTTTCCCCATCCAAGTAGTGCACAACGTACATAAAGAAATTTTCAATTCAAAAATTTATTTCGTCGAAGCGATGACGTTCCCTAATTTAATACTTTTTCCCCATCCAAAATGTGCACAGCGTCCCTCAAGAAGTTTTCACTTCAAATATTTATTTCGTCGAAGCGATGATGGTCACGATGAGAGTCGCTAATTTAATACTTTTTCCCATCCAAAAAGTGCACAACGTCCCTAAATAAATTTTCAATTCAAAAATTTATTTCGTCGAAGCGATGACGGTTGCTAATTTAATACCTTTTCTCCATCCAAAAAGTGAACAACGTCCCTCAAGGAGGTTTCACTTCAAAAATTTATTTCGTCAAAGCGATGATGGTCGCGATGACGGTGGCTAATTTAATAATTTTTCCCATCCAAAAAGTGCACAACGTCCCTAAATAAATTTTCACTTCAAAAATTTATTTCGTCGAAGCGATGAAGGTGGCTAATTTAATACTTTTTCCCCATCCAAAAAGTGCACAACGTCCCTCAAGAAGTTTTCACTTTAAAAATCAATTTCATCGAAGCGATGATGGTCGCGATGACGGTCGCTAACTTTATACTTTTTTCCATCCAAAAAATGCACAACGTCCCAAAAGAAGTTTTCACTACAAATATTTATTTCGTCGAAGAGATGACGGTCGCTAATTTATTACTTTTACCATCCCAAAAGTGCACAACGTCCCTAAAGAAGTTTTCACTTCATAAATGTATTTCGTCGAAGTGATGACGGTCGCTAATTTAATAATTTTTCCACATCCAGAAAGTGCACAACGTCCCTAAAGAAGTTTTCACTTCAAAAATTTATTTCGCCGAAGCGATGACGATCTCTAATTAAATACTTTTTCCCTATCTAAAAAGTGCACAACGTCCCCAAAAGAAGTTTTCACTTCAAAAATTTATTTCGCCGAAGAGATGACGGTCGCGATGACAGCCGCTAATTCAATACTTTTTACCCATCTAAAAAGTGCACAACGTCCCTCAAGAAGTTTTTACTTCAAAAATGTATTTCTTTGAAGCGATGACGGCCGCTAACTCAATACTTTTTTCCCATCTAAAAAGTGCACAACGTCCCTAAAGAAATTTTCACTTCAAAAATTTATTTCGTCGAAGCGATGACGGTCACCAATTTAATACATTTTCCCATCCAAAAAGTGCACAACGTCCCTAAAGAAGTTTTCACTTCAGTAAATATAAATAAATCCTTAAATCCTATAAATAAAACCGTCGCGAAATAAATCCTTTTTCCCCATCCAAAAATAGGTTTTACATTTATTTTAAATTTAAATACTTCTATACAATTTATGTACACATACACATAATGTAGATACGTACAAAAATTTCGTCGAAGAGATGACGGTCGCGATGACGGTCGCGAAATAAATCCTTTTTCCCCATCCTAAAATAGGTTTTACATTTACTGTTAATTTAAATACTTCTACACAATTTATATATACATACAAATAATATATAGCATAAGCGACGACGGTTGCAATGACGGTCGCGATGACGGTAACGAATTCAATGCTTTTTCTCCTATCCAAAAAATCGCACAACGTCCCCAAAGAAGTTTTCACTTTAAAAATAAATATATGGAAGAATATATTTACAAATTGAATTAATGTTGTCATGCTATTATAAAATGTATAATGTATAGTAGCATGACATCAAATTCAATTTCTAAATATATTCTTCCATATATATTTATTTTTCTTAATATGTATGCGAGTTGGTATGTTATGAATAGGGTCGTATCCAACTTGGTGTCTATGCATTTTGAATTTATCTTAGTTACGCGTGACATTGCAACCCTGAAAGAAATGGTGCAGACATCTGGTGACTGTCTCAATAATTAGAATCAATATATTGATATTTAATACGTTAAAATAAATTATTTGGAATAAATCTCAAATAATAAATTTGGGATACACCACAAAGACGCTGAAAAGCGAAAACCTCGGTCAGGCGATGGTGGTGGCCCCGAATCGAATTAAATCTAAAGCTGTATTTCCTTAAATAGTTTAATTGACATAAATTTCGTAAATTATTACTTTGGTTTCGATTTTGAGTGCTTTATTATTTGGGAATGGTTATTTATGTAGCACTGAAATTTCCGCCATAAAAGTGTCATATGTATAGTTTAGCAGGTACCATTCTTCGCAGGTCATACATTTACGTATCCGTTTATCACTTTGAAGCAATGTACTTAATTGAAAATAGGGGAATCTGATGACATTAATTTGGTTATTCTACGCATAGAAAATAATCATCACCAGCCTAGTGTTTCTAAAATAATCTCTACCTCATGCACAGGCGTGAAAGTAACAAGACTAAGGGGAGGAACAGCAGCGAAACAACCGTGTCTGTCCTTAGCGGACCAGTTTTTTGTGCTGAGTTGCACATGTCCTCCTCACAAAAGCACATGTGACCCGTTCCGCTACTTTCCATCATGCACACATGGTCGACCATGAAGAGGTTGATCTGTAGTTGGGAAGTACACGTCCTTCGAACCACTTCATATGCTAAAAAATACAGAATTTCATTAGTTCTTGTTACTTTAATTAAAAAAAAAGGAAACATTTATGCCTGGTTGCACCAACAGGCCTTAAGCTTAAGACATGTCTTAAGCTCAGCTTACGAAACATAAGCTTTGCACCATTGAGTCTTAGATCAATTTTCAGCTTGCCACAATGGTTTGTCACGTGGATTGTATCTTAAACTTCCCCTCAGTTAATACGTGTTTAGATAAGAATCGAAAATTATGGTGCAACGTAAATGAGACATAAAGCGGCTCTATCCATAAACTTAGCTGGGCTAAGCTGGAGCTTAAGATTTGTTGGTGCAACCAGTCATTAAAGGAACGGTAGTAAGTTTTATGAAATGCATGGTATATTTTGAAGCGAAGCTTTTGTACTGGCGGTTAATATTTCTCTATAGTAAAATGCAGAGAAGATCGTCACGACACGAAATAGTTGAAAGAATCAATTTAACGACAAGGAGAGTGCATTATACAACATGTAAACATTTAATTTAATTTAGAGATCCGAAATAGTAGGAAGAGTTCATTTACTCGACGAAGGGAGTCATTATTAGGAGCACCTGGTGCTCAGGGTCACTGCTAAGGTACGTCATCTTCTGGAGTTTCGAGGGTTTTTGGCACTAAATTGACCCAAACAGATTACTCGGGAGTTTTTGGGGTCGATGAACACGAATATGACAGAACCGACTCTCGGATTGTGCCCAGTGTGACTGCTATGCCAGAGTACTCCATTTTCATCAATTTAGTGTCGGAAAGTCTTGATATTCTACACTCACCGGCACAAAATTCCGCCACCCAAAATTTTTTATTTTGACAAAAGTTTGACAATTTATATCTTTATTATTTGCTCTCCGATTTTCAAGATTCTTGCACCAGTTTGTAGGTACATGTATTGTTATCGTTTGGTATGATTCCGGTAACAAAAAATTATGCTTGCATGGCATTATACAGGGGTGAATGGAAGCGTTGTATTTTCTCCTAACTTTAAAAAAATAATGTGGAAAAATGGAATAGCTGATTTTGTTTCATAGTTCTGTCATATTATTCCGGAGGCATCACTAAAATTTTGCTTTTTGAATTATCCGAATATCTCTTTTCTTGTAAGAGCTGTACCTTTTTTTTGTAAATAAAAACATTGATTAACTCATAAAATAGAGGTTGGATTGATGAGATTACAATGGCCCCCTATTGAGCATTTATGGGATGAATTAAAAAAGGCTATTCGCCGTCATCCTACGCCTCCAGAAAAGTTGCTACAGTTATGGCGCTGGTAGAGGAATATCGGGCTATTCCCCAGGCAAGGATGATAACATATCTTTATTCGATGCTAAACAGATTGCGAGCAGTCGTTGCTGCAAGAGGTGGACATACCCGCTATTGAACTGTTTTGTTTTGTTGTTAATTTTGTTTTGTTTTGCTAATTTTAGTGCGTTTAATATTTTTAATTATATAAACTTTCAAAGCAGTGTTTTTATTTACAGCTCTTCCAAAAAAGGAGATATTCGGATAATTCAAAAAACAAAACCTTAGTAATACCTCCAGGATAATACAAAAGGAGTATGAAATAAAATTAGCACTCCAATTTTTCCACAGAATTTTTGAAGTTAGGAGAAAAACAACGCTTTCATTCACCCCCGTATAATGCCATTTAAGCAAAAATGTTTTCTTACCGAAATAATAACAAACCACATCAATACATGTACCTACAAACTGATGCAAGAATCTTGAAAATCGGAGTACAAATAATACAGTTATATATAGTCAAACTTAATCAAAAATTTTGGGTGGCGGCATTTTGTGCCGGTGAGTGTATAAAACGACCTGCCTTAGCAGTAAGCCTGGAGACCAGGTGCTCCGGGGATAGATTCTGATGGCGTATCATAGGCGTAACCAGGGGGGGTTTGGGGGTTATAACCCCCCCATTGGGATGGACTTTGAGCTCTATAAGCTTAACACCATACCCCTCAGAGACCTTCCAGTAGTTGTAACCCCCCCTTTCCAGTAGTTGTAACGCACCCCTTAGGATCATTCTGGTTACGCCTATGTGGCGTATTAATGTTCAGCGACCCCAAAAACCCTCGAGTTACAAAATCTGGCTCTTAATATCCTGCTTTTGATATGTTTATGCACTTTTTGATGCATTTTATGCACTTAAAAATGAAATTATGCATTTCCATTAATATTTCTATTGTAGACTTTTTTCCTGACGTCATCTCAAACACAATGCAAAAATAAACATCGATTTATTCCGGTGTTTTTAGTTCTAAATGCCATGGTCTAATAGAGCGGAACCTTATCTTTAAAAAGTTATCAATTTTAAGATATGTACTGCTATTTGGGGAGAGATTCATGAACATCGAATACAATTTCTTTGTAATAAAGTATCGTTTTCCCTATATTTTAAACTTTCGATTAACCTTAATCTTTGGCATTAATTCTTAAATGTCTGCTCAATTTGAAATCGTGACTGGGAGTTAAGTTGGCATCAATTTGGCCTTTGCTAAATCAATAGGATGTCAGATATAAATAGAATAAGGATTTCGTATTATATAAGTTCTCATGTTTGATAATCCTTAGATTTGTTTGATATTAATATTGAAATGTTGATAAATAGTCCAGAGAAATAAGATTTTTCTCGTGACACATCCCCCTCCAGGCCGAAACCAAATTTTTTGAGTAGTATGGACATCTATATTATTAACCTATATGTTTCCTGCAGCCGATTTTGATGATATACATAGTTATAAACAAATGAAGATCAAAAAACGGTAAATTTTCGCTTTTTTCGTCTATTACCAAAAAGTTAAGCACTTAAAACAAATTTGAGTGTAAGAAACTCATAAATCGTATAAAAAACTTCAACATGGCGTTCGCTGAATATGTCCATCCTTATTGGTTGCTTAGAAAATTGCAAAATAAATTATAAATTTTGAGTTTTTAAAAATATTCATAACTTATGTAAAAATTAACTTAGAACCTTCTTATTACACGGAATGCTGATACTTCTTGTACTTAAATTATATTTTAAATTTCAAAGCAATTGGTCAAATAGTTTAAAAGTTATTTAATTTGTTTATCCCAAATTCATTTTTTTTGCAACACTACAAGTCAGAAAATTATGAGGCTACAATCATACTTCGGACAGTTTATGAAAGAAGAATATTTATACTATTACCATTATTAAAAATAAATGACAAAAAATAATTTTAAACAGTGTAAAATTATTTTGAAAAAACATGTCGATATTTTGCTAACTTATAAACAATTAGAATAACTTTTTAACCGTTACCTGTAGAAACATTATTTTTTCATATTTAAAAAGACTGAATTTTTATACACATTTAGAAAGAAAAACAACTGTCCTAGGACAATGAGGGACAAAGTTAGCCCCCCCATTTATTTAATTCACATGTTTTTGCAAAATAATTTTGCAATATTTATAATTATGTTTTGTAATTTTTTTTAATTAAATTAATACTGTAAATTTCCTTCTTCCATAAACTATCCAAAGTATTACTGTAGCTTCATCATTTTCTGACTTACAGTGTTGCAAAAAAAATAAATTTGGGATAAACAAATTAAATAACTTTTAAACTATTTGACCAATTTCTTCGAAATTTAGGGTATGAATTAAGCACCATAAGTCTCAGCATTCCGTGTAATAAAAAGGTTCTAAGTTAATTTTTACATAAGTTATAAATATTTATAAAAACTCAAAATTTATTATTTATTTTGCAATTTTCTAAGCAACCAATAAGGATAGACATATTAAGCAAACGCCATATTGAAGTTTTTTATACCGTTTATGAGTTTCTTACTCTCAAATTTGTTTAAAATGCCTATTTTCTTAGTAATAGACGAAAAAAGCGAAAATTTACCGTTTTTTGATCTTCATTTGTTTATAACTATGTATATCATCAAAATCGGCTGCAGGAAATATATAGGTTATTATTATAGATGTCCATATTACTCAAAAAATTTGGTTTCGGCCTGGAGGGGGTTGTGTCACCAACAGGCTATTTTTTTTCCTTATTTCTCTGAACTAAAATGATGCAAAATTTTGGATTATGTCGCCATTTACGGACTGTTAAATACACTAAAAATATCTGGGAAGAAATAAATTATGAACAAATCAGCAAAAAACAAAAAGTTGACACAACTGACTGACTAAAATTAACCACGTTTAGTGCAGTCATTGAAGCTTTTTGGCTCAGAAATTTTTTACTATGAACCGATTTACATGAAATTTTGGAATTATGCTTATCCTACCCTTAACTTCAAAAGTGATATTGACCCGAACTCCGTTTTCACCCTGGGGGTGGTTGCCACACCTTTTCGGTGGTGGAATTTTTTTTTTCAAAATAACCTCAGATATCGATAGAAGACCTAATTTTATGCAAAAAATGTTGTATACATTTTCAAAAACCCAATACTTTTCAAGTTATTGGCAATTGAAAATTCTGAATTTTCTCACGATTTTCAACAGTTTTTTGCAAATATCTCCAAAAATATGCATTTTAACGATAATATTATACTAAACAAAATTGTAGCAGGTAAAAAAAATGAACGAATTGGGTTTTAAAGAGTGTTCTAAGTGCAATACTAAGCGAGATATTGAAGACCAAAGCCGTTTTTTATTTTGTGTGAAATTTAATCGATGTATTCAATGCCATTTAGTGGAGAGCGAATAAATTTTATGCATGCTAAAGAATTTTATAGTGCTTAAAATAAGCTTTAAAATGAGCACTGTTAAAACTCTTTTGTACGTAAAATGAGTGAGCTGTAATGAAAAAAAGAGGAACATCTAATGGTTTTTTTAAATCAATGGATTTCATAAGTGCCATTTCCACCAAAATTAAAATTAATCGGATTCCGTCTAGAATCAACTTTAATATAAAGAGTTTGATGGATTCTAGCAGTTTCGCTGCTTTGGAACACACATTTTTTTGAAAAAAATCACGATTTTAAGAAAAAAAATTGCGAATTTTTAAAAAATAATGAAAAAATATTATCTCAAAAGTAATGAAAGATACGTAAAAAAGTGTAATTATAAAAAAAGGTTTTTTTTGACAACAATTTTGGTTTGTTTGTTTGTTTTTCCTATCACACAAAAATTGACGAAGATATTATGATTGATTAAAGAGCGCGCGGTAGCGCAACCACAGTCTCTCTCGAGCCCTTTGACCCTTCACCGTATCAAAATAAAAGGTTTTTCACTACATATTATAATGAAAAAAGTTGTAGCTCTTTTAATTACCTTTAAAATGGTTTTTTTATAAGTTGTGATAGCCTCAAAATTGAAGTAGTTATGGCCCAAAAACTAAATCATACATATTCAATGTTTTAATTTAGGGGTAGTTTTAAGGGTTAAAGAAGAAGAGCATATGATTTTCCAGAATAGCTTTTTCGAGAACGGGGAACGATATTTAAATCCTTTTTAGTTTATCAAAAGAAATTTTTTATACAATTTTTAATCGAGGGGTTGATTTTAAGGGTTGAGAGAGGTTAACAATTAAATAATTAAGATAGATAACGTAAAATATTATTTACTCTATATTTAAGTCTTCTTGTCAAAGCAAATTAATTTTTTGTAAATTTTTTCTATTAAGGGTTGTTTTTAAGGGTTGAAACGGGGTTAACAATATGATAATTAACATAGAGAACGTAAAATATCATTTACTCTATATTTAAATCTTTTTATGTCATACTAAATTAATTTTTTGTAAATTTTTTCGATATAGGGGTTGTTTGCAAGAGTTGTACGGTTTTCAAGGGGATGAAAATGAGTTTAACATGAGGTTATTGTGTTAGAAAACACTTCACAATGCCACTCTTTATCATTAAACACGTTTTTTGACGCTGTCAATTTTTTTTTGACGCTCAATGTCAATTTTTCCATTAAGGGGTTGTCTTCATCCCTTAAAAATAAAAAACGGAGTTCAGGTCAATATTACTTTTGAAGTTAAGGGTAAGATAAGCCTAATTCCAAAATCTCATGTAAATCGAGATAAAAACCTAGTTTACGCTTCAATGACTGCACTAGTTGTGGAATGTTAAGAGCTCTTCTTCTTCAGCCTTAAGTAATCCAACTTTGGACATAGGCGTCCCCCAATTCCATCTAGTGTTTTCTATTTTGTGCCACTTGCTTCCAGTTGTGTCCTCCATGTTAAGAGCTACATACATAATAAAGGAAGAAAACCATTTATTTATGCAATAAAAGTGCATTTCGAAGTAGTGAAAAATAATAAATTTTAATTCGGAAATATCAACAATGAGGTCAACATCACTACTCCTGGGTTTTTAGGGTCGCTGAATACAAATATCATGACGGCGATAGTCCCGAGGCATTTGGAGATCACGATGGGCAGATTCTGGAGTTTTATGAAAATTTAATACATACTCAAAGTAAACTCGTTTTTGGGTCGATGATTACAAGTATCATACTGAGACACCTATATACAAGACGAACTGATTTTGTATCGAATTTCCATAAAACTTTAGGAGACGAGTCCACTCTTGAGCACCAGGTGGCTCGGAGACAACTGCTGACATAATATTCGTGTTCAGCGTATCCAAAAACCTCATGACTAACGACTTTGCGCTTATTTTGTACCAATTTTTTACAAAATTTCAGGAATTTATTTAAAAATAGTGATCAAGATATGACAGATACTAATAATATGTACAAGAAGGAAGATATACTCGTATCTAAACCTAAGTTAAACATTGTTGGTATGATTTTACAATAATTTGCCTTAAACAAACTAAACTAAAGTCTGTGTGATATAGATAGATCGGATGGCAGTAGACGTTTTAGCCTATGGATTTCATTGGCATCGCGCAAGTTTAATTGACACTGGGTGCACTGACACTTTTTTACTATAGTTGACACTAAAACGATGTATGGCATCTTTGATGGATTCTAAAGGGATCTCATGCTGAATGATTTCGTTACTGGCGTAGTACGGAGCATCAACAATAGTTCGTAGTACTTTATTTTCTAACCTCTGCAAGATGGATATGTTGGAGATGCTAGCACTTCCCCACAGCTGGATGCCGTAGGTCCACACAGGTTTTAAGATTGTTTTGTATAATAATATTTTATTGTTATGGAGAGTTTTGATCTGCGACCGATGAGCCAATACATGTTTCCTAATTTGAGGCCAAGTTGCTTGCGCTTAGTGAATATGTGTTTTGTCCAAGTCGGTCGTCGATCCAGGTGCATTCCGAGGTATTTGGCGCTATCAGATTGTGGAAGTTGACAATCAATAAATTAAACAGGTGGGCACGTTTCTCTGAGGAGTGTAAACGTCACATGTGTTGATTTAAATCCATTTGCTTTAATACGCCATCTTTTTAGCCGGTTTTGGACCTTGTTTAGACTAGTTTGCAGGTTTCTAGAGGATGATGTTAAGTCAGTGTGGGACGCCAAAATGGCTGTATCATCGGCAAAAGTCGCAATAGTGGTAAGTCGTGTTGATGGCACGTCTGCAGTATACAATAAGTACATAATCGGTCCAAGTACGCTACTTTGTGGAACTCCTGAATTTATTGGATGCAGCTTTGTATATTCACTTTCATGTTTTATTTGGAAGTGCCTATCTGTCAGGTATGATTTTAGAAGTTGAAAGTGGGGATGGGGCAGTGGCTTCTTTAGTTTAACTTGCAATCCTTTATGCCACACCTTGTCGATAGCCTGAGATATATCGAGGAAAACTGCTGAACAATATCTTTTACTATTCAGGTCCTGATTGCTTTGATTTACCACTTTATGAACTTGTTCTATTGTCCCGTGTTTATTACGGAATCCGAATTGGTGATCTGGAATTATCTTCTTTTCGTTTATTATAGTTTTTAGCCTTTTAACATATAGCTTCTCAAAAACCTTGGAAAGAATTGGCAGTAGACTTATCGGTCTGTAAAAAGACAACTCTTCTATTTTCTTCCCGGGCTTGGCCATCATAACGATCTGGGCAACTTTCCAGATGCTAGGGAAATAATTTAGTCGTAGTATAGAATTAAAAATGTAAGTAATAAGTCTATAACACTTTTCGGATAGTTCTTGAAGAATTTTTCCAGATAACAAATCGAAACCAAGAGCTTTTTTATGTTAATTTCTTCCATAATTTTTTGTTTGACTTCTCTAATAGTGAACTTGTTATAAGGCAGGTCCATTTGGAAGGGTACATTTAGATCGTCGGTAATTTCGTGTTCTTCTTCAGCAGATAATTCTGAAGGAAAGGGCATGAAGACTTTTTCCAGATATTTGGCAAATATGATTATTGATGCATATTTCCATTTTAATACGTGTTCATTTTCCCAGGCATGTTTGAATATGTGTGATTTGTCGAAGTCTCTGTTTTTGATGTATGTTTTGTGCTCGTTTATCCTGACACTGGTCTTGCAGTTTCTTCCACGTAGAAATTGTCGCATTCACGGGGTATTTTGTAGATGCAGTTCTTTGGACTTCTTGTGTGTGTTGTTGGGTTTGGTTGTAGACAGGATAAATCTGATTGCATTGGTGATTTTAAATGTTGTTCCATGTTGTACCGTATTTAATGGGCTTATAGGAAATGCAGCATCACAACAACGTTTAAAATAACGAATACACTCAGATATATCCTGCCCAAAACCAAATCCAACAAACATACAAGAGATGTCAAAGATCTGCATTTTTACAAAATACCCCGTAAATGCAACAATTTCTATGTGGGAGAAACCGTAAGATTACTAAGTGTCAGGATAAAGGAGCATGAAACATATTATATAAAAAACAGATTATTTGACAAATTACAGATAACAAATTCAAACATGCAGGGGCGTCATTTGAAATTTTGATTAAGGGGGGGCGCAAATAGTATTATACAATACTATAGTAATAAAATTGATATAGTTTTTGTAAATTTCAGTTATTTTCATGATCAGGGGGGACAAATGCTCTCCCCTGACCCTGTCAAATGACGCTCCTGCAAACATGCCTGGGAAAATGAATATAAAATACAATAGAAACATGCATCAATAATCATGAAAGATACAGCATGTAAAAGGGGAAAAATTACTACTCAATGAATAAAAATGTATAGAAAACCCATCAGCAGAATGTAGTAGGCTTTAGTTGCCAATACTAAAAGAAAAAGTCAAGTATCATAGGGCATAAAACAACAAGATATGAATCTTTTCAGCCAAAGCTGGCTGTAACTTAAAACAACATAGGCAATTATAGACTAGGCGCCAGAGGGGTCACCGTGTCCTTTTCAATTCTGATGGACAAACTCAACGGTTTCTTATGGATTTTTGGCTGCTGATTACGAATTTCAAGGGTGAATTTCGATCCGGAGTGGTAAAAAAATTGTTATAAACAATTTAATTGTTTATAAGGCTCTGGCTCATAAACTAAAAGAGATAAAAAAATGTTTCAAATAAAATTTGTTCCTTAATAAAAAACGAAGAAAAAAAAACGTTTACTAAACTTAAATCCAACAATTAGAACCCAAGATATTGTAAAATTAGTGCACAATACAAATTGCAAATTGCAAAATAAGTATTTTTTGAAGCTTTATCGATCGTAACTCGACTTCTACGAATTCAAATGAGCCTTAGAAGATCTCATTTTAAAGCTTAATTAATAGGCTTCCAAACAAAGTTTAATAAATTACTCTATCTTTATTTACTTTAAAGTTATACCCGTTTGAAGTTATAATTTTCTTAAAAAAATTATAAATTAATTTGTTTATAAGGGTTTCAAACAAATTTGAGCTATAACCAATAATACTTTAATTAACAATAATCATAGAATAACTCAAAAGGAACAATAAGCTAAAAATGTTCGTAAGTGAATTTTTGGCCAAGATATCGATATTTTAATGGCGCGCTATGAGGCACAAGATCGGCTCAGTCAAGTAAGTGACGAAATTTGTAGCCAAAATATCGATATCTTGGCCAAAAATAAACTAACGAACATTTTCATAAGTTCAAATTGTTCCTTTTGAGTTCTTCTATCATTATTATTAATTAAAGTATAAACCCTTATAAACAAATTAATGTATATTTTTTTAAGAAAATTATAATTTTAAACGGGTATAACTTTAAAACAAATGAAGATAAAGTAATTTAACAAACTTTGTTTGGAAGCCTATTAATTAAGCTTTAAAATGAGGTCTTCTAAGGCTCATTTGCATTCGTAGAAGCCGAGTTACGATCGATAAAGCTTCGAAAAATACTTATTTGCAATTTGCAATTTGTATTGTGCACTAATTTTACAATATCTTAGTAAAAGTTTTTTCTTCGTTTTTTATTATGGAACAAATTATATTTGAAACATTTTTTTTTATCGCTTTCAGTTTTTGAGCCAGAGCCTTATAAACAATTAAATTGTTTATAACAATTTTTTGACCATTCGGATCGAAATCCACCCTCGAAATTCGTAATCAGAAGCCAAAAATCCATAAGAAACCGTTAAGGTTGTCCATCAGAATTGAAAAGGACACGGTGACCTCTGTTTGGCGCCTAGACTATTACTCAACCCTCAATTTTTCGATTTTGATACAACATAACCTCGACAACAACTAGCTTTATACACACCTTTTTTTAACACAATTTCTGTTCTCATTAACCTTTTGAAAACGATTTCCGGAGTAGAAATCGAAACGTCAAATATTTTTTAGGTAAAAATGTAATTTTAATCCGTAAAAAATCTAACATTTTATCCTTTTTCGTGATAACTTGATGAAAAATTTTGCAACATAACTTTCCACTCGTAAGTGCCTCGAGGAAGGGTGTAGTAATGCGTAGATTAATTTTTTTCTTTTTTTTTTCTTCTTCTTTTTTTTTGGAATTTATGGTTTTGGTGAGAAAAAATTAGCTTTAATAATTGTTAGAAATAATATTTCTAACATGAAAAGTAAATAAAAATACTATAACATAAAGATTTGTTGTAAATTCGCGTTTAAATTCGTTTTGTTAGACAAAATCTAACGCGCGACCGATTACGTGACAGAATAGAACGCGACTGTTCCCGGGTTAATTACAACCAAACTGTGGCTAATCCCATATAAACATAACATTTAACTTAGACATGCTAGCAGAAAACGTTTCAGAATCTTATTAAAATATAGAAACTCCGGAACTTACGTGATTTGGCGTTCCTGACCATTTTGACACAACATCCATTACACGTCATGAGTGGCGGTTGGTCCTTTGGCAGGGCTGTGTAATTAAAAGGGTCCTTACATCTCATATCTGACCAAGAATCGCATTCGTAACAGTAAATTTGCCTCGCTGAAATTACATTAAACGTTACTCAGCAACAAGAATTGAATTTTTGTGATATTGGTTAACGACAAAAAGTCTTTTAACGAAAAAAGCTTTTTACCGCTTTCCAAAATTTAACTGATTTTATCTTGTTGCATTGTGAACAAAATTATGTTATCAAATTTTTTTTTACAAAAAGTATAGAGTGATATACAAAGTGGGCCCAAGAAAACAGTCCACTTCGATATTTGGCAGTAGTTATTAGATTTTAAGGAAATGCTGAAACAGACCGATTTTTATTTTTAAATTACAATTTTTTAATATATATTTCATACTAGTGACGTCATCCGTCTGATCGTGATGACGTAATCGATAATTTTTTTAAATGAGATTAGGGGTCGTATGGTAGCTCATTTGAAAGGGTATTCAATTCTTTATTCAGTAATATTGTCACAGGGTGACCAAAAAATAATTTTTGAATTAAATTAATTGAAGCAAAAAAGGATGTATGTAATTTATTTAACTCAAAATACATTCTATTGCTGTCAGAAAATAGAAAAAAATGTTTATTTGGCAAATAAATATTGCTACTCGCTTAAATTAAATGTTCAAACTGCTAAGAGGTAGGTGGGAGGCTGTTTGTGATTTAATTTAAGCGAAGAGAAATGTTTATTTGCAAAATAAACATTTTTTTCCTATTTTCTGATAACAGTACAATGTTTTTTATACATACATTCTTGTATGTAAATAAATTACATACATTCTTCTTTTTGCGTCAATTAATTTAATACAAAAATAATTTTTTTGGCCATCCTGCATTAATAATGATATTAATATTTACATTACAACACCCTTTCAAATGAGCTACCACACGACCCCTATTCCCATTTAAAAAAAATCATCGATTACGTCATCACACTCAGATGGATGACGTCACTGGTATGAAATATATGCCAAAAAATTGCAATATAAAAATAAAATTCGACCTGTTTCGGCATTTCCTTAAAATCTAATAAGTACTGCCAAATCTCGAAATGGATTGTTTTCTTTGGGCCCACTTTGTATATGACAAAATGTGTGATAGGTAAAATCAGAAAATATTTTAAAAAATCATTTCAGAAAGTACGTCATTAATAATGATATGAATGTGATCACATCCGGAGGAAATAGGGTTTTGGTTTCATTTGTGAAATCAGTGTTTTGTTTCATATCAGTCAAAGGGAAACCAAAACCCTAATGAAACAGATAAATATAAAATATAATATAAACACAAGTAAATAAGTAATAAGGAATCAGAAAAAAATTGTAAGTTCACTAGGTAAATAAGAGAAAGCGAGGGAGAGAATGGGAAATAAAAATAAATAAAAATGAAACAGTATAATATAATACTATTCGTATTAAAATTTAAATATTAAGTACTAAAAGACTTTTTGCAACCATCAATTACACAATTCAAATTTTCATTTAAAAATCTTAAATGTCAGTTACATATTTTTTTTTCTGTAAAGTAAAATGTATGCACTTATAATTTGTAGACACCTTCTACCTAACATGAATATAAAATATAAAAACTTGGTTATTGCACTATGTAGTCATATTGTAAAAAATAAAAACAAATTATGGTATACTTCGTCGATTAACGATTTTATGAATTCTCCCTGTACTAAATGCAACTGACAGTAGATGGATAAAAAAATTAAAGATGTTCCATTTTTATTAAGAAGTTTTGAGCGTAAACATTTAAATTAAACTAGAATATTTGGCCAATTGTCTTACTTATTCCAAACATTCAGATTCGTATCAATAGATTATTGGAAAGTATCGTAAAATTCTCGTTACGTACGAATATATTTAGTAATGAATTTATTATTTTGAATAACTAAATACGTACATAGTCTAAGGCCACAAAAATTTAATCAAACAAACTACTAAAGTCATATTAGGATGAACTTAAAAACATTAAAATAGTCCAGAAAGCCACTGCGCATCCGCTAGGGAAAATATTCTAATTCGGATTTTTTGCACAATCTTACTCAAAAAGGACTCCTTTTAACAAATTTGCATGTTGCCAGGACCAAAAGGTGGTCAAAAATTTTTTAAACGTTTTTTTTTGTTTTTTTCCTAAAATTATTTTTTTTGCATGGAAAAAAGTTTTTTAGGTTTTTTAGATCATTCCAAACAGAAAAGGTCTTTAGTGACTTTTCTCTAAACATGATAGTTTTTGACATATAAGCGATTAAAAATAGAAAAATTGCGAAATCGGCCATTTTTAACCCTCAAAAACTATGTGAAAAACTGAAAATTTGAATGTAGCCAAGGTAGGTAGATATTCTTTAAACATCGATTGATGAAATCCCGAAGAGTTTTTTGCAATACAATATTCAAAACTCCTTTGTTTTTTAATTGCTAATCAAGCATGCGCGACACTATTTTCCACCGACAGTATGGTGCAAATGAAAGGAATAAATTCGTTACTTCGTAAACCGCCGACTTTAAGGAAAAATCTCGAAACAGGTCGATTTTTATTTTTAAGTTATGATATTGTGGCATATATGGTATACTAGTGACGTCATCCATCTGGACGTGATGACGTAATCGATGATTTTTTTAAATGAGAATAGGGGTCGTGTGCTAGCTCATTTGAAAGGTTCTTCAATTGTCTATTCAGTAATATAAACATTTACATAATTATTTATACAGGGTGTCCAAAAAATTTTTATTAAATTAAATTATTTGACAAAAAAAGAAGTATAAGGACACCCTGTATAAATAATTATGTAAATGTTTACATTACTGAATAGAGAATAGAGAAAAATCATCGATTACGTCATCACGCCCAGACGGATGATGTCACTAGTATACAATATACGCCACAATATCATAACTTAAAAATAAAAATCGACCTGTTTCGGGATTTTTCCTTAAAGTCGCCGGTTTACAAAATAAAGAATTTATTCCTTTCATTTGCACCATACTGTCGGTGGAAAATAGTGTCGCGCACGCTTGATTAGCAATTAAAAAACAAAGGAGTTTTGAATATTGTATTGCAAAAAACTCTTCGGGATTTCATCAATTGATGTATACAGAATATGTACCTATCTTGGCAACATTCAAATTTTCAGTTTTTCACATAGTTTTTGAGGGTTAAAAATGGCCGATTTCGCAATTTTTCAATTTTTAATCGCTTATATGTCAAAAACTATCATTTTTAGAGAAAAGTCACTAAAGACCTTTTGTGTTTGGAATGATCCAAAAAACCTAATAAAACTTTTTTCCATGCAAAAATAATAATTTTAGGAAAAAAACAAAAAAAAAACGTTTAAAAAATTTTTGACCACCTTTTGGTCCTGGCAACATGCAAATTTGTTAAAAGGAGTCCTTTTTGAGTAAGATTGTGCAAAAAATCCGAATTAGAATATTTTCCCTAGCGGATGCGCAGTGGCTTTCTGGACTAAAATACATCAAAGAATTCCTATAATACACACGAGCAAGCTTAAGAACCCAACTTAAAAGAATGCCTTTAACACGAACTACATGTGAACTGTATCAAACTGAACATATTATTATAGACACCATATTACGAGCGCTGGGATCGACTAAACATCATTTACTGGAAACATGTAAAGAAATACTAAATACTTCCGCAAGGAGAAAACAATGGACGAAGGACGAGATACTCAATATGATGGAACATTAATGTAAGAACAAAGATACAAAAGATGCAATGTAAGAGCAAAGATAAAAATAAATACGTGGCTTTTAACCATGAGATCAGGAAGAAGATACGTAAATCAGGCAAAAGGAACATACTTTAAAGAGAAATGTAAAGAGATCGAGCACCTTGAAAAAAGGTATGATCTATTTAATCTAAAAAACAATCTAAGAAAACAAAATCTCACTGGTGCACTTCTGGATAGACGGGATTGCTATAAGATTGATATAAGAATACAAAGACAAACTGTTCAATGATGAAAGAGCACATAGAACAGATAGAACTTAACTTCAGAATAAATAGGTCCAGATATTACCAAAGAAAAATACTATACGCATTAAAAACAATGAAGAGTGAGAAAAACCCTGCACTTGACATACTTCCTATTAAGATACTAAAAATTATAGATGAGAAGCACATAATAATTTATGTCTTAATGACACTCTTGAACCAAATTTATATTTGGTTAACCAAAATATTGAAGATCTTCAGCGACTGGTGATCAGAATAGCAGAATATGGAAAAGAACACGATCTAACAATGAATGTGAAGACTACAAAATTTATGAGAACATCGAAAGCTCAAATAAATAACGCGAATCTTTTAATAAACTGATCGAATGTCGAACGAGTGGACAAATATTCATATCTTGGAAGAATGCTTAATTTTACACATGATTGTGCTCGGCACAAGAACAGTAAGAGCTAAAATATATGCAGAAATGTAGAGCTAAATGTAGAATAAACACAAAAAATGTTTAAGATGGCAGTGTCTAGCTGTCCACATTGCCAGACGACGTCTTTGAAATGTAGAATGTTCAATTTAAATAGAAAAATAAATGGATAGATAACGCAGTGAACACCTTCAGAAGCTTGGTGTCAGCATTGGATTCAATACCGCAAGAATTAAAAAGAGAAAGGAAAGTAAATCAATAAAATTAATTGAACATCCTGTAGACTCAAACTATGTAAATTTTTGTATGTAATTGGTGCATGTCTAACGCACCAGATACATTTAGCTAGGACATCAAAAATGCTCGTATAATAGATACGTCTATGTTTTCTTTTTATTTAATTTTAACATATTTTACATAAATAATCTCTTTAGGCTTACTGGAACATCATTAATTTAGTGCTTTTTTTGATCATACCACCACAATGGGAAAACAGGATCACTCATAATGTTCATGCAAACTATTCTAGTCAAATTTGAATAACTATGGTGATTAGGTGCATTGTGTTCTTTAGTGGAGAGCCAGTCATATTTGCTCGTAAGTTTATCAATAACACCACTTTTATATATGTACAAATTATATCTATATTTCAATATGTATCTTGCGATTATTAAAAATAACTTTTTAGACATTCGTTCATTAACAAGTTATTCAACTGGCGCAGTCAGTAGGATTTACTATGTGCCTTATCACAAGGCTTATGCCTATGGTGTATATCAGTATATTTGTGAATTATTGAAAGTTACAATATTTAAAATGAAAACAAACTATCAGTAATTATATAATAATCAGATTAGCCACATTAGTTTATTACAGTAGTCGTTACAGTACATGTAAAGCGCAAGTACATGTAATAATTTTTGTTACATGTACTTGCACTGGACAATTTTCTTTGTGACACGGTGACAGGAAAATACAGCGTGTTTTATATGTTCGTTCATGGGTATTCTTTAATTTTTCCGACTGTATATCGCATATGCAGGCGACTACAGGAAATTAACCTTTCCTTGTGGATTTTTTCATCTTTTTTATGATTGAATTTTCCTCCTCTGCCAGTAAGTTGATATGACTGATATGATGAAACTTGATTAAACTTTTATCCAGAATTAGATGAAAACTTACGAACAAATATTTTTAGGAAACATGGTGGTGAAAGTGAGCGTCTAAGGTGAGTTTATCGAGGTATTTAGTTGATTTATTTTATATAAGTAGAAAAAATATATTTTATTCGTATATCTGAATAAAAATCTCAAAGGGGATTCAGTTAAAAACACGATAAAACTAAGACAGTTAAATATAAGAAAAATAACGTTTGTCATAATAATTAACTAATATTATAGATATTGAAAATTACCTTAATTATTACCTTATAAAATTAATTATTCTATTATAATTATATATAATAGAACAAATAACCAAAAGTAATACAAATTTAAAATAATATTCTAGTATTTCTTCTTCTAACGTGATACTGGCATGGTAATATAAATCGAACTGACAACTATTGACTCATTTGTTCTGCGATAAAATTTGTTTGTTGAGTATTAAATATTAATCAATTCAAAGAGTCTTAAACGCATCAGAAAGTAATTCAACAGCAAAGACAACAAGGAAGACCTGAACATCATCGGAGTATACGGCCCAGAAAATAACAAGCTTCAAACAACAAGGGAAATATTTTATGACGGATTACAAGAAGTGGTATATTAAGTTAGAGAGTCAATGATAATACTGGGAGATTTTAACTTAGGAATAGGAAACCAAGTAATACCACCCGAATTTAAGCAAAAACATAACGAGATTGTCAAAAACGAAAATGGGTAACTAATGATAAATGTCTGCACGAATAACGAACTTAGAATAAACAACACATTATTCATCACAAAGATCAACAAAAATATACACTCAATAACACCAGTGGACCAGGATCTATGATATACATATATTATGTTAACAAACAGTTATACATCTAGCAAAACTAATCGACGTAAGATGCCTTAACTCAGCAGATGTAGGTAGTAGCGACCTCCTACTATTAGGTAAAATAAGAATCATCATGAAATACTGTACTGAAATACTGTACACTCAATAGAACAGTACCAACACAAACAAAAATCTGAGTTGAAGGATTAAATGTGGAATCTCCGGTAAACCTACTTATTCAGAAAAAGAAATTCAGAGAACATTGCTGCGAAACAAATATTAAAAAACGATAACACCGACGAAAAACTCAAAAATAATATAATTAACAACAGAATCACTCGGAGAGAGAAGCAGAATTTACAAATCAGTCATCAGACCAGTAATGTCATGCGCATCAGAAACTCTACCTGAAACAGAGAGGACAAAAAGAACTCTAGAAAGAGCAGACACAAATCCCTTAGAAAAATCGATGGTAAGACACTCTAGAGATCCATGGAACAAGTGGATCAAGATCTGAAAACACTTGAGATTACCCACTGGAAGAACAAAGCAAGGAACAGAACAGAATGGCGGAAAATCCTAGAACAAGCCAGGAACCAAAAAGGGTTGTCGAGCTACTGATGATGATGAAGACCCTCTGGAACAGAGCTAGAAGTACCGATATACGACGGAGGAAATGGATGGAGATGGAGAACATCAAGTGGTAAAGTTGTACCAGCTAAGAGACTCATTAATATTCAGGTCACCAGAGTGATATTGTTGGAGGTGTGGAATTCCATAAACAAGGGATTTACCTCTTTTATGAAATGATCCATTTTTATGTAATTTCACACCTCCAACAATTTTAGCACCCTACCGAGCTGAATACGATACTGATTTTTTTCATACTCAATACAAACGAGATCTATCAACTTCAGTAGTAGACCAGGACTAACCTGTAAAAAAACGTGTATTTTTGGATGTGGGAGGTGACATTTGGATTTTTGCAGGTAAAGTTAGGTGACACCTTCAGTAATAATAATTGACTTATGCTCCTTCTCAAATATGCCCGGAACATTAATAAAAAATTAAAATATTTAAAAATTTCGAAAAACATCGATTTTTTCTGCTTTCTTTGCTTATAACTTTAAAACGGTTCGTTTTGGAACAAAGTCGTAGAGAAATAAAATAAAGATAATTGAATTTTGTATGATATACGACTGGTCAAAAATGTCTTAAGGTATTACCTTTTCTGCAATATAGCAATAAATACAAAATAAGGAGGCAAAATACGTCTGTTTTTATTCAATGTTTCTTAACCACTTTGGTGGCACTTAGAACCTTAATAATTCGCTCAGAAAATTCTTATAACTTACTTAAATGGTCTACCAAATTTCATTAAAATCGACCTAATAGATTTTGCATAATAAATTTGCAATGTAAATGTTTTTAAAATTTTTTAAAAATATTTCTGAACAAAAAGTAGACCATTTAGAAGTTGGCTAATTTTTTTACATATAAAGAAGTGCTCTACCTATCTAATACACTTTACATAATTAAAATCGGATTATTTAAGGGGCCTCTGCAATGTTTTAAAATTATAAACAATTTTTTGGTTTATAAACAAATAGCTTTGTTAATAATAAAAAAATTAATTTTTAGCAATGCAAATACATAATTAAAACCGGTATAATTTGACTTAAACTTTCAAATGCTGTCAGCAGAATTGCCATTTTATTTTTTAATCAAAAGTCATTCCCGTTCAAAAATAGCAATTTTTCGATTTTTTGAATGTTCCACCGCGTTTATCTCAAAAACTATGCATACTACGAAAAAACTTTTAAGAACATTTTTTGCTTAGAATTACCCAAGAAATACAAAAAAACGTTTTATTTTGCGAAAAATCGATGTTATATAATTCCTCAAGTTCTTTGTTTATAACAATCTTATAGACATCCGGATCAACTGTTGCCCAAAAAATTCGTGTTCTACGGGTCAAAATACATAAAAAACTTGGGTAAGTCCATCTAAATAAAGGAGCCCGTAGCACCCCCTCCTGGACACAGCACTTATTTGTTTATAAGCCAAAAAATTGTTTATAACTTTAAAACATTGCCGAGGCTGCTTAAATAATCCGATTTCAATTCTGTAAAGTACATTAGATAGGTGGAGTGCTTCTTTATATGTAAAAAAATTGACAAATCTTTGTATGTTTTAGTTTTTGTTGTGCAAGAATTTAAAAAATTTTGATTTTTTAAAAAAAGTTTAGATTTCAAAATTATTATGCAAAATCTAGTAAGTAAATTTTAATGAAATTTGGTGAACAGTTTTAGCACATCATAAAAATTTTCTGAGCAAATTAGGAAGGTTCCAAGTGTAACCTAAGTGATGGAAAAACATTGAATAAGGACAGGCTTGTTTTGCCCCCTTATTTTATATTTATTGCTATTTTGCAGCAAGGGTGTTAAATTAAGACATTTTTAACCAATCGTATCTGATAGAAAATTTAATTATCTTTGTTTTATTCCTATACGACTTTGTTCCAAAATGAATCGTTTTAAAGTTATAAGCAAAGAAAATAGAAAACAAAACGAAATTGAAATTTTTAAATATTTTATTTTTTTTATTAATGTTCCGGGCATATTTGAGAAGGAGCATAAGTCAATTATTATTAACGAAGTTATCACCTAACTTTATCCGCAAAAATCCGAGTGCCACCTCTCACATCCACGGATCCACCTAAAAACAGATCCTTCCTGGTCTATAGGTAAATAAATTAAATTTTGAAGAGATTCATCAAAATATCTTTAAATAGTAACAAACACTGTAAATTATTTATTGAACTCTGCAAAAATTATAACAAAAAAATAAAACACATTAAATAAAACATTTGTATGGTTTTTCTCAACTTGTTTTATAAACTATTCTCAAACTAGTATTAAATTTGTAATTCTATATAAAAATAAATCAACTTAAGCTGTGCTGTGAAAACTATGTTTTTAACAACTTTCAATAGTGTCTGATATGATGTGCAATTTTTCAGTGATGTCAAGTTTCTGAGAAGTAGATAGAAAAGAAACTTGCTGTTTTATTGCAGTTAACATCTTAATGTTGTGCTAAAATTTGCTTTTATTGGAATTTAATACTTTAAAGTTTGTTTCATGATAATTTATTTAATTAGTACAATGTAGATCTCCAATTGCGAAGATAAAATACTTATTATATAACTTTTATCAGCCCTTTAATTATTTTTGTGTAATTATAATAACTGCAAAAAATAGGTAGTGGGCACTAGGTAGCTCAAGGAGCATTCTAGTTACCATATTCGTTTTCAGCGACCTCGAAAACTACCAAGGAATGACTTTTGACTGAATTTGAATAAAAGTAATGTTCCGTGGTGTGGTTGAGTTGCGTGTAATAACCTTATTGTCCACGGAAACAATTAAATGAAATTAAAATGTAAAAACAACAAAATGTCTGTCAATAATATATTTATTTCAATCGGTAAAAAAGCGTGAAAATGTCTCGAAAGAGGGTTTGTTATTCTAGAGAGGGTGTGACCGCACGGGGTGCCCGCTGTGACTCTACTGAACCAGACCACAAACACTAATCTGTCATTATATGGTTCTATCATATGGCCAGACAGGCGACAATTTATTAGATCTGGTTTTTTAAAAACTGAAAGGCATTTTACCTGAATAGGGATATATTTCGTTTCTTAAAACTTAACATGGTTTGTATATTAAATGTGAATTTTAAATGGGACTTATTATTTAATTTTGAAAAAGGTATTAAAAATTGAATATTAAAATTGGCAAAATAGTACTTGAAGCGTGTCGCCACAGTAACATAAAGCTCCAGGAGACGAGGCCACTCTGTACACCAGATAACTCAGAGACCATCCTCGTTATTATTGCGTTCAGCGACCTCTTAAACCCCGAGTGACAAAATTGAACTTATTTATGTTGCTATTTTCCGAGTTGCAAATTTTTCATTTTCTATGCACTTTGGAGATGCTTTTTCCTTCTGCACAAAATGAAATTTTCATTTTACAACTAGGAATTTTGTTCACAAACTTTTCTGACACTGTCCCCAATCGAATGCAAAAAGTTGCATAGCGATTTATCTTGCTTTGGACACTTGCGACGGACACACAGAATATTATATTGAATAATAATATTGTGATGGCTGCGATATGAACTCGGATTGCTCTATCACAAGTTGAGTGTCGTAACCATTAGACGATTTCGGCGATTACGGTTTAGTGGTTTATACCGCTTAACGTGCAATCAAGAAACATTACATTAAGTTCATACATTTAATTTATAAAAACTTTGAAAAACTCCAATATACAGGGTGTCCAGAAACTCTCCCGATAAACAAAGACCGGATATTCTTCAGATAATTTTAAGATAATTTAACCCAATTCACCCAGTCCGTAAATGCTTCCTAAGGGAGCTAGAGCTCTTTGAAGATGGTGTCTTGGAATTAGTTTTTCTTAAATATCTCCAGAATGCTTTTATTTAGAAAAACGAAAACCAGTACGTTTATTTATCTTCCAGAGATAAATCGATTAAATTAATTGTGAATTTCTAGTACCGGTCATAGGCGCACGTTTTGGGTAGGGCAACGGTTATTATACCGCATAATTCTTTTGTCTTTAACTCTTAAGTATATTTGATACTGAATTATTAAACTCTGAGGTATTCTAGCACTTAAATGAATTCTTACTTTAGGTCGATAGGATGCACCGTTTTCTAGAAAAATCGATTTAAAAATTTTGCTTTTGTTGAATTTGAAAAAAAAAATTCAAAAAAATACTATTTAGAAGAACGAAATCTGGCACGTTTATTAATCTTCCAGAGATAAATTCTCGTACCGGTCATATGCCGTTTTGGGTAGGTCAACGGTTATTTTATCGCATAACTTTTTTATCTTTAACTTTTAAGCAGTTTTGACACTTGATAATTAAATTATGAAGTATTCTAATACTAAAAGTAGCTCTTGCTTTATGTCGGTAAAATACACAGTCCTTTTTTGAAAATTTTTTGAAATTTTTTTTAAATTCAATAAACGAAGAATTTTCAAATCGATTTTTATAGAAAACGGTGCATCCTACCGACTTAAAGCAAGAGTACATTTTAGTACTAGTGTACCTCGCAATTTAATAATCCAATGTCAAAAATGCTTAGAAGTTAAAGACAAAAAAGTAATGCGATAAAATACCCGTTGCCCTACCCAAAACGGGCGCCTATGACCGGTACTAGAAATTCGAAATCAATGAAATCGATTTATCTCTAAAAGATAAATAAGTGTACCAGTTTTCGTTTATCTAAATAGAAGCGTCCTGGAGAAATTTAAGAAAAACTAATTACATGGCGCCATCTTCAAAGAGCTCTAGCTCCCTTAGGAAGCATTTTCGGACTAGGTGAATTGGGTTAAATTGTCTTAAAATTATCAGAAGAATCTCCGGTCTTCGTTTGTCGTGAAAGTTTCTGGACACCCTGCGTAATATACAGGGTGTTTCATTAATAATTGTCCATATAGTAACTGGAGAAACCTTAGCATACAATACGAAGATTTAACCTAAAACGCTTAAATAAAATGTGGTTCCTTACTGAGTTACAAGGTGTTTTGTCTAAAAATTTAAAAGCTATTTTTGCTCAGCATTTTAAAACTATTCGACGTATCCTTTTCATACTTGGCAGAAAGTGCGACTACTGTACACCCTACTAAATTATGATAAACAAACGTTTATAGCTACTACCAGAGGCGCACGACAGGGGATAGTGAATGGTTGACCCTTCTCAAATTCTACGCCACTGGAGGAATTACTACTTTAGTGCCATTTTTAGATTCTCCAATACTTTCTACGAACATAATATACTTTTCATTGGTAACCATAAAGTCATTAGTTTTCGAGATATTTGAAGTTAAATATGAAACGGCACAGTTATTTTGATTAATTTGCGATATGATTCATATGATTAAAATTTAAAAATTATTTGTACCCAGTACTTTAAAACTATTTGGCGTATCCTTATCATACTTGGCAGAAAATGTAGGTACTGTACACCCTACTAAATTAAGATAAATAAACGTTTCTAGCTACTACCAGAGGCGTACGACAGGGGATATTGGCTGGTTGACCCTTCCCAAATTCTACGCCATTGACGAAATTGCTATTTTAGTGAATTTTTTGATTTTCCAGTACTTTTTATGTATATAATATACTTTTAACTCGTAACGAAAAAATGATTAGTTTTCGAGATATTTGAAATTAAAAATAAAGCGACACAATACATTAATCAAAATAACCGTGTCGTTTCAGTTTTAACTTCAAATATCTCGAAAATTAATGACTTTATCGTTACGAATGAAGGGTATATTATTTTTATAGAAAGTATTGGAGAATCCAAAAATGGAACTAAAATAGCAATTCCGCCAGTGGCGTAGAATTTGAAAAGGGTCAATCATTCACTTTCTCCCGTCGTACGCCTCTGGTAATAGCCAGAAACGTTTGTTTAACATAATTTAGTAGTTTGTACAGTATCTATACTTCCTGCCAAGTATGAAAAGGATACGTCGAATAGTTTTAAAATTCTGAGCAAAAATAGTTTTTAAATTTTTAGATAAAACACCCTGTAACTCAGTAAGGAACCACATTTTATTTAAGTGTTTTAGGTTAAATCTTCATATTTTGTGCTAAGGTTTCTCCAGTTACTATATGGACAATTATTAATGAAACACCCTGTATACTGATACAATAACAAAAAAACCGCCAATCGCCATAAAAATGAGTGGCGCACACGATATTCCAGCTACAAAAGAGCTGAAATAAATATTACGTGGCGCAAAAATGTATTTTTATTTTGATGGAAAAATAAAATTATAGTTTTATTTTGAAATATTTTTCCATAATATTTACTAAATTTGAAATAAAACGCTCCACAATATAGTTTCAAACTGCAAATTTTATCAAAGGTACTCTTTTGTGGCGAGTTTTACTTCAAATGTAGCAAATACTATGGAAAAGTCTTCCAAAATAAAACTATAATTTTATTTTCTATCAAAATGAAAATACATTTTTGCGACATGTAATATTCCATCTTGTTCTGAATCTGTTTTTTGTGGTATGTTATGCAATTTAATATTTTTTTGGAAATAAAGTCACAATTTAAGTTTGAAATTAAATTTATTTAACGTTTCTACTTCTACTTCCACTTCGGAAATCGATATCAAAATATAAGACATAATAATACGTAATACAGTAATATTGATACAACCTTTTTGTAGCTGTCAAGTTCAATAATTGTATTCATGTCCCGTTATTTTTTCCCTCTAGCCAGTTTTAATTCTGTCTTAATAAGGTCATAGGCAGTTCGACCACTAGGTTCTATTTAATAATAGAACTCTGTGAACAACAACTCTTAAAAGAAGAAACTTAGGATAAACTGTTTAGATAATTACCGAACTGTAAAAGTAATCAAATATTTCTTAAAATATTTCATATCGCTATGATTGACAGTTACTTATTTATCAAATGATACAAACTTTAAAGACATTTTAGCTTTAAAATTAGTTTTGGTTAGACGAACATTTTAGTTTAAACTACAAAATCATTCTAATAATAAAATTTTTGTTTACAATTATGTTTACCATTAGGTTTACCAATTTATGCTTAATAATTGATCCAATTTAATTTTGATAGCTCAACAAATATGCAGCTCGATAATAAGCAAATTAATTTAGTAGCTGGCAAAGGGTAATAAATAACTAATTGCCAACACCATTAGCTTATTAAATATTTCAGAGCAATAATTAGGCAATGCAGTAATTTGAGAATGAACATATATAGCTGACATACTTTTAGTTATTGCTTGTACCTACCTATATCTACTTATATCAATAAAAAAATTTTCATAGAAAAAAATCGAATAGACGTATTCTTGAGAATCAATATGTTATAATTTATGCTTATGGGTTAGATGAATCGATAAACAAGATGCATTTTGTTCTTCTTGCTGTATAAGTACATATCTAATATTAGTCGGTCAAGGGGTTTGGACAAATATCAGGGACAAAAAGTCCCCAGACAAAAAATCCCCACAAAAAATTCCGGACAAACAATCCCCACAAATGTTTTTGGACAAAATATCCCCACAAAAAATTCCGGACAAAAAATCCCCAAGAAATGTTTGCGGCCGAATAGTTCTCAAAAGTTTTCCGACGCAATATTTTTCAGCCTCGGTACATGAGAGTATAGCAATTGCCATGAAACCGGTTTTCTCCGCGAAAATAATGATTAACAATTAAGATTAAGCATAAATTGTAATTTCGACTACCAAGTTTCAAATTCCAACTCCAATTCCATCCCAAAAACTTGAAGTTTTACATGACAAAAGAGTGTGAGTTTTTTCAAAAATCGTGGAAAATATGGGGAATGAGCTAAGGCTGTGAGAACAATGTTGTAATTATTCGCTTAAATCTTTTGCTCATTCTGCTTTGAATATCTATGTTCAAAACATTGCCTGTTCGTGATGATACAGTGAGTGATCATATTATTAGAGCCACCTAGTAAAATTAAATGTTTCAGAGGAAGGGTATATAATTGAGCTGTATCATATATTAATGCATTTGTATCAATTTGGCTGTCTTGTTACACTTTATGAAAGTGCAATAAATCTTCTGACAATAGTGGCAACACGCATGTGTGGCAATGCGTGACTCAGATGCCATTGTTTGTCAGTGCTGCCCAGCCTAGCTTGCAACTCGTGTGCCTATTATTTTGTATTCTTGGTGTTTAGAGTTATAATAAACTTTGTAAGTTTCCATTGCTCTCTAGTGATATTCTGACAGTACTATACTATATTTTGTGAATTTAGTAAAAATTGCGCGTTCGTTACACTAGTGGTTCCAGAAAATCATGGGAAGTCCAAACACATCTCACCAAGGAAAATAGCAGAAATAAAAACTTTAATATTCAATACTAATCACTCCAACAGAAACATAGCATCCATTTCTAAAGTTTCAAAGGCGACGTGGACCGTATAAAGAAAAAACTTACATACCATTATTAAACAAAAGTAAAATTTTCTGAGGTGGCTCTAATAATATGATCACCCACTGTAACTGCTGATCCTGAAAACGATAATTTTGTTTGCAATTCAAAAAAACCTGTTTCTTTTTATAAATTTAATGTGAAATTATTTAGTCATCAGTGTCAATTCAATTCAAGCAACTTTTTAATACTCCAGGGAAATAAGGTTTTTGTCGGGACAGCCAGGTTGCAAATGGGTTTTTTGGGTACTATATATATACCTAATACATTATACATACAAAAATGCCCGTCACAGATCGGACGAGAATTTTAATTATTAACAAATAAGGGTCAAAAATGGCAGTTTTTTCGTTTAAACCGCTACAGGTAAAAATAGGATAATTAAATATATTATTTATAGTATTCTTATTTTAGTAGATGAGCCATTGTTTACAACGGCAGTTTTTTAATTTTGGTCCGATCATTTGTTGCTTCGAAAATTGCAAAATAAAACTAAAATTTCGAAAATAAAATATTTGCTATAACTTTCACGAAAGTGACCTTACGACTTTTGTATTTTACAAAAAGTTGAGTCAAAGAGTCCAAATGGTACTGCACAAAAAATTATAAGACGATTCGTCAATTAGTTTAAATTTTATTCAATTTGTTTATCCCAAAGAGCTTTTTTTGTAATGTTATTGTTCAGAAAATAATAATTATATAGAAATTCTGTGAAAACCACATGAAAGAACAATAGTCTTGTTTTCAAATTATTGAAGAAAATTATCAAAATGTAATTTTTGTCACTACGAAAACATTTTACTAAAGTAGAGTCATTTTTGGCTTGAAAACAATTTTAATAGCTTTGTTAATATTCACTGTAGAGTAAATTTACCTTGGAATTTCAAAAGCTGGTATTTTTTACAAATTTTCAAAAAAAACTTTTCGCCTATGTTAATTACGGTCAAAGTTAGCCACTTTTATTATTTAATTCACAGTTACTTCAATATACATAAAATTCTCCTGTAACAGTTTTAGTTACCATACTACTCCGAAACGGCTTGGCTGATTTTTATGAAATTTTACAAGTGTCTCCTATGGGACTGAGAATAGGTTTAAATCTATTTTTCATACCCATAAGTTATAAGGGGGTTGCCCCCTGACATTTTTTTTTATTTTTTTGGACAAAATTGTCTATCTTAATTTTATATGATGTAGGATTAAAAAATACATACAACCCTTAATTAACACTTTTCCATCACCAACCCCTATTTGTTAATACCCATCTATATATTTACATCTATAAAATTCTCCTGTCACAGTGTTAGTTGTCATACTCCTCCGAGACCGCTTGACCGATTTTTATGAAATTATATATGTATATTCGGTAGGTCTTAGAATCGGTCGTAATCTATTTTTCATATCCCTGAGTGATAAGGGGAACTCCCCCTAACATTTTGAAATGTTAGGTGGGGATTTACGTACATAACGTACTCTACAAGACTACGAGTACATACAATTTAAAAAAATTATGATCAGAATCCATCAACAAGCTCTGGAGATATTAATCGCAGCATATGTTTAAAGAATCAGTTTCATTTCTTGAGTGCACGGAATTTAATAATTCATTTCCACCGACCACAAATCGATTTCGTTAGAACGTTATTTTAAAGCTTTATTAACAACTCTGTTGAAGTTTAAAGTTTACTCAAACTTTTACACATAAACTATATACCTTCAACTTTGAAATGGCGCTAGCTGGGTTGCTTAATTGTTATAAACAAAGTAGCTGTCAATTAAATAAAAAAAGTGGCTAACTTTGACTGTAATTAACCTAGGCAAAAAGTATTTTTTTGAAAATTCGTATAAAAATACCAGATTTTTAAATCCCAAACTAGTTTTAATCTATAGTCAATATTAACACAGTTATTCAAATTGTTTATGAACTAAAAATGACCCTACTTTAGTAAAATGTTTTTGGAATAATTAAAATGACTTTTTAATGATTTTTTTAAAATACTTTGAAATCATGACTTTTCTTCTTTCATGTGGTTTTCACAGAATTGCTATTATAGTATTTTTACTACAAAAACGTTATTACGTAGGTCAAAATTTTTGACGTAAGAGAACTGTCAAACATTAGAATGTGACTTTTCATTATTCCCATGTTTATTATAAACATGGCAATAATGAAAAGTCACATTCTAATGTTTTGACAGTTCCCTTACGTCAAAAATTTTGACCTACGTAATAACGTTTTTGTAGTAAAAATACTATACATTACTATTTTCTGAACAATAATATTGCGAAAAAAAAGCTCATTGGAATAAACAAATTGAATAAAATTTAAACTAATTAATGAATCGTCTTATAATTTTTTTGTGCAGTATTTGGACTCCTTGACTCAACTTTTTGTGAAATATAAAAGTCGTAAGGTCACTTTCGTGAAAGTTATAGCAAATTTTTTATTTTCAAAATTTTAGTCTTATTTTGCAATTTCTAAAGCAACAAATGATCAAACCAAAATTCAAAAACTGCCATTTTAAACTTTGGCTCATCTACTAAAAGAATAACAGTATAAATAAGATATTTAAGTACCCTATTTTTACCCGAAGCGATTTAAACGAAAAAACTGCCATTTTTGACACTTATTTGTTAATAACTAAATTTCTCGTCCAAACTGTGACGGGCATTTTTGTATGTATAATGTATTAGGTATATAGTACCCAAAAAACCCATTTGCAACCTGGCTGCTCAAGTATCCCGAACATGGTATATTTTTGCCTTATTTCCCTGGAGTATAAGACCATGCTTCAAAAGCTTTACAAAAGCTATGTCAAAAACCTGTGGTCTGCGTCTTCATAACAAAGCTAAACATTCGTAGTAGCGCAAAATTTTTTATGGATGCACACATGTCCTTAATTACGTTTTTTTAAAATCGGGTATCGAATATTAATGCCCATAAATTTGTTCCCAAAAGTACCAAAAAAGCCAAAATAATCGAAAAACTGTGTATAACTTTCTAGCAAAGCTTTCAATTGTTTTGATACATACAAAAATTTTATACTGACATTATATTATGATCTCTAATGTTGTTTGCAATATACAGCAACGTAAAGACAACAATATGCTCCCTCATTTGTAATGGGGTACCAGGTTTATCACGGCAGTTTATGTATCTGTCAAAACGTACGATGATATGAAATTTTAAAAGGCAATGATGGTATGAATTACGTTTGTCAAATTGGATTTAAGACAAAACAGAATGAAATGTGTTCTAATATTTTCATTAATGCATCTAGAAGCATCTGAATGCTCACATAATTCAAATACCCAACATAATGGTATAAATAATATTTATTGGGGATATTTTGTCCGGAATTTTTTGTGGGTTTATTTTGTCTAAATAAAGTGGGTATTATTTGTCCGGAATTTTTTGTGGGGACTTTTTGTCCGGGATTATTTTTCCGGGGATTATATAGCTTGAGATTCGGTTTTACTTATTCCACAGTTCCCTATCGGAAGAGAAAATACGCTTAAAACCCAAATGTAGATAATATAATCTCAGTTGAATAGATAAAAAATATAAAAAAAAGTAGGTACTTACTTCATTGAGTTAAAAAACGGTTGTTGACTTCATCACCAAGAAAAATATGCTAATTTTACAATGTTTTTATAAAGTTACTGGTGGGAGTCATAGTGAAATATATTAGTTATCATGGAAAAGAAATTGTAATAAAAAACAAAAAAAATACGAAAATATAAAACAATTGGGTATAGGAATTGAGTCAATACTCGCAACTCAATTTTTATATCCAATTGTATAATGGACTCGCATTGGCAACCCTTTCATCATTTGAAAACATAAAAATTATACTTCTTAGTGCACCGTCCTCTTTCGAAGGTTGAAAACATTAAAAATACTATACTTAAGCTTCACAAAATCATACTTGGTTTCAAAAGAATACACGATGGACATGATGGAAGAAAGAAGAAATTTAAAGAATAATGACGGAGAATACAAAGAAATAAATTAATTAATTAAAAAGAAAATAGGAGAGATTAAAAATAAATGCATAATTAAAAATTGCGAATAAGTCGAACTCCTACTTGCAAAATATGACTCATTCAACTTCCATAAAAAACTCAAAGTAATAATAAACACCTTCAGAAAATTTAACTATTCAAAAAAACAAAAGACAATAATATCATAACAGATCACAACGAACTTGCAAACTCTTGCAAAATATATATACTAGACCTTTTCTCTGACGATCATAAAGATACTGCCAATGATAATACAGATTTAACTGGTCCACCAATATTAGAATTAGAAGTGGAATATTCGATCGCAGGTTTAAAGAATAGCTGTAGAACCCGACAATGTAAATGCAGAAATAGTTAAACTTTTTATTATCAAGTACCTCTGCAAACTCTTTGATAACATATTACAATAGTGGAAAACTATCATCAGATTGGCTGAAGTCAACTTTAGTGGTAATTACAAAAAAGCAGAACGTCAGTCGCTGCGAAGGTTATCACCTAATCAACTTACTGTAAAGAAGAAGAAGAGAAAACTGGAGGCACTTAGTTTGGTTTTAAAAAAGGTTTAAGAACATGAGAGGTACTTTTTTGCATGCAGATATTGGGTCAAAAATGTTATGACTAAAGGAGGGATGTCTTTATTTGCTTTATCGATTACTAAAAAGCATTTGACAATATAAAACATCATGTCAAGGGAGATTGGGCTTGATGGAAAAGATATGAGGACGATCCAGCAGTTGTGATGAAATCAAAAGACAGAATTAAGGATCTCCACCAGCCTATATATACAACAAGTAGAAATAATTAAGGCAGGGCTGCGTCCCCTTCCCTCTTCTATTTAACGTTTGCGTAGAAAATATCTTTTTGCAAAGCAGAATGAAAACGTTATCAAAATAAATGGAGTTTATAAATAATTTGCGATATTCCGATCATACAGCTATCGTAGGAGCCAACATAGAAGAATTAGAAGAGATAGTATCTAAATAATATTAATACAGTGGTAGAGGAATATGGTCTTAATATTAATATCACAAAACGAAATAAATGATATAGTGCAGTCACTAAAGGTGGATAAGAGGTATTACCTCAGATTTCGTTGAACCTCCATCGATTTCCATGAAAATTGGTGAGTGGTTAGAGGATATCATAAGAAACAAAGGTGACATGGTGCCAACTTGCGCTTTTACCCTGGGGGTGGATGCCACCCCTCCTCGGGGGGTGAAAATTATTTTATTAAAAATAACCCCACAATTCGATAGAGGGACAAATTATAAGCAAAATTTGTTATATTAAGTTATTAAAATAAATCAAAACTGTTCGAGTTATTAAAGATCAAAATTTTTAATTTTTCATGAGAAAAATGCATGTTTTTAACCGATTTTTCATAAATAACTCAAAAACTATAAGTTTTTACAAAAAAGTTATTATTATCAAAATTGAGGCTAATAAAAAATGAAATAAACTCCTTACTAGACAAACCTTTCAATGTAAACTAAAAGTGAGTTATAGGTAATTGAATATAGGTTTCTTTCGTCGAGTACCCAAATCTAAGTATTCAAGCTTAAATACAGGGAAAATGATGCATTTTATAACATAAACTTATTAACCATTTGTCAAAGTTCATAGAAATATCTATCAAGTAAGCCCTCGAACAAGTTGATAGCATTAAAATTTATGCACCAAAAATGTTTCAAAATGTATCTTTTAAAAATTTTTCCAAAAAATGTTAGGGTTTTTTGTAAATAACTCCGTTAATTTTTAAGATATAAGGTTAACCTAAAAACTAGTTAAAAGTTGATTCTAATAGATATTAAAAAATGTCGAAATAAGTCTTTTAAACCTCTTACTTTTTTAAAAATAAAACGTTAAATGGCCCCGGTTACATGGTTCTCGCAGCAAAATTGAAATTTTAAACGTTTCTATCTCAGTTATTTTTTATTCTACGGAAATAGTAAAATGGGTAAAGTATTTGGAACTGAAAAAACTCAAATTTAGTTAAATATCATTTTTTACGTATATTGAGTATTTTTGGAGTTATTATCAAAAGAAAATGAAAAGTACTATAATTTTAAAAATTCTGATTTTTTAAAATTATATCTTCTTTTTCAAAAATATGCACTCTAAACCGGTCAAAATTGTTGAAATCATTAACTATGTTAACCTATAGAAATTCTTGTGAGGGTTATTACAAATTTTAATTTTTGTGGAAATGGCGTATGTTTTATTTTTCACTTTTTCCTAAAAAAATCGAAAGGGTTCTCTTATTTTCATCATAACTTGCTTAATTTTGATGCTATTAACTTCTACTGGAGCTTATTTGATAGGTACTCCGAAGTACTTTCACAAGTACTTAACAAGTATATTCTATAAAAAGCATCGTTTTCCCGTTATGTAAGCTTGAATACTTAGATTTGAGTACTCGTCGAAAAAAATATACATTCAATTACCCATAACTCACTTTGAAATAACATAAGTTTAGTTCTTTAAGTGGGGAGTGTATTAAATTTTTTATTATCTTTAATTTTGGTAATAATAGCTTTTTTACAAAAGTTTTACAGCTTTTTTACAGTTTTTGATTAATACGTGAAAAACAGCTTCAAAACATGCATTTTTTTTAAGAAAAAAATAAAATCTTCGATATTTACTAACTCAAAAAGTATTGATTTATGTTAATAACTTTATACATATAACAAATTTTGCTTAGAAGTTTCCCCTCTACCGATTTATGGTATTATTTTTAATCAAAAAAATTTCACCCCCACTGTAAAAACGCAAGTTGGCATCATGTCACCTTTGTTCCTTGAAGTATCTTCTAACTACTCACCATTTTTCATGAAAATCGATGAAGGTTCAACGAAATCGGAGGTGAAAACCTTCAGTGACTCCACTAATAGTCGGCAGACAATTTTATGTGCAACCACAGTTGAAAATAAACTTTTTCTTCTTTCTAGCATGACCGGTCATGCTAGTAGGCTACTATCTGTTCATTGCCATCAAGTCTTCCCCGTACAATGAGGTCCAGCATTCTCGCCATCGTTTTGGTGGTCTACCCTGTGGTCTTTTGCCTACTGGATGATTCGTTTTTGCACTTTTAACGAGTCTATTGTCCTCCATTCTCTATATGTTTGTTCCAATATCTTCGTTCCTGTCTGACCCACCTTCCTATGTCCTGTATTCCACAGTTTTGTCTAATGTCTTCACTTCTTATTCTGTC
Source organism: Diabrotica virgifera virgifera (assembly GCF_917563875.1). NCBI lineage: Eukaryota > Metazoa > Arthropoda > Insecta > Coleoptera > Chrysomelidae > Diabrotica > Diabrotica virgifera. The sequence continues at coordinate 71,532,056 of NC_065444.1, forward strand.
ACGTATAGTTTTGCTTTGTATACTTTTTCGCGTTCTCATCTCAACTGTTCTGATCATTTGTAACGTTCTATTTATGCCTGGTCTTGTTTCTGCCGCATATGTTATAATAGGTCTTATTGTTATTTTATATATTTTGACTTTGCTGTCAGTATTTAGATATTTGTTCCTCCATACGATTTATTTTAGGCATCCCGAGATTTTAGCTGTTTTCATTGTTGGTTCTCTGACCTCTTTTGAGAGATTTCCATAGCTTCTTATTTCCGCACCAAGATATTTGAAGTGATTCACCTGTTCCACAGTTTTGCAGTAAATTTCCAATTTGTATCTTATCGGTTCTTTGGAAATTACCAGGCACTTTTCTTCTCGGTGTTGATGAGCATATTTAATTCTTTAGCTTTAGTATTAAATGCATGCAGTAGCTTTTGGAGATTGAACCAACGACTCTAAAGAATGTGTTACCCATCAACCCATCTTAAACCCAGCTGTTCTGGAAAGGATTTCTATTATTTTGTCCATTATTAAATATGAAAGGGCTCAGTGAATCGCCTTGTGGGATTCCTGTGTTTATAACTATGTCTTCTGTTGTTAAATTTTCTACTCTTATTTTTGTTTTACATTATCTGTTAATATCGTGTAGGTCTTAAGAAGACCATAGACAGCTTCTAAACATCGTTAAATAGCTGAATCAACCAGCTGAAAAGAAACTAATATGATCAAGATAAATAATATTAGAAAAAAATTGGACAATGAAAAAAATCTAGTAATAAAATACTAGAAGGTATATAAACAAAAACAAAAACAAAAATGTCAAACAAAGAATAGGAAGTAAGAAACCAGATCATGGTGATAGACGAAAACTTTTTCTACACAAATATACTCAAGTCTAGACGATTATTTTTATAAATTTTATCGTAAATACGAATATAGATCAACACAATGATAAACTAGGAATATTATTCATTCAGAATGAAGGGTGATAATGTTGATTTGAAAGATATATCTGGCACGCAACATGTGGAAACGGTCAAGTTTTGGAACAAAAATCTAAATATAAACCATAATATTTTATATTGAAATAGTTCAGTCACCTTTAGAAAAAATTGATTATTTTTCGTTGATCTGTTGGAAAAATATACAAGGAGTGGTTGACAAGTTGTTTACTTTACTTTGTTTTTCAGTATTTTTAACAATACCGTTTATGGGAGTTTTCGAGTTTTATTAAGATTTGAACAGATTTTTGCATTCATTTGATGTTTCTTCGAATTATTTCACTTTGAAGGAGTATATTTTGTGTGTGCTCGTTTTTATCCTAGCATTAATATCCTTCTTCTCATTTCTTGAACGTGGTGACACTTCTAATTTTGTTAGCTTTCTATCTCCCTTTACTGCGATCCTGTGTCAGACAGACGCCTTCATGTAAAGATTTTGCCACCAAAGTCTTCATTTGGTTTGCTCATCGTGTTTGAGATCTTCCTCTTGGTCTTAGGCCTTTCTATTTTACCTTCTACTACCAACAGTTCCATGGTCTCCGTTCGTTTGGCTATTTGGTCGAAGTAATTTAGGTATGCTCGATTTATATTTTTTTAATTGCCTGTCTTTCATATGAAACTCTTTCAGAATCTACAGGTTGGTTCTATGGGTTCTATGTTATATTCAGGATACGCGTAAAATTATTCTGTGGACCCACATTTCGAAGACTTCCTTCTTATTTGTATCGATTTTTTGAGAATCCATGTTTCAGCTGCATATGAAGCAATGGGAAAAATAAGGCCATTGACCAATCTGGGCTTAGTATTCCTTGTTATTGTTTGATTTTTCTCATCATCATCCAGCCTTCTGCAACCAAAGTTGAACATAGGCCTCCCCTAATTTCTTCCAGTTTTGTCAATCTTGGGCTTTCTGCAACCAATTCCCAGCAATCTTTTTGACGTAGTCTGTCCATCGTGTAGGTGGTCTACCTCTATTTCTTCTGTCTTCTCTTGGTCTCCACACTGTAATTTTTTGGGTCCACCTCCCGTCCTTCATTCTGGCTACATGGCCCGCCCAATTCCACTTCAGCCATGCTACTCGCTCTATGACATCTGTGACGCCTGTACTTTTTCTGGTTTCTTCGTTTCTGATCCTGTCTCTGAGTGTCAGTCCAAGTAGTGACCGTTCCATTCTTCTTTGGGCCACTCTAAGTTTCGTTGCTGTGGCCTGGGTTAACAATAATGTTTCGGCGCCATAAGTCATGACTGGAAGCACACATTGGTTGAACGTCTTGGCAAAAGTATTTATATTTATGGACCAATGCTATTTCGTTGACGTCGACTTTTGGATTTTCGCTTGGTACCAGGTTTGTCATGTATTGTGTCTTTCCAAAATTTATGTTTAAACCAACTTTTTTACTGGCGGCATCTAACTCAGTAAGCATAGTTCTAATCTCTTTTAAGTTGTCTGTTATAAGAACTATGTCGTCTGCGAATCGTAGGTGGGAGAGCCTTTCATCGTCGACATTTATTCCTTTGGCGCCCCACTCCAAAGATGATTGATTTTTCTATATTTTAATTGATTAAGCTGTTGCGGTTCGCGAATTTACAAAACCTATACCATTTCAGTCATGCCAGCGACTGAATTCGAATAGGGTTTGTATGCAGAATATTAGTTACATATCCTATACCATTTCAGTCATGGCAGCGACTGAATTCGAATAGGGTTTGTATGGAGAATATTAGTTACATATACTATACTATTTCGGTCTAGAAATTAACTGTAGTGGTGTAGGATTTGCAAACGAAATTTTTGATTATTACTGAGCAAATATCTATACTGTTTCAGTCATGTACGTAAAACTAATCAAATATTTACTAAGTGGATTTATTTAACATAAAATTTAGATATGTTTTGAAAATTAAAATGAATAGTATATATTTGGATAATATTAAAAATTAAAAACAAATGAATAATTACTAATGTATGAATATATACAGTATGTCCCTGTAAGTTGGAACCATATGGAAAAAATTTTTATTAACGATTTTACGCAAAAAAGATATTCTTCATAAAAAGTTCTGCATGGTCTAAAACCGAAGATGCAATCATCTGATATTAAGTTTTATTAATAGTATATGAGAGATGTCAAAAAATATGAATTTCTGTTAAGAGTAAAGTATCTTTATACAGAGAGGGGCTAAGTTATGGAATAAATTCATTTTATCTAAAATGGACGACTTGGGAAAAAATCCCGAAACAGGTCGATTTTATTTTTAAATTACAATTTTTTGGCATATATTTCTTACTAGTGACGTCATTCATCTAAGCGTGATAACGTAATAGATGATTTTGTTAAATGGGAATAGGGATCGTGTGGCAACTAATTTGAAAGTGTGTTCAATTCTCTGTTCAGTAATATAAACAATAATATCATTATGTATACCAATATAAGGTGACCAAAAAAATATTTTTTAATTAAATTAATTGACGCAAAAAAGAAGAATGTGTGTAATTTATTTAACTCAAAATACATTTTACTGCTATCAATAAATAGAGAAAAAAATGTTTATTTCACAAATAAACATTCCGCCTTGCTTAAATTAAATCACAAACAGCCTCCCACGTAACTCTTGGCAGTTTGAACATTTAATTTAAGCAAAAAACCAATGTTTATTTGCCAAATAAACAGTTTTTTCTATTTTCTGACAGCGATAGAAAGTATTTTGATTGAAGTAAATTGCATACATTCTTCTTTTTTCGTCAATCAATATAATCCAAAAATTGTTTTTTTGTCCACCCTGTATAAATAATGATATTTGTGTTTATATTACTGAATAGAGAATTAAACACCCTTTCAAATGAGGTGCCACACGACCCATATTCCTATTAAAAAAAAATCATCGATTACGTTATCACGCTCAGATGGACGACGTCACTAGTACCTATGAAATATATGCCAAAAAAATTATAATTTAAAAATAAAAATCGACCTGTTTTCCATATGGTTCCAACTTACAGGGACATACTGTATACATATATTCGTACATTAGTAATTACTCATTTGTTTTTAATTTTTAATATTATCGAAATATATATTATTAATTTTAATTTTCAAATCATATCTAAATTTTATGATATAACAATAAATGCACTAAGTAAATATTTGATTAGTTTTACTTGCATGACTGAAACAGTATAGGATATGTAACTAATATTCTGCATGCAAACCCTATTCGAATTCAGTCGCTGTCATGACTGAAATGGTATAGGATATGTAACTAATATTCTGCATACAAACCCTATTCGAATTCAGTCGCTGCTATGACTGAAATGGTATAGGTTTTGTAAATTCGCGTTGCGGTTCTGGCCATTTGGGCTAAGCTTGATTTCTGAGGAGCAATCGCCATTGTTGGTTATCTGGGAGCTCAAGTATACAAATCTGTCTACTACTTCAAAATTCGCCACTTGGTGGCGTATGTGCATTAGATTATTATTTGCCCTGTCTACGTTCATTATTTTTGTTTTTCGTTGTTGATCTGAAGTTGATTTGAATATGTTTCGTGAACGTATTTGAATATATTCCGTGTACTTTAACTTTGGTTAAGTTTTTATCATACATATCTCTTATTAGGTTATTAAGTGCTTAGATACTTCCATATTTTCCACTATACTCTAGAGGGGATCCCATTTTATTGAATCGAGATATTTGTGTAATCTACAAAACATAGCGGCAATGGTATATTGTGTTCTGTCACTTTTTCTCTTATCTGTCTAGTGTTCAATATCTGCTCATGTGTACCTCTTCCTGATACGAGTCCGCATTGTTCTTCGGCTATCTCAGAAAGTTCTTTATAGTCCAGGGTAATAAGGTTTTTTCCATGACACTTGAACAGCCAGGGTATTGAAGCGTTTTTTCGACAGGTAATATCTATAAGAGCAAATTGTAACTATTTTCTGCGTAGAATCTGGCGACCATTTTTATTTATAAACAATTAAGTGTCAAAAATGGCATTTTTAACTTTTTTTTTTGAAATCAATGGAAAACAGGGGAACTTATGGTTTTTTAGTACAAATATCTTCGAGATTATGGAAAATGCTTTAAAATGACGTATTACAAAGTTTAATACACTCATTTATTGTTAATATAATTGCGAAAAAAGGTCGGAATTACAAAAAAAAAAGAATGTGTGTGTACTTTGTACGCACGTAAGAAGATATTCTTGTATTATATAATAGGTAATTTAAACGAAGTAAATATACTTAAAAGGTTATTTGTACTTATTTTATTTAAAAATCAAACTAACTTTCTTATTTACCACTTTCAAAAAAGAAGAATATCTTCAAAAATTATATAATAATATACTTACAATCATAAAATCTATAAAAAAAATAAAAAATAATAACTTGCTTGGGGCTTGAACCCACTTCACGTCTACCGCGTCGTAAGAAAGTTGACGCCATTTCAAACTGCACCAAACTCTCGTATACGTCATGTGGGAATATACACAAACTAAAGGTTTACACCATAAATTTATATGAATTTAATAAAATTATTAGTTTGATTTTTGTCGAAATAATATACAACAAAATATAGAGTAAGAAAACGATATATGAGATGAAGATTTGTAGAAAGTTTGTTCGTAATCAGATTATGTAAATTAAAGAATTGCCCACTAATAGGTAACTACATTATTTTGTTTACATTTTCCAAATAGATAGGTATTGAAACTATTAGGTATTTCCAACTGAAACATTTAGAATTACGTACCTGCGGCTTTTCAAAACTATTTAAAAAGTCACTATAATTATAAATTTGATTTTATTTCTGTCCACACATCAATAAAAACTAATATTATACAATATTTTTGTTTACCGATAACCTCCATATTGAACAATTATTGACAGATAATTTCAAAATTTCAACACCCAATCAGAGCCCGTATAACAACTACTAATACCATACTGTCGGTGTGCGCATGCGCGCGGATCAATCAAATTTTACCCTCAATAGATTCGCCGCTAAAGAAGAATATCTTCAAATAAATATTTTCGCAATAACTGTTGTAAAATTTAGTGTACAGCTTTGATATTTTTGTCAAATAAGGGTTCTTTGGTGCTTAATATGTGACAAAAATTTCAATTCGATTCATTCAATTGTTTAAATTTTATTTAAATTGTTTATCCCAGACAGCATTTTTTTGCAATAATATAAGTCAAAAGAAAATGACGTTAGAACCATTCCACAGGAGTAAAATGAAAGAGCATAAGCTATATTTTCAACTTGGTTTAAAAAAAAGTGAATGAAAAATGCATTTATTAGTAATAAATGATTATGCAAAAGTATCGTAAATCTTTCCATATAAATTTTTTATTTTGTTATATAAGAAATTATACATATTTATTACAATTTTTTATTAATTATGATATAGATAACATTACCTGGTAGTGGTGCACTTAAAACAGGGTAAAAATGTTAATTTTTTTGGAAAAAGTTATTCAAAAAATTTATAAAGAAAAATTGACGATACTTTTGCATAATTATTTATTACTAATAAATGCATTTTTTATTCACTTTTTTAAACCATGTTGAAAATGTCGCTCATGCTCTTTCATTTGACACCTGTGGAATGGTTCTAAGGTCATTTTTTTCTGACTTATGTTATTGCATAAAAATGCTCTCTGGGATAAACAATTTGAATAAAATTTAAATAATTGCATGAATCGCTCTGAAATTTTTATCACATATTAAGCACCAAAGAACCCTCATTTGACAAACATTTCAAAGCTGTACACTAATGTTTACAACAGTTATTGAGAAAATATATTTTTTTTTTGCGATTCCGACCTTTTTTCGCAATTATATTAACAATAAATGAGTATATCAAACTCTGTATTACGTCATTTTAAAGCTTTTTCTATAATCTCGAAGATATTTGTACTAAAAAAATCATAAGTTTCACTGTTTTCCGTTGATTTGAAAAAAAGAGAAAAATGCCATTTTTTGACAGTTAATTGTTTATGAATAAAAATGGCCGCCAGATCCTACGCAGGAAATAGTTATAATTTGTTCCTATAGGTAATACCTGTCGATGAAACGCTTCTGTACCCTGGCTGCTAAAGTGTCACGAACAGGGTATATTTTTGTCTTATTACCCTGGCCTATAAGCGTTCATTGATTAACTGTTGCAGAATGTTGCTTGCATGAGCAATAGGGACAATAGTTCTGTAATGTATACGGTTATTTATCCTTTTTTATATGCTAACTACATTTAACTTATCATTACTCGCTCAACACAAGATACAACGCATTTCGACAGTCTTCAAGTTTATCACCAGATCATTCATGGCTGGGCAAGCACTGATATCCTGAATATTGGGGTTGAAAAAAGCATGGAAAATATGGATACAATCCAAACTTCCAAAAATAAATCACTTCTCGAATTTCTGAAATTAATTTTCTGCAGATGCAAGACAAACTCTGGAAGTATGTGTGTTTGTCGAAAAGCAGGCTCAAATGCTCTGCAGTGTGCTTTAATTGTTTTGAAGAAACCTGCAGTAAGATCATGGAAATATCGAAATTAATCGAATAAAATGAATTCGTAAATGAATTACCCATAATGACGCATATTCTAACTCCCGTTATTCCGCACATATTCACCTTAGATACTAAATTGGATCCTGAACCACAGCCTGGACCATCAATGAAAATGAAAAAATAATAACTTTTTAAATATATAATTATGTTCGATATTATCTCGCCTAGAAATAGTCCGTGCATTAGGCCTACTGGGGATACCACGTAAAAAACGCGTACCCAGACCCCATAGGTAGTCTGGAAAAGGGTCAATATTAAATTAGTAATAACATAGGAATGTTACAAAAATGATAAATTATACGAATAAAAAATATATAGTGAAAACTTAGCATAATAGTTCATTCTTATCGTATTCATACGAGTTTTCAAGAAACCAAAGTTAATTTCGGGTTGCTCCAAAACCAAGACATTATATTAATGAAATAGTGGACAAAGTAGTTTGTTAACAATTTTTAGCTAGTTTTGTTTATAACTTTTTATTTTTTTGATTTTACAACAAAAAGTAATAAGAATAAAGTTGTAGACAATTTCATTGTTACAAAATAATGTCTGATAAAATATTTTCTGTAGGGTTGCTAATTTGTGAGATACAACGCGAAAATCCTTTGCACCCATTTTTTCAAAATGGCGCCCGAGGACAAGGCTTGAGACTTTGAGTTTGTCCAAGGGGACCAACTTGAACTTCAGCTTATACTTCCCTCCAAAATATTAAAAAATAAAATTTCGTTCTCTCAAAAATGGCTTAAAAAATTGTTCCATTTGCAAAAAATAAACAATATAAGTGACGTTTACTTTCGATATTCTTTATTTTAGCAAATACTATATTCACTTTTGCCTCCACTAACAATAAACAGACTTTTATTTGTATTTGACAGAGTCATGAATCTACAGGGTGTAACAAAAATGCAGGTCATAAATTAAATTACATATTCTGGGACCAAAAGTAGTTCTATTGAACCTAATTATCTTAGTACAAATGTGCACATAAAAAAAGTTACAGGCCTTTGAAGTTACAAAATAAAAATCGATTTTTTCCAATATATCGAAAACTATTAGAGATATTTTATTGAAAATGGACATGTGGTATTCCTATGGTAGGGACATCTCAAAATATAATAACAATGAAATTGGTACACCCCATAAAAATTTTATGAGGGTTTTGTTCTTTTCAACCCCCCAAACTTTTGTGTACGTTCCAATTAAATTATTACTGCGGTACCATTAGTTAAACACAATATTTTTAAAACTTTTTTGCCTCTTGCTATTTTTTCGATAAGCCAGTTTTTATCGAGATGCGGATTCTTTTTTAATATATTTACATAAAAATTTAATGGGGGTTTTGTTCCTTTAAACACCCCAAATATTTTGTGTACGTTCCAATTCAATTATTATTGTGGTACGATTAGTTAAACACAATGTTCTTAAAACTTTTTTGCCTCTTAGTATTTTTTCGATAAACGGTTTTTTATCGAGATATTAAAATGTTTCAAAATATACCTAAAAAATGTAAATTCACAATAAATTTTCATATTACATATTCATATTCTTACTTATACTAAGTTTACAATCAAGATGCATGAGAAATAAACAAACCAAGACACGTTAAATGCTACTAGGAGTACTCCTGAATCATAATTTACAATTTATAAACTTTGGAAATTACAATATTTACACTATATTTACAATATTTACACCAAATTGAAAATTTGGGATTTACAATATATACACATTGTAAGTTATGATTCGGAAGTGCTCCCAGTAGCATTTAAAGTGTCTTGGTTTGTTTATTTCTGCTGCATCTTGATTGAAAATTTAGTATAGGTACCATGTAAAAATTTATGTTGGATTTTACAAATGTTCAAAATATATCGATAAAAACTGACTTATCGAAAAATTACAAAGAGATAAAAAAGTTTTAAAACATTTTGTTTAACTAATGGTACCACAAAAATAATTAAATTGGAACGTACACAAATAATTAGGGGGCTTTAAGGGAAAAAAGCCCCATAAAATTTGTATGGGGAGCACAAATTTCACTTTTATTTTTTTTTAAGATGTTCGTGCCATAAGAATGCCACATGTATATTTTCAATAAAAAAATTCTAATAGTTTTCAATGTATTGGAAAAAATCGATTTTTGTTTTGTGACTTCAAGGGGCTATAACTTTTTTTATGTGCATATTTGTACTAAGGTAAGTTAGATTTAATCGAACCATTTTTGACCCCAGAACATGTGTTTTAATTCATGACGTGTATTCTTGTTACACCCTGTATAATTAAATTTGTCCCAACTTACCCTTCTACCTAATTTGTCTGCAGTAGGTACGACTGTTTTAAAAATGACGCCCTCAATCTACTTAGAATTATTTGTAATTAAAATGAGGTTAGTGTAAGTAAAATTTTTTTTTTAGTTTTTTTTTTAATTTCCCTTTCTACTATCTTCTTCTACTCTAAAGTCTAATAAATTAAGTTATAAACGATTTTGTAGTTTATCACTAAATTTCGTACATTAAAACAAAACTTTCATTAGTTAAAAATAACCCATTTTACCCAATTAGTACAGTTTATGAAGGTAAAAATCAACTATTACCTCCGATTTCGGTGAACTACCATCGATTTTCATGAAAATTGGTGAGTGGTTACATGATACCTCAAGAAAAAATCCCACAAATCGATAGATGGACAAATTCTAAGCAAAATTTGTTATATGAAGATATTAAAGATCAAAGATTTTCATTTTTGTGAAAAAAATGCCTTTAAAGCGGTTTTTCATAAATAACTAAAAAACTTACAGTTTTTAAAGTTTTAAAAAAAGTTACCTTTACCAAATTTGAAGCTAATGAAAATTTGAAAAAAAAATGCTTATTTGAGAAAACCTTTTATTATTAACTCAAAGTAAGTTATAGCTCATTGAATGTATATTTTTTTGGTGAGTACTAAAATTTAAGTATTTAAGCTTAAATAACTTAATAATGTATGCGTTTTAGAACGTATACTAGGTACCTAAACACTTCTCAAAGTACTCAGAAATACCTATCAAATGAGTTCCAAAAGAAATTGATAGCTCCAAAAATATTTAAAAATAACAGTGTATTAAATTAAATCTATTAAATCTTTATTTTTTTGAGATAAAAGGATAAAGCGCCTACGTTACATAGTTCTCGCAGTAAAATTTAAGCTTTAAACGTTTCTATCTCGGTTATTTTATATCCTTCAAATAAAAAAAAAACGATCTTTGTAAAAAACTCAAATTTCGTTCTGTATTATTGTTTATGCATATAGATTATTTTTGGAGTTATTATCAAAGAAAAATTAAACGAATATTTAAAAAATTATGATTTTTTAAATAATATTTTTTTCTTCAAAAATATGCATCCTAAACCGGTCAAAATTTTTGAGGTCATTACTTGTGCTAAAGTAAAGCATAAGTCTGATAGGCATTACTATACATTTTAATTTTTGTGGAGGTATCGTATGTTTATTTTTAACTTTTTCCTAAAAAATTTGAATACCTACTTCTTATCGTTCGGTATGGAATTTTTGCGAGTGTAAAATCGTACCTCGGAAATCGTGACGCGAAAGGTTACCTTGTGGTTACCTTTACGATTAAATACAAAATACGAAATATTTTTCAAACTTCATCAGTACCTAATTAAATTTTTCGCCAAATTGAAAAAAATATTGGTTACTTTATTAAAAAGGTTAGAAGTAGGTATTGGTTAGAAAAATAATTTAAAGCTTTATGTAACTTTATATTTACTTCATTTAAGTAGATGTGTGTAAAACGTTTATTATTTTAAAAATTTTAAATAACACTTCTTTTAAAAGTTTCTTAATCCTAAAATAAATTTTATTTTTAACTTTTATGACTTTTGGCATATATATCAAATTAATGACGTCATCCATCTAAGCCTGATGACGTAATCGATGATTTTTTTAAATGAGAATAGGGGTCGTGTGATAGCTAATTTGCAAGGTTATTTAATTCCCTATTTAGTAATGTAAACATTAATATACTTATTTGTACAGGGTGTCTAAAAAATATTTTTTAATTAAATTAATTGAAACAAAAAGAAGAATGTATGCAATTTATTTAATTCAAAATACATTTGATTGCTGTCAGAAATCAGGCAAAAATGCTTATTTTGACAAATACATAATATTTTTTCTATTTTCTGAAACCAGTAAAATGTATTTTGAAATAAATAAATTACATAAATTCTTCTTTTTGTGTCAATTAATTTAATTAAAAAAACATTTTTTGAATACTTTGTATAAATAATTATGTTAATGTTTATATGACTGAATAGATAATTAAATAACCTTTCAAATGAGCTATCACACGACCCTAATACTTATTTAAAAAAATTATCGATTACGTTATCACGCTCAGATGGATGACGTCACTAGTATGATATATATGCCAAAAAGTCATAATTTAAAAATAAAAATCGAACTGTTTCGGGATTTTTTTCCAAAATCACCCAATCACGAGAAAATGAATTTATTCCAACTTTTACGTGGTCACTGTATACAGGGTGTCCAGAAACTCTACCGACAAACGAAGACAAGAGATTCCTCAGATAATTTTAAGACAATTTAACCCAATTCACCTAGTCCGAAAATGCTTCCTAGGGGAGCTAGAGCTCTTTGAAGATGGCGCCATGTAATTAGTTTTTTTTAAATACCTCCAGAACGCTTCTATTTAGAGAAACGAAAATTTGTATACATATTTACTTTCCAGAAATGAGTCGATTCAATCCATTTCGAATTTCTAGTACCGGTCATAGGCGTCCGTTTTGGGTAGGGCAACGGTTATTTTATCGCATAACTTTTATGTCTTTAACTTTTAAGCATTTTTGATACTGGATTATTAAATTGTGAGGTATTCTAGTACTAAAAGGTACTCTTACTTTAAGTCGGTAGGACACACCGTTTTCTAGAAAAATCGATTTGAATGTTTTTGGTTTTGGGAATTTGAAAAAAAAAGTTGAAAAAAATTAAAAAAAAAAACGATGTATTTTACCAACTTAAAGCAAGAGTAACTTTTAGTACTCGAATATCTCATAATCGAATAATCTAGTGTCAAAAATACTTAAAAATTAAAGATAATAAAGTTATGCTATAAAATGATTGTTGACCTACCCAAAACGGACACCTATGACCGGAACTAGAAATTCGCCATTAATGAAATCGATTAATCTCTGGAATATAAATAAATGTACCAGCTTTCATCTTTCTAAATATTTTTTTTTTGAATCTTCTTTTTTGAAATTCAAAGAACGAAAAATTTTCAAATCGATTTTTCTAGAAAACGGTGTATCCTATCGACTTAAGGTAAGAGTACCTTTTAGTACTAGAATACCTCGCAATTTAATAATACAGAGTCAAAAATGCTTAAAAATTAAAGACAAAAAGTTAGGCGATAAAATAACCGTTGCCCTACCCAAAAAGGACGCCTATGAGCGGTACTTGAAATTCGTAATGGATGGAATCGATTCATTTCTGGAAAGTAAGTATGTACACCAATTCTCGTTTTTCTAAATAGAAGCGTTCTGGAGGTATTTAAGAAAAACTAATTACATGACGCCATCTTCAAAGAGCTCTAGCTTCCTTAGGAAGCATTTTCGGACTAGGTGAATTGGGTTAAATTGTCCTAAAATTATCTGAGGAATCTCCTGTCTTCGTTTGTCGGTAGAGTTTCTGGACACCCTGTACATATTAAATAAAATTAAATCTAATCGAATGGAATCGAATTAAATTGAACCGAATATGATCGAATATGTAAGAAGTATTTAAGTATTAACTTTTGTTGGCACTCCGCAAGTGCCACGCTCTAATTCTTTTTATTTAATTAAAAATTTTTAATAACAAATTTTGATGCTATCAACTTCTTCTGGATCTCATTTGATAGGTATTCTTGAATACTTTGACAAGTGTTTAGTAAGTATCTTTTTTATAAAATGCATCGTTTTCCCGTTATTTAAGCTTTACATTCAATTACCTATAACTCACTTTGAATTAATATTAAAGCTTTCTCAAGTACCCAAGCAATTTGTTCGATTTTTTATTAGCTTTAGTTTTGGCAATGGTAATTCTTTTTATAAAAACTTATAGTACATATTTTATCTATTATTTTTATGAAAAAATAGGTTTAAAACTTTGAACTTTAAACTCAAAGTATTGATTTATTTTAATAACTTGATACATATAACAAATTTTGCTTAGAATTTGTTCTTCAATCGAGTTATATTTTTTTAAATAAAATAATTTTCACTCACAAGAAGGGGTGACATAAATGCGAAAGTTGGGTTACTTTTCCACGTTACTTTTGTTTCTTGGGTTATCCTCTTAGTACTCACCAATTTTCATGAAAATCGACGGAGGTTCAGCGAAATCGGAGGTGAAAGCCTTCAGTGACTGTACTAAATAGCACTTATACAAAAACGTAACACATCACAAATTACAATATTACAAATATATACAAAAAGTGTTAGCTCTGTGTAGTGTAGTGTTTTGAGTGTAAGTGTGTGTACAAACAGATAGAAACAGTGCCTTACTAAAATCTAAACAAAAAAGTCCACTAATGAAATGGGAATATATCAAAAAAAGCTTTCTATGTATATTTGTCAGAAACAATTATTATTAACACCAAAATACACATTGAACGGCAAACATCAAGACTTACTTTGGCATTCTGCTTTAGATACTGTAGCAATAGCTATCAATAATATCACTGAAAAATAAAAAGCATACGAAGTATTAATTTGTTTGATGCCGAGGGTTAAGCTGAGCTTCTTTTCAAATAATTTTTTAATCGATCTCGTTTCGTTTCCTTCTTAAGGCAATTCAACCACATTAAGCATGATATTTGTTCCACGGTTTGACCACAAACAAAAATTATCACTAGCGCAATGCTGTTTAAAAATAAATAAAACTAACATTACAAAATATTACCTTATAAAATATTTCAGACTTTAAAAATACACCTAAGGGTTATAAACATTAATCTTATCTGCCTGAAACCTTATATTTAACTAACGAGAAATCTACAGAAAACAGAAACACTATACAGGGTGATTGATTGGTGGGGTAAAGCTCAATAAATCCGCTATAGTAATAGATAGCAATACAAGTTAATAACAAAAATTTTAGCCAACTTTGATCTTCACATTACAAAATTAGTTAGAATGTTACAGGGTGTTCGATAACACAGTGGCAGACCAAACTTATGTTTTTTAAATGGAACACCCTATATTTTATTTTAAATTCGAAATCCTGTTAACTTCTCCATCACAAAAATATAAAGGTTTGTTATGTTATACAGGGTATTTACAAAGTTATAACCAATTTTATTTGAACATCGTAACAAGTTCAACTCAATGTATAAATAAAAATAAGCAAAACAGCAATGGTTTATTGATAAGAATGATTGATATTGCTAATTTTCTTTATATCCAATACAGGGTGAGTCAAAACGCAAGAACATTATTTTCTCAGTAATTTTAAATGGAACACCCTGTATTTTATTTCACTATTGAAAAGTACCATTACCGTACTTTAATTTTTAGATAACATTCCCTGTCTAAATTTATTAGTTTTCGAGATATTTTCATTTTTCAATGGACCAGTAGCGTGGCCACCCAAATCACCGACTGATTTTTTTTTGGGTTACGTTAATAATGAAGTTTGTAAAATACCTCCAACAACAAGGGATGAGATGAAAAATAGAATACAAAGTTAGTGTATTTCGATGTGTTAATTTACAAATGCTTCGTAGAGTACGTAGCCCATTCAATGATCGTTTTTAGGCGTGCATAAATGTGTTAGGAGGTCATTTTGAACACCTTATGTAATTAAATATTAGAAATATTTTATTAAAAGTAGCTTCTAATTTTTTCAAACATGTTTTTTTGCAAAATGTATTACTGATAAATTATTTTTCGTTCTTTATTTGTTACATTGTTACATTTACATACAAAAGTAGTGTTTAATTGTCTTCACAAAATATTGTATTTCGTGTTTGTGTGTTTTTTTGTAAAATTTATTGCTAATTTTCTTTCTTTATTTGTTACATTTACATAAAAAAGTAATTTTTAATTGTTTCAAAAATGTAGCATGTGGTGGTTGTGTTTTTTTTTGTAAAATGTATTACTAATAAATTATTTTTATTTCTTCATTTGCTACATTGTTACATTGATTACCGGATTGATAATCAGTAATCGTCAATTGTCAATTCAGTCATGGCTTACTTAAAATTTAGATAAATTTAGACACCTAAAATAATTTGCTCTGAAAAATGAAAATGTCTCGAAAACCAATAAATTTGGACATAGGGAATATTACATAAAAATTAAAGTATATGTATATGTTATTTTTCAATAATTATATAAAATACAGGTTGTTTCATTTAACATTACTGAGAAAATAATGTACTTGCGTTTTGACTCACCCTGTATTTGATATAAAGAAAATTAGCAATGTCAATAATTCTTGAAAATTTTGACAATAAATAAAAAAAATATGGCCTTAATAAACCATTGCTGTTGTGCCTATTTTTATTTATACATGGAGTTGAACTTGTTACGATTTTTATACAAAATTGGTTATAACTTTGTAAATACCCTGTATAACATAACAAACCTTTATATTTTTGTGATGGAGAAGTTAATAGGATTTCGAATATAAAATAAAATATAGGGTGTTCCAATTAAAAAAACAAAAGTTTGGTCTGCCACTGTGTTATTGAACATTCCAACTAATTTTGTAATATGAAGCTCAAAGTTGGCTACAATTTTTGTTATTATCTTTTATTGCTATCTATTACTATAGCGGATCTATTGAGCTTTATCCCACTAATCAATCACCCTGTAGATATCTTACGCCGGAAAGCAAAATTTTGGCAATAACCTAAAATATTAGCCTTCTACAATTTGCAAGGTAAACGGAATGATAAATGATGGACATGGGGGAATCTACAATATACATTCCATAACTCGTCTATTTATTTAGGTAAAAACCAACGAATTTTTGTCTTCCTGTACACAAAATGTGAGTAGAACTAAGCTAATGCCAGAAGCTTAAGATTTAATTTTGTTTCAGAGACCACCACGATCCGTTTACGTACGTTTATTCCTCTTGGAATCGTCAGAATGGCCCGTAGTGTGGTCTGAATTAAAACTAAATCCAGCTGTCCAGTAATATAAGCAAGTAATATGAAATAATTTGCTAATAGACGCAATAGCAGCATCTATATTTAACATTTAATGTATTAAAATATAAAAAAAATAAAATAAAAAATAATTTTATTTCAAGAAAAAATCAGTTTACATGCAAAAAACTTAGATGCTAAGTACACGATGAACATATTGTTTGTGTGTGTACTTATTCTATTTATTATAATCAATAAAATTAATCTAATGGAGGTAACTGATTATTAAGAAAACAAGAGAAAATTCACTTAACCTAATAAAGATTTACAAAAGACTATGTCTATGTTCTATAAAGTTTTACATTATTACTAGAATATGTTATTTATTTTTTTATTTTAATTTACAGATTTACAATTTACGTATTAATTTGCAGATACACATAATAACACTTATACACATAATAGTAGGGGATACCTAATCCTACTATATCCTTTATTATTCAACATTTACAGTAAGTAACAAAATAATGAAAAATGAACTGCAAAGAGGGTATCACCCTTCATATTCACCATAAATGGTATCAAAATAAAATATCTGTAAACTTACGATAAAAAATGGCAATGGGGCAATGATTTTGGGATTAAATCACAATTTTGAAAGAAGATAATATATGATGTCAGTACGAAGGCACTTAACTTATCTACTCTAAAGGGGTCTAGGAAAGTTGGTTCGTCGACGGAAAATTAGTCGACAAACAGTTGGTCGAATGCACAATTCATCGAATGTACAATTCGTCGACGAACATTTGTTCGAATGGATATTTCGTCGACAAAATTTTATTTTTATCTTTAGGATAAAAGGATTATTGGTGACACCCGACGGGTTATTGGTTTTTATTTTGTTAACTGGAATATTGGATTACTGGTAGAGAGCAAAATATAAACCGATATTTTAATTAGTAATGTTGTACCGTTCTTCTTTTTGGTGTCGGCGCACTTGCGAACGGAGCATTTCCGGACAAGTCAAATTTGGGGGGCACTTGCGGACAAGACGAAATATGCGAGATGCTGAGGTTAATAAATTGTTAGGGAATCGAGGCATTTTCGTATAATGTTTTCGACTGCAAGAATCAGTCGATATAAAAAAAAGGTAAAGACATCGTAAGAATAAACTTCCCTTCTGACTTTATCCAAGCTTAGGACAGGCTTTTAAATTGATTCTTATCAACATTTTAGACTACAGCACAAATAAACAACTTTAAACAAAATTTAAAAAAAAAAAATCAATAATATCCTTCATTTGTCACCATTATTCCTTTTGGGTCTTTGTCGACGAAAAATCCATTCGATCAAATGTTCGTCGACGAATTGTACATTCGATGAATTTTGCATTCGATCAACTGTTTGTCGACCAAATGTTGTCGACTAATTTTCAGTCGACGAAGTGTTCTCGACCAACTTTCCGACACACACCGACTCTAAAGCCATGATCCAGAAAATATTGTATGGCGGCTGTTGACCACATAGCACACAAGTATCTCAAACATGACACACCTAAGTTATCCGATATCAATTAACGGAATGAATAATTCGACGAATTCGAAGAGACGAACAAATAAAACGCTTAGTTGCTGATGTAACAAAGAAGATGATATTTCTCGGTAATTGATTTTATTATGTTGTAAGATTTTAAATTTTCCTAATTAACAACCCTCAAAACTTTTGATACTGCTGTACCCATAACATTTAGTGGAGCGTTACTTCACCTTTACGCATTTATGTAGGTAATTATGGAGAAAAGTGCAAAATCACGTATATTATTATATAGCAGCGTAATATAAATTCAGCTGCATTTCCCTTTTTAAGCACCCATTAAAAATGCCTATAATGCCACTCAATTTTTAATTAGTCTGACGATAGGTTATAAAATAACCGAACGCGTTAATTTGAGTCATTCTTAGTTCGTCGTCATAATGTCAGCCGACGTCAAATGATTGATACATCAGCACAGTTCCGTAGCGAAAACCCACGTTTGTGGCAAGTTTATTTATTATTTTTATCCCGTTCAGTTAAACATAAAATATATAAGTTTATTTCCTAGTATTGGGTTTCAATGCACGTTTCAATGTATGTACGGCTAATTACTGAGCCTGTCCTTATAAATTATTTTATCAAATTACCGTTTTTTCTGCCAATAATAAAAGAGAGAAAAAGTAGTGGATAGTTCACAATTAACACATTTTAAGAAATTAAAGATTAACCTTAAGTTAAAGCACCACTTGTATAAATTATTACCAAGTGGCCAAAACATCATATAAACGTCACATGTATATTATTTTTCTTTAAATAATTATTTTGTTCCAATTTATTTTGATTTTACTCATTTGTTAACGTTCTGTTTTGTTTCTTCTAAAAATAGTTGCCACTTAACTCTTCTATCAACTAAACATTTTTTAGTCTGTTTTCTTCAATCTTAATTTTCACTTATTTCGATTCTATTTTCATTTACTCTTGGTACATCCCCCGTATTCAAACTTCTGCTGCTTACATCTAGTCATATAAAATATTTGGACATCTTGGATGTTAGCGCACCCTAATATGTCTGTGTAGATATTGTCATTGGATCCGACCGTCACATGTAACACCGTTGCCGTATCCTCTATTTTTTCATACTATCACGTTACAATTTCTTGTGATATTATATTTGTGTGTGAAATGTATCATTTTTGTGTATTTTAGGTATGTTCTAATATGTTATGTATATATAGGTTTTTACTTGATTATTTTAAATCATTGTGGCGTTTTATTATTCTATTATTCTTGTAGGTATATTTAACATTGATTGAAATTATGAAAGAAATATATAGAAAACAGCATGGCAACACTGTGACGCACAAACATAAAAAT
Organism: Diabrotica virgifera virgifera; assembly: GCF_917563875.1. Classification (NCBI taxonomy): domain Eukaryota; kingdom Metazoa; phylum Arthropoda; class Insecta; order Coleoptera; family Chrysomelidae; genus Diabrotica; species Diabrotica virgifera. The sequence continues at coordinate 71,551,681 of NC_065444.1, forward strand.
TCAGCCACATTCAGCTGTGCGTTACATAGGGTGCTTTAATAACCAAGATGTCCAAATATTTGACTGTTGGCAACTCTGATGTCCGGTTTCTGCCATTTCAGTTTCGCTTTACAGTGATGGAAGTGGCAACGTTTTTTTGCATCTTTTCTGTATTTAAAGTGGAGATTTATTTTATAAACCCATTTATATCGTTAAATCTAATCTTGGGATAAGTTGACAATTAAGTTTAATATTCTACAAGTATTCAGTGCCTTTTTATAATTTATACCACGTGGAACAACCAAACCACGTGGTACACCACACATGGGACACAGCATGGCTCTCTACCATGAGGAAGCCAACACCTACCTGACGACTATATAACATTCAGTTACATCCAAACATTCAGCTTACGTCCAAACATTGAGCTATATCCAGCAACCACAATGAAACTACATTCAGCTAACTGAACACTGCACTTCACCTTACATTCGGAAGTGACAGAGATATATTTTGCCATAAGCATCACTTTTTCAACCTTTTTTGTAAAAGTTTAGGCAATATATTTGCTTTTTGGTTCATATTGAATTCATTTCTCTATGTACAATATATATAACTAGTTAATATAATCTTTTAATTGTCCCTGACAAAATTTATTTTTGTTCACATCTGTACTTATGTAAGATAAGACTAACCTACACCTGAGAGACAGAGTTAGTTAACGAAGCCTAAACAATTAGCTGTGTTACAGTAGCTCCACCCCTGTACATTGGTTGTTATATTGTTACGAGTATAGTATTGACCGCCCAATTTCACTTTAGCCTTAATCTGCTTAATTAAAAAGAGATAGCATGATAACAAAGACAGAAAAGAATGTCTCACCGCTGAGAGAAAAGAGCGTCTCCCTAGCCTGGCCCATCAAAACCAATGAGTACATATTTCAAGGTAAGAGAAAAAGGAATTTTGGGCAGCCTGTAAATATCCTTATCTATAGATGCATATAAAATAACAGTTTAATGCAAAGGCGTAGCTAGCCCCACATGGGCCCCTTATCAAAGTTTGTCGCGGGGCCCTTTTCCACGACTGATATGGGCTAGTGCTAAAAAAATGTTAAACAAAAGCAGCAAAAACGCTTGTATAGGTTAGAATAGAAATATACTTTTATATTTATTACCACTGAAAGTTTTATAATTTTATGGACAAAGATTACCAAGAGAATGAAAAAAACAACAAATACAGTTGCATGAAGAGTTGCAATATTTGAGTTGCTCCAAGTGATACTCGTATCATCAGCAAAAAGAAAAATGTTTCCATCGATTTTTAAGTTAGTGTTGTCATTTATAAAAAGACAAGAAAAAGTAGAGGGCCCAATACTGAACCCTGTGGTACCTCACATACATTGTATGTGAGACTAAATTCAGTATTATTTGCTCTAACCAGTTGTTACCTCGAATTCCGTAGAAATCTATATAATACAATACTTACATAGATAAAGAATAGATTACAGCAGAATATACCCAAACAATACGCACTGTTTCAAAAATATTCAAAGGTATAGCGATTAAAAAATTGCAATTTGGCATTATACATTATACAGTGTCTCACACTCAGCCAACGGTGAATGGACAATGGACTATGAAAAGTAGCTTGAAAACAAAAAAAGCTCTGTAGTTATGGAATAACCGCGAGCGGCGGCAAATAGATATACATCACATAGGTATATACAATTTATAATAAGATAGATAAAGAATCCATAAAGAAAATGTAGATATCCAAACAATACACACTGTTTCAAAGCGTTTTAAGAGTGAAATTGTATGGAACTTTTGTCTCGACATGACGCGCCGAGGCGACTGAATGTCGGGGGCCCCGTATAATAATTGATACGGCTGATACGGCGGTAGCTACGCCTCTGCTTCAATGGATGCTTTATTACTTTTTCTAGCGAGCTAGCATTATCTCGTTAGAAGAGGGCAAAACAAAACAGATGGGAAATGTTTGCCAGAAAATGGGCGAGAAGAATATTGACATGGTGCTTATTCAAGAACCGTGGACAAATGAAGGTAAGGTACGGGGAGTAAATCTTAAAAGATGAGAACTAATTTTGGGAGTACCAGACACTAAAATAAGAACTTATACCTTTTGTAGGCCTGACCTTAATCTGGTACCCGTTATGGAACTGTAGGGCAGACATGACAGGCATTAAAATTAAACTGAACTGTAATGGATTGGTTACAGATTTGAGCATTTACAGTCCTATTGATCCTAAAGAGCTACTTTCACGGACTAACTTACCGAGCATATTCTTGAAGTATTAGAGTAGTTGAATATTAAAAACCAAGAGTAACACTTAAGATATAACACGTAAGAGTAACTTATATAGTGAAGTATTTAACCAAGATAGACTGAAATTTAAAAAAATTATCGAGGTTACCCAACACTATATAGATGTCTATAGCTTTCTTTTAAAATATAAAGGTGTTTGTGGTTCCCGAGGTGAAAGTGAAATAAAAAAGGGTGAAATAATGATAATAATAATAAAAGTGATACCTATATTAATGAATATCTCACTGAAGTACAAGGCAACTAGCGGCTGTAGCAAGCTGAGTAAAGAAGATCAAATAAATATACATATTATATAACATAGCCTACTATTATAAATTTAATATGGAATGACACTAAAGCCTTATTAGTTTCCAATGTTTTTTTTAACACATTATTAGCAGCAAGTTAATAATTTTTGTTTGATTCGACTTTCATAAAATTCGTTAAATAATCGTCAATGGTAAAAAAGCGCCAATTGTTTTTTGTATAATGCCTTGTTGTCTTTTGGAATAAAGAAAACTGTTTTTGGTATTTTCGATGTTAACAAAATTGAGAATCGTCCCTTTTCTTGTTGTCGTAAAAATCTAATAATTGATTCTGATGTGCAACCTCTCATATACCAATTGTTCCATTATTTTTGAAACATTTTTAGTTTTTTTAATAAATTACATTTCTTCTTCTTTTGTTCATTGCTTTGCAAGTTGTATTTTTATTGCGCAACAAAAACTGCAATTGAAAACAAAACTTGTATTAGCTAGATCAGGATACAAAAATTTAAATATAACAAAAAATATGGAACGGTTGGTATAGTTTTAACGACGAATTTAATAATTCTCCAATAAATTTTCATTTTTAGATATCCTTCTGATAATTTATTCAAGAATTATTATATTGTCCTTAACACTGTTGTAAAGTACACAATTTTTGTTATATTTTTGAAGTAGATGTTAATAACTAATTTAAGCAGTTAATTTAATTAAATATGCAGGAAAAATTGTTGTAATAATAACTTTGAGAATCATATTTTCGTTTAAATTTAAGGATTCGGTAGACCAAGTAGAGAACTTTTCATCTTATGATCAGGGGACAATTGCGCCGGTGGTGCCTGCTATAATCCGGTCGCGATAAAGGATCCGCAATGGGCACGATTGTGTCATCAGGAGATTTAATCCTCATTGCACAATCATTATTAGGCTTTAATCCAATTAATTATATGTATATGTTGTATATCTCAGATAGGTAATGGAAAAAATATTTTATACTTAGTAGATATAAGTTCGTAAGTGTAAGTGTACATTCTTTAAATCATTTCTTATATTTTAGTTCCATTTGTATTTATATAACCTAACATATTTCGTGTATTAATGTATTACAGTGCACACGAAAGACATTAAGAGATTAGGTCACTACGGAAGGCAGCGTAATCATATCCAGAGATTGGGTATCGTTTGAGTTAGTTCGGCACAATCGTGACCTCAGCTGAAACCATCTTAGGTAAAATCGGCACAATCGTCCCATACAGGATATTGTGTGTGTGTGTTCTTTATAGTTTTATAGTAAGTGAAAAGTAACCCATAAAGGGATATACTGCAAGGGATAGAGAAAAATGGTCAAACGTGATCGCGAACATCCATTAGAGGATTGCATAAGAAGAAGAGAAGAGCTCATAAAAAGTATGTAATAAGCTGATTATAATGACAAGAATGTATTCTAAGGATTTCTTGGGTGAACAACATAACAAATATAAAGATATTGTAAAAAGTATCCTATCAAACAATGATTATTTAAATTTTATATAACTTCTTAAGGAGGTACGAAAATGTATTAGCTTACTTATTAGTTTTTAGATTAAATGCTTGGTTTCCAATTCAATATAGTCATAATTACCATATTTTTCAAGCTAATATTATCAAAATCAAAAAATTTTGTTTGGTGCAGTAAAACACCATCCAGATGATGATTTATGTTTTATTTTATTATTAGGTAAATTTTGACATTGAAAGTTTATATATAAAAAATTATTTTTTACGACAAATATAAAAATAGCTAAAATACAATATAATGGCCTTAATTCCTGGAAAATGTTTATTTCGAAATAGTAGCCTACGATTTCTTTTTTAAGATTGCTCTTTATAACACTAATAATATGCCGCTTCAACGTCAATAATAATCGGAAACATACCAACACCAGAAGGAATCAGATAAAGAGATCGGCTCAGCACATTTCTATTTAATTTTATTATCATATCTTAACACGAGATTATATGACTACCAATGAAATACATTTTACCTTACTAAAGGTTACCTTGAAGCTTTTAAAAGTACTCTAAGTACAAGTACTCTAAAAAAACCAAAATTAAAATAAATTGAAGATAAATAAAAGACGTAGATAACTGTACATATCTGGGATCAATCATGGAAACAAAGCAGTAGTTGATCAGATGTATAAAAAATAATAGTAAAGACACACCATGCAAATAACTTCTTAAAGAAAATGTGGAATACACGCGATATATCAGAATTAACAAAACCAAAATATGTATTACATAACTGTATTAAGAGTATATTCTTGTATGGCAAAGATTCTTGGAAACAAAAAAAAACTACCAAAAATTACAAACATTTTTATAAATAAGTCATTGAGAAAAATTCTAAAAATATACTGGCCTGATAAAATAACAAACACAGAACTATGCAGAATGAAATATGAGAAAATAATAGCCACGATTAATAAAAGGAAATGGAAAAGAATTGGACATACACTAAGGAAATAATATAACCAGAGAGGCACTCGAATACCAACCAGATGCAAGAAGAAGAAGACCGAATAATAGCTGGAGATAAACTGTAACAAGAGACAATAAACGAATTGGCCTGAGATAGAGAGAGGTAAACCAGAGAACGAGAAATAAAGAGACATGGAAAATACTTGTAGAGAAAAGAGGAAGAGAGAGGGAGAGATAGAGAGAGAATATGATACATACAGAGAAAAAAATAAGCAGTCTTGATACTAGTATCGCTGTCACACCACGGAAACGTTTATCTATTTCGCTAGAGGTAGAGGTTTAATGTGATACAGACTGCTACGTTTATTGAATCTTCTTCTTAACAAGCTATATCAAGTACCCTTAACGTTGGCGATTAACATGGCGAAATTGTCTCTGTCTCGAGCTATTCTAAATAATTATTGTGCTTTTTTATGCCAGTCCACTCCCTGATATCTTCAACCAAGAGGCCTGTTTTCTACGAATTCCTCTGCGTTATTTTATTTTACCCATCATAATATGTAAGTTGAAAAATATTATATCGGTCTCCCCTTGTTACGTGTCCAAAATAGGCCATCTTTCTACGTTTGATCTACGCGAAGCGTGGATCCTAAGTAGCAAACGGTGGATCTGTCTGACTTTTTCACATTTCCCATATGTACGCATCTGGTGGCGTTAGTTCTGGTGAGTGGCAACTCCCAAAATGATTGCGCAGTATTCGAAGAGACTCCTGGCAGTGTGACAGGTTGTCCCATCCTGCTAAAACCATTATTGGTTGTAAGCTTGGACCGTTTTCGTGATCTTTTCCGTATGACCAAAAATAGTATTTGACACATACAAATTTGAGGCATCCGAATTTCAGTACTGTTTATTTTGCAGCATACATGATAACATGATAAAAAAATCAATGTCAGTAATTCTTTGCTGAAAAACCAAATTTTTGGATAAGTTCTCGGTAACAATAATATATTAGTTATAATATATATTAATACAACAATCTTTCTGGCAAAATAGTTATATAACATTTAAAAATATCTGTTTCTTTAAATATTTAAACATTTTTGGAAAAGCTTTCAACAAAGCAGTTCAAAGCTTGTTATTGTTAGGAATTAGATATAAAAATTTACATTTGATTGGCAATTCTAGTAGTACTAAAGCTTCTATAAGTGAAGATAACATTGTAGTATAAAATGTTTTATGTGTAAATGTAAAAATTGTGTACCCCAAAGCAGTTCTCGTAAAATGAAATAATTTGTGCCCAAAAAATAAAAACAAAAAAACTCGTCGTAATTTAATGAATCTGTTATGTTTGTACAACATTTTGTAAAATGTGGTTGAATTTATATTAATATGTTATCTAATTTAAAAAAGAATTTAATGATTTAAATTTTACAAACAATGTTAACTAGGCGTCTATCAAAAATCTAATTGAATGTTAGTACTTCAAGCAAGGTACAGGTATGTAGTGTAAATTATTTTTTTACTCACGAGCACATTCCCACTGAGCACTTCCAAAAGATATAAAACAGACTGGAATAAAGTTAACGACATGTATTAACAAAAACGCGAAACAGGAGGAAATATTCTTAAGTAAAAATTATTTGAAACAATTTAAAGCTGAAACATCAAAACATTATTTATGCTACACAATTATTAAACAAAAGAAACAACAAAATCAGTTATACAGTGCGTCTAATTTATTAAAAATATAGGTACATTTGCTCACTAATTAACCCTCTTTATCAATATTATTGTTTAGATATTATCTATATAACGGTATTGTAAAAGCGTTGTACTTTATGGATGCGAAAACCGGAAACTCACTAAGGGAAGCCGCACACCAAAGAAACATGAAACGTAAAACATAAAACATGAAACGTGAAACACGTTTCATGAAAATAAAACAATGCTAAACAAATAGAAGACCGCATACCAATGAAACGAGTGTGATTCATGCGTGTGAGACATTTTTATCTTCGGAAGGCGCACACCAAAGAAACATGAAACGTGAAACATGAAACATGAAACGCGAAACACGTTTCATGGAAATAAAACACTGCCAAACAAATAGACGTCCGCCCATCTATAAAACGAGTGTGATTCATGCCCATGAAACATTTTTATCTTCTTGAAACGTGTTTCATGAAATAGGACGTGTTCTATTTTTCGATTTCAGTTTCATTGTTTTGAATAATTAATTACGTGCGTAATATGAATGCTGACCAAGAATTTAATATTGCATTGGTTTCTGTGGTGGAGCAGAACGAAGAGTTGTACAATTGTAACCTGGAGTGGTACTCGAATAGACAATAACAAGAAAATATCGTTTTCTTAAACCAGGACCCACAATAAAACAATGTAAATGTTTAAATACTCATTCTATAAAATGATGAAATTTAGCAAGATGATGAAACGTTGAAGTTTAGCAAGATGATTATCTAATTCGTTTGCAACCAAGTATTATGTAAGTATCATGGTTATGATTTTTGGACAGTAATAAAAGAGTTGCCAAAACAGCAATGACCTCGTCGTCGTCACATTCCATTATTTACTATACCTACATATTTTACTTTTGTTTCTTTGATTAATATATTAGTGTAGGAAACAGATGCTGAACTTTGCAAACTCGACACAAGTCCGGTTTTATTGTATCAAGGGGTGCCTATTATGAGACTAACTTTTTCTTAAAAGATTTCGCCCCGAAACACCCATTTTCATTCCTTTAAAGAGGTTAGGAAAAAACCCTACTTCATCAGTAGGGTTTTTTATAAATATATATTATAGTTTAGGGTTTTTGATTTTTGTCCACTTTGTCTACCTACCCACTAGCGCAGCGCAAAGTTAAGATCTAGCCGTTCTTTCTATTTTTGAATCTGTGCTTCTGAATTTTTTCTTCCATTAAAAAAACCGCAAAAAATGGCAAAATTGGTGATTTTGTTGGCATGTGTTGCTGTATTTAATGCCGTAAGCGCACTTGATTGCTACACGTGCACCGACGATGCCTGCAAAAAGGATGTAAAAGAAATGCAAAAAGTTTCCTGTGGTAAACCCGCTGACCAAAATCAAGAATCCGTTTGCCAGAAAGTAACATACAAAGGCAAGGATGGTAAGGAACACATCGAAAGAAAATGTGCCTATGCTCCCAAGAACAGAGAGGCTCAGTGTCCCGCATCCATAAACAAAGCTGATGTAACTGACCTAAAATGCCCATCCTGTAAAGCTGATCTTTGCAACTCAGCTACCACCATCAACTTCAGCCTAACAGCATTCGCTGCAGTAGTTTTTGCCATCGTAGGCCAAAAATTCTTATTATAAAGCATATGGGCCTCGACAAACATCAGCAGAAGAACAAAGTTACGATTATTTGAAACTAATGTAAAGTCTGTCCTGTTATATGGAGCAGAAACATGGAAACACCATAAAAAATTCTTTCAGAAAATACAATCCTTCATTAACAGGTGCCTACGTATTATACTGAGAATGTTTTGGCCAAACAAAATTACTAATGACGAATTGTGGAGAATAACAAATGAAGAAAGGATAGAACATACAATAAAAAAACGGAAATGGAAGTGGATAGGACACACCTTACGAAAACCAGCAACAAATATTGCTAGACAAGCTCTACATTACAATGCTCAAGGCAAAAGAAGAATGGGTAGACCATCTTATACGTGGAAAAGAACAATAGAGAAAGAACTCAAAGAAAATAATTTAACATGGAACGATGCAAAAAAGAAGAGAATGGAGAAAACTAGTAAACAAAATTGGACGGAACTCAACAGATGATGCGTGGGACTAGCAACCTCACCATCATTCCTCATGCTACTTGAAACACCGCAAGGTGCCCTTTGCTCCACTTGGAGATGTATGATATATGATGATGATGATAGTTTAGGGTTTATATTATGGTTATTGCAACATCCCTGCGGAAACTACATCTATCCCTGAAAATAAGTTTGGCGGGCATGTTTTTACAATTTTCTCATTACCTATTATATTTTTGGAAACAAAGCTTATTCAGAATTAAAGACCACTAACTGCTCTACAAATAAGGTTCTATGCATTCTTTTCGTATAAGCAACCGTTACGGCACAGTGGCGCCGTAAACTTCAGAAATGCTTTGGCGGGCTCCAGTTTTTGTTTTTTTTTTCGTCACCTATTCATTTTATTGATAACGTACTTATAACAAATGAAAGAACACACTGTCTGTTACACATTATGACAGTCACTTTTTGCATATTTTATTTATTCATTTTTCTTTTTTTTGAGGTGGTTTCAAGGAAAATTTGGGGTAAATTATACAAATTTGTAAATAACACTTGTACTTGGGTAATCGCTGAAAGTTTTTTTACGCTAGCATACGCGGTTCAGATGGTATAAAAAGGGTTATTTTTTAAATTTAACACACTATAATTTAAAAATATGCAGTTGCCTTTAGATAAAACCTACACCAAAAAATCAGCCATTTATTTGTGATTAATTGCCGCTGGGTTGCTTCTTGATTACCATTACGGTTAGGGAAAAATAATTTTTTTTTTAAAACATCTTTTTTTCAAACTTGTCAACTTTGGGGAGCCACCCCCGCTAAACGGTGTGTGATAGGCATATGCTGCCGCGGAATAAATTGTAGGAAATATAGTCTTCTTCATATTTCTATAAAGGAATTTTTTGTGCAATAACGTACAGGAAGGGCTATGTTTCGCTAAAACCACAAACTACCCCTTTTATAGGGATGAAAATGCGTGTTCCGGGGCGAAATCGTTTAAGAAAATGTTTGTCTCTTTAAAAGCACCCCTTGATGTACCAGAAAAAAAAATGAAACCGGACTTGTGTCGAGTTTGCGAAATTCAACCTCTGTTTCCTACACTAATAACATGAAACGGTTTCGTTCTTCACAATTTATTTGTTTCATGTTTCACGTTTCACGCTTTATGTTTCACGTTTCTTTGATATTAAAAAAGCAATTAAAGAGCGGCGCCGACAGCTACGACCACGTCATCACTTTTCATTGCCGACTATACAAATTTTATTTTTGTTTCATCGATTAGGATATCACATGAAACGGTTACTTTTTTACAATTTATTTGTTCCATGTTTCACGTTTCATGTTTCGCGTTTCATGTTTCGCGTTTCATGTTTCTTTGATGTGCGACCTGCCTAAGGAACGGAACATAAACTTCTTGTTCTGGAAATGGATTTTTGCACAGGTCAGCAGGTATATCCAGAATGATGCATGTAACAAATGAAAGAATGAGACAAATCATGGACTCAAACCACCATCATATTATAAGAAATAGAGCAAAAACAGTTTATTTGGTAAAATTTATGTACAGATAATAAGAAACCATCACGTACGTTAATATTTGAATATTATTGTGGAAGTCGAAACGTCAATAAAATCATTTTTTAAGTCAAGGCAATGTCAGAGAGAGATCTAAGACCAGAAGGACTCAGGCTATAAGTGAATTGAGACTGGAAACCGGAAGACAATTGAGGTGTTGAAGTGAACATATATAATGCTGATTGATGTTAGCATTACATACACCCCTCCCCCATTCAGTATCACCCCTCGGTAATCTGAGCAACCTTGTGGAAAAATCGTCGTCACCAATCCCGGTGAGAAGCAGGATCAGAGTAGAAATGGTCGTCTAAAGAATAGATTGGAGACGTCGGATATGCTATTCATTACGCAGATGAAGATCATGCAAAAAGAACAAGAGCAGCCTGGAATAAATAATCAAAAAATATACACACATAAAGTATGAAGTGACGTTAATAAAGACGAAAGAGCGGCAAAAGAAATATCAATATTCATAAAACCTAAATGGAGATAATGTATATAAGATTACCAGCAAGATGAAAATGGAGATCAATATGAACCATATTTGGATAAACAACAAGAATATTTGGTGTATATATGCAGTGAAGGATAATGCAATCTTCAAAGAGAGGGGCTTTTTTAACTCTAAGAGCACGAGATGAATACGTTACCCTCAAGCAGCAAGTGAGGCGAATAGTACGACTGGAATAACTGATACTGTGAGAGGATGTGTAGAGACAGAGATAACATAATCGGCTATAATACGATCAACACTTGGAAGAAATAAAAAATATTAGAAGAAATAAACAAAGTAACCACATCCTACAAATAATTACACCAAATGATAGACAACACAACAGTGAATGTCGAACCTGAAATCACAGGATATATAGACAAAGTATTTAAAACAACAAAAAACAACAAAAGCACTAGGACCAGGAAACCCAAAAATGGAACTGAAGAGTCATATCACAAAAATTTGTTCAATTATTGTTTAATAAAATTGAAAACAGAGAACTTTACGTTAATGGAACACATGTTATCCATATTTAAAAAAACGAGACAATTTCAAGAATGTTTTCCGCAGTCAAAAAAGAAAAAAACAACATGTGGATAGCTACAGTGAAGAATTAGCGATTCCGCAAAGCCACATTTATTTGGCTATCTGAATAGATTTATCACGAGGCAAGTCATCGAGAAAAACAAAGAGAAAAACATTGAATCGCATGTCTTTCATATATTTGGAAAAACTGGGTTTTACTGGGTCAGAAAACCCAGTAAACAACTATGGAAAGCAATGATAACGATAAACGTAAAGCAGAATGGACAAATAAAACAGAAATGTTATATATAGCAACTATGATGTCCATATTTTAAAGTATAATTTCTTCATCTTTGCAATAATCAATATTAAAAAGTAGATATTTTACTCTCTAAAAAGTCCCATAAATATATAATAACCAAAAATTAACTGTTTTACGGTGTTGCTTGTTTGGGGAGTTGTTCCTGATAGTGCCCCTTATAACACAGAGTAGCTTTCAGAAATGCACTAAAGATTAGTACATGAAATCTTCCATTTTTATTCAGAACTTCGTCTACTAAAATAGAATGCTCGACAATATACGACAATAGGTTATAAATGGTAATAACATTACCATTCTGTTATGTTGTCATACTTATCGGAAAAATAAATAGAGAATGTGAATTTGATTACACACATTTTTGTCTTTTATACAGCTGCTTAAAATAAGCGTACGCTTATTGATTAAGTGAATAAATTTTAATACCATTCATCTTGCATAACTTATTGCCAACAGGAATTCATCTAAAGTTGTTGAAAGTTTATGAGGACTTTGCAATTTCGTTGATGATAGCAAATAAAGAGAAGTTTAACTGTGGAGTTTTGTTCCCATTGGAATTTTATGACTGAAGTTTATTACCTTAACAGCTTCTTTAACTAAAAATATTTTCGATAAAATAAGAAGGGTAAGTATAAAAAATCGATTTGATGTACGGATTCTTTTTCTTATATCGTCATGATATTTATAATGTCATATAAAATTTCAGCAAATTTTCCATTCCTGGGGATTGTCCACTTTTTATTCCTTGTAAAGCTTGAGATATGTTGGATCAATTGAATAACTTAGAGGTCATATGACGGGCCTAAACCGGATAAAGGAGAAATTTTTTCGATCTAGGGTAGCACCGTACCCAAAGAAAAATATCCTTATAATATTAGAAACATGACTCGGAATACGATGGATTAATCGATAGCAATACAAGCAAGAAAATAATTCCGAGGTTGAAAAAGAAAGATAATCTTTTGTGTTGAAATACGTAACATAAAATATTTTTATAACAATGACAAAGAAACAGAGATAAAGAAATGGAAAAGTCAGAAAATATTAAAACACAGTACTCAGACTGAATGGTAATTTGCAGCTTGTTGCCAAAACACGTATAGCTAATGATCCGTCCATAAATGACAATAAGTATTAAAACCTAAATCTACGAAAGTTACAAAATGTCTCGAGAGGTTCAAACATGGGAAAAGTGCCGGATAGTAGGGAATTCCAAACGAATTATTGAAATACGGAGAAGAAAATCTAATTGAGAATATTACTCTAGAAAAAATATTACTACAAAAAATATTCCAGATGATTGGTGTATGAACACTATCATTTTTATGTTTAAGAAGGCTGATAAGAAAACATCCTCAAATTTTAGAGTCGTAAACTTATAGAGCCCACATTACCACTTATAAAAAGATTATAACAAATAAAAACAATAGTCTTATTCTCTACAAAACGAACAGAGATATTCGCTCCGTGCATAACTGACGCGACACCTAGCTTAGTCGCCTGAAATTTTTGGCGAACACAATTTGACATTAAACATATGATACATATGACATATTTGACTTTAATGTAATATTTATTTACCATTTTTGATAAAATTTATTATACAAACAATAAGCTCGAGTGTCAAATAAACGTCAAATTAAAAAGCGGATATTTGGAAGTTCTCTGAAGAAAATATCAATTTTAAGGATTTTTTTTCACTTTATAGTTATAGTTTAGTTGTCCGTGTTAACATTAATTAAGTGTACATCGAAAGCAATTGGCAGCGTGAATTATTAGTACCACATTTTAACATTAGCTGGGTCTATTGAACTATTAATTTTATGGTGAGTGTGTAACACAAAATGGAAATAGATGACGATAGGAATATATCACCAGATCGGGGAAAGAAAGAAAGTCAGTATGAAAAGATAAATATAAATAATAAAAATCAAAACGGCAATAATAAGGTAAGCGAATTATCTATTGAAAAAATAATTATTCAATCATTATTCGCCAAAGTTGTCATATTTCGCCGCTACGGGCGCTGGCATAGTTTCGTGTATCCCCACCATGGTTACGCACAGAGCGAACAGTTGTTCCATTTTATCTTTACCAAAACGTTATGATTGATTGTCAAACAAGTTAAATCAAAACATTAATTGAAACGTACGTCGATGTGTAATATCATGGATACGTACTGTCAATGTAATAATTAGGAAACGGTTATTATCGGTGGAAGTATTTTATAAAGTTATATTGTACATTTATATTTAACTATATTGTAATATATTAAACAAAATATAACTTTATATATTAGACACAATATCAGTCATAAATTCCAATAAACACAACAAATGCGCTAATGTCACTGTTACTGAAAATGACCAACTGCAAAATTCATAGAAGGTTTCAAAGACATGCCGTAGGTAATGTTTATCCTTGTTTAACTTATTGTGGTTTCTATGTATAAGCTGCTTAATTTTGCGATACTAGTATCTCTAAGTAGAAAAAAGACCTAGTATAAAATTAAATCGTGAATAATTTTATGCATGGGCAAAGATAGAGTGGAAGAACTATAGAAGAGAAACCATAAGGTATACCTAAAATATCAAGATATTATAGGATATTATTAACTCGGTATTAAAAATGAAAAAAAAGTGGAATAAACACATCAGCAGAATGGAAGAAGGAAGAGTCCTAACGATAGATGGAGACAAATCAAATCATTTGTAAGACATCATAGCGTGGGACGTTCTTCAAAGAAGTGAATACAACAGAGTATTATACTATTGTCTGGACCGTAAAACAGACAAGTAAGCTAACAGAATCAATTTTAATATTAAAAATCATATTTATTCAATTTAAGTTCAAATATCCACATAAAATTTTGAAAATGCCACGATATTTGTGCAAATGCTTATAAGTGTTTGGTTCACAATTTTATGGAGTTTCTGTCTTATTTACCACAATTCATACAGAGTGAGTTTTATGTATGGAAACACTCAATTATCTCGAAAACGGCTTATACGATATTTATAGGTTTTGTCAGGTAGGGGTTTCCTAATGCGGCTGATGTTATAGTGCTAATTAAATTGTTGCCAGATCTTCCGTTTTTCTGGAAATTTAACAAACTTTCTTATTTCAAATGGAATACCCTGTATATTTATTGCGTTTTGAAGTCGTTAAGTCCTTAAGAAATACTGATTATTTTTTATGTTATATTCCCTACACCTAAATGCCATAATTTCGGAGTTATTAATACATGTATTAAAAAAAATTTAAACAAATTATAAAAAATCAATTTTTTCTGCTCGAGTAGATATTATTTTACGTTCTTTGGATCATTGGGAACAAAAAAGATATTTTGTAATTTTTCTCTAAAGTTAATCGTTTTCGAGTAATAAACAATTTAAAACTGAAAAAAAATCGAATAATGACGATATTCAAGGTTCAAAAACACAAGTAAAAAATATAATTTTTGAAATTACGAAGTATCTAAATTCTGGCTCAACTATTCTTCCAATAGCTTGCTATAAGATTTTTTAGCTCGTTTTATTCTAAAACATTGCTTTTTAATTGTTAATAAAGTGCATATGAGAGGACGGGCGATCGAGCTGCATTAACAACTAAAAACAAATGTTTTAAAATTAAACAAGCTAAAATTAGTTATCGGTATCTGATAAAATAAGGCTTGAACTTGAATTTGGCTATTTCGCAGTTTCAAAAGTAATATTTTTGATTTGTGTTTTTGAACCTTGAAAATCGTCATTATTCGATTTTTTTCAGTTTTAAATTGTTTATAACTAGGAAACGATTAATTTTGGAGAAAGATGACAAAAGATCTTTTTTGTTCACAATGATCCAAACAACCGAAAATAATGTTTACCAGGGCTGAAAAAAATGAGTTTTATAATTTGTTTACAAATTTTTTTAAAATAAATATAGCAATAAGTCCGAAATTATGACATTTAGGTATAGAGAATATAACACGAAAAATAATCAGTATTTCTTAAGGACTTCAAAACGCAAAAAATATATAGGGTGTTCTATTTGAAATAAGAAAGTTCATTAGATTACCGGAAAAACTGAAACTTTGACAACAATGTAATTAGCACTATAATATCAGCCGCATCAGAGAACCTGTACCCACCAAAACCTATAAAAATCGTGCAAGCCATTTCCGAAATAATTGAGTCTTTCTATACATAAAACTCACTCTGTATTGTTACCAAAGTACTATTTTTATTAAAACATATTTTGTAAATTTGTTATTATTATTATAATTTTATTAATGCCATAGATTAATATCTTTATTTCTAAACGAATAACACACAAAATTTTAATTTGTCATTATCGAAACGGGAAGCAAAATTACCAATCCTGCTGATATTCACATAATTAAACTTGTTAGGATAATTAATTTACTAAATAAAATGGAGAAAGAGCGAACTAATTCTACTATTCAAAAAAGAAGATAAAAAGCAGTCAGAAAACTACAGAGATATTAACTTGTTAAATACTACCCTAAAGCTTACAACTAAAATTTTACAAGACCTAATGAATCAGAGGATAAGTTTAGTAGATGAACAACAGGGTTTTCGTACTGGAAGATCATGTATATATGCAATAATCGTCAGAAAGCAAATTACTGAGAAATCACTAGAGTATAATAGACCAGCATTTCTATGTCTGATTGACTTGAAGAAAGCATCTGACAGAGTGAGACTCAAAGATGTAATCCATCTTCTGTATAATAGAGAAGTTTCCCTAGATATCATAAAAACTATTGAAAACAGCAACCAAAACAAGAAATGGAAGTCAGAATAGATGGACAACTTACAGAACCTATAGATATAGGCAGCGGAATAAGACAGGGAGACTCATTGACTCCTATGCTCTTCAATTTAGTCATGGATGAAATCATCAAAAACGTCAACAAAGGAAGAGCCAACAATATTGATAGCCAAGATGAAAATAGTCTGCAAAGATTAGTCCACAGATTTAACATAAGAGCAAAAGAATTCAATATGACAATTTCATCTCAGAAAACCAAAACAATAGTAATCAGTAAAGAACCAATCAGATGTAAAATAGAAATTGATGGTATCAGTATTGAGCAGGTAATGGAAGTAAAATACCTTGTAATTACATTGTCAAGTTACGGAGACCTGGACAAAGAAGTTAGAAATGAAGTACAAAAAGCAAATAGACTGGCAGGATGCCTTAATAACACTATATGCACTATATGGCGAAACTGACGTAATAATACTGATATGAAGTCAAAAATTGATAAAGCCAGTCTAAGGCTAATAATAACATATGCATCAGAAACAAGACCCGATACAGCCACAACACAAAGACTACTGGAAACCGCAGAGATGAGAGTACTGAGAAGAATTACAGGAAATACGCTAAGGGATCGAAAGAGGAGTAAAGACATTAGAAGACAATGTAACGTACAGTGTATAAACGAATGGCAAGAGATAAATCACCAATCGGTAGAAGAAGTATCGGCCGACCGCGCAAAAGATGGAGTGACAACCTTCCATAGAAGTATCATTCCGCCAATGAACAACCAGAGTTGTTTATAAAGTGGAGGGAGAAGAAGGAATAAAATGGCAAAAGATAGCTAAAATTAAATCAGGACATGTGTTTTACTACACTATAGAAGCTACATCTATCTATCTAATCAGTTCTAAACATCCATCCTTGGATATAGGCCTCCTCTTCCTTCTTCCATGCCTCTCTATCTTGGGCAATTTGCATCCATTTTGACCCAGTGTGCTTCTTCAGGTTATCTGACCATCGCATTTGTGGCCTTCCCCTTTTTCGTTTGTGGTTCCACGGTCTCCAATGTATAATCGTCTTAGTCCATCTTTCATCCTTCTCCTGTAGGGTGTGTCCGGCGAACTTCCATTTAAGCTTTGCTACTTGGGTTGAGACATCTTTCACTTTTGTTTTGTTACGGATCCATTCGTTTATTTTCCTGTCTGATAGTTTAATCTTCAGCATTTGTCTTTCCATGGATCTTTCTGTCATTGCTATTTTTTCCATATTTTCTTTTGTAAACGTCCATATCTGAGAGCCATATATTAGAACAGGGAATATACATTGATTGTAGACTCTTGTTTTTAGATATTGCGGGTATTTTCTGTTCTTTAGAATATAAGACAGTTTTCCGAATGATGCCTAGGCCAATCTTATTCTTCTCTTTATTCCTTCGGTCTGATTTTCTTTATTTAATCTAGTGATTTGTCCTAGATGTATATACTCTTTTACTTGTTCTATTCTTGTTTGTGGCACTGTAATTATTAGTTCTTCTTGTTGATTGGTCATGGTTTTTGTTTTACTGTAATTCATCTTCAGTCCTATCTTTGTCGATTCTCTATCTAGTTCTTCCATCATTCTTTGTAGTTCTTCACTTCTTTCTGTTATTAATACAACATCATCAGCATACCGTAAGTGATTCAGATATTGCCCGTTTATGTTTATACCCAAGCCATCCCAGTGTAGTTGTTTGAACACATCTTCTAGCGCTTGGTTGAATAGCTTGGGCGAGATGGTATCTCCTTGTCTTACTCCTACAGAAGCTACATACTTATGTATAATACAATAAACAGAATCTGCTGTTTTATACAGATAAACATTACTAAAAGTATTGTGGAAATGAAAGAAAACAAAAATGAAGTAATCAGTGAGCCATAAAGAAATGGATATATTCTACAATGATATTGCAAGTAGATATTAAAACAGTTTTCTACCCAATAAAAATTAGTCATTTGAATACGAAAATAGGAGTGAAAAAAACGAACAAGAATTACTAAGAATTGGGGGTTGCCACAAAACACACAAAACATGCACAATATGCAGACCGAATAATAGGAAAATACCAGGTTGGATTTAGAAGCGGTAAATTGAAATTTAGCAGATTGTAACCCCGAGACAATCTTGTAGTGGAGTCTTGAGGTATGGCTCAATCTAAATGCCAAAAAAGACCCCCAAAAAGAAGTTGAATAAGCTTCAATGGCAAGCAAGCTTAATCATCACAGGAGCGATGTCGACTACTCTAACCACCTCCATGGAGGTAATACTTTTGACCCCCCCATTACATGTATGTATGGAGAACAAGAACCACGACAGGAGCATACATATGGCGGATAAGACGCCAGGAAGAAGGGCGAAAGTATACCGGGATCAAATCTGAAGTGATAATATTGTAACCTTAATATATTTTTGAAAATACATTTATCGTCATCTTTCCAGGAAAGAGTGAATAAAACGAATCTTATAATGACTGATCAGGTATACATGTGGCCCTAAAATCGACGAAGTAATAGGAGCTAGAGTATACGGAGGAAAAACTAGGTATCTAATCACTCCACTAGTACAAACTTATGCTACAGAGATGTGACTGCAGGAATTAAAAAGAGGAACAGATCTATAAAACTAACATCAGATAGCCAGGTAGCACTAAAGGCGCTGGAATCGAATCGAGTTGACTGGAGGTTAGTTTGGTACTGTTTCCACAATCTGATTCAGATCGGCAAAAGTAGCAAAGTAAGTTTACTCCGAGTGTCTGGAAACTCAGACACATTGAAGAGAACGAAAATGAAGACTTCTTGCTAGGGGAAAATAAATATTCATAGGCACAGAACATTTCGTTGGCATAGCAGGAAGTGAAGGCAAAAAAACAACATCGGACTGGTTGGAACTATTGAAACGTAACGAACAAATAAGTCTCAATAATTCGAAAGCTTTTATACACGAACCTTTAAAGAAGAGATCCAAAGATCTACTAGATATGAATATAAATAATCTGAGAATTATCTGAGAATCTGAGAAAAAGGGCACATGAAAAAAATTGTAACGATGATGATTGATGAAGTTTGATGATTTCTTCTGATTCACATAATGGAAGAAAAATAAAATGCTATATTGAAAATGAAGAAAATTCTAAATAATGGAGGTTCAAGCATGTATTACAAAGTGGTAGGAAAGCCCAAACGGGGATTTTTGCAGTTACTGGAGCGCGTCAGATGATCATATGGGGAGAAACCTGGTGCCCTGCAGAATCAGATGTGTCTCTACCATATATAAGCTCTTAACACAGGGGAGTTCGTTAAGGAGGGCCCGAAAAAAATCTATCCTTAAAAATACTCGAAATTGTCAGATTAAGATAAAGTAAGTTAAGTACAGGCAAAAGAGTGTATACTTAAAAAATCTGACTATTTGAGCGGGGCGTAGGGAAATGGGCGAGTTAAAAAGTTTCACAAAAAAAGCGAATAATTCGCGAAATGAACGTTAGATCGAAAAACTAAAAAAATACATGTTCAATATTTTTCAAAAATCTATCGAATAATACCAAACATGACCCCCACGGAGAGGGGTGGGGGGTAAATTTCAAATTTTAAATACAAATCCCGCGATATTTTGCAAAATAAACATTAGATCGAAAAACTGCAACATACACTTAATCAATTTATTTTGAAAAATCTATCGAATTGTACCAAACACGACCCCCACGGTAGTGGGGTGGGGGGTTATTTTAAAATCTTAAATAGGAGCCTCAATTTTTATTCCAGATTTGGATTCTTTACGTAAAAATAAGTAACTTTTATTCGAAACATTTTTTCAAAGTTTGGATAGATAGCGCTATAATCGGAAAAACGATTGTTGTAAATGGAAAATTAAATTAAAAATGGAAAGTCCCCACTAAAATGGAAAACTTTACTTAACTTTTTTGGTTTTAGGACCTACTCTTCACAACCCAATAGGTCCCCAAAGCGCTCGAGTGACTGCACTGAAATTTTTACTTTTAATCCCTGAAATATAGAATTTTACTCTTTATTTAAAAAAATTAAAGGAAAATTTAATGAATCAAAAAAATAAAAAAATTTAAATTTTGGAATAAACATATAAAAAGAAAAATTTAAAAGTAAACTTGATCCTTTGACATATCTTAAGAACTCTAAGGGAGACGTACCGTCCTATCCCAAAATTAGCACGGTTTCTCTTAAAATAGGGCAGGAAACGTCGCAGGATGACCTTGAAGCCAAATTTGTGATCTAAAATGCAGTTGAACGACGCGGAGGGGTCTCGTTTGAAGGTCACTGTCAGCTGTCACTTTAAAATTTTAAAATATATATCTTTTTACCCGATCTAATCGAAAATATATTCTTTACATATATAATAATAAGAATACATAATAAGAAGAAATTGTATCATAAATAACCTCGTTTAGGTATCTACCATTTAAGAAAGTTAATTATTTGTCTGCTAGTAAATACCTAATTCATTAAACTAATTCACTATTACAGAGGGTTTAGATATTGTACTGTTCAAAAAATAGTTGGTGATATTATATATTATATATAACCTATTTTTACGTAATTAAAAATATATAGTATGTTAAATAATATAAAATAGTGAAATTTATATGAAATATAAATGGTTTTTAGAATGCTCAAAAATTAAAATTTAGAAATTTGAACTGTTAAAGATCAGTTCAAATATATATTATTTCTAGTCGTATTTTAAATAAGAAACATAGTGAAACGTACCTATTTGGACACACTGTATAACATATAACATTTAAACATTTGACTTTTTTGATCACATATTATGAAGAACCACAATCTAACTATATTACCTAAAGTTACCAAGATCTTATACATCTTGGAAAGAAGATATTATCACAATCACATGTATCAGGTACTAATTCATTGCTTGTCTATATACACTAACTTATTCTACTTTACATTATGATTATTTTAAACGACAATTTGGTTTTTAAACGAACTATGTGGCGGAGGCACATTTTCTAAACCAACGTCTATCTCTCTGCTTCTCGGTATGTTGGAGTGTCGGAAGGTATATGGTGATATTGATTTTAGTTTCTGTCCTTTTTCCGACGAGAAAACGCAGTGCCGTTACGTCATAGAAAATTGGTTTAGGCTGCGAGAGAAAACGGAGTTTTTACGTGGTACTTTGGTGCAGTATAGCTGTATACCGAATCCACAGGGGATATATTTCTGAGCCAGACAACAACTAATATATTATTTTTTTATTCGTTGGAATTGAGACCAAACGAACATCAAAGATGTGATATATTTATAACGTAGAGATCTGGCGTAAGGAAACTGAAAGACGATAAATTGTAGCTGCAAAATACAGTGTTTTTAAAATATGGGTTACCTCAATGAAAATTTTATTATTACTCGATATAAAATATCATAGAAACGTCGTAACCAACACATAAATTGTACAAATTTTATTACACACCAGTGTGGTTGTTGAAAAGGGGAATGTAACATCATGGAGTATGATATACTATAAGGAATCATTACTATGAGCCTTGTTGAAATCCACTGCTGGATTTATGAAGGGTGGATAGGCCTCTCATACTTGTATAAAAGGTTTTCGGTGTTGTTCTCTTTTTAACCATTGTAACCACTTTTTGTCTTTGTATCGTTCTTAGATCACACTATAATCGTGTAAGTAGGCTTTCTCTAGTTCGCTTCTAATATACACACACCCAAACTTATATCACCATGTATTTCAAAGAAATATTTATTTAAAAATGTATAAACATTTTCAATTTCTTTGCAACACGAAAATGCAGCAGCTGCATAATACTCTGGTTAAATCGGAGAGTGCAGGAAGAGTCTATACCGGTTTCGGAGGTCTTTTCCCCCTCATCAGTAGTCCCATATCCTCTTCTCTCCGATTTCTGCAGGTATCACACTTTGGGCCTTTCCGAATTGCAAAGAAAGAAATATCACGGATAAACTAGAGCCATCTACCGAAAGACAAAGTAAGTTATCAACCGAAGTAGCACAGAAAACGACAACAAATATCGTTCCCATACCACCAGATTGACAACAGGTGGAATACTTTCTTTGGTTACACCTCTTGAGATTTTCAAAATTTATAAATAAAACAGGATACCGAGGAAATTAAGATGAGAGAATTTTAAATAGTTATTTCTTTTGAACAAACTTGTTATTGTTGCGAAGAATAAAGGTTTTTATTAAAAATAAACAAATCGATAAGACAATCAGATAGTACAGCTCGGTACGGTATAGGTTATTTGCTTGAGTTGCAAATTGAACGAAAATAAATAAACTAACTTTTGCGTTCAAAAACGAAAATATGCCTCATGTGGGGTTATAGAACTTACAACGAGGAAAGATATTGGTCTTGTGGAGAAAGAAATGTTCTCAGAGGGACATAGCTGTAGAGCTATGCGTAACACAGAGCGTTTTGTCCAAAACCTATGCTAGATAACAGGAACTAGGAAAGCTTAAAAATAAAGCAAGGGAAAGTCGCCAAAAAGTAATAACAGCTTGCCACGATAGTTTAATTGTCCAATCCGCTGGAAAACACCCAACCATTTCTCACCTGCAGCTCAAAAGGCAGTTTTTGGAAGCTACAGGTGCAACTTTTTTAGTTGAAACGATAAGAAGAAGAGTCCGTGCCAAGAAGTATACAGCAGAAGACAGTTACGTGTTCCCGAGTTATCCAGGCAGCACAAGATCGGTCGCCTAAATTGGTGTCTTCACCACCAAAACTGGAACAATGGGAATTGACAAAATGTGCTATTTTCAGAAAAAGCCAGGATTGGTGTAAAATCAGATGAACCACGAAATCGTGTACTTAGAGGTCGAAGAAGACAAGCAAGAACGAAAACTGTCAGATCTGTTCACAAATATACAAGGGTAAGTATAATGTTCTGGAGAGGAATTGCGATCCGTAAAAAAACTCCTTAAATTTTCATCCAATCAACTTTAACTGCTCACAGGTATGTTTATAACCGGTGGCGCCCAAAATCCCGACAGCCAAAATCCTGACAGCCAAAATCCCGACAGCCAAAATCCCGACGGCCAAAACACCGACATGCCAGAATCCCGACACGCCAGAGTCCCGACAGGCCAAAATCCCGATATGCAACAATCCTCGCATAAGCAAAAATCCCGACCACTACATTTTGAATATCTATGGTTTCCTTTTCAAATTCAATACCAAATCATATTATAGAGTATTGAAATTGAAAAATTAATTACTTATTAATAAGTACGGGTACTAATTATTATGTATTTTAAAAGAACAAATCATTAAACACTTCATTTTATAATATAAAAGCTATACTTACCGAAATGGAAGGTTGTAAGTGACATGATAATATCTATTATGTATATGAAAGTAAACTTAAATTCAGGATTTGATTATACATATATTATTGGACTATATATTGGCAAAAAAAAAATGTAATTCATATACCCATGTTAGAAATTTTATTAAGAAAATTAGTTCATATTAAATGGTAAATACTTTTGTTTAGTAACAAAAATTAAAAAACAGATGGCCATAAACAAAAAACCAGAAATAAATGTAATAATATGTTAAAAAGGAACTTAAGCGCTGGTTTCCTCGAAAGCGGTGCCGACAACCTCCGATCGTAACACTGCGATGAATGACATCATAAAAAACTGTACCATGCAAAATAATAGCGTTGGTTTCCAAGGATGCGTTGGAAGCCACCGCTTGCTGAGCTTGCACATTCCATTGCCCCAGTGAAGAACCTTGAATTTCCTCCACCCCAGTGAACCTTTCACCGTAATCTGACGTAATTCATCGCAGTGCTACGATCGCTGTTTGTCGGTGCCGCTTTCGAGGAAACCCAGGCTTTATCAAACCTGTCGGTATTCTGGCGTGTCGGTATTTTGGCCGTCGGGATTTTGGCTGTCGGGATTTTGGCTGTCGGGATTTTTTGGTAGACCCATTTATAACCTGTAGGTAGGCTCTGGAGAGATGCAACAGGAGAAAATTTAATTTTCATGCATGATAATGGACCTCCACATACCATTAGAGTGGCTAGAGACATCATTGAAACAGAACGCATCCCTTGTTTGGAGTGGACTGCTTGCTCACCCGAGCTTAACCCGAGCTAAAGTATTTGTGGGATATGCTTAAAAGAAAAATTAGAGCTCGCCGGGATAATCCACAAAACACCACACGGCTAGTATAAGCTGCTTTTGAAGAATGGAGCAACCTACCATAACAAAATGTTAAAATTTGATTAGGAGCGTGCCCACGCAAACTGAAGCTTGCATAGGACTAGAGGTGATAACTAGAGACTGGAAAATATGCACTAAAAAATGTCTAAAATATGCATGCAATATGCATTTTAAAACAAGCTGAATATGCACAATTAACATGCAAATATGCATTTATATATGCACTTATTTTTATATGAATAATTTTATGGTTTACGTTAAATACATAAATAAATAAAAAATAATAAAAATAAATAAATAGGTTTGAATTTAAACCAAATTGTATTATTATTTCTTAATATATTTTTTTAACTTCAGGTTTTGTGACAAATAAAACGGCAAAATATTTTATTTTGACCACAAGATAAATAAGAGTACAATAAAATAAATGTACATATTTTTATTGTTACAATATTGATTCATATTTTCTAAACTAATATTATAAAAAGAGTACCATAAAACAAATTTACATATTTTTATTGTTACAATAAATAATCATATATTGATTCATATTTTCTAAACTAATATTATGTCTTCTATCTGTTAATATTTGTTTATAGGCAGAAAAAGATCTCTCAACGTCACAAGATGTAATTGGGGCATATTTAAACTTTGCTATTAGAGACGGATCCATATTAATATTTTCATCGAAGTTTCCAAAATTGATTATATTATTTATTGAACGCAATAAAGTGAAACCCTCATTTTTGTTTAAAACGTCATCAAGTTTATCTTTAATTTTTACTCCAATTTCCCCATTCAGATTTGTTATTTTCTGTTTAACCGAATCAACAATAGACATACTATTGTGAAGACATAAATTTTGAGCCTCTAATTTTGTAATTGAACTTTCAATGATATCGAAATTCGATTTTATATACAACAATTGATTTTTAATAGACTTTTCTTTAAAAATATTTTGACAGTTATCAATAGCGGTACAAGTCGGATCAAAACTTGAAATAACGCTTTTGATGTCGTCGTAGTGTTCAGATAAAAATATAGCACTTTTAAGCCAAGTTCCCCATCTGGTTAATACTGGTTCTGGTGGTAAAGGAATATCGGGAAGCATCTCCCTATATACCTGTACACGTAGTGGTGCTTTCAGAAATACTTTTTTTACATTATTTATTAAGGTGTTTACATTGGGAAATTCAATTCTAACTTTCTCTGCAACTCTGTTTAGGCCGTGCGCCAAACATGTACAGTGAATTAAATTAGGGAAAAAGATTTTAAGATTGGATGCAGCTTTCATCATATATGAGGCGGCATCACTAAGCATTAATAATATTTTTTCAAATGGTACTTGATCAGGTAAAAAAGAATTTGTTAGGGATTCGTTAACAAATCTAGCTATTGTAGCATAGTTTGTTTTTTCCAAACATTTTACACTAATTAAGTATGAGTTTTTAAAATCGCCAGAGTCGTTAAGAACTCCAACAATTAGATTCGCAATTTGTCGACCCTTTGTATCCGTTGTTTCGTCGACGGAAATCCAAAGATATTCGGCTTTTAACTGATTTTTAATACTCGTCATCACATCTTTGTAACATGCACTGACATATTTTTTCCGAAGAGTTGAAGAACTTGGTATTTGAGCTGGTTTATCTTTAATCTTGCAATAAGTTTTTAAAAAGTTTTGACACGATTTATGTTCTAACTTGTGCAGAGGGATATTGCAGTTCAAAAAAAAATGGCATAAATCCTTTGCAAAGGTTTCTTGCCCAACTGACGTATTCTGAATCTGCAAACTGTTCTGTAGAATCTACTGGCGAGGTTTATTATCATTTTTTGATAGCTTAGTTTGGTGAAGTGAAGTTTTTATGTGTTGAACTACTTGGAATTTCTTTTGACATGGAATCTGGAATATAATGATAATGATGTTTTAGATGTTTTCGTAAATAGATACCTACATTAAAATGATCAAACTTTTTAAACCTCCCCCAATTTTTTTTTATTTCTCAAAGTGAAATTGAAATCGTCAAACAATAAAGTACAGTCAGTGTACCGTAGTATACAGGGTGGGCCACTCTCAACACCTCGCTCTGTATAAGCCAAACCGTTGCGAACTTTAAAAAACAGTTTTTGAAGAAATGGGACGGTTTGTCATTTTAGAATAGACAGACACATAGATGTGCAAAGAAGTTTGATAAGTTTAAAAATCTATTGAAGTGGAGAACTTACCTTTTTATCACAAATGGTGCAAAACATACTTTCACTGTCGATAACTTTTAGATGATTGTTACTTCCAATCCAACTTCTGAGAAGACTTGATTTTTCCCTTGCTACTTTAGGCATTTTCACAATAATAATAAAATGATTTTTTTACACAGTATAGTCAATAACTTGCAATCACAAAAGTTGAATAATCGGCGATTGATTTAAGACTAACCATTCATAAAATAAAATAATCTATCCTACCCTTAAAATGCTTAAAATTTCGTTTTGGTTGGTTTTCCCAGAATAATTCATAGTTGGCCGACACCAGCAGAAAGTACAGGTAATATTTGTAATGTTATTCAAAATATAATCGGTATTTACTTAGGTAATTTGTAAATTCTGAGAAGTCTATAAATCTTAAATATCCGGATAATGATACCTGCAGCTATAAATAACGCCCATTATGTTTATGGGTACAACAACAAAGGAGCTTAACAGCAAAATATTTACTTTCACATTTTATTTTAATGGATGTTGATGTTACTAATATATACCTTATTTTTAAATGGGGTAGAGTAAATTCCCATCAAAATATGCATTTATATGCTCTTAAATCTCCAAATATGCAAGGCATATGCATTTATGAAAAACATGAGAAATATGCAGCATATATATGCATATGCATTTTGCATATAATCCAGTCTTTAGTGATAACACTGACTACAAAAAAAAATAAAAAAATAAAAATAAAACAAACATTATTAGTTTTACATTGAAATTTTCTATTCTATTAGTTTTAAAACAACTAGTTTTAATTTGTTTGTTAAATAATTTATTGTTTTATTTAATTGTTACGTACCTATTTGTTATTAAATTGCTTTAAAATAAATTATGTTTGACTTCGTGTGTTCGTTTTTCTCAATCCGTACGAAATAATAAGAAATATCAGGTGATTCCATATAAGTTTGGGTGTGTGTATTTATAACGTAGAGATCTGGTCTCAAGGAAACTGAAAGATCTATTGTATCTAAGGTCTATTGTAACTGCAAAATATTGCTACACTGTTTTTTAAAACATGGGTCACCTCAATTTAAATTTTAATATCACTCATTAACAAACGATTTACTAAAGAATAAAAGACTATAGAAAAGTCGCAACCAAATAATAAATTGTACAGGTTTTATGATATACCAGTTAGTCCAAGTAATGAAGCTCAAAATAGGACAAAACCTCGCAGTTTTTACAGAATGGATCAATTTTTTTGAAAATTTAAGAATACGTAGTGGATAGTCCAAGGATCAAAATCTATATGATGCCGAAAGGCGCTTTTACCATGGGGGTGGTTGCCACTCCATCTCGGGGGCGGAAATTTTTTATTATATTTTGACCGCAAAAGTTGGTAAAAACATTCATTATAAGCCAAAAACGTTCTATACATTTTGTTGATAACATTAATAGTTTTCGATTTATTCGCTATCGAAATTGTTAGTTTTATATCGAAAAAATCAATGTTTTTAATCAGTTTTCTGCTAATAACTCAAAAAGTTTTCGTTACATCAAAAAACTGTGCTTAACAAAAATGTACTTTTAAAAAAATAAACAAAACCGTTTTTTTTTAATTTTCTTTAAGACCAATACTAATCGAGCTATACTTTATTATATGTTAGCTTTTCTTCGTCAAACGATAAATATTGTAGTTTCAAAGTCAAAAGACGGAAAAACTACGCATTTTGAGAGGATAACTTATTCAAACTAATCGAAAGTATTTAAAAATATCTATATGTATAAATAAAAAAAGTCTCTAGCTCAAAAATTAAGTGACCTTTAATGAAAAGAATGTCAGTCCCTATTTTCTTCACTGAAAAAGAGATCGGAAGCAACCTCCTAATCACCACCCTAATTAAAATTAGCCATTGACCTTATTTGGTGTTCTTTATTTATGTATTAATAATAGCTTCTCGAAGTTCGACCTGGTTAGAATGATTAGTTAAAAAAATGGAGTTAAAGCAAATAACGAATTTTTGTAGTTTGAAAAAAAAAATGGCCTTTCCTTCAGAATAGAAATATTATCATCAGAGATACGAAAAAATTTTTAAATATGAAATTGTAGGTTATTTAATTCCCAAGAATATGATTTGCAAAAATTTGTTCTAGGGCAAAAATTGAGTCAGCTATTGACAATTAAAACTTGTAATAACATGCAAAAACCACCTTTACCAACCCTTTCAAAGTAACCTTTCTTTGCGACTGAGGATTTTAAAAAGACTTAATATTAATAAGCTTATAGATCCTACAAAAACCTGTAAAATTATTTCTTAAAAAACTTTTTAAGATAAAAATTAAAAAAGTTACGGGTAAAAAATCAATATATTTTTTTGAAAAAAAAAAAAGGAAAAAATCCAGTTGGAAGCATAATAATGTAAGTTAGCGGTGCTTTTAGTCATTGGTCTTATTCATTATTCTTTATTTATGTATTATTAATAGATTCTACAAGTTTGACTGGCTTAGAATGATTAGTTTTTAAAAAACTGGAGTTAAAAGCGAATAACGAATTTTTGTAATTTGGTAAAAAATGCCATTTTCTTCAGAATAGAAAGATTAGCATCAGAGATACGAAAAAATGTTTAAATATGAAATTGTAGCTTATTTAATTCCCAAGAACATGGCTTGCAAAAATTTGTTCTAGGGCAAAAATTCAGTGAGCTATTGACAATTAAAACTTGTAATAACATGCAAAAACCACCTTTACCAACCCTTTCAAAGTCACCTCTCTTTGCGACTGAGGATTTTAAAAAGATTTAATATTAATAAGCTTATAGATCCTACAAAAACCTGTAAAATTCTTTTTTAACAAACTTTTTAAGATAGAAATTAAAAAGGTTACGGGTAAAAAATCAATATATTTTTTTGAAAAAAAGGAAAAATCCAGTTGGAAGCGTAATAATGTAAGTTAGCGGTGCTTTTAGTCATTGGTCTTATTATTCTTCTTCATTTATGTATTATTAATAGATTCTAGAAGTTTGACTGGCTTAGAATGATTAGTTTTTAAAAAACTGGAGTTAAAAGCGAATAACGATTTTTGTAATTTGGTAAAAAATGCCATTTTCTTCAGAATAGAAAGATTAGCATCAGAGATACGAAAAATGTTTAAATATGCAATTGTAGGTTATTTAATTCCCAATAACTTGGTTTTATACCAAAAAAATTTATACAAAAAATTTTTAAATATTATCGAAAAACATTGATTTTTTCGATATAAAACTAACACTTTCGATAGCGAATAAATCGAAAATATTAATTTTATCAAAAAAATGTGTAAAACATTTTTTGCTTAGAATTAATGTTTTATCCACTTTTGTGCTCAAAAAATAATAAAAAATTTCCACCCCCGAGTTGGAGCGGCAACTACCCCCACGATAAAAGCGCCTTTCGGCATCATATAGATTTTGATCTTTGGACTATCCACTATTTATTCTCAAATTTTCAAGCAAATCGATCCATTCTGTAAAAATTTCGAGGTGAAAAGCTTCGGTTCCTGGACTAAGTAGTGTGGTTTCTGAAAAAGGGGATGCAGCGTCGTAGTGTGTGATATTATATTATAAATTATCATCACTATCAGCCCTCTTGAAATCTACTGATGAATTTATGAAGGATGGATCTGCCTCACCTACTTGTATCCAAAGTTTTTGGTCTTGTTCTCTTTTTAACTATTGTAACCAGTTTTTGTATTTTGATCTTTCTTAGATCATACTATTATCGTGTAGGTAGGCTTTCTCTAATTCGCTTATTTTTCTTCTTGATTTGCCTATCCGTGACGAATGTTAGCGATCAACATGGAAATCTTTATGTTATTTGCACAGAGCGGAAAAGCTACACAGATGTTGTATTAAACCAGGTACCAGGTTCTGATGTTTTTTAACTATTATAATTACGTATTTTTTATGGGAAATAAGCCACAATTTTACTAAAAAATTAATTTATTAACGTTTCGAAGCCCAAATCGGGTTTCGTTGTCAAAATACAAAATACTATTAAAATAAACAAACATGTTGTTGCTAAGTAAAAAAATTCTTCTATAATTTATTTAATCTGACTCATTTATATTGGCAATTCAGACGTATATTATACATTTTAAAGTAGAAGACTTTAAAATGATATCGCCAATATTTATGAGTTGCGTTCCTGGGACGACTTTACTATTATTATTATTAATTTAATTATTAATTATTATTATTATTATTAATTAACTTTACTATTACTTTACTTTTACACAAGGAAATAGCTTCAGAACAACTTTAACCATTATGTTCTTATTTTTCCTAAACCTCAATTTCCAAATATTTTTTCCTTGCAGGATGGCTTGTAGCTAATTACATTTCTACATTTTCTATCAAGGAATAATCATTCATTTCTATACTCACCAGTTTCTATCTTGAGTCATATCTATATCAATTGACTTCACCGACATGTCCTACCCACGCATCCCTCCCCAGGTTTTCTTTGATATTCCTCTTCTACTTCTTTCAGGAAGCCGCAGATCAGCAATTCTCGACGTTGAACATGACCATGCCATCTTAAAGTCTGTTCTCTCATTTTCGCATCAATCAGTGCCACCTCTAGACTTTCTGTAATATAATGATTCCTAATTTTAACCTCTTTTGTCACTCACTCATCCATTATTTTCTGTTTTTTTTCCAATTATAAAACGTGTTTCCGAACGTCGTGGTTCTCAGTTTTGCAAAAAAAAATTATCGTAGAGTACTATTTTAGGTAATACGGAAAAAGTCTCGAAATCGGTCCAAGCTTAAAATCAGCAATAGTTTCAGCAGGACGGGGAATCCTGTCACACGGCTAGGGAGTCTTTTCGAATACTGCGCGATCATTTGGAGATCGCCTTATTTCGCATGACAATGATTTGTGATTTTACACCAGACCTAACGCCACCTGATGGGTACATATTGGAATGCTGAAGCAGGCAGACCGATCCAGCGTCCGACATTCCTGAATAGCGGACTAGAACTAAAAATTTTTTCGTGCCAGAGGACATTCTTAACATCTGTTTTATCGGGAATGTTGTTGTGAATAATGTTTGCAAGGATATAATATCATGGATACAAATACATATACAGTGATGAGCGCGTTAATAACCGGCAAAATAGCAGAAAAGATGGAAAACATTATACATTGCGAAACAAAAAGAGATGAAACTAGTGGAGGTGGAAATGATCGTTATAAACGTATAAATTAACATTGCAATATTCATTTCAGCACTGTTTATTTTGCCGCATAGTGTATATTGACTACAAAGTAGTGTTCTGGGGTCTGTGGCTTCAACTTAAATTAACTTAATCAACTTAATTCATTTATTTCAGAATGCAACATTTCGTTAAATGTTTATTTTTTCAACTTCTTCAGGAATTTACTACAAAATTTCTAGTTCCAAAGCCTAGTCATCCACGTATCCTTACTATCATTTCAAATCACCTCATACTATAACTCCATATAACTTCCTATAACCTCCTATATTCTTCCTCCTATGTTAATATAAAGTCTTAAGTTACATAAAACCTATTTTTGAACTTCAACTCTTTTTTATATACACCAAATGAAACGCCTATGACGGCCACAGTTTTCTTTAGCAGTGACAATTTATTTCATAATAATTTATGAGCCATCTGTAAAAATATTTATCACACGGAAGATCGAGGACGTTGCTTTTTAGTATAGAAAAATAGGAGAATAAGTGGGAGTATCTAGTTTTTTAAATATGTAATGTGAAGGCGCAATACGTCTAGCGCAGGCGCAATCCAATTGATTGGTGCAGTTCTTAAGGACCATTCTTTTAATTTATTATGACATTGTCTTTTTATATAATAAGTAAGATGTAATATATTATAAAAATAGATAATACACCACACTTATATACTTATATATAAAAAATATTTAAATATACCGGAATAATATTGTCGATATACTAGCTAAAGAATCTACACTATTTATAAGTACTTCTCTTAATAATACCAAAATAAATACTAATATAATACATTTTAAAGAAGTTGTCTTAAAAATAATGTCTGTGAATATTTTTGAGGTGAAAGCCAAAAAGCCAAAAAGGTTTTACATTGTGTAGCCAAAGCGCTTTCACCAAAAATTAGACTGTCAAAATTTATAGGAATTTTATATGAGTTAGAAATTCGTAAAAAATACGGTTTTAAAGCAAGCATACTTGACAGGTTAATTTTTTGATATTTTTAAGCATTTATGTTAATTAAGATAACTGTTATGTCTTTACGAACAATTTCAAATTCCATAGCTTAATGTAGCGCGCCCACCAAAATTTAGACTGTCAAACCAATTACTTTAAAGACTGTGTTTTCGTAAAAATGTAAATTTTAAAAATAAATATACATGGTATTTAATAGTAGGCAGGTATTTTGCTATAAATAAATAAGAATATATTTTTAATTTAGCTTAATGTCTCGACAACTAATGGCCATTGACATGGTAGGTACAGTTGATTTTGCAACCAGATAGTGTAAAATTGTGTAGTGTGTGTTTTTATTTAGCTTAATGCCTCGACAACTAATGGTCATTGACATGGTATAATTGATTTTGTAATCAGATAGTGTAATTGTGTAGTGTTTGTGTTGCGTAAATGTCTTGTTTTTTTAATTGAAATGTGTGTGCTGTTCTATATTATTGTTGCTTTAGTTTCAAGTCGACTAACCATTTTATATCTTGGAATATTCTCATGTAAGGGAACGGGTATATAAGTCTGTTCGCTAAGCTCAGACGCAACTTTCTAGATGTTTTAGTCGGTAATTTTGCCAATTTTAGTAAAATTGGCAAAAAATAATTACTAAATAGTTAATAATCACTAAATAGTTAGTAATTTTGCCAATTTTTGCAAAATTGGCAAAAAACAAAAAAATTATCGACTAAAATATCTAGCCAGTTGCGTCTGAGTTTAGCGAACCGACACTCACCAAGTACAGTCATTTATTTTTTATAGTTTAAATTTATGATAAGCAGTCACGCAGATAATTATATATTTATGATATTTGTTTTTAGTTTTCGTAATTATTTTTTTCTACAACCGTGTTAAAAATGCAATTTTTAGCACTCCATTCGAGCGTTAAAAATGCTACTTTAAGGCACTAGTGCTTTAAATATTTTTAAGGCACTGCAGTTCGTATTGACCGTATAGGCAATTTTGATGTAATGTCAAAAAAATATAAAAATGGAATGTCAGTCAAGCTCAAGTAAAAGTTTTTTTAGATATTGTCCTATAATTACGTTTGTAGAAAAAATATTGTATGATATGCCTGTTAAAAAGTACATTTTTAAGGCACTCATGTGAATTGCAGAACTCGCTATCGCTTATTTTGCAAACTTTCACATGCGTGCCTTAAACGTGTACTTTTAACACTTATATCATAAATAACTATTGTACTAAAGGATGAAAATTCATAACCATTCATAACTATATCGTAGCTTGTCTAGGTAGAATATTGTTTTAATTCAAGCGTTTGTTCGTTTTTTCTAAAATAGTTTGTTATTTAGAATAATTGATGGGGTTAATGTTAATTTGTCAAAATTGGTTGTATCGTGGTAGGATTATCAGAAGATGAGAATTGAAGTTTTGATGTTTCATTAATAATTAGAAATATTTTAAATGGGCTCAAAATATTAAGGTTTAACCCAAATCATCTAGTCCAAACTGGTACGCCTATTTAACTTCCAGAGACGAATCGATTCCATTAATTGCTAATTTCTATTTAGTACCCGCCATAGGGGTCCGTTTTGGGTAGGCCAACGGTTATTTTATGGTTAACTTTTTTGTCTTTAACTTTTAAGCCTTTTTGACATTAGATTATTAAATTGTGAGGTATTCTAGTACCAAAAGATA
The DNA here is from genome assembly GCF_917563875.1 of Diabrotica virgifera virgifera. Taxonomy (NCBI): domain Eukaryota; kingdom Metazoa; phylum Arthropoda; class Insecta; order Coleoptera; family Chrysomelidae; genus Diabrotica; species Diabrotica virgifera. The sequence continues at coordinate 71,586,540 of NC_065444.1, forward strand.
CTCTCGCTTTAAGTCAGTAAAATACATCGTGTGTTTTGAAAACTATTTTCAAATCGATATGCTAGATGTCATGGTTGGTGACATATCAGCAGAATTTTATTTCAAAGCTCCGAAATGGACTTTCATCACACAAAACACACAAATTAACTTTGGCTTCCATCATGCAGAAGAATGACAATGTAAGTTGACCTAATGGAGTACATATAAATTGGAGTCATATTTACAATTAATATTTCTACTAGCAATACGACCGCGTGTTGCCTTTTTTTTGTCTCCTCGGTCCTTTATCCTTTGTAAAAATGCTGTGAGTGGCTTCATGCTGTTGCTGTGTACATTTATCTCTTATTTCTATATGTTGTTTTACTTTAAGGAATGAGAAAATAATCATATTTTTTTTATGGCGCTTCTACGTTCTATCCATCATCCTTGCCACGTGGCTAGTCCATCTCTCATTCAATCTGCAAGCTCTAGCCATAACATCTATAACTCTAGTTCTGTTTCGTAGTTCTTCGTTTGTGATTTTGTCTTTTATTGTTATTCCTATCATTGACCGCCTTCCATTCTCCTTTATGGTATAATATAGTTTTAAAGTATTGTTTTTTGTATGGGACCGTGTTTCCGTACCGTAGATTATATTTGATCGAAGAGTTTCCGCTTCAGATTAATTGGTATGTTGTCAGAGCTCCATATGCTGCCCATCCATGTGCTATTCTTCTTAATGCCTTACCTATTTGGTTGTCCTTGCCTATTGTTGTGAAAACAACAGTTAAATTGGTTCGCATTTATATACAAATATCGCTTTTAAATTTGTTGGGACAATCTGTACCATCTGCTAGTAAAATTGAGGAATTTTATTTTTAAGTGTTGTGTTAGGCACAAAAGATAAAACGGACATAATGTGGTTGCTATTTAGCATCTTCGGTGGTCGCAAGGGTATAAACATGTTGTGTGGATGTGGATACGCTCTTGTTAAGTGTCATTCTTACCCTTAGCGAACTAAGAAAAACATGTGAGACGCCCTTTTTCAGGCAGAAAAGTGTAAATTAAGATATTATGCAGTTTTTAGAATAGCAGTTCCTTCTGAAGTTGTGCTCATGACGAGGTGCCGACCCTCGCTCCCTGGTATCCCTCGTACTACTCGTACCATATTATCGATCGCCAGATGCATTATTTTAAATGCGCGCGTTCACCAAAATAGGCGAGGATACCATCCTTTGGTCTCCGTAGTAAACAAACCCTTAGGATTCAAGGCGACTATAACGTGTGTTGTTCTGTTGTTCTCCCGCTCGCAATAATTACCTCGCACGCTAAATTTTAAGACGGTACCTGATGTGTATAATGAAGACTCTCTCTTTCGCCACTAAGACAATTAATCGTTAATTCCGCGCATTTGTTAAACTCGTTGTTGCTAATAAATGTTTTGTTCGCTTAACACTTTTATTTCTCGTTTGCACAATCCTTCATATCGTGTTTATTAGTAACTATAAAACCGGACCAAATAAATCTGAGAACCAGTTGCCCTAAAAGTTCACTAGTTTGTTAATATCGAAGGAATCTCTACTTTGGGACATATGCGTGTGGTCCTAAAATATTCACCTATGTCCAATTAGGCAAAAGGTAATAATTAAACCCTTTTTGCCACTGTTGGGGTGAGATTCAATAAAAACTCACACCATCTGTTGTAAAACAACAGTTAAACTGGTTCGCATTTATGTACAAATGTCGCTTTTAAATTTGTTGGGACAATCTGTATCATACCTGGTGATATTTATTATTAAACTGAGTTATCTGTAGGTTCTAACAGTTCTTCTAGCATGGTGTTGACTTTGCCTAGGTCGAAAACTATCTCCTATCAATACTATGCCACGCATAACTTAGGTCGTGCAATCTTTATCCGTCGACACTTATCCCTTTATGATCCTAATCAAGCGTTTAAAATGCACGTTTTAGGGTGCTTCTACATGGCTTTTGGTGATAATGTGTAACTTTGTAATAAATTTTTATTTCGTTACTATTTTCGTGTAAATTTATTGCGTTTGCCGCATTTCTATAAATATTGTATACCAATCTGGAATAACGGCTATAGTCGGAGATATAGAAGCGGATTTTGTGCGTGATAAGCGTGATAAGTAATATGGAAAAACTATACGGGGATATGTTGAATTAGTTGTGTACATGACTTTCACCAACGGCCGGAAACCAGAGTTGGGGCCGAGGGTAGTTATAAGGGGTCAAAGTCGCGGATTTTATTATTTTTTTATGACGCTTATGATCGAGATAGTGCACCAAAATTTGGAAATAAGTAGGTCATGACGTAACTAAGTAAAATATCTAGGGGCGGAACGCTGCGTGGCCGACAAAGGGGTGAGGGTAGGGGTGAATATAAAAAATATAAAGGGTTTTTTGCGACGTTCGTGATTGAGATAGTAGACCAAAATTTGGAAATAAGTAGATCATGACATTACTAAGTAAAATCCCCAGAGCCGGAAACCAGAGTTGGGGATGAGGGTAGTTATAAGGGGTCAAAGTCGCCGTTTTTATTATTTTTTTTTTGTGACGCTCATGATCGAGAGAGTGCACCAAAATTTGGAAATAAGTAGGTCATGACGTATCTAACTAAGTAAAATCTCCAGGGGTGGCACTCTGCGTGGCCGACAAAGGGGTGAATACAAAAAATATAAGGGGTTTTTTTGCGACGTTCGTGAATGACTGAGTGCACCAAAATTTGGGAATAAGTAGACCATGACATAACTAAGTAAAATCCTCAGAGTCGGAAATCAGAGTTGGGCATGAGGGTAGTTATAAGAGGTCAAAATCGCCGTTTTTATTATTTTTTTGTGACGCTCATGATCGAGATAGTGCACCAAAATTTGGGAATAAGTAGGTCATGAGGTAACTAAGTACAATCTCCAGGGGTGGAACGCTGCGTGGCCGATAAAGGGGTGGGGGTAGGTGTGAATATAAAAAATATAAGGGGTTTTTTGCGACGTGCTAGATTGAGATAGTGCACCAAAATTTGGAAATAAGTAGACCATGACTTAGCTAAGTAAAATCCCCAGAGCCGGAAACCAGAGTTGGGATGAGGGTAGTTTTAAGGGGTCAAATTCGCAGTGTGTATTATTTTTTTTTGTGACCCGGCACAACATTTGTCCCCCACGCAGCGTTCCGCCCCTGGAGATTTTACTTAGTAATATCATGATCTACTTATTCCCAAATTTTGGTGCACTATCTCGATCACGAACGGCAAAAAAACCCCCATATATTTTTATACTCACCCCTGCCTACCACCCCTTTGTACCCCAAGCAGCGTTCCGCCTTTGAAGATTTTACTTAGTTACGTCATAACCTACTTATTCCCAAATTTTGGTGCACTATCTCCATCATGAGCGCCACAAAAAAAATAATAAAAACCGCGACTTTTACCCCTTATAACTACCCTCGTCCGCCACTCTGGTTTTCGCCTCTGGGGATATTACTTAGTTATGTCATGGTCTACTTATTTCCAAATTTTGGTGCACTATCTCAATCACGAACGTCGCAAAAAACCCCTTACATTTTTTTATATTCACCCCTGTCCCACCCCTTTGTCGACCACGCAGCATTCCACTTCTGGAGATTTTACTTAGTTACGTCATGACCTACTTATCCCCAAATTTTGGCGCGCTATCTCGATCATGAGCGTCACAAAAAAAAATAATAAAAAACGGAAATTTGACCCCTTATAACTTACCTTCCTTCCCCACTCTGGTTTCCGGCTCTGGGGATTTTAATTATTTATGTCATGGTCTACTTATACCCAAATTTTGGTGCACTATCTCAATCACGAACGTCGCAAAAAACCCCTTACATTTTTTTATATTCACCCCTGCCCCACTCCTTTGTCGACCACGCAGCATTCCACTCCTGGAGATTTTACTTAGGTACGTCATGACCTACTTATTCCCAAATTTTGGTGCACTATCTCGATCATGAGCGTCATAAAAAAAATAATAAAATCCGCGATTTTGACCCCTTATAACTACCCTCGGCCCCAACTCTGGTTTCCGGCCGTTGGTGAAAGTCATGTACACAACTAATTCAACATATCCCCGTATAGTTTTTCCATATTACTTATCACGCACAAAATCCGCTCCCAGCTCTTAGACTACTATGAATGCGACTTTTGTTTAATGTTACAGTTACACTATCTAATTCTACCGAGCAAAAATTTTTATGGAAATCTATACAAGCTAGTACCAGAGGTGTGATATTCTATGGATTTTTTATCGTTTGCAGGTGGACATTAGTGCCAAACTGGTTGCTCTCTGGTTTGGTACCTACAGGTCTTGTTTTTTGTCTAGTCTCGTTATTATGATTCTTCTAAAGAGTTTGTATATAAGCTAATGGGTCGATAGTTTTCTAGGTCAGTTTTATCTCCTTTTTATGAAGCAGAATCGTTACAGCCTTATTCCATTTAGACCGTATTGGCTTATCTCCTAAGCATAAATTAAAAAGTTCTTGTATTTTGAGGATCAGAGTCTTGCCCCCTTCATCTAGTCCATAATCTCCTTGCAATGTATTGTCTTTCATCTTATTCATTGCATAGCTCATTTCACTAAGCGTTACGTCTGGCATTAGTTCAGAATCTTGATTTAATATGGTTTTTTCACTTGCCTTTTTTATTTTGGTGTCCATTCTTCTACTGTATAGTTCTTGATAGAAATTTTCTACAGTTTTTAATAACTTAAAACAACCCATTTTTAACAGCAAATCATAAGAATTTAATAAGTAAATATAAAAGGCAACAATTTCGTCGAAATGTGCGCGTCATGTCTAATGTTCTTCTGATGTTCTTCAACTATGAATACTTCCTACAGCCAGGTCCTTTGCGTCCTTTTTTTGTTCGATGATTTTTGCGATCTCATATTTCTCGTGTTGAGGTATATGTGCTAGATATTCATTGTCTTTCATCTTTGTTATGGTTAACCCTTTCAGCTCCTCTTAATATTTCTAACCTCAGCTCGTGTGCCGGCAGAAATAATTTCGTTTACATATAATACACATAAAGCGCGTTTACGCGTCCAATGTATATGTATAAAGCTGTATTCCAAGGAATATACACTTACACAAATATAAGCCTGGTAGTTATTTTGAGGCTGCAGTCTTTTGCAAAATCTATGAAGCAAATGTATACTTCCTTCTTCTGATCTCTATTTTTATATAATAACCGACAGGCTGAACAACCATTCTCTGGACTTAACTATATGTCCACAACTAACTTATTGTAAGCAGAGGTGTAACCAGGATGATTCTAAGAGGGTGGGGGATTACAACTACTTGATGGTATCTGCGAGTTATGGAATACAGTAAAACCTGCCATATCCGGATCAATGTGGCGACAGACCGATCCGGACATGAAAAAATCCGGATATCAGGACCACTACTTCTTTTATAGTCTCTGAAACGTTTTCTCTTTCATGCATTCCAATAATCGTCGATAGACACGTTGTATAGATTCTATAATACATTATTTCGCCATCTTTTAGTTCTTTTGGGTCGGGATGAGAGGGTGCGGTGTCCAACAGCAGGATTGCCTTTCTCAGTAGATTTCGGTAGATCCGGACGGCAGAACCGTCCAGATATGGGGAGGTCCGGATATGACAGGTCCGGATATGGCAGGTTGTACTGTAGTAATGGTTTTAAGCCTATAGAGCTCAAAGTACATCCAAATGGAGTGGGGTTATAACCCCCAAAACCTCTCCTGGTTACGCCTATGTTTGTAAGCTTATATCGGTGTCAGATTTTCGGTATATTCTACGATGTATGATTTTTAGATGTAGTTATAGAGTTTGGCTCATCAGACGGATGAGTGACAGATCATACGTTGGTCAATTTTAATGTTATTCTATTGAGGAGTCAAATGTTACATTTTTTAGGCCATAGCTTACATTTGTTAGAGGAGTCAATTTTATTTTTTCGTCAAGTGACCAACAAAAAAGATATAAACAAAAATGAGTAAATTTTTTTTAACAAGTTTCCTTTTGAAAGTTATAACTTTTTTTCAGTTCATTTTACAATAAAATAACATTTTGGCAATTTTGTAGACAGTTTTTCAGCGAACAATTTCCACTGTAAACTTAATTAATTCTATTTATTTATCTAGGTTTTGCAGCGCTCCAAACTTGACCAGATTCTCGAATGCTCATAGGGGTACAATAAAAACAAAACGTTAAGGTACGATTCCGACAAGGACTGCAGACGGCAGTTAGAGTTGTCATCGTGACGACGTCATTACTTTGCACTATTAATTTGTATATTTATTAGCAACTGACCTTCTGCCGGGCAGCAGTGTTCGAACCTCAAATGTTCAGCAGTTTGCCTATATTGTGGTGGTGAAAGTACACACAACATCGTGGACATATCAACATTAATTATTGAAGAAAATGAATTGGAAGATGAATTACCGACAATGATGCCAACTCCAACTCTCATTATACCACAAAACCTCGGATACTCCTTCAGATTTTGGCCCGCAGCCTGGACCATCGAAAAAAAAAAAAAATGAAAAAAATAATAACTATGATAGATCTTTTTCAACATACATATAATAATAAATAATATTATTTTGTCTAGTAATTGTCCGTGGATTAGGCCTATTGGGGATACCACACAAAAAACGTGCCTCCAGACTCTACCTCATAGGTGACGGGGAAAATGGTCAAAAATAGCATAGGAGTGTTAAAATCATAATAAATAAATATTATATAGATAGAAAAGTACGCCCAAGGTTTTGTTTTTATTGTATTACTATGAGAATTCGAAAATCTGGTCAAGTTTGGAGCTCTGTAAACCTAGATCTTCTTCTTCTTAAAGTGCCTATCCGTTCCGGATGTTGGTGATCATCATGGCTATCTTAACTTTGTTTACCGCAGCGTGGAACAGTTCAGTGGTAGTCGTGTTATACCACTTTCGTAAATTTGGAAGCCAGAAAATGCGTCTTCTTCCCGGTCCTCTTTTACCATTTACCTTCCCTTGGAGAATCAGTTGGAGAAGGTCGTAACGTTCTTGATTTTTCATTACATGTTCTAGATATTCTAATTTTTTTGTTTTGATGGTTATGAGAATTTCACGCTCTTTCCCCATTCTACGCAGGACTACCACATTAGTAATTCGGTCAACCCAGGATATACGTAAGATGCGCCTATAACACCACATTTCGAAAGCTTCGAGCCGATTCATAGATGCGACAGTTAGTGTCCACGCTTTCATTCCGTAGAGCAGAACGGTGAATGTGTAGCATTTCAACAGACGGTATTTTGCTTTTAATCACATGACCCGACTATTGAAAATGGGTCTCATTCTAACGTATGCTGCTTTCGCTTTTATTATTCGCTGTTTAATTTGTGTTGAGTGGCCCCATTGGCTATTTAAATTCGTGCCCAGATATGTATATTGCTCAACTCTTTCGATATTCTGTTGGTTGATTGTAAGTTGAGCGTTTAGTATTGGTTTTTTACTAATTGTCATAAAATTGGTCTTCTTTATTTTTAGAGCTAGTCTTTATCTGTTGCTGACTTCTGTTATACGATTTGTTAATATCTGTAAATCATTCAGATTATCGGCAAAAACTATGGTGTCATCTGCATATCTAATGTTATTCAACCATTCACCATTTATTAATACTCCCTTCGCACAACCGTCTAAAGCTTCCTTAAATACCTATTCAGAGTAAATATTGAATAGTAGTGGAGATAAAATACAACCCTGTCGTACTCCTCGTTCTATTGCAATTTTATCAGTCAACTGGTCTTCTATTTTGATTTTGGCCGTTTGATTGTAATAAATGTTTCTGATAATTCTAGATAAATAAATAAAATTAAACAACTTTATAGTGGAAATTGTAATTTGAAAAATCCTCTACAAAATTGCTTTGATGTTATTTTATTGTGAAATGAACTAAAAAAAAGTTATAACATCCAAAGGGAAACTTCTTACAAAATTTTCTCTTATTTTTGTTTATAACTTTTCTGTTGGTCACTTGACGATAAAAAGTAATAGATATAAAATTGTAGAAAATTTAATTTGCTACATTTTATGTGTAATTAAATTTTCTGTAGGCTTACAAGTTTAGGATATACAGTGCAAAAGCGCTTTGCACCCCTTTTTCCAAGATGGCAGCCGGGGGACAAGGGTGGTGACATTTCAGAATGTAACATTTCAATGCACTATGTTGTATTTACTAAATTAATTCCTCTGTAATTTTCCGGATCCGATTTCTCTCCCTTTTTGAAGAGAGTTATTAGGATGCTTGATTTCCATTCTTGTAATATTTTGTTTTGTTCTATTATTTTTTGGATTAGTTTTAATAGTTCTTTAGTCAGATCTTGCCCTGTGTACTTTAGGAGGGAGTTCATTTGGTATTCTGCCTTCTCCTGGCGATTTTCTATTTAAGTTCCTTAATGCTTCCTTTACCTCTCCCTCCTTTGTTGATTTCTTCGTTTATCGTCACTTCTGGTGTTAGTGGTTTATTATCGTCACTTTTAGCAAATAGGGATCGAATGTAGTCTGCCCATGTTTCCTTCTGAATGTGTTTCGTTTTTATTAGTTCTCTCATCTCATTTCTTTGTACTCTGATATTTCTTTTTGCGTTCCATAGAAGTCGTGTTCCGCCTGTTTTGAAGAAGCGCTGCCAGTGTTCCCTTTTTATTTGTTTGACTAAATTATTCGTTTCATTTCTGCTTCATTTATAGTAGTTGTATGCTCCTTGAGTTTGTTGTGTTCTGTCTTTTTTCACATTTGATCTTCACGTCCTCTCTAAATCATGGGGTTTTCTTTTTTGATATGTTAGTGTTCGTTACTTTCCTTTCTCCAAACGATTCTGTGGCTGCGTTAGTTATGTTATTTTTGAGTTTTTCCCAGTTTTCCTACATGTTATCGTTTTCTGATATTGCATTCTCAGCAATATTTCCCTATATTCTTTTTCTGTATAAGTATCCAGTGGAATCAGTATTTAGTCCTTCATCTCTGATTTTTGTTTGTGTTGGATTCGTTCTCTTGGGTGTGAAGTACGAGTATGATGATTCTTTATCTTACGTCGATTATTTTTGATGGATGTATACAGTAGGAAAAATGAAAGAATACCCATGAACGAACATATAAAACACGCTGTATTTTCCTGTCACAGTGTGACACAAAAAATTGGCCAGCGCAAGTACATGTAATAATTATTGTTACATGTACTTTCACTGGACAATTTTCTTTGTGACACGGTGACAGGAAAATATAGCGTGTTTTATATGTTCGTTCATGGGTATTCTTTCATTTTTCCGACTGTACTTATCTTCGTTGCTCATAACATAATTTATCATAGATCTTTATCCACAAGAGTTATTGAATTATATTTGTCTGGTCTTCATGGTCAAAGAAGGTGTTGTTTATTCTAAGCTCGTTATTGGTGCAGAAGTTTATCATCAGTTTTCCCTTTTTGTTTTTTCATTGTGTTAGAGAATAGTAGGAAGGTCATTCGTAAAAAAGATTACCCATGTCGCGGAGGAAGAGTGCGACGTACTGGGAGAAATCTGGCAACAATGCCTTACGCATCAACTCCCCATCTTTATTATTCCACAAGTTTCGCCTCGCTGCATTGCTCAGTGTCGGCCTCGCAGCCTTCGAAGATGGAGGTCTCTGTCGCCGTTACAGCCAATATGAAATTCAGGCTGTGATACGTTTTTTAAATGCAAAATGGATTGCACCTATCGACATTCATAGTCAGTTATACGAAGTTTATAGGTAAAAGTGCATATCTGTTCCACATATTCGCAAATGGTGTAGATAATTCAGTGAATGCAGAATGAAAATTCACGATAAAGATGTGAGCGGAAGGTCTTCAGATTCATCGTGAATTCCCTCTCAGTCTTCACTGAATTCTCTACACCAGTGTTTTTCAATCTTTTTGATTTCGCGACCCTTTTATAGGTTGAAATATTCTAACGACCCCCTTGAGTCATATGAAACCAAAGAAATAATGTAATTGACAGACTATGTACATACGTTAAGTAATGATTTTTTTCCTATTTATTTTGGTACATTTATTTGTTATTCACGTGGGCCAAAAATTAAAAAAGAGCCCACATTTTGCTTTGCAGTTTGACGAATCTACTGATGTTTCCGGCTATGTACAGTTTGTAGTGCGTTTGCGCTTTGAAGCAGATGCCAGTATCACAGAAGCAATCTTATTTTGCAAAGCAATTCCTGCAAACACTACTGACAAGTGTTTGTACGATATATGTTTTTAGAAAGCACTTGTGACTACAATATTCATTTGAAAAAATGTCCTATTTGAAGCGGTGGCGCTAAAGCTATTACTGGCAAAAATAGGGAATTCATTGCAAAATAAAATCGATAATACCAAATATATCCTGGACACACTGTTTTCTTTTTAAGGAGGTAATAAAAATATGAATAATATCAAAGGTAAAGCTTTGCAAACCTAGCTATTCAGAATCGTTTGTGAAGATATGCGCTCACTTCATCAAAATCTTCTTTATTACACAGATGTCAGGCGGCTATCAAAGGAAAGGTATCCAAACAAGAGTTCCGGAACTGAGAGCTGAATTGTTAATGTTCTTACACTATGCAAAATCTAAATATGCTTATCGTTTTTCTGACCCTATTGGCTCTTGGAATTAGCATTTTTGGCAGGTCTTTTTAATCACAACAATTTGAACAAGAACCTTCAAGGAAGAGAACGGAATATTTTAACAGCTGAAGATAAAGTAAAAGCTTTTCACGAAAAACTTCGTTTGTGGTCAACCTCTCTGCAAAACAAAATATTTGAGTCTTTTCCATGTGTTCAGGAAATTATTGAAGATAATGCAACATACCAAAAATTTTGCAGTATCGGCTCATATTCCTTGCATGATAGAGCTTTAGCCCAGTCGGGATAGCATTTGACCTTGCATTAGGAGCTGCCCCAAATTTTATTTTTCTAATCTTTAGGGAGGGTCAATATTAGTATAAATTTAATATCTCGACTGAATTCCACCGTTGCGTTAACTGCCATCTTGATTTTAAACGAGAACCGTTTTTGCTCAATATCTCCGCCATTTTCAATTTTTTTACAAAAAGTGTACAAACTGAAATTGTTGAAAATGTGATTTTCTATAATTTCATTTATTATAATTTTTTTCGTGCCGTCGATATTTTCCGAGTTATGAGGGGAAAATAGTAACAGTTGTAGCATAATTATTGAATTATTGAATTATCTCGTTTATTATTAGTTTCACAACAAATATATACCTATACAAAAATGAAGAGAATTAAATTTTGTACAATTTTGATGCCGTTCATTTTTTTGATAAAATCAATATTTAAGGTAGTGCGTATGTGTTAAAGGTGCAAGCGTAAGACCTGATTGATTTTGTAGCAATTGTTTTTGTTCAATATCTCTGCCATTTTCAACTTTTCGACTAAAAGTGTAAGAACTGAAATTGTTGCAATTACGATTTACTACAATTTTTCGAGAGAACCAGTGGCGGGTCTACAAGGGGGGGAAATGGAAAAATTCCCCCAACAGGGTCCAAAATTTAAAAAAAATTGTTGAAACATCACGATGTATTAGCTGACATAATACTTAAAATATCGACCGACAAATTCAACCAATAAAACCCGCTAGTTAATAAAATTAAGTGAACTTAATGCATATAATGTCTTTTTATGTCTTTTATATACTTAGTTTGGTTGATGTTTCATTGGAAGTTTCAAAAATTGTATAAAATATAATTCTCTTTATTTTTGTTTATGTACAATTATGTCGTAAAGTTAATAATAAATGAGACAATTCAATAATTATGCTTCCCCTCCGCTTCCATTATTTTCCCCCTTAAATCGGAGAATACTGATCGTATAAAAAAATTGTGCCAAAGAAATTGTAGGAAATTTCATTTTCAACAATTTTCTTTCCCACCATTTATGTCGAAAAGTTGAAAATGACGGAGATATTAAGCAACAACAGTTCTCATTTAAAATCAATATGGCGACTAATGCAACCGCGGAATTCAGTCGAGATTTTAAATTTACACTACTATTGATCTCTCCTAAAGGATAGAATTATAAAATTTGGGGCAGCTCGGAAACAAAATTCAATTCAATAATTATGCTCTCCCCACCACTTTTTACTATTTTCCCATGTAACTCGGAAAATATCAACCGAATGAAAAAAATTGTTAAAAGGAAATTGTAGGAAATTATATTTTGAACAATTTTAGTTGAAAATGGCGTAGATATTTAACAAAAACAATTGCTATAAAATCAATCCGGTCTTACGCTCGCGCCATTACCGCATACGTACTACGTTAAATATTAATTTTAGCAAAAAATGAACAGATCTAAATTGTGTAGAATTTAATTCTCTTCATTTTTGTATAGGTATATATTTGTTGTAAAACTAATAATAAATGAGATAATTCAATAATTCAATAATTATGCTACAACTGTTCCTATTTTCCCCTCATAACTCGGAAAATATCGACCGCACGAAAAAAATTATAATAAATCAAATTATGGAAAATCACATTTTCAACAATTTCAGTTTGTACACTTTTTGTAAAAAAATTGAAAATGGCGGAGATATTGAGCAAAAACGGTTCTCGTTTAAAATCAAGATGGCCGCTAACGCAACGGTGGAATTCAGTCGAGATTTTAAATTTATACTAATATTAAGCCTCCCTAAAGATTAGAAAAATAAAATTTGGGGCAGCTCCTAATGCAAGGTTAGGCCTGTTATTCTTCTAACCCGACTGGACTACTTGCACAATTTACAAGAGCAACTTTTGACATACTTTCCAGACTTGCACTCTGAAGCTGATAATGGGCGTAGATGGATATTAAAATCTTTTTTGAACAAGTAAATAGATCTGGCTGATGTCACCACAAAAATAAAATAACGTCTTCTAGATTTAGGTGCTGATGGCATGCTTAAAATGGAATTTTGCCCTTTTCTATTTGCAAAGTTTCGATGTATTTTGGATGAAAGAAAACACCAAAATCCGTAGCTGGCAATGGAAGCTCTTGAATTATTAATGCAATTCGCTACTTTATACTTGTGTGAACTGGAATTTTCTGCAATGGTATACATTAAAACTAAACAGAGAAATAGACTGCAATTAGAAAATGATTTGATTATTAACGTTTCAAAAATAGCACCACAATTTGTTAAACTTTTGAAAATTAAACAAGCACATCTTTCCAACTAAAATAGTGTTTTTTGTGTAAGATCCTCAACTGTTTCTTTCAGTCGGCGACCCTCTGAGTAAGGGTTCGCGACCCCCCTAGACCCACAGATTGAAAAACACTGCTCTACACCATTTGAGAACATACAGATATGCACTCTTATCCATAAATTTCGATTAACTGATAATGAATGACAATAGTTGAAATCCATTTTGCATTTAAAAACGTATCACAGCATGAATGCCACATTGGTGGTAACAGCGACTGGGACTTCCGTCTTCGAAGGCTGCTAGGTCGACACTGAGCAATGCAGCGAAGTGAACGTGATATGTAAGACAGTGTTGCTAGATTTATCCCAGCACCTCTTTCTCAGCGGCATAGGGAATCCTTTTTTACGATGACTCTTGTATCATGCAAAATAATAAAAAAACACGTTACTATGAGCACAATATTTATTAGTGAATATCAAAATGTATAACGTAGAATAAATTTCAAGCTCGAGAATACAACAAAATCAGACATTTTTGAAGACATTCGAAAACATTTAAAATTCAACGACATTAATTTCTGTTGCATATATTTGCAACTAATATGTTTGAAAAATATATATAGAACATGATCTTGTACGACTAATCACAATATTTTTAAAACTAAGGATTTAAGCAGTAGCGTAATTTTAAATTATAAAAATTTATACTCAGTAGCTTACAATAGAACAGCGCAACAGAATTATACAGGTACAGACTATATTTTTCAGTACTGCAAAAATATTGGAAATGAGAATGACTCCTTCCTTGAAATTAGATATAAAACCAAATAAAAGAAAAACTCGCGAAACCATAGAAAAATAATTAACAATATACTGGAAGTAAATAGCCCAAGCACATTCTAGCTCAAATTGGGTAATTTTTCCATGTAAATCTTCATAAGATAATCTAAGGCCGTTCTGGTCATTTTTGTATATTTAATACAAAGTCCGAAGGGTCTCGCGTTAGACAATCTGTTCCAGGAAGACCTTAATCTTATCTAGACCATTATCTTTCCCTTTTCCAAATTATCTCTTGAATGCATTACCATATTTAACCCCATTTGCGTTAATTGCTAAAGACATTTGTCTTGTTTTTCTATTCATCTCCACTAAGTTCCAAGTTAACACTGCGACACCAAGGTATATGCTTCTTCTTCTTCTTCTTAATTATTTTTATTAAAATTACAAACTCTTCTCTGTCCCCAGCTGTTCAAAATTTAGCCCTGTCCATTGTCATATATTTCTTAAGCACGATAGTCTTTTTCTTGCTAGTTCTCTCTTTCCCTCGATATTTCCTTTTACTATTAATTGAGCATAATGGTACTTATTATTTCTCAGTATGTGGACTAGGTATGATGTTTTTCTAATTTACATTGTGTTGAAAAGTTCTCCTTCCCTGCCTATTCTATGTAACACTTCGTTTGAGGTATGTGATGTCCATGATATCTTGAAGATTCTCCGGTAGATCCGCATTTCAAAGGCCTCCAATTTACTTAGGTTGAAGTTTCAAGGGTCCACGTTTCACTTGCATAAATTAGTGTCGACCAGTAGTATTTTAATAAACGTAGTCGAATTTTGAGTTTTATTCGAAAGTCACATCGCAGTCTTTTGGTTTTTTCGAAAGATTTTCAGGCCCGTTCCAGTTTTGATCTTATAGTCCATGTGGTGAGACCGCTCCCGTCTGGAAGAATTTCTGATTCGGTTTCTTTGTGGATTCCTATTCAAAAATGTCCCCTTTAAACAAATCTGAAGGGTGCCGGGCGGAATTTTTGGGCAGAAATTGTTTAAACAATTTTTTTAAACAAATACAAAAGATCACGCTTTTTTGCCCCGGATCATATATTTTTGAGTTCTGTCGGTCATTATGAACAAGAAAGGTATCTTTTAAATTTTCTCAAAAATTGATAGTTTTCGAGTTATAGGCGATTTAAATAAAATCTGAAAAATGCGAAAATACGCATTTTCGAGGCTTAAAAACTCATATTCAAATTAGTATTTTTGAGGTTGCCAGATACTTAAATTGAAGACTAAATATTCAGCTTCCAGATTCTGAAGAGTGATCGCGTCTAACTTTAATTTATACCGTTGTTTTTTAATTGTTAAATATGCGTGTTTATCCGATTTTTTTGCCGGTGCGGCGCGCTCCCTTTAAAAAATCTCCTATTTTCCTCCGAAAAATATTTTTTCTAGATTCTTTGGGACATTCTAAATAAAATAAGTTTCTTGACATTTTTCTCAAAAGTTAATAGTTTTAAAGTTATAAGCGATTTAAAATCCGAAAATGCGTTTTTTGTCATTTTTCGGATTTTAAATCGCTTGTAACTTAAAAACTATTAACTTTTTAGAAAAATGTCAAGAAACTTATTTTATTTAGAATGTCCCAAAGAATCTAAGAAAAATATTTTTCGAATGAAAATAGGAGATTTTTGAAATGGAGCGCGCCGCACCGGCAAAAAAATCGGATAAACACGCATATTTAACAATTAAAAAACAACGGTATAAATTAAACTTAGACGCGATCACTCTTCATAATCTTGAAGCTGAATGTTCAGTCTTCAATCTAAGTATCTGGCAACCTCAAAAATACTAATTTAAATATGAGTTTTTAAGCCTCGAAAATGCGTATTTTCGCATTTTTCAGATTTTAAATCGCCTATAACTCCAAAATTATCAATTTCTGAGAAAAATTACAAAATACTTTTCTTGTTCAGATTGACCCAAAAAATCTAAAAATATATGTTCCAGAGCAAAAAACATGATCTTTTGTATTTGTTTAAAAAAAATGTTTAAAGAATTTCTGCCCAAAAATTCCGCCCGGCACCCTTCAGATTTGTTTAAAGGGGACATTTTTGAATAGGAATCCACAAATAAACCGAATCAGAATTTTTTTTCAGACGGGAGCGGTCTCACCACATGGACTATTATTTATAGATCAGAATTTAGTCTGCTATCGATCCAACATCTCAGGTACTTGAAAATATTGACCTGTTTTAAAATGTGCCCGTTTATTATGCAAGGTTGAGGTACATTTTCGTTTTTTCAGATTGGCCATTTTTGTTTTATTAATGTTTATTTTGATATCAAATTGCTTACCTCACAGATCGAGTTGGCCCTGTCGATGAGTCGTTGTAGACCCAAAGTGAAATCCGCAATTATCACCGTATCATCGGCGTGTCTGATGCTGTTGATATTTACGCCATTCACCTTGCATTCATCCTTGCAACCCTCCAGTGCTTCTTTAAATAGAAGCTCCGAATAAAGATTAAATAGCAGGGGTAACAAGACACATCCTTGTCTAACTCCTTTCCTGATTTCTACTTCTTCGGACGTGAAATATACTACACACACCCAAACTTATATGGAATCACCATGTATTTCAAAGAAATATTTAATTCTCTTGAAACAATTTGTTATTGTTGCGAAGAATATAGGTTCTTATTGAAAATAAACAAATCGATAAGACAATCAGATAGTACATCTCGGTACGGTATAGGTTATTTGATTGAGTTGCAAATTGAACGAAAATAAATAAACTAACTTTAGCGTCTAAAACCCAAAATATGCCTCATGTGGGGTTATAGAACTTACACAACGGGGAAAGATTATTGGTCTTGTGGACAAAGTAATGTTCTCAGAGGGACATAGCTGTAGAGCTAGGCGTAACATAGGACGTTCTGTCCAAAATCAATGCTAGGGAACAGGAACTAGGAAAGTTCAATAATAAAGCAAGGGAAAGTCGCCAAAGAAAGGCTCCCTCCGATTGTTTAATTGTCAAATCAGCTAGAAGACACCCAACCATTTCTCACTTGCAGCTCCAAAGGCAGCTTTTGGAAGATAGAGGTGTAACTGTTTCAGTTGAAACGAGAAGAAGAAGAGTTCGTGCCAAGAAATATACAGCAGAAGACAGTTATGGGTTCCGAAACTATCCAGGCAGCACAAGATTGATCGCCTAAATTGGTGTCTTCACCACCAAAACTGGAACATTGGGAATTGACAAAATGTGCTATTTTCAAAAAAGTCAGGATTTGTGTAAAATCAGATGACCCATGAAATCGTGTACTTAGAGGTCGAGGAAGACAAGCAAGAACGAAAACTGCCAGATCTGTTTACAAATATACAAGTGGAAGTGTAATGTTCTGAAGAGGAATTGTGATCCGTAAAAAAACTCCTTTAATTTTCATCCAATCAACTTTAACTGCTCACAGGTATGTTGATAACCTGTAGTTAGGCTCTGGAGAGGCGCAACAGGAGAAAATTTAATTTTCATGTGTGATAATAGACCTACATATACCATTAGAGTGACTAGATACATCATTGAAGCAGAAGGTATCCCTTGTTTGGAGTGGTCTGCTTGCTCACCCGAGCCTAACCCTATAGAGTATCTGTGGGATATGCTTTAAACAAAAATTAGAACTCGCCAGGATAATCCCAAAAACACTGCACGGCTAGTACAAGCTGCTCTTGAAGAATGGAGCAACCTACCACCACAAAATGTTTATAATTTGATTAGGAGCGTGCCCAAGCAAACTGAAGCTTGCATAAGGACTAGAGGTGATAACACTGACTACAAAAAAAAATAAATAAAAGCAATTTAAACATTATTCGTTTTACATTGAAATTTTGTATGCTGTTGACTTTAAAACAACTAGTTTCAATTTGTTTTTTACATACTTTATTGTGTTATTTAGTTTATATGTATTTGTTATTAAATTGCTTTAGAATAAATATTGTTTCACTTCATGTGTTCGTTTTTTTAAATTTGCACGAAATAATAAGAAATATCAGATAATTCCATATAAGTTTGGGTGTGTGTATATGGAATATGCTGCGGATGTGCAGAGGTATATGCGAAGAGGTTCAAATTCATATGAAGAGAAGGTTTTTCTCTAACTAAATATGAATATTGTGTTTGAAATAACGAATATTTGAATGACAATTTAGGATATGAGGAAGATAGTAAAACAAAGGTGAAGATCAATTAAAGGACAAGATAGCAGACTTTATTATTAAACGCAAATGAGGTTAACGAATTATATATATATCGGGTGTTCTACAGCATTCGCCGTTTCCCGCATCCTATTCGCCATGCTTTTCGGTCACGAATATCTTCCTCGTTGAGTTGTCTACTGTTCATTGCTTTCTCTACATCTTGTATCCATGTTCTCTTCGGTCTGCCTCTTTTTCTTCTCTCGGGTGGTACATACTGGATCATTTTCTTGGGCCATCTTGTTGGTCCCATTCTCTGGACATGCCCGTACCATATTAATCTTTTTTGTTCTATTCTGTCTATAATATCCTTTTCTACTTCCATTCTTTCTTTTATTTCTTCGTTTGGGATATGCTGCAGTTTAGATATTCTGCAGCTTCTTCTAAGCGCGTCCATTTCTAAAGCTTGAAGTCTTTTATTTTGTCGGTCTTTTACTTCCCACACTTCCGAGTTGTACAGGACAATTCCTTCCACGATAGTTTGGTAGATTTTTTTCTTTGTCTGATTTTGCAGTCCTGTACTCCACCAAATGCCATTTAGCTGTTTTATAGCTTTTCTTCCTTGGCTTATTCGATATTCTATATCTTGATCGCATGTGGAGTTTTTGTCAAAAATTGAACCTAGATATTTAAATTCATCACATCCTTTTATGTATTCCCCTTCTAATTCTAAGTCTTCAGTATCACCTCCGACTACAAGGTATTCAGTTTTCTCCATGCTCATTTCCAAACCCCATTTTTGGTACTCCTCTTTCAATTTTCTAATCATGTAACTGGCGTCATCTTTATCAGCAGCAATCACAACTTGGTCGTCAGCAAATAGCAACGTATACAAATAAGAATCTCCTACTGGTATCCCCATTGTTTGGCATTTCCTAGTCCAATATTTTAACACATGTGTAAGGTAAATTTTAAATAAAGTGGGCGACAGACAGCATCCCTGCAAAAGGCCTTTCGAAGTTTCAAAGGTATTTGAAAGTTTCGTTCCAATTTTAATTGCTGTTGTTGCATTAGCATAGAGATCTTTTATTGTTTGGATGTATTTTCTATTTAAAGTGGTTTGTTGTAATACCTCAAACATTTTTCCTCTGGGAACGGTATCGTATGCTTTTTTTAAGTCTACAAATACCATGTGAGTTTCTAGATTTCTAGCAGAACGTTTTTCTAGTAATTGCCTTATGCAGAAAATGTTATCTGTGCATGATCTACCTGCCCTAAATCCACTTTGTTCTTCGGAATCTTGCCACTCCTTTTCTATCCGTTTCTTTATTATTCGTCCGTACAGTCTTCCAACTGAGCTGGTCACACTAATGCCTCTGTAATTATTACAATTTTTTCTACCACCCTTTTTGTATATAGGGGTAGTTATGGAGTTTTTCCACTCAGAGGGCACGCCACTATTGCCTGAAAGGCATCCGTTGAATATTTCAACTAAAATTTCTTTTGCCTGTGTCGTGCTGTGCTTAATGAGTTCAATTGGAATACCTCCGGGACCAGGAGCTTTATTGTTTTTCATTTCTCTTAACGTTAGTTCTAGTTCTCGAATAGTTATATCTTCTAGTTGTTCCAGGTTGTTTGGGGCGATGATGGTTTGCCTTACATATTCCTGTCTATTCTCTTGCAATAGGTTTCTAAAGTATGTTTCCCACTCGTTTACACTTATAAGGGATATCTGGCATCTTTCTTGTACGTTTTGTCTTGTATTTGATATTGTTCTCCAAGCTTCTCTGCTTTTTGTTCCTCCCATAAGAGTGTCTATTTCTTCACATTTCTTCAGCCACATATTTTCTTTGGTTTTAATCACTTCTTTTTTTGTTTCCATTCTTATTCTTGCGTAGGTTTTTCGGTCTTCTGAGCAATTGGTACTGAGCCATTTTTGATATGCTTCTTTTTTTTCCCTCGTCTTTTCTTTTAAAGAATCTGTAAACCAAGGGTGATTAGTGTTATTTGAGGATTTTTCCCCTAACGCTTCGAATGCAGCTTCATGTAAGCACTTTTTTAGCCGATCATATTTTTCATCTGCTGTTCTTGTATTAAACTGTGTATTGGTTATCTTTTGGCTCAGTCTTAATTTAAAAAGAAAGGAGATTGAATTATCTTTCAGTGCGTCGATGTTGTATTTGTACTGAGGCTGGTGTTCTTCTGTAATCTCTTCCTGGGTCTCTTCAATTTTGTTGTTCAAGATATATGGAAAGTATAGATCTGCTCTGAGTAAAAAGTGGTCAGTTCCACATTCTGCACCTCTATAGACTCGTACATCTTTCGTCACAATTGATGATTTCTGCTTCATGATGACGTAATCTATAATCGATTTCAATTGTCGGGTTGGCTGCGTCCATGTGTATTTATGGATGGATCTGTGTTGAAAAAATCCATTCGTTATCCGTAAGGAATACGCTTCACATAGTCCCACAAGTCTTGTTCCGTTGTTGTTAACAGTTTCTTCGCCAAATCTTCCCACAATGTCGTCATTGATCTTTGACCCAGTTCTGGCATTGAAGTCGCCCATCATGATAATCTCTTTTCGGTTGCTGATTTTTGAGATGGTGTCCGCTAGGCTTTCCTCAAATTTATCTTTTACATCCTGGTTTGAATCATCGGTAGGAGCATATACAACAAATATTTCTAATTCTCTGTTATAGAGTTTTAGACCTACTCTTAAAATTCGTTCATTTACGTATTCCCAATCTTTTATACTTTTCTTATATTTCTTGCGTATTGCAAATGATACTCCTGACTTTGCTCTGTTCTCCTTCTTCACTCCGCTGTAGATATGAATGTAGTTTTCCTTTTGTTCCATTCCAGTTCCTTTCTTTTTTGTTTCTGTCAGAGCGCAGATATCTATGCGATTCATTTTTAGTTCTTCAAAAATATTATGTTTTGTAGAGATTCCTTGAATATTCCATGTTCCGAAAATCATCGTCCGTTTCCGTAGCCTGTTTCGTTTTCCGTAAGTTCCATCCTGGATCCGAGGCATAGCGCGTGGATTTGTAACAACTTTAGTATTTTACGGGAATGAGTTGTTAGCCCATCGCCCAACCCCCAACCTGGAGGGCTAGAATTTTCTGTTAGGGTTTTTTTCCCTTAGCCGAGATATTCCATTTTTTCAGGCGCTGGAAATTCGCCTTTCACCCTCTTCCGTCTGCTACATAACGCACACCCATTGTACGCTATGCATTGCCCAGCAATCACGACAAGGACGTGGAAGTAGGATTTGTTGATTTTTCTCCTGGTTAACGAATTCAATATGGTAATGTATACAATAGATAATTTGCTGATGGTTATGAAAAGAGTCTAGACCAGATTAATTTCTTCCTGCAACAGATTTCCTGGCGCGAGACTCTTTGGACTTTGAACTGAAGGCACAAAAATGACCAGACTGGGCTCTAGACTGTTCTTAAGGGAATTCATATGAAAAAATGTCCCAATTTAAGCTAGAATGCGTATATATAGAGTATTTACTAATGAAGGATAAATAAAGTAGTTATGAAATTAAAAAATAGGGTAATATGAAAAAATAAATATTTCTTATTAAATAACATAATATAGCCAGTATGAACAATATGACACTGACTATTGTTTTAAATTAAATTAAATTAAATTAAAAATATAAAAAATATAGTCCGTTTATTAACAAAATACATTGAAAAATTTTATCACTAACGATGCCTTAGCGATATAACTATCTCGCAATAGTTTAGTGATTATTGTATTAAGGGGAACGGAGCAAAATGCAAAATTTTGACTCATGTCAAAATTTTCAATGTATTTTAAATGTATTCATTTTTTTCGAATCCTGAGAAATTTATTAAGTATTTTTGAAAAGTTTAAACGCAGAATGAAAGACTAATTTATTACCTAGGGCCGAATATCCCTTAGAATAAATAAAAAGTTTCTTTTGAATGAAATATTTGCAATTAAAAATCACACTTAACTTTCTCTTTTATTTTCACCCCTGTAACTTATTTAAATAAACATTATAGAAGTTTTCACGGACTTTCGGCCCTCGGTCATAATGTAACCTTTCATTCTGCGTTTAAATTTTTCAAAAATATTTATTAGTTTTTTCAGGATTCGAAAAAAATGAATACATTTAAAACACATTGAAAATTTTGTCATGCGTCAAAATTTTGCATTGTGCTCCGATCCCATTAAGGGGATGGGTACGAATTTTCGGCTTCAATGCTATTTAAATGGGGATTCATTTTTTCCGAATCCTGAGAAAACTAATAAGTATTTTTGAAAAATTTAAACGCAAAATAAAAGATTATAAAGTCACCATATTAGCGGTGTTACCATGAATAATTTTACTAGCACAATTCTTCAGAAGGGAGATACTGTGGAGCAGCAATGACAGAACAATTAACAACATTAATTAACAAAATCATAAAACACAATAAAATACCGGAATAATGTAGTGAACATTAACTCTACTATTTAAAAAAGGAGATAAAAAGCAGTCAGAAAACTACAGAGGTATCCACTTGTTAAATACTTCCCTAAACCTTACAACTAAAATGTTACAAGACCTAATGAATCAGAGGATAAGTTTACCAGATGAACAACAGGGTTTTCATACTGGAAGATCGTGTACAGATGCAATATTCGTCATAAAGCAAATTACTGATAAATCACTAGAGTATAATAGACCAACATTTCTATATCTGATTGACTTAAAGTAGGCATTTGACAGAGTAAGACTCAAAGATGTAATCCATCTCCTGTATAAGTCCCTCTAGATATCATAAAAACTATTGAAAACATCTATCAAAACAACAAAATGGAAGTCAGAATAGATGGACAACTTAGAGAACCTATAGATATAGGCAGCAGAATAAGACAGGGAGACTCATTGAGTCCTATTCTCTTCAATTTAATCATGGATAAAATCATCAAAAATGTCAACAGTGGAAGAGGATATAGAATGGGAAACAAAGAAGTAAAAATACTATGCTATGCAGACGACGCAATATTGATAGCCCAAGATGAAGATAGTATGCAAAGATTAGTCCACAGATTTAACGTAAGAGCAAAAGAATTCAATATGAAAATTTCATCTCAGAAAACCAAAGCAATAGTAATCAGTAAAGAACCAATCAGATGTAAAATTGAAACTGATGCTATCAGTATTGAACAAGTAATGGAAGTAAAATACCTTGGAATTACATTGTCAAGTTACGAAGGCCTAGACAAAGAAATGAGAAATCAAGTACAAACAGCAAATAGACTGGCAGGATGCCTTAATAACACTATATGGCGAAACCGACATATTAACACTGAGATGAAGTCAAGAATTTATAAAGCCAGTGTAAGACCAATAATGACATAATATGCACCAGAAACAAGACCCGATACAGCCACAACACAAAGACTACTGGAAACGGCAGAGATGAGAGTACTGAGAAGAATTACAGGAAATACACTGAGAGATCGAAAGAGGAGTGAAGATATAAGAAGACAATGTAACGTACAGTGTATAAACGAATGGACACTAAATAGAAAAATGAATGGAATAACCATATGAGCAGAATAGGGGAGACACGTGTGGTCAAAATAGCAAGAGATCAATCACCAATCGGTAGAAGAAGTATCGGCCGACCGCGCAAAAGATGGAGTGACAACCTTCCATAGAGGTATCAATCCGCCAATGAACAAGCAAAATTGCTATAAAGAGGAAGAAGAAGAAGAAGAATTCTCCAGAAGCTAAATATTTATTGTGTGTATTGTGAAATGTTAAGTAGAACATATTATGTATCAAATTAAAATCAGCTCGATCTAAAAATGAACGAATATTTAATTAAGTAGTAAACCAGTCTGAGATTATAATATTTAAATGAATAATGACATATTTGAAATTAAGGGCTTTTCATTTACAGTCATTTGTTTCGAGCTTCTGTCATGTGTCACATAATATTAATATATCTACGACATACGTTATTGGTATAGACAATAATACAAACCAAATACGTAGTACGTAGACATATTAATATTATGTGACACATGACAGAAGCTCGAAACAAATTACAATCGATGAAAAGCCCTATTGCAAGAAAGTTCTTAGCTTGTTGGCACCACGAACACTTTTGACATCTGACAGCTGAGTTCTAACCGGCATCTACTTTATAAAAATCTACAATAATTTTGGACGTAAAGCTTTACATATAGGTACAAGGCGAAAAATTTCTTAAAATATGACTAACATTGTAATGTACAATATGTTTTATTTTACAATTAAAGCTTTACAGCAAATTTTTTCCACTTGTTAAAGTGGCAGTTCACTATTTTGATATGACAATCCAGTCAAATTAGACAATAAAGTAAACAGATTCAGAAAGAAATACATCATTACTGTTACTGTTGATATTTTCAGTAGTAAGGGCACAAGAGCTCTAAAATTCTACATTAATTTTAGAGATCGAGTGCAATTTGTTGCGATTATGTCATGAATAAAACTGTTCAAAACCAAAATTTTATTGTAATTTATTTATGTAAGTACAAATTAGTACAATTAAACACACAATTGTTATAAATATTTGACGGTTGAAAGTCATCACTTTTATAATCTTTAAAACATTAATTGTCATTAATGTCACTGAATGTATTTTTTTATAGCAACGAAGGGCATCTGACGTAATATACTTGACGACGGGAAATTATCAAAAATTATCAGTTTAATTTTGATTTCTGTAGCTTTCTATTATATTTCTATTGTATCTATGAATGAAATAATCACAAATATATATTATAGTCTAGTCGCAACATAGGGGGTCCCGTGGGAAATTCTAGCTCGCCGTGATTTGATGGTGGTATTATAGGTTTTTTGGGTCGCTGAATCCAATGGAAGTGATCTGGAAGCTCAAATATGGCGAGTTTAATTGCTATTATCAAATTATGGTAAAATTAGGTATTTTTCAGGTATTATTAGAAGCCTTGTAAAGAAATTTATAGTGTTAAGGTCTTCTGGTGTATTTTTGGTCGCTGAATCGAATGCGACTAGTCGCGATTACTTAAAACATGTTTTTATTTTGTTAATAACAAAATAATTGTTTATTCGCCGAAAAACTCGAAATAATGCGCTATCTACAGCAAGTTTATAGTCTTTGTCATAGTATTTTATACGCTAAATCGATTGCCACTAGTCGTAATAGCTTAAACCACGTTCCGACTTTGTTATTAATAAATTATTGCAAAAATAACGGTTTATAGTACGTTCACTGACGGTTTTTGCTCTAAATTTTAAAAAACTACATGGATTGACATGAAATTTGTCATACACGTAGCTAACATGTCAAACAAAACAAGTGTGCCAACTGTGCCAATGTGTGCTTTTACCCTGGAGGTAAGTTTCACCTCTTTTCGGGGGTGAAAAAAGAAACCTTTAAAATAAGTCTCCGGAAGTGGATAAACTGATTAATTCTAAGCAACTTTTGTTCTAAAGAGTTTTTTCAGTAAGTCAATACTTTTCGAGTTATTTGCAAGTGAATATGTTCATTTTTTAACAAAAACCACTTTTTGATGGTTTTATAAGCACTTTCGAACTGATGAAACTTTCAGATCATATAAATACAACATAAATAAAGCAAGTTGTGAAGAGGTAACGATTAATTTCATTTGAGATGCTGATTAGGGGTGATTTTCCCGTTTTTTTACCAAAAAAAAGGAATTAACTTTGTTTTGAGCGTAACTTGCTTATTTCTGATACTAGATACTAAAAAGAAAACAAGGATAAAGTCTTTTGTAAAAGCTTTAAAAAAATTGTAATGAGTTTTCCTCAAAAAGTGCTTCATTTTTTGGTTATGTTATGTTGAAATATTCGATTTGGAATTTGACGAATATGAACCTGTTGTTATTAGCTACAACTCCGCTTCTACTAGGTCTACGGACCTCACATATACACAATTTCTTTTTTCACATTTTTATAGTCTATATTTTTACTAAAAAAATTTTTGTTGAAAAAATACTTACTTTTTGAGTTATTTGCGAAAAACCGTCTAAAAACGTGGGTTTTTTGTTGAAAAATAAACATATTCACTGCCAAATAACTCGAAAAGTATCGACTTATTAGTGAAAAAACTGTATAGAGCAAAAGTTGCTTAGAATTAATTAGTTTATCCACTTCCGCACTTATTTCAAAGGTTTCTTTTTTCACCTCTGAAAAGGGGCGAAACTCACCCCCAGAGTAAAAGCACACATCGGCACAATATCACTTGTTTTGTTTGACATATTAGCTACGTGTATGCCAATTTTCATGCCAATCCAAGTGGTTCTTTAAAATTCAGAGTAAAAACCGTGAGTAAACGTACTAATAAACCGCTATTTTTGCAATAATTTATTAATAACAAAGTCGAAACGTGGTTTAAGCTAACATGACTAGTGGCAATCGATTTAGCGTATAAAAATACTATGAAAAAGACTATAAACTTGCTGTAGATAGCGCATTATTTCGAGCTTTTCAGCGAATAAACAATTATTTTGTTATTAACAAAATAAGAACATATTATTTTGAGTAATCGCGACTAGTCGCATTCGATTCAGCGACCAAAAATACACCAGAGAAGACCATAACACTATCAATTAATTTACAGGGCTTCTAATAATTCCTGAAAAACACCTAATTTTGCCATAATTTTTTAATAACAATTAAACGCACCATATTTGGGCTTCCAGACCACTTCCATTGGATTCAGCGACCCAAAAAACCTATAATACCACCCTCAAATCAGGGCGAGCTAGAATTTCCGACGGGACCCCTATGTTGCGACTAGACTAATATGGATTTTATAGGAGAAACCTACTAGCTTGACATTAATCTGTCCCTTTTATTTAAGGGCACTAGATGGCGGCTGATATTTTTATCTTAAAATATCTACGAACTCCAGTCAAGGCGACTTTCTATTTTAAACAAAGTGTGAAAATAATGTGTAAATAATATCGATACATTTCTGGCAAAGTAACGTAAGTGACATTTTTGGCGAATCATGTTTTTCCATTAAACTAACGCTGTTATTGTATAGAAGGTACTGCCAAAGTGTAGTAAGCCTATAATATTATATTTAAAGTAATTCTAGGCTTACTACACTTTGACAGTACCTTCTAAACAATAATAGTTTTAGTTTAATGGAAAAACATGATTTTCGCTAAAAACGTCACTTACGTTACTTTGCCAAAAATGTATCGATATACGAAAAGGAATATCCACACTTTGTCTAACCCGCCATTCTATGACACGTGTTACGGTATTTTTGGCT
Organism: Diabrotica virgifera virgifera; assembly: GCF_917563875.1. Lineage (NCBI taxonomy): Eukaryota > Metazoa > Arthropoda > Insecta > Coleoptera > Chrysomelidae > Diabrotica > Diabrotica virgifera. Next base: position 71,614,011 of record NC_065444.1, read on the forward strand.
CTCCAGACAAAATTTGCTGGAAGTAATTTCTGTATATGACAAAACTTGTTTCTTGATTACGTAACAATAACTGTATATTTTTCAATACCCAAAATCTATTTTGACTGGACTATAAAACATTGAAGGTGTCTCAAAAAACATAAAAATTCTCTTTTATCACATTCTGTGTTTATGTGTATCGCAGTTTAATATGGACGTTTTTAATGGTTTCTTTAAAATGGGTTTTTAAATTTGTATCTTTTCCAAAAAAGTTAAATTTAGCAGAAACAGTTATATATTCTATTCTACAACATCCACCAGCATAGGACCAGCATCAAAATATTCGATATAAATAATGCCTAAAATATTTTTTGGTCTAGGTACAAAATTTCAAAAATAAAATTGATGCAGTTTTATTTTGTTAATAAACTGCATGTGAATACTTTTTAAGTATTGGCTATGAGTTTCGAAGTTTCAAGGAATTACAGATCATGATGACGCAACTATTTCAAGCTTCGGAAAAATTAGGTCTTAAGAGGCTACAGTAGCGATCAACAGGTAGCAAGAAACGCGGTCCAAGATTGCGGCTGGAATTTTGAATATTTTGTGGAGATATTTGGCACACATATTCGTAATATAATAAAGAATGGCGGTACAGAGCCCAATTTGAGAAATATATTAGTATGTGGAAATTACTGTGTAATTACTCTGTTTATTTATAGTTAATTTATTATATTTTTGTGTCATAGAACGAAGTTGTTGGAATATTAAAAAAAAGATTATTGTTAATTGTGAGTTTTAGTTATATGTAGGTAGGTAATTATATTTTACATAAAAATATTTCTAATTCTAATGCGAGTATATAAAGTGCCTTTGGCGCTCTATGAACTAAATATAATAAGATGGCTCTTGTTTCGCTTCACAACGAAATGATTGTTTATTATTATTATTTCGTGCAAATACCTATGTTAACATAAAGTTTTCACCCATTTTGGTTTATTTTTTAGTATTTTTAATATTGGATAATATTTAATATTTTTAATATTTAATATTTTTTAATAATTTATTTACTAATAACAAAATTGTTTTCTATTATTTCCATTTAGCGCGCCTATGAGTATAATTGTCAAAATATTAATCTTAGATAATGTCAAAGATTACCACTGTTGCCAAAGATTCGCAGACCTTACGAAAAAAGGTATGATACTATCTCCCGAAGTTATATTGATAACGCGCTACTGTATGCTCTTAAGATGAACTTGGAAAAAACAAAAATAATGACAAATACACTGAACATTAGAAAAATCACGTTGAACGACCTAAGTTTAGAAACAATAAGCGAATACATCCACCTGGGACAGATAATAAAACTTAACAAAGAAAATCAAACTAACGAAATTAACAGAAGAATAAGGTTAGCATGGGCAGGATTTGGAAAACTGAGTTGGATCTTGAAAAATACTAAAATAAAACAATATTTGAAAACCAGAGTTTACGGTCAGTGTATCCTCCCTATACTTACTCCTCCCTATACTATGGACAAAATAGTAAAGACACAAAGAGCGATGGAAAAATCAATGCTCGGGTTGAGACTTATAGACAAAAAAACAAACAAATGGATGAGAAGCAAAACCAAAGTAAAAGACGTAGGAGAACATGCTGCCAAATTAAAATGGAGCTTCGCAGGACACACGAAATACAACAATAGAGACCGTGGTTAGGAAGGAGAAGAAGACGAAGGCCACAAATAAGATGGACTGATGACGTTAAGAAGATTGAATGACACAACTCACGGGATTGGAGGACAAAAGCAAGTGGCACAAAATAGAAAACACTGGATTGAATTGGGGGAGGCCTATGTCCAAAGTTAGATTACTTAAGGCTGAAGAAGACGAAGAGGAAAGCTATAAGGACGTATGCTAGGCAATAAAATTAAGCAGTTGGGACTGGGATCAGCGAGACCAGTTTACGAAATAATTCTAGATTAAATAATTCTATAATGGGCTAAAGTATTTGAATAACATTATACTGGTGAACTATTGTAATATAGAATAAATATAAAACATCTACTATAAGTTATAACTCAAGCATAAAGAAGCAAATTGTAAGACGAAAATGACATTTTATAATGTAATCTAATAATGGTGTGTACGCTTATGCTTGGGTTCCTAACGCTAACATATTTATGAGATTCTAAAATAATGAAGCATAAAAAGCATAAATTTCTTTGATAAAATCAGTTTTATGTAGATACAAATCTTTATGTTTTAGTTTTCTATCTAAAAATTATGCATAGTAATAAATCAGACAGTTTAATAATATACAGTGCTAGTCAAAAGTCCGTACCCCCTCTCGTATATTTTGAACGGTTATACCTATAATAGTGAAATTTGGAGGGAGGAAATAAACGGACGTAAGCTTCTTAACTAGTCATGACAAGTGACGTAATAATGACATATGACGTTACAGAGGCACTGTGACCGATAATTTTAAATGAGACCTTATGGCAAGTGATACCTCGTTTGAAAGGTATTCAAAATACTTATTCAGTCATACTAATTTTTTTGGGTTTTAGTTTATTTTGATTTTGGTGAATAAATTAAATAAATATAGTATTGTAGTTTCGCATTTAATTAATAAAAATTCAAATGTCCGCCTATGATTTTTTTGTCAAAAAAGTTGACGTTTTTCAATTCTCTAGTAGATTTTACGTCAACGTCAACCTTTTTGACAAGTAATCATATGCGGAAATTTGAATTTTTATTAATTAAATGCGAAACTACAATTTTATATTTATTTCATTTATTCAACGAAATTAGGTTAAACTGAAACAAAATTAGTATGACTGAATAGGTATTTTCAATACCTTTCAAACGAGGTATCACTTGTCATAACGTCCCATTTAAAATTATCTGTCACAGTGGCGCTGTAAAGTTATCTGTCATAATTACGTTACCTGTCATGTCATGACTAGTTAAGAAGCTTACTTCCGTTTATTTCCCTCCAAATTTCACTATTATAGGTATAACCGTTCAAAAAATACGAGGGCGGGTACGGACTTTTGACTAGCACTGTATATATCAATAATAATTTAAACTCTCATAATATATGTCATGTTTGAATACGAATGTAAATTTTTTATTAGATCTTAAGTAAGTAATAAAGCTGTTCTTAAATTCTGGGGTAGACAAAATTACTAATGAAGAATATCTTTACAGAATGGGTAATACGCGAAACTATGTCATGACCACAAAACGTCGCAAACTGAAATATCTGGTCCATAGAATGCGTAATGACCAACGATATGCGACCTCCTTTGAACCATAATTCATGGGTCATGGAAACACAATTCAAGGGAGAAGAATATTCTGGTCACATTACCTACGAAAATGGTTTAACTTGACCACTACTTGACTTTTTAGGACAGTAGCAGTGGCGTAGCGTGAGTGTCGGCTGCCCGGGGCGGAAGAAAATTTTGCCGCCCTCTTATTAAGGTATTTTAATTTAATGTATGCTATACATTACATACATTAATTATAGAAAACTTTTCGGCGAGAACAGTATCATTATTTTGCATTATATAGGTTAGATTTTAAATAAAAAAGTTTATCTATGTTTTTCAATCACGTTTATTAATACAAAAATTCTTTTACTTTAACTAATTAGATAAATTGATAAAACTTAGGTACCTATCACTGAAGATCCTACACCTTGACGATCGACAAGATTAAATAAAATCAATTTTTAATTAGAACTAGAACGATACTATGTTATATTTTTATTTTTATTGAAAAGTAATATGAGTATATTTGTTAGAATTAAAAACAAAACTTCCTTTAATTAAAAATTTATACGTCTACTTTTTTTAAGAGCAAAGTCTTTTATTGCACCGTCAATGTCTATCGCATCACACACCTCTTGCTCAATAGACAAAATAGCCAAATTATTTAGTCTTAGAGAACTCATTCTCGATCTTAGCAGGCTGACAGCTGGCATTGCTTATAGCAACTGTGAAAAATATTCGGAACATTATTAAAATATTAGGCAGAGTATCTTCCAGCTTGGATTTAACAATAAATTTAAATAATTCAAGTGCGTCTGCATTAATCAATTTATTTTCGTTGCCTGTAGCAGCATCGAAAGTCCGCAGTCGAAGTCTTTCCAGCTTGAAATCCTGCTTGTCAATTTCGTCAGATGCATGGTCTTGATTACATTTAGTGTTGGGTGGTTCTAATAATATAGCCGGCGTTAGATAAGCAAACGTATCCGTTAAATTCTGTAGCTGTTGAAAATGCTCACGAATTTCTACAATAACTCTATCTAACGAAGAAAACAGCTTTCGCCTCAACTCATTTTCACAAGACAAGTTAGCATCTCTAGTTCCGTCATCAAAAATATGCTTTCTTTTTATGCGCCTCGTTTTATAGTTTTATGAAAAAAATTAATAAATCCTTTATAAAAGGTATATATTTAAAATCCCTAAAAAGGACTACATCACAATTACATAACTAGTTTTCAACTGGTTTACCAGTCATCATCAGTGCTTACCTAAAATGAAGCTCTGATGATGACTGGTAAACCAGTTGAAAACTAGTTATGTGATTGTGATGTAGCCCTTTTTAGGAATTTTAAATATATACCTTTTATAAAGGATTTATTAATTTTTTTGTATTACATGGTATACAGCCAACTACAGGAAAACTTTTTCCTTGTGGAGTTTTATGAAAATTCCAAGTTCTTCACACATATATTTTGCATAACCTACAGCGCCATTGCTCATTCCTCCCTTTTCTCTGTCAATATCATCTGCAAAGCATTTACTTTCTGAGCGCACAATCTTATATCAAGTCTTCTTGCTTTTAAATATTTTTGTGCATCATTCATTTCATGTAGCATCGGTTGCCATAGGCCCAAAATACAAAGAAAGGAAAATGACTGCATAGAAACTAGTAAAGCACCTGCACCTGTCCTAGTGTTTAAGCTTTCACCTACCTCTGTCAGTTTTTCCAAAGTGACGAGAATGTCTTTGTATTGATGCCGTGTCACAGGGTATCGCCTCTTGCACTTCACCTCGTGTCTTGAACCCTCTTTAAGCTTTTGCCTGTAGCTGCTATGAGAACTGCCCAACGATGTGTCGATGAGTAAAAAAAAAGAATAGCAACGTTCTAAAGTGCCGAAAAAATTCAGCTTTAGGGTGTATTTTCTTGAGTTATTTGCTGAACTGTATGTAATAAAAGTCATTCTCGCTGATTGTTATTCATAAACGGGGAATTCCCACAAGTCAGTATAGACGTTGTTGCCAGTCACTACAAAATATCATTCAAAGAAAAGGAATTCCCCGAATTCGTCACAAAATAAGTAAAGAAAAATTCCGTGCTCCTTTCAATCGGTCCGAATTTGTAGTTGCGATAAAAATATAGAATGGTTCAAATATTTACATAATATTTTTATTATTTATTGTTAAATTTTGCCGCTACTAAAAAGTGCCGCCCGGGGCGGCGCCCCCACTACGCTACGAAACTGGACAGTAGGCAATAACGTCAAAATGTTGGTCTTCAAAATCCATAACGAATAAAGATAAGAAGACGTTCTTAAATTCACTGTTATATGGTATACTGTCAAATTAATATTTTAAATTTGCCTGCCATGTGCTTTTATCAAACTTTGTTCTATGGAATGGGAGCTTGGACCTTCAATGCGACATCAATGAAAAAAAAACTAGAATCATTCGAGTTGTGGATGTATGGACGAATTCTGAAAATATCGTGGACATGTCACAAACAAAGAGGTTCTGAAAAAAATAAATAAAGAAATGGAAATCTTAAATACAATCAAAATAAGTACATTGGAATATCTCGGACATATTACACGTGGAAAGAGATACAACTTGCTCCAACTTATTGTACAGGGATAGATTCAAAGAAAACGAAGCAACTCGAGAGATTGGTACGGATTAATGCCTGTATTTATAGTCGAGTCTCAAGACCTCGTCAAGTCTTGAGACCGACCTTGAATAAAAGTTGTATTTAGTTTACACACAAATTTTATTCAAGGTCGGTCTCGAGACCTGATGAGGTCTTGAGACTCCGAGGTCTTGAGACTCCGAGGTCTTGAGACTCCGAACAATCACAGGCATTCGAAACGCATATTGGGCTGCGACAGGGATATGTGCTGGCGTGTCTCCTTTTCAACATAACTCAAGGGCACTCAGAGATACCTGAATAGACAACAGAGGAAATATTTTTAATAAATAATCCCAAATTTTGGCATATGCAGATGACGTGGACCTAGTTGCCCGTACAACACGCAAGCTAGAAGAAATGTATACCACCTTCTCAAATGCCTCAAAAATATGGGACTGCAAGGAAGCGAGGAGAAAACTAAGATGATGGCATCAACACTCAACAATAGAGCCAAGAAACATCGGTCACCAATTTACAGTTGATAACTCTACCTTTGAAGTGGTGGACAAATTCACATACTTAGGCTCCCTGATTACCAAGGAGAACATCATGACGAAGGAAGTCAAGCGAAGGATAATCCTAGCAACCAAATGCTATTTTGGACTGAGTAGACATATGAGAAGCAGAAACTTAAACCAAAAAACAAAAATAACCATATACAAAACCCTTATACAACCAGTGTTGACATATGGATCGGAGACATAGACCATCTCCAAGGCAGATGAAAAACCTTGTGCTTATATTTGAACGAAGGATCCTGAGAGGAATATTCGGTGCGATCTATGAAAATGGTGTTTGGAGGAGGAGGTACAACTACGAGGTATACTACAGATATAAACATATATTTATATGTTTTACTCTGTACTCTTATAAGAACAGGAAGAATAAGATGGGCAGGATATCTAGCAAGATCACAGCAGAACAACCCTCCTAGAAGAATCCTTATGTCACAACCTGTGGGAAGTAGAAATAGGGGTAGGCCAAAACTCAGATGGAAGGATGGTGTAGATGAGGATGGGAGAAAACTAGGCGCAGAAAACTGGCAGCGGTTGGAAATGGATAGGACTGACTGGCGTAATAGACTTGGGAAGGTCGAGGTTCTTTCATAGGGCTGTAGCACCATTGACGATGATAATAAAATATTTTGTCACAAATGTCGATACTCAATTTGCATGGTTCACAGACTAAATGCTGAATTATTACTTTGCATAACTCTTCAGATTAGAGATATCATCTCTTAGCAGATAGACTTACACTGCCTTTCCTGCCTGCGTGGTATTAAAGTCGATGACATTAAGCTTATTATTATTTTTAGTTTGAAGCTTGTTGCTAGTTTTGTAAAGCAAATCGCAAAGCTTAATTTGCAGTTTGAAATTAAAACTCTACAAGAACGCCAACATTTATCATTAAAAAAAAAATAGTGAACATATTTCATGTTTTTAAAAAAGTCTTCATCCAGCAAGTTACATCAATTTCACAAAAATATATTCATCACATTAAAATTAACATATATTCAGCTTAAACGTAACAGTTTACATTTAAATCTACACTACACATCTTCCTAGGTTGTCCAGTTTTCATGTTTCAGTGGTATTATGATGGATCCATTATTTAGAAAACAAAAAAAAAGTTTATATTTCGAAAAAATTGTAGTTATTGATCAAAGGATTACAGGATTAAATTAAAACCAGTGCGGAATATCAAAACGCAAAACTTTTTACATACCTAGATTTAAGATCTAATATAACTATAGTCCGTCCCACCTTGACTTTACAGTATAGGGAACATAGACAAAGCTATAAGAGTTTTTAGCGCGGGGATGCCGATTTTATTAAAAAGAATTTGTATCCGAACATTAAAGAGATTAAATTAAAACTGTTTTAGAAAGGCAATCTACAATTTTAGGATTCATAGGCGTAATAACTATAGTCTATCAAATAAACTTAAACGCATACGAATCCTAACATTGTAGATTGTCATTCTAAAACAGTTTTAATTTAATCTCTCTAATGTTCGATTACAAATTGTTTTTGATAAAATCGGCATCACCGAGCTAAAAACTCTCATAAGGACTGCATTGCCTATGTTTCCTATATTGTAAAGTCAAGGTAGTACGGACCATAGCAATATTACATCACCGACATAAAAAAATTTATTATTAAAAACTTTCAGTTGAGGAAGTAACGTAAACGAAGAATTTTGAATCAAACCCGTCTTTCTCTGATAGTTCTGCATGGAAGCTGTCTTTCTTCAACCTACCTACAGGATGCCTGTAAAGTGGGTAGAGGATACCTACCCGGATTTAGTTACTATTTGTCTGATGTAATGTTTGTGACGAAACAGTGTTTGGAAATATAGAAAATTTATTACTTACTTACCTTACTTATATTTTTTTCTTGGTATCTCAGGAACGTAGGTACGTGACTTCTTACGAATAATGCTTTTCCATGTATGAATAAAAAACTGTAATTACGTCTGTATCATCTCATAATGGTATTTAGCCAAGGAAGGCGACTTATCTTTAATCTTTATTTATTTATGAGACGGGAAAAATATTTCAGGTATTGCTCAACTCCTTTACCCTCTAATAGAGCGAGTAGCTTAAGTAACTGTAGTCTCAGAAAGTACGGCGAAGGGAGGTAATTAAGGGAGGTGTAATTAAGGAAGGTGAAAACAAACCGTCAACTTCAAAATTTGATTCATTCAAAAGAAGCGTTTGCAAGCCCAGGAAGCAATCCGTTGGCTTGGCTTAATGTGGACTGTAACTTAATATGTTATGCTTCGTTAACGCATTAGTTTGATAAAAACACTGTGTGAAAGATACGAATTTATTGATACTAAATAGAGTAGCTACATGAAAATATGAGGATAGGCGTCTTTCATACTTAAATGTCTGTTTAGATAAATAGCCTGTAACACAACCGAATTTTAAGCACTTTAAATGTTTTATGATGTCTCAGCTCTTAGCTGACGCATTTGGTTATCTCGTGATGACTTATGAGCAATGTTGCAGCCCTAGGTTAACGCGCTGTTCTTCATTAACACGTTTGGTGTCCATGACGCACGAGTGTCGTCACGACGGTTTCATCGAGGAAACCGACGACGCACGAGTGACGTCAGTAGTACTGTGTTTCTAAATGAACGACTTAAATAAGTACGTGGTACCCAGCCACGTACCGCTTGTTCAAGATGGGTACCGAACGCCTTGAATCTACGTCAGCATGTTAGAATCACGTAAGCACTGATGATGATCCGTCACCCGATCGAAAACTAGTTCTGTGATGTAGCCCTTTTTAGGGATCTTAACAAATATACCTTTTGTAAAGGATTTTATTCGTTTTTGTAATATATGGTACACAGCCAACTACAGGAAAACTTTTTCCTCGTGGACTTTATTAAGATATTATACATTAAAGCCAAACCACAGTATCTGGCTTAACTATACTGTGGCCAAACTGTGTAGAACATTTAAGGGCATAGGCTCAAAATGTCGCTACAGTGTGTTTTAAACGCATTCATTTTTTTCGAATCCTGAGAAAACTATTAAGTATTTTTGAAAAGTTTAAATGCAGAATGAAAGATTACATTATTATCGAGGGCTGTAAGCCCCTTAGAATAACCAAAAAAGTTTAAAAATAACCACTATAGAAGTTTTCAGGGACTTCCGGCCCTCGGTAACAGTATAATATTTGTATGGAATATTAAATTTTTCAAAAATACTTATTAGTTTTCTCAGGATTCGAAATAAATGAATGCATTAAAAACATGTTTGGGCGATATTTTGCGCCTATGCCCTTAAGAATGCTCAATCCTGTGGTGTGATATTGATGATAATGGAGGTGAAAAACTGTTTCTTCTTCAAAAACAACTACAATCGCTTCGAAAGAGTTTGCACACATTCTATATGAGAGAATGTACAATATTTCAAATTGTGTACTCATAGTTATTACTAGATATTTTCCAGAGAAAAATGAAACTCAAGACATCGATCTAAGATTTAAGATTTAAATGTATTTTGCATAAATGAATTGTACTTAAACTCAAATATTAAATACTTAACCATCGTAAACATAGTTTATACACAGACGCATAAGCGTATATAATATATACAAGGTGAATAAAAAATTAAAATTTGCTTCTACAAAAGTTTAAATATTTGGCAGTTATATACAAGTTATCTAATCACTACTAGGGAAGATACGTTAAATTTCTTTATAATATATAATTTCATTTGGAATTGTTAGTGTTTTTTTAATTTGTTTAATTTTTTTAATGTTACTTATTAACATTTTTTGTCCACCTTGCATGGTTCATAAATGCCTAATTACAATAATCAACAATAGATATATAGTTTCCACAAAATGTTACTTATTATTTTCATGTTTCTACAGCTTTCAGTTCTAGAATGTTCTTATATGTATATAATTTATTAAATTTCTAATATCTACTCGTATCCAAAAGCGTGTAAGTTGTATATTATAAACTTGCTTGCTTATAAACCGTCACACTTTAAACTTTTGACTTTAACTATATTTATTCCTGAAACTAATCACTTGAATCAAAAAATGGATATACTGTTTGGAAGATAATTTAATACGCTTAATAAAATTTAATTTAATAAAATAAATTTTCTATGGATTGGTTGTCATTTATAAGCGTAGCAACCGATAAACATAGAAAAGTGTTTATTTTATTTTTATAACGATAATATGGGGTTTGTCAAAATTTGTTATTATTACCTTTGAAACTAAAAATTGCATATTGTTCGTTTTTCATAGTTAATTTGTGTTCAAGTTAATAGAAAACGGACTTAGCCAGCGAGCTGTTGCTGTACCTACAACTAGATATGACACGCTCAGCGGTTCGAAGAGTATTCCAACGTTATGAAGAGTCGTAGACGTCCTGAAACAGATAGAAAGCGACTTACAACTGCTCGTGATGATCGCTTTATTGTGTCAACAATATTAAGAAATCGTCCCCTTAATGCCGTTTAAGTGCAACAGGTTTGACTAGTCAAACCCAGATTTCATAAAATTAAATTTCGACCTTTGCCTGATCAACGTAGTCTCTCCTGGGTTTGACTAGTCAAAGGCCGAAACTGTAATTTATTTCGGGCTTTGACTAAGACCGTCAGTCAGACCTGAGGATTGCCTAGTCAAACCTAGGAGTGCCTGAAATTCGGGCTTTGACTATAACATATACATTAAACCAGATTCATGAGTTTTGAAATAAGAAAAGTCGTTTTCTTCCTGCTAGCCTTTCGCTGTTTAACTGTATATAACGCTGTTTAGAAAAATTCTTATAAATATGATATTTATTATTATTAATATTAATTTGATCAGGAGTTTTCCTAGATGTGTTATGGTAGATGAAACCACTAGCAAATAAAACTTTGTCTATACGTACCAGACTATAGTAGATATTAGAGATTTAATAATTTTCTATTTAGTTTAATTCCTTTAATAACACAATAAAAGCTGTAATATTTAACCCCCTTTTATTTAAATGCGAGATTCATAAAGAAGATTTGTACGCGTGCATAATATTAAACTCTTAAAAATATTAGTGTTGACTACTTAAGACTATAATTCCAGATTTTTATTTAGCAGTGGGCAGTGTAATCTATATTGTACGGAATAGAATACTATTGTTGTGACGACAAATAATATTGATGCAGCCTATCAATCTTTCCACACACATAGATCTTATTGAAAATTATTTGAAAAGCAATTTTAAGTTAAAAGGTGACCTACAGCAAAATGGATAATGTTAAAACTTGCGCCGCATCGCAATACATACAGTTACACAGCTATAATACTACAGCTGCGGTCACTGAGTAGTTTACACTTTCATTACATTGTAAAACTGTAAAATTGCAGTATCGTACTGATTTGATAAATGTCAATGTACTTGTCAAAAATTTTGCGCGTATTTACTAACAAAATAAAAAGCTATTAAACACGTCCAAAATGCCTAGAATACCTTTTAGTAAAGCGCAAAAACACGAGCAACTCCCAAATGCAATAATGTCAACTTAATTTTATTAAAAAGACTTCTTTATGTAATTTCTTTTGTTACATTTTGTAAAATAGATTTATTCTATTTTGATTTTTTAATTTTACTCAACAGTTCTGAATCCTCTGGTTACGTCAATTTGAGGTAGAGTGTGCGTTTAAACGAGGTAAAAATTAATCAAATCGGCTACTATATAGATATGTAGGGGTGTAAACTATTCAATGGCCGCAGCTGTATATACTCCCTCTTTTTAGCATCGCATTCCTTAGTGGAAGTTTTTTGTTAATGCGATTTGATCTTAGCCCTCTAGTTGAGTCTAGACCTACCTAAAGAACCCTTGCCGGATAATTTCCTCACACATCCGTTAAATAAACCATTCGTCTTAGCCTGCATAAGTTTTGCTCACCTAAGGCTCATTTCGCACCAAACGAGTCCAATATAGTCCAGTCCTGTCGAGTCAAGTCCAGTCAAATCAAGTCAGTCAATCACTTTTACACTGAATACGTCTTGTGGAGTCGTTCATGTAGAGACGGGAGGTAGTTGTTTAAACAGTAATGTTACGTCGCATTTGAAGAACGAAAATGAGGCAACGAGGAAAACTATTTTGGGTTCATCCCTTAAATACTAGAAGACCTGTTTTTGGTTCACTCAGTCATATGTTTCCAGATTTACTAGATGATTCTAAAAAGTTTTACAACTGTTTTCGAATGAGCATAGATTTATTGTTTCATTTAATCAATGCTATATTTCGATGTTTCGGGTTTTTGGGATTATAAATTTTATCATTATCTGGAACTAATAATATCAGTTTTTCAATATCCCCTTTTAAATATGATTATCGTGCAGTAACTGAGCAAGACTGATTGTTCAATTTTCACATGCAAAAAATATTCTTATATTTTTTACTGCATTAAATCTCTAATTACAACCCTTAACTTTAAATAAGTACCAGGCCAACCCTGTCCTCTCCAGTACCACCTAGTTCATACCCTCCTTTCAATCACTTCCAATAGACAATATTTGGACAATTTGCGAATGAGAATTGCTCTCTACACCGACACCCGTCCAAGGGTGAGCATCTCTCTATCTCATCAGCCGTTCTACGGTCAAGAAGTAACGCTCTCCTGCTATACCCACCGTAGGGTGTGTCCCTCTCGACCTTCTCAGCCTTTCTTTTGGGCTGAAACGAAATAGCAATACGTACGTTACGTGCACGAACAGTAATTCGGGAGTGACGCCATACAGGATTTCGCAACAGTCAAAACGCGAGGCACGTGGTGCGAAAACAGTCATCTCGTATGTGACCGGCTTAAGTGTCCCGTACAAGGCTTCACAGTTTTGTAAGACTTTATACACATGTTAATTTGTCTGTATACAACCTTATATTTTATCTTCCCTTTTGAACCTAACCTAACCTAATTACAGTCCACATTCTCTGAAAGTATATTCATACTTTCACATATGTACAAGTTATCGTACACTGATGTAAAAATTCGACCTGTCGACTTGACTCGATGCGACTCGACTCGATTGTATGTGATTGGGTCAATGATTATAACACAGCTGGACGAATCTTGGAACGTCTGACTGGATTGGACGTGACTGGACGGGACTCGCTTGGTGCGAAATGAGCCTAATGTACTTGTGTTAAATATGAAATAATTGTCATTAACTTCTTTCTTATCGTCATCAATGTTATCTTCCAAGACCACATTTTATTTTATCATTGTATTTCTTTTTGGTTTCTTTTTTAAGTTCATATTTTCCTGAGCAGAATTTTTGACAGGTGTAGAAGTTATTTTGGGCTAGATATTGAATTTTAAATACTCTGGTATCTTGGATGATTGTTAAGTTCCTGATTCTGATGTTACTCGTCTTCAAAATCTGAGGAATTTTTGCCAATGTATTGGAATAACTTAACAGTTCTGTCTATACAGGCATTTTCGAGTGAAAGCAAAAGGAATCGTACTATTTTGATAAATTATTACAAGTCAACCTGGAAGTTCATCATTCACCGACCATGTTCCTCCGACAGGTACTTTTACAAGAGCCTTAAAAGTTTACAATGGTATAATTCACATTCACAACACATGGTAAAATCTACTGGTTTAACAGGTTGATTGTCATGGGTACCAAATGTGATACACAGTTAACTTGCCATTTACGCTGCAGCTCTTTTAGAACATGTTGACCCATGAGGCCACGACGGATTTTATTTGTTAGTTTTTTTGAAATTATACCGAGTACCAAATTTGGCCCTCAATATATGAGTTTATCTTCTGGACTAAGTTTCATATATGGCACTCAAATGACTCTTTGGCAATGCAGGGAAAAAGAGGCTGACTCAACCTGTTAAATAGACTCTATACGTAAGAACTCTTGAGTGGAAAGTACAGGTGAACCAGAATATGAGTAGACCTTGGATTCTGTTGAAAAAAAAAGGAAAATAATAGAAAACTTTTAATTGAAAAAGATGATACAAGACACCTACGATTACAGTTTTTAAGACAGATTAAACAATTTAGAAAGGAAAGATTTGTATTCACTCAGTAATAGTTCGACTAATTTTCCAAAGAATTCAGTAATTGCTTTAGTATGATCACTGCTATACAAAAACTAAGCTATTGATTAAATAGAACTGCATCTTATGGATTTTTATATGCGTTAGCAGGTATAGAAAGATTCATAAGATATATTTCTAGTGCGACGTTAGCCTTTAGCAGATCAAAGTCATCAATGTACAAAGGAGATTACACTTACTATAACTAATAGTTTTATAATATCTGTATCCAAATTTGATAGAGGGTTAAATAAATTAAAGTCGCAGATCTTATGAAAAATAAGTCCCTACTCGCCTAATAATTGTGTACATTGTTTTAAAGGAATTCAGTTCAAGCAAAATATGGTCCCTATAGTTTTTCTAGACAGTATACTTAACTGTTTAATTTTTGTTTCTAACAGATATTCTATAAAAGATTTTACAGCTAAAATTGATATATTTGAAATACTTCAACATTTTGGAAACAAAGTACAAGGTCTGCAGGACAACTTAATACTGTAAATGCTTATAACGTTATAACTATTTGCAATGGTGATTTAAGATTATAATAATTCAATACGTGTGAAATTGTAAGATATAAAATTAGACCAGACTCAATGTAACCGATGAAAGAAAGCATACAAAAAATAACTATATTCACAGATTTGTTTTCTTCATCTTCAAAGCCAACATTAAATAACAACTTTTCGATGTTTAGGTAACCCATTCGCGGACACGACTGCAAGACAGTAATTTCCCTTTGTAAGTGTCTGCATATGCAGTCGTGTCCGGGAATGGGTTAAGGATATTTAGTAGGTCTTTTTGGGTATTATCTCTGCCTGACAATATGTAGCATTTTTTTCTGCTCTTCTTCGTCAACCATTTTCCATCCACTCGTAAATGTAGGTCTTTTCCAAGTGCTTCCATCTTTTTTCATCTTGCGCCAATCTAATCCACGGTTTGCCTGCTACTGCTCTGGTATCACCTAGCCATTTCTTCCCATGCTTCTTGTCGTGCATCTTGTTCTCCATTCTAAGATCTTGTAGGCAAAACAGCCATATTTTTGAGTTGAAATTCCGAGGGTAATGTTTTACCCTAGCATTGATATAAAATTCTCATTTTTGTATACTTATGTAGTTAATTATAGATAATGTGTCTCTGACCTCCTAATGATCCATTAAAGTTAGTATATTCTGATTGTTCAATTCTTCTTTTAGTATTGGTATCAGCACGTGCTACATTCTGTTGATATTTTTGCTACATATTTTTCTTCTTTGGTGAGGCCTACTTCTTTGATTTTTCTTTTTTTTTGCTGTCTATTTATTTGCTGACTATTGATACAACTTTCCTTTGTACTCTGTGTTCATTGTCACAGGCATGTTTGCATAATTGGAATTAATCAAAGTCTCTGTTTCGGATCTATGATTCATGCTGATTTATCCTAACACTTAGTGGTCTGGAGGTTTCTTCCACATAAAAATTGTTGCATTCACAAGATATTTTATAGATGCAGTTCTTTATAGAAGTGCATCTGAAGGTATATTTATAAAATACCTAAAAAGGGGCACATCAAAACAAAACGTTTTCGGAATTAAAATTCCATCATCAGTGTTTATTTCAGGTTTCAGCATAAACCCTTTAAATTTTTTAAAGTTTTTAAAAAATGTACATACCTACTGTTAAATTAATAGGACGTTTAAAATTTTTCTAGATTTAACTTCAGACAACATATAACTTTCCCCATGTGGGTTGCAATGTCCAGAGAATGGAACCCATATGGGGAAAGTTATATGTTGCCCAAAGTTAAATCCAGGAAAATTTGAAACGTCCTAACAATTTAAATTCACAACATTATGTACATTTTTTTAAAACTTTAAAACATTTAAAGGGGTTTTACCCTAATAACTTAATTGGTAATAATAATAAGCTTGGTGGCTCAGACATGCTAACCTGAAATAAACACTGATGATGGAATTCTAATTCCGAAAACGTTTTGTTTTGATGTAACTCTTTTTAGGTATTTTATAAATATACCTTTTATAAACAAATTTAACCATTTTTATACATACAAATATATATCAATTTGTTCAGATAATGGCAAAATCTTTTTGAATTTTAGAACTTTCAGCAATAATTTGATGAAAAGTCTAATATATTTTGATAAAGGTAAAAGTAAAGTATATATGACTTGTACACTCTTAACGTTTTCAAAAGGTTGAAGTATTCAAAAACTGACCCAAGCAAAATTTTCTATGTCGTAATAATTTAAGGAATCGAAAAAGCGTCAGCTACAATAATTATCTATCTTAACATTTAACGAAAATAAATAAGTAGAAACATCTAAGTAGTTAACACGTAAACAACAGTACATAGTCTTTTAATTTATACACTTAGAAAACACACTACTGCTACCAGTTTTCATAGTGTAAACAAAACAGTTATAATTTTTTCGACTCTAATATCTCAAAATCAAAAATCTTGGTTTATAAATAAATATAAAAAGAAATGAGTTTTAAGCCACGTATATTATACAGCATATTCATACATGTTTAATAGTGTCTAATTACCTACAATATGTTCCATGAATATACGGCTGTTTTGGACTAAAGCGACAACGAATAATTTACTGTGTAACATAAGAAGATAAAAATATTTCCTAAAGATTTTATTCTTTTGATTGGAATAACTATCACATCAATTTACTTTCGTATTTCTTATGTTGCCCAGTATCGTTGTCGCGATAATCCAAAACAGTATTAATTCGTTTAATGTTCAAAATTAAATTGGTTTTTATTGTAAAGAATTTATGATTCATCAAACTGTATATAACTTTTTTTAAATTGGATTCTGTGATCAATTTACTTTGCTGCATAAACAATATAGAGAGCATTACTATAGGGGGTTATGATATCCTTGGACAACTTTCAGCCACATAAAGCTAAAGGCTAATTTAGAAACGAAATTCAACATGTTAAAAGTAATATCAAGACTGTCCTCTTATTTGGATGCGAAATTTGGAAATTTAATTCAGATCAAAAACATGCTTCGAAAGATTACACATCTTTATCTTGCTAATAACCTTAGAGTATGGTAGGCAATTGTTGGACTGTGGTAGTAATTTCTTTCCATTTACAGGGCTAATATTGCAAATTTTATTTTTATTATAACGCATTATTGTTACAGCAAAACACTAATCATTTTATTTTGCAACCTGTTAAGGCTTGTTGCGGATTGTACAAACTAATTCTATTCTCTAATGGAGCTACAGTCCCAATCGAGCCTTGGTCTCCTTCAAACTATGCCTCCAACCTTGCCGATTCCGCGCCAATTTTCTCCAGTTTCTCTTAGGTTAGGAGTATAAAAGACATCTTTTATTCTCTTCACGTCAACCTCTGACCTTCTAGATTCGTACAGTCAATAATAATTTACTTCTCAGGCCATTAAAAAGCCAAATTGTAGACCTCGGTGCAAGAATCGGACAACTCCACTTTTCTGATGTGTTGGGAAATCGAAAAAAAATTTAATATTTTTAGAAAATGTGAATAAATTATGCTCAATAAGATTAATCTTTCCAGAGGAACATTGGACAAGCCTTATTTATTCAACCACTACTTTTCATTCATATTGTAGACGCAAAAATTTTGTTTTGAAAAAATGGAGTTGCCTGTTTTTTTTCCCAAAAATCCCGTAATATAAAAATACGTAAATGGAAATATAATAATCAAATAATTATTTTATTCATCAATACTGTTTTCACACATGCGGTTTTAATAACCTTGATCATTTAAAATTACACATTTTCTTATGTCTCTTAAATCCCTAATTATTTTAGGGTTTATATCCAAGGGCTTTGAGTATGCTAAATTATTAGGCATTGAGAATGTTATAGGTATCTCCTTTTTGATTCATAAAAATTTTTGTGGAAACAACAAATCCCGAACTTAAAGACCATTCAATAAACTGATAATTTTTTATATACCTCATTAACCTATAGGTTGATATAGCAAACATTTCTTTTTTTTTGCCATTTGGGTGCTGATTATTTAAAAAGTTCAAAATGATCCGAAAAGGATCATCTCTTGTTCTACAGGAACTACTTTAAATATTTTCAAAGTTTGTTCAACTAACTTTATCCATCCTGATATATTCTTTTATTCTTCCTTTTATTTTTTTCTACGAGTAAAAATGACCTATCACATGGTAGAAAACTATGTCCTGGCTCGGGGTACTGAAGATGTATTTGACTAATTTTTCTTTGACTAATACATACTTCCTTTCTTAGCGGTCTGCTCATGATATATGTAAAAACTTGACGTGCCAAATCGTGTTCCCAAACGTCTGTATACTCGCTTTTTTTTTGTTTTATTTTCCTTCTTTTCGATGTACGACTTGTACTACGTTGGCCCAAATAACTCGGAGCATATTTATTACCCAAATCATGAAGAGGATCGTTCTCGATTTCCGACTCCGACGACATTACGTATAAAACGTATACTTAACACAAAATTACAACGTGTTCTTATTAACAAAATCTCAAAACTGAAAATAAAACACCTAAACACCAGTACCACTTTATCACCGGACCAGTGAGCGTTATCTCTACTCCGACATCTCCCACTATCGACCATTTCGGTGGTAAGATCAGATAACTCCTGGACTTGCCTGATTCTTGCACCGTAATGGTTGATCAGATAAATCCTTTGCTATGCTAACTTAACGAAGATTCGTTGGATTTGTCCGGTTCCTGCACCAAAATATACGCAACTGCAAAACTTTGTATGCCGCATGCAATAACTCAATTTCAGTTAAAAATGGAGTTCCCGGTACCCGGTTCTTGCACCAGGGTCGTCAATTATTAATTTCGGTCACTCTCTAATCATCTAATTGTGATTTATTCGTGGTATGATGTAACTTTTTAAGTCAACTGAGGGATCTACTGGGGATGATCACAGTCTACCTTAAGGAGGACTCCATAAAGTGAACAAGATAATCTAAAGAAATAAACTGAATTAAGAAAAATGACATAGTCATTAAACGGGATGAATTACCTAAGCTCTACTGTTAATAAAAACGTTGCTCAGATCGAAAGCTTTCAGACTTGAAAAATACTGATGATTGAAATAGTACGATTTGTGTAAAACTTTATATTATATAACTAAAAAATATAACTATAATATAATTTTTGACTTTGAGACATCCCGTCGATAAATATGATTTGTTATTTATGTATTTGTACAACGGAAAAATAAAAATAATACTGACACCATGTATAACTTTACACAAAATATATAGAATAAATAATATTATTGTCATTTTTAAAAATTAAAAATATTCGAAGACTAGATTAAGGAATAATTTGAATATTATAATATCACTTTCAGGTAAAGGGTAATAGGTTTCTACCTACGGAAGAATCTGAAGAAGCCTTTGCCTTTCTCTGTAGGAGGTGCCATCAACATCGGCACTTGGTTCTTGTGAGTGATACGTATCTAAAAAATATGTCATTTTAGAATACCTACATAAAACTTTTCATTCAATATAATATTTATAAATAGACGACTAGATAAATTGATGGGTGTGAAATACACATTTTAGATTCCCCCATGCCTATTAATTTATCGTCCTGATGCCTTGTAAATTGTAGATGGTTCGGATTTAGGTTGTCACCAGTTAGCAAATTATTTCGTGTTAACAGCGTAGGCGCAAATATTTTACGGCTATCCCTACTTTTTCTTTCTTTACACGGCAAATTACGTATAGACCAGAGCGGATCTGTTTTGAGGTGGATGTGAGAGGTGGCATTCGGATTTTTGCAGATAAAGTTAGGTGACAACTTCAATAATTATAATTGACTTATGCTCCTTCTCAAATATGCCGGAACATTAATAAAAAAATTAAAATATTTAAAAATTTCGAAAAACATCGAATTTTTTCTACTTTCTTTGCTTATAATTTTAAAACGATTCATTTTGGAACAAAGTCGTATAGAAATAAAATAAAGATAATTAAATTTTGTATGCCACACGACTGGTTAAAAATGTCTTAAATTATTACCCTTTCTGCAAAATAGCAATAAACACCAAATAAGCCTGATTTTGTTCAACGTTTTTCAACGACTTTGGCTCCAGTTAAACCTTCGTAATTCGCTAAAAAAATACTTATAACATACTTAAATAGTCCACCAAATTTAATTAAAATCGACCTAATAGATTTTACATAATAATTTTTCAATCTATTTTTTTTAAAAGTTCAAATTTTTTAAAAAAATTCTGAACAAAAAGTAGGCTATTTAAAAGTTTGCTAATTTTTTGGCATATAAACAAGCGCTCTACCTATCTAATACACCTTACAGAATTAAAATCGAATTATTTAAGCAGCCTCAGCAATGTTTTAAAGTTATAAAATTTTTTTTGGGTTATAAACAAATTAGGGCTGTCGCCAGGGAGGGGGTACAACTGCCTCCTTTATTTAGATGGTCTTACCCAAGTTTTTATATGTATTTTGACCCGTAGAACACAAATTTTTTGGGTAAGAGTTTTTTTATTGGCTTTAGGATAAGACCATGCGGCCAGAAACAAAGTAAGTAGTACATAATATAAACATAATACAAACAAAACAATTATACATAATATAAACAAAACATAAATAAACATAATATTATATCTTATCTAAATTATCTAAATAGTAATCTAAGTTAAGGTTATCTAAGTCTGACGACCGACCTTTTTGTTAAGAATAGATATATTAATCTTAATAAACATGTTAGGATAAGGACAACGGTTACACTTTTCTCATCCAAGGGTTTTTCTTATCATTTGTTATTAATTATTAATTACCAACATACCCACCCCACACGGTAAGGCAGGCATGTAGGAAATCAAAAGGAAAGACATTTAAGGTTACAAGCCTAATCTAGTCTTCTATAACTTAATTTTACAGTCATATAGGAAAAACAAAATAAAATCAAAAATACGTTTATCACTCAGAGCCAAAAGATACATAACATTATAGGGACCGTAAACGTTTAAACTTCTTAAATTTTTTGTAAGAATGTCCGATTGATGTGTGTACTTCTTACAATTAAAAAATATATGATCTAAGTCTGCCGTTTCATTGCAAATATCACAAAAATTGTTATCAATTATTTTTATTTTGTATAAATGTGCCGGATAGCAAGAGCATGTTCAAACTTCATCCGAGATATGGTTGTTCTGGAACTTCTCGGATAGTCGTAATTTTTAAACCAGTAATTTTTTCGAATATCGGGTTCTAGCAATGTATATCTTGTGCCTTTTGTCAAAATGAAATGTTTGTATTGTTTAGACCATTTTTTATATAAATTATCCTTAGCAATATTTATTCTCTCATCTAATGTTAATAAGGGTGTAACATCTTCTCCCAACTGTATGCTTTCTTTAGCCGCTTTATCAACTTGTTCATTGAATGTGATACCTGAGTGTGCTTTTACCCACACAAAAATAAGTTTTCTAGTTTTTTGCATTTGGGAGAGCAAATTTTGGGTAACAGTTGATCCGGATGTCGATAAGATTGTTATAAACAAAGAACTTGACGAATTACATAACAACAATTTTTTGCAAAGAAACATTTTTTTGTATTTCTTGGGTCATTCTAAGCAAAAAATGTTTTTACAAGTTTTTTCGTAGGATGCATAGTTTTCGAGATAAACGCGGTTGAACTTTCAAAAAATCGAAAAATTGCAATTTTTGACCCCGAACAACTTTTGATTAAAAAATAAAATAGCAATTCTGCTTACAGCATTTGAAAGCTTAAGTCAAATTATACCGGTTTTAATTATTTGCATTGCTAAAAATTAATTTTTGAAGTTATACTTCTTTAGGCGCGAATAAGAGTAAAATTTCATTATACTGCGCGCATACGCACACAGACAATATGGCGTTTAGTTGTTATCTTTCAAGTTATGTACAAATATATCAGTGCAAGAAAAGGTGTGAAAAGAATATATTAGTGTTTTTAGTAAATATATTTATTATAATTTTTGTGTCTTTGGATTTGTCTTCCTTAGGAGCAAGATGAGTATTATTAAAACGTTTTATTGTATATTTATTATACATATCAGTGCAAGAAAAGGTGTGAAAAGGATATATTAGTGTTTTTAGTAAATATATTTATTATAATTTTTGTGTCTTTCAATTTGTCTTCCTCAGGAGTAAGATGAGTATTATTAAAACATTTTATTGTATATTTATTATACTTCACTTTGCCTGTTTGTTACCGTGAATTGCCATTAGGTATAGCATTCGGCCAGAGATCGAGAGGTCTTGAGTTCGAATCCGGAGCAATCGTATATTTTTTTATTTTTTTGAAAGCGGTAAGCACAAAATTAGTTTGGTGTTAAAAAATTAAAACAAACTGTTTAAAGTATATTTATTTTTAAGAAATCATATATAATAGAAGTATAACTTCTTACGTTCGTACAAAGTATACACACATTCTTTTTTATTGTTAAACAAAGCTATTTGTTTATAAGCCAAAAAATTGTTTATAATTTTAAAACATTGCTAAGGCCGCTTAAATAATCCGAAATTAATTCTGTAAAGTGTATTAGATAGGTAGAGCGCCTCTTTATATGTAAAAAATTAGCCAACTTCTAAATGGTCTACTTTTTGTTCAGAAAGTTTTTGAACTTTTTTAAAAAAAAATTAGATTGCAAATTTATTATGCAAAATCTATAGCGTCGATTTTATTGAAATTTGGTAGACGGTTTAAGTATGCTATAAGAATTTTCTAAGCGAATTACTAAGTTTGCAAGTGTCAATAAAGTGGTTGAAAAACATTGAAAAACAACGGGCTTATTTTGCTCCCGTATTTTGTATTTATTGCTATTTTGCAGAAAGGGTGACACTTTAAGTAATTTTTAACCAGTCGCATATCATACAAAATTCAATTATCTTTATTTTATTTTTCTACAACTTTCTTCCAAAACGAATCTTTTTAAAGTTATAAGCAAAAAAAGTAGAAAAAACTCGATTTTTTCGAAATTTTTAAATCTTTTAATTTTTTTAGGAGCATAAGTCAATTATTATTATTGAAGTTGTCACCTAACTTTATCTGCAAAAATCTGAATGTCACCTCTCACATCCAAAAAGTAAAATTCTCACTGGTATGGATACATATGGTAAACATTACTTAATTTTGAATTGACATTGACATCATTAACTTAGAGATGGCTTTTGAATGTTATAGGATAACTTAAATTATTAATTCAGTTAATTAATATTATAATTTTTTCACTAACTACTCGTATGTATTCAGTGATTACCATAGTCTATATACTATACAATAAAAACTTATACTTAATCGAGAAAAGAGAAAAAGTGATAAAGTGATTTTTTTAATACTATTAGGGGAGTGCAATTAGAACGAAAAGATACAATGTTTCGGAAAAAATCCAACAAGGTTATATTTTTCTAAAACTTTTTTTGTTAGTTTATAAATATGTTAAAGTAAAAAGTTCTACTCACAAATTTCGCCGCTAATTGTTTATTAATTGTTTAAACAATAACAATTGTTTTGTATAAATAATGTTAAGAATATGGGTGAATTCAACATTTTATTTTGATAAAAAATGTTTTTATTTTAGTTTTGATTATGCTGAACCCGAATCTGACATTACAATTTGCAAATTCAAAATGGCGGATTCAAAATGGCGGATTTTTTCCTAGAAATCCTTAAAAAGTAGTTGTAAAATCCGAATTTTTTTTATAAAACGTGTTTGTTTGCCTATATGTGGATATTTTTGAGAGGTTGCTGAACCTGAATCCAATTTTGATAATTTAAATTATAAAATGGCAGATCCAAAATGGCGGATAACTTAAAAAATAGTTGTAAAATCATAATTACTTACCGAATGTATTTATTTCTACATATATTTATTTTTGAGTGCTTTGATAAATCTAACTTAAATGTTAACATTATAAACTATAAAATGGCGGATCCAAAATGCGGATTTTCTAAAAAGAACATAAAAAAGAACTTTTTGTAAAACATTTATTGTTTTTATTTTTAACAGGTTGTTGAATCTGAATTAAAGATTCAAAATTTAAATTTCAAAATGGCGGATCCAAAATGGCGGATATTTAAATAAAAAACAAGTAGAATCCAATAAACAAATATGGAACTTCATTCTTAAAAAAAAAGATAAACAAATAATTTTCACAATAATATTAAAAATTAAAATGTATTAGAAAGAATATATAAAAAAAAACAAATTTTCGATTAGAAGGATATAATTACATATTGAAACATAGTTTTTAATTCCAAACAACTTTTCTTTATAAAAATTTTCGATATTGTGAAATATAAAGGTACCTTACTCTTGAGTGAAATTCATATTTTTGACATACCTCGTACAAAATTAACAAAATTTGATATTTGATGGTTGCATCTTATGTTATATACGATGCGGAGTATTTTATAAAAAATAACTTTTTTTCGTAAAACTGATATTAAAAAAGTTATCAATAGGTTCCAAGTTACGCAGACATACTGTATAAGAGCTAAAAAAAATTTTTTTTGTTGAACATTTATTATTGTTGAAGCTTATTATTAAATGTATTTTAGGTAAGTTTTACAGAAAAAAGTTTTGATCACTCTGTATATACATTTTTTCAGCTGGTAATTTTCGGTTTTTGTATTACATTTTTGTTATCTTTCTTAGTTTTCTCAAAAATAAATTGTTTATTTCAATTTTAAACTAAAATAATTCAGTGTTTTTTAAAGATTACATCCCAAGCTTTAAAAAAATAGCAAAAAAATTGTATTAGATTTATTCAAGCTTGAGTAATACCGTCTTAAACTGGTGGGAATTCTGTAAAACTACGAAGTTTTCAAAAATTACATTTTTTGAGACATCGTATTATTTGAATTAAATTTTTGAAATTTTTTTTGAATAAAACATCGTTTAGTAAGATGATTGAGAGTTAAGTTGTGGAAATTTGACACTTTTATAAGTAAAATTGTATTAGTTACACATTTTTAAATCATTTTTAAACAAAATTCATGTAAGGCTCACTTTCCGCCCACACCGTACTTATGTCCATACATTTTATTTCTTTTTATTACAACCATAAGATAGCTTATTTTATCTTCTTTCATGTCCAATTTGTAAAATTTCTTTTGATCCATTAGTTAAAGAATTACATTAAAAAAACTCAACTGTGCACTTCTTCCAACGCTAGTTTACAGTGCGCCAATGTGTGTGAGAAGGGTGACTTTAGCGTTATAAATAAAAAATTACAGAAGCTAGAGATTTAATTTTAGAAAAATCTTTATAAAAGGTTTTTTTTTGTAAAATTTTATGAATTTTTCAATGGTCAAGTCAGTTTTTTTCTAAAAATTATATTTTCGGAGTTATTTAAAAAAACATCTAACTTCGCTGTTCATTTGTTCCCACTTCTCGAGTAGAACTTTTTGATATGTTGTTTATTAAACATTTCTTAATGAAATTACAAAAAGTTTTATCTTGTTTGATTTTTTCCGAAGTGAAAATCTAAATGCACTCCCCTATATATTGTTACTGTGGAATACTTATAATAAATTTTGAACATCTTTAACAACAAAATACTTGGATCACAGAATATATCCTAGTGTATGCTCTGCTTGCATCTTCCATAAATAATAAACAATAAACAATAAATTATTTTTTGTTAATTTCACGTCTTAAATCAATCAGAACAGAGCCAGAAGTACAGATATACAACCGAGATGCAAGGTGGAGAATATTCATAAATGAAAAGAAACAGAAGAATAGAATGGAACCGGAACGACTACATAAGCGGAACGACAACAAATAGAGTAGTAAGAACGGCGAGAGACGGTTCTTCAATAGGAAGAGAATCAGAGGAAAGACCACGAGAACGATGGATGGACAACTTACTAGAGGCACACTGAAAAAACCAACAGATCATATCTACAGAAAAAGAAGAAGAAGAATAAGAAGAAGAAGAAGAAGAAGAAGAAGAAGAAGAAGAAGAAGAAGAAGAAGAAGAGTTTTTTATGGTTTCTAGTTATTACATTTAGAGCAGTTTGAGAACGAATTATCGGTTTGAATATTTGGCAAGTACTGGTCAAAACAGATTTATTCGTACGTGATAATTTTTTATAGGGCGGCAGATTCGTGAAAAATTTTATAAGAATTGCACATTTAATGATACAAGCGTATAATTTGGTCCACATAAGCTGCACATATAAAGGTTCACATTTAGATATGAGGCCATCTAAGATTTTGCCTCTTACAAAAATGGCGGTCATTCAAAATTGGCGACTATACATATATGACTAATAGCACGATATCTTTTGAATGAAAAGTCCGATTTCAACCAAATTTGGTACTTGGGTTCGTTTTGTGATTTACAAGATCTATGTCGTGAGCTGGAAGAATGGGTTTACCAGAAGTTGTGTTTTTTCTGGTTTTTTATGTAAAACTATTTTATACTATGTAAATAATTTATTTTCAATTCTTTCACCCTGTATAACTATATTAGTTTTTCAAAATGGTAACACCACCATTGAAAAGAGCGTAACAATATGCTTTAGGAAATATTTTGAACTTTTTAGTTATGTTAATTATAATTATTATTTAATAAATGCATAACGTATCTTCACATGTACATATGTGTGGCAGATTCGTGCAAATATTATAATAATTATTGTACATTTAATGGTAGAGCCATACAATTTGGACCACATAATATGTAGTATATTATACTACACATACAAAAGTTCAAATTTAGATATGAGGCCATCTCAGATTTTGCCTTTTACAAAAATGGCGAGCATTCACAATGCGGCTATACGTATGTAACTAATAGCACGATAACTTTTGAACGAAACGTCCGATTTCAGCCAAATTTTTTATCAAGTTTCTTTTTTTGATGAATAAGATCGAGATCTTGAACAGGAAGAATCGGTTTACCAGAAGTTGTGTTTTTACTGTTTTTTATGTAAAAATATGTTGTTGTTTTTGTCAATTCTTTCACCCTGTATATAATGATTTTTCAAAAAGGTAATACCGCCATTGAAAATAGTGAAAAATATTTTTTAGGAAAGATTTTGAACTTTTTTGTTATGTTAATTACCATTTAATAAATGCATAACCTCTCTTCACACGTACCTATGTGCGGTAGATTCATGTTGAATGCCCGCCATTTTTGTAAAAGACGAAATCTGAGATGGCCTCATATCTAAATTTGAATCTTTGTATGTGTAGTGTGTGTGGTCCAAATTATATGCTTTTACCATTAAATGTACAATAATTCTTATATTATTTGCACTAATGCGCCGCACATAGTTTCATAGGTACATGTTAAGATACGTTATGCATTTATTGATTGGTAATTAACATAACTAAAGAGTTCAAAATATTTCCTAAAAAATATTTTTACGCTCTTTTCAACGCCGGTATTAACTTTTTGAAAAATTAATATATACAGGGTGAAAGAATTGGTACAAAAACAACATGTTTTTATATAAAAATCAGGAAAACCACAACTTCTGGTAAATCGATTCTTCCGGTTCAAGACCTTAGTCTTACACATCAAAAAGAGAATCTATATACCAAAGTTCAAAAGAATATAGTTCAAAAGTTATCGTGCTATAAGTCACATATGTATAGTCGTCATTTTGCATGCCCGCCATTTTTGTAAAAGGTAAAATCTGAGATGGCCTTTTATCTTAATTTGAACCTTGATGTGTGTAGTATATGTGGTCCAAATTATATGCTTCTACCATTAAATGCACAATAATTCTTATAATGCACGAATTTGCCATAGGTACATGTGAAAACACGTTATGCATTTATTAAATGGTAATTAACATAACTAAAAAGTTCAAAACATTTTCAACAAAATATTTTTACGCTCTTTTTAATTGCGGTATTACCTTTTTGAAAAATTAGTATATACAGAGGGTTAAAATTGAAAAAATATATTTTTACATAAACAACCAGAAAAACACAGAATTCTGATAAACCGATTCTTCCGGTTCACCACATCCCTCTTGTAAATAAAAAAACCTATATACCAAATTTGGTTGAAATCGGACTTTTCGTTCAAAAGTTATGGTACTATTAACACATAAGTATAGCCGACATTTTGAACGCCCGCCATTTTTGTAAAAGGCAAATCTGAGATGGCCTCATATCTAAATTTGAACCTTTATATGTGTAGTATATGTGGTCCAAATTATATGCTTGTATCATTAAATGTGCAATTGTTTCACATATCGGTCGCACTATTACGCACTGGTGGCACGACAAATTGTTTAAGGGTTAAACAATTTAAGTATAACTTACTGTGGTTGGAGGTTGCATCCAAGGTTCACCATCAATTTGCATGGGGAAAGTCTTTTTTGTCTTGATCAAAACTGAGGAACATTGTGCCAATCTTCTGCCACTAGCTCTCAGTCCTGTCCGAACTTGGCCCATATGTAGACAATTTTCCAGGCCTATCACTTCTATCAGCCCATCTCCGATATCTACAACAAGCATCAAAAATGCATAGAGAAAAAAAATGAATAAATCAATTATTTTAAAAACAATTCCAACTAATTTTAATTGCTTAGTGCTACATCTTTAGCGTTTAACACAATCTACAATCCCTTCCCACTAATTCTTCAACGTTAAAGAGGATGTCGGAGAATTTTCTGTTAAAAAAATGGAAAAAATACATTGCAGATATTCTATACCTTGTATCGCCACACTAAGATCCACAGAATTGAAACTGCTCGTACTAAGTTCTTTTTGTCTCTTTTTCGGCTTTTTCCTTCTCGTGCTTGACAGGTGCTCTCCCCAAAGGTTAGAACCTCCATGAGTATATGGAATATTTAGTAGAGCTATTCCCTGCAGAGGTGGACCGTTCGCCAAATCCAGACTTTGGTCGTCACACTAAAATATAAGATTTGTGTAAATAGACCAGGGCATTTAGATAGCACTAAAAACACCCGAATAAATAAATTTTTAAATACAGCACTTAGAGACCTGCAGTTTTTTGCATTATGTTCAGGATGACATCAGGAAAAAAGTCTACTATTCAAAAATAGATGGAAATGCATAATTGCACTGTAAAGTGCATAAAATGCATCCAAAATTGCATAGATATAAAAATAAATTCAAAATCAGTGTACTAAGGAACAAAATTTATTACTTTAGGGGTTTTTGGGGTCACTGAATACGATTACGCCATCAGAACTGACCCTTGGATCACCTGGTGTCTAAGGTCAGTGCAAGAGACGTCATCTTCTGGAGCTTCGATGGTTTTCGGTATTAAATCGATGCAAACGGATTACTCACGGGTTTTAGGGGTTACTAAGTACTGATATGCCATCAGAATTGACCTCCGGAGTACCTACGAACCTCCTAGTACCTAGGTACCTAATTGACCTCCGGAGTAGGGTTGCTACTAAGGCACGTCATCTTCTGGAGTTTCGAGTGATTTCGGCACTAAATTGATGCAACTGGACTATTCAGGGGGTTTTTGAGGTGGCTAAACAGGAATATGCCATCAGAACAGACCTTTGGATCACCTGGTGCCCAAGGCCACTGTAAGGGACGTCATCTTCTGGAGTTTCGAGGACTTACGGGTTTTTGAGGTCGCTAAACACGAATATGGTATCAAAACCGACTTCCTGTGCAACTGGAGCCCAAGATCATTGCAAGGGGCGTCCTCTACTGGAGTTTGAGAGATTTCGGCACTAAATTGATGAAAATGGATTACTCGGGGTTTTTGGGTCGTTAAACATGAATATGCCATCAGAACAGACCACCGGATCACCTGGTGCCGAAGGTCACTGCAAGGGACGTGACGTCATCTAGAGTTTCGAGGGTTTTCGGTATTAAATTGATTCAAACGGATTACTTGCAGGTTTTTGGGGGTAGCTAATCACGAATATGTCATCAGGATTTAATTCCGGAGTACCTGTTGCCCAGGATCGCTACTAAGGCACGTCATCTTCTGGAGTTTCGAGGGCTTTCGGCATAAAATGGATGCAAATGGATTACTCGGGGGGTTTTTTGAGGTCACCAAACACGAATAGGCCATAAGAACAGACCCACGGAGCACCTGGTGACCATGGTCACTGCAAGGGACGTCACTGTGCCATTCAATTGTCTTACTTATGCATATATAAAATTTATACTAAATAAAATAGAATATAATATAATACTATAAATTTATATATTTCCAGATCGATTTACTATATAGGACAATGTTATTATGCGTTGGTGTTATTATTGATCATAGTAATCACTAGGTACTTCAGAATCCTTCATCTAAGTCATATTCGTGTTCAACAATCCTAAAAACCCAAAAGTAATTTGTTTGCATGAATTTGGTACTGAAAACTCACGCAACCTCAGAAGATAATGTGCTTTAGGCACCAGGTGCTAAAGTGTGTGTTCTAACGGCGTATTCGTATTCAGCAACCCCAAAAAGCCATGAGTAATCCGTTTGAATCAATTTAGTACCGAAAACTTTCGAAACTCCAGAAGATGGCGTGCCCTAGGAACCAGCTGGTCCGGTGTCTGTTCTGATGGCATATTCGTATTCAGCAACCCCAAAAACTATAAGTAATCGGTTTGCGTCAATATAGTACCGAAAAACCTCGCCCAGAGGATGACGCCCCTTGCAGTGACCGCGGACACCAGGTGCTACGATGGTCTGTTTTGATCGCATGTTCGTGTTTAACGACTTTAAAAATCCCCCGAGTAATCCATTTTGATGGCATATTCGTATTTAGCGACCTCAAAAACCCTCTAGTAATTCATTTGCATCAATTAAATGCCGAAACCAGTCGAAACCCCAGAAGATGACGTGCCCTAGGAGCGACCCTGAGCACCAGGTACTCCGGAGTTTAGTTCTGATGGCAAATTTGTGTTTATCGACCCCAAAAAACCCGTGAGTAATCCGTTTACATCAATTAAATGCCGAAAACAGTCGAAACTCCAGAAGATTACGTATTAGTAGCGATCCTGGGCACCAGGTACTCAGGAATTTAATTCTCATGGCATATTCGTGTTTAACGACCCCAAAAACCCGTAAGTCATCCGTTTGCACCAATTTGATACCGAAAGCCCTCGAAAGTCCAGAAGATGACGTCCATTGCAGTGACCTTGGGCACCAGGTGATCCAAAGGTCTGTTCTGATGGCATATTCGTGTTTAACCACCTCAAAGACCCCCCGAATAGTCCAGTTGACGTGCCTTAGTAGCGACCCTACTGCGGAGGTCAATTAGGTACCTAGGTACTAGGAGGTTCCTAGGTACTCCGGAGGTCAATTCTGATGGCATATCAGCACTTAGTGACCCCTAAAACCCGTGAGTAATCCATTAGCATCGATTTAATACCGAAAACCATCGAAACTCCAGAAAATGACGTCTCTTGCACTGACCTTGGACACCAGGTGATCCAAGGGTCAGTTCTGATGGCATAATCGTATTCAGTGACCCCAAAAAACCCCAAAGTAATAAATTTTGTTCCTTAGTATACTGATTTTGACTTTATTTATATTTATATATTTATGCAATTTTGGATGCATTTTATGCACTTTACGGGACTTTTTTCCTGACGTCATCCTGAACATAATGCAAAAAACTGCAAGTCTCTAGGTGCTGTATTTAAAAATTTATTTATTTTGTGCTAAATGCCCTCATCTAAAAGAAGTAACAAAGTGGAAAACGTATAAAAACTTACGCTTATTTCGATGTGCTCGTGCAGATTTTTGCAAGAGGCCGAAAACTGTTCCGAAGTAGCGTATTCGAAGTACCAAAGTTTATTTTTCATTCTACTGTTAAATTTTTCCGGATTCTTTTCTCGTTCTAAGTGAAATTTGACACAAATAGCAGCATCCTAAAAGGATAAAAATATAAATGCCGATCTTACCACAAAAAATTTTACACAATTATTTACAACTAAGAAATTAAATAGAAAACTATAATACCTGAAGAAGAGGAAGAAACAGGAAATGAAGAAGAATCCAACATAGACACAGAACTAGAAATCACAAAAGAAGAAATACGCCAGTCAATGGGAGCAAGAATAGGATATTACCTCCGAATTCTATCATACTGCATGGACTTTAATGAAATTTTGGGCATAGCCTCTACTTAACTCCTAATTCAAAGTCTACCCTATGCCGATGTGTGCTTTTATCTTGGTGGTGGTTCCCACCCCTTCTCAGGGGTGGAAAATTTTTTGGTTAAACGGTTTACCACGGAATTCGCTAGAGAACCTAATTCTAAGCAAAAACTGTTCTATAATTTTTTTTTGAAAACTCAATACTTTTTGAGATATTCGTGGTTGAAAATTGACCATTTTCATTGAAACATAATACCTTTTCGAACGGTTTTTTGCGAATACCTTAAAAACTATGCATCTAACTAAAAAAACTATAATAAATATTTTTGTAGGTTATAAAAAAACAAAGAGACACTTGCCTTCACAAATCTTCTAGTTATAATATAAAAAGAGATGTGTTAAATGAAAATAGTCTGTTTTTTTGGTACATTCTTAAATTGTATTTGGTGTATTCAACTTGAAATAACAGAGAAACGGTCAATTTTAGGTATATAATGTTACTAATACCTTTTGTAGTACTTGAAAAGACCTTTAAAATGATATATTATAGGTCCATTACATTAAAACTAAGCGAGATAAGCTGCAAACAAAAGTGATAACTAATGTATTTAAAAAAAAATGGGAAGTAATTTTAACCCCCATCCACCAAAATGTAAATGCATCGTTTTCCTTCCACAATACCTTTTATTATAGTGTTATTTCTATGTTCCAAAAGTTGGACGGGTTTAAAATGAATGGTTTAAAAAAAAGATCAAATTCTAGAGAGCATTTTTAAATTTTCTTAAAAATCTTCCTTTTTCTCGATGTAACTTGAAAATAATAAGAGATACAGTAATGAAAAACAAAAAGGAAATTTTTATCTGAAAAAGCCCTACATTTTTGTGTGAGATCTTTTTTTCGTATCTCTTATCTTTGTCGAGTTACATGGAGAAAAAGGAAGATTTTTAAGAAACTTTAAAAATGCGCTCTATAATGTGATCTTATTTTTTTCAAAGACCATTCATTTTAATCCAGTCCAACTTTTTGAACATAGAAATAACACTATAATAAAAAGTATTGTAGAAGAAAAACGATGTATTTAAATTTTGATGGATGAGGGGTTAAATATACTTCTCATTTCTTCTCAATATACATTAGTCATCAACTTTTTTGCAGAATATCTCGCTTAGTTTGAATGTAATCGACCATTATCATTGCTCATTTTAAAGGTCTTTTCAAGCACTACAAAAGTTATTAGTATCATTATACACCTAAAATCGACAGTTTCTCTGTTATTTGAAGTTGAATACACCGATTTGAGCATGCAGCAAAAAACAAACTCTTCTTACCTACCATATCCCTCTTTGTATTTTAACTAGAAGAATTATGAAGGAACGAATCTCTTTGTTTTTTTATAACCTACAGTAATATTTTATATAGTTTTTTTTTGTTAAATTCAAAGTTTTTAAGGTATTCGCAAAAATCCGTCCGAAAAGGTGTCATTTTTCAATGAAAATGGCCAATTTTCAACCACGAATAACTCAAAAAGTATTGAGTTTTCAAAAAATAGTTATGGAACAGTTTTTGCTTAAAATTAGGTTCTCTAGCCTCTTCCGTGGCTATTTTAACCAAAACATGTTTCACCCCTGAGAAGGGGTTTCTTGAGCTATTCCCTACTTACTGTGAAAATATCAAGTAAATCGATGTAGTAGGATGGAATTCGGAGCCAAATACCTTCATTGACTGCCCTAAAATACGAAATAACATACAGTCGGAAAAATGAAAGAATACTCATGAACGATCACATCAATCACTTATTTTGTATTTGCTGTCTTCTTCTATAACAAACGTTTGTAATTTATAGAAAAAGGCAGCAAATACAAAATAAGTGATTGATGTGATCGTTCATGGGTATTCTTTCATTTTTCCGACTGTACGTAAATTAAAAAACAGAAAAACCCCAGGACCCGATGGGGTATCAAATGAACTCCTAAAATACGGAGGAGAAACCTTAATCAAAAACAAAGAGATCCTCTTTCAAGAAATAATATGTAGTCAGCGTGTACCAGACCAGTGGAGGACGAGTATAACAATACCTATACACAAGAGAGGAAATAGCAAAACCCTAGCAACTACCGTACCATCACCTTGCTGAGCACAACTTTTAAACTTTTAACAAAAAATACTTGCCAATAAAATAAATGAAGAATACACAATTAGTAAGGAACAACAAGGTTTTCGGAAAAATAGGTCCACAATAGACGCCATATTCATAGCCAGACAAATTGCTGAGAAAGCACTGAAATATAATAAACCTGCATTTATGTGCTTTATAGATCTGACCAAGGCCTTTGATTGTGTAAGATTGGAAGATGTGCTAAGATTGCTAAAGGAGAAAAATCAGCCCAATAAGGTGATAAGGATAATTAAAGACATTAATACGAAGAACAAAACCAGAATAAAAGTCGAGAATGAACTAACATCGGAAGTAGAAATCAACTCGGGAATCAGACAAGGCGATAGCTTGAGCCCATTGCTTTTTAATTTAGTAATGGACAAAATCATAGAAAACATTAAAGATACTGGAAAAGAATATAAGATGGCAGAAAAACAAATAAAAATCCTCTCTTATGCTGACAACGCAATCTTAATCTCCGATAACGAGGATAACCTACAAACTTTCAGTACAGTGGCGAAGAACTACAACATAAAAATATCAACAGCTAAGATAAAATCCCTGGTAGTGTCAAGGGAACCCATAAGATGCAAATTAGTAATTAACAACGAACTAATTGAACAAGTCTCGAGATTCCAATATCTGGGAGTCCAAAGTTATGGGATGTTAAAGAGAGCGTCCGAAAGCAAGCATATAAAGCCAATTACGTGTCACGTTGTCTGTGGGATGTCATTTGGAGAAACAAAGATATGAGGCTGGAAGGGAAAGTACGCAAATACAAATCATGTGTAAGACCGATCATGACGTACGCGATAGAAACAAGATGTGACACAGCAGAAACCAAGAGGATACTGAGAACATCAGAAATGAGAAAGTTGAGGTCAATAACGGGGAAAACACTGAGAGATAGAATACCGAATGACATAATAAGAGATCTCTGTTACATACAAGATATAGTACGGTGTGGAAGACAGAGACGACGAGAGTGGAATCAGCATGTGACGAGAATGGACAGCGAGAGAATAGCCCGTATAGGCAGGGATTCGAAGCCAACAGGCAAGAGACCAATAGGAAGGCCCTTTAAAAGATGGCGAGATAGCTGGCAGTCAACATCACAGCTACGGATACAAGCTCAAAATCGGTTAAGAACAGGTCAAGTGGCCTAATATAAGAAGAAGAAGAAGAAATTAAACCAAACCCTTGTAGAAATAGTGGCGCACTACAACTACCTCGGTACCATACTAAATGAAGAATAAAACTAAAAATGCTGGGATGCTACGTCTTCTCTGTCATTGTTTATAGTGTACCTTGACCGAAGATATGTGTGCAGAAAATTGGAAGTATTTGGATTGGAAGCCGTGGACTGACGGGGTCACAAATGAGGAGGTACTCAGAATAATCCAGATATGCCCTCCTTCAAGTCATCTTACAAGGAAAAATATTTGAAAAGCGAGGTCCAGGAAGAAGAAGGACATCCTGGTTAAATAACCTCAGAACCTGGTTTAACACAACATCTATGAAGCTTTTCCGCGTTGCCGCAGATAAAGTGAAGATTGCCATGATGATCGCCAACATTCGTCACGGATAGGCACATCAATAAAAATAAAGAAACTAAATATCTACTGTAGATTTGTGTTCTTTTAAAGATACATCGATATGATTATAGAAAACAGAAAATATGGAAACAATAGGAGGTAATTTGGATATTGTAATATAGTGCCAAATGTCGACATAATATCCAAACAAAGCAACTAAAGTAGGTACAGTCGGAAAAATGAAAGAATACCCATGAACGATCACATCAATCACATATTTTATATTTGCTGTTTTTTTCCATAAATAACAAACGAGAGAGATAGATTATTAATAATCTGAATAATATGTGATTGATGTGATCGTTCATGCGTATTCTTTCATTTTTCCGACTGTATGTCTGGTCATAAATACAGAGATAAGTAGGTACATATCCTAATTCATATAAAAACAGCTTCTTCTTGTTCTTCCTCTTTATAAGCAATTCTGCTTGTTCATTGGCGGACTGAAACCTCTATGGAAGGTTGTCACTCCATCTTTTGCGCGGTCGGCCGATACTTCTTCTATCGATTGGTGATTTATCTCTTGCTAATTTGACCACACGTGTCTTCACTCCTCTTTCGATCTCTCAGCGTATTTCCTGTAATTCTTCTCAGTACTCTCATCTCTGCCGTTTCCAGTAGTCTTTGTGTTGTGGCTGTATCGGGTCTTGTTTCTGATGCATATGTCATTATTGGTCTTACACTGGCATTATAAATTCTTTACTTAATTTCAGTGTTTTTTTTTTACTATATTAAGAAGATTAAATATTTAAAGACCGTAAGTCCATAAAATATTAATAACGAAGAAAAATTAGTTCAATAGCTGTTGAGAGGTAATTTATGTACTGAAATAAAGAGATGGTACTAAGCTAAGGTAAGCTAATTCCTTTCAACATCATAGGTGTGTTCAAAAACGATCTACAAAAAATTAATAACAATAACAATAAGATCAGAATAATAAAATAAGAATAATAATAAACAAGACGGTGAGGTCCTCAAAGTTCCATAGCAAGTTTTTTCTTTGTTTTTATCTTCCGCGGCTCTCTACTCAATTCGAAAGCCGCCTTGCTATGGACTGTCCAAGTTGCTCACCATATTTTCTCTATATACATACATACACATATTTATACTTTTAATACTTGACACTACAAAACTATTTTGGTACTTGACAGAAACATCACCAACGCATTATACATACGGCTAAGATATTAAGAATATTAAACGGAGCTGGTATCTTAAGTCTATGTAGCTGCTGAATAAATCGATCTGTTTCATTCTTATATTTTTGGCATTAAAAAAAAATATGATCTAAATCACCTTTTTTATCACAATTTGGACATCGATCATTTTCGAGAACACGAATTTTATGCAGGTGTGTGGGATAACAGGCGTGACCAAAACGAAGACGTATTATAGTTGTGATGTATTTTCTTGAATAATTATATGGCTGGAACCACGTTCTATTCGGTATTTTCTTTTGTATACTACAGTACCTAGAAGGGTTGGTATAAGTATGATGTAACCAAAATTCATTCCAAATTGTGAGGTATTTCATTTTAATATAAGAGACTGCATCACAAAAACTTACAGGATGTTTATTACGCAAACCATTTTTTACACTTTTTTTCGCCAGCATATCAACATGCTCATTATGTTCAAGACCGATATGTGCTTTAACCCAAACAAAATTAATCTTTTTTTATTAACTTTATGTAGTTCCAAAAATCTTTTTTGATTGCATATATGATATAATTGGAGGAGTAACTTGGGTACTTAGTCAAAACCAATGAGTTTAAAACAGACAGGGAGTATGATATAATTATTGCAGAATCAATTGTAGACTGACTTACATACGTCAAAGCTTCGCAGATTGCAATAGATTCAGCACTAAATATAGAAAATATGTTATCTAGTTTGTAGGAATAATTAATATTTTTGGAGGGAATATAAAAAGCACATCCTACACCATCCTCGGACTTGGAAGCATCAGTATATATAGCCACAGATTCTTCAAAGCTTGCTAGTATAGAGTTTAATAAGTTAATATTAATTAACATTTCAGTGTTAATATGTCGGTTTCGCCATATAGTGTTATTAAGGCATCCTGCCAGTTTATTTGCTTTTTGTACTTGATTTCTCATTTCTTTATCCAGGTCTTCGTAACTTATAATGTAATTCCAAGGTATTTTACTTCTATTACTTGTTCAATGCTGATACCATTTTACATCTGATTGGTTCTTTACTGATTACTATTGTTTTAGTTTTCTAAGATGAAATTGTCATATTGAATTTTTTGCTCTTATGTTAAATCTGTGGACTAATCTTTGCAGACTATCTTCATTTTGGTTCATCAGTATTGCGTCGTCTGCGTAGCAGAGTAATTTTACTTCTTTGTTTTCCATTCTATATCCTCTTCCTTTGTTGACGTTTTTGATGATTTCATCCATGGTTCAATTGAAGAGCATATGACTCAATGAGTCTCCTTGTCTTATTCCGCTGCCTATACCTATAGGTTGTGTATAGATGGACTATTAATTCTGACTTCCATTTTGTTATTTTAGTAGATGTTTTCAATAGTTCTTATGATATCTAGGGGGACTTCTCTATTATACAGAAGATGGATTACATCTTCGAGTCTTACTCTGTCAAATGCTTTCTTCAAGTGAATCAGACATGGTCTATTATACTCTAGTGATTTCTCAGTAATTTGCTATATGACGAATATTGCATCTGTACACGATCTTCCAGTACGAAAACCTTGTTGTTCATCTGCTAAACTTATCCTGTGATTCATTACGTTTTGTAAAATTATAGTTGTAAGTTTTAGGGTAGTATTCAACAAGTTGATACCTCTATAGTTTTCTGGCTGCTTTTTGTCTCCTTTTTTGAATAGTAGAATTAGTTCGCTCGTTCTCCATTCTTCGGGTATTTTTTTGTGTTTTATAATTTTGTTAATTAATGTTGTTAATTGTTCTGTCAATGCTGCTCCATAATATTTCAGTAATTCGTTTGGTATTCCATTCTTACCTGCAGCTTTTCTGTTCTTCAGCTTTTCAAGTGTTTTAGAACTTACTGTGTACTTATATTAACATCTTCGTTTGTGGTAATTTCTGGTGTTTCCGGTTCTAGCGTCATATGTTGTTCCTATGCATAGAGCTTTTTTAGATAGTTAATCCATGTATCCTTTTCTATGTGTTTTAGTTCTATTAGTTCCTTTACCTCTGTTCTTTGACCTCTTATGAAGCGCCATATTTCCTTTCGAGACCATAAAAATCATGTTTCATTTCTTTCTAAAAACGTTCCCAGTGATCATTTTTTATTCTTCTTACGACTGAATGTGTTTCGTTTCTTATTGTCTTATAATTATCGTATTCCTCTTGTGTCTTAATTGACATGTATTTTAGGTGAGCTTTTTTTTCATTTTTCCTCCACTTCTGTACAAAACCATGGAGTTCTTCACCTTGGAAGCGATTTATATTTATTAATGTTTCTTTCGCCAAGAACTTCCTTGGCTGAGGTTAAGATATTAGACTTAATTTTTGCCCAGCTTTCTTCGACTCCGTCACTTTCTGTGATGTACATGTTTCTACTTCTCTCCGTTATTCTTTTTTGAAATATGTATCTTGTGGAGTCGTCCTGTAAACTTTAGACTTTAATCTTGGTGGTGTATTCTGCTGTTAAAAACAGCTAATGAAGTTTATTGTTGCACATACTAGAACCGGTATGGTCTAAGTTTGATTAAAATAACTAAACGAAAAGAATAATTGAATCCAGAACGTTATGAAATATTGTTTAGGCTGTCGCCTCTTCAAGGTAGGTCTGCTCCTTTTTTTTGTTACGGGAGCTTATAATGGGGACGACCAATGTTATTTGCTAATGGTTGATTGTCAGAAGTGAATAGAGCGGGGAATTTGAAGATGGTGTTTAATAGCTAAGAAGCTAAGCATTTTTTTCGGAACTAGGAGAACTCAACCAAATCGTGAGAAGAACTACGATGTTACACGCCATACATTGGAATGGCTCTTAATCAGCATTTTAGCTTGCAGATTATGTTATCTGCTTTATCTTAGAGGAGTTTGCAGCCAACTGTAGAGTTTGACTGGAGGGAGTGGAACTTTTTCCTTGGGACGCCTGGTGAGTATACTTTAGCTAGACGGGGGAAATGACTCTTCAGGGCCTCTTTAGTTCTTATGTTGGAGCTATCTATCGTGCGTACGACGTAGACGGGGGAAAGGACTCTTCAGGGCCTCTTTAGTTCTTATGTTGGAGCTATCTATCGTGCGTACGATGTATCTTTTGTTGAGATAATGACTTTTCTCCTCTATAGTTGGGAGATGAGTCGATATGTACTAATACTGATGTATACCAAGCACATTTCCTCATGCATTTCTTCAGGATTTTTCTTTCAGTGGTCAAGATGAAATGATTTTGGCATTTGTTTAGTGACGCGTAGACATACTCATTGTATTCGATTACTGGCCTGATAAATGTCCTATAGGTGTGCAGGAGAGTTTTGGTAGAAGTGTTTCCAAATTTTCCAGATAATACGCTATAATATTAATATACCTAATAATATAAAAATAAGAACTTTGTTACTTACCACTCCTATAGAAAAATAGTTATTAATAATATTATACGGGATTCTGGTATCTGGTATTTTCTGGTCCGGATCAGGAGGTGACGTATCATATAAATCGATCATCCACCTGTCTAGCATAACAGTGGAAGCTCTAGCAATTTTGTGTAGCATCTTATGTATAGATTCCCCCTCGTATCCTCCTCCCCAACGAAGGCATCTGGCTAAGTCGTTTCCTGTTCCTAACGGAATCACTGCTACTGGTGGTTGACATTCTAGTTCGACTTTATCTGAAGATAAAATTGTTTATTAGCTCAAAAAGAGGCTTATAAAAGATATAAAACTACAATATTGATGTTGGAAATTAGTAATTAAGAATTGCTTAATAATTCTTCTTATGGTGTCATACCTCTTTTGGGCGTATCTTCTGCATATACAGTGTTGAGTGCGCTAATAACCGGCAAAATAACGCAAAAGATGGAAACATGATATGTTGTGAACTAAAAAGAGATGGAACTTGTAGAGGTGGGAAATTAGCGATAGAAACCTATAAATTTACATTACATTACATTACCACTATAGATAGTTTACCACCTTTAGACGTTAACTTAAGAGCTAGTTGACTTCAGTCACAATTATAGGTATGCCATTAACATGTTTTTAATTGTAAAGAATTATCAGAGCTGTTAGAAGTAATAGAACGAGTTAGTTTGAAAGCAAGACTGTCCTTAAATCAATAGAAAACAAAGATTATGATTAATGCGTTGATTAATTTGCTTTAATTTTTAAAACATTTTTTATTTAAAAACTAATTTCAAAATTAAACAGACACAGTTTTCTCATTACTTCAGGCTAAAATAATTCAGCTACTACACTGCCATATTTTGACGTTTATTTGTGTGTCAGCCTCTAAGGATTGTGATGTCGCCTGCGGTCGCCATTTGGACGTGTCGACAGGAGTCAAACGTTAAAATGTCCTCAAGTGGCTACCTTAGTAAGTACTCAACCCTCAAATTACTATACCCTGTTTTTAAACCAAGAGGAGTAAACTCAAAAAACTGATTCACACCCAAGAAACTCACTAGAAAAATCGCCAAAATATATCTTCTTATAAATATTATATTATACTAATACGTCGCTAAAGAGTTCTAAAAACAATTGTTTTTTTTATATAAAAAAAGAGACTAAAAATCTAAAAATTAAAGGAATATTGCAGAAAACAAAAAAATCGCTGATATAACTTAATTAACCTATAAAATGCCAACAGTGTCAAAATTTCATAAATGTCAATAGTGTCAAAATTTAATAAGAGTCTAGGAACTAGAGAAGCACTATTTTGTATGCTCGTTCTCTTACAAAAAAGTTGTGAATTCCGAAAGAACATTTATGTTTGTTTCATCGACTTCGAGAAGGCATTCGACCGAGTACAACACGATACACTTTTCGATTGCCTGCAGGCAGCAGGACTTGACCACTACGATATTAGACTGCTGAAATACTTATATTACAACCAAGTAGCCTCTATCCAAATTGGAGACAGTCGTACTGAAAAACTACCGATAAAACGTGGAGTACCGGAGTATGACAAGGTTGTGTTTTATAACCCACCCTTTTAAATATATACTCTGAAGAAATCTTTATGGAGGCTTTGGATGACAGACAAGAGGGAGTAAGGCTAGGCGGAGAAGTAATTAATAATATTAGATACGCTGACGATACAGCCATTCTTGCTGAAAATTTACAAGATCTTCAGACACTACTAAATCTAGTCAGTGAAGCAAGTTATCGGAGAGGCCTTTTCACCATTTCAAAGAGAGGCACCATTTCAAAAATAAAGTGGATGGTAGTTGGA
The DNA here is from genome assembly GCF_917563875.1 of Diabrotica virgifera virgifera. Classification (NCBI taxonomy): domain Eukaryota; kingdom Metazoa; phylum Arthropoda; class Insecta; order Coleoptera; family Chrysomelidae; genus Diabrotica; species Diabrotica virgifera. Next base: position 71,656,773 of record NC_065444.1, read on the forward strand.
AAGATTAATATAGATCAAGGTCAGCTTTCTCTTGACGGAGAGGAGTTAGAACGGGTGAATCATTTTAAGTACCTTAGCAGCTGGTTAAATGTGGTTAATTGTGACTCTGATGAAGAGATAATAACTAGGATCGAAATATTACGGAAGGCTTTTATGACCTGGAAACCAGTTTTATGTAACAGAAACCTGTCGATGAATATTCGAAAGAAGGTCCTGAAATGTTATGTGTGGTCTATCCTATTGTATGGTTGTGAGACATGGACGTTAAAAACCACAATGCTAAACAAAATAGAAGCGTTCGAATTGTGATGCTATCGACGAATCCTAAAGATATCGTGGGTTTCGCACACTTCCAATGAAGATGTTCTTCAAATGATGAATTCAGAACGTCTGCTCATAAGCATCATAAAGAGGAGAAAAACAGAATACTTCGGCCATATAATTCGAGGACCTAAATACCATCTGCTTCGCCTTATAATACAAGGAAAAGTGGAGGAAAAGAGATGGATTGGTCGAAAGGAACTTTCATGGTTGCGTAATATTAGACAATGGTGTGGCTGCACAGTAGAAGAATTATTTCGCGCAGCAGCCGATAGAGAAAGGTTTCAGGAAATTGTAAACATGATAACGGCCAACGTCTGGTGCGGGAGCACGCCAAATAGAATTCTATTTTGCGTGCTCCCGCACCAGACGTTGGCCGTTATCATGTTTACAATTTCCTGAAACCTTTCTCTATCGGCTGCTGCGCGAAATAATTCTTCTACTGTGCAGCCACACCATTGTCTAATATTACGCAACCATGAAAGTTCCTTTCGACCAATCCATCTCTTTTCCTCCACTTTTCCTTGTATTATAAGGCGAAGCAGATGGTATTTAGGTCCTCGAATTATATGGCCGAAGTATTCTGTTTTTCTCCTCTTTATGATGCTTATGAGCAGACGTTCTGAATTCATCATTTGAAGAACATCTTCATTGGAAGTGTGCGAAACCCACGATATCTTTAGGATTCGTCGATAGCATCACAATTCGAACGCTTCTATTTTGTTTAGCATTGTGGTTTTTAACGTCCATGTCTCACAACCATACAATAGGATAGACCACACATAACATTTCAGGACCTTCTTTCGAATATTCATCGACAGGTTTCTGTTACATAAAACTGGTTTCCAGGTCATAAAAGCCTTCCGTAATATTTCGATCCTAGTTATTATCTCTTCATCAGAGTCACAATTAACCACATTTAACCAGCTGCTAAGGTACTTAAAATGATTCACCCGTTCTAACTCCTCTCCGTCAAGAGAAAGCTGACCTTGATCTATATTAATCTTTCCAACTACCATCCACTTTATTTTTGAAATGGTGCCTCTCTTTGAAATGGTGAAAAGGCCTCTCCGATAACTTGCTTCACTGACTAGATTTAGTAGTGTCTGAAGATCTTGTAAATTTTCAGCAAGAATGGCTGTATCGTCAGCGTATCTAATATTATTAATTACTTCTCCGCCTAGCCTTACTCCCTCTTGTCTGTCATCCAAAGCCTCCATAAAGATTTCTTCAGAGTATATATTTAAAAGGGTGGGTTATAAAACACAACCTTGTCATACTCCGGTACTCCACGTTTTATCGGTAGTTTTTCAGTACGACTGTCTCCAATTTGGATAGAGGCTACTTGGTTGTAATATAAGTATTTCAGCAGTCTAATATCGTAGTGGTCAAGTCCTGCTGCCTGCAGGCAATCGAAAAGTGTATCGTGTTGTACTCGGTCGAATGCCTTCTCGAAGTCGATGAAACAAACATAAATGTTCTTTCGGAATTCACAACTTTTTTGTAAGAGAACGAGCATACAAAATAGTGCTTCTCTAGTTCCTAGACTCTTATTAAATTTTGACACTATTGACATTTATGAAATTTTGACACTGTTGGCATTTTATAGGTTAATTAAGTTATATCAGCGATTTTTTTGTTTTCTGCAATATTCCTTTAATTTTTAGATTTTTAGTCTCTTTTTTTATATAAAAAAAACAATTGTTTTTAGAACTCTTTAGCGACGTATTAGTATAATATAATATTTATAAGAAGATATATTTTGGCGATTTTTCTAGTGAGTTTCTTGGGTGTGAATCAGTTTTTTGAGTTTAGTCAGTGAGAAGAATAAACAGAATACTTCGGCCATATAATTCGAGGACCTAAATACCATCTGCTTCGCCTTATAATACAAGGAAAAGTGGAGGAAAAGAGATGGATTGGTCGAAAGGAACTTTCATGGTTGCGTAATATTAGACAATGGTGTGGCTGCACAGTAGAAGAATTATTTCGCGCAGCAGCCGATAGAGAAAGGTTTCAGGAAATTGTAAACATGATAACGGCCAAACACGGCACATAAAGAAGAAGAAGAAACTTGCCCGAGGTTGGACCAAACAAGCATTACGGCGCGGTAATTTGAATTACTCCTCCTAGTAAAACACAGGGTACCTACCTATAGTAATTAAAGTGTTAGTTAGATTTGCTTTATTGTCTTCAATCAGTTTTTACTTTATGCGCTTTATGCGAAATTAAAAAAAAATTAATTTCATGTTAACGTCATACGTATAATTTTATGACTAACGACAAATAGCCCTTATAAGCTAACGTCTAAAGGTGGAAACTAACTATCGATAATTAATGTAATGTATTAAATTTATAGGTTTCTATGGATAATTTCCCACCTCCACTAGTTTCATATCTTTTTATTGCACAACGTATTATGTTTTCCATCTTTTTCGTTATTTTGCCGGTTATTAGCGCACTTAGCACTGTATCTATTTTGTATCTCATTAAGTGTACATAGTTATACGGGATCTACAGTATTGCTTCGATTTTAAATAAGTAATTGAATAATACTCAGTGTTTTGGTATTCTGTATTTAGTGGTAATCAAGCACACTTCATTCAGTACCACAGATGGATACACTCACTACAGAATAGCACAGTAAAAGTATAATAAGGAAAAAACTAACACCCAATTGAATAAGGCAATGGGATAAGACAGGGGGTCCTTGAGTCCTCTATTGTCTAACCTGATCATGGATGAAATAATAAAAAAAGTAAGAACTAATAAAGGTTACCAAATAGGAGAAAAACAACTTAAAATATTCTGCTATCCAGACGACGCAATACTAATCTCTCAAAGTGGAGATGATTTTTACAACGTATGCTGCACCAATTTGACCACCAGAAAGTTTAACATGTCACCAAAAAAGACAAAATGCATGGTTCTAACAGCAAATCTACTATGATGTAAATTAGAGCTGGAGTGTCAGATACTAGAACAAGTAGTGTTAGAGTTTAAATATCTAGGCGCCACACAATCTAGCTACAGAAAGCTCGAAACGGAAGTGAAAGATCAAGTAAATAAAGCAAACAGAACCGCATGTTGCCTGAATGAAACAATATGAATAACTAAAAATTGAGAAAGAAATGAGTCATAATTTATAAAACAGCTTTCAGACCAATAACGATATACGCGAAAGAAAGACATTCTGATGCAGAGAGGACAAAAATAATTCTAGAAACAGCACAGATAAAACCCTTCAAAAATTGATGGCAAGAAACTATGGGACATAGCTAGAAGTACCGATATACGACGGAGATGCAAGGTGGACAACGTTAATAACTGGGTAAGAAACAGGAGAGTAGAATGTAACGACCACATAAACCGAATGACAACAACAAATAGAGTAGTAAAGACGGCGAGAGATGGTTCCTCAATAGAAGGCGATCAGTGGTAGAACCACGAAAACGATAGAACTACAACTCACCGGAGGCAGTGAAAAAACAGACAGAGTAATGATTACACAAAAAAATGATGAAGAAGAATTTTAAAATTTAAAAATACAAAAAACATAGTATAAAGCTTTCTGCTAATCTAAAGTACCGCCTGCAGTACCTCTTTTTTGTTTAGGGCTAAGATATTATTTATAGTCCATTTTACATCTATCTAGAATTTATTGTTTGAACATTTCGTTTTCCTTTCAAAAGTTGCCATTTCTATGTTCACGTAATTAATTACGTACCTAATCGTTAAATGGCTGGTTTTGGTTGAATTTTATGTTTGTTAACTACTAAAATTTTAATAAATACCAATACACACGCGTTGATGGTACTTGCTCTGATATTTTTAAAGGATATGAAATACTTACCCATAGTTTCTAATACCCATCCAACGGTACCATCTCCTCCGCAGCATACTACTTTAAAATTAGGAACGTCTTTAAACATGCTAAGACCAGCCATGGGACCACTACCACCGCCCAGGATATGTACTTGTCTCGGGTTGAGTATGTATTGAAACTTTCTGAGGATTCTGGAGCCCTGTCGGCCGCCTGATTTCGGGTTAATGAAGACCAACAGGGGTACGGAACTTGGGGATATCGTTATTTGGAATGACATGGCCGGTTGCTTGTTTTGTGATATGGTGCCCTTCAAAATAATAAACAAAGAGATAAAATATTTAGGCCAGGGTAATAAGACAAAAATATATTCTGTTCGTGACACTTCAGCAGCCAGGGTACTGAAGCGTTTTTTCGACAGGTAATACCCATAGGAACAAATTATAACTATTTCCTGCGTAAGATCTGGCGGTCATTTTTATTTATAAACAATTAACTGTCAAAAAATGGCATTTTCCCTTTTTTTTCAAATCAACGGAAAACAGTGAAACTTTGATTTTTTTAGTACAAATATCTATCTTCGAGATTATGAAAAAGCTTTAAAATGACTTACAAAGTTTGATATACTCATTTATTGTTAATATAATTGTGAAAAACGGTCGGAATTGCAAAAAAATATTTTCTCAATAACTGTTGTAAAAATTAGTGTACAGCTTTGAAATTTTTGTCAAATGAGGGTTCTTTGGTGCTTAATATGTGACAAAAATTTCAAAGCGATTCATTCAATTGTTTAAATTTTATTCAAATTGTTTATCCCAGAGAGCATTTTTTTGCAATAACAAAGTCAGAAAAAAATTTCCTTAGAACCATTCCACAGGTGTCAAATCAAAGAGCATGAGCTACATTTTCAACATAGTTTAAAAAAGTGTTTTAAAAAACTTTTTGAATAACTTTTTCCAAAAAAACTTTTTACCTTGTTTTAAGTGCACAACTACCAAGTAATGTTATCTATATCATAATTGATAAAAAATTGTAATAAATATGTATAATTTCTTATATAACAAAATAAAAGTTTATAAGGAAAGATTTACGATACTTTTGCATACTTATTTATTACTAATAAATATGCATTTTTTATTCACTTTTTTTAAACCAAGTTGAAAATATAGCTCATGCTCTTTCATTTGACACCTGTGGAATGGTTCTACCTAGAATTGGTGATTTTCTTCTGACTTATGTTATTGCAAAAAAATGCTCTCTGGGATAAACAATTTGAATAAAATTTAAACAATTGAATGAATCGCTTTGAAATTTTATCACGTATTAAGCATTAAAGAACCCTTATTTGACAAAAATTTCAAAGCTGTACACTAATTTTTACAACAGTTATTGCGAAAATAATTTTCCGACCTTTTTTCGCAATTACATATATTAACAATAAATGAGTGTATCAAACTTTGTAATACGTCATTTTAAAGCCTTTTCCATAATCTCGAGGATATTTGTACTAAAAAAACCATAAGTTTCCCTGTTTTCCATTGATTTGAAAAAAAAAAGTGAAAAATGCCATTTTTTGACACTTAATTGTTTATAAATAAAAATGGCCGCTAGATCCTACGCAGGAAATAGTTACAATTTGCTCTTATAGGTAATAGAGAGATTTTGCACCTCTTATTTTGCAATTCCGTTATGGTTATCGTTATACTACGTCTGCGCAGTAGCGAATATATGATCCGTTATCGTTATTAAACATAAGGGATTCCGTAATTTAGGGAGGTTTAAAGTAGTGCTTATCGTTATGGTTATAGTAATGGTTAAATTGCTTTGTTGCCAGAATGTAAAAAAAATCAGTAAAATTACATTTACATAGATTCTAATTTTGATTACCTATAAATTAAAATATCAAAAACTGTTCAAGTATATGCTTAAAATTACAATAACGTTGTGAAGTAAGGTTATGTTTAAATAACGATAACGATGATACGAAAAACCTACTTGACAAGCTGCAAAAACTCTGCTTTTTAACGTTGCCGTAATCGTTATGCTTAATAAAGTTAACCATAGCGGAGCCAAAATCAGCGGTTATTTTAAGAGGTGCAAAATCTCTCTATTACCTGTCGAAAAAACGCTTCAGTATCCTGGCTGTTCAAGTAACATGGAAAAAACCTTATTACCCTGGACTAATTCAGATGTTGAACAGGTTGCATATGTGAGACCATAGTAAATAAAATAAAATATAGACTTACTCATAATCACTTTTATTTACCCCAGACGAGCTCAGTTACTGCTATTTAGGAACTGATGGCTTAACTAAAGGCTTAACTGCATTGATTAACAAATATTTGGACAAGTTCTTGAGGAGCAAGAAGGAGTAAAAGACGAGTACTGTTCAAAAACCAGTGCTTCCTTGTATCGGCATCATTTAAGTTTCCTATACCGAGACATGATGATGATTTGAATATTGTAGAAAGTGAAACCGGTCGTCTGGGGGGTAGGTATGGGAAAAACCTACCGGTTAAAACCTAAAACCGGTTTTTTCACTCTGCAATAATCGGTTTTTCCGGTTGTTTTTTTATCCCGGTTATAACCGGTTTTTCTTTTTAAAGTAATAAGCGGAGAAAAACCGGATAAGTTACCTCTTCAATAAATAGTGAATTTAGAAAAAAATGGGAAAATTGTTTTTAAATATTATGGAGTCCTTATTTTAATCCTCCCTCATCAGGGTGTTAGTAAATAAGCATGAAAAATTTTAATGACTAATTCTACATGAAAAATTAATGCCAGTTTGCTCTATAAACATATGTCCGCAAATGCTTAGTTTCGGAGATACGGGGTGTTGAAATTTTTATTTCAAACTGCCAATTTATTTATTGCTCTAAGACCAGTTGAGCTATGAAAATGAAATTTGGTGAGTTTTAGGAGGTAGTTATTACGAATTTTTTGACATACAATTTAGAATTTTGTATTCATCATTGGCGCGCCTACGGCCAATGGTCTGAATTATTTTAAAGAAAAAAATAGTATGCCACTGAGATATTTCGAATTAGAAATTATTTTTAAATTCCACGTCTAATTTATGATAAAAAACCTCTCTTGCCTTTTTTTGATATGATGCACCGTTTTTATGCAGAAAAATAAAACATCTGGCGCGTATTTTTCATTTCTTAATACATCATCAAAAACTATCCAATATAATAATACTAAACTACAACAATAACAGAAAATATTACTAATAAGATTTCAACTAGGTGCAAAGCTGCAAGAAATGTTTAAAATGATCTCCTTTACAGATAACAGAAAAATTTTATATTCATCATCGGCGCGCATACGGGTAATAGTCTGAATTTTTTGAAGAAAAAAATAGTACGGCACTGAGATATGTCAAACTAAAAATCATTTTTGAATTCCTCGTTCAATTTACGATAAAAAATCTTTCTTTCCTTTTTTTTCATACGAGGCGCCGTTTTTATACAAAAAAATAAAACATCTTAACGCTTACTAAGTATTTGAGGTAGTTTCCATATGCATAGAAACTAAGTTCAAATACTTTGTAAACGTTAAGATGTTTAATTTTTTTGCATAAAAACGGCGCCGCATATGTAAAAAAGGCAAGAAAGATTTTTTGTCATCAATTGAACGAGGAATTCAAAAATGATTTTTAGTTTGACATATCTCAGTGGCGTACTATTTTTTTCTTCAAAAAATTCAGACCATTACCCGTACGCGCGCCAATAATGAATATAAAATTCTTCTGTTACCTGTAAAGGAGATCATTTCAAACATTTCTTGCAGCTTTGCACCTAGTTGAAATGGTATTAGTAATATTTTCTGTTATTGTTCTAGTTTAGTATTATTATATTCGATAGTTCTTGATGATGTATTAAGAAATGAAAAATATGCGCCAATATGTTTTATTTTTCTGCATAAAAACGGTGCATCATATGAAAAAAAGGCAAGAGAGGTTTTTTATCATAAATTAGACATGGAATTTAAAAATAATTTCTAATTCGAAATATCTCATATCTTTTTTTCTTTAAAATAATTCAGACCATTGCCCGTAGGCGCGCCAATGATGAATACAAAATTCTTAATTGTATGTCATAAAATTCGTAATAACTACCTCCTAAAACTCACCAAATTTCATTTTCATAGCTCAACTGGTCTTAGAGCAATAAATAAATTGGAAGTTTGAAATAAAAATTTCAACACCCCGTATCTCCGAAAATAAGCATTTGCGGACATATGTTTATAGAGCAAACTGGCATTAATTTTTCATGCAGAATTAGTCATTAAAATTTTTCATACTTATTTACTAACACCCTGTATAAGCTAGATAGCTAGTACATAAATATTATTCTCCAAACCAAGTATTGGCTGAACGATAAACACGGATTTGACTATTATAGATCTACTGTCTTTTTATCAGTGTGACAAAATTGTGGATTACTGTAAATGTAGAGCCCAAAGCTCATAATAATAAGCAAGAAACAGATTGCAGGTCAAATCTACGTCAACCAAACCGCACTAGAAAGAGTGATGAACTATAGCTACTTTGGCACCATAACAAATGAAGAATGGACCCAGAACCAGGATATAGGTAAGTGCGGTCATCGGAAAATATTAATCCCCCTTCCAAAAGTAAGAATGTGGCGATGCTATATCTTTTCTGTGCTTTTTTTGCGGTGTAGGATCGTGGATTTTGAACGAAGGTATGTGCAGGACATTGAAAGCATTGAAGATGTTGCTACATTATATCGGAAAATACTTAACATCTCGTGAACTAAGGAATAGTAAACGAGGACGTCCTCGAGTAACCGAATAGTAAACCGAGACCACCAGATTCGTCCTGTTACAAACCATCCTGGACCGTTTACATATCGATTGATTATCTTGGTATCGATGTACGCTTTCAATAGTATCGATATTGATAATACTGATACCGATTCGAATGGAGAATCGCAAACTAATGCGCAATGTAAATGTTAACATTGTAGTCAAAGGGGTATTGGATATTGATTAAAAAAACCGGACACCGGTTATTGGAATAACTGGTTTTTTTCACCGGTTATAACCGCCAGGTTAAAACGCAAGTAAAAATAACCGGTATAACTGAAAACCGATGTTTTGTCAACAACCGCCATCCCTACTGGGGGGTAAACAAAAGTGATTGTAGGTCTTTAATTTATTTCAGTTGGTTAAAATATTGCTTACATATTGTTTATAATTATTGTTGTGTTATAATGTTATATAATTTTGGTCAACTTACATTATCATGCCCGTATTTGGATCCCCTTTTTTGTACAGATCTTTGTCTATCTAATACAATGGGACATATGGAGACTGGTGGTAAAATATGGACGGCATGTTCTCCAAGTCCACATTCCGCTTTAACTTGGGCCACACACTTATTGTGTAACTAAAAATCAAATAATTTAATGTTAGATAAGAAGGTAGAAACTATTTAAAATCATCAAAATTTAGTCTTTTAACAATTCTTTGTATTGAGTGATTAACGTCTCGACGTTGAATATGACCGAACCAACTTAACCTATGATCACCATTTTGGCATCAATTGGTGCCACACCTAGACTTTCCCCCATTCTCATTTCTAACAGCTTTTCATCTAAGTATTCTCATTTCCGTCACATGCATTCGTTATATATACAGGGTGCGCCACACCTCTAGTTTTCTTTGATTACGGCTAAACGATGTGCTATACAAAAAAATTGATGTGTATCAAAGACGTCTTTAATTTAATATTATTTTCGATTATACAGTTTCAGTCGGAACAGCGGAATGAACCAAAGTTGTGTTTTCATTGAGTTTGTATAAATGTACGTATCCATATATTGGTGCTCCGTGCTCCGTGTAGTTGCTCAAATGGATACAGCATGACCACTCGTACATATAAACCGCAAACCGGTTGAATCGAAGAGGGTGAGTGCCGAGCGGCGAACACCAACGTATCCAGTGGAGCTGCTACACCGAGCACGGAGCACCCACGTATGGATACGTACCTTAAGGTTATATAAATAGGTAATAATTTACGAAATATTTGCACCTTTGTTGAGGAAAATGGTAATATTTAATAGGCTATGGATTAGGTTTGAAAGGTAATAGAAATGTAAATGACATGTCATGATTTTCTAGTGTAGTGATATTTTTAAATAATTTAATATTTTTGAGATCTAGCTGTCACAAGTATATAAACTATTCACAAGAGTTATTACCAACAGACTAGGAAGTAAGTTGGATTTCTATCAGCCAAAAGAGCAAGCAGGTTTTAGAGCAGGATATGGCACGAATGATCATTTACAAGTAATTAAGAAAAGAGTGTTGAATATTAGTCCTAATATTTGTTGACTACGAAAAAGCTTTTGACACCATAGGCCATCAAAAAATGTTAAAAGCCTTAAGGTGAAACAGTAGCGATCAACAGGTAGCGAAAACGCGTTCCAAGATTGCGGCTGTAATTTTGAATATTTTTTCGAGATATTTGGCACACGTATTCGTAATAAAATAAAGAGTGGCAGTACAGAGCCCAATTTGAAAAATATATTAATATGTGGAAATTACTCTGTAATTAAATACAATATAAAAAAAACGAGCCTGTACCGCCATTAAGAAGAACAAAGAAATACACTTTCTTCAAATAAACTTTTTAATCCGATGCCTAGATTTTGTGTCATTTTGGAACTACAGTGGAACCCCGATAAGTCGGCCCCCGATAACCCGGAAGTCCGGCTAACTCGGACCGATTTTCATCAGACAAACATTTCAACAATAAAAATGTATGTATTATGTTAAAACATTTTATCTGTAGCCGCTTCTGGAATGTCTTAAAAATATCGAATTTCATTGATAAAATATCCCACCGATCTTCGCTTCGACCATAATATAATATTTGAGAGATAATGGGTATTTGTGTAATTTGAACTGTTCGATAGTAAAAATGACTCATGGCACGCGGCGGCAGAGCGACGTGTATATTATCTCAGGCTATCAAAAACAACAGTCACCTGTTATTCCTTTATTTATTTCCAACTGTCTTAGCATTGTTTAAAGACTATTTAAAAAATTCTTTTTCAAACTGGTCTTTTAAACAATGAAAGAGCCACTGTTCTTAAATAACATAACATCGTTCCGATGGCAGACGAAATTGATACAACCGAAACTGACTGAGTTTTTTTACCTAGAAATGAACAATACTCTATACCAGCGTTTCCCAACCGGTGGGTCACGACCCACTAGTGGGTCGCGGGCGGCTTTAAGGTGGGTCGCGGAGTGGCTCATACAGTAGCTGAGTAGCGTACAGTGACCGTGCTCCTTATTTTTTTTTCTATCATAATGAGTGAGGGATGGGTCGCAAATATGAAAAAACATCAGAAGGTGGGTCGACAGACAGAAAAGGTTGGGAATCACTGCTCTATACTCTATACTGTCTATCCATACTTACTACACTCTATATAACTATAGGTAGGTAAGTTAGATGTGTACTGTGCATATATATTTAATGTTATTTCAATTGTAACGGACTTTATCTATAAGTATACCGTATTTTATTAATTTTTACCATACTCTCCGGCTAACCCGGATTTTCGGTATCCTGGATCGGCCGCGGTCCCGATTAATCCGAGTTATCGAGGTTCCACTGTACTAAAATTTTTTATTTCATTAGTAGTTCCAAAATAACACAAAATCTAGGCATCGGATAAAAAAGTTTATTTGAAGAAAGTGTATTTTTTGTTCTTCTTAATGGCGGTACAGGCTCGTTTTTTTTAATATTGTATTTAATTACAGAGTAATTTCCACATATTATTATATTTTTCAAATTGGGCTCTGTACCGCCATTCTTTATTATATTACGAATACGTGTGCCAAATATCTCGAAAAAATATTCAAAATTACAGCCGCAATCTTGGCACGTGTTTTCGCTACCTGTTGATCGCTACTGTTTCCTCTTAAACAACAAACATATCTAACACCCCTGTTGAGCTGGCTACCGCACCTTGCAGAAATTAAAAAATAAATGGCGCTAAATTACGAGCTAAATATAAGCTTTCATATCCCGCCGATTAAAAGCTTTGAGTTTTGAGTTACACTGGGCAGGAATTTAATATTTTTTGTATTTGGGGGGGGGGCTGAGTCAACTGCTCCTCCCACTACTTAACAATAGAGATATTGAAACGATCTTTACGGCAGGATTTCGAGCTATTTATGAGCTTTCGAAGTGATATATTTTCGATTTTTGAGCTCATTCCCTTAGCCCCAAAACAAACCCTTTAATTAATTCAACTCAAGAGAAAAATTAAAATATATCGTATCGCGGATATAATTCATATAGTGGATAAATTCTAAGAAAAAACTCTTAGAATACGCGCATTTTGATTACTGAGCTACAATCTTTCGCAAGAAAACCTCCAATCTTCCCGGTTTAAGAGAGAATTGTACCTACATAAAATAAAATTAATTATTTTGTGACTACATAATCGTTTACTAATTTATGAGCTCGATTAGTAAACGATATATAGTGGCAAAATAATTAATTTTGTTCATTTTAAATACAATTCTTTCTTAAGTCAAGAAGATGCGGAGGGTTTCTTGCAAAGGGTTGTAGCTCAATAGTGGAAATGCGCATATTTTAAGAGTTTATTTTGAGTTTATTCAATTTTTCTCAACATTTTTCTCTTGAGTTGAAGTAATTAAAGGGTTGTTTAGTGGTTAAGAAGATGAGCTCAAAAATCGGAACTATATCACTTCGAAAGCTCATAAATAACTCGTAATTATGTCGCAAAGATCGATTCAATATCTCTATTTTTAAGTGTTGGGGGGCTGAGTCAACAAAACATATTAAATTCCTGCCCAGTGTAACTCAGAGGTCAAAATTTTTATTCTGCTGGATATGAAAATCCATATCATAAAATCCAGCTATTAATATTCACCATTGGCGCGCATACGGGTAATATAACGGCTCATATTACCCGTATGAGCGCCAATGCTGAATATTAAATTTTTAACAAAGTAAGTTATCAATCGAAGTTGCACAGAAAACGACAATAAATATCGTCTCCATACCACCAGATTGACAACAGGTCCTTTCTTTGGTTACACCTCCTGAGATTTTCAAAATTTATAAATCATACAGGATGCCGAGGAAATTAAGATGAGAGAATTTTAAATAACTCTCAACTCATCTGCTCAGCGTGGTAAAAGCTCCATCAAGAAAGATTCCTTAATACTCAAACAAAAGAGTAAATGAATTAAAAATGTATAAACATTTTCAATTTCTTTGCAACACGAAAATGCAGCAGCTGCATAATACTATGGTAAAATCTGAGAGTACAGGAAGAGTCTATACCGGTTTCGGGGGTTGTTTCCCCCTCATCAGTAGTCCCATATCCTTTTCTCTCAGATTCTTTCACGTACCACATTTTGGGCCTTTCCGAATTGCAAAGAAAGAAATGTCACGGACGAACTAGGGCCATCTACCGAAAAATAAAGTAAGTTATCAATCGAAGTAGCACAGAAAACTACAATAAATATCGCCTCCATACCACCAGATTGACAACAAATGGAATACTTTCTTTGGTTACACCTCCTGAAATTTTCAAAATTTATAATTAGTTCATCCGTGACATTTCTTTCTGCACTCTCAGATTTTACCATAGTATTATGCAGCTGCTGCATTTTCGTGTTGCAAAGAAATTGAGAATGTTTATACATTTTTTTTATTAAATTTTTGCTTGTATATTAAAAAATGTACAATAACTACGTCTTAAAACTCACCAAATTTTATTTACATTTAAAGCAACAAATAAATCATCAGTTTGAAAAAAAAAATTCAACACCCTCTATCACTGAAACGAAGCATTTGCGGACATAGGTTTATAAACAGAACTGTCATTATTATTTCATTTTTCAAAACCTCTTGAAGTTTGCCATACTTATTTTAAAACACCGTGTATTGATGAAAAACATGGCTAATTGTTAAAGTACCTACTTTTTATGGTCAAACATAAGCGAATTAATAAAAACAAAATAATGTTGAGAAAACATGAGGCTATAGTTGGGTTTGAATTTGAGTATTTTATAAATGCTAGAATATTCCACAGGGTGATGCGAAGTTTGAGAAAAAACACAGTTTCGTTGGTACACCCGGTATACAATGAAAATTTACCTGTTTAGCCACAATATTATTACAGCGATATTGTTAAAAAATAAGGCTATAATATATTAAAAAATCACTTAAATCGGACAACAGGTCTAGGAAATTCGAGACATCAAAAATGACCAATTTTTAAGGTGTCCGGTTAATTTTGCACCCCAGTGTATATGCCCCAACTTTTACCTTCCCATTTTCTTTCGTATCTATTGCGACACATGAGTAATTGAACTTTCTTACACTAATGCCGCACCCTGTATAAATATCTTTGACTGAAATATAAAATTTTACTCTTATCTGTCTTTTTTTTTCAAATCCATAAAGTTTGTACAAATATCACATCATTTTATTTTGATCTTGACGCTAAAATGGAAATAATTAGTTTTGTTGCTTTTGACATAATCGGCAGCATAACTTCCACGTTTAAAGAACTCATTAAAAATTAATTTAAAATTAAATGAATGTTAATGAAAAACGTTGCTGAGATTTGTTTGATGTTTTATATTTCTTTGAACAACATTAGAATAACAGGCACAGTTGCCTTGATACAGTTGAATATTTTTTCACAGCGAGCGAGATCCATGACGTGGAACAAATAGCAGCATCGAAAAGTTGAGACTTACAAATACGGAATTTATAATAAACTTTTTAATAATATATACGTTTTTAAGTCTCAGGCAGATGTATTACACGAGTTTCAATCGCAACAAAAAGAAATAAAGTACAGGGTTATTCACTATATTTTGACCCCCCGTAAACTGCTTTATTTACAGAATTAGAAAAAAATGTATAATACAAAAGTTATTTGATTATAATTTTTTGACATAAGTATATATATGGTACTAGTGACGTTATCCATCTGGGCGTGATGGCGTAATCGACTATTTTTTTAAATGAGAATAGGGGTCGCGTGCTAGCTCATTTGAAAGGTTATTCAATTCCCTATTCAGTAATGGGACTCCGTTAATCTAGATTACTTGATACGTGGTCGAAATTATTTTTCACTCATTTCATCATTCCCCGTTAGAGGACAGTCTAACCATACTCCTCTTCGTTTCGTTATGGTACAATTCAGTCTTCTTGTAAAGCCTCTTTGACAAGGAATAGATTCCGAAACATCAGATGTCAGAGGATGGCAAGAGACTCGAATTGAATCAGAATGAAACGATTATTTTCTTTTTGTCATACCTTACTCGGTTTTAGAGTACAAAATGACCACATTTCATATAAGTAATCTCCGACGCATTATTGGAGTGTTCTCCTAGCGGCGCCGCTTGGTACTAGTGTACCTCGGTTAACATATTACTTAATACGTGGTCAAAATTATTTTTCACTCAGCTAGATATTCCTCTACCAGGGCCATAACTGTACCAATTTTTTTCTGGAGGCTTAGTAAACGACGAATAGCTATTTTTAATTCATCCCATAAATGCTCAATAGGACTGCGATCTGGGCTACATGCAGGCCATTCTAATCTTATCAATACAACCTCTATTTAAGATATTTATGTTTATGAGCCAATCAGTGTTTCTATTTACAAAAAATTGTATAGCTCCTACAATAAAAGAGATATTAGGATAATTTAAAAAGCAAAATCTTAGGAATATCTCCAGGATAATACAAAAGGAGTACGTAACAAAATCAGCCCTCCAATTTCTCCACGGAATTTTTTAAAATTATTAGAATATACAACGATTTCATTCACCCCCGTATAATGCCATCTAATAGGTCTGGATCCCGCGTATGAAAAAAAAGTTGATTAATAGCAAGCTGAAAATTTGTTAATAGCTTAAGGGTGTCTAGTCGGATAAACTTTGATATATGGGAACACTGGAACAGGGGCAGTTTTAATTTTGGAACAGGTTAAAAATTTGGAACGGTCAGACCACGAAAACGGCACATTTATTTTGTCCGACAGAACAGACTTAAACTCTCCGAACAGAGATTAAACTCTCATGCAAAAATCAGACTGCTATTTATCACCTGTCATAATTCCTGTCATTTGACATATTCTACATGTTCCACTTATTAAAACGCCCATTTGGTGATAAATAGCAGTCTCATTTTTACATGAGAGTTTAATCTCTGTTCGGAGAGTTTAAGTCTGTTCTGTCGGACAAAATACATGTGACATAATAAGTTTAATGAGTCATACACTCAAAATATTTTTAAAAATTATACACCGGAGAATACATAACAAACTTGAGCAGGACATAAGCGACACGCAATTTGGATTTAGAAATGCAATGGGAACGAGGGAAGCCCTGTTCGCTGTAAATGTACTTGTGCAAAGGTGCATGGATGTTAATCAGCCAGTATATATGTGTTTCTTGGATTACAACAAAGCCTTCGATAAGGTCAGACATAACCGCCTTATCGAATTACTTGAAAAGAAAAACTTAGATATGAGGGACATCAGGATCATTAGTGCTATCTATTATAATCAGATCGCTGTGGTAAAAGAGAACAACGCCTTTTCAAATGAAATACAGATTGAGAGGGGCGTCAGACAGGGCTGTGTCCTGTCTCCTACTTTGTTCAATTTGTATTCAGAGGAAATAATCCAGGAAGCACTAGAAGACCTAACCACGGGAATAAAAGTAAATGGCCGACCAATCAATAATATACGGTTTGCCGACGACACTATTTTATTAGCCGAATGTCTTGAAGATTTACAACAAATGGTTGACAGAGTGGTAGAAGTCAGCCAAGAAAACGGATTGTCCCTAAACACAAAAAAGACACAATTTATGGTAATCACAAAAGCTCAGCAGCGCCAAGAAAGCGTAACAATACATGGAGAACAAATTAAAAAGGTTGAAAAATATAAATATTTGGGTACAATAATTAATGAAACTAATGAGTACACAGAAGAGATTAAAGCAAGAATAGGACAGGCAAGAAATGCTTTCAACAAACTGAAAAAAGTACTCTGTAGCAGGGACATTACAATTTCTTTAAAGATAAGACTTCTGAGATGCTACGTGTTCCCCGTATTATTCTATGGGTTGGAGGCTTGGACATTAAAGAAGGATGTTTCGGACAGATTAGAAGCTTTCGAGTTATGGGCCTACAGAAGAATATTAAGAATAAGTTGGGTGGATAGAGTCACGAACATCGAGGTGTTGAGAAGAATGGGAAAAGATAAAGAGGTTTTAAATACAGTTAAAGTCAGAAAACTACAATATCTGGGACATGTTATGAGGGGCGAGCGTTATAACTTGTTACAATTAATAATGCAAGGAAGAATACAGGGTAGAAGGAGTCGCGGAAGAAGACGCATCTCCTGGTTAAACAATTTGAGAGCTTGGTTTAATTGCACTTCTGCTGATCTCTTTAGAGCAGCGGTATCGAAAGTGCGAATTGCCGTGATGGTTGCCAACCTTCTTAGAGGAGATGGTACATGAAGAAGAAGAAGAAGCAGTCTCATTTTTACATGAGAGTTTAATCTCTGTTCGGAGAGTTTAAGTCTGTTCTGTCGGACAAAATACATGTGCCGTTTTCGTGGTCTGACCGTTCCAAATTTTTAACCTGTTCCACAATTAAGACTGCCCTGTTCCAGTGTTCCCATATATCAAAGTTTATCCGACTGGACACCCTTAAGCTATTAACAAATTTTCAGCTTGCTATTAATCAACTTTTTTTTCATACGCGGGATCCAGACCTATAAGCAAAAAAAATTTTGTTACCGAAATAATAATAAACGACACCAAAACAAGTACCTATAAACCAGGGGTGGGCAAAAGCCGGCCCGCGGGCCGGATCCGGCCCGTTTGCTTACTTTATCCGGCCCGTTGAGAAATCCCGCAAGCATTCTTTTAAGAGCGTAGATGTAATGCTTTTTAAATGCATTCATTTTTTTTGAAACTTGAGAAAACTAATATCTATTTTTGAACAATTTAAACGCATGAAACATGAAATATTACATTATTACCGAGGGCCAAAAGGCCAAAAATGCATCTAAAAAGAATTGGTCCGAAATTTTGCGCCTACGCTCTTAATATATTGTATGCAATTTTGTTGAAATCAACAGTATTTTTAGTGTTCGTAGTGTTCATATAAATAATGAATATCTATCTTCTGCTTTTCTTAAAAGCATCTGTGTGTTTAACCCGGTCCAGACGCGAATATTTTTCGGCCAGGGTATTTGTCGTCTACCAGGACACCTTTTCCTTCGATTTTACCCTTCATAATCAGCTACTGCAACAACTTACGATAATGTACTTATCATTTTCAAGTATGTGCTTTTTCTCCTTGCCGTCTTTCTCCTTTTAATGACGGTCAAAAGTTCTCTGTTCTTTTTTCATTCTGTGCAACACCATTTCGTTCGTAATATGACCGGTCCATGGTATTTTCAAAATTATTAAGTCAGCATTAATAATCCAATAAAGAAGAATAGTGTGGACATAACATTAATATTATTATCCCGGTTTTTTATAGCGTTCTCCGCCTTCAGGATCCCAGTTTCCAGCTTCGGCTATCGTTGTATTAGCCAGGGTGAAGGTTCCTTTCCAACATTACCTTCTGAATGCCGCCTAGCCAGGATTGCTTTGGCCTTCCTCTCTTCCTTCTTTCCCTTGGCATCCATTTTAAAATTTGTTTTGGCAGCCTGTCGTCGTCCATTTTTTCTACATGACCATACCAGATCAGTTGTCTCCTTTGAATTTCGTCTATGATGGTTGGACATAACATTTTACCATCCGATATCAGATTCGCAGATTTAAACTTTGGTTTCTCAGAAATTTTCTTATCTTCAAAAAGAATGCTCTTGATTACTCTATTCTTGATCGAATTTCTGAATTTCATTTTTATCTGGATCCTTGTTATGGCTTAATATAATGGACCATATTAAAAATTTCGTAATTTTACTGGGAACAAATTGTTCGCACGTAGACACAAGTAAGACAATTTATTATTACTATTATTTATTATTAACAGACAAATGTATTTGTCCAGATGCTCTAAAATGATACTTATAGTATTTTTGTCAAATTAATTTCTTGGGCTGTGAAAAACCTCCACCAAAATCATTAGTGTGTGTGTGCAGCGTCATACTATACTGGGTATAGTCCTCCGGCCCGGGAGACATTTTGAAAATTTCATTTTGGCCCGCGCTTAGAAGTATTTGCCCACCCCTGCTATAAACTGATGCAAGAATTTTAAAAATGGGAGTATAAATAATAAAGTTATAATGTTAAACAAAATGAAGCAACTAGAACATTGAGCTAATAAAGAAAATGTACATGACGAATAGATTCTATAATATATTTATTACATTTTGAAAGCTCTAAATATAATCACTAAACATATTTTTTAGAGAAAAAAATGAAGATTTTTTAAATTGTAAACAAATGACATGTGGGCTGTTATTATAAAGAAATATTAACAATCCAGTAATAAGAAGACATACATATACATACAGTAATAACGCACTATAAGAAGTGTTTACTTCTCTCGAAAGCTTTGATAACGAAATAGAAAAATAATAACCATTTTTTCATTCACAATACATTATTAAATATTAATAAAGGTAAACATCGAGATGTGCAAAGGACTAACATTATTAGTCCAAGATCTGGGAGCGGATTTTGCTCGTGACAAGTACTATGGACAAACTATACGGGGATATGTTGAATTAGTTGTGTACATGACTTTCACCTACGGGCGGAAACCCGAGTGTAGTTATAAGGGATCAAAGTCGCGGTTTTTATTTATTTTTTCTTGTGACGCTCATGATCGAGATAGTGCACCAAAATTTGGGAATAAGTAGATCATGACGTAACTAAGCAAAGTCTCCAGGGGTGGAAAGCTGCGTGGGGGACAAAGGGATGCGGGAGGGATGAATAAAAAAATTATAAGGGGTTTTTTGTGACGCTAATGATCGAGATAGTGCACCAAAATTTGGGATAAAGTAGATGATGACGTAACTAACCAAAATCTCCAGAGGCGGAACGCTGCGTGGGGGACAAAGGGGTGGTGAGCAGGGGTGAATATAACAATTATAAGGGTTTTTTGTGACGTTCGTGGTCTAGATAGTGCACCAAAATTTGGGAGTAAGTAGATCATGACGTAACTAAGCAAAATCTCCAAGGGCGGAACGCTGCGTGGGGGGCAAAAGGAAGGTCGGCAAGGGTGAATATAAAAATTATAACGAGTTTTTTGTGACACTCATGATCTAGATAGTGCACCAACATTTGGGAAAAAGTAGATCATGACCTAAGCAAAATCTCCAGGGGCGGAAAGCTGCGTGGGGGACAAAAGAGTGGCAGGCAGGGGTGAATATAAAAATTATAAGGGGGCTTTTGCGACGCTTATGATGGAGACAGGGCACAACAATTTGGGAATAAATAGACGATGACGTAACTAAGCAAAATCTCCAGGGGCGGAACGCTGCGTATGGGACAAAGGGATGGTGAGCAGGAGGGAATATAAAAATTATAAGGACGAACGTCACAAAAAAACCTTTGTAATTTTCATATTCACTCCTTCCCTCCACCTCATTGTCCCACATGTAGCGTTCCGCCCCTGGAGATTTTGCTTAGTTACTTCAGCATCTACTTTTTCCCAAATTTTGGTGCACTATCTCGATCATGAGCGTCACAATAAAAATAACAAATTACGCGACTTTGACCCCTTATAACTGCCCTCGTCCCCCACTCTTGTTTCTGCCCGTACGGGAAAGTCATGTACACTGTACATAACTGATTCTACATATCCCACATATAGTTTGTCCATATTACTTATAACGAGCAAAATCCGCTTCCATCTCTCCGACTATATGGACTACTTCTATATACACAAGCTATAAACAATATAAACCACTCACCGTTATTTGACACCACCTACAATGTAGTCCTGTGATGCCTGCTTTCACGGGTTTCCTACATCTGGCACATTTTCCGTGACAATTTCCTTCTACCCAATGGTGCTGTAACGTTTGGCAAGACTTTTTACTTTTTACGTAGGTTGCTATGCAGCTTGCTGGAGCTCTAGCGACACATCTTTCGTGAACAGTATATTTGCAAACTGAAAATGAAGGTACGTCATAATATCATAAATTGACAAATCAGTTTGCGTTTTTTGTAGTTTAAATTTGTTGCTTAAAATTTATGGTAGATTAGTATCGAATAACTCTAATAATTGATTTTACAATGTAAGATACAGGGTGATTCATTAAGGAATCTCTGAAATGTACACTTGAGAGCAAAAAAATCGACTCACCCGATGAATTATACCCGTTAGATGTCACGAATTTCCTAAACCTCTTGTCCGATTTTAGTGATTTTTTTAGTATGTTATAGCCTTATTCTTTAACAATATCGCTGTAATCATACTGTTGCTAGGCAGGTAAATGTCATTTTATACCGGGTGTAACAATCATACTGTTTTTTCCTTACTATGTTTTCCTTAAAGTTCGGAACACCCTATGGAATATTCTACACTCGGATGCAAAAAAATCGATCGCCTTAAAAATTTGGTCAATTTGATGTCACGAATTTCCTAAACCCGATGTTCGATTTAAGTGATTTTTTTACCATGTTATAGCCTTATTCATTAACAATATCGCTGTAATAATATTTTTATTAGACAGGTAGACAGCCATTGTATATTGGGTGTACGAATCAAACTGCGTTTTTTTCTCAAAGTTCGTATCAACCTGTGGACTATTCTAGCATTTTTAAAGTACTGAAATTAAAACCCGACTATAGCCTCAGGTCTTCTTAACATTCTGTTTTTAAATTCATTCGCTTATGTTGGATAATAAAAAAGTTAGGTCCTTTAACAACTGGCCATGTTCGTCATCAGTACAGGGTATTTCTAGATAAGTGCGACAAACTTTAAGGGGTAATTTTACATGAGAAAATAAGGACAGTTTGCTGTATAATCATATGTCCGCAAACGCTTCGTTTCCGAGATACGGGATGTTCAATTTTTTTTACAAACTGACGATTTATTTATTGCATTTGAGATATGCAAATCAAATTGGTGGGTTTTTAGACGAAGTTATTGCACATTTTTTGACATAAAATTAAGAATTTAATATTCTCCATTGGCGTGCATACGGGTAATATGATCGGTCATAATACCCGTTTGCGGGTTACATAATGTTGCGCCTTACTGAGTTACAGGGTGTTTTATACAAAAATTTAAAAAGTACTTGTACCCAGTGCTTTAAAAGTATCTGAAGTATCTTTGTCATACTTGGCAAAAAGTGTAGGTATTATACACCCTACCAAAATATTTTAAATAAACGTAGTCTGGCTACTATCAGAGGCGTACGACAGGGGAAAGTGAATGGTTGACCCTTCCCAAATTCTGCGCCACTAGCAATTTTTCGATTCTCCTATACTTTCTTTGTAAATAATATCCTCTTCATTCGTAACGATAAAATGATTAGTTTTTGAGATATTTGAAGTTAAAATGAAGCGACACAATACGTTAATCAAATGTAATTTTAACTTTAAATATCTCGAAAGATAACGACTTTATCGTTACGAACAAAGACTAAGTTATTTGCATAGAAAGTATTGGAGAATCTAAAAATTACACTAAGATAGCAATTCCGACAGTGGCTTAGAATTTGGGAAGGGTCAAACATTCACTGTTTCGCGTCGTACGCCTCTGGAAATAGCCAGAAACGTTTAGTTATCATAATTTAGTAGGGTGTACAGTACCTATACTTTCTGCCAAGTATGACAAGGATATGTCAAATAGTTTTAAAGTACTGGGTACAAATACTTTATAAATTTTTAAACAAAACACCACGCAACTCAGTCAGGAGCCACATTTTTTTTTAAGTGATTTGGGTTAAATTTTAATATTTTGAGGTCTAGAATCTACAACTCAGAGATTGGATATTCTTAATGAATCACCCTGTATATAGTTTTATGTTTATATCTTATGAAAGTCCAATCGTCAGAGACGAAAATGGCACTAAACCTCTAAAAATCGTACAGACAAGCTAAATTTTGCTAAGAATATCAATTTTAAAATCAATGAGAAAATCCCAGTACCTGGCTGTATACCATAATTAAAAAATATACAGAAGTAAAAAACTTCGTTTGCATAATGGTATAAAAAGTTTATTAAAAAACTATTGAAATGTCATCCAAATGGATTGCAAAACGTTTTCGATCTAAACCTGATCATCTTCAGTGCGTTCTGCTTAGTACATGAAACTAGCACCCTATTAAAAGTGGTAACATCGAGATATATGATTTACATGTTAAGATTATGATAAATATAGCGACTCCAAGTCGATGTTAAGAGATTATATATATTAATAGTGCTCAGGGCAACATGGTTCCCTGCTCGAATAGAACGTGTGGTTCTTGCCAGTTCAATGGCTGTTGAATTGTGTCCATTGAACTAGCAAGAACCACACATTCTATTCGCATCTATTCTAACACTTATTTCGAACGCACCGTGTAACAAATATTTGTCAATAATAAAAACCATCTGTTAATATTAAAACCTGTACGTGAATTATTCATTTCATTAAAAATAATTTTAATAGTTAATTTATAAAAATGTTCGTAATAATTGGTATTTATATACACTCAGATGCAAAAAAACGTAACGGAGAAAATTTTGGTCAAATTCAAAGTATTTCAGTTTTTTTTTATTTTTAGCCCTATTTTGATGATTTTTTAGCACACTGTGTAAAAATTTATAAATTTTAATTTGGCATAGTGAGTTTTTTAATAAAATTTTGTATGGGATTTATTATACGGGGTTAATCGAAAGTTGATTTTTTATCCTAGATTTGAAACATCCTGTGGAATAATTCCGTCAGCTGATTTTCGTAAAACCTTGTTTTTAGGTTGCAACCATGTCTTCTAAATATTATGTTTTTTGTTTCATGTGAAAATATGGATTAGTTCATTTTTAGGAGCGAAATGACTTTGCCACCCACAATTTACGACTTTTCCTATTATTACCATTACCTTTTGTATTAATTTGTAATACGACGATGGGAGCTTTGTTGACTGATATCGAAGGAATGTCATATCGACATCCCAGAAGCACTGTATTTAAATAATGATTAAAAGCAACGACATGATCTTGGTTTTAATGAGCAAAGATAACAATAACAAAACAAAAAAAGCAATTTAAATCTAAGTACGCAAATAACAAAGAAAAGCTACTAAAAAATAACTTAATACTTTGTATTGCCTCCCCTAGCCTCTATAACTGCCTGTACACGTCGACTCGTGCTGTCTATGAGGTTGCGAATATCATCTTGCTTGATGTTTTGCCATTCCTCTTCTAGAGCCAAGCGAAATTAGTTAATTGAGGCTGGTGTGACTTCGCGACCTCTAATATTTCTACCAAGCATGTCCCAAACGTGCTCTATTGGGTTCAGATCTGGCGAACACGCTGGCCAGTGCATTTTATTAATACCAACTTCCTCCAAATATTGCGTGACACACATTGCAGAGTGGGGTCGCGCATTATCTTGCATTAACAGAAAATCATCGCCGATATATTGAGAACAGGGTACTACGTGATTCGCTAAAATTTCCTCAATATACTGGTGTGCAGTCAACGAACCCTCAATAAATACCAATTCAGTGTGCGCTTCTCGGGATATTCCTGCCCATACCATCACCGAACCCCCTCATGACGCGGGGACTGAAAGCGCACTCCGCAAATCTCTCTCCAGTTCGACGCCATACTCGTTCTCTCCCATCCGATGAGTGAAGACAGTATCTCGACTCATCCGTAAAAAGAACATTACTCCATTGTCCTAAATTCCAATGTAAATGTTCCCTAGAAAATTGTAGTCTAGCCACTCTGTGCCGTGGAAGTAATTTGGGCCCAGTTGTTGGTCTGCAACTTTGCAAACCAAATTCATGCAATCTTCAATGCGACGAACTGTAAATACACTAACATTATTGCATCGAACCCGTTGAAGCTGATTTCTTGTTTGCACCGCTCTTAAATGACGATCCCGCAAAGCGTTGACTCGTATAAAACGATCATCTAAAGCGGTAATTTTGCGTTTCCTGCCAATTACCCCTTTACGCTTGTTTGTTCCAGTTCGTATAAAATGTTCCACTACCCTTTGGATGGTAGAACGATGAGTGTGTAGTACTCTAGCCACATATTCATAATTTCTCCCATCTTCAACCAGAGCGACGGATTTCGCACAATCTTCGATACTAAGAACCATGATCAATCATAGGTAAACAAAATGTAAGTGTCAATATGACATAACGATAACAGTCACCAAACCCACCTCGTCGTATTACAAAATAACTCCAAAATAATCATAATTTAAAAAGTCCTAAATTGTGGGTGGCAAATTCATTTGGCTCTAGAAAATGAACCAAGGCATATTTTGACATGAAACAAAAAACACAATAACTACTTGAGAGACATGGTTGCAACCGAAAAATAAGGTTTTACGAAAATTTGAAAATTGAATTATTCCACAAGTTGTTTCAAAGTTAGGATAAAAAACCACCTTTCGATTAATCCCGTATAATAAGTCAAATACACAATTTTATTAAAAAACTCACTATTCCAAATTGAAATTTATAAATTTTTACACATTGTGCTGAAAAAATCATCAAAATGGAAAAAATTGAAATACTTTGAATTTGACAAAAATTTTCTCCGTTGCATTTTTTTGCATCTGACTGTATATGAATTGTTTATGTGTACCAATGAAATAACAATAAAATATTAAAACTCATACAAATGTCATTGAAACTAAATTTTTTATAAAACTTTGTCAATGTAGAAGTTATAAATAAACAAACCACCAATTACGCAATGCATTGTATTAGTCCGTTCTTTAACGGTAAAATATTGCAAAACCTCTAAATTTTAAAGAACCGCTTGGATTGACATGAAATTTGGCATACACATAGCTAACAAGTCAAAGAAAAAAGTGATATTGTGCCGAAATGTGCTTTTGCCCTGGGGGTGGTTTTCACCCTATCTTGGGGGTGAAAAAATATTCGTCCAAAGAAAGTCAGGAAATGGATAAACTGGCTAATTTTAAGTAACTTTTGTTCTATAGAGTTTTTTCACTAAGTCAATACTTTTCGAGTTATTTGGCAGTGAATATGTTCATTTTTTCAACAAAATAACCACGCTTTTAGACGGTTTCTCGCAAATAACTCAAATAGTATGTATTTTGTCGAAAAAGCATTCTTAGCAAAAATATAGCCTGTAAAAATTTTTAAAAAATGGTGTATACATCACGTCTCTCCACCTAGCAGAAGCAGAGTTATAGCTAATGAAAAATAGGTTCATATTGGTCAAATTCCAAATGGAATACTTTAACGTGAAATAACCAAAAATGAAGCACATTTCGGGGAAAACTCATTACAACTTATTTAAAGTGTTTAAAAAAAGCTTCATTTTTGTTTTATAAAAAAAATTTCTAGCATCAAAATTAAACAAGTTACGCTCAAAATAAAGTTAGTCCCTTTTGGTTTTGGTAAAAAAATCGAGAAAATCACCCCCTAATTAGTATCTTAAATGAACTTAATCGTTTCGACTTCACAAGTTTCTTGACTCGTGTATATATTGTTTATATTGATCTGTAAGTTTCATCGGTTCATAGTCCTTATTATTGAAAGGGCTGTAGTTAAAAGGGGTTGAACGGGTCACTGATCACGAATGTATGCAAATTTTGAAACAGCAAATCTTAATCAATTTTTGTCTAACAGAAAAACAAAAAATACATGATATTCAGAAAAGCAAATCTGACTTTTTTTGTTTTTCGAGATTTTTGGTATCTCTAACAATTTTTAAGTTATTTTGAAAAAAAAGCATATTTTTCAAAATTCAAATTTTTAAAAATTTTACTTTGAAACCAAATTTTTTCAAAAATAAGCACTTTGAATCGATCAAACTTACAGATCATATAAACACAACATAAGTAAAATAATTTGTGGAGCGGTAACAATTAATTTAATTTAAGTTGCTAATTAGGGGGTGGTCTTCCCGATTTTTTTTTTGCAAAAACAAAAGGGACCAACTTTATTTTGAGCGTAACTTGCTTAAATTTAATGCTAGAAACTTTTTGTAAAAACAGAAATAAAGCATTTTTTAAACACTTTAAAAAAGTTATAATAGGTTTTCCCCAAAAGGTGCTTAATTTTTTGGATATTTCACGTCGAAATATTCTATTTGAAATTTGGTGAATATGAATCTATTTTTCATTGGCTATAACTCTGGTTCTACGAGATCCAGAGACCTAACGCGTACACCATTTTTTTTACTTTTTTATAGGCTATATTTTTGCTAAGAACGTTTTTTTTTCGACAAGGTACTTACTTTTTGAGTTATTTGCGAAAAACCGTCTAAAAATGTGGTTATTTTGTTGAAAAATGAACATATTCACTTGCAAATAACTCGAAAAGTATTGACTTGGCGAAAAAGCTCTATAGAACAAAAGTTACTTAAAATTAGTCAGTTTACCCATTTCCGGACTTAGTTTGGACATATATTTTTTCACCTCAAGAGGGGGTGAAAGTCACCCCCAGGGCAAAAGCACACATCGGCACAATATCACTTTTTTTCTTTGGCATGTAAGCTATATGTATGCCAAATTTCATGTCAATTCAAGTGGTTCTTTAAAATTTAGAGCAAGAACCGTGAAAGAATGGACTATATTTGATATAAATTAAAATCATTTATTGCGAAACATTTTGATGGCAGCGCTTTGTTTGCATTTTTTGAATTTAATTGCACATTTTGATACACTGAAATATTTTAGAACAGTAATTAAATTGTTTGGCAGTTGCATATTACTGTCTTTTGTTAAACTTATATTATTATACATAAAATATAATCAATAATCATACTAAAATCAAATTTTTCTAACGATTGACCTAGTGCGAAATTTATATAAATATTTTTGAGGCATTCTTAAGGGGAAAGGAACAAAATGCAAAATTTTGACGCCTGTCAAAATTTTCAATGTATTTTAAATGTAATCATTTTTTTCGAATCCTGAGAAAACTTATAAGTATTTTTGAAAAATTTAAACGCAGAATGAAGATTACTTTATTACCGAGAGCCGAAAGTCCCTTAGAATGAATAAAAAGTTTCTTTTAAATGGGATATTTGAAATTAAAAATCACACTAAATTTTCTCTTAGTTTTTCACCCCTGTAACATGTTAGAATAAATATTATAGAAGTTTTAAGGGACCTTCGGTCCTCAGCAATAATGTAATCTTTCATTCTGCGTTTAAATTTTTCAAAAATACTTATTAGTTTTCTCAGGATTAGAAAATAAACGAATACATTTAAAACACATTGAAAATT
The DNA here is from genome assembly GCF_917563875.1 of Diabrotica virgifera virgifera. Lineage (NCBI taxonomy): Eukaryota > Metazoa > Arthropoda > Insecta > Coleoptera > Chrysomelidae > Diabrotica > Diabrotica virgifera. The sequence goes on from NC_065444.1 coordinate 71,685,369, forward strand.
TCGACAGGCGACATTTTGCGCCTTTACCCTTAACCAGAAATAACTACAAAAGTAACCTAAACGTGATTGCAGCTCCGACATTGCAGCTTCCCAAAGGCCATTTTGTTGACAATATTGTGGGCCAGGTTAGATTATGGATTACTATTAGCAAACATAACTCATATTAAGGATAATGTTACCCCGCCCCGGTTCCTGTTATGTAAGGAAGCATCAGGGGTTTAGCAATAAATCAAAACCAAACCAAATACCTAATATGCTCAAAAAAAAATTCAGTTAATGTAAGTTTAAATATTGGTGAATATGAGGTTGAGAAGGTAGAACGCTTTAAATATCTTGGGGTCTTAGTTAATGGAACTAATGATAGAAGCATAGTAATCAAAGAATATAGGCAAGAAACAGAACTTACTGGAAATACAACTTCCTCAAAGATAAGAAGCTTACTTAGAATACTAAACTGATAATTTACAGAGCAGCAATTAGACCAGTAATCACATTTGGTGCTGAAGAAATGTGTGTGACACACAAATATGAAGAAATATTGAGCGTCCTAGAGAGAAAAATAATGCAGATGATAGCAGGCCGACTAAACTTAGGTAATAATGAATTTAGAAAACTGATGAACTACGAAGTAAGAGAACTTTTGAAAGGAGAAGACATCGTCAGATTTATCAAGACACCGAGACTCAGATGGAAGTTAGGAAATGGGTAACTATAAGCAAAAACAGGAACGAATTGTAGGGGAGTGCAATTAGAAAGAAAACATGCATTGTTTCGGAATAATTCAAACAAGCTTATATTTTTCTAAAACTCTTTTTGTTAGTTTATATACATGTTAAAGTAAAAAGTTCTACTCGAAAATTTGTCCGCTAATTGTTTATTAATTGTTTAAACAATAACAATTGTTTTGTATAAATCATTTTAAAAATATCGTTGAATTCATCATTTTACTCTGATCAAATATGTTTCTATTTTGTGTTTGGTTATGCTGAATCCGAATATGGCATTATAATTTGAAAATTCTTATACAGAAGCTTTTATACAGTATGTTTGCGTAGCTAGGAATCACATGTAAAACTTTTTTATTATCAATTTTACGAAAAAAAGTTATTCTTGATAAAATACTCTGTATAGTCAAAAATCTAAAACTCAACCACCAGATATCAAATTTTATCAATTTTATACGAGTTATGTCAAAAATATGAAAGTCTTTAAAGAGTAAAGTACCTTTTTATTCCAGAATATCAAAAAATGCTGTTATGAAAAACTGTTTGAAATTAAAACTATGTTTTATTATACAACTACATTATTCTAATCGAAATTTTCAATTTTTTCTCAAATTACGGATACCATCATCATTTTATTAAAATTATTGTAACTATTTTATTATCAATTTTACGAAAAAAAGTCATTCCTCATAAAATGCTCTATCTGGTCTAAAATCTATGATACAACCATCAGATATCAAACTTTTTCAGTTTTATACGAGGTATGTAAAAAATATGAATTTTTCTGAAGAGTCAAGTGCCTTTATTATTCACAATATTTTAATTAGATGGATGTAGTTGAACACTGAAACATATTTTTTAATTCCAAACAACTTTTCTTTATAACAATTTTCGATATTGTGAAATTAAAGGTACATACTTTACTCTTGAGTGAAATTCATATTTTTTGACATACCTCGTATAAAATTAATAAAACTTTATATTTGATGGTTGCATCTTAGATTATATACGATGCAGAGTATTTTATAAAAAATAACTTTTTTTCGTAAGACTGATAAGAAACAAGTTATCAATAGGTTCCAAGTTACGCAGACATACTATAAGAGCTAAAAAATTTTTTTTGTTGAACATTTATTTTTGTTGAAGCTTATTATTAAACGTATTTTAGATAAGTTTTACAAAAAAAATTTTGATCACTTTGTATAAACATTTTTTTAGCTGGTAATTTTCGGTTTTGTATTACATTTTTGTTGTCTTTCTTGATTTTCTCAAAAATAAATAGTTTATTTCATTTCTAAAGTAAAATAATTTAGTGCATTTTAAAGACTACATCCTGAGCTTTAAAAAAACTTCTCTAAAACTGTAATAGATTTGTTGAAAATTGAGTAATACCGTCTTAAAGTGGTGTTAATTCTGTAAAACTATGAAGTTTTCAAAAATTACATTTTTTGAGACGTCGTATCATTTGAATTAAATTTTTGAGATTTTTTTGAATGAAAGATCGGTTAGCAAGATGATTGAAAGGAAATACGGAAAAATTGTATTAGTTACACATTTTTAAATCATTTTTAAACAAAATTCATGTAAGTCTCACTTTCAGCCCACACCGTAGTTATGCCCATACATTTTGTTTCTTTTTATTATAACTCTAAGATAGCTTAATTATTCCTCTTTCATGTTCAAATTGTAAAATTTCATTTGATTGATTAGGTTAAGAATTACATTAAAATAACTCAACTGTGCACTTCGCCGTACGCTAGTTTACAGTGCGCCAATATTTGTGAGAAGGGTGACTTTAGCGTTATAAATAAAAAATTATAGAAGCTACAGATTTAATTTTAAAAAAATCTTTATATAAGTTTTTTTTTGTAAAATTTTCTGAATTTTTCAATGGCCAAGTCAGTTTTTTTTAATTTATATTTTCGAAGTTATTTAAAAAAACATCTATTTTCGCAGTTCATTTGTTAATAACAAATGAAGCACCCACTTCTCGAGTAGAACTTTTTAATATGTTGTTTAACATTTCTTAATGAAATTACAAAAAGTTCTATCTTTCCGAAGTGAGAATCTATATGGACATATATTAATTATGTAAATATAATAGACTAAGAGCCGCTATAGGTGAAATTTCTTTATCATTTTAGGCACGATGGGACCCTATAACTTAAATAGTAGAACCTAAAAGAAAACGTTTGAACACTGTGCCGTCACTTTTCAGTGGCACATGCGTCGACAGTGGCGCATCAAACTTTCCACTTATGGACGGGATAAATAAATTAAAAGTTACCCTTCCTTACTAACAGAATTAATTTTTTAAAATTTTTTTAAGTGCTTTGTGGTTAACACATAGGATTCAGCGTAATTTTAACCCACCACCCCCTTCCCCCTGCCCCCATCATCAAAAACTTCATTTTTCGTTTTTATGTTTTTTTTGGAGGGATGCAATCAATTTTAAAATTTCAAAAAATTCACACCCATAGCTGAGGCTTTTATAAAACACGCCTATTTTTTATAGACCCACAGGTAGAGTGTACATAACCTCAAAAAATTAAAAGGATTTTTTTTTTTCAAAAAAGCGTATAACTCTTTTTGAGGAATAGCTGTAGGTCTAACTTTTTCTTAATCTTATGTGTTTTATCAAACACTATATTTTTAATTTTTTTCAGATTTTTCTGTAAGGCTCCCTACCTTCAAAAATCCGAAAAACTGTTTTTTTGGGGGTTTTGGGGGATTTTCCCTATTCTATAGACTTCAAAATATATCAAATCAATTTTGTTTTTATAGGTTATATGTAACTTGAAGTAACTGAGTTCTTTAGAATATTTAAAAATCAGAAAAACACGTTCAAACCCCCCAAAACCCCATTAAAAAACAGTTTTTTTGGATTTTTGAAGGTGACCAGCGTTCCAGAAAAATCTGAAAAAAATTAAAAATATAGTGTTTGATAAAATACACAAGACTAAGAAAAAATTAGATCTGCAGCTATCCCCAAAAGAAAGTTATATACTTTTTCCAAAAAAAAATTTTAAAATTTTTTTGAGGTTATGTACACTCAACCTACAGGTCTATAAAAATAGACGTGTTTTATAAAAGCCTTATCTATGTGTGTGAATTTTTTGAAATTTTAAAATTGATTGCATCCCACAAAAGTGGTGGGTTAAAATTACGATGAATCTTATGTCTCAATCACATAGAACTTAAAAAAATGAAAAAAATTAAATTCTGGTAATGAGGGAGGGTATTTTTTAATTTATGTATCCCGTCCATAAGTGGAAAGTTTGATGCGCCACTGTAGACGCATGTGCCACTGAAAACTGAAAAGTGACGGCACAGTGCTCAAACGTTTTCTTTTAGGTTCTACTATTTAAGTTATAGGGTCCCGTCGTGCCTAAAATGATTAAGAAATTTCACCTATAGCGGCTCTTAGTCTATAATTAATATAAAGAAAAATTGTAGAATGTGAGTCACACAACCAATAGGGAACTTGCATAAATTTTTAAATTCGAAAAAAATGTTATAAATCACAACAGAACATAATTTAAAACATGTATCAAAGATAAAAAAGTTTTGTTTGTCTTTCGTTTGGCCCCCAAAGACGATTAAAAATTCAAATTCAAACAGGTGGTCCAAAACGCATCGTGACGTCACTTGGTTTTACATTTACATTTTTCCAATAAAGTAAACAGAATTTTAAATTAGACGTTATAAACGTCAGTAGAAAATACATTTATGTGACGTTACAAGTGTTTTTGATCCTTTGACCTATTCATAGAAAATTTGTACTTTTACAAAATGGTTTTATTTTCAATAGTAAACCTTCGTTCCTTTCCTTCAAAAACAATATAAAACTAAAATTTTAACAAACTGGTATATATTATTACAATGACATACGATAAATATCATTAGAATATAAATATTTTTGACTTATTCCACGACGATGAGCTTGCCAAATACCCAAGTAGGTGGAGGCCAATAAACTAAAGAATGAGAAGAAGAATATACCTAAATATAAGGTTGTGTCTAGGTATACGCTAACGTGTACGCAAATAAAAAAGTTAGAGTGTCAGTGATTTCTTATTTTTTATTTGTTTAGTGTTTGTTTTTAAATTAACTACGGAGTGCGGACAATTATTTAGTTCTTTTAATGAGTTTAAGAACATTTTAAAACAGTACGCAAAAGATAAGAGACTATAAATTAATATATATTTTTTTCAGTTATAAATGAAATAGTATTACCGTAAAAGATTAAAATAAAAGGAAGACCTAAAGCTTTCACAATAATAATTAACTTGTTTTAAAGCTATTATCCTTGTGGCATTTTTGTAATCAACTATTCTAAATGGGAACTAAGCCACAATTTAACTAAAAAATTGATTTTATTAACGTTTCGACTTCTAAACCGGATGTCGTTGTCAAAATACAAAATATTATTAAATTACCTAAACAAAATGTTGTTGCTTAGTAAAAAATTTTTTCCAATAATTTATTTAATCTGACTAATTTTTGTATTTTGACAATGACATCCGATTTGGACGTCTAAACGTTAATAAAATATTTTTTTTAGTTAAATTGTGGCTTATTTTGCATTTAGAATAGTTGATTATAATAATTCACTTATGTATAAAAATTATTTTAACAATATTTTGTACCTACATGTCATGTCAACTAAATACATATAATTATTTTGCTAACCTAAATATATACTTTTATATATACACATTGATTTATTACAATTAAGTTTGAAACATCTGAATAGTTCTGCTTCCCGTCCCTTAACAAATATGTTTCCATCAAACAAACACTAAACATATCAAAATAGCATGTACCAAAACATATAGTAACTGCGCAAGCTAAATAATGACGTCACTGGCTTGATGAAGTTTAATTCGCGTCTACCTAACTTTTTTATTTACGTACACGTTAGCGTGTACCTAGACACAGCGAAATATAACCATAATAAAAACTAATGCAAAACTATGTGACGTCACGTGCCGTTTGAACTATTTTATACCGCTGAAGACTTTAAATATGTATTTCTAAGTTATTACGAGTTTTTGAAGCGTGAAATTTTGGAAATCTCATTTTTAAACAAAACTGAACATTATTATCTAATAAAAAAAAATGTGCAAGTTCCCTATTATTGTAGAACCAAAATTTTAATGCGAACTGATTTCCCGCGACAAATGAATCGAAGGAGCTCAAAGGGGCGGCAATCACTCCGCTAGGAGTGTAGATGCCATGATCATGATGATGATGAGTACAGCTAAATTGTTAAACAAATGCCAAATAAATTATTAAATGGTCAAATTAGTAAATTCCTTCAAATTTTCTTTAGATGTCATAACCTAATTAGTAGACTGGCCACGAAAATAGATATTCAATTTCACAAATAATTTAACATCAATTATATCACAGTTTTAATTATTTCCAGGTAAATCTCTAATTAGATTTCCAGCTTAGCTTAACCCGAAATAGTTACAAAAGCGACCTAAATGTGATGGATCCTCCGACATTGCTGCTTCCCCAAAGGCCATTTTGTTGACACATTGTGGGTCAGCTTAGATTATGGATTACTATTAGGAAACATAACTTATATTAAGGATAATGTTACCCCCAGTTCCTTTGTCACGGAACTTTCATGAATACTCCGGAGATTATCCTCACGAATGTCAACACAATATAATAAATTAAAGAGATGGTTTATTAAATAAGGATCCTGACTTTAATGGTACTTAATTGATTATATAATACTAAAAGCAAAACTTATTAAGATAATAAAATATTGTTATTTACATATAGTCCATTCATTAACGGTAAAATATTGCAAAACCTTTAAATTTTAAAGAACCGCTTGGATTGACATGAAATTTGACATACATACAGCTAACAAGTCAAAGAAAAAAAGTGATATTGTGCCGATATGTGCTTTTGCCCTGGGGGTGGTTTTCACCCCCTCTTGGGGGTTAAAAAATATTCGTCCAAACAAAGTCAGGAAATAGGTAAACGGGATAATTTAAAGTAACTTTTGGTCTATAGAGTTTTTTCACTAAGTCAATACTTTTCGAGTTATTTGGCAATGAATATGTTAATTTTTTCAACAAAATAACCACGCTTTTAGACGGTTTTTCGCAAATAACTCAAATTGTAAGTATTTTGTCGAAAAAGCATTCTTAGCAAAAATATAGCCTATAAAAAATTTAAAAAAATAGTGAATATGTCAAGTTTTTTTGTTTAGTAGAAGCAGAGCTATAGCTAATGAAATATAGGTTCATATTCGTCAAATTCCAAGTGGAATACTTTAACGTGAAATAACCAAAAATGAAGCACATTTCGGGGAAAACTCATTTAAACTTATTTAGTGTTTAAAAAAAGCTTCATTTTTGTTTTATAAAAAAAATTTCTAGCATCAAAATTAAACAAGTTACGCTCAAAATAATGTTAGTCCCTTTTGGTTTTGGTAAAAAAATCGAGAAAATCACCCCCTAATTAGTATCTTAAATGAACTTAATCGTAACGACTTCACAAGTTTTTTGACTCGTGTTTATATTGTTTATATTATCTGTAAGTTTCATCGGTTCAAAGTCCTTATTATTGAAACGGCTGTAGTTAAAAGGGGTTGAACGAGTCACTGATCACGAATGTATGCAAATTTAGAAACAAAAAATCTTGATCAATTTTTGTCTAACAGAAAAACAAAAAAATTCATGATATTCAGAAAAGCAAATCTGACTTTTTTTTGTATTTCGAGACTTTTGGTATCTCTAACAATTTTTAAGTTATTTTGAAAAAAAGCATATTTTTCAAAATTTAAATTTTTAAAAATTTTACGTTGAAACCAAATTTTTTCAAAAATAAACACTTTGAATCGATGAAACTTACAGATCATATAAACACAATATAAGTAAAATAATTTATGGAGCGGCAACGATTAATTTCATTTAAGTTGCTAATTAGGGGGTGGTCTTCCCGATTTTTTTTTGCAAAAACAAAAGGGACCAACTTTATTTTGAGCGTAACTTGCTTAAATTTAACGCTACAAACTTTTAGTAAAAACAGAAATAAAGCTTTTTTTAAACACTTTAAAAAAGTTAAAATGGATTTTCCCCAAAAAGTGTTTAATTTTTTTGGATATTTCACGTCGAAATATTCTATTTGAAATTTGGTGAATATGAATCTATATTTCATTGGCTATAACTCTGGTTCTACGAGATCCAGAGACTTAACGCGTACACCACTTTTTTTACTTTTTTATAGGCTATATTTTTGCTAAGAACGGTTTTTTCGACAAAATACTTACTTTATGAGTTATTTGCGAAAAACCGTCTAAAAATGTGGTTATTTTGTTGAAAAATGAACATATTTACTCGCAAATAACTCGATAAGGCGAAACCTAATGACTTGGCGAAAAAGCTATATGGAACAAAAGTTACTTAAAATTAGTCAGTTTACCCATTTCCGGACTTATTTTGGACATATATTTTTTCACCCCCAAGAGGGGGTGAAAGTCACCCCCAGGGCAAAAGCACACGTCGGCACAATATCACTTTTTTTCTTTGACATGTAAGCTATGCGTATGCCAAATTTCATGTCAATCCAAGCGGTTCTTTAAAATTTAGAGCAAAAACCGTGAAAGAATGGACTAATACTCTAGGACCAACATAGACATACAGCTTTCCTTATTCACTATTTGCATCAAAGACATTTTTTTTGCCTCGAAAATCAAAAGCCCTGTTCGCGACAATATTTGACAACTGCTTTTGATAAATTTGGTGATAATAATATGCAACAGTAAACAAAATATGCAACAGATTCAACGTTATTTTTTTACTTATAAATAATATACATATAAACAGTGACGATTAGTATTTGATTTTAAATCCTAATGGTGAATACCGGTAAATTTTACGAAAAAGTGAGACAATTTTATGGAACAAACAGAAAATCCTTTAAAATGAGAGTTTTTAAAATCATTTTTGTTATGTAATTTATTGCTTAATTATCGTAAAAGCAACTTTAAAAGTAGATTTTTTGGAAAGTATTGATAAATTTACTAAAAATGCAAACACACGTAATAATATGAACAATATAATATATATTGATCTAAATAAAAATTTCAAGAAGTTTCATTTTAAAGTTATTACAAAATTAAAAATTTTTATCCCAGAAAGCTTTTATCCCAAGTTATTTAGCAATTTATTTTTAAATTCGAAATGTTGGCACTTTTACACGAAATTAGGCTTAAGTTAATTTCAAAAACTGAATTCCTAACTTCAAATTTATTAAAGTCTCAATATCTCCGGTTCTAATCAACAGGAAAATTTATGATTTTATTAGTTAATAAAAATTTAATTAAAATTACTGTTCTCTTATTATTAGTAGAAAAAGTTATGCAATGTTAAGAAGTTAAATATTTATGTATTACACAGTGGTATTACAGTTATAAATAGTATTTTTAGCAATAAGTTTTTTAAATAAGTGAAAGTAAATTTTCCCGCACAGCGTGCGGGAAAGTAGAATACCTTATAATATGGCATTATAATAATTATAATACATGCAATAAACTAATATTTAGATATTATTTACTAATTTATTTCAAATATATATTATTTTAGCATACTATTTAAAAGTCAAATCAGTAGAAATATCAATGGTTTTGAATCGTCGACATGGAAACCAATATCGTCGTCATGGTAACCAATTATATTGAAGGTTTGGTGTTGACAACCTTGTCAAATAATGAATTTGTGTATTTTCACTCATAAATAAAAATTGATATAACGCTATTTGTTGTGGCTTTTTTCCAAAACGTACGGCCCTAGAAAAAATATTGTTCCTAACTCATGCGGAAAGTGTCTTCCCCGCACTCGACTGCTTGCCCGAACTCCGCTATCGCGTCGTTCGGGTCAACGGCAGTCTCGTGCGTGAAAGTATCACTTTCCGCACTAGTTAGGAAATTGTATATTGTGCAACAAGTGCAGAAAGGTACTAATTTCTCACGAGTTTGAAAAGTTGCGGTACGAGCGCAAGCGAGTGCCGCAATTCAAACGAGTGAGAAATTACCTTTCTGCACGTGTTTCACACTATACTTTTTCTACAAGCACAGTTTTTCCTAAAAATAAAAATCACAATTTCCAAACGACGATTAATTATAATAAGTACCTATGTGATAAATTTTAAACTGTATTTAATTAATACCTACTAATCAATTTAAATTCCTTATACCTAAATAAATTGCACAGAAATCAGTTAAAAAATTAATGCACTGCCTTAATTTGTTTAAATTTAAACAATTATTACACATTATTGACATTATATTTATGCAGTCACGGATTTACACAAAACCTACTTCATTCGACGTCTCTTGCACAGGTTGCTAAATCCTTATTGGTTATTTGATAATTATAAAATGTTTAATAAGAATAAAATTGTAAAATAAAACAGTTGTAACATCCATAATTTAGTTTCTATGCTATAGTTAAATATAATAATTGTCTTATAGGTTATATATTTGTCTAAAGTTTAACCACGGATGTAAACAGAATATAACGTTACTCAGAATGCGGTAGTCCACAGATGTAAACAGAATGTAACGTTACTCAGAATGAGGTAGTCAACTGTGCAGAAAAGAACTTTGCGGCACAGAAACGTCACTTTTCTGCACACTAATGTCAAATATCTTATATTGTGAGAAAATATCAAGTTTGCTAACATAAAACCGTGCAGAAAAGTGCACTTTGAATAGTGGTTGTAGAAAAATAACTATTTATTAACGTTTCGACGTCCAAATCAGACAACAAAAATGTTGTTGCTTAGTAAAAAATTTTTCTAATAATTTCTTTAATCTGACTCGTTTATATCGGCAATTTAGACATATATTATACATTTTAAAGTAGAAGATTTTAAAATGATATTGCCAATATTTGAGTTGTGTTCCTGGGACGACTTTACTTAAAGATAGTTCATTCGATTACATAAAATCAATGAAATCAACCCCTACTCAAGAATATCCGTCACAACAAAATCATAGCATGTGATCTGCCTTTAAAAAGACAACCAAATTTAACAGTGACAGTAAAATTCCCGGGAACGCAACGCATATTGGCAATATCATTTTCTTCTACTTTAAAATATATGATATATGTCTGAATTGTACATATAAACGAGTCAGATGAAATAAATTATTAGAAGAATTTTTTACTAAGAAACAACATTTTTGTTTGATTTATTTATATTTTGGATTTTGACAACGGCATCCGATTTGGACGTCGAAACGTTAATAAAATCATTTTTTTTTTATCAAAATTGTGGCTTAATTCCCATTTAAAATAGTTTGTTAGAAAAATCCACAAGGAAATAGCTTCAGAACAACATCAATAAAAATAGTAACAGTACCTATTTATAGCCCAGTAAATGAACGGGAAATTCGGCGATACCGTGTAATTTTCAGGGGCAACTCCGAATTGCATGAAAATTTGGATTTAGGTTCTACTTACCCTCCACTTCAAAGTTGAAATTGTGCCGTTGGTTGCTTTTACTTGGGGGGTGACAGTCACCCCTTCTCGGGGGTGAAAAAACGTATGTTCAAGATAAGACCGTAAATGGATAAATTGACTGATTTTAAGCAACTTTTGTTCTATAGAGTTTTTACGTAAGTCAATACTTTTCGAGTTATTTGCCATTGAAAATGTTGATGTTCGACAAAAAAAAACTACGTTTTCAGACGGTTTTTCGCAAATAACTCAAAAAGTAAATATTTTATCGAAAAAAATATCCTTAGCAAAAGTGTAGCTTATAAAAAACCCAAAAAAAACGGTGTATCAGTAAAGTCTATCAATCAAATAAAAACAAAGTTGTAGCTCATGAAAAATACGTTCTTATTCGTCTAATTCCAAATCGAATATTTCAAGGTGAAACCACCGAAAAATTAAGCACTTTTCGGGAAAAACCCATTTAAAATTTTTTAAAGTGTTTATAAAAAGCTTTGTTTTAATTGTTAACAAAAGTTTTAGCATTAAAAATAAGCGAGTTACGCTCAAAATAAAGTTGGCCCTCTTTTTTTTTGAAAAAAATCATGAAAATCTCGCCGTGTTTAGCTCCCCAAATGAAATTAATCGCTACCACTTTACAAACAATTTACTTACCTATCTATTTTTTATATGATCTGTCAGTCTCACCGGTTTAAAGTGTTGATTTTTGAAAGGTTTATAATTGAGAAAGCTTGAATGGGTCACTAATCACGAGTGTACGCAAATTTTGAACAGCCATATCTTAACCAATTTTTGTCTTACAGAGAAACAAAATGAAACTAGCATATTTATAATAGCAAAACTTACATTTTTTACTCCTTAAGATTTTTCTTATCACTAATACTTTTTAAGCTATTTTGAAAAAATGAAATTTTTCAAAAATTTTTAGAAATTTTTTTTTACTATAAAACCAAATGTTTTCAAAAATAAGCACTTCAAACCAATCAAACTTACAGATCATATAAACAATACACATACAGTTAAAATAGATGGTAAAGCCAAACGATTAATTTCATTTAGAGTGCTAAATAGAGGGAGGTTTTTACGATTTTTTTTACCAAAAAAAAGGCCAACTTTTTTTTCAGTGTAACTCGCTTATTTTTGATGCTGTAAACTTTTGTAAAAAACAAATAATAAGCTTTTTTTCGATACTTTAAAAATGTTAATAAGGTTTTCCCGAAAAACGCTTCTTTCTTCTGCGATTTCGCGTTGAATTATTCGATTTGGAATTAGACAAATAAGAACTTATTTTTCGTGAGCTACAACTTTGCTTCTGCTCAATTTGTAGACTTTACTGGTACACCATTTTTTTCGTTTTTTATAGGCTACACTTTTGATAAAAATATTTATTTCGATAAAATATCAACTTTTTGAGTTATTTGGGAAAAACGGCCTGAAAACGTAGTTTTTTTGTCGAAAAATCAACATTTTAAATCGCGAATAACTCGAAAAGTATTGACTTACGTAAAAAACTTTATAGAACAAAAGGTGCTTAAAATAAGTCAATTTATCCATTTCCGGCCTTATTTTAAACACGCGTTTTTTCACCCCCCGAGAAGGGGTAAATGTCACCGCCCCCCAGTAAAAGCAACCAACGGCACAAATTCAACATTGAAGTGGAGGGTAAGTAGAACCTAAACCCAAATTTTCATGCAATTCGGAGTTGCCCCTGGAAATTACACTCCAAAACGGTCATTTATTGGGCTACTAAGTATGTAAATTATAATAAGTACGTTTATCAGGTGCAGGGTTATTCACTATATTTTGACCCCCCTCTAAACTGCTTTATTTACAGAACTGGAAAAAATGTAAAATACAAAAGTTACACGATTTTTTATGTAGTTTTCGAAAATGATAGTAGAAAAACAAAGAAGGTGCAATCAAAATGGTCACATATGTTATCTTTGTTAATTGGAATGGAACACCCTGGATAATGGTTACGCATTGGAATAGAACGTTCTGTAACGAACCTTTCCATATTGAGTTTGAAGGACCTATCTGGAAGAATAAGCGAGATACTAGATGTTTTGAATAAATCTAAATGAATAAAATATATCATTTTATCTGAAGAGTGGAGATATACAGGGTGTCCCGAAAAGATTGGTCATAAATTATACCACAGATTTTGGGGTCAAAAATAGGTTGATTGAACGTCACTTACCTATATACAATAGTGCACACAAAAAAAGTTACAGCTCTTTGAAGTTACAAACTGAAAATCGATTTTTTTTCATATATCGAAAACTCTTAAAGATTTTTTATTGAAAATGGACATGTGGCATTCTTATAGTAGCAACATCTTAAAAAAATTAAAGTGAAATTTGTGTACCCCATAAAAATTTTATGGGGGTTTTGTTCCCTTAAACCCCCCAAACTTTTGTGTATGTTCCAATTAAATTATTATTGTTGCACTATTAGGTAAACACAATATTTTTAAAACTTTTTTGCTTCTTAGTACTTTTTCGATAAGCCAGTGTTTATCGAGATATTTTGAATATTTGTCGAATTCACCACATATTTGTATATGGTTAAGTACGATTATTAGACCGGTAAGGATCTGTTTTTAGGTGGATGTGAGAGGGGGCATTCAGATTTTTGCGGATAAAGTTAGGAGATAACTTCGTTAATAATAATTGATTTATGCTCCTTCTCAAATATGCCCGGAACATTAATAAAAAAAAAATAAAATATTTAAAAATTTCAAAAAATTTCGTTTTTTTTCTACTTTTTTTGCTTATAACTTTAAAACGATTCATTGTGGAACAAAGTCGTACAGGAATAAAACAAAGATAATAAAATTCTATATCACATGCGATTGGTTAAAAATGTATTAATTTATCACCCTTGCTGCAAAATAGCAATAAATATAAAATAAGGGGGCAAAACAAGCCTGTCCTTATTCAATGGTTTTCCATCACTTAGGTTACACTTGGAACCTTCCTAATTCGCTTAGAAAATTTTTGTAATGTGCTAAAACCGTACACCAGATTTCATTAAAATTGACTTACTAGATTTTGAATAATAATTTTGCAATCTAAACCTTTTTTTAAAAATTAAAAATTTTTAAAATCTTGCACAACAAAATCAAAAAGATGCACAACAAAAAGATTTGTCAATTTTTTACATATAAAGAAGCACTCCACCTACCTAATGCACTTTACAGAATTGAAATCGGATTGTTTAAGCAGCCTCAGCAATGTTTTAAAGTTATAAACAATTTTTTGGCTTATAAACAAATTAGTCCTGTGGCCAGGAGGGGGTGCTACGGGCTCCTTTATTTAGATGGACTTACCCAAGATTTTTATGTATTTTTTGACCCGTAGAACACGATTTTTTTGGGTAACAGTTGATCCGGATGTCGATAAGATTGTTATAAACAAAGAACTTGAGGAATTACGTAACATCGATTTTTCGCAAAATAAAACATTTTTTTGTATTTCTTGGGTAATTCTAAGCAAAAAATGTTCTTACAAGTTTTTTCGTAGGATGCATAGTTTTCGAGATAAACGCAGTGGAACTTTAAAAAATTCGAAAAATTGCAATTTTTGAACGCGAATAACTTTTGATTAAAAAATAAAATAGCAATTATGCTGAAGCATTTGAAAGTTTAAGTCAAATTATACCGGTTTTAATTATTTGCATTGCTAAAAATTCATTTTTTTATTATTAAACAAAGCTAATTTTTTATAAGCCAAAAAATTGTGTATAAGTTTAAAACATTGATGAGGCCCCTTAAATAATCCGATTTTAATTCTGTAAAGTGTATTAGATAGGTGGAGCACCTCTTTTTATGTAAAAAAATTAGACAACTTCTAAATGGTCTACTTTTTGTTCAGAAAGATTTTAAAAATTTGAACTTTTTTAAAAACATTTAGATTGCAAATTTATTATGCAAAATCTATTAGGTCGATTTTAATGAAATTTGGTACACGGTTTAAGTGTGTTACAAAGAATTTCCAAAGTGAATTACTAAGGTTCTAAGTGCCACCAAAGTGGTTAAAAACATTGAATAACAACAGGGGTATTTTGCCCCCTTATTTTGTATGCATTGCTATATTGCAGAAAAGGTAATACGTTGAGACATTTTTGACCAGTCGTATATCATACAAAATTCAATTATCTTTATTTTATTTCTCTACGACTTTGTTCCAAAACGAATCGTTTTAAAGTTATAAGCAAAGAAAGCAGAAACAATCGACGTTTTTCGAAATTTTTAAATATTTTAATTTTTTTATTAATGTTCCGGGCATATTTGAGAAGGAGCATAAGTCAATTATTATTACTGAAGGTGTCACCTAACTTTATCTGCAAAAATCCGAATGCCACCTCTCACATCCAAAAATAGACGTTTTTTGACAGATCCTTACTGGTCTATATAGCTGAAAATTTATTTAAAATTTACATTATTAGGTATATTTTAAAAAAGAAGAAACATCTCGATAAAAGGTGACTTATCAAAAAAAGACTAAGAGGCAAAAAACTTTTAAAAACACTGTGTTTATCTAATGGTACCACAATAATAGTTTAATTGGAACGTACACAAACATTTGGGGGGTTTAAAGGAACAAAACCTCCATAAAATTTTTATGTAAACATATTAAAAAAGAAGCCGCATCCCGATAAAAACTTGCTTATATAAAAAATACCAACAGGCAAAAAAGTTTTAGAAACGTTGTGTTGAACTAATGCTATCACAATAATGAATTAATTGGAACGTACACAAAAGTTTGGGGGGGGGTTTAAGGGAACAAAACTTCCATAAAATTTTTATGGGGTGGACAAATTTCACTATAATTTTGTTTTAAGATATTCCTGCCATAAGAATGCCCCATGTCCATTTTCAATAAAAAATCTCTAATAGTTTTCGATATATTGAAAAAAATCAATTTTCATTTTGTAACTTCAAAAGGCTGTAACTTCTTTTATGAGCACATTTGTACTAAGGTAACTTAGGTTCAATCGAATTATTTTTGACCCCAGAATGTGTGGTATAATTTATGACCAATCTTTTCGGGACACCCTGTATAACGGGCTAAGTGACAAAAATACACAATCGAGAAGAATGAGTTTTTATCAGGAAACGGAACGCTACTTAGCGTGGACGCTAACTTTTGAATTTATTTAGATCTGTTTCCAATGCAACTTGGCCCATGATACAGGTTAACGGCCTTGCTGCATAGACCATTATAATGGAAAACAGAAATATTTATTTTTTGTCACTTGGCCCGTTATATATATCCACTCTTCATCAAGTATCTCGCTTAACTATCATATAAATATCTAAATAAACTGAAATTAATATCTAGTATCTCGCTTATTTGTCCAAATAGGACCATCAAATTCAATATGGAAATGTTCGTTACAAAGCGTTCTATTCAAATGTGTAACCATATACAGGGCGTTCCATTTAAATTAACAAAGTTAACATCTGCTGTCATTTTGTTTGCTCCTTCATTGTTTTTCTAATCTCATTTTCGAATATTACATAATAAATCGTGTAACTTTTTTATTTTACATAAATAATAATAGTTTCCCTTTTTATACCGCTAACGCGACTTTGGGATTATAGCAGGGTAGTTTGTATTTTACATTTTTTTTCTAATTCTTTAAATAAAGCAGTTTACAGGGGAGTCAAAATGTAGTGAATAACCCTGTATTACATACATACATATACAGACTAATTTCATAATTTTGATTAAATTTATCAATTTTCGTTGATTAAATTGCAGATATTGCGAGTTTTATCAATTTAAAGTGTGAATTCTGGACTTTACAGAAAAAGCATAATAGTAGGATAAATGCAATTAACATGAGACATCTACAAGCTATAGCCGGAATGACCAAATTGGATAGAATAAGAAATGAGGTAATAAGAGGGATAACTAAACAGGAACCAATAATGAATAAAATAATAAAGAGACAATTAAACTGGTATGGACATCTGATGAGAATGAAACCTAGTAGACTAACAAGGAAAATTCACGAAACAAGGAATATTACAAAAAAGAAAAAAGGCAGACCGAGGAAAAAAATGGATACAGCAAATAGTAGAAGCAGGAAAAATTAAACAGAAAACGCTAGAAGAAATGAAACTAATAGCACAAGACAGAAACGAATGGAAGAGATGGGTGAATATGTAGCTAAACTAAACCCAAATCCGACACCTGAAAGGGTATAAGGAAGGGGAGAAAGAAAGAGAAAGAAAGTTTGAATTCAGTTTATGAAACAGTAAAATCGCTTGGTTTTTAAACCCATTATCTTTGGCAAATTATGGACTCATAGGCTCACGATGGATATTTTTAAAATCGTATTTACCCTACATTATATTTAAGGCGCTCAGGGCAATAGTGGTCTAACCCCAAAAACGAAGTTTTGAGATAAATGCAATCTTTGCATTCGTATTTCCATTATACTTACTTGATGGCGCTACAAATTATGTAGCATTTAGCCAAATATAGAGGTAGGTTGTGTAGACCCTTGTTAATCCGAAGATTTAATGTTGCTGCTATTATTGATATATTAATCTAAATATGCTCAATTTGTGGCTTAGGCCACTGTTGCTTTGAGCGCCTCATTTATTTCTTTTATTTTATCCTAACCAGTCACTCTATGAAAAAAGCATATACATGGGATGTGTGATGGCCGTATGTATACACCTGGGACTGCACACCCCACCCATTACTACTTTCCTCCTAATATTATTTTCTCTTAAGAGGAAACAGTAGCGATCAACAGGTAGCAAAAACGCGTTCCAAGATTGCGGCTGTAATTTTGAATATTTTTTCGAGATATTTGGCACACGTATTCGTAATATAATAAAGAATGGCGGTACAGAGCCCAATTTGAAAAATATATTAATATGTGGAAATTACTCTGTAATTAAATACAATATTAAAAAAAACGAGCCTGTACCGCCATTAAGAAGAAAAAAATACACTTTCTTCAAATAAACTTTTTTATCCGATGCCTAGATTTTGTGTCATTTTGGAACTAATAAAATTTTTTATTTCATTAGTAGTTCCAAAATGACACAAAATCTAGGCATCGGATAAAAAAGTTTATTTGAAGAAAGTGTATTTTTTTGTTCTTCTTAATGGCGGTACAGGCTCGTTTTTTTAATATTGTATTTAATTACAGAGTAATTTCCACATATTAATATATTTTTTCAAATTGGGCTCTGTACCGCCATTCTTTATTATATTACGAATACGGGTGCCAAATATCTCGAAAAAAATATTCAAAATTACAGCCGCAATCTTGGAACGCGTTTCCGCTATCTGTTGATCGCTACTGTTTCCTCTTAACACTGTACTAACAACCTGCTGTTACAGCAGTCAGGCAACACCACTACGATGTAACTAATATCAAGTAAATACTTCAACTGCAAACACAGACAAGTCGCCCTTCAGGCACTAAATACCTTTCAGGTAGGTAAAATGGACCATACTCGTGGAAGTTGTGCATCGAGGTCACGTAAGGACAGACGTGGGCTCGATGGGCATACCTTTCGGGCGCTCAGCCGTAGGGGAGTACAAAATTTATTTTGCCAATTCGACGGCTGAGTAACCGAGCACATACTTTTTAGGACACAAGTCCAAAGTTAAGTAATAAAAAAACTAAGTCATCAATAGGGAGAAAAGCCACATAACCACCACATAAAGTTGGCTTAACCACATAAAAGCAATACAGAGGATATCCTCTTACCCAGGGCATCCAAAGCAACGGTCAGTACAAAACTTTCCCATTCGTTATATCGTGCGATATGGAGGGAAGTAGTATAGCTTGGAGGTCAGATAGGTACAAATCCATTACGGAGTGTGACCTGGTTTGATCTTCGGACATGTGGGTCCCACTGTTCTACTAGAACAGACATGTCCCCCGAGGCAGAGGTTGTATGAGTATGTGTTGAGTAACCAACAGCAGATACACGGTAAATGCACGATCCTCGTATATCCAAGTTTATTCTACCAAAATATTAGTTCAAATTTCTAACCGGTAAATAACTGGCCTAAACATATTACTCACAGATGATGTATTATACAAGTGTTGAGGTATTGGCCAGAACAGTAATTAATCTTGTGGGGTGTAAACCGTATACCACTAACCACACTTAAAAGCCGTCATGTACTGGCGTGTGGTTAGTTAGACTTATACATTAAATTAATATCTATAACTTCATTTCAACTATGGTGGGTGCCATCATCAGGCTTTTTTGCACCATTCTAATATATTTACTAGTTTTTGTAATGTATACCCCATACATTAATAGGCCAGTAGTTAAACTTGTTTAAAGAATACAATTTACAATAATGTTTTCCCTTAAATGGATTGTAGTCAATTATAGTCCAGGAATCGAAGCTTTTCACCTCGCAATTTTTACAGAATGGATCAATTTGCTTGAAAATTTGAGAATAAGTAGTGGATAGTCCAAGGATCAAAATATATATGATGCTGAAAGGCGCTTTTACCATGGGGGTGGTTGCCACCCCATCTCGGGGGTGGAAATTTTTTTATTACATTTTGACTGCAAAAGTTGATAAAACATTCATTCTAAGCAAAAAATGTTCTATACATTTTTTTGATCAAATTAATACTTTTCGATTTATTCGCTATCGAAAGTGTTAGAAAGTTCTTGGGAATTAAATAACCTACAATTTCATATTAAAACACTTTTTCGTATATCTAATGCTAATCTGTCTATTCTGAAGAAAATGGCATTTTTTAAGAAAATACAAAAAGTCGTTATTCGCTTTTATCTCCAGTTTTTAAAAAAATAATCATTCCAAGCCAGTCAAACTTCTAGAATCTATTAATAATACATAAATAAAGAAGAATGAATAAGGCCAATGACTAAAAACACCGCTAATTTAGATTATTTTGCTTCCAATTGGATTTCTCCCTTTTTTTTTTTCAATATATTGATTTTTTAACCGTAACCTTTTTAATTTTTATCTTAGAAAGTTTGGTAAAATAATATTTTGTAGGTTTTTACAAGATCTATAAGACTATTAATATTAAATCCTTTTAAAACTCTCAGTCGCAAAAAGTGGTGACTTTGAAAGGGTTGGTAAAGGTGATTTTTAAATGTTATTACAAGTTTTAATTGTCAATAGCTCACTCAATTTTTACCGTAGAAAAAATAATTTTTGCAAACCAAGTTCTTGGGAATTAAATAAGCTACAATTTCATATTTAAACATTCCTTTCGTATCTCTGATGCTAATCTTCCTATTCTGAAAAAAGGGAATTTTTTACCAAACTCCAAAAATTCGATATTCGCTTTTGACCTCATTTTTTTAAAAACTAATCACTCTAAGCCGGTCAAACATCTGGGACATATTAATAATACATAAATAAAGAAGACCAAATAAGATCAATGACTAATTTGAATTAGGGTGGTGATTAGGGGTTTGCTTCCGATCACTTTTCGCTGAAAAAAATTGGAACTGACATTCTTTTCATTATAAGCCACTTAATTTTTGAGCTAAAGACTTTCTTTTTATTTCTGGAGATAGATATTTTTAAATACTTCAAATTAGTTTAAACAAGTTATCCTCGAAAAATGCATAGTTTTCCCGTCTTTTGACTTTGAACTACAATATTTAGCATTTGACGAAGAAGAGCTAACATATAGTAAAGTATAGCTCGATTACTATTGGTCTTAAAGAAAATTTAAAAAAATGGTTTTATTGATTTTTTCAAAAGGTACATTTTTGTTAAGCAAAGTTGTTTTGATAAAACGAAAACTGTTTGAGTTATTTGCAGAAAACTGATTAAAAACATTGATTTTTTCGATATAAAACTAACCCTTTCGTTAGCGAATAAATCGGAAACTATTAATTTTATCAAAAAAAATGTATAGAACCTTTTTTGCTTAGAATTAATGTTTTTACCAACTTTGGCGGTCAAAATATAAAAAAAATCCACCACCGATATGGGGTGGCAACCACCCCATGGTAAAAGCGCCCTTCGGCATCATATAGATTTTGATCCTTGGACTATCCACTACTTATTCTCAAATTTCAAGCAAATCGATCCATTCTGTAAAAATTGCGAGGTTTTGTCCTAGTTTAAGCTTCATTACTTGGACTATTATAGTATTTTTCGCGGTGGGCTGTAATAAGTAAAATTAATTTATTTATCTATATTTTTGACGCCAATTGGATGGGTCTAAACTGTTTCAAAAGGGCCTGCATCAAAAAGGCCTGCATCAAAAATTGATCAGCAAATATGGTAATCCGCTCCTGCTGGAAATAGCAGATTTTCCTTCTTGCTTCTATCTATTTTATAGAAACAAGTAAGGCATACCTACGCCACAAATACGACTCACGCGGTCCAATTCCGACTCTACACGAACGCTTTTGTAGCAACGTACGAGAAAAACATTGTTAAGGTTTGAGTGCAATTTGTTGGGTGCATAATTTTTGGTTATGCAGTTTTACCTCAAAACCTAAAGTGTAAATTCCACTAAACCTATTACAATAAGTAATAATAGCCTTTATACTATGCGTCGTCGTCCCGGCCAAAGACATTAAGTCCAAAATAAGAGATCTGAGGAAACGAACATTTAGTGACTTCTGCCTGACAACAAAATGGTAATTTTGGACTTATCCATATTCAGTGACTTAGGGTCGATTTCTCATACCTGCGTTAATCTATGGTTCAGTTGAACCGGGTTCACGGGTGATCTCCGGTTCTGTTTGAAATGCATTTCTCATTGCGCGTTCATGTCAGTGCTCGTTCTAGAGCTTTCGAGAAATGCCAATAGATGGCAAAGGGTAAAAACCTGTCGCCATTTTGAACTACCTTTTTTATGCTGTTCTTGAATAAAGTTAAATTTAAGTACTTATAGTCAAATAGTCATTTTAATAATTGTAAATAAATATTACAAAAACAAAAATAATGTTATCGTTTATCGTTAGGCTTAATATAATAAAATAGGATATATTTATATTATGACAGCGTTTCGTGTTAATACAACGCATGCGTAGTCCATGAAATCATCTGAACTGAGTTCTGAAATCTTTGAACGGCCGAATTCCACCGTTCAAGCATCGTTCAAGTTTAAACTGCCATCGGTTGAACGGGAATTGAGAAAGACGATTTTGACTTTAAACTGACGTTTACTAGAAGTTCAGGTTAAACTGGAGTTGAACTCGATATGAGAAATTGGCCCTTTGGGTCGATTTCTCATACCTGCGTTAATCTATGGTTCAGTTGAACCAGGTTCACCGGTGATCTGTGGTTTTGTTTGGGATGCATTTCTTATTGCACGTTCATGTCAGCGCTTGTTCTACAGCTTTCGAGAAATGCCAATAGATGGCAAAAGGTAAAAAAACTGTCGCCATTTTGAACTACCTTTTTTATGCTGTTCTTGAATAAAGTTAAATTTAAGTACTTATAGTCAAATAGTCATTTTAATAATTGTAAATAAATATTACAAAAACAAAAATAATGTTATCGTTTATCGTTAGGCTTAATATAATAAAATAGGATATATTTATATTATGACAGCGTTTCGTGTTAATACAACGCATGCGTAGTCCATGAAATCATCTGAACTGAGTTCTGAAATCTTTGAACGGCCGAATTCCACCGTTCAAGCATCGTTCAAGTTTAAACTGCCATCGGTTGAACGGGAATTGAGAAAGACGATTTTGACTTTAAACTGACGTTTACTAGAAGTTTAGGTTGAACTGGAGTTGAACTCGATATGAGAAATTGGCCCTTAGGCAATCAACTCTACGTACATACTTTCTATGACTTAGTTATTTCTGCCAGACTATTAAAATTGAGATTGTGAATCAATCAGGACACTTAACTTAATTTTAGCAAAAGTGGACTTAGTGAGTTTTGCCAGGACGACGACGTATGTTTCCACGTACTTCTTTTAAATACATTTTGACATACTTACATACACAACTCAATCCTTTCTTCCCTAAACCAACTAACATGTTAAGACAAAGGTTGCAGTAAGCTGGCCTGCTGAAATGCTTTAGCCGCCACAAATGGTTGCCGTCTTCTTTCACGTTGGCATCCAATCCCAATAGAACTAGAAGAGGTATTGTTGTAAGTCCTCCTCGTTTCCATTCTTCCAAGGACACCGTTCCGTCTGCGTCGTAATCTATTTCTACCATCATATCTTGAAGAATCTGTAACATAATTAATAGAATATGAGCCAACAGTAACTACAGAAAATGTACCGGGTGTCCCAATAAGAATGGCTCTCGGCCATATCTCAGGAACCGTTTATAGTAGAGCTTTGAAATAAAAAATTTTATAACAAAAGTTGCCTCAGGAAAAGCCTGGAAATTATTTTCATCATTGTGGGTCCACCGCTAGAGGGCGTAATTGAATATCAAAAATAAAAAAATCTAAATTTTACAAAATTTTCCTAATGAAGGGGCACTGGAAATCCGATTATTGTATTCTTCATCAAATTCTGCGCATATTTGATTTAACAAGTTTAACTCTACCTTTGCAAATAAGAGGTGGGGGTGAGTGGGAACCTTGTTATGAAAAAAAATGGCTGTAAGTCCGGTTCTGCTAAATCAAATTTTGAAAACTGGGTCTTGTTGAAGACAGATCTTTTTCTTCAATGTAAGCGTGATAATTTTGAACCATCCTAATAAGTAATAAGCCAGCTGGGAGGCGGTATTTAATTTTTTTCAGAAATCTAGTTTTCTTTGGAAAATATTAAATACAAGTATGCATTTTTAATCACACTTTATAAAATTAGATTAAATTAGCAATAGAATAGCGAAAACCGCATGTCGATACCTTTTTTCTATCTCAAGATATCTCGAGAAACATAAAATTTTATACATAACTGTTACTATCACCGGTAAACTAAGTTAATGAAAAGTAGTGTGCTGTGGAAAAAAACAAAATAACATTTTCCAGATGTCAACGTATAAAAATATAATTAATTAAAACAACAATATAAAGAGAAGCGATACTATTAAAATTAAATATACCACAGAACAAAAAGAACTACTTAGTGACGACCTAAATATTCAAATTGTTGCCCATCATACACTACTCTAGAATACATTATCCAGAGAATACTAAACGCCATTCAAAGCATATCGAGAGCAGAAATTGAGACTGCTGTTCAGTCTACTCTTGAAAGAGTAAATGTTTGCAACGAAAATGATGGGCAAAAATTTGAACGTTTATGTCATCACTAAATAGTTGTTTTTATTTCTTTGTAATAGGGCTTTTCAACGCTTCTCATTTGTTTCGAGCCTCTGTCATATGCCGTATAATCCGTGTATAATATTAATATACGAGATATGAACGAGGCTCGAAACAAATGAGAAGCGTTGAAATGACCTAATATACGTTGACAGCTGGAAAATGTTTCTTTGTTGTTTCCATAGCACACTACTTTTAATGAATTATTTCGTTTACCGGTGACAGTAACAGTTATGTTTTTAAATTTACACGTTTTGTAAGATATCTCGAGATATAAAAAAGGTATTAACATGCGGTTTTCGCTATTCTGTTGCTAATTTTGTCTAATTTTGTAATATGGTATTAAAAATGCATGGTTGTATTTAATATTTTCCAAGGAACACTATATTTCTGAAAAAAATTAAATAACGCCTTCTAGCTGGCATATTACTCAGTAAGTTGGTTCGAAATCATAACTTTTACATTGACAAAAAAGATCTGTCTTCAACAAGACCAAGTTTGCAAAATTTGATTAAGCAGAACTGGACTCACAGCCAGTTTTTCATAACAAGGTTCCCACTCACCCCCACCTCTTATTTCCAAAGGTAGACCTAAACTTGTCAAATCAAATATGCGTAGAATTTTATGAAGAATACGATGATCGGATTTCCAGTGCCCCTTCATTAGGAAAATTTTGTAAAATTTAGATTTTTTAATTTTTGATATTCAATTACGCCCTCTAGCGGTGGTCCCACAATTATGAAAATAATTTCCAGGTTTTTCCTGAGGCAACTTTTGTTATAAAATTTATTTCAAAGCTCTACTATAAACGGTTCCTGAGATATGGCCGAGAGCCATTTTTATTGGGACACCCGGTACAATATACAGGGTGTCCCGAAAAGATTGGTCATAAGTTATACCACCACACATTCTGGGGTCAGAAATAAGTTGATTGAACCTCACTTACCTATATAAAAAAGTGCACACAAAAAAGTTACAGCCCTTTGAAGTAACAAAATGAAAATCGATTTTTTTTCATATATCGAAAACTATTGAAGATTTTTTATTGAAAATGGTCATGTGGCGTTCTTATGGCAGCAACATCTTAAAAAAAATTAAAGTGAAATTTGTGCACCCCATAAAAAATTTATGGGGGTTTTGTTTTATTTAAACCCCCCCAAACTTGTGTGTACGTTCCAAATAAATTTATTAATGTGGCAATATTAGTTAAACACAATGTTTTTAAAACTTTTTTGCCTCTTAGTACTTTTTCGATAAGCCAGTGTTTATCGACATATTTTGAATATTTGTCGAATCCACCACATACAGGGTGTCCCGGAAAATAGTGCGTTCCTTAAAGATATAGGTAGAAGGCACCATGTAGAACAAAAAACTCTTATAACATTTTTTTCTAAATGCAACCGTTTGACCAAAAAATTAAAATGTATTTTGGTATCCAAATTTAAATCTGACAACTATGTGCGGTACGCAAATTTAAGCATAGACAGTCCCATGTAAATAGATAGAAGATGATAGTAAACAGATAGTTTTAAAGAATCCTGTTTAGTGTCAATGCCGAAAATGTTTTCGAATAGTGAGTGTATTACCTATTATGTTATTACCTATGAATGGTGTTTGTGAAAGGTTACTTGAAACATCTATTCGGTATATTAATTATTTTCAAGTAAGTACAACTTAGTTATTTCAGTTCACAAGTAAACAAATTACTGAGACATTATCTGGTGTATTTAAGTTCCACTGTAAACTATTAAAACTATGTAATTCAGTTAAAGCCCTCAGCAATACTCAGCATTCAACCCATTTAAACCTTACTAAATACATAATACTAGTTTAGTTAAAAGATGTGTTTTTATGTTAAAAGATGTGTAATTCATTTAAAATTATGCAATAGGTATTTCAATACATTTCAAAAGAAAATAATGTTAGTAAACAAATAGTAAATACATAAGTATTACCTACTATTAGGTTGGATTATTTTAAATACTGTTAATCACAATCACAAACGAGTTCTTATTATGTTATTATGCCGTAGTGCGTACGATGTTGCCAGTTTATTAAAATTTCCAAACATTAAAATACAGGTATATGGAAAACAATGTTAACTTTTTTTTGGAAACGGTTAACTTCAGAAAAAAATGGTATAGGACTTTTTTGTTCCAAATTGTGTATTCTCTCCATACCTTAAAGGAACGCACTATTTTCCGGGACACCCTGTATTTGTATAGGTATGGTTAAGTACGATTATAGAGACCTGTTAATAATCTGAAAATTTATTTATAATTTACATTTTTAGGTACATTTTGAAAAAAAAGCTACATCTCGATAAATGGTGACTTATGAAAAAAAAAGACTAAGAGGCAAAAGTTTTAAAAACACTGTGTTTAACTAATGGTACCACAAGAATATTTTAATTGGAACGTACACAAACATTTGGGTATTAAAGGAACAAAACCCCCATATAATTTTTATGGAAATATATTGAAAAATAAGCCGCATCTCGATAAAAACTTGCTTATTGAGAAAATACTAGGAAGCAAAAAAGTTTTAAAAACGTTGTGTTTAACTAATGGTACCACAATAATGAATTAATTGGAACGCACACAAAAGTTTGGGGGGTTTAAGGGAACAAAAGCCCCATACATTTTGTATGGGGTAGACAAATTTCACTATAATTTTGTTTTAAGATGATCCTGCCATAAGAATGATACATGTCCATTTTCAATAAAAAATCTCGAATAGTTTTCGATATATTAAAAAAAATCGATTTTCATTTTGTAACTTCAAAGGGCTGTAACTTTTTTTACGGAATGGGACGTTTCGATGCCGCCGGTTCATCGCCGGCCGTTTCGATGCCGCCGGTTCATCGCCAGTCCATTTCATCGCCGTCATATCTCGCATTTCCTAGAATTCCTAATTAATACTAAAAATAACTAATAATTGTAACTGTCGAAAATTCCGAAATATATCAGATAGCGATTAATTGACTGGCGATGAATCGGCCGGCATCGGCATCGAACTGGCGGCATCGAAACGGCGGCGATGAAACGTCCTAGACCCCTTTTTTTATGAGGACATTTGTACTAAGGTAAGTGGTAAGTTGGGTTCAATGGAACTGTTTTTGTCCCCAGAATATGTGGTATAATTTATGACCAATCTTTTCGGGACCTGTCTTTTCGGTATATAGAGACCTGTTAATAATCTGAACATTTATTTATAATTTACATTTTTAGGTATATTTTAAAAAAGAAGCCACATCTAGATAAATGGTGACTTGTCAAAAAAAGACTAAGAGGCAAAAAGTTTTAAAAACACTGTGTTTAACTAATGTTATCACAATAATAGTTTATTTGGAACGTACACAAACAGTTGGGGGGTTTAAAGGAACAAAACCCCCATAAAATTTCTATGTAAATATATTAAAAAAGAAGCCGCATATCGATAAAAACTGGCTTATCGAAAAAATACTAAGAGACAAAAAAGTTTTAAAAACGTCTTGTTTAACTAATGGTTTCACAATATTGAATTAATTGGAACGTACACAAAAGTTTGGGGGGGTTTAAGGGAACAAAACCCCCATAAAATTTTTATGGGGTGGAAAAACTTCACTATAATTTTGTTTTAAGATGTTCCTGCCATAAGAATAATACATGTCCATTTTCAATAAAGAATCTCTAATAGTTTTCGATATATTGAAAAAAATCGATTTTCATTTTGTAATTTCAAAGGGCTGTAACTTTTTGTATGAGCATATTTGTAATAAGGTAAGTTGGGTTCAAACGAACTATTTTTGACCTCAAAATGTGTGGTATAATTTATGACCAATCTTTTCGGGACACCCTGTATAATAAAAATCAAAAATAATAGCTTAACCCTTTGTCTACCCACAAATTTGGTTAATCAGCTTAAGCCAAGCGAATATTTACAGCAAGAGGCAAAATGCAAGTAGCCAGGAAAAGTTTGGTCTACAAAAAATGTTTTAAAATTTAATCCTGATGAGCCACGGATCCGAGGGTTTATAATGAACACTTTTTAATTATTATGAAATTCATGGACCTCATGGATTTGGATGGACCGCATCTAACCATTTACTTTGGCTACCAAGATCAGCTCACTCAACACTCCTTTATCATCTACCGTCACTACTTAATTTGCTCATTCTGAAGTTTGAGACATACCTTCTGTTCTTCAAGTAACTAGCTTGGGTGTTCTAGAATCTCTTTGTCTCGCCCCTCTCTGTAGTTTTATCTTATCTGTTTTTCTTTTGTTTTTATTTACGTTGTTATATATGTATGTATATACAAAATTATTTTTGTATAGCGGTCATTTATTCTATTGATGCTTAAGGAATACAAGGTTGAGTTCTCATCCTCCTTTTTGCTTCCATTTCCTGACCGGGATGAGTGGATGGAACGAGAACCCACACTAATCTGTGGGAATGGGCTCACCTGGTTCACAGGGGGGTTCATAATGAATGAGCGGACAGGTACTAGAGTGTATGGTGGTGGAGTCGGACTTAAGTCTAGCCAGGCTCTTGGCTCCCATACATCAGTCTTTCAGGCCGAGATCTTTGCGATCCTGTTATGTGCTCAAGAGATAATAAACAGGGCTTGATCAGGCAGGACCATATCTATCTACTTTGACATTCAGGCGGCGCTAAGGGCTTTGGAAGTGGCCAAGGTCAGCAGTGGCGGCTCGTGATTTTTACAATAGGGGAGGCTATACCTAACTGTAAAATATCTAGAAAAATTTGCACTAGCAAAAAAATGCGCCAAAAAATGTAATTTAAGGCCCCATTTTTTGACCATTTTTTATTTACATTTCATAATATCATCCTAATTCATAATTTCATGATATCATATCATTTTAAAAATAGTTAGTCTAATTGTAAAAGTTTAATACCAAAGTTTGTGTCGTTTATTTGTTAACAATTCCATCTATTTGTAAATAGATACCTCGCATATCAAAATAAATACAGATTTGAAGTTTTGCAGTCCATACATAATGAAGCTTCAAATTTTTTAAGATACTCAACTGAATTTTTTTAATTCTAAACGCGGCCTACTGCGGATTCAAAAACACCATAAATTACCGATATTTTGCTTTGAGTTAGAGATATCGGAAAAAGTTATTTGAGCAAGTTGTTCCAAATATTATTATAACCCCACATACCAAATTTCATAACAAAATTCGCACTTTTAGATTTTTCATTAGATATTTTTAGTCAGGACCCTAAAATTCGTTGTCCCGAGACGCACGCAACCACGCAACGGAGCCGAGAAGCTATTTTGCCTCCCTTGGTATATCTCCGGGCAGCGTGTGATGGCACCGTAGATGCCACTGTTAGGAGACCGGGTCTCCTTAAACGCCTGCTGCGCTGCACGGAGCATTAGCAACGCAGACTGTTGGGCTTCTCGGCTCCGTGCTCCGTTCCTGCATCTCGGGATAACCCAGGGTTCTGCCTACAATAAAATGTAATAAAAGTGAGACGCGATCATGCGTTCTAATGCTAATGCTCCGTACGTATGGATAATTAGTGATAATATGGAATTTACACGTTGTATAATAGTGAGAGTTGTACTTGTTGTTTTCGCGATTCATGATAAACAAAACAGTGTAGAGTGTGTAAAAAATTTATGGGGAGGCTGAGCCTCACTTGCCTCCTCTGACGAGCCGCCACTGAAGGTCAGATATAAGCTGGTTCTTGAGTGCAAGAGAGCACTGGGTGGTATTGCTCTGACCAACAGGGTTAGCTTAATATGGGTACCGGGACACACAGCTGTGGAAAGAAACGAACGGGCTGGCAAGACGAATCTCATCCACTCTGCCTGTGGGACCCGAACCTGTGATTGGGGTGCCCTTCAGTACTAGTCGGGGTAATCTCAAGGAGCTTGTTCTGCGGAGGTTCCAAGATTCCTGGGCCTATTGTGAAGGTTTCAGACGGATAGACCACATTGTAGGACCATCCAAAAATCTTAGAAGCCACTTCCTTCTTCTAGACCATAGAAGATGCTCCGTGGTGGTCAGTATGCTCACCGGCCACTGTAGACGCCGGCTACACCTTCATCTGCTTGGCTTCACAATGGCCCATAGTACTGTCTATGTGATAAGGAGGAGGAAACCTCCTGACATGTCCTCTGGAAGTACGCAGCATTGGCCTATCAGGTGCAGATCCTGGGATCGGTCTGTATGCAACCAAGCCCGAAGAGGCAACTGCTTTTGAACAGATTTGTGGCTTTCTGTAAGGCCATTAGGTTGCTGAACGATTAGACGTTCGGGGCGGCATCGACAGGAGAAGCTCAGATTTGCAACCCTTGCTGATTCTGACAGACATAGGAGCCCGGTGCAGCCTGGGCTCCAGAAATGCCGAAAACCAGGTTCTTATGGAACAAGTCCGTAGTGGTAGGGGAGCCCAAGTGGGGATTTTTGCAGTTACTCTAGCGCGTCATATTATGACATGGGGCGAAACCTTGTACCCTGTAAATGTACCCCTACCATATATTGGATCTTAATACAGGGGAGTTCGTTAAGGGGGGTCCTAAAAAAACTATCCTTAGAAAAATTCGAAATCGTCAGATTCAGATAAGGTAAGTTGAGTACATGCAGAACAGTGTATATTTAAAAAACCTGAGTGTTTGACCGGGGCATAAGGAAATGGGTGAGCCACAAAGTTTCACAAGAAAAAAGCGAATATTTCGAGAAGATCGAAAAACTAAAAAATACGTGTTTAATATTTTTTAAAAATCTATCGAATGATATTAAATACGACCCCTACGGATAGGGGTGGCGGTAAATTTAAAATTTTAAATAAGAACCCCGCGATATTTCGCGAAATAAACATCAGATCGAAAAACTACAAAATACACGTATTCAATATTTTTGAAAAATTTATCGAATGACAGCAAACACGACCCCCCACAGAGGTGGGGATTACTTTAAAATATTAAATAGTAGCCCCCATTTTTTTATTGTAGATTTGGATTCCTTGCGTAACAATAAATAACTTTTATTCGAGACATTTTTTCGAATTATGGATATACGGCGCTATAATCGGAAAAAAACGATTGTTGGAAATGGAAAATTAAATTAAAAAATGGAAAATCCCCACTAAAATGGAAAACTTACCTTAACTTTTTTTGGTTTTAGGACCTAATCTTCACAACTAAATACGTCCCCATAACGCTCGAGTAACTGCAAATTTAGCATACTTTCCTCCCCTACTATAGGATATGGGTGATACAATAGACCCACCGTAGGAGGTCTAAGTCTCTGAAGGGTTCAAAAGTGGGCCCTGCCCCGATGTGCTATACCATAAATACCATGGTTGTTTGCCCAAATGCCCAAATTTCTATGAAGTCAAAGATCTTCTCGTAATCTACCATAGTTATCCAGAGTGTTATATTGCATTCATTTATTACTTATATATGGTCTATGATGATATGCATAGCCTTCTCTAAATCCTGCCTGTTCTCGAGGCTGATAACTATCCAGTTTGTCTGTTGCAATGTAATTATCTTCACACACAGCTTTTATAATACTGATGGCAGGCTAATGGCTCTAGGCGTGACCCGTCAAAATAGCCCGGTCAAAACAGCCCCGTCAAAAAAGCCCCGTCAAAATAGCCCGGACACAAAATATTCTCGACAAAATAGCCCGCAAACAAAATAGCCCCGACAAAATAGATCGCATATAAAATAGCCCCGGTCAAAACAGCCCCGGCTAAAAGAGCCTCTTAGAAAACACCTCCAATAAAAAGTTTTACCTTGTAACGGAGTACCATTTATTTTAAATTACTATTCTAATTGGGAAATAAGCCACAATTTTCTTTAAAAAATAATTTTATTAACGTGTCGACTTCCACTTCGGACGTCGTTGTCATAATAAAAAATATGAATAAATTAAACAAAAATGTTGTTGCTCAGTAAAAAAATTCTTCTAATAATTTAATTTAATCTGACTCATTCATATCGGCAATTCAGACGTACAGTGTGGTGCAAATGGAAGGAATAAATTCGTTATTTCGTAAACCCGCGACTTTAAGGAAAAATCCTGAAATAGATCGATTTTTAGTTTTAAATTACGATATTCTGTTATTTATGTCATACTAGTGACGTCATCAATCTGGGCGTAATGACGTAATCGATGATTTTTTAAATGAGAATAGGGGTCGTGTGCTAGCTCATTTGAAAGGTTATTTAATTCTCTATTTAGTAATATAAACAATTACATAATTATTTATACAAGGTGTCCAAAAACTTTTTTTAGTTTAAATTATTTGAAAAAAAAAGAATAATGCATGTAATTTATTTAATTTAAAATGCATTTTACTGTTGCCCAAAAACAGAAAAAAATGTTTATATCACAAATAACCACGCTGTTGGTA
This sequence comes from Diabrotica virgifera virgifera, assembly GCF_917563875.1. Taxonomy (NCBI): domain Eukaryota; kingdom Metazoa; phylum Arthropoda; class Insecta; order Coleoptera; family Chrysomelidae; genus Diabrotica; species Diabrotica virgifera. The sequence goes on from NC_065444.1 coordinate 71,718,196, forward strand.
CTTCACTTATCTTATTTCTATACATATATTAAAAAAATAGGAGGGTAAACTAGCTCGCGTCCGCAGAAGAATTCTGCACGTGCCCTCTGGTTAACACTAAATGAGCTAGAACGAACAGGCGGCCAAACTATCTAACGATCTCCTGGCCAATACACAACTGCAAACATGAACGCCCAACCAAGAAATGGTTCTTATGAGAACCAAGCGACTAGAACTCTGGGACCCATTGTCCGGATTTGTCAGATAAATATTGAAGGCATTAGTCGATCCAAAAGCGAAATGCTGTCAAACATACTACTTTCTAACGACATCGACCTGGTAGTCATACAGGAAACCCATGCTGCGAACGAACAACAACTCGCAAGTAGAGGCAAAATTCCAGGCTATGATCTTCTGGGAGCAACCTATCACCATGCTTATGGTACCGCCAACTACGTAAAAAAACTCCGTAGAAAACGCTCACCTCATATCTTCCACCATGCAAGATAATATATATTTGACGGTTACCAAAATAGGTGAAATGGAAGTGACAAATGTTTATAAACCCCCAATTATTGCATGGCCAAGCCACGTCATAGACATAAGGCCCCATCCCGCCATCTATTTAGGTGATTTTAACAGCCATCATCAAGAATGGAAATACAGAAATAACGATGAAAACGGGGAGACACCGCTAGACTGGGCAGAGAGTAACCACCTGCATCACGTCTTCGATGCCAAAGACCGGGGCACTTTTAAATCGGCGGCATGGAAACAAGAGTACAATCCAGATTTATGTTTTGTGAGCAAAAACCAGAAAAGCTACCCTTTACCAACCAAGAGAAGAGTACTTCATGACTTCCCGCATAGCCAGCACATGCCGATCATTATTGAGATTGGTATCCAAATCCCACTAGTCACAACCATTCCACGACCACGCTGGAACTTTAACAAAGGTAACTGGCCCGCCTTTACCAACGAACTCGATAAAATCCTACGATGGATTCCACCAACATACAAAAATTATGAAAGGTTTAGAGGGGCAATAATTGCTACAGCAAAGAAACACATTCCCAGGGGCCATCGTAAGCAATACATACCAGGATGGAGTGAGGAAAGCCAAAACCCCTACGAAGAATATCTTGAAACCGGTGAAAGTGACATTGCGGACGAACTTCTCCTGAGCCTTAATGTAGCAAGAAGGAAGAAATGGACAAATGAAGTCGAATCGTTAGATTTCAAAAAGTCTAGCCGTAAAGCGTGGTCGCTCCTAAGAAAACTCGGAAGTGACAAACTGGCAACATGACAAATCCACGACTTCAACCCTAATAAAATTGCATCACATATAGTTGCCACCTCCAGAGGAGCATGTGATAAAAAGTTTACCACTACTATAAAAAGGGAGCTTAAACATCTAAAAGCTGCCTGTCCATCAGATACAGAGTACTCCGCACCGTTCACTCCAGAAGAAGTCTCAAACGCCATCAAAGACATTAAACCTAACAAAGCTCCTGGTACAGATGGTATACCTCCCGAATTCCTGATCCATTGTGGGAAATTTGCAAAAACCTGGTTGTCTAAATTCTATACAGATATACTCAAAACAGGTAACCTACCAAACATCTTTAAACAAACAAAAATCATAGCCATTCTAAAACCTGGAAAACCAACAGACAACCCAGCGAGTTACCGCCCCATCGCTTTACTCAGTTCAGCTTACAAGCTCCTCGAAAGACTGGTCCTGAAGAGAATCGGCCCAAAGCTACTTCAAAAAATACCAATTGAACAAGCAGGATTCAGGCCTCAACGAAGCACCACTGACCAAGTGCTCTCTATAACTACCTACATAGAGGCAGGTTACCAAAGAAAACTGAAGACGTCTGTGGCATTCATCGATTTATCGGCTGCATATGACACGGTTTGGAAAGATGGCCTCATCTATAAGCTCCTGAAAATAATCCCCTGCAAAGCAACCGCCCGACTCATAAATACTATGCTGAGCAGTAGAAACTTTCGTGTAACCATGGGAACTACAGTGAGCAAACAGAGAACGCTTAACAACGGCCTCCCCCAGGGCTCCGTACTTGCACCGCTGCTATTTAGTATGTATATACAGTCGGAAAAATGAAAGAATACCCATGAACGAACATATTAAACACGCTGTATTTTCCTGTCACCGTGTCACAAAGAAAATTGCCCAGCGCAAGTACATGTAATAATAATTATTACATGTACTTGCGCTGGCCAATTTTTTGTGTGACACGGTGACAGGAAAATACAGCGTGTTTTATATGTTCGTTCATGGGTATTCTTTCATTTTTCCGACTGTAGCTGATATGCCCCCTACCAGATCTAAAAAATTTGGATATGCAGACGACTGGGCACTTGCAACTCAAAACTCCTTAATACAAAACTCCGAGGCAATCCTAACGGAAGATCTGGAACGCCTGGTTAAGTACTTTAACAATGGAGACTTAAACCTAACCCCAAAAAAACCGAGGTTAGCTGTTTTCACCTGAACAACAATATGGCCCACACAAAACTTAAAGTGTACATTGATAACCAACTGCTCACGCACAACTATAATCCCAAGTACCTCGGCGTCACCCTGGACAGAACACTCTCCTTTAAGAAACATCTTGAGAACACCGCAGCAAAGCTGAGAACCCGTAACAACATCATACAGAAGCTTTGCGGGACTACATGGGGCTCAACAGCAAGTACACTTCGGTGTTCAGCCCTTGGACTCGTATACTCGGCAGCTGAATACTGCTCCCCTGTTTGGCTGAACAGCGTTCACACAAAAATTATAGATACTCAGCTCAATGTCGCCATGCGTCTCATATCTGGAACGATCAAGTCTACACCTGTGGAGTGGCTTCCACTACTGAGCCACATACCTCCACCTAACCTTCGTCGTCAGCATGCTCTGCTTAGAGAATTCCAAAAGCTGCTTAACAACCCGCAGTTACCTATACACACATATGTCGCCGACGCTAACTCACATCGATTGCGCTCCAGAAAACCTCCGACTAGAGATGCAATAAACTTGAGTTCCAACAATTTCCAAATGAACTCCCAGTGGAAGAACATGCAGAGCGACAGACCGAACCTAATAATGAGAAACACACCATGCATCACAGAAACTCCACCAGGTTTTGACCTCCCCCGAAAATCATGGTCAACTCTTAACAGGATAAGAACGGGTCATGGAGTCTGCGCAGATTCCCTTTATAAATGGAAAATGAGAACCTCTGCTGAGTGCGACTGCGGCGCCGAGAAACAGACCATCCAGCATATGATTGCCGAATGCCCTCGGAGAAAGTATGATGGAGATCCTCTGGACTTCGCCTCTGCAACACCAGCGTCGATTGAATATATTAATACATTAGATGTTAGACTATAACATATGTGTGATAATGTTGTGTATCAAATTGCCATACGCTAAATAAATAAAATTAAAAATATTTTTTAGCATTTTATGATGTGTTGTCCTCCATAATGTATAATTTCTGATACGATTCTGTTGTCACCTGAAGCTTTTTTATTTCACATGATGCTCATCGCGTTTCTTATTTCGTCCTATATTGGATCTGGTATATCTTCAAATCCAACATTTTTACTACTATTTTTCGGTGTTTTTCGTATTTACCTGGTAGTGTTTTGTATAAAAAGTGTATAATACACATTTATTATTACATACCCCTGCTTGAGAATTAAAGAGTATTTGTTTTTTAAATATTTTTCCATGTTTTTCGTATGCATCTGGTAGTGTTTTGTATAAAGTGTATAATACACATTTATTATTACATACCATTGCTTGGGAATCAAAAAATATTTGTGTTACACACAATATTTCTTTCATTACAATCGAAATAGAGTAAGTATTCTCCGTTGGCCTATTAACCACTAAATATTACACCCCTGTTTATAACTATGTGCAACACAATGCCTGTTGGCCCGAAGCTCACAATTGCAACACAATTTCAGAGCACGTTTCTATGATAGTCTCTCATAATGGGCTTTTGTACAACAAAACAGAATAATAGTGTATTACTGAAAACTTCTATCTCAATAGAGGGATTGTTCAGTCGAAACACGTTTGACTGGGGTAACGGTAACTTGATATGCAAACTATTTTGGTGTAGGATGGCTTCCTTTGGTTTAGGGCTTTGACCACATTTAGAGCCCCCGCAGACTGCAGACTTTTTATCGGCCGATAGTTTGTTGGCTTCTTAAGCCGACACCGATTCAGTATCGGTCGACAAAATAGTTTGATCGCTTCCCGATTGCCTTCAAACTAATTTGTCGGCCAACTATCGGCCGACAGTTTAATCAGTATTGGCTAACTACGAGTTGCGCACGTGCCGTGCGAATATTTTTTGAATATTTTTTGAAAAAAAGGCATCGTGTAATTCATAATCATTAATTGTAGAAACCTGCTTGGTCCAATTAGCTTGACTAGTCCATTGAAGCTGACTAAGATCATCCGATAAAAGGCGAAAAACTTTTTTGGGTAATCAAGTAATTTAGAATACAGTGTGTAGAACTTTTCACTAAATGAGAATTTATCACTGAGAATCCATCATCAGCATCATCAACAGCTATTCCATCCATTGCCAGAAGGAAGCCTGCCTTAGGTGTATCCATTCATTTCTGTTTGTTGTTTTTTGCATCCATTCGTGACCAGCCATTCATTTGATGTCATCTATTCGGGAATAGTTGGTCGGCTGTTGCTAGTGTGCGCCCTCTTCGCCAACCCGACTGTTTAGTTGGCTCGGTATGCGCACTAACTAGTTCAGAGAAATAAGGAAAAAAATATCCTGTTGGTGACACAACCCCCTCCAGGCCGAAACTACATTTTTTGAGTAGCATGGACATCTATAATAATAACCTATATGTTTCCTGCAGCCGAGTTTGATATTATACATAGTTATAAACAAATGAAGATCAAAAAACGGTAAATTTTTGAGAGGTAAAACAAATTTGAGAGTAAGAAACTCATAAATCGTATAAAAAACTTAAATATGGCGTTCGCTGAATATGTCTATCTTTATTGGTTGCTTAGTAAATTGCAAAATAAATAATAAATTTTGAGTTGTTAAAATATTCATAACTTATGTAAAAATTAACTAAGAACTATCTTATTACACGGAACGCTGAGACTTCTGGTGCTTAAATCATACCCTAAATCTCAAAGCAATCGGCCAAATAGTTTAAAAGTTATTTAATTAGTTTATCCCAAATTATTTTTTTTGCAACACTATAAGTTAGAAAATGATAAAGCTACAGTAATACTTTGAATAGTTTATGAAAGAAGAAGATTTACACTATTAATTTAATTAAAAAAAATGACAAAAAAATTCTAAATATTTTCAATATTTTGCAAGAACATTGAATTAAAAAAGGTAGGCTATTGATTATGTACTATAGAAAGGAACTACAACGTTAACAGGGTTTTATTATTTCATATGGTCAATGAATCTCTATACCTACCATTTAAAGGGGTGCGTTTTTGAGAAATGGGTGAATTAGTCCCTGGGCACAGGTTATATTAGGGTGAGTTCTATGCACTTTTGGTACAAACACGTCTACATAAAAATTGTTCCTGGTTAAATTTCCTATCTAAATATCACTTTTTAAAGTCAATAATACTTTTTTTTACAAAAATATATTTAAAAGAAAAAGCACAAAGAAACCCAAAAGAAAGAAATTTTGTTTTTTGTCCCATAACTCTTGTCCACGGGGATATAGGTATAGACATTGCTTCACAGAAAAAAAACTTACACATTTTCTCTTTAAAATGTTGTTTGGTAGAGGTCATTAGGATTTACAATTTTCGAAATATGATTTTTCAAAGTTCGCTACTCACAGCAATTTTGGACAATTTTCCTTGTTATTTCGCAAATATTGTTCTGTAACTTTTTTCTAAGTAACTTTAGGCATATGCAATGGTACATGTAAGATGAATAGAAATCAATTACCTTTAAAATGTTCTACTGTATAATGTTGTACGACTTCTTTTAAAGAGGGTATCTTTTTCAAGATTTTATACTTTTAACGAGTTTTTATATTTTTTACGTTTTTTTCCCATTATAACTTTTTTTTCTACATTTAGGTATATATTATATAATAAAAAAGAAAGCTTATTCTGTTTACTTTAAAATGGTGTATTATAAAAAATTCTAGGATTATTTTTGAATAAGGTATGCTTTTTCAAAATGTAATAAGTACTTGCAACGATTTTTGATTTTAGGATTCTTTTTTAAATCTCTCATTATATCTTTTTTATGTGATTGTGTGTTATGATTGAATCTTATTTTTTATAGGTAATACTTTCGATCCACTTGACTCGGCCGGGCAAACTTCAAACTATGGATTAATTCCAATATTTACTTTGCTTGAAAAAATAGCATGTAAATGTACCAAAGGATGTACAAAAAACTGCGGTTGTAGGAAGATAGGAATTAGTTGTTCAATATTCTGCAAAGGGTGCATGTGAATGGGTACTAATTGTGGGAACTCTAAGATAACTGAGGTATCAAAGGAAGATATTGAAGCTAATGCTAACGAAGAGATGTATTTTGATTTTAAAATTTTTTTACATGTCAACGTTTAAATAATTTTAACTAGAGTGATGTTTTCTAAGAGTAATGTTTATGTAATTTTTGTAAAAGAAATAATTTTAAATAATACAGGTAAAAAAATATTAAAGAATCACTCGGTTTCCATTATTTAAATATAGATGATACACAATTTTAAAGAACAGAAAGTAAGCCCTCTTTATTGAGCAATATATAGTATATTCATGTACAAGAAAAAAAAGTTATAATGAGAAATTAAAAAAATAATCCTAAAATCAAAAATCGTTGCAAGTACTTATTACATTTTGAAAAATAATATCTTATTAAAAAATAATCCTAGAATTTTTTGTAATACACCATTTTAAAGTAAACAAAATAAGCTTTTTTTATTATATAATATAATATATACCTAAATCTAGAAGAAAAAAAGGTATAATGAGAAATTTCAAAAATAGTTGTAAAAAATGTAAAAAATTATATTTTTTTATATTAGGTATTATATAAAATATAATATATAATATAATATTATATTATATATACTATATAATATAATATTATAATATAATATATGTATTATATAATAATATTATTTTATTTTTATATTAAATTATAAAAAATCGTTAAAAGTATAAAACCTTGAAAAACCATAATCTCTTTAAAAAAAATCGTACAACGTTATACAGTAGACCATTTTAAAGACAATTCATTTCTATTCCTCTTACATGTACCATTGCATATACCTAAAGTAACGTAGAAAAAAGTTACAGAACAATATTTGCAAAATAACAAGAAAAATTGCCCAAAATTGCTGTGAGTGGCGAAATTTGAAAAATCATATTTCGAAAACTATATATCCTAATTACCTCTACTTACTGAACAACATTTTGAAGAAGAGATATGCAGGTTTTTTTTCTGTAAAGCAATGTCTATACCTATATCCTTGTGGACAAAAGTTATGGGACAAAAAACAAAATTCCTTTCTTTTGGGTATCTTTGTGCTTTTTCTTTTGAACATATTTTTGTAAAAAAAAAGTACCATTGACTTTAAAAAGTGATATTTAGATAGGAAATTTAACCAGGAACAATTTTTATGTAGATATGTTTGTACCAAAAGTGCATAGAACTCACCCTAATGTAACCTGTGCCCAGGGACTAATTCACCCATTTCTCAAAAACGCACCCCTTTAAATGGTAGCACTCCGCGGTTTTTTCATATATAGATGTCCATTGATCATATGAAATTATAAAACCCCGTTAACGTTGTTCCTTTTAGCTATCTTATTTTGAATATAATCAATAGCCTAAGGGGGGGCTATAACTTCGTCTCTAATTATCCTAGGACCATTGTTTTTCTTTCTAAATGTGTATAAAAATTCAGTCTTTCATTCATTCTAAATTCATTCTTTCTAAGTATGAAAAAATAATTTTTCTAGGGGTAACGGTTGAAAAGTTATTCTAATTGTTTATAAGTAAGCAAAAAATCGACAGGTTTTTGCAAAATAATTTTACACTATTTAAAATTACTTTTTGTCATTTTTCTTAATTAAGTTGATAGTGTAAATATTTTTCTTTCATAAACTGTCCGAAATATTACTGTAACCTCATAATTTTCTGACTATAGTGTTGCAAAAAAATGAATTTGGGATAAACAAATTAAATAACTTTTAAACTATTTGACCAATTACTTTGAAATTTAAAATATAATTTAAGGACAAAAAGTCTCAGCATTCCGTGTAATAAGAAGGTTCTAACTTAATTTTTACATAAGTTATGAACATTTATAAAATCTCAAAATTTATAAATTATTTTGCAATTTTCTAAGCAACAAATAATGATAGACATATTCAGCGAACGCCATATTGAAGTTTTTTATATGATTTATGAGTTTCTTATTTTTAAATTTGTATTATTTTAACATTAATATAATCTAAATTAACATTCTTCATACTTTTACATTTGTGAAAGTCACCCCTTCTCGGTGGTGAAAAAACATAGGTAGGTACGTTTAAAATCCGGAAATGGATAAATTAACTAATACTAAGAAACTTTTGTTCTATAGAGTTTGTTTATCAAAGTCAAGACTTGTCGAGTTATTTGCGTGTGAAAATGTTTATTTTTCAACAAACTGACACGTTTTCACGCGGTTTTTCGCAAATAATTCAGAAAGTAAGTATATTACCGAAAAAATATTCTTAGCAAAAATGTAGCATACAAAAAAAAATTTAAAAAAATGGTGTGTTCATAAAGTTGGGCGTTACTTTCTGCTCTACATAAACATATACACTCTCTCGTTCCCAATTAGTACACTCACAAGTTGATACTCTACGTATATACTTGAAATGTAACCACAATGAAAAAAAAATAGTGTATTCATAAAGGGTCGCCCAGGTTTCCCCAACTGTCATCAATACCACTAACTTCACGCGTAACTTTGATACGAGAATTATAAAAAAAAATATGCATTGAAATCCAGATCCCGTAATTTTTTGAGCGTTATAAAGTGAGTACAAAGACATACATATTTCTTTTTTTGTAATTACAGCTTCAATTTACCGTACACTTCTCGTAGTCTCTGCCTATAAGGTAGAGTCGTGTTGGGGAAACCTGGCGTGCCCATTCATAAAGTCTATAGACCCAGTCTGAAGTTGGGCGCTACTTTCTGCTCTACATAATATATACATATACACTATCTCGTTCCCAATTGGTATACTCACAAGTTGACGCTCTACGTATACACTTCACGTCCTCGTCTTCGACATCTAATTATACCTACCTTGATTCAACGAAGATTAATTATTCGGAGACTTTCATAATCAACCCCTTAGAAGTTTGGTTCTCGCCTTATGTTGAGGACAAGAGACGGTCACAACAGAGAAACATAATTTTTTGTCGATGCAATCACATTCTTCTTTTATAATACAATGTATATGTTACAGTTCAAGTTGATTATCCAGTTGGAGTTGACTTTTCCTAGTTCGAGTCGACTCAAACGGCTGGTTTTAGTAAAAGTTGATTATAAATATAAAATCTTCATTCAACATTTACTAGTAAAAGTAGACTCCAACTAGTTAAAATATACTCTTCCCAATGCCATTTAGTAAAAGTTGATTCACATAAACAACCGATTCTAGAAATTAATTACTGTATATTATGTTCAAATCGTAATATTTATAGTCCAGGCTGTATCGTCGCTCCCGTTCGGTAAATTATTCCAGTTAGATTCTTTTGCACAAACTTACTCAAGAAGAGGTCCTTATAACGAATCCACAGAGTGTCAGGTGGTACCGTAATCGAAAAATTGTTTAAACATTTTTTTTAAACAAATTCACAAAAAAAATTCCCTTCGGACATTTTTTTTACATCATTTGGGTTATTCGGATCAAAAGAGGTCTTTTGTGATTTTTCTGTAAAATATATTGTTCTCGAGTTATACGCGATTTAAAATTTGAAAAATGCGAAAATGACCATTTTCAAGGCTTAATAACTTAGTTAAAAATTACTATTATGAAAGTCAGAAAGTCACCAAATCAAATTTTAACGACCCCCTACAATGTACTGAAGAAATATTTGTCATTATTGTATTATTAAGCTGTTATTTTTAATTATTAACAATGAGCGCTAGGAGTGTATTGAGGTGGCTGTCAATGTGAGTGCGACTGAGATGCACCATTGGACGGTCGGAATGGAGGATCTTACTCCCACTCACATTGACGGCCGCCTCAATACGCTTTTAGCGCTCATTGTTGATGATTAAAAATAACAGCTTAGTAATAAAATAATGACAAACATTTCTTCAGGATCTTGTAGGGGGGGGGGCTTTAAACTTTGATTAGGTGACTTTCATAATAATAGTTTTTGATCGAGTTATTAAGCCTTAAAAATGGTCATTTCGCATTTTTCAAATATTAAATCGCGTATAACTCGAAAACTATCAATTTTAGAGAAAAATCACAACAGACCTTTTTTGCTCCGAATGACCAAAATAATCTAAAAAAATTTTTCAGCAAGACCTTTTTTGCTCCGAATGACCAAAATAGTCTAAACAAATTTTTCCGGAGTGCAATACTTAGTTATTTATAAAACAGTTCGTGAAGTATGCATTTTTCGCACTCACGCGATGTTTAGAGCACGAGCGGGCCGAGTGCTATACATCGCCTAAGTGCGCAAAAAGTACTTCACGCACAGTTTCATACAATATTTTATCTACCAAAAAACAAATAAAAAAACTGTAACTCTTCGTCACTGGAATACATTCCAATTTTACAACTTTTTAGAATTTTGGCATTTAAAAATTCAAACTTCTCTCAAACCACAGAACTGTCAAAACTTTTTTTGTAATTTATTGCTCACACGTCATCACCATGACAAGGCGAAAGTTAAGGATATTTGATTACATGAAAGTGTGCTAAAAATTAGTGCGAAAAAGTAAATCTCAGTTAAAATACATTATTACTTCAGGCACACTTTAAACCCTTCATGTACTGCTATCTATATTTACAATTTTCACACAATAAAAACTTATACATAATATGGGGTAGAGTAGATAAGAATTATTTTTGTGAATTTGGTTAACAAAAATTGGTTTAACAATTTTTCGACCGCGGTACCGCCTGACACTGTGTATTTGTTATAAGGATGTATTTGTTTGAGTAAGTTTGTGCAAAAAAATCGAATCAGAATAATTTACCTAACGGGGACGACGTTACAATCTGGACTAATAAGTAGTTGAAACGGTCAAAACAAAGACGCACACTCATCAAAAATGCACGTGAGATTATACTCGTATAAACTGTATAATCTACTTTTACTAACAAGGGTTAGAAAGAGTCAACTTCAACTAGTAAAAGTTGATTTAAATTTTTCAAATCAACTTTTACTGCTCGTTTCAGTTGGAGTTGACTCGAACTAGGAAAAGTCAACTCTAACTGAGAATCAACTTGAACTGTAACATAATATGTTAATAGTTTACTTTTACTTACTGGTTTAAGTTCTGAAATATCCCAACCAAGATATTCAGCCACCGTCATCATTTGATTAACGATACAATCCATTTCGTTCTTGTCTAATACACCATCTCCATTAGTGTCGTATAATCGAAACATAACTGTAACAAAAAATGCATATTTCAAATAAACGTAAACCAATATTTTACATAATAATACTTTTATTAACAAGTATTTTGCTCACTACAAAAATATCACGAACGAATGGATTTTTTAATCAATTGAATCACGGTTTTTGCTCCAAATTTTAAAGAGCCGCTTGGATTGACGTTAAAGGCATACACTTAGCTAGCATGTCAAAGAAAAAAGTGATATTGTGCCGATGTGTGCTTTTGCCCAGGGGGTGACTTTCACCCTTTCTCGGGGGTGAAAGTTTTATCGGTTCAAAGTTCTATTTTTGAAGAAATTAGTTTTAAAGTAATTTTTTTTAATTTGTCATTTTGAAAAAAAAATTCTTTTTCTTTAAAATAACTTAAAAATTATTAATGATACCAAAAATCTCAAAGAGTAACAAAATGTAGGCTTTGTCTTTCTGAATATTTTGGATTGTTTTGTTTTTCTGTAAAACGAAAATTGGTTACGATGTGGCTGTTCAAAATTTGCATCCTCTCGTAATTAGTAACTCGTTCAAGCCCTTTCAACTGCAGCCCTTTCAAAAATAAGCACTTTGAACCGATGAAACTTACAGATCATATAAACAATACATACATGAGTAAAGCAACTTATGGAGCGATAGAGATTAATTTCAGTTGGGATGCTAATTAGGTGGTTATATTCACGATTTTTTTACCAAAAAAATGGACCAACTTTATTTTGAGCGTAACTTGCTTACTTTTGATGGTAGAAACTTTTAAAAAACAGAAATAAACTTTTTTTAGACACTTTAAAAAAGTTGTAATGAGTTTTTCCCAGAAAGTGCTTCATTTTTTGGTTATTTCACGTTGAAATATCCGATATGGAATTTGACGAATATGAACTTATTGTTCATTAGCTATAATTCTGCTTCTACTAGGTTTAGAGACCTCATACATACACCAATTTATATTTTTTTATAATCTATATTTTTGCTAAGTTTATTTTTTTTTCTATAAATTACTTATATTTTGAGTTATTTGCGAAAGAGCGTCTACAAACGTGATTTTTTTGTTGAAGAATGAACATATTCACTCGCAAGTAGCTCGAAAGTATTAACTTTAAACCGTTATAGAACAAAAGTTACTTAGAATTAGTCAGTTTAACCATTTCCGCACTTACGTTGAATGTATATTTTTCCCCCCAGAAGGGGCGAAACTCACCCCCAGAGCAAAATCACACATCAGCATAATATCACTTTTTTCCTTTGACATGTTAGCTATGTGTATGCCAAATTTCATGTCAATCCAAGCGGTTCTTAATATGTAGAGGTTTTGCAATATTTTACCGTAAGTGAATGGACTATTTATTGCACGCAGAGTAACATGCAAGTTCTTCTTCTGGTATTTAGTGTCTCTTGTGGAGATTACTGATCAACATGACCATTTGAGTCGTCTAGTTTCAAAACCCGAAAATCCACTTTTTATGAATATTGAGTTATTTATGTCAACAGATTTGTAAACTTGCCCTAAAGTTTATACTGAATTTCTGATGCAAAACCCTCCAAATCTAATCTTAATTTGCATTTGAAATATTGGGTTGGCTTCAAAATCCAGCAAATTCAAGCACTGTTAAAATCAAATGCCAGCAAATCCAACGCAACCAATAGTCAGGTACGAAAGTGACGTCATTGCATGGCTGCTACAAAGAGAGCGCTTGCTGGGCATTCATTTATTCTCCCAGACAGACTATTTGCAAAAATCGAAAAAGTTATTAAAAACAAGACACCATCGTTTCTCCAGAAGAGTTTATTGAAATTTTTAAAGACCATGGAACTCTCTATATCTTGGGTCAAGATGTGACGGTGTACGACTGGAAAAAGGATTGCCAAACTGCACTTAAACCTCCTGCACAGTGGCACTTTCGATTTAATATGAGCAAAATATTTCTATTAAGACGTGGAAAAAGCAAAGTTGTAGCTATTAGAGGGGGACAGTCTTATAAATGTGATCTAGGGGAATATAGTCTGTATTTAAAAAAGGAAAATTTAAAAAACATCTATGTAGAATTTAATTACTTTGAATTTTTATTTGGGTGTTTTTGGTGTAAAGTTAAAATCTTTGGAGTTATAGAGCAAAAATTGGAAAAACACGATTTTCGGGCGCCATTTTGTTTATAACAAAAAATGGCACACTATCTGCGGACTTTGCATACCTACATTATTAATATAATATATATTATATATAATCATAAGATTCGATTCCAGCAATAAAATTGCTGGTAAATAACTTTTCCTTGTATTTTGCTAATTAGCCCAGAGTATTGGGTAATAAACAAAGTTAAGGTTGGGAAGAAATTTTTGAGGTATATGCATTTTCTTTTCTAGGTATTATACTCCGAGATTCTAAACTTTAGGTACAATAAAAATGACTAGTAAAATATGTTTATAAGTAAGTAAAGGGTGATTAATTTTGAGGTACTTTTATTGGTGGGGATTTGATAGGAGATCGTGCATGAATCGTACCACCCAATTGGTGCGTTCAGTATTGTTTAACATTTCATCCTGAGAAGACTTAGCTCGGCACAGCGTCTAGAAATTATTCAGTTGCGTTACGAAAATATGCGTTCTATGAGGAATGTACGTCGTGCGCTTAAAGCAAGTTATGGTCCACATAATTGGCCTACCGAACGCACAATTCGCTATACCATCAGTAAGTTTGACACCCTGTCTTCATTATTGCATAACACGTGACCAAATAGGTCACATTCAGCAGGTACTGAAGAAAATATAGCGGCGGTAGCGGATGGTGTACGCGAAAGTAATGAAGAATCGTTCCGTCGCCGTTACCAACAGATTGGCTTGTCGTATGCAACAACTTGGCGTATTTTACGTAAGTATCTAAGTTTAAAAGCATAAAAAATTCAATTAGTGCAAGATCTAAAGCCGATCGACCTTCCAAGTCGTCACCGTTTTAGTCGATGTGCTCTTGATGAGTTTACAGAAGATCCACTGTTTTCGAAAAAAATAATTGTTTTCCGGGGAGGCCCATTTTCGGCTTAATGGGAACGTAAATAAACAAAACCCGAACAAGTTCAAGAGTTGCCATTACATCTACAAAAGACAACTGTTTGGTGTGATTTATGAGCCAGTGGAATCGTCGGTCCATATTCCTTTAAAACAGAGGCCGACCAGAATGTTACTGCGAATGGAGACCATTATCACGCCATGATAACCTCGATAAAGCTCGTTGTTTCGACGACATTAGGTTCCATCAAGATGGCGCCACTTGCCACACAGCCCGTGAAAGCATGGCTTTACTGCGAGAACGATTCGTTGAACGATTTAATTCACGCTTCAGATCAGTGAATTGGCCGCCTATATCCTGTGACATCACACCTCTAGACTTTCTCCTTTGGAGTTACCTTAAGTATAAAGTCTAGAGATGAATAAACCGGCTACGATTGAGTTATTGGAGGCCAATATTACTCAAGTCATCGAGAATTGGAACTTCAGAATGGACCATCTTAATCGGAATCACGGTCAACATTTGAAAGAAATTATCTTTAAGAACTAATTGTAAAGAATGGTTCTTTTGTATAACCATCGAAAACATCTACTTTCGTAATCCAATACAGGCAAAAATAAATGGAAAACTAACGCAGTTTATACCAGTACAAAGCGGATTCAGACAAGGTGACTCGTTAAGCTCACTGCTCTTTAATATAATAATGGACAAAATGATAGAAGCAGTATGTAAAATTAATGGTTACAGAATGGGGAACAAAGAAATCCAAATATTATGTTATGCAGACGACGCCGCATTAATCGCCGAGACAGAAGACGATTTTCAAAGATTAACACACATCTTCAATACAACAGCCAAGAAATACAATAATATGATAATATCAGCAGAAAAAACCAAATGTATGACATCTAAATACTATGATGGTTCCTGTTTATCTGAACCATCTCAGATAATTGAGGGGTGGTTACCCCCTACCATAAGGGTTGATGAAGTAACAATACTCACTGTAGATTCATTTATTGGTACGCTGAAGTAACTACGGTAAAGAGCTGGTGGTATATTATTTAGTAACTGTGATGTTTACTCGTTGGGATCTCAAATACCAATGACTAATCTTTTCGCCATGAAAGTAGAACTCAAAGTGGATTCCCCTGTTAACTATTTGGTATAAATAAAAGTGAGAGTGTTTAGTAAAAGTGCTGAATCGACTAGATTATAAATAACGAATAATAATTGTTATTTCAAACTGACCTTGTATCGAAAATCGACACATTGATGTGGTAATATAGGTCAATCGTATTTATTATAAACAAACGTATTTGTTTTACCAAAGACATTTAATTATTAAAAGAATTTGTCTTAATAAGATGATTACTGAGATGCAGTGTATCCCAATATAATACCCACTACAAAATAACAAAGCAGGAAGCAAGGTTTAGATATCTGGGAATATATATAACCAGTTACGGAGATGTTAAAGAGGAAGTACGACAACAAAGCTTAAAAGCAAATAAAGCGGCGGGATCTCTTAATGACGCAATCTGGAAGAACAAACACCTAAGACAAGATACAAGAGCAAGAATCTATAAAGCAGCAATTGGACCTATATTGACATACACGGCGGAGACAAGACCTGACACATCTAAAACGAGACAACTACTAGAAACAACAGAGATGAAAATACTCCGACGAAAATCAGGGAAAAGTCTGTTGGATAGGGAGAGAAGCGAAAACATATGTATATCAGGCAATGTAGAAGGCATAAACGGATGGGTGACAAAACGGAAACAGGAGTGGAACGAACACATTAATAGAATGGCAGAGGATAGGATAGTACGAATAGCACGAGATTAGTCACCAAATGGACGAAGAAGTATTAGCAGACCAAGAAAAAGATAGTGCGATAACTTAAACAATTTAGGAGGCTAATATTGAAGAAGAAACAGGCTTTAAAGCTTACATACAAGAAGGAAGAAGAAGAAGGTTCTTTTGTATGATAATAAAGGTTTTCAAATAGAATTAATTTTTTTCATTTTCTTTCTTTTTGAAAAAAGTACCTCTAAATCAATCACCCTTTAGCTGAAGCACGCAAGATGTTCATAGTCTAAATAAGGATCTTTGTTGATGGCTCACTATATATGAAATTATCAAATCTATTAGTTCCTATTTCTATTTTCAAGATGAAGAGAGAAATTGGCAGTTGCCACTCAAAATAACGTTCAGTAACTCATTTTCTCTTGACACCTAAAGTCGAAATAATTTGGAAAAGTTTGTGTCGTTTCAAACATATCAGGAAACAACTATTGGGAAATATTTCCTAATTCTGCTGCTCGAACAACTTCGAAAGTTTCATTTAGAAAATTAGGTCGCAAAAACAAAATAAACTGATAGGAAAAAGTTTGGTATCGTTGTGTGAACTACTTTTAAAAACTTTTCCAAAGAAAAATAATCAAAATATAGGTAAAATTATATATGACGGAAAGTTTTAATTTTAAAATTGATAAGATTCCGCACATATATTTGAGTTTATTATTTCGAGTTTTTTGACATTAGTTTTAGTAATAAGAGAGTCTTCGGTTAAATTGATACCAAAATATGAAATTGGACGGCACTGTTAATTTATTGTTTATTGCTTAGAATGAGAAAAGTCTGAAATGTCTTCATAACTACGACTAAATACACATTTCAGTACCTACATTTTTCCTTGGGTCAAATCAATATTATTCCTCTTCATTTAGACATGTCTTACCTAATCGTCTGTCAACAAATCTTATTTGGTCGGATAAGATTCCGTAGTTGTTTCAGAAACTTAATATTATGTGATCATTTCATTGACAGAGATTCTGACCAATAGAAAGCTACAAGAATAAAAATTACAGCGGTTATTTTTTAATGATTAGAGAGATATTGCAAATTTAACACAGCCTACGTTGCGCTATTTACACCGCGCTATTTTGACAGAAATGACATTTCTCAGACGTTTCATAAATGCAGATATTGCTCAACATTTTAGTTGCGGTATTTTACGGCTAGATTAAGATTAGTTGTTTATCTAATTTGTACTCAAAATCCAGAATTTAGATGGAAGAAAGGTTTGTATTTTCTTC
Source organism: Diabrotica virgifera virgifera (assembly GCF_917563875.1). NCBI lineage: Eukaryota > Metazoa > Arthropoda > Insecta > Coleoptera > Chrysomelidae > Diabrotica > Diabrotica virgifera. The sequence goes on from NC_065444.1 coordinate 71,735,967, forward strand.
CAAATATCGAGCAAGAGAAATAAATGATCCTTGAATGTTCTTACAAATAAAAGATTTTCCTGTTGCACTCTTCATGTTTTCCTGAACTAACGTCCAATTTTCTGGAGAAGTCAATGGATTTTGACATAAAACTTGTTTTAATAAACACAAATCGTCATCAGACGTAAATCTAATTCGTTTGCTACTGTCTGAGGTACCCATTTTAGCAAATTATTACGAATAAATTTGGTTTAAATGAAAGATAAACAACAAACATAACCTGAAAAGAAAATAGCGCAACGAATACCGCACAGCGTAACGACTCCCCTAATAACGGCAGGCCGTATTTCCAATAACGCAGCGTAAGCCAGATATCACATCTGCGCATGCTCTACTGTCAAAATAACGCGTGCTGTAATACAGCAAGTGCAAAAAAGGCTCAGCAATATCTCTCTATTTTACCTTCCAATCGTGTAGTAAGATTTTTCATCACGTGCTTAATTCTGTCCAATCAGATATTATTACAGCGGGAATATTCTACTGTACATTATTACAGTGGGAATAATTTTATGTAGATTGTTTCTGTTTACTTGCAAAAAGTTACCTAGTTTTGACAACTGTCACATTTAAGAAAATATCCATAATAAACCTTTAGTTCTGCATCTAATGTCAAATTGTCACGAGGAGAACACAAATCGGCAGTTTTAAGCGCTTGAGTTTACTTCGATAAGATTATTTCATGAATAAAAATGTATTTATAAATAATTTTAACTAATATCTTCATCTAAATATTTGCTAAACTGTGCTGTTCACTTTGACAAGGTGAAAAATGTGTGTCACATTAATCTGAGACCTGTGTGTCACAAAGACCTGAATTTTGTGTAAGTATTAAAAAATAACCTGTCAAATATCACACGATAGTAAGAATAAATAAGAAAATCCAATTTTTGTTCTCAAATTTGTTTCCATACGGCAATAATCACTCGAGCCGCCCGGGATCTTGTGTCTATTGCCAGGAAACAAGTTTTCGAAAAATTGTCGCATTATTGTCAATTTATTGTCACTCTCTTGTGATATGTTGATAATTTTTTTCGATAATTTTCCGTCGTCAAGTATTACGTCAGATGCCCTTCGTTGCTATGCAAAAATACATTCGATGACATTAATGACAATTAATGTTTTACAACTTGTCACAAAGAACACCAAGAATCAGGTTTAGAAAATATTCAGGCGAAGATATCAATAAAATATTAGTTAAAATGATTTAAAAGACAGTTTTATTCATGAAATAATCTTACCGAATTACTCTCGAGCTCTCAAAAATTGTCGATTTGTTTTACCCTCGTGACACTTTGACATAATTTCACTCCCCTTCGGGTCGTAAAATTAAAATTGTCAAATTGTCTCTCGGGATACAAATCAATAATTTTAGAGCTCTCGCGTAATTACTGCTGATTATTTCATTCATAGAGATTCTGACCAATAGAAAGCAACATAACTAAAAATTACAGCGATAATTTTTGATAATTTCCCTTCGTCAAGTATTATGTCAGATGCCCTTCGTTGCTACGAAAAAATGAACATTCAGTGACATGAATGACAATTAATGTTTTACAACTACTGTAACAGAGAACACCAAGAAACAGGTTTAGCAAATATTCAGGTAAATATATCAATAAAATATTAGTTAAAATGATTTAAAAAGGCAGTTTTATTCATGAAATAATCTTACCGAATTACTCTCGAGCTCTTAAAATATCGATTTGTTTTGCCCTCGTGACACTTTGACATAATTTCACTCCCCTTCGGGTTGTGAAATTAAAACTGACAAAGTGTCACTCGGGATACAAATCGATAATTTTACAGCTCTCGTGTAATTACTACTGATAATTCGTATTGAGTGATGCGCACGTCGGCGTTGAACGTGCTCTAATTCTATTTTTTTCTTTGAAAGCCGTCTATTGTCCAACACAGCCAATTGGCTTATTGTATATATGTATTTTAATTATCATATAAGTTCGTGGGACTTCGGCATACGATTCTGATGACTACTGCAGAGGGCAGTCAACATTGCCGTCGTGTTGATTCCGAAATCAGCAGCAGCCAATTCAGTTATCTTGCGACATAGAACACTTGAGATTTACTGCAAGAAAAAGATGACGACGACTTGTTATTGTATTATTGATTTAGGAGAAATTCTAGACAACCATATGTAACTATTAGATTGAAAGAATGCTTTTATGATTGATCAAAAGTCATTTGAATGATAGTGAAGCCAATTGCTTCGGTAGCACCTATGGCAAACATGTTCGTATAGAATCGCCATAGAAGAGTGGGTCTCCTTTATTTAACTATAAAGACTACTTTTCTATAGCATTATTAGCAACAGTTGATACAAATTACAAATTGGATATGGATATGAGATTTTTATGGAGAAAAATGAGACAGAAATATATTTAAAAAATCAAAAATGAGAAAGAAAATACATAACTCTACATTAAATTTAAATGTACATAATTCCTGAATGGAAAAACTGACCTGGAAAAATAATATTTTATCACATTTCCTAGTGGGCGATGAAGCTTTTGTTCTTGATAAGTTTACGATGAAGCTATATTCCCAAAGACTTTCAAGATATGATACCCAGAAAAATATCTTTAACTACAGACTCCAATACAATCTCTTAATATTGCTGCAGTATGTGACCTTGTATTGCCTTGCATGTAACGCAAATCTGGACCTGCAATACCTAGTAGAAAATGGAAGAATAACCGGTTCTAAAAAACGATCAACGTAGGTATTGATATTACTTCAAAGTACTTTTCACTAAGGGGTGTAAAGTTGTGTTATAGAGGTAGCACAATTTATCGGAACGACCACATCGAGCGTCATAGACGGGAGATGGTTCTTGATAACTGGTCCTCATAAGACAACTAACTCTCACTTATGGCTCCACGTGCCACACCCCGGGCAACTGCATTGGTCTGCAAGCTAAATTAAGTAAGGGTAGCCAGATAAGGCGAAAATTCCATCGAGCGATTGCCAATATAAGCAATCCCACACTTACTGACCAACGGCTTCCGGCGGATGAGTTGGTAAGTGGAAGGGCACACTTATGTCCTGGCGCTAAGAAATTGGCACCAAAGGCGAATGAATCAAGTAAATGGTCAACGGCATAAGGATGCAGAAGGCAAGGAGAAACCACTGCATTAAAGATCCAATTAGATATCTCTAGTACAATCATGATGGCAATGAGTAGGGGAGGTATGGAACAATTTTAACAATTTTGACTTGTAATTTTTTATTTAAAAATGGGTTCCGTATAAGTGGGGTATAAACATAGAAGACTATAATTTGAACATTTGAGTTCGATTTCCAATTTTATTTTGTAAGTTTTATTGATTAGGTAACTAGAAAAATGCATAATTTTAACTTAACAACAAGTGTTACATCTGTACCCATTCAAGGGACAATTGTAACACATAAAGGGGACAAATGTAACAATGTCAAAATCATGGAATTTTATCCAACTTATTCCCAAAATGAATATTTATAAATAGGTGTCTTATAAACCAATAAAGAATTAAATATTATACAGGGTGTAACAAAAATACAGATCATAAATTTAATCACATATTCTGGGACCAAAAATAGTTCGATCGAACCTAACTTACCTTAGCCTAAATGTGCACATAAAGAAAGTTACAGCCCTTTGAAATTACAAAATAAAAATCGATTTTTTCCAATATATCGAAAACTATTTGAGATATTTTATTGAAAATGGACAAGTGGCATTCTTATGGGAGTAGTATCTTAAGAAAAAATTATAGTGAATTTTAGACACCCACAAAAGTTGTATGGGGGTTTTGTTCCTTTAAACCTCCCCAAACTTTTGTGTACGTTCCAATTTAATTATTTTTGTAGTACCATTAGTTAAACACAATATTTAAAAAACTTTTTTGCCTCTTAGTACTTTTTCGAAAAGTCGAGTTTTTATCGAGATACTTTGAATATTTGTCAAATCCACCACATATATGTATATGGTTAAGTACGATTATCGAGACTTCGTAATAATATGAAAATTTATTTATGATTTACATTTTCAGGTATATTTTGAACCATATTAAAGAAGAAGCCACATCTCGATAAAAGGTGCCTTATCGTAAAAATACAAAGAGGCAAAAAGCTTTAAAAACACTGTGTTTAAATAATGGTATCGCAGTAATAGTTTAATTGGAACGTACACAAACATTTGGGGGGTTTAAAGGAACAATACCCCCATAAAAATTTTATGTAAACATATTAAAAAAGAAGCCGCAACTCGATAAAAACTGCCTGATCGAAAAAATACTAAGAGCCAAAAAAGTTTTAAAAATATTGAATTTAACTAATGGTACCACAATAATAATTTAATTGGTACGTACAGAAAAGTTTGGGGGGGGGGTTTAAGGGAACCAAACCCCCATAAAATTTTTATGGGGTGCTCAAACTTCACTATAATTTTTCTTTAAGATATTCCTGCCATAAGATTGCCACATGTCCATTTTCGTTAAAAAATCTCTCATAGTTTTCGATATATTTAAAAAAATCGATTTTCATTTTGTAACTTCAAAGGGCTGTAACTTTTTTTTATGTGCATATTAGTACTAAGGCAAGTTAGGTTTATTCGAACTATTTTTGTTCCCAGAATACGTGATTTAATTTATGACCTGTATTTTTGTTACACCCTGTATAACGACCTACTAACTACTACTTGAAATAAAATCAAACATATAAATCAAAAATGTTTTCCAAAACAGACACACACATTTATAATATAATATATACAGAGCCGTGCGGTACATATTTTCAATATGATGCAAGTTTTCAAAATTCCGCCCCTTAAATATGATTAAAACCTAACTTTTTTTATTAAATGCAACTACACAAAATCAACACACTTTTATTTTAAAAACAAAATATAATTTAAATTAAATGAAATACGTATTAACATTAAATAATATTTACAAAAATTACAATTTTATCCTTCTGACTTTAATTTTGGCAAATTCGTCAATCAGATTTGTGTAGTCTAAAATAGCAACTAGTGAGGACTCTATTGAAATGAGTGCTAATTTTTGTAGGTTTGTTTGTCTTATGGATCTTCGTAATAGTTTTTAATAATTTATAATTTTGAAAAACTTCTTTCCCCACTAGCTACTGAGACAGGGAGTGTTAAAATAATAAAATTCTTAGCGATACATCTACATTTGGGTATACAGAAATAGTTCAAAACTTCTAATGGTTTCATTGAGTATGTTATCATTTGGTATATATCACGCAATTCTTTTCATTCTCAGTCATTCGTTTCGAGCTTCTGTCATGTGTCACATAATAGATATTATTATATCTACATCGTACGTTATTGGTATATATAGTCGGTTCGCTAAACTCAGGCACAACTGGCTAGTGATTTTAGTTGATAATTTTTTTGTTTTTGGCCAATTTTGCCAAAAGTACTAACTATTTAGTAATGATTAACTATTTAGTAATTATTAACTATTTAGTAATTAATTTTTCGCCAATTTTACCAAATTGGCAAAATTACTTACTAAAATCCCTAGCCAGTTGACTCTGAGTTTAGCGAACCGACTATATCCATGATACAAACCAAAGACGTATGACGTGGATATATTAATAGTATGTGACACATGACTTAAGCTCGAAACAAATGACAATCGATGAAAAGCCCTATTGAAAGTATTGAATGAAGATTCATACAATATTTTTTTAGTGTTTAATCATCTATTTCCCTCAATTTAAAAATATCATTAAACATTGATTTATTTATGAATTTCTAGAAGCGAAAATCGACCAATCAAAGAATTAATGACAATGTCTAAAATATAGATGAAAAAAATTATTTTAAATTTATCTTGTTCTGTTAAAAGCTCATCCATAGATTTTTCGTAATCAAATTGACGCTTTTTTCTCCTTGCTCGAATTTCATTTTCCGCTGGAAATTCGGAGCTTATATCAAGATTTTCTGCAATTTCATTAGCAGTAATTTTCGTTTGGTCATAGCCAGATTGTCTCTAACTTTTAGTTTTTTTTTATTGTTTCTGACAACCTTTTTACACAATCTGACAAATTTATAGTTACATGAAGCAATATCTTCGAGACTGAATTTATATGAAATAAAATATCATGCCCAAGAACTTTACCGCATATAAATTTATAATTTTTAATATTTTTTGCTAATCTTCGTGCTTTGACTTTAGTTTCTGTATCTTTGTTGACTTATTCTATTATTTCGAATACGGCATCATATATTTCACAAAATTGAAATCTTAAAGGTTTCAATGCATCTATTCGACTTGACCATCTAGTATCGCTTAACGGTTTTAGAGTTAGTTGAAAAACATGGTTTTTCAGAACTTAACAACACTTTGTGGAACCAGAAAAAAAGTGTAAAGTTCTTATATAATACAAAACAAGGTTGTTGTTTCTGTAGAAGAAGACGCTTTCACTTTTAAAACTATGTTTGCAAAGTGGCATGGTTACTCTTTAAACTCGAGTTTCACAAGCCATCGGATATTTTTCAAATATTCTATTTTGCACACCCTTTGTTATCCATATGATTATTTTGATGTGTTTTCATTTTACTAATTATGCCGCCCCCATTGTGATGCCGCCTGATGCGACCGCCTCACCGCATCATAGCACCGCACGGCCTTGAGTATATACATATATATTATTAATAAATATATTTATGTATATATTTATTTATATACAGTGATGAGCGCACTAATAACCGGCAAAATAACGTAAAAGATAGAAAACATAATATATTGCGAAACAAAATGAGATGAAACTAGTGGAGATGAAAATTATCGTTATAAACGTATAAATTAACATTACATTACATAGTTTCCCACCTTTAGACGTATCAGAGGAGTATGACAACTGTCACTGTGACAGTAGGATTTTATAAAAAACTCCTGTCACAGACGTCTAAAGGTGGGAAACTATGTAATGTAATGTTAATTATTTATACGTTTGAACGATAATTTTCACCTCCACTAGTTTCATCTATTTTTGTTGCGCAATGTATTATGTTTTCCATCTTCTGTGCTATTTTGCCGGTTATTAGCGCGCTCATCACTGTATACACACACATACATAGTGATACATACATTATGTAATGTGTATGTAGTAAATACTGGAATGGGAAATACACGTTACAAATGTACCCGTTGCTAGTGTTACCATTGTACCACAACGACATGCCAATGGTTTGTTAGAATTTTATAACAGATCACGAAATCTAATCTCAATTTAATAAATATATAGATAAATGTATAATATGAATTAATTCTTATGCCACCCTTTCTAAACAATAACTCTAAAACTAGAGCCATTATCCAAAAAATACAAAATTTAATTAATTATACTCGCCAGGCGTAAAAACCAATATTTTGGTCTAACAACGTAACCCCCTCACTTAACATCACCAAACTAGGGTTAACATTACACCACTAATACATTCTCACATGCAGCGTTGCCAGCTCTAGTCGACCAGAAACAAGATGTTTAGAAGCAATGCTACATTTGTACCGCGTTACAATTGTACCCTCTCTCCCCTACTAAAGGAAAAAAATAAACTGATCATGGGAATCGGAGCCCAAGATCCGGCAGGCGAGGAACAGACAAGGACTCAGGACTCCCAGGTTGTTAACCGGCGAAATCCTTGTCAAACATCGAAACAAGACAAATTAAAATTAATTTATTAAAAGCAAAACGTGGAACGTCAAAAGCATTGCCCTGTTAGTAGCCAACATTCGCAACGTACAGGGCAATTGAAGAAGAAGATCATTTTGAATGCTTGATTTGTAGAGAACAAGTTTCCAAATCTAATGGTATGTATAATACACAAAAAATTTAAGTTCTTATTGAAAAAAGTGGAATAATCGTGGTATTCTTTCGACATTTATGACGTGTGTACTTATTCTTTCCTATCTACATTATTAATGATACTTTAAAAAAAACTATGATTACTTTTTTCTCTTCTTTCATAAACGATATACTTACAATGACGTGAAACATGTGGTATAATAAAAACGAGTCACTGCCTATTGTAGGAAAAGATAAAATATTTTCGCATTTTCTTGCTAAAAATATCGTCAGACGGAGTTTTACTTACATTCTAATTTGTCCTCTGGTCGCCCCGCTTCCAGGAGTGACAGATAACAAACGATGTCTTTCAAAGATACCTTCACTTGATTCACATCCAACATGCTTGCCTTCCTCACAATGTGTTTCATTTCTACAACAAAAAAGGAAAAATAAATTTTGTGTATTTGGTTATTTCACGGCAATAAACACAGAAACGGTGGTTTTGATAGGTCCTTTATTTTCTTTGTTACCACACACATATTATACACACTTAGATATCGCACATCCCGTTCAAAAGTGTATTAACCCAAAAAAAATTCATTTTTGTGTTTATCTCACCAACAAAATACATTCCCGCAGAGAACTAAAATATCGCAATCTTAAAAATGTTCCAGTGATAGCGCGAAACGATATGTCTCTTAAAAATTAAGGCTCATGGTCCGGTAAAAACAGTATCATTCGAACTCATGACAAGAATTAAGAAACACGTATTAAAAAAGTATTAACTCCAAAAGCGACCATATAATAACAATATGTTTTAACGTTTCTTTCGGGAAAAAGTGTCGTAAATCAAAGCAAATAATATTTTGTTTTCGCTCTCCTGTAAAATTTTAATATTTTGAATTGAAACGGTTTAGAACGCGATGTGCGAATGTTGCTTGTTTCGAAGAAACAGAGTGCTAGAGTTGCAAATTAAAAAATATCACGGGCAATATTTTTTTACTATATTACATTTTAAACTTACACTACTATTGAACAACACCCACCACCCCCCCCCCCCCAAAGATTCGAAATATAAAATTTTGGCCTCGCCATGTAAGATCAAAAATGATATCCCGCGCATACTACGCACTTGTTTTTTGTAAAATCTCAGTTTCTCCTTATGACGATCAATTGCTAGGAACACGCGTTTGTCCGTTAAATTTTTATTAGGGTACTTATCTGCATAACGCCTTGCTGGCGCCATACTACTTTATTGACATTCACCTAATTAGAAAATGAAGAAAAAAGTTAGAAATGTTATTCTTAAGTAAGATAAAGTTCGTATCAGTTATTAAAAAAACTTTTTTGAAAAATATAATATTTGTTAATTATTTTCAATGAAACTAATTCAGACAAGACTTTCGTTCATAATAACCTTCAAACCACGGTCAAGGTAGAGAATACAACAACAATTTGTTGACAGATGATGAAATTTTAGATTGACATTTAAAAAAAAATGACTGTATTTTACTGATTACAAATGACTGAAGATTTTACAAAAATCATTCATCATCATCAATGGCGTTACAACCCTTCGTGAGTCTTTGCTGCGTTTACTATTGCCTTCCATGTTTGTCGGTCCTGTGCCACTAATTCCCATTATCTCACTCCCATTTTCTCTAGATCTTCTTTGACTGCATCTTTCCACCTTTTTCTAAGCCATCCTAGAGACCTTCTTCCATTTGGCCTTTCCCAAAGAGCTTTTTTTGCAATGTTATTGTTCAGTAAATAATAACGATAAAGCAATTATGTGGAAACCGCGTGAAAGAAGAATAGTTATATTTTCAACGCATTTAAAAAAATCATTAAAAAGTCATTTTTATCATTTCGAAAACATTTTTTTTTCTGCGGCCGTGCTAAAAGAGCAACTTTCACGCACGCATTTCGTTTCCGAAAGTTTCACTTTCCCGCACGCCGGGAAATATAATACACGCCGCGAGTAAAATACCTTGTAATATGGCATTATAATATATTATAATACATGCAATAAACTAATATTTAGATATTATTTACTAATTTATTTCAAACTTGTCTTATCGTGTTCATGTTTTAATGAAATTAGCGCGATACTTCGATGAAATAAAATTATTTTGACGTAGATAATTACAATGGTGAATCGTCGTCATGGAAACCAATATCGTCGTCGTGGTAACTTATTATATTGAATGATTGGTTTTGACAATCTTGTCAAAGAATGAATTTATGTATTTTCACTTCTAAATAAAAATTGATATAACTCTATTTTTTGTGGCTTTTTTTCAAACGTACGGCCCTAGAAAAAATATTGTTCCTAACTCATGCGGAAAGTGTCTTCCCCGCACTCGACTGCTTGCCCGAACTCCGCTATCGCGTCGTTCGGGTCAACGGCAGTCTCGTGCGTGAAAGTATCACTTTCCGCACTAGTTAGGAAAATAACTATTTAAAATAGGGTTATTTTTGGCTTAAAAACAATTTGAATAACTTTGTTAATATTGAGTCTAGACTAAAATTACTTTGGGATTTGAAAGGTTGGTATTTTTACACGAATTTAAAAAAAAGCTTTTCGTCTAGGTTAATGAGGGTCAAAGTTAGCCACTTTTTTTTATAACAATTAAGTTCAAGGTATATAGTTTATGTGTAAAGTTTGACTAAACTTTGAATTTCAATAAAGTGGTTAATAAAGCTTTAAAAATTACGTCCTAACGAAATCGATTCTTGGTCGGTGGAGGGGAATAATTATTAAAATCCGTGCACTCAAAAAATGAAATTGATTCTTCAAACATATGCTGCAATTAATATCTCCGAAGCTGATGGATTTTGATCATAATTTTTTAAATTTGTATGTACTCGTAGTCTTGTAGAGTACGTTATGTACAAATATCCCCACCAGGGCCGTGCGGTGCTATGATGCGGTGAGGCATTCGCATCAGGCGGCATTACAAGGGGGCGGCATAATCAGTAAAATGAAAATACATCAAAATAATCATAGGAATAAGAAAGGGTGTGAAAAATAGAATATTTGAAAAATATCCGATGGTGTGTCACTCGAGTTTAAGGCTAATGCAAGACAAGCGAAAATTTACGTCGCCGTAAGAGCAGTAAAATGAAGCGCCAAAAATGGGTTCCATCCCATGTTGCTATGTTGCTGCGCGATATTTTACAGCTCGTCTGGCCATCCACTAGTCTCACAGAGGGACCCATTTTAGCGCTTTATTTTATTGCTCTTAAGGCGCCGTAAAGTATCGCTTGTCTGACCTTAGGCTAAAGAGTGGCGCATGCCACTCTGTAAACTTAGTGTTAAAAGAGAAATCGTCTTCTTCTACAGAAACGATAACTTTTTTTATATTATACAAGAGCTGTACACTTTTTTTTGCTCTACAAAGCGTTGGAAATCTCTGAAAAAACATGTTTCACAACTAACTTTAAAACCGTTAAGCGATACTAGTAGATGGTCAAGTCGAATAGATGCATTGAAACCTTTAAGATTTCAATTTTGTGAAATATATGATGCCTTATTCGAAATAATAGAAGAAGTTAACAAAGATACAGAAACTAAAGTCAAAGCACGAGGATTAGCAAAAAATATTAAAAATTATAAATTTATATCCGGTGTAGTTCTTTGGCATGATATTTTATTTCATATAAATTCGGTCTCAGTCTCGAAGATGTTGCAGCATATAACTATAAATTTGTCAGATTGTGCAAAAAGGTTGTCAGAAACAATAAAAAAAATTAAAAGTTACAGACAGTCTGGCTATGACCAAACGAAAATTACTGCTAATGAAATTGCAGAAAATCTTGATGTAAGCTGCGAATTTCCAGTGAAAAATGAAATTCGAGCCAGGAGAAAAAAGCGTCAATTTGATGACGAAAAATCTATGGATGAGCTCTTAACAGAAGAAGATAAATTTAAAATAATTTTTGCATCTATATTTTAGATATTGTCATTAATTCCATGATTGTTCGATTTTCGCTTCTTAGAAATTCAGAAATAAATAAATTTTTGATGATATTTTTAAATTGGGGGAAATAAATGATAAAACACTAAAAGAAATATTGCATGAATCTTCATTCAATGCTTTCAATAAAAAAAGCATCGGATATACAGAATGATCTTCTAGAAGAATTGTGTGATATATCCCAAATGATAACATAGTCCATGAAACCTTTAGAAGTTTTGAACTATTTCTTTACATCCAAATGTATCGCTAAGAATTTTATTAACACTCTCTGTCTAGGTAGTGAGTGGGGAAAGAAGTTTTTAAAAATTAAAAATTATTAAAAACTGTTTACGAAGCTCCATAAGACAAACAAAACTAAAAAAAATTAGCACTCATTTCAATGGGGCTTTTCATTCACAGTCATTTGCTTCGAGCTTCTGTCATGTGTCACATAATATTAATATATCTACGTCATACGTTATTGATATAACCAATGATACAAACCAAAGACGTATAACGTAGATATATTAATATTATGTGACACATGACAGAAGCTCGAAACAAATGACAATCGATGAAAAGCCCTATAGAGTCCTCACTGGCTGCTACTTCAGACTACACCAATCTGATTTACGAATTTGTCAAAATTAAAGTCAGAAGGGTAAAATTGTAATTTTTGTAAATGTTATTTAATGTTAATACGTATTTCATTTAATTTAAATTATGTTTTGTTTTTAAAATAAAAGTGTGTTCATTTTGTGCAGTTGCATTTAATCAAAAAAAAGTTAAGTTATATTTAAGGGGCGCCATTTCGAAGACTTGCATCATATTGAAAAAATGTACCGCACGGCTCTGATCCCCACCTAACATTACAAAATGTTAGGGGGAACCCGGCAAACCGGAACCCCCCTTCTCACTCAGGGATATGAAAAATAGATTACGACCGATTCTAAGACCTACGGAATATACATATATATATATATATATATATATATATATATATATATATATATAATTTTATAGCAATCGATCAAGCGGTCTCGGAGAAGTATGGCAACTAACAGTGTGACAGGAGAATTTTATAGATGGAAATATATAGATGGCTATTAAAAAATAGGGGTTGGTGATAAAAGAGTGAAAATTAAGGGTTGTATGTATTTTTTAATTCTACACCATATAAAATTAAGGTAGACAATTTTGTCCATAAAAAATAATAAAAAAAATGTTAAGGGGGCAACCCCCTTATAATTTGTGGGCATGAAAAATAGATTAGAACCTATTCTCAGTCCTACAGGATCCTCCTCCTCCTCAGTCGTTTCCTCATTGCTGAGTGTCGTGATTCCCTATAATACGAGCAACTATCTCTTTCCATCGGCTTCTATCCTGAGCTTCCCTCATGGATTCAGAGGGATATATCCCTACAGGATATACGTGTAAAATTTCATAAATATCGGTCAAGCCGTTTCCGAGGAGTATGGTAACTAACACTGTTACAGGAGAATGTATATAGAAGTAACTGTGAATTAAATAATAAAAGTGGATTACTTTGACCGCAATTAACCTAGGTAAAATTTATTTTTTGAAAATTTGTGTACAAATACCAGCTTTTGAAATCCCAAAGTAGATTTACCCTACAGTCAATATTAACAAAGCTTTTCAAATTGTTTTTAAGCCAAAAATGACTCTACTTTAGTAAAATGTTTTCGGAATGATAAAAATGACTTTTTATAGATTTTTTTAAATGATTGGAAAATATAAGTGTTCTTCTTTCATGTGCTTTTCACAGAATTGCTGTATCATTATTATTTTCTGAACTATAACATTGCAAAAAAACCTCTTTTGGATAAACAAATTGAATAAAATTTAAACTAATTGACGAATCGTCTTGAAATTTTTTGTGCATGATATGTACCAGTTGTCTCAACTTTTCATGCAATATCAAAGCCTTAAGTTAATTTTCGCAAAAGTTATAGCAAATTTTTTTCGAAATTTTAGTTTTATTTTGCAATTAGCGAAGCCACAAATGATCGGACCAAAATTCAAAAACTGCCATTTTGAACCTTTGCTCATCTGCTAAAAGATGAATACTCTAAATAAGATATTTAATTACCCTATTAGTCCAAGTAATGAAGCTTAAAATAGGACAAAACATCGCAATTTTTACAGAATGGATCGATTTGCTTGAAAATTTGAGAATAAGTAGTGGATAGTCCAAGGATGAAAATCTATATGATGCTCAATGGCGCTTTTACCATGAGGGTGGTTGCCACCCCATCTCAGGGGTGGAAATTTTTTATTATATTTTGACCTCAAAAGTTAGTAAAAATATTCATTCTAAGCAAAAAACGTTCTATACATTTTTTTGATAAAATTAATAGTTTTTGATTCATTCGCTATCGAAAGTGTTAGTTTTATATCGAAAAAATCAATGTTGTTAATAAGTTTTCGGCTAATAACTCCAAAAGTTTTCGTTTTATCAAAGCAACTTTACTTAACAAAAATGTACCTTTTGAAACAATAAACAAAACCGTTTTTTTTTTAATTTTTTTTAAGACCAATAGTAATCGAGCTATACATTATTAAATGTTAGCTCTTCTTCGTCAAATGCTAAATACTGTAGTTTCAAAGTCAAAAGGCGGAAAAACTATGCATTTTTCGAGGATAACTTGTTCAAGCTAATTTAAAGCATTTTAAAATATCTATCTCCAGAAATAAAAATAAAGTCTTTAGCTCAAAAATTAAGTGACATATATTGAAAAGAATGTTAGTCCCTACTTTTTTCAGCGAAAAAGTGATCAGAAGCAACCTCCTAATCACCACCCTAATTAAAATTAGTCATTAACCTTATTTGGTCGTCTTTATTTTTATATTAATAATAGGTTCTAGAAGTTTGACTGGCTTAGAATGATTAGTTTTTAAAAAAATGGAGTTAGAAGCGAAGAACGAATTTTTGTAGTTTGAAAAAAAATGGCTTTTTCTTCAGAATAGAAAGATTAGCATCAGAGATACGAAAAAATGTTTAAATATGAAATTGTAGCTTATTTAATTCTTAAGAAACTGGTTTGCAAAAATTTTTACTACAGCAAAAATTGAGTGAGCTATTGATAATTAAAACTAGTAATAACATGCAAAAACCACCTTTACCAACCCTTTCAAAGTCATTTTTTTTGCGACTGAGAATTTTAAAAAGAATTAATGTTAATAGGCTTATAGACCTTATAAAAATCTACAAAATTCTTTTTTGACAATCTTTCTAAGATAAAAAATAGAAAAGCTACGGTTAAAAAATCAATATATTTAAAAAAAAAAAAAAAAGGAGAAATCCAATTGGAAGCATAATGATGTAAGTTAGCGGTATTTTTAGTCATTGGCCTTATTCATTCTACTTTATTTATGTATTATTAATAGATTCTAGAAGTTTGACTGGCTTAGAAAGATTAGTTTTAAAAAAACTGGAGTTAAAAGCGAATAACGAATTTTTGTAGTTTGGTAAAAATGTCGATTTCTTCAGAATAAAAAGATTAGCATCAGAGATACGAAAAAATGTTTAAATATGAAATTGTAGGTTATTTAATTCCCAAGAAATTGGTTTAAAAAATTTTTTGAAGTTAAACTTCTTTAGGCGCGATTGAGAGTAAAATTTCATAATACTGCGCGCATGCGCACATAGACAGTATGCCGTTTAGTTGCTGAATCTTTCAAGTTATGTATAAAAATATATCAGTGCAAGAAAAGGTGTGAAAAGAATATATTAGTGTTTTTAGTAAATATATTTATTATAATTTTTGTTTCTTTGGATTTGTCTTCCTCAGGAGTTAGATGAGTATTATTAAAACATTTTATTGTATATTTATTATACTTCACACCTTGTCTGTTTGTTACCGTGAATTGTCATTAGGTACGTCCGAACCGATACAGACACAGTCCTCGTAGCGTATTTGGTATAGAATTCGGCTAGAGATCGAGAGGTCTTGAGTTCGAATCCGGAGCAATTCTATACTTTTTTTTTTTAATTTTTTTTGAAAGCGGTAAGCACAAAATTAGTTTGGTGTTAAAAAAAATTAAAACAAACTGTTTAAAGTATATTTATTTTTAAGAAATCATGTAATAGAAGTATAACTTCTTACGTGCGTACAAAGTACACACACATTCTTTTTTTCTACGGTAATAATTGAGTGAATCGTAAATTAGTATATTATTGAAAAACACTTTTATTTTTTCGATATAAAACTAACACTTTCGATAGCGAATAAATCGAAAACTGTTCATTTCATCAAAAAAATGTATAAAACATTTTTTGCTTAGAATGAATGTTTTTATCAACTTTTGTGGTGAAAATATAATAAAAAATTTCCACCTCCGGGATGGGGTGGCAACCACCCCCGTGGTAAAAGCGCCTTTCGGCATCATATAGATTTTAATCCTTGGACTATCCATTACTTGTTCTAAAATTTTCAAGCAAATCGATCCATTCTGTAAAAATTGCGAGGTGAAAAGCTTCAGTTCCTGGACTATATTTTTACCTGTAGCGATTTAAACGAAAAAACTGCCATTTTTGACGCTTATTTGTTAATAACTAAAATTCTTGTCTGAACTGTGACGGGCATTTTTGTATGTATAATGTATTAGGTATATAGTACCCAAAAAACCCATTTGCAACCTGGCTGCTCAAATGTCCCGAAAAAAAACCTTATTTCTCTGGACTAGTGGACTGCTGGCGCTGGCGATCACAACTTAGCTAAATTAAATATTGCGATTTGAGGGTTGATATTTATTATGTGTTGCTTCTATATGTAGAGAAATATAATAAATAAATAAAAAAAATGTCAATTTCCCTATTAGTCCATTCTTTCACGGTTATTGCTCTAAATTTTAAAGAACCGCTTGGATTGACATGAAATTTGGCATACGTTTAGCTTACATGTCAAAGAAAAAAAGTGATATTGTGCCGATGTGTGCTTTTGCCCTGGGGGTGACTTTCACCCCCTCTTGAAGGTGAAAAAATATATGTCCAAAATAAGTCCGGAAATGGGTAAACTGTCTAATTTTAAGTAACTTTTGTTCTATAGAGTAGGGATGGCGGTTTTTGACAAAACACCAGTTTTCGGTTATACAGGTTTTTTTTGCTTACGGTTTAACCTAGCGGTTATAACCGGCCAAAAAAACCGGTTTTTGGAAAAACTGGTTTTCGGTTTTTTTAATCCAATAGGTTACAAAGTTACATTTACAATACACTTTAGATTGGGATACTCTATTCGACTCGATATCAATATGATCAAAATTAGTACATACTATCGAAAGAACATGTATTACTTTTAACACGTTTGTATATTTGTAGAAAAGGTACATTTTAACTCATGTAATAATTCCTGTATGAGTGTATCGTTTTGAAAACGTAGCGAAATTGTATTGACTGACATAGTCAGAGCATTATTTTTGGTAATAAGAAAAAGTCATTCACCCACTTTCAATGTCAAGAGTTAAGTGTGAAAAATAGATGATGTTTGCGTCTAATTCAACCAGATCACTTCTTACGTAAATATTATGATTACAAATACCTTTTCAAGGAAATATTATACTAAAACTTAATAATTGTTTCTGGCTGATGTGAGATTGCACTTTCAGTTTGCTTCTGTATTTTATAAAATAAAATAAAATTTGAATTATGGTTTTGTTTGGAATAATTACTTGAGAATAATAATTATGATTGGGATCCAAAATAATACCTAACCTAATCCTAATCACCGTAAAAACCTAATAACCGGTTTTTACTTTAAAAAGAAAAAACCGGTTATAACCGGGACAAAAAAAACAACCGGTAAAACCGGTTATTGCGAAGTAAAAAAACCGGTTTTAGGTTTAAACCGGTAGGTTTTTCCCATCCCTACTATAGAGCTTTTTTGCCAAGTCAACACTTTTCGAGTTATTTGTGAGTGAATATGTTCATTTTTCAACAAAATAACCACATTTTTAGACGGTTTTTCGCAAATAACTCAAAAAGTAAGTACAGTCGGAAAAATGAAAGAATACAAATGAACGAACATAATATAAAACACGCTGTATTTTCCTGTCACCGTGTCACAAAGAAAATTGTCCAGTGCAAGTACATGTAACAATAATTATTACATGTACTTGCGCTGGCCAATTTTTTGTGTGACACGGTGACAGGAAAATACAGCGTGTTTTATATGTTCGTTCATGGGTATTCTTTCATTTTTCCTACTGTATTTTGTGGAAAAGAACGTTCTTAGAAAATATATAGCCCATAAAAAGTAACAAAAATGGTGTACGCTTTAGGTCTCTGGATCTCGTAGAACCAGAGTTATAGCCAATTAAAAATAGATTCATATTCACCAAGTTTCAAATAGAATATTTCGACGTGAAATATCCAAAAAATTAAGCACTTTTTGGGAAAAACCCATTATGACTTTTTTAAATGTTTAAAAAAAGCTTTATTTATGTTTTTACAAAAAGTTGCTAGTATTAAATTTAAGCAAGTTACGCTCAAAATAAAGTTGGTCCCTTTTGTTTTTGCAAAAAAAAATCGGGAGACCACCCCCTAATTAGCAACTTAAATGAAATTAATCGTTACTGCTCCACAAATTATTTTACTTATGTTGTGTTTATATGATCTGTAAGTTTCATCGATTTAAAGTGCTTATTTTTGAAAAAATTTGGTTTCAAAGTAAAATTTTTAAAAATTAAAATTTTGAAAAATACGCTTTTTTTCAAAATAACTTAAAAATTGTGAGAGATGCCAAAAATCCCGAAAAACAAAAAAGTCAGATTTGCTTTTCTGAATATCATGTATTTTTTTGTTTTTCTGTTAGACAAAAATTGATTGAGATTTGGTGTTTCTAAATTTGCATACATTCGTGATCAGTGACTCGTTCAACCCCTTTTAACTACAGCGCTTTCAATAATAAGGACTTTGAACCGATGAAACTTACAGATTATATAAACAATATATACACGAGTCAAGAAACTTGTGAAGTCGTAACGACTAAGTTCATTTAAGATACTAATTAGGGGGTGATTTTCTCGATTTTTTTACCAAAACCAAAAGGGACTAACTTTATTTTGAGCGTAAC
This sequence comes from Diabrotica virgifera virgifera, assembly GCF_917563875.1. Taxonomy (NCBI): domain Eukaryota; kingdom Metazoa; phylum Arthropoda; class Insecta; order Coleoptera; family Chrysomelidae; genus Diabrotica; species Diabrotica virgifera. Next base: position 71,754,874 of record NC_065444.1, read on the forward strand.
TTGTTTAATTTTGATGCTAGAATTTTTTTATAAAACAAAAATGAAACATTTTTAAACACTTTAAATAAGTTGTAATGAGTTTTCTCCGAAATGTGCTTCATTTTTGGTTAATTTCACGTTAAAATATTCCATTTGGAATTTGACGAATATGAACCTATTTTTCATTAGCTATAACTCTGCTTCTACTAGGGGTAGAGACGTGATATATACACCATTTTTTAAAATTTTTTACAGGCTATATTTTTGCTAAGAATCTTTTTTCGACAAAATACTTACTATTTGAGTTATTTGCAAAAAACCGTCTAAAAGCGTGTTTATTTTGTTGAAAAAATGAACATATTCACTGCAAAATAACTCGAAAAATATTGACTTAGTGAAAAAATTCTAAAGAACAACAGTTACTTAAAATTAGCCAGTTTATCCATTTCCTGACTTTCTTTGGACGAATATTTTTTCACCCCCAAGAGGGGGTGAAAACCACGCCCAGGGCAAAAGTACATATCGGCACAATATCACTTTTTTTCTTTGACTTGTTAGCTATGTGTATGCCAAATTTCATGTCAATCTAAGCGGTTCTTTAAAATTTAGAGGTTTTGCAATATTTTACCGTTAAAGAACGGACTATATTGTTTGACTACTTAGATCGAAATCCACCATCGAAATTCGTAATCATCAGATAAAAATACATAAAAAACTCGGGTGGATCCATCAGAATAGCAAAGGCCATGGTGACCCTATCTGGCGCCTAGACTATAATGTCTTTCTTACCTTCTAGTTTTCCGTTATTTACTAAAAGGGAGTTATTTGACTTCTTAGACGAATTTCTAGATATCTGACTGTGGGACGGAGAGGAATCTGTGCTCTTTTTTCCGAGGACTTCGTGACAAGAATACGAAGTATGCGTAACCGTTAACATAGGATGAACTGTTCCTGAAAAAGAGAAAACACGTTAAAAATAGGGTTTAGTTCTTAATATGAGAAACAGTATACAGTGCGTCCATAAAGTAACGCATAAATTAATTATTTCGTAAACCAGCGACATTAATGAAAAATCCTGAAACAGGTCGATTTTTATTTTTAGACTCAGATTTTTTGGCATATAGAAATAGAAATAGAAATATTTATTCATCCTTTTAAGACATTTTTACAAATGTATAGGACAGGTCATATACAGTAATATAACTGTTACAAGCTAACATTGTTTAGCTACACCACACATTTTTAGACATTTTAGACTTTGTATACACAAAACAATTTATACATAAAAAATAAAATAGTGTAAAATAGTTTATAGGCTATCGTCAAGGAATTCTTTGACGGAATAGTAGCATTTGGCTAATAATAAATTTTTGATTTTATTTTTGTAACTGTTAAAACTAGCAATCTCCTGCATTTCATCGGGAAGTTTATTGTACAGTTTCATTCCCATAAATTTAAAACCATTTTCTAATCTTGATGTTTTAAACTGGAGTATATATATCATGCTAGTGACGTCATCCATCTGGGCGCGATGACGTAATCGATGATTTTTTTAAATGAGAATAGGGGTCATGTGATAGCTCATTTGAAAGGGTATTCAATTCTCTATTCACTAATATAAACATTAACCTAATTATTTATACAAGGTGTTCAAAAAACCATTTTTTTAATTAAGATAATCGAGACAAAAAGAAGAATGTACGTAATTTATTTAATTCAAAATACGTTTTACTCTTGTCAGAAAACAGGAAAAAAATGTTTATTTGAGAAATAAATATTGTTTTTTGCTTAAATTCAATGTTAAAGCTGCCACCCACCTGTCGCTTGGCAGTTTGAACATTTCGTTTAAGCGATAATCAATGTTTATTTGTCAAATAAAATTTTTTTCTGTTTACTGACACTAGTAAAATGTATTTTGAATTAAATAATTACATTATATTCTTCTTTTTGTCTTACTTATTTTAATTAAAAAAATGTTTTTTGAACACACTGTATAAATAATTATGTTAATGTTTATATTGTTGGATAGAGAATTGAATACCTTTTCAAATGAGCTATCATATGACCCCTATTCTCATTAAAAAAATCATTGATTACGTCATCACGCCCAGATGGATGACGTCACTAGTATGATATATATGCCAAAAAACCGTAATTTAAAAATAAAAATCGACCTGTTTCCGGAATTTTCCTTAAATTAACCGGTTTACGAAATAACGAATTTATGCGTTACTTTATGGACGCACTGTATAAAGGGATAATGATTTTAAAGAAAGTATTATGATGGTTAGTTGTTTACACTTGTGTTTGATGGGGTGCATAGTGTGATACGAGGTAATAACGGATTATTTGATCAGATAAAAAAATATCCAAATACAAAGCTATTAGTCCTGTCGCAAGGGGGGGTACAACGGCTTCCTTTATTCAGATGGACTTACCCAGATGGTTTAGTGTGTATTTCACAACATCTGTGAAGTACATATAGTCCTGTCGCCAGGGGTGGTACAACGGCCTCCTTTATTCAGATGGACTTACCCAAGTTTTTTTATGTATTTTGACCCGTAGAACACGAATTTTTTGGGTAACAGTTGATCCGGATGTCGATAAGATTGTTATTAACAAAGAACTTGAGGAATCATAGCGATTTTTCGCAAAACAAAACATTTTTCTGTATTTTTTGGGTCATTCTAAGAAACAAATGTTTTTACAAGTTTTCTCGTAGGATGCACAGTTTTAGAGATAAACGCGGTTGAACTTTGTAATTTTTGAGCCCGAATAACTTTTGATTAAAAAATAAAATAGCAATTCTGCTTGCCGCATTTGAAAGTTCATGTCAAATTATACCGGTTTTGATTATTTACATTGCTAAAGATTATTTTTTTATTGTGAAACAAAGCTATAAACAAATAGTGTTTCCCATGCCAAATGCCTGCGTTTTAATGCACTACGTAGAAATTGTCTGTTTGTAGGCTCTCGCCTACTCGTTCGATTTTAAATGAGAAATGCATTGAAAACATCACTCAAGCATTATGTGTTTATAGCTTTTTTTAACAATACAAAAATTAATTTTTAGCAATACAAATAATCAATACCGATAGAATTTGAGTTGAAATTTCAAATGCGGTAAGCAGATTTGCTATTTTATTTTTTAATCAAAAGTTATTCAAGTTCACAAATTGTAATTTTTCGATTTTTTGAAAGTTCAACCGCGTTTATCTCGAAAAATATGCATCCTACGAAAAAACTTGTAACAACATTTTTTGCTTAGAATGACCCAAAAGATAAAAAAAAATTGAAGGCACTCGTGGGAGTGCCGACAGAAGTGAAAACTTCTTATAGTATATAAATTACGAGCTCAATGCTTCTTCCCCATCCAAAAAGAAGTGCTATACCTATATCATATACGCGATGCGTATGCCCTATGCTATTTATGTATACATACACATAATTTATATACGTACAAAATTTATTTCAGCGAAGTGATGACGGTCGCACATTCAATACTTTTTCCCCATGCAAGAAGTACACAACGTCCTAAAGAAATTTCTAATTCAAAAATTTATTTCGTCGAAGCGATGGCGGCCGCTAATTTAATACTTTTCCCCATCCAAAAAGTGCACAAATTCCCTCAAAAAGTTTTCACTTCAAATATTTATTTCGTCGAAGCAATGATGGTCGCGATGAAGGACCCTTTCTCCCTTTCAAAAAGTGCACAACGTTTCTAAAGAAGTTTTCACTTCAAAAATTTATTTCGTCAAAGCGATGACGGTCCCTAATTCAATAATTTTCCCCCATCCAAAAAGTGCACAACGTCCCTAATAGGTCTGGATCCCGCGTATGAAAAAAAAGTTGATTAATAGCAAGCTGAAAATTTGTTAATAGCTTAAGAGTGTCTAGTCGAACAAACTTTGATATATGGGAACACTGAAACAGGGGCAGTTTTAATTGTGGAACAGGTTAAAAATTTGGAACGGTCAGAACACGAAAACGGCACATTTATTTTGTCCGACAGAACAGAGTTAAACTCTCCGAACAGAGATTAAACACTCATGCAAAAATCAGACTGCTATGTCTCACCAAACGGGCGTTTTAATGAGTGGAACATGTAGAATATGTCAAATGACAGGAATTATGACAGGTGATAAATAGCAGTCTGATTTTTGCATGAGAGTTTAATCTCTGTTCGTATAGTTTAAGTCTATTCTGTCGGACAAAATAAATGTGCCGTTTTCGTGGTCTGACCGTTCCAAATTTTTAACCTGTTCCACAATTAAAACTGCCCCTGTTCCAGTGTTGTCATATATCAAAGTTTATCCGACTAGACACCCTTAAGCTATTAACAAATTTTCAGCTTGCTATTAATCAACTTTTTTTTCATACGCGGGATCCAGACCTATAAAGAAATTTTCACTTCAAAAATTTATTTCGCCGAAGCGATAACGGTCGCTAATTTAATATTTTTCCCTACCCAAAAAGTGCACAACGTCCCTCAAGATGACGGTCGCAAATTAAATACTTGTTCCAATCTAAAAAGTACACAACGTCCCTAAAAAGTTTTCACTTCAAAAATTGATTTCGTCGAAGCAATGACGGTGGGAATGACGGTCGCTAATTCAATACTTTTTCGCAATTTAAAAAGGGCACAGCGTTTCTACAGAAGTTCTCACTTCAAAAATTTATTTCGCCGAAGCGATGACGGTCGTTAATTCAACACTTTTTTCCCATCTAAAAAGTGCACAAGGTCCCTTAAGAAGTTTTCACTTCAAAAATGTATTTCGTCGAAGCAACGTCGGTCGCTAATTTAATACTTTTTCCCCATCTAAAAAGTGCACAACTTCCCTAAAGAACCTTTCACTTCAAATATTTATTTCGCCGAAGCGATGACGGTCGCTAATTCAATACTTTTCCCCATCTAAAAAGTGCACAATGTCCTTAAAGAAGTGTTCACTTCAAAAATTTATTTTGTCGAAGCACTGACGGTCGCGATGACGGTTGTTATTCAATAATTTTTCCCAACTACAAAATGCACAACGTCCCTAAAAAGTTTTCCCTTCAATAATATTACTATTATTATACGTACATTATAATAATATACGTACAAAATTTATTTCGTCGAAGCGATGACGTTCGCGATGACGGTCGCGAAATCAATCCTTTTTGCCCATTCCAAAATAAATTTTACATTTATTTTAAATTTAAATGCTCCTACACAATTTATATATACATACATACACATAATAAATATACGTACAAAATTTATTTTGCTGAAGAGATGACGGTCGCGAAATAAATCCTTTTTCCGCATTCAAAAATAGGTTTTACATTTATTTTAAATTTAAATACTTCTACCTATACAGTTTATGTATACATACACATAACATAGATACGTACAAAATTTATTTCGCCGAAGAGATGACGGTCGTGAAATAAACCTTTTTCCCCATCCTAAAATAGGTTTTACATTTATTTTAAATTTAAATACTTCTATACAATTTATATATACATACACATAATATACCTATATATGTACAAAATTTATTTCGCCGAAGAGATGACGGTCGCGATGATGGTCGCGAAATCAATCCTTTTTCCCCATCCTAAAATAGGTTTTACATTTATTCTAAATTTAAATACCTCTACACAATTTATATATACATAAACATAATATATAGCATAAGCGATGACGGTCGCAATGACGGTCGCAATGACGGTCGCGATGACGGTCCCTAAAGAAGTTTTCACTTCAAAAATGTTTTTTTCAAGTTTTCAATTCCTCAAGTTCTTTGTTTATAAAAGTCTTATCGACATCCGGATCAACTGTTACCTAAAAAATTCGTGTTCTACGGGTCAAAATACATAAAAAAACTTGGGTAAGTCCATCTGAATAAAGGAGGCCGTTGTACCACCCCTGGCGACAGGACTATATGTACTACACAGATGTTGTGAAATACACACTAAACTTTGGTAGCAAGACATACAGTATGGTGCAAATATTTGGAATAATTTCGGTAATTCTTAAGCTGGCGACTATAAGGAAAAAATCCTCAAACAGGCCGATTTTAATTTTATATTATGAGTTTTTGGCATATATTTTTACTCAGCAATAATCGGTTTTTCCGGTTATTTTTTTGTCCCGGTTATAACCGGCTTTTTTAAGAAATAAACGGTGAAAAACCGGATAAGTGGCTAACCCTGAAAAAATACTGAATTCAGAGAAAAAATCGGGACATTTTTCCCTATTTTTTAACCCGGGCCCGGGATTGAAAAATTTTAAGCTGATTGCAACCGAAACCGATTTGACAACACTAATGACTGATTTTGATTTTTTATTTTAATTGACTATGATCTCAACGTCGTTTAAATATCAATTGATTATCTTGGTATCGACATCTTCTTTCTATAGTACCTATCGATATCAATAATATTGTAAATTTAATTTAAATATTATGGCAAACTAAAGTGCAGTGTAACTATTGGGTATTGGCTATTGATTAAAAAAACCGAAAATCGGTTTTTGGAATAACCGATTTTTTGACCGGTTATAACCAACAGGCTAAATCGTAAGTGAGTAAAACCGGTATTCCGAAAACCGGTGTTTTGTCAATAACCGCCATCCCTACTCCGAACCGTGAATTGCATGATCACTCCATCTTCATTCCTTGTACCTGTCTGTACCAACTGCTTGTCCTTTGTCGATGTGTGTGAATGTACTAAGCGCTGTATTTTTCACGTTTGGTAATAATTATACACTTGAGAGCAAAAAAATCTTAAGATCAAGACCAAATATAGATCCCGCGTATCAAAAAAGATGAATAATAGCAAGCTGAAAATTGGTTAATAGCTTAACGGTGTCTAGTCGGACAAACTTTCATGTACGGGAACACTGGAACAGGGGAAGTTTTAATTGTGGAACAGTTTAAAAATTTGAAACGTCAGATTACGAAAACGTCCCATGTACTTTGTCGGACAGAACAACCAATTCATTTGTTACCATTTAATTTAACTCTCATGCAAAAATAAGACTGCTATGATTAACTAACCAACATGATTCCTGTCATTTGACATGTTCTTCGTGTTCCACTCATTAAAATGTCCAGTTGGTGATAAACACCAGTTTCATTTTTGCATGAGAGTTTAATGAAATGGTAACAAATCAATTGGAAGTTTTGTCCGACAAAATACATGAAACGTTTTCGTAGTCTGCCGTTCCAAAATTTTAGCCTTTTCCACAATTAAAATTTCCCCTGTTCTAGTGTTCCCATACATCAAAGTTTGTCCAACTAGACACCGTTAAGCTATTAACAAATTTTCAGCTTGCTATTAATCAACTATTTTTTGATACGCGGTAATCTTTAATTATCAAACGCGAATGAGTCAAAACACAAAATGTTAAGAAAGGCTAAGGCTACAATTGAGTTTTAATTTAAATATTTTATATATGCTAGAATATTCCACAGGGTGTTCCTAACTTTAAGGGAAAAACACATGATTGTTACACCCGGCATAAAATAACTATTATCTGTATAACAACAATTTTATTACATGATTTTCTTAAATAAATGATAAGGCCATAACATGATGTTAAGGAAATTCGAGACATCTAACGTGAATAATTAATTCATCGAGTGAGTCGATTACTTTGCTCTCAAGTGTATTTTTATTTTATTTACAGAAAGCCACCTCTGGGAAACTTATTCAAACCTGCGCCGAGGATAAATATTATGTTATTTTTATTTAACTTTGTTGAGTTATAAGACTTTATTTTTATTTAAATGAAATCTGTGTTTTTGCTGTATTTACTGAGTCTGTGGTCTAACAGAGCTACCAGTCACATCGTTTTCCATAAATGTTCAAGCAACGTGCAATGTACACCTGGTTCCAAAAAAAACTGATACGACTCTTGAAGCGTATTTTGTAGAAAATTGAGCAGTGTATTTTGAAGGATAAATACTAAATATTTACATACTGTCAATGTCACTGCCAAATCTTAAAATTTGTCAGATAGCTTATTCTGTTCCACGGTTATTAGACTTTATTATAAATCTTTATTATTAGGAATACTTTCTCCGCAGCTGAGGGTATCTTATCAACTGTATTGTTTTTAAACAATAGATGATAAAATAAAAATATTGACAGTTCAAAAATGTGAACATTATTGCATTGTGTGTGGCCTAAGTTTGGGCTGAAAACTGAAATGTATTACATTTTTACAAAATTTTGGAATATGTTTAATTATGTAGACCAATTTTAACAGTTGTTTTCAATACTCTACAAATAGTTTCTAATGTCTTTTGATGTCAAATAATTAGGGAACCTGGAATTCAACAGTTTAGAATTTTACATTGAGTTAATGCAAAATTGTGACGCATGTCAAAATTCTCAATGTATTTTAATTGTAGGTATTCATTTTTTCGAATCCTGAGAAAACTAATAAATATTTATGAAAAATTTAAGGTCCGAATGAAAGACTATATTATTACCGAGGGCTGAAAGTCCCTGAAAACTTCTATAATATTTATTTTAATAAGTTACAGGGCTGAAAATAAAAGAGAAGTGTGATATTTAATTTCAAATATTTCATTCAATAGAAACTGATTGTTTATTCTAAGGGGCTTTCCGCCCTCGGTAATAATGTAATCTTTCATCCTGCGTTTAAATTTTTCTAAAATACTTATTAGTTTTTTCATGATTCGAAAAAAATCATATTACGATTCAAATGACAGTACTCTCGTAACGTAATCCACGTTTGTTGTGTATTTGTTGTATAATTTGTTGTATAATCCACGTTTACAATAATTATGTGATCTATTTGATGTAAAAACTATCATTTATAATATACTCTTTATAAAATACAGGAATTCAAAATAATATAAACATTTAGACCTTAATAATTAGTACAATTTATGAATTAACATAATATGTAATCAGTTGCTTATTGTTTGTTTATTTTATTATTTGTCTGTCATAATAAATATAATGTCAGATCAATCAAATACACTGCTCAACATGATCAAATCTTACTAAGAGTCGTATCAGTTTTTTTAGGAACCGGCTGTACATAGGTATAGCTTGGCAATATAGGCAATAGTTGCTCAATGTTTTTAAATTGCTCAAATTTTTAATAACTGCTATTTATCAGGTGATAGTAGATATATTGAATATATCCACGTTACGTTCAGAACATGCATACAACTAACAGGGCTCACGTAAAAAGTAAGAATTTTATAGAGAGAGCATGTAGAATCCGGAGGAGACTTTTATGTCTTTCAGTGGGTACGCGTATCAAGGAGCAGACAACGTTAGCTGTAATAGTTACCTAATATCGCAAACTTGCTTCAATTATTAATTGGGATTGCTTTAATTATTAGGGATTAATGCCTGGTTGCACCAACAGATCTTAAGCTTAAGACTTGCCTTAAGCTCGTCTTACGAAAATGCGTTACACCATTTAGTCCATGTGGTGAGACCGCTCCCGTCTGAAAAAAATTTGTGATTCGGTTTCTTTGTAGATTCCTATTCAAAAATGTCCCCTTTAAACAAATCTGAAGGGTGCCGTGCGGAATTTTTGGGCAGAAATTGTTTAAACAATTTTTTTAAACAAATACAAAACATCATGTTTTTTGCTCTGGAACATATATTTTTAGATTTTTGGGTCAATCTAAACAAGAAAGGTATCTTGTAATTTTTCTCAGAAATTGATAGTTTTGGAGTTATAGGCGATTTAAAATCGGAAAAATGCGAAAATACGCATTTTCGAGGCTTAAAAACTCATATTTAAATTAGTATTTGAGGTTGCCAGATACTTAGATTAAAGACTGAACATTCAGCTTCAAGATTCTGAAGAGTGATCGCGTCTAACTTTAATTTATACCTTTGTTTTTTAATTGTTAAATATGCGTATTTATCCGATTTTTTTGCCGGTGCGGCGCGCTCCATTTCAAAAATCTCCTATTTTCATCCGAAACATATTTTTTCTAGATTCTTTGGGATATTCTAAATAAAATAAGTTTCTTGACATTTTTCTCAAAAGTTAATAGTTTTTAAGTTATAAGCGATTGAAAATCCGAAAAATGACAAAAAACGCATTTTCGGATTTTAAATCGCTTATAGGTAACTTTAAAACTATTAACTTTTGAGAAAAATGTCTAAAAACTTATTTTATTTAGAATGTCCCAAAGAATAAAGAAAAAATATTTTTCGGAGGAAAATAGGAGATTTTTCAAAAGGAGCGCGCCGCAACGGCAAAAAAATCGGATAAACACGCATATTTAACAATTAAAAAACAACGGTATAAATTAAAGTTAGACGCGATCACTCTTCAGAATCTGGAAGCTGAATATTTAGTCTTCCATTTAAGTATCTGGCCACCTCAAAAATACTCATTTGAATATGAGTTTTTAAGTCTCGAAAATGCGTATTTTCGCATTTTTCATATTTTAAATCGCCTGTAACGCGAAAACTATCAATTTTTGAGAAAATCTGCAAGATACCTTTCTTGTTCAGAATCACCGACAATTAAAAATATATGTTCCGGAGCAAAAAAAGTGATCTTTTGTATTTGTTTAAAAAAATTGTTTAAACAATTTCTGCCCAAAAATTCCGCCCGGCACCCTTCAGATTTGTTTAAAGGGGACATTTTTGAATAGGAATCCACAAAGAAACCGAATCAGAAATTTTTCCAGACGGGAGCGGTCTCACCACATGGACTAATTGAGCCTTAGATAAATTTTCAACTCGTCTCAATGGATTGCCACGTGAATTGGACCGATAAGAATCGAGAATTATGGTGCAAATTAGTGAGACTCAAAGCGGCTCTATCTATAAACTGAGCTGGACTATGCTGAAGCTTAAGATTTGTTGGTGCAACCAGGCATAAATTTAACGGAAAAAGTTAACACGATTCATTTACAGGAGAAAAACCTCATGTAGATATCTGTTTTTACTTTTATGTTCTAACTCTATCAAATTACCATATTGCGATTTTGAGAAATTAAAAATAGCAAATAAAATTGAAAATACTCATCAAAGGAAGTATTTGTCAAGTATAGTAATTTAACATCACTGTTAAATGTTATTCAAAATTTAGATTAAACATGGCCTCATTCTTTTATGTAGTCGTGTTTAAAAGCATGTACAAACAGTATCGTTTCTGTATAACGGGTAATATCGGTTTTTAGCATCAACACAACAGTATTAATTGCACTATGAATCAAATATGTATAGTCTGTTCGCTAAACTCAGACGCAACTTTCTAGATATTTTAGTCGGTAATTTTGCCAATTTTAGTAAAATTGGCAAAAAATAATTACTAAATAGTTAATAATTACTAAATAGTTAGTAATTTTGCAAATTTTTGCAAAATTGGCAAAAAACAAAAAAATTATCGACTAAAATATCTAGCCAGTTGCGTCTGAGTTTAGCGAACCGACTATACCTGGAAATTTCAAAAATCAAAAATTATGTTGTGTGCAAATGGATGTCAAAAAATTACATAACTGCATTTTCTACGTAAATAGGTTATATTTGGATACACATCAGTTTATTACAGCAACGAAAACTAGAAAAAAGAGGAGTGTGGTAGTAATGGAAGTGTTGTTAATGATGCTGGTAATAACTTTATATTAAAAATGCATTTTGATTCACTATTTCAGTATATTGAGTACCTATGTTTATTTCCAATGGTAAACGAACGTATTTGTACACATCACAACACTAACCAGCCTGAATCGTAGGTATACGACAACAGTTTAGTTCTACAATAATACAATTGATACTTGTGTTTATATTTAATAGGGAACTTGCACATTTTTTTTATTACATAATAATGTTCAGTTTTGTATAAAAATGAGATTTCCAAAATTTAACGCTTCAAAAACTCATAATATCTTCGAAGTACAAATTTAAAGTCTTCTTTACCTTAAAATACTTCAAACGACCCGTGACGTCACAGAGTTTAACTATGTGGTTCAGTTTATGGTTATATTTACGTATATTCTTCTTATTCTTCTTTAGTTTATTGGCCTCCACCTACTTGGGTATTTAGCCAGATCGTCGTCGGGGAATAAAGGAAAAATATTTATATTCTAATGACATTTATCGCATGTCATTGTAATAAAATATACCAGTTTGTTGAGATTGCAGTTTGATACAGTTTTTGAAGGAAAGGAAAGAAGGTTTACTATTAAAAATAAAATTATTTTGTAAAAGTACAAATTTTCTATGAATAGTTCAAACGATCAAAAACATTTGTAACGTCACATAACTGTATTTTCTACTGACGTTTATAATGTCTAATTTAAAATTATATATACAATTGGTGTAGAATGTAAACATACAACCCCGTGACGTCACGACGCGTTTTGGGGTGGCTGGTATAAGTTGAATTTGTAGTCGTCTTTAGGGTCCAAACGAAAGAAAAACAAAACTTTTTTATTTTTGATACAGGTTCTAAATTATGTTCTGTTGTGATTTATACCATTTTTTTCGAATTTAAAATTTTATGCAAGTTCCCTATTATAGTAAACAGCCGTGCTTTCTGCATTGTCAGTGTGTATATATTTACTTGCTCCAGTTCAAGCTCAATGGCGTGGTTCAACTAAAGGTTGTTAATATTTGAGTATTAAGGATCTAAAGATACCATGGACGGGAAAGTCACAAAATGTAGATGTTCCTAAAAGAATCGACCAAAACGCCAACTTTTCGAAACCAACAAGAAAAGGAAAACTGCGTATCTGGGTCACATCAAGCGAAATGAAAAATATTATTATCCTAGACGAAAAGGGAGTAGATACGTGACCGTTGTCCTTTCTAGTTTCTTCTATATTCGTCGTCTCCATGCTTATAAAGCCGGAGATTCAGGATGTAACCAGAAAGCAGTTTCTTTCGACGAAAAGTCTTGGATTTAAAATATTGTTTATTGTTTTATTTCAGTTATTTTAATTGTTTTAATACAGTAAACTTTATATCTGGGTCTTTTCGTCTTCCTAGTTTTACTAGAGATGTCGTTGCTTTGCGTCTCAAATGTGGAATTACTGCATCGCGGTGATTTCCCTTAAAAGGCAGGCTTGTTGATTTTTGTTTCCAAGTTGGGACTGCATAGCTACACTGATGAAGCATAAGATGCAGAAATAACTATCTGTAGATGGTGGTCCAACTCTGAATCAAATTAAAACAAAACTGCCTTTCCCCCTTGTTCTTCTTTACTCAGATTTTTGAGTACTCGAAACTGTTTTTCGGCACTTTTTCCTAGACGAAAAGGGAGTAGATACGTGACCGTTGTTCTTTCTACTTTCTTCTATATTCGTCATCTCCATGCTTATAAAGCCGGAGATTCAGGATGTAACCAGAAAGCAGTTTCTTTTGACGAAAAGTATTGGATCTAAAATATTGTTTATTGTTTTATTTCAGTTATTTTAATTGTTTTATTACAGTAAACTTTGCATCTGGGTCTTTTCGTCGTCTTCCTAGTTTTACTAGAAAAGTCGCTGTTTTGCGTCTCAAATGTGGAATTACTGCAACGCGATGATTTCCCTTAAAAGGCAGGCTTGTTGTTGATTTTTGTTTCAGAGTTGGGACTGCATAGCTACAATGATGAAGCATAAGATGCAGAAATAGCTATCTGTAGATGGTGGTCCAACTCTGAAGCAAATTAAAACAAAACTGCCTGTAATTAAAAAAATTGCAATTGTCCTTAAATGAAACCTATACCAAAAAATCAGCCACTTATTTGTGAATAATTGCCGCAGGGCATCTTTTTTAAAAATTTGTCAACTTTGGGGCGCCACCCCTGCTAAACGGTGGGTGATAGACATATGCTGTCAGGAAACAAACAGTAGGAAATATAGTCCTCTTCATTTTACTATTAAATAAATTTATTTATTTATTTATTTATTTATTTATTTACGGGATTACCCCCATTACAACACATACAGTATAAAATCAATCTCTGTAATATCTACTAAACTAGAGTAAAATAAATCTTAATTACATACTTATTAAACAAAAACGAAATATTAATAGTTATCCATTACACATATTACATCTATTACACAAATCAGTTCAAATAAACAAAAAGTACCTGTCAAGCTCTTTTAATCCGATTCTTAAAACCAGCCAAGGAGACACCAAACATTTCCAAGTTATTCTCGTTTATAATTTTTAGTGTTCGCTCAATGGGCGAATGCATACCATAGTTTGTCCGATGAAAAGGTATATAAAACAAATCAACATGTCTGAGACTTCTGGAGGGAACATATAAATTAATAGATTGGAGAAGTTCAGAACAACAAATTAAACCATTTATTAATTTAAACACAAATACCAAATCAGAGTTATCTCGTCGAGTTTTTAATAAATTCATGTTGAGTGTTTTTAAAACATAGGTATAATCATGATTAGTAATGCGTATGTTTAATTTGTATGCACAATATCTCAAAAATTTATTCTGCAATCTCTCCAACGTAGTAGAATGAGCTTGGTATTGTGGAGACCATACAATAGATGCATATTCCACTTAAGATACAACCAAAGCATAATATACCGTTCTTAAAGCCCCTACAGATAGTCTCAGACAGTTGCGAATGATAAAGCCCAAAGATTTTGATGCATTTACTGTTACACTATTTATATGTTGCACAAAACGCAACTGCTCATCAAATGCGACTCCTAAGTCTTTTATTGTTTTAACATAAGACAATTCATTTTCATTAATTGTGTAAGAAGTATCATATTTTTTATTACCTCTATAAAAGCTTATATAACAGCATTTAGCAACATTTAAATGCAAAATATTATTCTCACACCAAATACTCAACCGGTCTAAATCTTCTTGAATTAATGTTACATCAACATTTGAATCTACGGATTTAAATAATTTCAAATCATCTGCAAACATCAGGAAATCGCAATTTCTAAAACACTCTGATATATCGTTCACAAATATATTAAATAACAAAGGTGAACAGTGAGCTCCTTGGGGTACTCCTGATGTCACATGAATTATATTTGAATTAAAACAACCTACTCTCACCTGCTGTGTGCGATCTCTTAAAAAGCTATTGAACCATTGTAAGGATTGATGACTGAAGCCAAAAGCATTTAATTTTCCCAATAACATGTTATGATCTACTCTGTCAAATGCCTTGGAGAAGTCAGTATAAATAGTATCCATCTGACTTTTATTCTCCAACGCGTTTAATATTTTTTGTTCAAAGAGTACTAAATTTGTTACCGTTGATTTATTCTGAGAAAATCCATGTTGATTGTGTATTAGACGCTCTTTACAATAAAATTTTAATTGATCGTGC
This sequence comes from Diabrotica virgifera virgifera, assembly GCF_917563875.1. Taxonomy (NCBI): domain Eukaryota; kingdom Metazoa; phylum Arthropoda; class Insecta; order Coleoptera; family Chrysomelidae; genus Diabrotica; species Diabrotica virgifera. The sequence goes on from NC_065444.1 coordinate 71,770,158, forward strand.
AATAGTCTATCAAAAAGTTTTGGTATAGAGGATTGTTTACAAATGCTTCGATAATTTGTTATGTCTTGTTTATTACCTGATTTAAAAATTGGACAGATATAAGAGTGCTTCCATAAAGTTGGGAAAACTGATGTCTTTAATGATGACTCAAAAAGAAGATATAAAGGATTAGTTAGTGAATATATACAGTTCTTTAGAAAGTAATCGGGAATACCATCTGGACCACTGCTTAACTTATTGGGTAGGGATAAAATGTTGTTGAAAATATCTTTCACTGATATTGAAAAATTAGGTATAAAAAGATTGTTGTTTCCCTTTACTTCCAAGTTATTAATATTTGATTGTGGCGAATAAACTGTTGAAAAAAATTGACGGAAACAGTTTGCAATCTGTTGTCCGTTTGTTGCTATAGCATTACCATAGTACATACTGTTTGGTAAATCATTTGATGCTCTCTTACTGTTTACAAACTGCCAAAAGTACTTAGGATTACTGCATAAATTATGATTTACTTGATTCAGATAAGTGTTATAACATTGATTTGATAGATCCTTACACAATCTCCTAAGTTCTGAAAAAATCACATAATCCTCTTGATTACAGGAAGCTAAATAATTTTTATGAGCAATTTTTTTCTGTACAACTAAATAACGCAAGTTGGCATCAAACCATTTTGGATAACTAGAAGTTTTAAATCTTTTCACCGGTACAAACAATGATAGTGACATATTAAGTATGTTGTAAAATTCTGTTAAAGTATCATCAACATTTGACAAATTCAAATGGTCTTCCCAAGGTATCATTGAAAGACAGTTATTGAGACCTTCATAGTCTGCATTTACAAAATCATGATAAAATTCAGTATATTCTAATGACTTACCTCGATGTTCACACAAACTAATATTGTAAGTGTAACTTATGTGATGATAACTATTTTTAAAAATCGGATCTGAGGCTTTTGCTACTTGTAAATCACAAACATTTGTAAATATTAAGTCTAAAAACACATTTCTTTCATGTGGAATATTAATCATCTGGAAAAAATTCAAGTACCCATAAAACTCAGCTAAGTACAATGCATGTGAACCTTGAGGACAATTCACCAAGACACCTGATTCATTGTTATCCCATGAAGCTTCCGGAAGGTTGAAGTCTCCGAATATATATGTCTTATGATGATTATACCTTTGGGAAATATCTTCGACTGATAAACAGTGTTGTTCATATATTTGTTCTACGGATTTTGGTGGAATATATACCCCTCCAATTATAAAATTTTCTTTACCAAATGAGCATAAAAGAAAAAGTTGTTCAATAGATTTGTACAAGGGTTTCAGCACAGTTACCTTAATGTAGTCTTTAACAACAATCAAAATACCTCCTCCTCTTGACTTATAACTATTATCACGATCACATCTAAAAGTTCTATATGAAGGTATTTTAATTTCACTATCTAAAATATCCTCGTGTAACCAACTTTCAACAAATATAAAAATGTCATAATCAGAACATAAAATAGAACTAATCAGATCTTGAATTTTTGTACGAAGTCCTCCGACGTTCTGACAATAAACTTGTAATGGGGATGAGATTAGTTTTTTCCTTCTTTCTTGAATGATTCAATTTTTGGTACACCATTTCTGTATTTTATGGCAATGTCTTTTTCGCCTTTATTTTGTCTGTCTTTTAATTCTTTCCAAGCTTTACTGAACATATCCCTTTGCATATTTGTTTGATCACTATTTATTTTGATTGTTGAGTTCTGTAGTCTTTTCTTACTCCTTAAAATGTCCTTAACAACACCATTATTGGAAAAAATAGCTCTAAGTGGACGAGACTTACCACCCGTGTTCTTTCCTACTCGAACAACCTTCACTAAATCCTCCAACGCTTCATCTTTTCCCATTTGTTTCATAATTTCCTCGACTTTGGCTTTGTCTTGTTTTATCCTATCTTCAATATTCTCAGAATTCAATTCGGGAACATTGAATAACATAATATTGTTAGATTTTACAATTCTATCATTTATTTCTATGAACATTTCCTCAAATGGCAAACCTGGCGCATTGGAGTTGCATTTCAGTTCATCAATAGTCTTCCTTAGATCACAAATCTGATTATCCTTTTCGTGTAAGGATTTTTCATTGGCACACTTAAGTTTCTCTACCTCAATCTTTAGATCTTCAACCATAGACTTCAAAATTGGTACTAACAGTAAACCTTGCTCACAATCCTCACAAAAATATTTTAATTTCCTAGTATCTGCTGCCAATTGAAGACATCTTACTTCTGTTGCTGTTATACTGGCACAATTAATATGTATAGCCCTCTTACATCCATCACACTTGAAAGAAGTCTTATCCTCTGCAGCATCTTTCTTGCATAACAAGCATTTGCCCATATTTGAATATTCAACAAAATGTCAAAAATAAACCCTTTAATAAAGATAGTAAGCCACTTCACTGGTATATGGTAATTACTTATCTATCACTATCAATTTGTCCTAATTGCTTCAAGTTTTTGTTTAAAAAAGAAAAACTAAAGGTACAAACTTTGCATTGCAATTATTGCAATTTACAGACAAACAAATTGTTTTTCCAAAAAAGAAAGATGATCTTCAAATTCCTTGTACTAATTCAGCTTATTTGATATAACTTTAATAATTAATTGTTGATATTTACTTGTAAAACAACAGTTTTTTAGGAGCAATTGCTAATTACATCCATCGAGGTTGATTTCTAATTTTAAACTGTGCATATTAAATTTAAATTTTTTGCAAAACGTACAGGAAGCGCTACGTTTCGCAAAAACCACAAACTACCGGGGGGTTCCGGGGCGAAATGAAAAAAAAGTTAGTCTCATAATAAGCACCCCTTGATATACCACAAAAAAAAATAAAACCGGACCACTTTGCGAGGTTCAACCTCTGTTTCCTACATAGGTCTGGATCCCGCGTATGAAAAAAAAGTTGATTAATAGCAAGCTGAAAATTTGTTAATTGCTTAAGGGTGTCTATTCGGAAAAACTTTGATATATGGGAACACTGGAACAGGGGATGTTTTAATTGTAAAACAGGTTAAAAATTTGGAACGGTTAGACCACGAAAACGGCACATGTATTTTGTCCGACAGAACAGACTTAAACTCTCCGAACAGAGATTAAACTCTCATGCAAAAACCAGACTGCCATTTATCACCAAATGGGCGTTTTAATGAGTGGAACATGCAGAATAATATGTCAAATGACAGGAATTATGACAGGTGATAAATAGCAGTCTGAGTTTTGCAGGAGATTTTAATCTCTGTTCGGAGAGTTTAAGTCTGTTCTGTCGGACAAAATAAATGTGCCGTTTTCGTGGTCTGACCGTTCCAAATTTTTAACCGGTTCCACAATTAAAACTGCCCTGTTCCAGTGTTCCCATCTATCAAAGTTTATCCGACTAGACACCCTTAAGCTATTAACAAATTTTCAGCTAGCTTTTAATCAACTTTTTTTTTCATACGCGGGATCCAGACCTACACTATTATTAAGCTAAATAAAAAAAACTTATCCTCGGTGTTCGCGGACTAATTTCTTATTATAAAATATTATTTAAGAAACAGATTTTTAAAATTTAATTAAATAAAATTTCGAACTAATTCTTGAATTCTAATTTTGCGAAAATTTTAAAGACATCACACACCCATTCATTAAAAGCCTACCACATTACAGAAGCTTTGATAATTACTAGTATTAAAAGATGGATGATTATTAAATTTTAAAAATCTGTTTCTTAATAGTTATTTATGATATAAGTGATAAAAGTACACGTTTAAGGCACGCATGTGAAAGTTTGCAGAATGAGCGAAAGCGAGTTCTGCAATTCACATGAGTGCCTTAAAAATGTACCTTTTAACACGCATATCATACAATATTTTTTCTACAAACGTAATTACAGGACAATATCTACAAAAACTTTTTTTTTCTTTGGAGTTGTATGACTACGGGCCCTTCAAGGCTCATTCGCCGATTCACCAATTTTGCTCATTTATTTTACAATATATTTTCCTATACCTATCTACTTAACATTTTCTTTCCTACTTATTCTACATACTTTATAAGGAATGACCACTGGTCAGTGGGAATACCACATCAGGCAAAAACACAGGTTTACTTATATATTATAATAGATTTTAATTTCGGTCTTTACGTTAGTTAGTTTATAATTTGATTTTTATATTTTTAATATGTTCTATAAATAATTGCATTAATTCTGTATTATTAATTTGTGATAATATATATGTTAAATTTATTGGGTGTGTTATATTTTTACAACTATATAATTTACTTATAAACATATTTATATTTATTTGTATTAGAGAGCAATTTAAAATCATATTTTAAATTTAAAATAAAAAAAACTTTTACTTGAACTTGACTGACATTCCATTTTTATATTGTTTTGACATTACATCAAAATTGCCTATACGGTCAATACGAACTGCAGTGCCTTAAAATTTTTAAAGCACTAGTGCCTTAAAGTAGCATTTTTAACGCTCGCATGGAGTGCTAAAAATTGCATTTTTAACACGGTTGTAGAAATTAGTATATTGTACAACAAGAGAGAAAAAAGACATATTTCTCACGAGCGCAGAAGTTTGTTGGCACGAGCCGAGGCACGAGGCGAGTGCCGCAAATCAAGCGAGAGAGAAATATGTCATTTTCTCTCGTGTTGTACACTGTACTTTTTCTATGGATGCGTTTTTGTCAAGAGTTCAAATTTCAAAATTAAATAATTTAGGTGCTTTTAGGTATATTATATGCCTTAATTGAAATAAAATACATATATATACATAGGTATTTAATATTCTTAATATTTATATAGGTACTTTATTTATTTAAAATTATAATTCACAGTTGAGTAGTCTTAAAAGGTAATTTTTGATAAGTTTTGACAAGTTTGAATACATTTTATTTGACAAAAATAATTGTGTTTGTATTGTGCATGTTACCATGGAAATGGCGATCCTATGTATGTAAACCGGCGGTGAACCCGTGAGAAAAAATATTTCTCACTGCAATGGCCGACTTTTCTCACTGCCTGAGAAATTGTTCGTTTTGAATGCATGTAAGTAGTGAGAGAAGTTGCATATTGCATAGCATCCATAGAAAAATAATATTTTATAATAAGAAACTAGTCCGCGAACACCGAGGATAAGTTTTTTTTATTTAGCGTATTAGTGTAGGTGTAGGAAACAGAGGTTGAACCTCGCAAAGTGGACACAAGTCCGGTTTTATTTTTTTTTCTGGTATATCAAGGGGTGCTTATTATGAAACTAACTTTTTTTTTAATTTCGCCACGGAACCCCCCATTTTCATCCCTTTAAAGGGGGTAATTTGTGGTTTTTGCGAAACGCAGCGCTTCCTGTACGTTTTACAAAAAATGTATTTAATAGTAAAATGAATAGGACTATTAGTAAGGTATAGTTAGACCCAAACCCAGACATCCAAAGTGAAAGTTATCCTCCAACACCAAATTGTTCTACATGGTCCACATCATCATTAACCCGTACGCGTCCACTGCTGGACATAGGTCTCCCTCAGCTCTTTCCATCTTTCTCTGTTTTGTGCGGCTTGCATCCAGTTGCCGACAATACGCTTCAGATCGCCAGCCCATCTGGTTGGTGGTCGTTCTCTGCTCCGTAGTGCTTCTTCTCGTGGCATGGTCCACATAATGTTCAGAAAAAAGTCACACCATTTTGAGCGTCGGGTTTGGGGGGAGAGGGGGGAGAAATCTGTAAATTAGTAGTTTTTTACGTTTTTCGTCAATATTTCTAAAACTATGCGGTTCAACATGAACAACCTTCTATACAAAATTGTTCTATATTAAATTTGAAATAAAAAAGGTCCAATGCATAACCCTTCTAAAATGAACAGTTCCAAAGTTACAGAGGTAGTATATTATATTTGGTCCAAAAAAAGGCCTAACCCAGACATCTAAATTAAAATTTTCATTCAACACCAAATTGTTCTATATGGTCCACATATTGTTCAGTAAAAAGTTACACCATTTTGAGCGTCCGGTTTGGGGGGAAGATGGGGGAGAAGTCGGTAAATTAGTAGTTTTTTTAGGTTTTTCGTCAATATTTATAAAACTATGCATTAGCGTAAATAATATTCCATAGAAAAATGTTCTACATAAAATTTAAAACAAAAAAGGTTCTATACATAATTGTTATAAAATCAACGGTTCCAGAGTTACGGAGGGTGAAAAGTGGAGGTTTTCGATGCTTTTTATATTTACCGATTTCTCCACCCTCTCCCCCCCAAACCCGACGCTCAAAATGGTGTGACTTTTTCTGAACATTATGTGGACCATATAGAACAATTTGGTGTTGGAGGATAACTTTCACTTTGGATGTCTGGGTTTTTGGTATAGTTATACCATACATTGCCCAAAAAATATAAAAAATATCGAAAACCTCGACTTTTCACCCTCCGTAACTCTTTAACCGTTGATTTTATAACAATTATGTATAGGACATTTTTTGTTTTAAATTTCACGTAGAACATTTTTGTATATAACATTGTTTACGCTAAAGCATACTTTTAGAAATGGTGTAACATTTTACTGAACAATATGTGGACCATACAGAACAATTTGGTGTTGGAGAAAAACTTTTACTTTGGATGTTTGGGTTAGGCCTTTTTTTGGACCAGTTATACTATACTACCTCCGTAACTTTGGGACCTTTCATTTTAGAAGGATTATGTATAGGGCCTTTTTTATTTCAAATTTAATGTAGAACAATTTTGTAAAAAAGGTTGTTCATGCTAAACCGCATAGTTTTAGAAATATTGACGAAAAACGTAAAAAACTACGAATTTACCGATTTCTCCCCCAAACCCGACGCTCAAAATGGTGTAACTTTTTTCTGGACATTGTGTGGACCATATAGAACAATTTGGTGTTGAAGGATAACTTTCATTTTGGATGTCTGGGTTATGCCATCTTTTGGATCAACTATACTATATATTTCCTATTGTTTATTTTCTGACAGCATATGTCTATCACCCACCGTTTAGCAGGGACAGCGCCCCAAAGTTGACAAATAAAAAAAAGTTTTAAAAAAAATTATTTTTCCTTAACTGTAATGAAAATTAAGAAAAGCCCTGCGGCAATTAATCACAAATAAGTGGCGGATTTTTTGGTGTAGGTTTCATTTAAGGGCATTTGCAAATTTTTTAATTACAGGGTGTTATATTTTAAAAATCCCTTTTTGTACCATCTGAACCACCTATATAAAAAACTTTCAGCGATTATCCATGTACTAGTATTATTTACAAAGTTGTATAATGCACCCCCATATTTTCCCCGGAACCACCCCAAAAAAAGGAGAATTAATAAAGAAAATAATCAAAATTGATTTTGGGCCACCACTGTGGCTTTAGGGTGCAAAGAAAATAAAATATGCATAGATCATAATGTGTAGTAGACAGTGTGTTCTTTTATTTGCCATAAGTAGGTACGTTATCCATAAAATAAATAGGTGACGAAATAACAAACAAAAACTGGAGCCCACCAAAGCATTTCTGAGGTTTACGGCGCCACTGTGCCGTAACGGTTGCTTATATGAAAAAATGCATGAGACCTTACTTGTAGAGAAAATAGTGGTTTTTATTTCTGCATAATTTTTGTTTTAAAAAAATGCATAGGAATGAGAAAATCGTCAAAACATGCTCTCCAAGGGATAGGGGTAGTTTCTGCAGTTTATTTTCAAGGATAGGGGTAGTTTCCGCAGGGATGTTGCAAAAATCATATATATTTATGAAAAACCCTATTGATGGAACATATTTTTTTTTCAACCTACCTTTATTTATTTTTTTTGGCTACAGGGGTTGCAATAAGAAATTTGTTTTGGTGTCCATGCATGGGTAATAAGAACGTGCACAAAATGATATATGGAGCATTTTAATAAAGGGTATGGTGTGCGAAGTATTTCAAGAAAATCACTTTCTTTATTAATTCTCCCTTATTTGGGGTGATTCCGAAAAAAAAAAATGGGGGTGCATTATAGAAATTTGTAAATAGCACCAGTACATGGACAATCGCTGAAAGTTTTTTTACTCTAGCATAGGCGGTTCAGATGGTATAAAAAGGGGATTTTTAAAATGTAAGACCCTGTAATTAAAAAATGGGCAATTGCCCTTACATCGAACCTATGCTAAAAAATCAGCCATTTATTTGTGGTTAATTTTCCAAGGGTTTCTTCTTAATTTTCATTACAGTTAGGGAAAAATAATTTTTCTTAAAAACATCTTTTTTAAAAATTTGTCAACTTTGGGGCGCCACCCATGCTAAACGGTGGGTGATAGACTTATGCTGTCGGAAAATAAATAGTAGGAAATATAGCCCTCTTCATTTTACTAATAAGTAAATTTTTTGCAAAACTTACAGGAAGGGCTACGTTTCTCAAAAACCACAAATTACCCCCTTTAAAGGGATAAAAAGGGGGGTTCCAGGGCGAAATTATTTAAGAAAAAGTTAGTCTCATAATAAGCGCACTCCTTGATATACCAGAAAAAAAAATAAAACTGGACTTGTGCCCATTGTGCGAGGTTCAACCTCTGTTTCCTACACTATAATGCCTCGACAACTAATTGCCATTGACATGGTACAGCGGATTTTTACAATCTGGTACCTAGTGTAATGTATAGTGTGTGTGTGTGTTAAGTAAATGTCTTGTTACGTAGCAAAGTCGACGTCATTGTCTTTGCAAAGAGATGCTAATTGTATCCGAACGTCTGCGGTTCCTTCAGAAGCAGTTTTAAAACTAATTAAATTACCTGTTTTTCCTCTGGTAGAACAGTCACTATCCGACCTATGATGACCCAGCAATTTTTCTCCAATGCCATGAATCTTCTCAACAATCATTTCTCCATATGTCGTTGCTTTTTCTTCAGTGTGTCTTGGAGGTTCTCCAATTGAGTTAACGTTTGGGGTTGAACCTGGAACCAAAAAATAAACAAAGTTATTTCTAAAGTTATATGCGATTATCTCTAAATTAAAAGTTGAACTTTTATCGTTAATTAATTTTAAATCATGAATTAAAACAATATTTATATTAATACTCTGGGCTATTTAGCAAAATTCATGGAAAAGTTATTTACCAGCAATTTTATTGCTGGAATCGAATTATAAGATCCTATATATTAATAATATAGGTATACAAAGTCCGCAGATAGTGTGCTACTTTTTTTATAAACAAAATGGCGCCGACAAATCGTATTTTTTTCAATTATTGCTCTGTAACTCCGAAGATTTTAACTTTACAACAAAAACACCCAAATAAAAATTCACCGCAATTAAATTCTGCATAGAAATATGTTTTTCACGATTTGCTCCGACGAAAATTTTCCTCGGAAAATGCGGGTTTTCCTAACAAAAACTATAATTTTCAAATAAAGTTTTAGGTAAGTAATTATTAATCAATAATTAAATATCTTAGTGATATCAAAGATTTCTTGTGTGTGTGTGTGGTGTGTGTGTGTGTGTGTGTGTGTGTGTGTGTGTGTGTGTGTGTGTGTGTGTGTGTGTGTGTGTGTGTGTGTGTGTGTGTGTGTGTGTGTGTGTGTGTGTGTGTGTGTGTGTGTGTGTGTGTGTGTGTGTGTGTGTGTGTGTGTGTGTGTGTGTGTGTGTGTGTGTGTGTGTGTGTGTGTGTGTGTGTGTGTGTGTGTGTGTGTGTGTGTGAAAAAATGGCTTGGATGCGGGTCCGTTAGCCACAGATTTTTATTTTATTTTTACCTCAATTAATTAGTCTTGTTATATTCCCACCCATCTGAAAAAAGATTTCTTGGTATAGATTGAAATTACAGAAGCCGGTGAAACTTAAACGAATATTTTAGCAACAATTCAATTGTTAATTAACAATTTACGATCGCAATAATAACCAAAATAATCGTGATACATTGATCAAACTTATAAAGATTGTAAAGATGAGATGCTTGTTTAATATTTTATCGACAAAATATAAATTTTTCTTTTTTTTGCGTAATCTTTAAATTTTGAAAAAAAAAATAGTTATAATACGTTGGTCTAATTAGTAAAGTACAAAGAAAGGTTATTTACCAGCAATTTTATTGCTTTAATCGAATTATAAGATCCTATATATTATTAATATAGGTATGTAAAGTCCACAGATAGTGTGCTACTTTTTTTATAAACAAAATGGCGCCGACGAATCGTATTTTTTTCAATTATTGCTCTATAACTCCGAAGATTTTAACTTTACACCAAAAATACTCAAATAAAAATTCACCCCAATTTAATTCTACATAGAGGCATGTTTTTCCCGATTTGCTCCGACGAAAATTTTCCTCGGAAAATGTGGGTTTTCCCAACAAAATCTCGAATTTTCAAATAAATTTTTTGGGCCAGTAATTATTTATCAATAATTATATAGCTTAGTGAAATAAAAACTTTCTTGGTATAGATTATAAATTCAGAAGCCGGTTAAAATGAAACGAATATTTTAGCAACAATTCAATTGTTAATTAACAATTTACAGTCGCAATAACAACCAAAATAATCATGAGACATTGATCAAACTTAGAAAGATTGTAAAGGTGTGATGCCTATTTAATATTTTGTCGACAAAATATAAATTTTTCATTTTATTGCATAATCTTTAAATGTTTAAAAAAAATTGTTATAAAAAAATTAAAATTTCTTAGAAATTGTTTATTATATTCTAATTTTAAAAAATACTTAAAAGGCGTATTTCATAGGTCTTGAAAATGAATGCTTTAAAAATATTTTCCAACCATTTGCAAAAAAGTTAGGAAACAGCAAAGTAAATATAGGATATCGCCATTGTTTATATAACTTGTTTTAATTGTTTCAAAGCTTAAAAGTGAGTCTATGGTACAATCTAATTACTCACAAAGAATGTTAAAAATCAGTGCAATGGTTATATTTTAGTCAAAGATTAAAAATACTTTTTTTTGTAATTTTTAGCGCGAAAGTAGGCTTGATACAGAGCCGGAGATAAAATGTTCACTCGAAGCGACTGACACGCTTAAACTCGCGCGAGTTGTGTATGTGGGCGGGTAGCTACGGTACTGTATTATTCTACTTTCGCGCGTGTAAATTACAAAAAAATATATTTATAATCTTTAATTAAAATATAACCATTTAGCTGATAATCGATATTGTTTTATAAATAATTAGCTTGTACTTTAAACTCACTTCTACGCTTTGAAAGAATAGGGATGTTCACTAATTTTTAAATATAGTTAAATTCAATAGATTACAAGGTATATAAAAACGTAACAATCATAAAACTGCTTAAAAATGTATATTTTTTAAGATAAATGAGTTCATAATGTTGATTTTCTTGGAGGCTAGAAAAACGGTACCCTGTAGCGAGGCTACGGTCTGTGACGTCAGCAGTCGTTCTTTGATCGACGACTAGTTTTGTATACTTATTTACGAAGTGTATTTGAATGTGCGCAGTTTTTTACGTACTTGATTATTAAAAATGAAGCCAAATAAGTGGTGTTTTGTTCCTGGGTGTGTAAATACATCAAAAAACAGTTCTGACAAGATTTTTATGACCGTTCCAGACAATTTAAAACAGAAAAAGAAATGGTTTGTTGCAGCTATAACTTAAAATAACTAACTTAAAGAACTAACTTAATAAAATAAACACTATAGAAGTTTTCCAGAGACTTTCGGCCCTTGGTAATAATGTAATTGTTCTTTCTGCATTTACATTTTTCAAAAATACTTATTAGTTTTCTCAGAATTCGAAAAAAATTAATGAATTTAAATAGAATTAGACCAAGATTTTGCACCTACCCCCTTAAGGAGTAAATGAAAAAGTTTCGGGACCTCAAATTTGTATTCTTTAAACTGGGATATTCCTAAAAACGGGATTCTAATAATACATACAGTAAAAGTAAACCTTGAAATAACTACATGTGGATGTAGGTATGACATTATATTATATTAAAATCATTAATAATTTAGTGAAAAGATTGGTTGAAATGAAAATGTATAATACCCAAGTTCAAAAATATTTTTTACCTTGGAACAGTTGTCAACTCGAAATACGAAACAACCGAAATAAGATCTAGAGTTGAAAAGGACAGAGCAACATTTAACAACATGCATAAGAAATATTTTCACCCATTGCGACATAATATCTCTTTCACTAAAAATGCGGCTGCTAAAATGTTATTATTTCCGGTCTTGCTATGTGGCGCAGAGGCCTGGACAATAATGGAAACATTAATGAAAAAGCTAGAGGCATTCGAGATGTGTGTGTACCCACGTATCCTCAAAATATCCTGGCGACCCACACCAACGTACAGGTATTGCGTCGAATGGGAAAACAAAAAGAAATCTCTTTTACAATTAAGAAACGAAATCTTAAATATTTCGGTCATCTCATGAGGCATGATAAATATCGTATACTCCAACTGATAACGCAAGGTAAAATAGAGAGCAAACGCGGACCCGGAAGAAAAGACACTCATGACTTAAAAACTTACGCCAATGATTTGGACAACAATCGATCGAGTTATTCAGAAACGCCGCAAATGAAATTAAAATTGCCATGATGATAGCCAACGTCCACAACGGACAAGGCACATGAAGAAGAATAAAAATAGTTTTAATACACCTAACCAAGGTAAGGTAATAACCAGCCAATGTATGTATACAATATGCATGCATAAAATGCATGCAACTTTCTCTATTTTTTTGTGGAGTATTAAGCATTTATTTTTTTAGCTTAAAGAAGACATGGAAAATTATATGGAATATATACTCAGTAAAGCTGAGGTAGATTTATTTTTTTACAAGATTCCAATAAATCATACACCATTGTTACATCTACACTACAGTCAGTAGTTTATACGAATCGGCTTTCTGAAAACCTAAACAAATTCACTATAAAACTCCACTTTAACCCTGATAAAACAAGAAGAGAACAAAATAAAATGACCTGAAACGTCAAACAGGTAAACAATAACACTATGAGAATGGCGCGCGCTTGGGGTATGCAACTAGTGACGTCAGGCCAATAGAGAAGCGTTCTTGAAATTTAAAATAATGCTCTAATAAAGATTTTTTATAGAAAGACTTTTTCAATTTTGTTGAAATTTTGGACAATTACTCCTAGGGTGTTTCTTAATCGTTTTACATGTTTGAAATGACTTTTTAATTTTTTGTGAACATCCCTATTAAAAAAAATTATTAACACCGTAGTAATCGTATGTTTACTTTGCTGTTTCATAACTTTTTTGCAAATGGTTGCAAAAAGTTTTAAAGCATTCATTTTCAAGATATTTGAAATGTTCATTTTAGCTATTTTTTAAAATTATAATATAATAAAAACTTTCTGAGAAACGTTAATTTGTTTATAACTATTTTTTTTAAACATTTAAAGATTATGCAAAAAAATAAAAAATTTATATTTTGTCGACAAAATGTTAAATAGGCATCTCATCTTTATAAGATTTCAAAGTTTGATCAGTGTATAATAATTATTTTGGTTATTATTGCGACCGTAAATTATTAATTAACAATTGAATTGTTGCTAAAATATTCGTTTAATTTTCACCAGCTTCTGGAACTATAATCTAAACCAAGAAAGCTTTTAAGTCATCAAATTATTTAATTATTGGTAAATAATTATTTATCTAAAACTTTACTTGAAAATTAAAGATTTTGTTGGGAAAACCCGCGTTTTCCGAGGAAAATTTTCGTCGGAGCAGATCGAAAAAAACACTTTTCTATGCAGAATTTTTATTTGAGTGTTTTTGTTGTAAAGTTAAAATCTTCGGATTTCTAGAGCAATAATTGAAAAAAACACGATTTTCGAGCGCCATTTTGTTTATAAAAAAAGTAGCACACTATCTGAGGACTTTGCATACCTATATTATTAATATATGGGATCTTATAATTCGATTCCAGCAATAAAATTGCTGGTAAATAACTTTTCCCAAAAATGGCCTATTCTCCGATAATCAGCCCAGACTATAATACTACAAGTATATTGTCTAAAATACTTTTTAAATTAAAGACAAATGATACAAAAATACAGTATACGGCAAAATAAACAGTACTGAAATGAATATTGAAATGTTATATGAGTATATTTAGAACTTCGTCTACAAAAGAGTTGGAGAACGTTATGCCAGTTTTAACCTCATAAAGTGCGTTTATTCTGGTGGCGGCGGTATAGTGCTGTGGAGTGGTATTTCTTGGAAAGGACTTACCAAATGCATGGAGGTGAAGTTGAAACTTCTCTCACAAGGTATCCAGATATACAAAACCATAATACGACCAGCAGTAATGTATGGAAGAGAAACATGAATGCTAACGAAAAAAAAAATGACTGGTGTTGGAACGTAAAATTTTTCGAGCCATATATATATATATATATATATATATATATATATATATATATATATATATATAATATGGCCCTTGCAGGAGTCTCTCTTAGCAAAGGTCTCTCTAGTGAGATATATAAAGGCCAATGGGCTAAGTTGAGCAGAACATATCATACGCTGGAAAAACAATATTGTTCTTGGAAAACAATATGTTTTGGGAAAGAACAGATGGATGGAGGTCTGTAGCATGAGAGAATGTGGAGACAATGTGAGTGAGGCAATGGGAAATAAGGATACATGTCCGACAAATGTGAAAGGCAATAGTAAACACAGCAAAAACTGACGAAGATCTGTTACGCCATTGATTATCTTTTTGAACAACTTCTTAAAGTTTTTTAACACGTGCTACGACACTTTTATTAGTGCAGTCACTGAAGGTGGATATGAGCTATTACCTCCGATTTCGTTGAACCTCCATCGATTTGCTGGAAAATTGGTGAGTGGTAAGAGGATATATCAAAGAACAAAGGTGACATGGTGCCAGCTTGCGCTTTTACCCTGGGGGTGGATGCCACCATTTCTCGGTGGTGAAAATTATTCTCTTAAAAATAACCCCATACTTCGATAGAGGGACAAATTCTAAGCAAAATTTGTTATATAGAATTATTAAAATAATTCAAAACTTTTTGAGTTATTAAAGATCAAAATTTTTAATTTTTAGTGAGAAAAATGCATGTTTTTAATCGATTTTTGATAAATAACTCAAAAGCTATAAATTTTAACAAAAAAGTTGTTATTACCAAAATTCAAGCTAATAAAAAATGAAATAAACTCCTTACCAAAAAAGCCTTTTAGTGTTAACTAAAAGTGAGTTATAGTTAATTGAATGTATATTTTTTTCGGCGAGTACCGAAATCTAAGTATTCAAGCTTAAATAACGGGAAAATTATGCATTTTATAACATAAACTTATTAAACAATTGTCAAAGTACTCAGAAATATCTAGCAAATGAGTCCTCGAACAAGTTGATGGCATTAAAATTTATGCTCCAAAATTTTTTTAAAATTTATCATTTAAAATTTTTCCAAAAAATGTTTGCCTAAAAACTATTTGAAAGTTAATTTTAAGGGCAATTAAACGACGTTAAATTTAATTTTTTAAACTCCTTACTTTCTTAAAAATAAAAGGTTAAATGACCCCGGTTACATGGTTCTCGTAGCAAAATTTAAGCTTTAAACGTTTCTATCTCGGTTATTTTTTATCGTATAGAAATAATAAAAAGGTAAAATATCTGATACAGAAAAAACTAAAATTTAGTATATATATATATATATATATATATATATATATATATATATATATATATATATATCATTTTTACGTATGTTGAGTATTTTTGGAGTTATTATCAAAAGAACATGAAAATTACGATCATTTTAAAAATTCTGATTTTTTAAAATTATACCATTTTTTTAAAAATTGTCATTCTAAACCGGTCAAAATGGTTGACATCATTACTTATGCTAATATAAAAAAAATTATTATACGGATTACTATAAATTTTAATTTTTGTGGAAATGGCGTATGTTTTATTTTTCACTTTTTCCTAAAAAATTCGAAAGGGTTCTCTTATTTTCTTCATAACTTGCTTAATTTTAATGCTATTAACTTCTTCTGAAGCTCAATTGATAGTTAATCCGTGCTTTGACAACTGCTTAACAGGTATATTTTATAAAATGCATCGTTTTCCCGTTATTTAAACTTTAATATTTAGATTTGAGTACTCGTCGAAAAAAAAAATTACATTCAATTACCCATAACCACCCATAACTCACTTTGACTTAACATTAGTTTAGTTCTTTAAGTGAGGAGACTATTCAGTTTTTTATTATCTTCAATTTGGGTAATAATAACTTTTTTGAAAAAGCTTACAGTTTTTGAGTTATACGTGAAAAACAGCTTTAAAGCATGCATTTTTTTACGAAAAAATAAAATTTTTGATCTTCAATAACTCAAAAAGCATTGATTTATATTAATAACTTTATATAACAAATTTTGCTTAGAATTTATATTTATATCGATTTATGGTATTTTTCATAAAATAATTTTCACCCACGAGAAGGGGTGGCTTCCACCCCCAAGGTAAAAGCGCAAGTTTGCATCATGTCACCTTTGTTGCTTGAGGTATCCTCCAACCACTCACCACTTTTCATAAAAATCGATGGAGATTCAACGAAATCGGAGGTGAAAACCTTCAGTGACTCCACTAGTTGGTCTATTTCAGAATTATTCTTTGTGAATGGTATTTTCCTCACATTTATGGAAAAACTGTTAAACATAAATAATTATCAGGTTTTTTTAGAGCTCAAATTCAGATAATATTACAAATATTTATTATCAAATTTTATAATTTAAAAATAATTTGATCATATTCAGATATTTTTGAAGGAATGTTGTTTGTATTGCCAGAAAAAGTGCCTAATTATTATACCTATTATAAAATATATTAATTTATATTTAGATTATTATTATAACTAACAGTTTATTTCATATACTTACTTTGATGCATATCAATTAAATGCATATTTTAAATAAAATTCCACTATCGTGTTCGAGAATCATATTATAGTCATAGTTGAAAAATTACGGTATTATATTTTTATTACATTATATTACACATTACAATCAAAAATTAAATTCATGTGAAAGCTTTATTTACCTGTAAAGAGGATATTGTTCGATATAATTAAATATAATACTTAACCCCCTCTGTGATTTAGTGGTAAGAGCGCCTAACCTTTGGATCGAAAGTTCCGAATGGTAGTGAGTTCGAATCTCACCAGGGTCAGAGATTTTTTCATTTATTATAAATTAATAAATGAAAATAGTTTCTGTCCTTGTGGGATCGGTACTCACCGGAGGGACCGCAGACGTTCAGATACAATTAGCGTCTCTTTGCAAAGACAATGACGTCGACTTTGCAAAAGTAACAAGACACTTACTCAACACACACACTACATATTACACCTGAGTTAGTGATAAGTTATAATACAATTACGTGTCTAAAGGTTCTAGTTCTAAACCAAGGCCAGAATCAGAGAGAAAAAAAATATAATACTTATTACCTGTACCTATATACCTGAAAATAGTTTATGTTTATACAATATAAACTATTTTCAAAAAATGGGTTAAATTTAAACAAAATCCATTGGACGCGTCGATTTTTAAACTTGTTATACTATCTAATGGTATCAAAGGTATTTTGATAATCCTCTATCAGGTGACGTGTCAGAATCCACACCCCCAATTTTTTTAAATGGCCAAGGGGGTGTTTGGGAATCCTTATTTCTTTATTTTATATTGAATATCATTCTAATATTTAATTTATTTCGGGTAGAATAAGTTTTTAGATAATTTAATAATTATATTTAGTTGCTTTCCTCTGCCGTCTTTAAAATGATGCAGAATAACCTTATGTACTCATTTATTTCATACAAAAGCCCGATATCAATTTTACTCATCCAAACGCACAAAAATCGCTTTACGCATCATATACAAATGGACATGCTCCGTTGAGTACCCTTAGGACAGAAGGGACGAGGGACGACTTCAATTCCGAACCTTTCGTGATCTGACGGTACCGTCGCGCGTGCATCGTGGGATACTTCCTTTGAAACGTGAAAATTTGATTTTCAAAAAAATTACAAAAAAATAGAACAAAATTATCAAAAAACTCACGTTTATTTAAACAGTTCAAGGAAATATAAACACAGATGACATATTATTATATTGTTTTGGAGCGAAATCAGAGCCGCTGAAACCGTACAGTCAGCCGCGCGCCGTCCCCGAAACAAAATTAATTATTTTAATTTTAATTAACAAAACATTTTAATTTGTTTAAACAAAGATTCTCTAAATAATATGGCAGCTTTCCAATGAAAGATTTAGATTTAGAGTGATAAAAACTACACTTGCGGTAAGTTTTTATAAAAAAATTCTGAATTTAATTTAAACCTATAGTTACCGAGATCTTCTATTTGCTTATAAGCCAAAAAATTGTTTATAACTTTAAAACATTCCTGAGGTTACCCAAATAATCATATTTCAAATCTATAAAATAATTTAGATACGTGGAGTGCTTTTTTAATTGCAAAAAAATTGGCCAAATTCTATTTGGTCTAGTTATTGTTGTGTAAGATTTGAAAGAATTTAAATTTAAGAAAAAAGTAAATTGCAAAATTATTAAGCGATATCTATTAAATCGTTTTAACTAAAATAGCTGGACTATAGTATAAAATTTTTCTGGGCGAATTATTAAAGTCCTAAGTACGATAACGATGGTTGAAAAATATTAATAGAAAAGGATTGTTTCCCCTTTTTTTTGTATTTATTGCTATTTTGCAGCAAGGGTAATAATTTAAAATAACTTCAACCAGTCGTATCTTATAGAAAATCTAATTATAGAAAATCTAATTTAAATTATTTTAAAGGTTTAAGCATAGAAGGTACAAAAGAACAACGATTTTTGATTAATATTCCTGACCTATTAGAGGGGTAGGATAAAGCAATACTTATTATTACTGAAGTTACCACAGGACTCTTTCTGTAAAAGTCAGAATGCCGTTTCTCACATCCAAATGTAGACGTGTTTCATAGATCCGGTCTGGTCTATAAGTTAACAAACTGCTCAATATAAATAATACAAGTAAAAATAACACGGTATAAAAAGAAAACTTCTTTAATTACTTGAACGGGATATCATGGTTGGATGAAAATCTGTTCGTGTCACTTCACACTGTTTTATTAGAGTTATTTTATATATTTTTAACTATATTAATGATGAAGTTATGATCCTTAATGATTTATAATAACTAATGCGTTTTAAGACCGATTGATTTATTTAACTATCGCGATTAAACCGTTATAGTTAAATAATTATCCATTAATCTTCTCTGTACAAGACAACTAAACGTTCCGGACAATATTATCTAAGAATGCCCAGTATAAGTTCACTAAAAAGCCACAAAATAACTACTACATAATATTTTACAAGTACACGGTTCAACATTGACTACTACTTCTCGAAAACTAACATTATTGGGCAAGCTAAGAATTTGAAATTAAGATTTAAGCAGAATATAGGGGCTAATGTTTGCAAAAATGTAACGCACGCAAAAATAATACTTATCAATAATCTATGAACAGCACGCAAGAAGCCGACTAAGTAGTAAATATACATTTATAACTAAATATAAATTATATCTATAATATAAAACTTGATGTAAATAATGAAGAAAATCAATAAAAATACCAAAGAGTGGTTTTGAGTGGTTGATTTGTTAAAAAAATATCTGGATGAACATGGAGGATGGTGAATGGCTAGTGACTGAGTCTTGATGATAGTATACATTATAAGTTCATTATCATTATCTTCGCTTTTATCTCCATATGGGTTCGGCTTTCCTAATTACATTTCTACATGGGTTTATATTTTGGATCGTATCAATATTAATCCCCTTTATGGTAGGTGAGCCCAAACGGGGATTTTTGAAGTTACTCGAGCGCGTCAGATTATCACATGGGGAGAAACCTTGGACCCTGTAAATGTACCCCTACCATATATTGGATCTTAATACAGGGGAGTTCGTTAAAGTGTGTCCGAAAAAAAATGTATCCTTAGAAAAACTCGAAATCGTCAGATTAAGATAAGGTAAGTTAAGTACATGCAAAACATTGTATACAGGGTGTCCCGAAAAAATTGGATATAAATTATACCGCAGATTCTGGGGTCAAAATAGGTTGATTAAACCTCACTTACCTATATACAATAGTGCACACAAAAAAAGTTACAGCCCTTTGAAGTTACAAAATGAAAATCAATTTTTTTTCATATATCGAAAACTCTTACAGATTTTTCATTGAAAATGGACATGTGGTATTCTTATGGTAGCAGCATCTTAAATAAAAATTACATATAGTGAAATTTGTGTACCCCATAAAAAAGTTACGGGGGTTTTGTTCCCTTAAACCCCCCCCCCAAACTTTTGTGTACGTTCCAATTTAATTATTAGTGTGGCACCATTACTTAAACACACTGTTTTTAAAACATTTTTGCCTCTTAGGACTTTTTTGATAAGCCAGTGTTTATCGAGATATTTTGAATATTTATGGAATCCACCACATATTTGAATATGGTTAAGTACAATTATAGAGACCTGTTATCTAAAAGGCAAAAAGGTTTTAAAAACGTTGTGTTTAGCTAATGTTACCACAATAATGAATTAATTATATCGTACACCAAAGTTTGGGGGCGTTTAAGGAATCAAAACTCCCATAAAATTATTATGGGGTGGACAAATATCACTATAATTTTGTTTTAAGATGATCCTGCCATAGAAATGATACATGTCCATTTTCAATAAAAAATCTTTAATAGTTTTCGAGATATTGAAAAAAATCGATTTTCGTTTTATAACTTCAAAGGGCTGTAACTTTTTTTATGAGCACATTTGTACTAAGGTAAGTTAGGTTCAGTATAACTATTTCGGACTCCAGAATGTGTGGTATAATTTATGACCAATCTTTTCGCGACAACCTTTTCGTGATTTCAAAAATCTGACGATTTGAGTGGGGCGTAAGGAAATGGGCGAGTCAAAAAGTTTCACAAGAAAAAAGCGAATATTTCACGAAATGAATGACAGATCGAAAAACTAAAAAATAAGTGTTCAATATTTTTCAAAATTCTATCGAATGATACCAAACACGTTTTCCCACGGAGAGGGGTGGTGGGTAAATTTAATATTTTAAATACGAATCCCGCGATATTTCGCGAAATGAACATCAGATCGAAAAACTGAAAAATACATTTATTCAATATTTTTGAAAAATGTATCGAATGGCACTAAACACGAATCCCCCACGGAGGTGGGGTGGGGGGTTACTTAAAAATCTTAAATGGGAGCCCCCATTTTTTATTGGAGATTTGGATTCCTTACGTAAAAATAAGTAACTTTTATTCGAGACATTTTTTTCGAGTTATGGATAGATGGCGCTATAATCTAAAAAAAAAACGATTTTTGGAAATGGAAAATTAAATTAAAAATGGACAAGACCTCACTAAAATGGAAAACTTTACTTTACTTTTTTTGGTTTTAGGACCTAATCTTCACAAACCAATAGGTCCCCATTGGGCTCGAGTAACTGCAAATTTAGCATATTTTCCTCCCCTACTATTACCTGCCTAAGTGTCACCCTCTAGGTCCTTTTGCGTCTTTTGCTCCTACTCCTTCCAGGAACCCGCAAATCAGCAATTTTTGGTTATCATCATCCAGCCTTCTGGATCCAAAGTTGAACATAAACCTCCCCTAATTTCTTCCAGTTTTGTCGATCTTGGGCTTTCTGCAACCAATTCCCAGCAATCCTTTTGACGTCGTCTGTCCATCGTGTAGGTGGTCTACCTCTACTTCTTCTGTCCTGTCTTGGTCTCCACACTGTAATTTTTGGGTCCACCTCCCGTCCTTCATTCTGGCTACATGGCCCGCCCAATTCCACTTCAGCCATGCTACTCGCTCTATGACATCTGTGACGCCTGTCCTTCTTCTGATTTCTTCGTTTCTGACCCTGTCTCTGAGATTCAGTCCAAGTAGTGACCGTTCCATTCTTCTTTGGGCCACTCTAAGTTTCGTTGATGTGATCTAGGCTAACCATAATGTTTCGGCGCCGTAAGTCATGACTGGAAGCACGCATTGGTTGAACGTCTTCCTTTTCAAATCATTTGGCAAGTTGCTCTTGAAGATGTCTGATAGAGCTCCATATGCGGCCCATGCTAAGGTGATCCTTCTCTGTAATTCAGCAGTTTGATTGTCCTTGGAAAATTGGATTTCATGCCCAAAGTATTTATATTTATGGACCAATGCTATTTCGTTGACGTCGACTTTTGGATTTTCATTTGGTACCAGATTTGTCATGTATTGTGTCATGTATTGTGTCTTGGTACCAAATTTATGTTTAAACCAACTTTTTTACAGGCGGCATCTACCTCAGTAAGCATAGTTCTAATCTCTTTAAGTTGTCTGTTATAATAACTATGTCGTCTGCGAATCGTAGGTGGGAGAGCCTTTCACCGTCGACATTTATTCCTTTGGCGTCCCACTCCAGTTGTTTGAAAGCATGTTCAAGTACTGCCGTAAAGAGTTTGGGAGATAACGTGTCTCCCTGTCTAATTCCTCTTTTGATTTGTCATGGTTGCATTATTGTATATTAGCCCAATAAATGACCGTTTTGGAGTGTAATTTTCAGGGGCAACTCCTAATTGCATGAAAATTTTTATTTAGGTTCTACTCTTATCCTCCACTTCACCACCTTCGTTGGTTGCTTTTACTTAAGGGGTGACAGTCACCCCTTCTCGGGGGTTGAAAAACGCGTGTTTAAAATAAGCTCGGAAATGGATAAATTGACAGATTATAAGCAACTTTCGTTCTATAAAGTTTTTTATGTAAGTCAATACTTTTCGAGTTATTCGCGATTAAAAATGTTGATTTTTCGACAAAAAAACTACGTTTTCAGACCGTTTTTCGCAAATAACTCAAAAAGTAAACATTTTATCGAGAACAATATTCTTAGCAAAAGTGTAGCTTATAAAAAAACGAAGAAAATGGTTTCAGTCTCTATAAAATGAGTAAAAGCAAAGTTATAGCTCATCAAAAATACGTTCTATTCGTCTAATTCCAAATCGAATATTACAACGTAAAATCACCGAAAAATTAAGCACTTTTCGGGAAAATATTAACATTTTTAAAGTATCTAAAAAAAGCTTTATATTTGTTTTTTTAAGTTTCTAGCATCAAAATAAACGAGTTACACTGAAAAAAAGAAGTTGGCCCCTTTTTTTGGTAAAAAAGTCTTGAAAACCTCCCTCTATTTAGCACTCTAAATAAAGTTTATAGTATATAGTTTATAGTTTATATGATCTGTAAGTTTGATTGGTATGAAGTGGTTACTTTCGAAAAAAATTGGTTTTATAAAAAAAATTTTCTAAAAATTTTTGAAAAATTTCGTTTTTTCAAAATAAGTATTAGCGATAAGAAAAATCTTAAAGAGTAAAAAAATGTAGGTTTTAAAAATTAGATAAAAATTGGTTAAGATATGGCTGTTCAAAATTTGCATACACTCGTGATTAGTGACCCGTTCAAGCTTTTTCAACTATAACTCTTTCAAAAATAAGCACTTTAGACCGGTGAGACTGGCAGATCATATAAAAAATAGATACGTAAGTAAATTGTTTGTAAAGCGGTAGCGATTAATTTTATCTGGGGAGCTAAACACGGGGAGATTTTCATGATTTTTTTACGGCCAACTTTATTTTGAGCGTAACTCGCTTATTTTTAACGCTAGAGACATTTATAAATAATTAAAATAAAGCTTTTTATAAACACTTTAAAAAAGTTTGAATAGGTTTTTCCAGAAAAGTGCTTAATTTTTTGGTAATTTCATCTTGAAATATTCGATTTGGAATTAGACAAATGAGAACGTATTTTTCATGATCTACAACTTTGTTTTTACTCGATTGATAGATTTTACTGATACAACATTTTTTTCAGTTTTTTATAAGCTACACTTTTCCTAAGGATATTTTCCCTATACTTTTTGAGTTATTTGCGAAAAACCGTCTCAAAACGTAGTTTTTTTTGTCGAAAAATAAACATTTTCAATAACAAATAACTCGAAAAGTATTGACTTTTGATAAAAAACTCTATAGAACAAAAGTTGCTTAAAATCAGTCAATTTATAAATTTCCGGTCTTATCCTGAACGTATGTTTTTTCACCCCCGAGAAGGGGTGACTGTCACCCCCCAAGTAAAAGCAACCAACGGCACAATTTCAACTTTGAAGTGGAGGGTAAGTAGAGCCTAAATTCAAATTTTCATACAATTCGGAGTTGGCCCTGAAAATTACACGGTATCGCCGTATTACCCGTTCATTTACTGGGCTATATGTTCGCCATCAGCTTGGAGTACCGATAATCTCTACGACTTTCCTCCAATGCTCTCATTATGCTGTTAATTTTTATCGTATCAAATGCTTTGCGAAAATCTACGAAAGCCAGTACCAATGGTCGGTTGTATTCGATAGATTTTTCTATAATTCCTTTTATGCAGTGTAGGTGGTCTTTAGTGCCAAAGTTTTTCCTAAAACCCGCCTGTTCTCTAGGTTGGTAAAAATCAAAAATCCAATTTTTGGTATTGGGCACGTAATACACCAACGACAAGAAGCGACAACTTGGTCGATTCCTTCGATGTTAGCATGTCCTTAATTTTAGTATTGATTTGACAGTGACCTAATAGTACGCTGAGAAAAGTCTCACTTATTTCTGGCGTGTATCACCAAAATTATAGTTGGACTGAGAAAAAGGTTACATACAGGGCTGGTTGACATTGTTAATAATGGTGGAATTATTTACGTTTTTACTACAAAAAAACGTAAATATATCGGGAGGTACTATGTGTGATTTTCGTGGCTGTCATTCTAATACGGCTGTGAGATATTTATGTTTTCTTTCTCTAAAGATTCTGAACTATGAGTAGAAATATGCATTTATATTAAAAAGTATGGTTAAATTTATCACATTTTTATTTCGCCCAAACTACTTAAAAATCATATTATTTCCTATTTAGCACATATATTTAAAAAAAGTTAATGTACAGTTTTTAAAAAACAATGTAAGTTTAGGTACAGTAGGAAAAATGAAAGAATACCCATGAACGAACGTATAAAACACGCTGTATTTTCCTGTCACCGTGTCACACAAAAAATTGGCCAGCGCAAGTACATGCAATAATTATAATTACATGTACTTGCGCTGGACAATTTTCTTTGTGACACGGTGACAGGAAAATACAGCGTGTTTTGTATGTTCGTTCATGGGTATTCTTTCATTTTTCCGACTGTAGGTAATTTAAAATCATATTTAAATGCAAGGCCAACAATTTTTATTCTATAAATAATATGTTAATATTTATGATGTTCCTATGCTTTAAAACTAAACTCATGTTAAACCTAAACTTTTATAAAATAAGTCAGAAGATAAAACATTTAAAGCACTAACGCCGATTCTGTACAATTAAAAAAGTCACCAAAGCTATTTGGCTTTTACATTAATAAAACCTATTATAAAATTGCCGACCTCGTGGGAGCGCATTACAATTTGGTTCATGAAAATCGTCCTTATAGTCTAAGAGCTAGAGCCGAAAAATCATCGTCATAAGTAATATGGAGTTTGGCATGTGAAATGTGTCTATTGTATATTGATAATTATGACCCCTTTCAGGCTGACACCTCAGTGGATACAGGAAGTAGCAATAAGGGATGAAAGGGAAAAGTTAGTGTAGTCTTTAAAGGTTTTCACCTCCTATTTTGTTAAACCTCCATCGATTTGGATGAAAATTGGTGACTAGTTAGAGCTTACCTCAAGAAATAAAAATGAATTGGTGCCAACTTGCACTTTTACCCTGGGGATGGATACCACCCCTTCTCGGGGGTGAAAACTATTTCATTAAAAATAACCCCCACAAATCGATAGAGGGACAAATTATAAGTAAAATTTGTTATATCATGTTATTAAAATAAATCAATACTTTAGAGGTTATTAAAGATCAAAGATTTGTCTGTTTAAGAGCACATGCGTGAAGTTACGGATGATAAAAAGAACATATTAATTAATTGTATGTTACTAAAATATTATTTTTATATTATTTCGATATTATAAATTTAGCAAAAGTGTATTCGAATATGTCAAATGTACCCATTATTGGACACCCCCAGATTCTGGACATATTCAGTTTATATTGATAGAAAAAATTTAATTAAATAATCGAAATAATATAAAAATAATATTTTACTAACATACAATTAATTAAAATGTTCTTTTTATCATCCGTAACTTCACGTATATGCTCTTAAATGGACAAATCTTTGATCTTTAATAACTCAAAAAGTATTGATTTATTTTAATAACATGATATAACAAATTTTACTTAGAATTTGTCCCTCTATCGATTTGTGGGGTTATTTTTAATAAAATAGTTTTCACCCACGGGAAGAGGTGGTATCCACTACCAGGGTAAAAGTGCAAGTTGGCACCAAATCAGTTTTGTTTCTTGAGGTATGCTCTAACTAGTCACCAATTTTCATGCAAATCGATGGAGGTTTAACAAAATAGGAGGTGAAAACCTTTAATGACTGCACTAACTTTCCCCTTTCATCCCTTATTGCCTACTTCCTGTATCCACTGAGGTGTCAGCCCGAAAGGAGTCATAATTGTCAATATACAATGGACACATTTCACAGGAAAAACTTCATATTACTTATGACGATGATTTTTCGGCTCTAGTTCTCCGTCTATTATGTCGCTTATTGTCGTTGGTGTATTCTGTGGTATTGGGTGATCAGCATCTCGACGCTGAATATGGTATCAAAACTGATGCCAGCCCTAGACTTTCCCTAATATACACACTCTGAATTTTTTTTGTCACTCCACTTATCCATCATAAGCATTCTCCTTTTCGCCGCTTATATTCTAGACCGATCAGGGAACGCAAAATTTTACGAAAACCTCCAAAAAAATAAAGGAAGGATGAAAATTTGGAAATAGGTAGTTGAAATTGTCTATTATTATATAAGAAAAGTTTACAATTCTACATCCCCTCCATTTTACAAAAATTGGGAAATACGAGGTGAAAAATATTTTCTCGGTGGTGAAAAAATATACGTTCAAAATAGGCTCGGAATTGGATAAAATGACTAATTCTAAGCAACTTTTGTTCTATGGAGTTTATTCACTAAGTCAATACTTTTCGAGTTGTTTGCGAGTGAACATGTTCATTTTTAACAAAAAAAAAAAAACATATTTTTGGACGGTTTTTCGCAGATAACTCAAAAAGTAAGTATTCTAGCGAAAAAAATATTCTTAGTGAAAATATAGCTTATAAAAAATCGAAAAAAAATAGTGAGTTTTTTTCGATTAGGTGAATTTAGTCGTTGTAGCTAATGAAAAGTAGGTTCTCCTTCGTCAAATTCCAAATCAAATATTTCAATGTGAACTAACCAAAAAACAAAGCACTTTTCGGGGAAAATTCATAACAACTTTTTTAAAGTGTTTAAAAAAACGTTTTTTTTTTGTTTTTTAAAAAAACTTCTAACAGAAAAAATAAGTCTAGTCTAATTTTTCGATCAAGTTTCTCCATAAGGAGAAGAATATTGTTTTGAATATTTTATTTAGGAATTTCCTAGCCTATCATTTGAAAATGTAAAGTCCGGTTTTTTTGATAGGTTACAATATTCGGCAGATCGTCAATGATTAATTAGATAAATATATTAATTTCCATAACTCTTGGTAAAATAATTATTAAGGTATTTATTGTAAACATTAGGCAATGTGTTGTTTCGTATATTACGTAACCATAGCATAGTTTATAAACATAATCTAAACTTGCACGATGGTAACCTTGTACGTTCAGCAAATTACACGAAGTGTCACGACTCAATATTGAATGCAAAATATTAAAGCTTGCTATGAGAGAATAGTAAGAGATAATATTATAGTAGAAGTAGATATTCGAAGATAGAGGCTGTCGTATGGCCGTTTGATTTATCCGACGACCTACGTCATCTAATGATAAATTAGTGGAATGATGATGTAGTCATTAATAAATAATGTAAGTCTTTCTGCTCTATATTAATTAATGGAAACTTGATAATTCAACCAGATCCAGTTATAAGATTAATATACAGAGTCTGTAATTTGGAATAAATTCAATATCTCAAATACTAATTGCTTTTTTGAAAAATTCTCAGACCCGTCGATTAGTATTTCAAATTGTCCTTTTTGATATGCAATTATAATGTATACAGGGTGTCCCAATTTAGAGATATGACGTCATCGTTGATATTTTTAAATGTCAACACTGTCATTTTGATAGCTATTTTGATAGGGTGTGTAAAGTTATACACAACAGCAAAATATCAAATTTTTATTCTCTATCATTTACAAGATAATAGAAAATAACAAAGTTATATCTGTAATTTGGAATAAATTCAATAATTAAAATAATAATTGTTTTTTTTGAAAAATGCTCAGACCCGTCGATTAGTATTATAAACTCTCATTTTTGACATACAATAATAATGTATACAGGGTGTTCCAATTTAGAGATATGACGTCATAGTTGATTTTCTTAAATGGCAATACTGTCATTTTGATAGTTATTTTGATATGGTGTGTAAAGTTATACACAACTGCAAAATTTCAAATTTTGTTCCCTATCATTTACAAGAAAATAAAAAAGAACAGAGTTATGAAAAACAATTAACCAAATAATAATTGAATTTAATTATTCCAATTAAGCAAATACTCATAATGTTGGCCCCTCAATTATTGTCAAATTGTCAATGGGCAACGTTATGAGCATTTGCTTATTTGAAATAATTAAATTCAATTATTATTTGATTACTTGTTTTTCATAACTTTGTTATTTTTTAATATATTGTAAATGATAGGGAACAAAAATTTGAAATTTTGCAGTTGTGTATAACTTTACACACCCTATCAAAATGACAGTGTTGCCATTTAAGAAACTCAACGATGACGTCATATCTCTAAATTGGGACACCCTGTGTACATTATTATTGTATGCCAAAAATGACAATTTGAAATACTAATCGACGGGTCTGAGCATTTTTCAAAAAAACAATTAGTATTTTAATTATTGAATTTATTTCAAATTACAGACATAACTTTGTTATTTTCTATTATCTTGTAAATGGTATAGAATAAAAATTTGATATTTGGCAGTTGTGTGTAACTTTACACACCCTATCAAAATAGCTATCAAAATGACAGTGTTGCCATTTAAGAAAGTCAACGATGACGTCATATCTCTAAATTGGGACACCCTGTATACATTATTATTGTATGTCAAAAATAACAATTTGAAATACTAATCGACGGGTCTGAGCATTTTTCAAAAAAACAATTAGTATTTGAGATATTGAATTTATTCCAAATTACAGACTCTCTCTGTATACCAATTTATACAATAACAGTTTAAGCAATGGTGTAAAATAAATCCTTGCTTTATATTAAATTGTCAAAGATGATTTGATTCGATTTTCTTTGAAAACGATATATAAAAAGGTAAATTCGAAAAGATGATGATATATATTTCAACGAATGTTGAAAACAATCAACTAAGAGGAAACCATAAAAGATGACATAAAACACTGCCAAAAAAATAGAAACGCGACAGGAATCAATAAAATTTCAATAAAGCCAACATTACGTTATACTGATCAGAGTGCTAT
This sequence comes from Diabrotica virgifera virgifera, assembly GCF_917563875.1. NCBI lineage: Eukaryota > Metazoa > Arthropoda > Insecta > Coleoptera > Chrysomelidae > Diabrotica > Diabrotica virgifera. The sequence goes on from NC_065444.1 coordinate 71,799,897, forward strand.
AACCTTTTTTTATGTTCGATTTACTATATTTTTACGATATACTAAACATATATTTTCTTCGTACCGTCATGTGAGTGTTATACTAACATAGGTCCTTACAGATATTTTCAAAAGTAGTAATAATATTAAAAGGGCGTAAAGAATGTCACATTTAGTACAGTGAATGAAGGTAAAACTAAACCTCGGATTTCGGTGAACTTCCATCGATTTGCATGAAAATGTGGGATTGATTGTACATATAATTATACCCTCTGTAATATATTATGTTTGGAATGTAAAAGAAGAAGACCAACGACAGACACATGTCAGCGAGGTAACCTCATTCCGGCTAGCGTCATGTAACTTGTAAGTTGTAGGCATAGAGGTATATATTAACATAGAGGGAGCCTACCTTCCGCGCTTCCTGACGACAAGATCTCATGGACTGGTTTGCTGCATCTCTTTTTAACACATTGTATCGAAAATCTATGATGACATTCAGTGTGAATATAGGCACGGAAGAGGAGGACAACTGTAGCAGCTTTACTATGCGTAAGAGTGAAACAGCACTAATCCAAATAAAAAAGATGGTGTCGTCACTTCGCTCTGAATGACACTCTCTCTATGCTAATATTTAACTCTATGGTTGTAGGTTCTTGATTGCTAATAAATATTTGTATATTGTTTGATATTTGATATACATGACAAAAGGAATTAAAACACCCTCAACTTCAAAACTGACATATGCTTGAGTTACGCTTCATGCCTTTTTGGGGTGAATTCCACCACTTTTGTTAAAAATGGTAAAAAATGCAGATTTAAGCGTTATGGCGTAAATAATCTCGTTTAATTAAATAAAATACATATTTTTCAACGTTCATGTTCATGATTTATAATTTTAGTCAATTTTTCAATTTTTTTAACAAACACCGCTTAAGAGCAAACAGTAGCGATCAACAGGTAGCAACAAACGCGTTCCAAGATTGCGGCTCTAATTTTGAATATTTTGTTGAGATATTTGGCACACATATTCGTAATATAATAAAGAATGGCGGTACAGAGCCCAATTTCAGAAATATGTTAGTATGTGGAAATTACTCTATAACTAAATAAAATATTGAAAAAAGGAACCTGTACCGCCATTAAGAAAGACAAAAAATACACTTTCTTCAAATAAACTTTTTTATTCCGTGCCTAGATTTTGTGTCACATTGGAACTACTAAAAATCGATTTTTTTATAACAAGAAATCGAACGTCACTGACTTGGCAACATTTTGCGCCTATGTGTATAAAAAATATTTTTTCTATGGATGCTATACAATGTGCAACTTCTCTCACTACTTACATACATTCAAAACGAACAATTTCTCAGGCTGTGAGAAAAGTCGGCCATTGCAGTGAGAAATATTTTTTCTCACGGGTTCCATACGTAGAATCGCGGTTTCCATGGTAACATGCACAATACAATCACAAATATTTTTGTCACGTAAATTGTGTCAAATCAAAACTTACCAGGAATTACCTTTCAAAACTGTTCAAATATAACCGGTAACTACAATTTTAAATAAATAAAAGTATATAAATATTAAGAATATTAAATACTACATAATATTATGTGTATAATATGTACTCGTATTTTATTTCAATTTTGGCATAGAATCTACATAAAAGCATCTAAATTATTTAATTTTGAAGTTTGAACTCTTGACAAAAACGCATCCATGGAAAAAGTATAGTGTACAACACGTGAGAAAACGACATATTTCTCCCTCGCTTGATTTGCGGCCCTCGCCTCGTGCCTCGGCTCGTGCCAACAAACTTCTGCGCTGGTGAGAAAAATGTTTTTTTTCTCTCTTATTGTACAATATACTAGTTTTTAATAGTATGAACGTTACTGTGAGTGTCGAATTACCGACGCATTGTGGCCTCACTTTTGAAAGTTCGCAGAACTTTCGCAATCTTGGACCGCGTTTGTTGCTACCTGTTGATCGCTACTGTGTGCCCTTAAATCTAAAATCATGAAAAAATCGTTTTTTATATTTTTGAAATAAGAAATTGCATATTAATACTTTGTTTAATGTTTATGATATAATTTTGAGTTGACTGTGAATTTTCAACCCTTAAAAACCACCCCCTTAAAACTGAATCATTTAAAACATTCGTATCAAGAAACTTTAATCATTTAAATAATACATTACCGGCTTGTAAACCCATTTACCGAATACTATAGTTATTTTCCTAACAAGTGCAGAAAGTCATAATTTTCCGCACGCGACTGCAGTTTGCCGAACGACGCGAAGCGGGAGTTCGACAAGCAGTCGAGTGCGGAAAAGAGACTTTCTGCAAGCGTTAGGAACAATATTTTTCCTACGAGTTTTTAAAAAATGACCAAATCTTAATCAATTAATTAAATTAATATGAAAATACATACACAAATTAATTCTTTGACAAGGTTGTCTAAACCAAACTTTCAGCATAATTGGTTAGCATGACGACGATCTTGGTTTCCACGACGACGATTCAAAACCACTGTTATTGTCTACTGATTTGACTTTCGAATATTATGTCAAAATTATTTATTTCATCGAATTTTTGCGTTAATTTCATTAAAACATGAACACAATAAGATATATTTGAAATAAATTAGGAAATAATATCTAAATATTAGTTGATTGCATGTATTATAATTACTTTAAGGCCATATTAACATATCTAAATTAACACGCGTGCGGAAAAGTAAAACGCGAGCAGAAAAGTAAAACGCGTGCGGAAAAGTAACACGCGTGCGGAAAAGTAAAACTTTCTAAACTAACACGCGTGCGCGTGCGCGTAAAAGTAGACATTTTTGCTCGCTTGTAGAAAAAAGTATTTATTTATTTACTGCGAAATTTTTCACGCTTGAAAACTACCCAATGTCATAAAAATGATGGATTTAGCTTTAATTATTGAGAATCTTTTTTATTGGTTATGATAAACTTTATTAATATAATTCAAATATTGTAGCCTTATTCTTTAACAATACCGCTGTAATAATATTGTTGCTAGACAGGTAAATTGTCATTGTATACCGGGTGTACCAATCAAACTGTGTTTTTTTCTCAATGTTCACAACACCCTGTGGAATATTCTAGCCTTTATAAAATACTGAAATTAAAACCCAACTATAGCCTCAGGTTTTCTTAACTTTCTGTTTTTTGATTCGCTCGCTTAGGTTGGACAATAAAAAGTTAAAGACTTTTTTGCTTTATAAACATATGTCCGCACACGCTTCGTTTCCGAGATACGGGATGTTGAATTTATTCTTACAAACTGACGTTTTATTTATTGCTCTAAAACCGGTTGAGATATGCAAATGAAATTAGATAGGTTTTAAGAGGTTATTATTGTGTATTTTTTGACATACAATTAAAACATTTATATTCACCATTGGCGTGCATACGGCTAATATGTCCGGGTAATATGACCCGTATGCACGCCAATGGGCCATATAAAATGTTTAATTGTATGTCAAAAAATGTACAATAACAACCTCTTAAAACCTTCAAAGTTTCATTTGCATATCTCAACCTGTTTTAGAGAAATAAATAAATCGTCAGTGTAAGAAAAAATTCAACATCCCGTATCTCGGAAACGAAGCATTTGCGGAGATAATATGTTTGTAAAGCAAACGGCCTTTATTTTTTAATGCAGAATTACCCCTTAAAGTTTGCCGCACTTATTTAGAAACACCCTGCATTAATGAAGAACATGGCTAGTTGTTAAAGAATCTAACTTTTTTATTATCCAACATAAGCGAATGAATCAAAAAACCGAACGTTAAGAAAACCTGAGGCTATAGTTGGGTTCTAATTTCAGTATGTTATAAAGGCTAGAATATTCCACAGGGTGTTGTGAGCATTGAGAAAAAACACAGTTTGATCGGTATAGTCTTTTTCATGAACATTTTTCAGTGCGTAACAGTTTTTCGATTTCTCTCTAACGCATTAAATTGTATGTGACAGAAAAAAGGCACGTCGGTGATTACAGACATTTATAACATTTCTTCTAGTTATTCTAGTTGTCAATAGATGGCGCCATAATCAAGAAAGAATTATTTATTAAATAAAATAATAATATTATCAGTAGTAATTGCACAAGAGCTCTGAAATTCTATATTAATTTCAGAGGTCGAGTGCAATTTGTTGCGATTATTTCATGAATAAAACTGTTCAAAACCAAAATTTTATTGTAATTTATTTATGTAAGTACCATTAAACACACAGTTTTTATAAATATTTGACGATTGAAAGTCACCACTTTTATAATTTTTAAAACATTAATTGTCATTAATGTCACTGAATGTATTTTTTCGTAGCAACGAAGGGCATCTGACGTAATATACTTAACGACGGGAGATTATCAAAAATTATCGATTTAATTCAGATTTCTGTAGCTTTCTATTGGTCAGAATCTCCTATGAATGAAATAATCAATATAATCTGTACAATTTATAAGACTATACAAATCAAAGAAACTACCATTGTATAAATGCAATAGACACAATTGATTTGTTTTTATTCCAAATTGAAAATAAAATGTGACAACTGTCAGATTGAACTTAAATGTCATGTTAGAATAAATGTCATAAATGTGTATTATCACGGACTTACCTTTTTTTCTATAATTTGTGACGCACTGAAAAATGGTCATGAAAAGGAGAATATACCCAGTGTACAATGACAATTTACCTAGCAACCAATCTATCAACAATTTACCAATCTAGCAACAATAGATATTATTACAGCGACATTGCAACAAGGCAACAACATATTAAAAAAATCACTTAAATCGGACAACAGGAAATATGAGACATCAAAAATAACCATTTGTTTGGGGTGCCCGTTTTCTTAATAAATAACTATTATGAAAAGTTCGTGAAGTATGCTTTTTGCGAACGCACGCGATGTTTAGAGCACGAGCGACAGCGGCGCGAGTGCTTTACATCGCGTAAGTTCGCAAAAAGTACTTCACGCACAGTTTCATACAATATTGTATCTACGATAAACAAATAAAAAAAAACTGTAACTCTTTCGTCACTGGAATTCATTTCTATTTTACAATTTTTAGAACTTTAACATTTAAAAATTCTAACTTCTTTCAAACCACAAAACTGTCAAAACTTTTGTTGTAATTTATTGCTCACATATCATCACCATGACAACGCGAAAGTTAAGGATATTTGATTATATGAAAGTGTGCCAAAAAACAGTGCGAAAAAGTAAATCCCATTTAAAATACATTGTTACTTCACGCACACTTTAAATCCTTCACGCACTGCTATCTATAATGACAGTTTTCACAAACTAAAAACATACATATATGACACAGAGTAGATAAAATTGTCTTTTTCGACCATGGCGCGGCACCGCCCGGCACCTTGTGGATATGTTATAAGGACCTCTTTTTGAGTAAGTTTGTCCAAAAAAATCGAATCGAATAGCGCGGTCTATTACCACAGATCACACATCATTAACTTTGTTTGATAAATATTAATGAAGCCTCTCAGTGGAAAGAATTCCTGAATGTCATATTCTAATAAATATTTGCTATAAAATTTACTTATCGTTATGAGTAGTGCGACCAACTCCAATTCAGACGAATTCGGGACAAGGCTGAAAAAAATGCCTGAAATCCGGCACTTTTCAATGAAAATCGGGCCATTTTTTTATATACAGTGTGGGCCAAAGAAAACAGTCCACCGCGATATTTGGCAGTAGATATTAGTTATTAGTTTCATAGTTATTTAAGGAAATGCCAAAACAGGTTGATTTTTTATCTAAGGGGGACACATTTTTACAGTACATAAATCTGTCATTTGTCAACTCTTCTCCTTTCCAATTCTCCCACCCGTTATTTTTAAATAGGAAGTAGGGGTCATATTCTAGCTCATTTGAAAGTTTATTCAATTCTCTATTCAGTAATATTAACATTGACATAACTATTTATACAGTGTGTCCAAGAAAAATTATTTTAAATTAAATTAATTGACACAAAAAGAAGAATGTATGTAATCTATTTAACTCAAAATACATTCTACTGCTGACCGAAAACAGAAAAAATGTTTATTTCATTAATAAACATTGTTTGTTGCTTAAATTCAATATTCAACTTACCAAGAGATAGATGGGTGGCAGTTTGAACACTGAAATCAAGCGAGAAGCAATGTTTATTTATTAAAAAACATTTTTTTTCTGTTTTGTGAAAGCAGTAGAATGTATTTTGATTTTGAATTAAATAAATTACATACATTCTTCTTTTTGTGTTAATTAATTTATTTAAAATTTTTTATTTTTGAACACCCTGTATAAATAATTATGTTAATATTTATATTACTGAATACAAAATTGATTAACCTTTCAAATGAGCTAGCACACGACCCCTATTCCCTATTTAAAAATAAGGGGTAGGGGAAGTGGAAGGGAAGGGGTTGACAAATGACAGATGTATGTACCGTAAAAATATGTCCCCCTTAGATCAAAAATCGACCTGTTTCGGCTTTTCCTTAAAATCTAATAACTACTGCCAAATATCGAGGTGGACTGTTTTCTTTGGCCCACACTATAACATATAGAACATTAATAAATTTTATTGATTATTTAACATTTTCATGTTGACAAAAATTTTTTGGGTGGTATGGGTTGTAATGATAATCACATTTTTGTTAGTTTTTGACGTTTCGACTTCCAATCCCGAAACCGTTTTCAAAAAAAGAAAAATTATAAAATTAACTGACGTTGGACTTCCATGTAAATAGAACCTTAAATTAATATAAAAATATTTATAATTATAAAAAAATTATAAAAATACATACTTATTCGTGTTTTTGAAATCGTCTTTTCAGAAGACAAGAATTATTTATTAAAATACAGAAACGGGCAAAAGTCCAGAGTTTTAGTTTCCGTAGAACTATAATACCACGATATAAAATGCATATGTTTTGGATGTGGTATTAGTATTACACTCTAGAAATTATCGAATTTTTTTCGTCCCACCAATTCAATTTGATGTGAATTCTTAGAAGAATAACGCAGTCAAAATTTGAAAAAAAAAAAAAGTTTACCAAAACGTTGAAAATTCGGATGGCCCGGAAGCCTTGTTCGGGACGCCGGGACACGACTTCGTAATTCGGGCCATGTCCCGGATTTTTCGGGATAGTTGGTCACACTAGTTATGAGTGATAAGAGATTGTAAATTAAAAGGAGTTAAATAAAAACATTACCGTTTATTAACAATCAATTTTCATCAATTGCAGTTTGTGCATATTACATTATGTAAACCAAGCTTTGGTTTGAAGCATTTTGTAATAGCTTTCATTCCTTTAGGTATTCCCTAAGGTGGTTAAATTTCCCACGTTCACATAAATTATTCAAAATAAAAAATATTCGAATATCTCGTAGCAAAAAAGCGAGCAACATAACTTTGGGGTGGATCATTCGGTATATACATAATACATTCTCGTTGTTTCCCAAATACCTCGAGAAATATTCGCATAAAATCGGTATTGTGAGTTTCCGCCTTGATGCACAATCCTTAGTCGTCTCGTATATATTCCGTGCATATGAAAACTCTATAAACTTGAAACAGGAGGAAGTTATTGGATGTATATATTGAGGTTTTTTCGACTTGCTTTTTCATTGTATTCGGTGTACTGGAGACAACAGACAATTTCAAATCAAGTGGGTGTACTTTATAAGAATTGGTCGATTGTAATACAAAGCAGAAGTCTGTTCTTAAGTTTGTTTTAAAAATAGAACTTATAAAATTCGATAATATGAAAACGTCTAGAAAATATCGAGAATTTTATATTTTTCAATATACAGAGTGAGTGTAATTTGGAATAAATCCAATATCTCAAATACTAATTGTTTTTTTAAAAATGCTCAGACCCGTCGATTAGTATTTCAAATTGTCCTTTTTGACATATATATTAATAATGTATACAGGGTGTCCCAATTTAGAGATATGACGTCATCGTTGATTTTCTTAAATGGCAACACTGTCATTTTGATAGCTATTTTGATAGGGTGTGTAAAGTTATAGATAACTGCAAAATATAAAATTTTAATTTTCTACCATTTACAAGATAATAAAAAATAACAAAGTTATGTCTGTAATTTGGAATAAATTCAATAATTCAAATACCTTCTTATTGCTTTTTGAAAAATTCTCAGACCCGTCGATTAGTATTTCAAATTGTCATTTTTGACATACAATAATAATGTATTTAGAGATATGACGTCATCGTTGATTTTCTTAAATGGCAACACTGTCATTTTTATAGCTATTTTGATAGGGTGTGTAAAGTTATACATAATTGCAAAATTTCAAATTTTTATTCCCTCCCATTTACAAGATAATAAAAAATAACAAAGTTATGAAAAACAAGTAATCAAATAATAATTGAATTTAATTATTTCAATTAAGCAAATGCTCATAATGTTGCTCTCAATTATTGTCAAATAGTCAATAGGCTCTACACTTGTTAGGAAAATAACTATTTCGGCGCGCTGTAAAAATACCGTAGTGCCAAATCAGACATTTCACGTGTGTGAATCAAAATAGACATACGCCGTTCTTTTAAAACCGCAGTATAGTTTTTGAACAATTTATGTATGAAAGACTGTTATGCTACTGTTATCTGCAAATGGCGCAACAGTGATTACTACGCCGCTGTGTTAAAATCCGTATGCACGGTGCTGCCTTTATCAACTGAGCAAATTCTGCGTATTGTCCTTTTCATGAGCATTTTTCAGTACGTAACAAATGATAGGAAAAAGGGTCCGTGAAAATACACATTTATGACATTTATTCTAACATGACATTTTAGTTAAATCTGACAGTTGTCACACTTTATTTTCAATTTGGAATAAAAACAAATCAAACGTGTTTCTTGCATTTATAAAATGGTATTGTCTTTGATTTGTATAGTCTTATAAATTATACAGATTATATTTGTAATATTATTATCTAATTAAAAAAAAATATTTTTTTTATCATGGCGCCATCTATCGACAACTAGAATAATCACCGAACTAGAATAATTACCAAAGTAATCATCGACGTGCCTTTTTTTCTGTCATATACAATTTAATGAGTTAGAAAGAAATCGAAAAACTGTGACGCACTGAAAGATGATCATGAGAAAAAGAATAATATATTTTTTCTTTTCTCATACTATACGCTGTGAGCTCGAAGGTGGAGGGGATATTTAAAAGTTCGTGAGCGCCAGTAGTGACAAGTCAGTGAAATTTTTCTGTAAATTTGACATAAATGTCAAAGTGATTAATTTAAAACATTGAAATTAAAAACATTAATAGGAAAAAATATTAGTTAGTCAAAGTTGTGGTATATATTTTTAGCTTAAATATACTTACGTTTTAAATACTGAATTTAAGTTTTTTTAATATTTCGTAATGTGTAATTATAAATTAATCTATTAATCTAAACGCCATCTACACGATAATTGTGAAAGTATCCGAAGTAAGAAACTAATATTTCATCAATACAACGTCAAAATGATGAGCAAAATCTTAAAAAAATCGATTACGATTTAATTACTTTTTTGCGTTGTAAATATTAGGCGATAAAATTAAATACTAAATTTAAAAATTTCCGGCGAAAGTTGCATTAGTAATCCGCTAGTTAGCGATACCAGCGAAGCTCAAAGCGTATACTATATCAATTATGATTTCACTACCTGTATCATAATGAACTTCATTATGATACAGATTTTCATTACCATACAGATTTTTAACCAATAGAATCGCGATATGGCATTCGCGATGAAGGTGGCACACACGCAGTGGCCAATGGCGAGTCAAATACATACGCTTTGACAGTTCTCAGTATGTAAACAAACTGTCTAAGTGACAAACTACTTAATTTGTTTGCGTTAAAAAATTAATAAATTTGAATATATTTTTTGTTGTGAATGATCATAGAGAAAATCGTGTATACAACTTGCATTTAATTATCATTATGAAGCTCGTACTCTATACGAAACTCGCCGCTAGGCGGCTCGTTTCGTATCCCTCATACTCGCTTCATAATGACCATCGTTAAATGCTCGTTGCATAATATACTATTGTTTGTATAACCGGACTGCCCTTACAAATAATCAGTTCACCAGCAGTGGATAGATCCTGGTTGAATAATGATATTGTGCAACTTTAGTTATGTACAAGTTAGAAGTACCTAACTAAGTCCAAATAACAAGTTATAAAGGCGATGTAGATTGTAGATCATTTTTAACGATCATAATATTTACAAGGACAAATCGATGTTAAGTTGTGCTCACTACGGAGAGCAATGTATTGTATCCTCGCTCCGATCCTTGCTCCCAGGTATTTATATTCGTTATATTCGTGAATTCTTGCATTTAAAATAATGTATTTATTTTACACAGCGATCGATTATATAGTTTCGATCGCTATGTAAAATAAAAAAATACGTTATTTTAAATGCGAGAATTCACGAATATAAATACCAGGGAGCAAGGGTCAGAGCGAGGATACAATCCATTGTGTACAAACCCTAAAGGTTTGCTCACTACGTTCGCTAAACTCAGTACGTATAGTCTGTTCGCTAAACTCAGACACAAATGGCTAGTGATTTTAGTAAGTAATTTTGCCAATTTGGTAAAATTGGCAAAAAAAAATAATTACTAAACAGTTAATAATTACTAAATGATTAGTAATTTTGCCAATTTTGGCAAAATGGGCAAAAAATAAAAAGAATTACCTACTAAAATCACTAGCCAGTTGTGTCTACAGAGTTTAGCGAACCGACTATACATTTGTGTTTGCTAAAAATTATTTGAAAACATTCAGAATACATTACAAAATATACATTTGTTATTGCATTTGTGTAATATATCCTTCTCGTCTGCTTAATTTGGACTATATCGCTATTTCCATAAATATCTGGAATTCTGTCGTGTATCCTCTTGGTGCGTGACTGGTACACACAAATCATTTGTAAATGGCGACAAACGACGCATCATCTCCTATTCTCTTTGGAATACAGTCTGGATGAAAAATTAAATTCACTTCACTTTGAATAAAAGATATGTAAAATTGTTAAAGGGGTGTAAAAAAGATGGGCAATGTTCAGATTTCAAAGACTTTTGGAAATAAAATAGTAAGCCCAACCGTCGGCGTCGTCCCTAGGTTAAAATATATCTCAAATGTTTTTTTACTGAATACCAAATGATCAAAAAACCATTTATCCTAAAGCCCTTTCAACTAAGCCCTCTTACTCTTTTCAAAGTAAGTTTTTTTTGGAAAACAGCAATCTCGAAGCTGAAACATCAAATAAATAGAAGGCGAAATTAAAAAAAACCATTAAGAAATTCTTTGTAATATTATTACAAAACATGTTTTACAATTTGTTTATTTTAACACGTTTTTATAAACTTTCTTTCGTTTGTCCAACTTTCCCTTGGTTAAATACATAAAATTTATGTAATAAATTAATTTTTCGTGACAAGGGGATTTTGGATAGAAATCCCGAAACAGGTTGATTTTGATTTTTAAATTATGATTCTTTAATATATACAGGGTGTTTGGTAAAGAATGGGCCATAGCTTAACATTAATTTCCTGAGCTTAAAATATGTCGATTTAAGCTAACTTACCTTAGTACGAAAGTTGAGAATAACTGAAATACAGGATGTCAAAGTTAAACTTTTATTTTATTTATTCTTGAATATTTCCTGACAGGCATGAGCTAATAACACCACATGTGGTAAGCGGGGGTTTTTGGGACGAGAAATATAAATTCGCCACCAAGATTTGGAATTATAAATATGAGAAAAATTATTATGGTTTTAAGTTTATTTTTTGGGTGTAAATACAATGATATTATGCAAAAAATTATCTTGCATCGCAGATTTAAAATGCGTTTATTTCGAAAACGGTTAAGTCTAGCGAGATGAATGTAGTATATCTTTTTTAAGTAACAATATTAAGAAAATAAAAATTTTGATTCAAAAAGTATGTAAAGTGGGGGATAAAAAAAATTGAACATATTAAATGAGCGCTGAAAGACGTATGGGGAAAGACGCCCTCTGGGTAATACATCATTTTTAGTGGCGAATTTAGATTTCTCGTCCCAAAAACCCCCGCTTACCAAATTTAATGTTGTTAGCTCATGTCTGCCAGGAAATATTCAAGAATAAATAAAATAAAAGTTTAACATTGACACCCTGTATTTCAGTTATTATCAACTTTCTTACTAAGGTAAGTTGGCTTAAATTGACCTATTTTAAGCTCAGGAATATAAGGTTAAGCTATGGCACATTCTTTACCAAATACCCTGTATATCATACTAGTGACATTATCCATCTGGACGTGATGAAGTAACCGATAACTTAGCTAAGTGAGAATAGGGGTCGTGTGCTAGCTTATTTGAAACGTTATTTAATCCTCTATTTAGAATTATAAACAATAATATAATTGAAAGACAGTTAAGATGTATTTCTGTTTCAGAGCCAGCCACCATCCGTTTACGTATGTTTGTTCTTCTTGGAATTGGCAGAACGGCTTATGGTATGCTCTGAACCAAAACTAAACCCAACTGTCTAGTAAGCAAATAAACGCGAAATAATTTGCAAATGGACTTACTAGCGATATCTATTTAAAACAACGAGAAGTCTAAAATCCTAAAATCGAAAGACTTTTACATTGGAACCAAAATTCTGATGACAACCTTAACCCTCTTAAGACAGTGCCTAGATTCTTACGTAAACAACGGTGCGGGGTGCATTTGCACCCAATAAGTATATCCATTTTTTTATATGTAAACGTCAGGAAAATTTATTTGAAAGATAATTAGAACTTTGTTTATTATACTACATAAATTTAAAAACATAAATTTAAAAACAAAGTACTAATTTCTTCTGAAAAAGTTAATTATCGTTGCAAGACAAACATATAAAATTTTTCACAGAGTGAACAACACAAAGTTTTTACATACAATACAGTAATGCCGGGACTTTCTGAGAGTGCATTATTATTTGTGTCTTGATATCTGTAGATAACATTTTCTTTCAACAATTTTCGTCCAAATTCTAATAAAAAAACTAAGTCTTGCATCCAGATGTTTCCCATCGTCCTTTTGAATTTTTTATTTTCCAAATTTTAAAGGAGTTTATGGCTGAAATATCTAATAGGTAGTAAAACATTACCATGGGCCACCTGAGTGTTTGGCGCTGTCTTGTGTATTGTGAGTAAAAAACTACTTTGGTTTTGCTATTAAGAAGTATCATTTCATGTTTATAGGAGTTCGTCAGATTCAATCTCGTGAAGCAATTCTCTATCACTCTACTCCTTACTATTTTCTTGGTTTGCCATATTTTTTCTTATTTGTCATCAATATTTCTGTTTTTCGAAAATTCTGCGAACTTTCAGCAAAGCGGCAACAGTGCGTAGACTGTACGACAGTGACAGTGACACTAATACTATCAAAAACAATATTATTATACTCATAGGCGTGCTAAATGTTGCCAAGTTAGTCAAGTTCGATTTCTTGTTATAGATAATCGATTTTTAGAAGTTCCAATGTGACACACAATCTAGGCATAGGGTAATAGTATATTATTCAACGAGCATGTAATGATGGCTATTACTCACGATGATGAAGTTTGCGATACGAGCCCTAGGCGAGTGTCGTAATTCATTAGAGTGAATAATAGCCATTACATGCAAGTAGAATACCATACTTTTTCTACGACCTTTTTTATTTTAGTTAGTGAAAAAATATAATTATCAGCTACTCGAGATTAAAATTATAATTTATAAAAATAAATTTTACCAATAAGCTGAATAATTGGTAGCTTATTATTAGCAAATGCTGTCTTAATTATGTATTGTAAAAAGCCCTACAAGAATTAGTCAATACAAGTTATATTCATTTCCGAAAAATTATAAGTACAAATTTTGTATCTACTCTCATTGTAAGAAATAGGAAATGGCTATTATCAGTGGATTCGTATGGCTATAATCGGGTTCGATTCATAATAGTAAACAAGGTATAAAAGTAAAAAATATACTGGCCCATGGCTACAGTTAAAAATCCTTTAAAAATTTTTCGAAGTTAATTATTGGTATAACTTACAATAATTATTGTGTTAAACGAGTTTAAGTTATTTTATTTGCAGTTTATTTATAAGACTAATATTAAAGTGACATTTGCCACTTGAACCTAACTTTCGCCATTGAGTAATGACTAATGACCCGTGAGTAATGAACTATTACTCACGGGTAAAGTAATAAGGGGTAATATCTATTCAAAAATAGTGAATAATGAGCAATACGAGCATGTTATTAAACGGTCGTAGAAAAAAAAGTTTTTCTACTCTTACTTTCATTTTTCACTGTACATGTTTTGATTAAACACATGTGCCGTTTTTACAAGCGATGCCACAACTGTGCACGAATTTTAATGTTCTTAAAGGTTACTTTATGTCGACTTAGTGTCTTATAGACTATTGCATAGATAGAGAATAAGAGCGTTTGTCGTAATGGTACCCAACAGAAAGGAACAACACGGAGTTACCCAATACCGATCCTTATGGTAGGGTTGGTAGCACCAAAGGGAGTGAATATATTTTTGTTTCCCAAACATGTTCAGCAAAATTGTCTATTTGGGTGGAAGCAGGCCCGGTCCTAGGGATTTTGCCGCCTGGGCAAGATCGGCGACCGCCGCCCAGTTTAAAACCCACCCCTTGGTAAACCCAAAAACTCAAAAATTTCACCATGGCTCTTAATTTGCTGAAATCTATCACTTGATGCAATAACGGTTGTGTCTATAATTGTTAAATAGAAGTCTAAGCAGTCAACTTAATATCGTGTCTCCAGATCTAGGTCCATACATTCACTTAATGAAGTAACATCATACAGACCAATCAGCCTGCTGCCAGTCCTTGGTAAACTCCTAGAAAAGCTACTCATAACCCGACTGATTCCCATAATAGAAGAAAACCACCTGATTCCTGAACACCAATTCGGATTCAGAAAGGATCATAGCACAATTGAACAGATCCACAGAGTAGTGGACGAAATAAATGAAGCATTTGAGCAAAAAAGTTACTGCACGACTGCTTTCTTAGATGTGAGTTAAGCCTTTGATAAGGTTTGGCATGATGTACTACTATTTAAATTAAAAAAATCACTCCCCCACACACTGTACATTATTATGGAATCCTAACTAAAAGAAAGATATTTTACTGTAAGGTACGGACAGACAACATCAGAAATCACATTGATAAAGGCAGGGGTACCACAGGGCAGTATTCTTGGTCCACTTCTCTATCTTATGTACACAGCTGATCTTCCAGTAAGCAACCAAACAATCACAGCTTCCTTTGCAGATGGTAAAGCGATAATGGTCAAACACAAAGGCCCAGTCATAGCCGCAAAAATTCTCCAACAACATCTAGTGAAAATTCAGGACTGGACAAGAAACTGGAGAATCAAAGTCAATGAAGAAAAAATCAGTGCAGGTTACATTTACCAAATGCAGAGGTACAGTGCCACCTGTTACACTAAATGGACAAGATCTGCCTTAATCTGACAGCGTTAAGTATTTAGGGATGCACTTGGATAAAGGACTGACCTGGAGAAAGCACATTTTTAACAAACGAAAACAACTTGGCTTGAAACTCAGCAAATACTACTGGCTATTGGGAAGACAGTCAAAGCTTAGTTTAAAAAAACAAATAATTGGTGTATAAAGTAGCCTTAAAACCAATATGGACATATGGTGTACAACTATGGGGTACGGCTGCAAACTCAAACATAGAGATATTGGAACGCTTCCAGTCGAAGGTACTACGGACCATAACAAATGCACCTTGGTTTATACCTAACAGAGAAATCAGAGACGATCTTCAAGTAGCCACAGTAAAGGAGACAGTGAGTGAATACAGCAGCCGCTATTTGGTAAAATTAGAAAACCACCCTAATAATCTTGCACTAAACCTGCTGGATAATAGTGAGCAGACTCAGAGACTGAGGAGGCACAAACCACTGGAGCTACCACATAGGTTTTAAGCAGCAGTGAAGTGAAGTGTCGTGCAGTGCAGTGCAGTGAACTACTTACCCTTTCGGGGCACAGTTCAATAATTTAAGAAGCTAGTGGTCTTTGTTATCATTGGATAACAAATCCAAATTTATACTTACACCCCTTTGAACAAACAACTAACATGCTTATAATTTTTTTATTTATTGATTGCATGTAGTGAATAACCTAATAAAAAAAAATACATTCATCTTCAGCCTCATGGCAAATTGCCGAAATCACAGTGATTTCTACAAGAGCATCGTAAATTTCTTCAATTTGGTATCTGATGGTAGTAATTGCATCAGTTCTACTATTCCATCTAGTCTCGGACAAATGTTTCAATGTAAGGCTAGAAATATGAATCTTTAGTATAGCCCAACGATAAATAGATGCTGAGAAAAAGTTCTAAATTTTTGCCACGAAGGAAAAGAAAGGAACTGCAAACTGTGAGGCTTTAGCAGCATTGTTCACGACTAAGTTGAGTGAATAGTTAAAACATGGGACAAAAATGGGTCAAATTTTCCAAAGAGCTCAACAAGCTTTAAAAGATTACGATTGTTGTGATGAAAAAGTTTATCAGTATCGCTCCTCAATAGAAGGAAGTGTTGTGCTAAAAACTATATTATTGATATAAGTCGTTCTATTACATTTTTGTAATGAGTTTCTGAATTTAGAACTTTTTGTGTTTCTTCACTATGGTTTTGCCCGATTCTTGTCAAATTGCTAGTTCTACCCACTATCGCTGTGACTGTAGATGGGCTGGACACTTAGCGCGACTGGACAAAGCAAATTTAATTTTGACATTGGAAAATATTTTACAGAAAAACCAATACACAGAATTATTTTTCTTAGAATAAATTAATCATTTTCTCTCAACAGTTTGACCATTGCACATTTTGTAACTGTAGTAGTTAGTTGTAAATCTAAGATCTGAATTATATTTCCGGCACAACTGAGCCTCTGCAACGAATAATTTTGGCGGAGAGGCCTCTTGTTACCAAAGTTGCTCTAGCAAAATCATTAGTTTTATTGGGCCACTTTTCTGGATCATAATCAGTAATAACATTGTTTCCTGTGACGGTAGTAGTGGCATCAGTAGCTGACGTAGATGCTGATCATTGTCCCAGATGACTGTCGATGAACTGATAGGGAGCGGCAGCTGACGTGAATGCTGATGATAGCCCTAAGTCTGGGTAAATGTTGTCAGACTCAAAGAAAGCGGTAACAGCTATATGCTCTCTAGGTTGAGCAATATTGTCAGCATCAGTGTGTAAAGATTTTAAAAATTTACCTAGGGAAATTTTAAGCCTTCTTGTTTCAATCTCCTTCTCTGCTATTTTTTTCCTATACTAACAGAACCAGAAAAACGTTTTCTACCATTCATTATTGCACTCCCACAATTATTTTTAATAACACTAAACACTTAGTAGTATTCTGGCACACAACGATACGGAAATTACACTGCACATCAATTGATCTAAACTGATTTAAAAACTAAACACAGTAAAATACATACAAGCCTATACAATTAAACGAAATACAAAAACACAATAAAATTGTTAACAGCACATCTATGCTCTATGGAAACTTGGTAACAAGTTATACGAAAAGTGTGAGTCAACAGATATCAGTCGGTGCTACTGCACAAGAACCATAAAAACAATCCTGGGAGGATTCCTATGCGATGAAGAAGAAGGCGGTGTTGTTGATTTCCCGTCGAATCAACCTTGCAATTGATATTGTTTCACTTATTTAATTCTCGTTTTTACAGTTGCGTTTTTGCCCATCTTGTTCATAATATTGATTTTTTATTATATTAAAAAAAATAATTTATTATTTCTTCAATTTCAAAAATTGGTGTTCTTTAAAATTTGCCGCCCCTATAATTGTCGCCCTGGGCAGCCGCCCAGTTCGCCCACCCCTGGGGCCGGGCCTGGGTGGAAGAGAGAAGTAGGGATGACTAGGTACTAGGTACTAGTCAGGGCTTAAAGAGTAGTTTAAAATTGATCATGAAAATTATTGAAATCATACAGCGAAAAATGTTAGATTATTTTTTGAATGTGAAAAATTTAACAGATATACATATTAGAATTACCGAAAACCCCATCTCTAACGTTTTGCGCCACATGCGACCGTTCGTGACAAAGTAGAATCGAACTTAATTTCGCAGTAGCAGTGTAGAATATATATTTTTAAGAAGGAGGTGTCCTGCAAGTTAATTTTATAGTAAGAGATCTAAGAAAGGATTAGAAATCGCAGTGGGGAATTGGGGATTACGATAATGAACGAAAAAGCGTCAGGGATTTGGTATAAAGTTGTGTGATACATATAAAGCACCTTTTTGGGTTAGTGTAATGAAAATATATGAGGGGAATCTAGTCTGTGTATTTAAATATATTGAAGGAATGAGATTTTTATAGGAGGTAAATAAAATAATTGTGTCATATATAAACCAATTAAATTAAAAGGGCTACTACTTTATAATATATATCCCTTTCGCGTATGCTTTTCTATTTGTTTTAAAAGTTTGGCTTTCCTCTCCTCAGGTAGATGTAGCTTCCTTCTTTGAGTGTGTTAGTTGTTGCCCCGAGTCCTTGGGGTCTTCTAACATTGTTGGTACAAAGTAGACGAATTGCTTCTGTAGCGATCTTTTTCCAAGTTAACATACTCATTTTCTAACTGACTATACGTACTGATAACGACTAATGAATCAGATACACGTGTCTGCAGATTCAAAATGACTGAAAATATGCACTTGCAAATAACTAGAAAAGTATTAACTTAGTGAAAAAAAAACGCTCCAGAACAAAAGTTGCTTAGAATTAGTCAGTTTGTCCATTTCCTGACTTATTTTAAACGTATATTTTTTACTCCCTAGTAAGGGTGAAACTTAACCCCAGGTGAAAAGCACACATGGAAACAATATCACTTTTTTTCGTTGACATGTTAGCTATATTTATGCCAAATTTCATGTCAATCCAATAGACCAGGAAGGATCTGTTTTTAGTTGGATGTGATAGGTGACATTCGGATTTTTGCGGATAAAGTTAGGTGATAACTTCGTTAATAATAATTGACTTATGCTCCTTCTCAAATATGCCCGGAACATTAATAAAAAAAATAAAATATTTAAAAATTTCGTTTTTTCTACTTTCTTAGCTTATAACTTTAAAACAATTCATTTTGGAACAAAGTCGTATAGGAATAAAAAAAGATAATTAAATTTTCTATCAGCTACGATTGGTTAAAATTGTCTTAATTTATCACCCTTGCTGCAAAATAGCAATAAATATAAAATAAGGGGGCAAAACAAGCCTGTCCTTATTAAATGTTTTTCCATCACTTAGGTTACACTTGGAACCTTGTAATTCGCTTAGAAAATTTTTGTAATATGCTAAAAGCGTCCACCAAATTTAATTAAAATTGACTTACTAGATTTTGCATAATAATTTTGCAATCTAAACTTTTCTTAAAAAATTAAAATTTTTTAAAATCTTACAAGCACAACAAAAACTAGAACATACAAAGGTTTTTTAAATTTTTTTACACATAAAGAAGCACTCCACCTATCTAATGCACTTTACAGAATTGAAATCGGAATATTTAAGCAGCCTCAGTAAAGTTATAAACAATTTTTTGGCTTATAAACAAATTAGTGCTGTGGCCAGGAGGGGGTGCTACGGGCTCCTTTATTTAGATGGACTTACCCAAGTTTTTTTTATGTATTTTGACCCATAGAACACGAATTTTTTGGGTAACAGTTGATCCAAATGTCGATAAGATTGTTATAAACAAAGAACTTGAGGAATTACATAACGATTTTCCGCAAAATAAACATTTTTTTGTATTTCTTGGGCAAATCTAAGCAAAAAATGTTCTTACAAGTTTTTTCGTAGGATGCATAGTTTTCGAGATAAATGCGGTGAAACTTTCAAAAAATCGAAAAATTGCAATTTTTTAACGCAAATAACTTTTGATTAAAAAATAAAATAGCAATTCTGCTGACAGCATTTGAAAGTTTAAGTCAAATTATACCGGTTTTAATTATTTGCATGGCTAAAAATTAATTTTTTTTTATTATTAAACAAAATTATTTGTTTATAAGCCAAAAAATTGTTTATAATTTTAAAACATTGCTGAGACCCCTTAAATAATCCGATTTTAATTCTGTAAAGTGTATTAGTAGCCCAATAAATGACCGTTTTGGAGTGTAATTTCCAGGGGCAACTCCGAATTGCATGAAAATTTGGATTTAGGTTCTACTTACCCTCCACTTCAAAGTTGAATTTGTGCCGTTGGTTGCTTTTATTTGGGGAGTGACATTTACCCCTTCTCGGGGGCTGAAAAACGCGTTTTTAAAATAAGGCCGGAAATGGATAAATTGACTTATTTTAAGCACCTTTTGTTCTATAAAGTTTTTTACGTAAGTCAATACTCTTCGAGTCATTCGCGATTTAAAATGTTGATTTTTCGACAAAAAAAACTACGTTTTTAGACTGTTTTTCCCAAATAACTCAAAAAGTAAATATTTTATCGAAAAAAATATTTTTAGCAAAAGTGTAGCCTACAAAAAAAAACAGTAAAGTCTACAAATTGAGTAGAAGCAAAGTTGTAGCTCATGAAAAATACGTTCTTATTCGTCTAATTCCAAATCGAATAATTCAACGCAAAATCTCCGAAGAAAGAAGCGGAAAAACCGTATTAACATTTTTAAAGTATCGAAAAAAAGCTTATTATTTGTTTTTTACAAAAGTTTACAGCATCAAAAATAAACGAGTTACACTTTTTTTGGTAAAAAAAATCGTGAAAACGCACTCTACGAATTTAGCACTCTAAATGAAATTAATCGTTTGGCTTTACCATCTATTTTAACCGTATGTGTATTGTTTATATATAATCTGTAAGTTTGATTGGTTTGAAGTGCTTATTTTTGAAAACATTTGGTTTTATAGTAAAAAAAAAAATTCTAAAAATTTTTGAAAAATTTCATTTTTTCAAAATAACTTCAAAAGTATTAGCGATAAGAAAAATCTTAAAGAGTAAAAAAATGTAGGTTTTGCTATTAGAAATAATATCCTAGTTTCATTTTGTTTCTCCGTAAGACAAAAATTAGTTAAGATATGGCTGTTCAAAATTTGCATACACCCGTGACTAGTGACCAATTCAAGCTTTCTCAATTATAACCCTTTCAAAAAAAAAACACTTTAAACCGGTGAGACTGACAGATCATATAAAAAATAGATAGGTAAGTAAACTGTTAGTAAAGCGGTAGCGATTAATTTCATTTGGGGAGCTAAACACTGCTAAATTTTCATGATTTTTTACAAAAAAAAAAGAGGGCCAACTTTATTTTGAGCCTATTTTATTTTAATGCTAAAACTTTTGTTAACAATTAAAACAAAGCTTTTTATAAACACTTTAAAAAAGTTTAAATAGGTTTTTCCCGAAAAGTGCTTAATTTTTCGGTGATTTTACCTTGAAATATTCGATTTGGAATTAGACGAATAAGAACGTATTTTTCATAAGCTACAACTTTGTTTTTATTTAATTGATAGACTTTACTGATACACCGTCTTTTTTTGGTTTTTTTATAAGCTCCATTTTTTCTAAGGATATTTTTTTCGATAAAATATTTACTTTTTGAGTTATTTGCGAAAAACCGTCTAAAAACGTAGTTTTTTTGTCGAAAAATCAACATTTTCAATGGCAAATAACTCGAAAAGTATTGACTTACGTAAAAAACTCTATAGAACAAAAGTTGCTTAAAATCAGTCAATTTATCTATTTCCGGTCTTATCTTGAACGTATGTTTTTTCACTCCGAGAAGGGGTGACTGTCACCCCACAAGAAAAAGCAACTAACGGCACAATTTCAACTTTGAAGTGGAGGATAAGTAGAACCTAAATCCAAATTTTCATGCAATTCGGAGTTGCCCCTGAAAATTACACGGTATCGCCGAATTTCCCGTTCATTTACTGGGCTATAGATAGGTAGATCACCTCTTTATATGTAAAAAAATTAGCCAACTTCTAAATGGTCTACTTTTTGTTCAGAAAGATTTTAAAAAATTAGTAAATAAAGAACTTTTTAAAAAACATTTAGATTGCAAATTTATTATGCCAAATCTGTTAGCTTTGTAGGTTTTGCAATACTTTACCTTGAGTGAATGGTATATCTGTTGTTAAGCGTTTTGTGAGCTTTTTACAAATAACAAACAATTAACAATACATTCATTATACAAACTTTGCAATTTATAATTAAAAACTTTTTGATATTTTCGATGATACAGAAAATTATATCTGCATTCTTACATATTTTAATATTATTAATAAGACAAAAGCAGAAACACATTTTGTCGTATATACTGGAATAAAAGCAAAACAATAAAAAAAGTTACCCAACAAAATTCAAGTAAGAGAAATGCAAAATGCAGTATTCACGTCGCTTTTTGCAAGTACAAAGATCCATTGCTGCAGTTGAAGTTTGTTCCTGCGTCTCCACTGCACACTGCTCGTGAAGAATTTTGTGCCATTTACATACAAATGTGTTGAAAATATATGCCCGGAAAGTTAGCTCAGTTTTATTCGTTCATCCATTACCTAAACAATTTCAGAGCAAAATTTCTTCCGATTTTTAGCGCTGTAGATATTTTACAGTCGGTTACTGAAAACAGTTTCAGTATCAAAGGAACAAACCATAATTTTTAAGCAAACAGTGTTGTTACGTTCCATATCCTGGAAAAGCCTCTTTATTTTACATTTCCCCAATTTTCTATCAATTATTCTCTAGTCCTGTTTTTAAATAATTTATTTTTAGTCTAGGCGCCAGAGGGATCACCGTGTCCTTTTTAATTCTGATGGATAAACTCGAACGGTTTCTTATGGATTTTTAGCTGCTGATTACGAATTTCGAGGGTAGATTTCGATCCGAGTGATCTAAAAATTGTTTATAAGGATCTGGTTCATAAACTAAAAGAGATACAAAAAATGTTTCAAATAAAATTTGTTCCTTAATAAAAAAACAAAGAAAAAAGCGTTTACTAAACTCAAATCTAATAATTAGAACTCAAGATATTGTAAAATTAGTGCACAATGCAAATTTCAAATTGCAAAATAAGTATTTTTCAAAGCTTTATCGATCGTAACTCGGCTTCTACGCATGCAAATGAGCACTAGAAGGTCTCATTTTAAAGCTTAATTAATAGGTTTTCAAACATTTTTGTTAAATTATTTTGCCCCCATTTGTTTTAAAGTTATACCCATTTGAATTTATAATTTTCTTTAAAAAATTGTACATTAATTTGTTTATAAGGATTTCAAGCAAATTTGAGCCATAAACATTTATACTTTAATTAACAATAATGATAGAAGAACTCAAAGGGAACAATTTGAGCTTATGAAAATGATCGTAAGTTTATTTTTGGCCAAGATATCGATATTTTAATGTCGTGCTATGAGGAGCAAGATAGGCTCACAGTCAAGTAATATCGCGGTAGATACACCGATCGAATGCTCTCGTATTACATTATTTTACTCAGGAGGCCTTGCCTATTCTTAATAAATAATATCAGCTGACTTTTTAGTTATATTTCTGAAATATTAGTTTTTAATGTTTTTTTTTCTCATTTAGTACAAAAAATAGAAGACAAAGTAAATAGAATGAAAGGTTATACGAGGCACAGTATGATGAATTTATATAAGAATTATATAAAATTTTATTAGGATCTTCAAAAATGAAAAACGAAGATAACGTATATATATATATATATATATATATATATATATATATATATATATATATATATATACATAGATATTATAATTTACATGGAGAAGTTAGCACGTGAACCTTTACACTGTGAGCATAAGCCGATCTTGCTCCTCATAGCGCGCCATTAAAATATCGATATCTTGGAAAAAAATAAACTTATGAACATTTTCGTAAACTTAAATTGTCCCTTTGGAGTTCTTCTATCATTATTGTTAATTAAAGTATAAATGTTTATGGCTCAAAGTTGCTTTAAACCCTTATAAACAAATTAATGTCCAATTTTTTTAAGAAAATTATAACTTTAAACGGGTGTCATTTTAAAACAAATGAAGACAAAGTAATTTAGCAAACTTTGTTTGGAAGCTTATTAATTAAGTTTTAAAACGAGATCTTCTAAGGCTCATTTGCATGCGAAGAAGCCGAGTTACGATCGATAAAGCTTCGAAAAATACTTATTTTACAGTTCCCAATTTGCATTGTGCACTAATATTCCAATATCTTGAGTTCTAATTATTGGATTTACGTTTAGGAAAAGATTTTTTCTTCGTTTTTTATTAAGAAAAAAATTTAATTTGAAACATTTTTTTGTATCTCTTTTAGTTTATCAGCCAGAGCCTTATAAACAAATAAATTGTTTATAACAATTTTTCCACCCTCGAAATTCGTAATCAGCAGCCAAAAATCCATATGAAACTGTTGAGTTTGTCCATCAGAATTGTAAAGGACACGGTGACCTCTATTTGGCGCCTAGACTAATATAATAATATAATGATCCTCTTGGCCAAATAAAAACCAAAATACTTGGCGCTCAACTTCTACTTTTTAATTTCTGTTTTATCTAGATACGACTGGTATCTCACCATTTCAATATCCATACCACTTGTAA
Source organism: Diabrotica virgifera virgifera (assembly GCF_917563875.1). Lineage (NCBI taxonomy): Eukaryota > Metazoa > Arthropoda > Insecta > Coleoptera > Chrysomelidae > Diabrotica > Diabrotica virgifera. The sequence continues at coordinate 71,824,633 of NC_065444.1, forward strand.
CTCATCATCATCAACAGGTATTCCATCCATCTTCGGATGTAAGCCTTCCTTAGGTGTGTCCATTCATATCTCCTGTTTGCCGTTCTTTGCATCAATTCGTGGCCAGCCATTCGCTTGATGTCATCAGTCCATCTTGTTTGAGGTCTGCCTCTACTTTTTTTGCTTGCCCTCGGTCGCCATTTGAAAATTCGCTTTGACCAATGGTTGTCTTTCATTCTTCCTATGTGTCCTGGCCAGTTCCATTTTAACAGGGCGAACTTCTGGATCACATCTGTTACTTTTGATCGTCTTCTTATTTTTTCATTGGACTTGCGATCATTGAGGTTAATTTTGAGCATTCTCCGTTCCATAGCTCTCTGAGTCACTTGAAGTTTGTGGACTATGCTGTTGTTAAAAGCCCAAGCATGTATTCCTTCATGACCCGGCACCCATAAAGATACTTTATTGTAAAACAAAGTAAGTTATCAATCGAAGTAGCACAGAAAACGACAATAAATATCGTTCCCATACCACCAGATTGATAACAGGTGGAATACTCTCTTTGGTTACACCTCCTGAGATTTTCAAAATTTATAAATCATACAGGATGCCGAGGAAATTAAGATGAGAGAACTTTAAATAATTCACAACTCATCTGCTCAGCGTGGTAAAAGTTCCAACAAGAAAGATTCCTCATTTATCCTACAAAAGAGTAAATGAATTAAAAATGTATAAACATTTTCAATTTCTTTGCAACACGAAAATGCAGCAGCTGCATAATACTCTGGTTAAATCGGAGAGTGCAGGAAGATTCTATACCGGTTTCGGAGGTCTTTTCCCCCTCATCAGTAGTCCCATATCCTCTTCTCTCCGATTTCTTCAGACATCACACTTTGGGCCTTTCCGAATTGCAAAGGAAGAAATGTCACGGATGAACTAAAGCCATCTACCGAAAAACACAAAAAAAAACAAAGAAAGTATTCCACCTGTGATCAATCTGGTGGTATGGGAACGATATTTATTGTCGTTTTCTGTGCTACTTCGATTGATAACTTACTTTGTTTTTAGGTAGATGGCTCTAGTTCATCCGTGACATTTTTTTCTTTGCAATTCGGAAAGGCCCAAAGTGTGATACCTGGAGAAATCGGAGAGAAGAGGATATGGGACTACTGATGAGGGGGAAAAGACCTCCGAAACCGGTATAAAATCTTCCTGCACTCTCCGATTTAACCAGTGTATTATGCAGCTGCTGCATTTTCGTGTTGCAAAGAAATTGAAAATGTTTATACATACTTTATTGTATTTATTGCTGTAGAGGAGATCTTTGCAGGTCCTCACCAGTTTTTATTTCGTGAGTGAGTTCTTTACTGCCAGAATAGCCGCTTGGCTATCTGTGTAAATGTTACTTAACTTAGCTTGAGTGTCTCTATTAATAATTTCATCAATGAAAACCACCAAAGCAAAAACTTCAGCCTGGTACACAGATTGACCTAGGCAGTAAGATCTATTACAATCTACTTCGCTATTTTGAGCAATAAACTTAGAATAAGTAAGAAAAGCGAAAACTTAATTTATTATTAAAATTTTAATTATTAAAATTAGAGTGAGTAAGAATAGCAAAAACTTAATTTACAGTTTACTTTATTACTTATGAAAATAAGTAAGAAACCAAAAAGCTTAGTGAAATACAAAAATTAAAGCTCGATGTTATCCTGCTTCTAGGATAGTAGTAAATTTCTAATAAAATGCCAACATTAAAGAAACATTTTCCCATTATCTCACCATATAATGAGGCTTGTACAGTAAAATCTCGTCAGGGGGTCGAAAGTTCGGTTTCGTGCTTTCAACTCTTTGAAATCCGATAGCGACCATCACGAACCGAATGAGTTTGAGGTCTGAGGCCTCAAAGACCATAATCCGTTACTGTCTAAACACGCATTAAAACCTTTGAAGGCTTATTTCATACGAGTTGTCCGTAACGAGGGTGTAGATCCAGGGAATTGGGCCGATCTCAGATGTACAAACAAGTGGGTGATTAGTGTTTGATCAACAAAAAGTGCAATGGCAGCTTAACACAACGATATTATATTTAAATAAATTTTAAATCTTGACAGCAAGAAAATCACAGGGCGAAAAAATGTATCTTCATACTTAAAATATTTGAGTTTAACGATAGGAACAGAAAATGCGAAATCTCCTTTTTCTCCTTCAAGGAAAATTCCCTCATCATCATCATCACAGCCGTTCAATCCTAGTGGATTAGGGCAATACTGTGACATTAGTAACTGTACTGTGGCATAGTACTGTGGCTGACGGCTGACGTAAACTTTAACCAAAAACGGAAAATCTGAAGGTCAAGGAAGACGGTTGCGATGAAAGGGGGTTGGGGGGTGTTCCTGTGTTCGGAAGGGGTACAGTGGCAAGAGCCAGACGGGACAGTCGACGAATTGGAGCTCAACGTTCTCGGTTCCGTGCAAACCGGACTCTTTAATACGTGTTGAGTAACTAGTGCCAATTCTTTTTATGTTTTCGGGCTCATAGTGCGTTTATTGAGCTATCGCAAGCAAGCTATCGGCGTCCAAAATTTCGTTATTGTAATTGTTTTTAATAAATAGACTTAGCGAAAACGTTCTTTTCGCATATTTCATTTGTCCCACAGCTTTGGGTGGTCCTTCGCATAAGTATAGAAAAAGTGAGACTATTTCGCTAAGGAAAGAAAATTCAGTTTCCCAAGGGAAAAACCAGCGACTTATGACTTGTGCGCGAAACAAAGGCATCAAGACGAAGTGTAAGGACAACAACACCTACATCTTCGCACAGCGCCATTTAACCATAATTCGAAAAAATGTTTCAAATAAAAGTTACTTATTTTTACATAATGAATCCGAATCTGCTCCTATTTAAAATTTTAAAGTATCCCTCCACCACACCTCCGTGGAGGGTCGTGTTTGGTGCCATTCGATAGATTTTTTCAAATATTGAGCACGTATTTTTTAGTTTTTAGATATATCGTTTATTTCGTAAAATATTCGCTTTTTTCTTGTAAAACTTTGTGACACCCATTTCCTTACGCTCCGCCCAAATAATCAGTACTTAAATAGTCAGTACTTAACTTGCCTTATCTTAATCTGACGATTTCGAGTTTTTCTAAGGATATATTTTTTTTCGGCTCCCCTTAGCGAACTCCCCTGTGTTTAGAGCCAATATATGGTAGAGGTACATCTAGCAGCGGTGCTCAAAGGGTCGATCGCGATCGAACGGTCGATCGCCAAAGTTTTTGAAGTCGATCGCGATTCACGGAAAAAATACAAATGAAAAACATGTGGACACTAATTTACTTCTGCATACATATGTGAGATGGTTGAAATAATTAGTCCCGAAATAATTTCTTTCCTAGAAGAACGAGGGGAAAATTTACTTCAAAGCGAAAAGCTCAGTGATCTGGCTTTCGTATCAGATTTAGCAAATCATTTGAACCTCCTTAATTTGGAAATACAGGGTAAAAATAACCATTATCGATATGATGAGCGCAGTACATTCCTTTGTCAACAAATTTTTATTATTGATTAATCACATGAACATAAAGAATTTAAACAACTTTCATCGTTGAAAAAAAGGTTAACCGCCCATTTGAATTATATTTATTATGAGACGGAGATGCAAGTATTTCATGGCGAGTTTGAAAGATGCTTGGCTGATTTTAAGAAACTGACAGATATTGTAACATTCATGTCTAATCCATTTTCTTGTGAAGACCTGGAAAAAATTGCCACTGAAGTATTAATTACTTTCAATATGGAGATCATTTCCCTCTAAAATGAGGCACTGAAAATAATTTCGGATACTTATATACACCTATTTGGTCTTTCATACCGTATAACAAATATCCATCTTTGAGGCAAATAGCTCGGAAGCTCATAGCATTCTTTGGATCAACGTACTTGTGTGAGTCTGCATTTTCCCAAATGAAGGTAGTGAAATTAAAGTATCATAATCGGCTAACTGACTAAGATATCTCATCATGGAGGAAAGGCAGTTTTGTTTTAATTTGATTCAGAGTTGGACCACCATCTACAGATAGCTATTTCTGCATCTTATGATTCATCAGTGTAGCTATGCAGTCCGATCTCTGAAACAAAAATCAACAATCCTGCCTTTTAACGGAAATCACCGCGATGCAGTAATTCCACCTTTGAGACGCAAAACAGCGACATCTCTAGTAAAACTAGGAAGACGACGAAAAGACCCAGATGCAAAGTTTACTGTAATAAAACAATTAAAATAACTGAAATAAAACAATAAACAATATTTTAAATCCAAGACTTTTCGTCAAAAGAAACTGCTTTCTGGTTACATCCTGAATCTCCGGCTTTATAAGCACGGATACGACGAATATAGAAGAAAGTAGAAAGGACAATGGTCACGTATCTACTCCCTTTTCGTCTAGGAAAAAGTGCCGAAAGACAGTTTTGAGTACTCAAAAATCTGATTAAAAAAGAACAAGATAGCTATTTCTGCCTCTTATGCTTCATCAGTGTAGCTATGCAGTCCCATATCTCATCATGCTTGCATCTGGCCCTCGATAATTCTGTACCATCATATGAAAATCTTGTGAATATTATGCAGTGCCATGCATCATCATCCTAATAAAATTAGGATAAAAAACATGACTTTAATTACAACTCTCTGAAGTTACAACTTTTTATTAAATAGAAATGTGCAACAAAGATTTCTATTTTTAATAAAACTGTTGTTTTCTACTAGCAGTCGATCGCTGGACGCTTCCAGTTTATGTGGTAGATCCCACACAGTATAAGTCTGAGCACCACTGACTAGAGGGTACCAGGTTTCTCCCCATATCCCATATGATAATCTGACGCGCTCGAGTTACTGCAAAAATCCCCGCTTGGGCTCCCCTAGCATAAACTAGGAATATCCCATAACAAACTAACGCGCGTAACAAGAAACTAAGTAAATAGGTAGGTTATTACTGCTTTTAAAGTTTCCGTTGATACTCGATACAGAGCAACATTTTCAATATGCTTTTACAAAGTTTTGAGTAGACATTGTGTTCGTTATTAATAAGCTCCTCAAAAGTTTTAATACCATTATAGATCTTCTAGAGTTTTGTATGAGTTGCAGGAATTACCAATATCAAAGCAAAAATTTTAATAAAATGACCTGCTTTCATGTTTTATCTTGGTGTGTAGCTTTTTACTTTAATTTGTCGTTTACGTGGCACACGAAACAACTTTTGTTTTTGACATCAAAACGTTTTGATTAAAATTTATGAAATATTCGTAATTAATTAATGGATTAATAAAAATGAACTTCACAATAATATACTGCCGTGCTTAGCTTAAAAGTGGTATCTCCAATTTTGTGCCAAATGGAGTTATGATGTTATACATATAAACCTTTACATTATACATCATTTTTCTTAACTTAAAAGTTGTAAAAGCTTATAAAAACAAAAATATATTGTTAAAAAAAATGTGGTATGTACAACAAAACAGCGCAGTAATAGTCTTAAACGTGGTATCTAGTATATACTATTCCTTAGCTAGTAAGTGGTATGTTCTCAAAATTCTGTACATACCGCTTTTAAGACAAGTAATTCACCGGCTTATGAATGCGCGCCAAAAATGCAATGTTTGTTTTCATTTGATTTAAATCAAAGCAACAAATGTGTTAGTGTTTCATTCTACCTAGTAAATTTGCTTATTATAATTTTGTTTTTACCTAGAAGTTGGCACAGTTTAGGTAAGTGTAGTTCTGGGGAAAAGTACAAGTTTGCAAACAATTTTTTATATCGACATTGGGATACAGTAAAAATAATGATAGAATACTACAAGACTCCTTTTCTAGAAACTCAGAAAAAATTATCTGTCACAATATTAGTAAACAAGGTAAGCATACCTGATACCAAGACTCCCAAAATTAATAGAAATGTGATAAGAGCTCATGTTGAAAAGTTTAATCCTGCTGTATCTCATTATCGCCGCGAACACGCCCCAAATAAACGATATCTACCGAGTGATTTAACTATCCAGCTTTTGTATTCAGATTTCAAAGAAAAACACTCCAATTTTCTTTGTTCTTACGAAATATATCGAACGGTAGTAAAGAAATGAATATTTCATTTACAAAACTCGGCCATAAAGAGTGTGAAGCCTGTGAAACGTTTTTGCTAATATATATATATATATATATATATATATATATATATATATATATATATATATATATATATATATATATATATATATATATATATATATATATATATATAGATTATAGTTTTGTTTTGGGGTTGCAGTCATTTATTTTTTAGGGGCAGGATAAGTATATAAGGAATTCATTTTTGATTCCAATGTATTGATTTTTAATGATAAATTCTACAAACAAACCTTTGGCACCCCCATGGGCTCTAGCATATCATGCATGTTATGTAATTATGTATTGGATGATTTAATCAGGGATTCTTTAAATAAGTTACCTTTTCATATCCCATTTATTAAACGTTTCGTGGATGACTTAATACTTACTTTACCTGCAGATCAAATAAATGAAACATTACAAACTTTTAACAACCATAATGAACATCTAAAATTTACATGTGAAGAAGAAATAGATAATAGCATCCCATATCTCGACATGAGAATCAAACGAAATCCGCAAAATGTATTAAGTACCGAATGGTATAGAAAACCTATAGATAGTAACAAATTTATCAACTACCATTCACAGCATCCACCTCATATGAAAATAAATTTAATATTGGGTCTAAAAAACAGAATCAACAGATTATCTCACACTAGCAACATCAATAAAGGATTAATGGAACTCAAAGAAATTTTATTGGAGAATTCTTACCCAATTAAACTAATAAACAAATTTTTATTTAACAACCCTAATAATAGAATAATTGATATGAATAAAACAACAGAACCTAATCACCAAATTTCACAATCCCAATTTACTTACACATCACTACCATACATACCAATATTAACACCCAAATTAACTAAAGTATTTGCTAACTACCCACAAATTAAAGTTGCAACTAAAAATATAAAATCATTAGCAACATTATATACAAAAACTAAAACACCTATTGGTATCATGGAAAACTCAAATGTAGTATACAAGATACCATGCCAAAATTGTGATAAATCATACATCGGACACACATCCAGGAATTTAATAGGTATACTAACATCACATAAAAGCGATCTCAGAAACAACAAAAATACATGTGCATTAGTGGATCATGCCATAAGTAAAAATCATTCTTTCAATTTCAATGAAACAACGGTATTAAAACATGAAAACCAACTAAATAAAAGGGAATTCCTAGAAATGGTATGCATAAATAAATATCAATGTGTGAATAAAAGAACTGATATAAATAAACTAAGCAACATCTATAATTATATTTTATCTTATGATAAATGATGTTTTAAATCAAGAACATTAAATTCCTCGACTAAATTTTATAAATTTAATCTTCAAATTTGGCAACACTTTAATTTATTAACAAAACCATAATTGGCAAACTAAATATATGTTATATCCTCTATAATTTAAAATATATAATAGTTTTTAATTACTCACTAAATAATCTAATACTAACTTTTCAACTTAAAATAAAATAAACTACTAATGCATATAAATATCTAGTTATATCCTCTATAATTTAAAATATGTAGTAGTTTTTGATATTTTGATTACTAATTAAATAATCTAATACTAACTTTTCAACTTAAAATAAAATAAACAGATTTTTGTGTCTTTTTGACATTATTCGAGTGTCTTTCTGGCATTAATCAAAATTAAAAACTAAATTATTAAATCGAATTTTTGAAAATTAAAACATTGCTATTTGGATAACATTAGAATAAGAATTATATATATACTATGTTTTGTCAAAATGTTTAGGAATAACCTCAAGTTGTAAGTCTTTTTTGTTATTTTTTATACAATGTATTTTAACTTAATTTCATTGTATTTATAATATACTCATTTCAGCTTACCCTGAAGAAGCAAATATATTTTGCGAAAGCTAGGTAATAACACAGAGTTTTACTTATCCTGCCCCTAAAAAATAAATGACTGCAACCCCAAAACAAAACTATAATCTACATAGTATCAGTCAATATTACCTAATCACTTTATATATATATATATATATATATATATATATATATATATATATATATATATAATTTTAAGTTTCTGTGGGTTGAAGTCAATAAATTTATTTTAAATAAGTCAACATAGTACTTCTTTTTCTTTATATATATATATATATATATATATATATATATATATATATATATATATATATATATATATATATATGTCAAACGATGACTACCGGGACTTTTTTTAAGGTGTATATACAGACGCAAAATCTTGAGTACATTACTATTTTCTACACGGTACACTATATACTTTTTAAAAAACTGTAATATTTTTGAGTTTCTCATATATTGATGAGTTCCGGTACATTTTAATTTTTCTCAGGTAACGTATTTAGTTAATTATTTATGTCAAACGATGACTACCGGGACTTCTTTTAAGGTATCTATCCAGACCCAAAATCTTGAGTACATTACTGTTTTCTACACGAAACACTATATACTTTAAAAAAACGGTAATATGTTTGAGTTTCTCATATATTGATGAGTTCCGGTACATTTGAATTTTTTTCTGGTAACGTATTTAGTTAATTATATGTCAAACGATGACTACCGAGACTTCTTTTAAGGTGTCTATACAGACCAAAATCTTGAGTCCATTACTATTTTCTACACGGTACACTATATATTTTTTAAAAACAGTATACAGTGTATAAAGAAACAGTATATTCTACACTTTGAAATATTGCGATTTAAGCCAACTTACTTTAATAAAATGTTGATATGTATTAAGAATTATACAGGGTGTTGTGCAATTTTAAATTTTTTTTACTACAACTTTCATGAATGTGGACATTTATGTATAAAAATTTATGACTGGAGGCGTCTGAGTATGTGCAACTATAATTTGATACATACGTTGATGTAGCTTATATAGGCCGCCACATGTGCCACGTATACGGGATAAATTTGGTCTTAACATTTTGCTTTTCAAGTTATCGCTATTTGTGTGAAAAAACTTGTTAATAACTTCAAAACTCAACAGTTTTCGAGCTAATTGCATTTTTCAAATCAGCCATGCGGGTTACCTCGTAATTTGAATGGTGAGAACTATTTACATTTTTTACAAAATGATTTTATTGATTTGTTGGTAGAATTGCCATTAAACTTAAGGCAAAATTTGTGGTTCATGCAAGATGATGCACCCCCACATTATACGAGGGCAGTGAAAACATACCTAAATACCGAATTTCCTGAACGCTGGATTGGTCGTGGTGTATAGTGGTACATAGGGAGCAAAGAAATAACGTGTTTACAAGAATCCCATATACATTCGCAAACCAACTTTATTCGCAAACCAACTTTGGGAAGAAACAGATAATACAGCAGTTTGTTTTGAACCAACGATGCTATTTAATATGAGACGATCTTTTATGAAACGTATTGATACCTAAATACATTGAAGAAATTGGTGGATATATCGAACACTTACTTTGAAAAAAAGTTTAATGTTATTCAGTTTAACTAATTCTTACTTTGGTTTATAAATAAAATGTATTTTATTATGACTTTAATTTAATATAAAACGTAAAATGTTTGATATCAAATCCTATAAAACGTTATTAAATATCCTACTGATGTATGTAAAAAATATTAGCGTATACTATTTTTATCGTCAATCTTTTGGAAACTATCAATTTAGTCAAAAGTACTCGTATTCACAAGTATTATTGTTTTTGTTTTTTTCCTTTGTTGCCTGCAGTAATTGCATTTAAGCCGAGTAATGCAGCTGATCTGAAAAATACGATTAACTTGAAAACTGTTAAGTTTTGAAGTTATTACCAAGTATACAAGTACATTTTTATACATAAATATCCACATTCATTAAAGTTATAGCGAAAAATAGAATTTTAAATTGCAATTTCAACACCCTGTATCTTTCTTAATATTAACATTATAATAATTTAAAGTGTAGAATCTACTGTTTATTTTTGTACAATTACTTAAGGACAACCCTGTATACAGACCTAAAATCTTGAGTACATTACTATTTTCTACAGAGTACCCTATACACTTTTTAACAAACTGTAATATTTTTGAGTTTCTCATATATTGTTGAGTTCCGCTACATTTTAATTTTTTTCAGGTAACTTATTTAGTTAATTAGTATTAAGGTGTAAATACAGACCCAAAATCTCTTACTATGTCCTGTTTGGTAGGTACACTATATACTTTTGAAAAAACTGTAATATTTTTGATTTTCTCATATATTGATGAGTTCCGGTACATTTGAATTTTTTTCAGGTAACGTATTTAGTTAATTATATGTCAAACGATGACTACCGGGACTTCTTTTAAGGTGTCTATACGAGTACAGATCAAAATCTTGAGTACATTACTATTTTCTACACGGTACACTATATACTTTTTAAAAATTTTATTGCGATTTAAGCCAACTTGCTTTAATAAAATGTTGATATTAAGAATTATACAGGGTGTTGAAATTGCAATTTTAAATTTTTTTGCTATAACTTTCATGAATGTGGACATTTACATATAAAAATTTATGACTGGAGGCTTCTGAGTATGTGCAATTATAATTTGATACATACATTGATGTAGCTTATATAGGCCGCCACATATGACACGTATATGGCATAAATTTTGGGCTTAACTTTTTTGTTTTTCAAGTTATCGCTATTTGTGTGGAAAAAAGGTAAACTTGTTAATAACTTTAAAACTCAACAGTTTTCGAGCTAATCGCATTTTTCAAATCAGCCATGCCAGTTACCCTGTAATTTGAATGGCGAGAACTATTTACATTTTTTACAAAATGACCTTATTAATTTGTTGGAAGAATTGTCATTAAACTTAAGACAACATTTGTGGTTCATGCAAGATGATACACCCCCACATTATACGAGGGCAGTGAGAACATACCCAAATACCGAATTTCCTGAACGCTGGATTGGTCGTGGTAGTTATTTTCGTTGGCCACGAAGTAGCCCAGAATTTAATCCGCTCGATTTTGGTGTATGGTGGTGTATAGGGAGTAATGAAACAACGTGTTTACAAAAATCCCATAAACACTCGCAACCAACTTTTTAGGAACAAATAAATAATACAGCAGTTTGTTTTGGTAACGTATTTAGTTAATTAGTATTAAGGTATAAATAGAGATCTTACTATTTTCTGTTTGGTAGGTACACTATATACTTTTAAAAAAACGGTAATATTTTTGATTTTCTCATATATTGATGAGTTCCGGTACATTTTAATTTTTTTCTGGTAACGTATTTAGTTAATTAGTATTACAGTGTAAATACAGACCCAAAATCTTGACTACATTACTACTTTCTACACGGTAGACTATATACTTTAAAACAAAACGTAATATTTTTGAGTTTCTCATATATTGATGAGTTCCGGTACATTTTAAACTTTTTTCAGGTAACGTATTTAGTTAATTAGTATTAAGGTGTAAATAGAGACCCAAAATTTTGGGTACATTAATACTTTCTACACGGGACACTACATACTTAAAAGAAAAACGTAATATTTTTGAGTTTCTCATATATTGATGAGTTTCGGTACATTTTAATTTTTTTGAGGTAGGTAACATATTTAGTTAATTAGTATTAAGGTGTAAATACAGACCCAAAATCTTAAGTACATTACAATTTTCTACACGATACACTATATACTTTTACAAAAACGGTAATATTTTTGAGTTTCTCATATATTGATGAGTTCCGGTACATTTAAAACTTTTTTCAGGTAACGTATTTAGTAAATTAGTATTAAGGTGTAAATAGAGACCCAAAATTTTGAGTACATTACTACCTTCTACACGGGACACTACATACTTAAAAGAAAAACGTAATATTTTTAGTTTCTCATATATTGGTGAGTTTCGGTACATTTTAATTTTTTTGAGGTAGGTAACATATTTAGTTAATTAGTAATAAGGTGGAAATAGAGACCCAAAATCTTGAGTACATTACTACTTTCTACACGGTACACTATATACTTTAAAACAAAACGTAATATTTTTGAGTTTCTCATATATTGATGAGTTCCGGTACATTTTAAACTTTTTTCAGGTACCGTATTTAGTTAATTAGTAATAAGGTGGAAATAGAGACCCAAAATCTTGAGTACATTACTACTTTCTACACGGTACACTATATACTTTAAAACAAAACGTAATATTTTTGAGTTTCTCATATATTGATGAGTTCCGGTACATTTTAAACTTTTTTCAGGTAACGTATTTAGTTAATTAGTATTAAGGTGTAAATAGAGACCCAAAATTTTTAGTACATTAATACTTTATACACGGGACACTACACAGTTAAAAGAAAAACGTAATATTTTTGAGTTTCTTATATATTGATGAGTTTCGGTACATTTTAATTTTTTTGAGGTAGGTAACATATTTAGTTAATTAGTATTAAGGTGTAAATACAGACCCAAAATCTTGAGTACATTACTATTTTCTACACGGTACACTATATACTTTTACAAAAACAGTAATATTTTTGAGTTTCTCATATATTGATGAGTTCCGGTACATTTTAAACTTTTTTCAGGTAACGTATTTAGTTAATTAGTATTAAGGTGTAAATAGAGACCCGAAATTTTGGGTACATTAATACTTTCTACACGGGACACTACATACTTAAAAGAAAAACGTAATATTTTTTTTTTGTTGAAAAATGAACATATGCAGTCGCAAATAGCTCGAAAAGTATTGACTTGATTTATTTGTAGATGAATAAAAGAGAACAAAAGTTGCTTAGAATTAGTCGAAAACATGTCAATCCAAAATCCAGGCGGTTCTTTAAAATTTGAAAGTTTTGTAAAATTCTATCGTGAGTGAATGGACTGTACAGGGTAGCCATCTAGTGCTTTTTCAGCAAAAATTTTGTTTGGCCGATTGACCTAATATCTAATTGCACACTCTGCAAACAGTTTATAAGTAGGACGTTTAGTCTGTACAAAAACAATTGAGTGGCTGTCCGTAACAACAGTGGATATGCTATTCGTATTATATTGTTATCACCTTTTAGGCGACATATTATATCTTTAAAAGTTTAAATGCGATATTATTTTACTTTCGGCATCACACAACACAGGAAGATTCTTTTATGAATGGAGCTATTCTCAAAATCTAGACAGTTACAATTAATTTCGGAGCGAAGGCGTCGCGTCGTCTGATATTAGGAAAGAATGGAATATTTTATTTTTACATTGTAATAATTTATTATGACCTCTGACTACGTATCCAATAAATAAGTGTTCTTATATGAATATTTTAATTCGCTATGTATGTTTACCGTATTATTCATAATGCGGATAAATCCAATTTTCAAAATTTTTGTTACATATTTTTTTGTATCTCATACAGTGGCGTAGCTAGCCGTATGGGGGCCACAGGGGCCCCATATCAAAGTGTCGCGGGGCCCTTTTCCACGACTGATATGGGATAGTGCTAAAAAAATGTTCAACAAAAGCAGCAAAAACGCGTGTATAGAATAGAATAGAAATATACTTTATTGTCACTGAAAATTTTACAATTTTATGGACAAAGCGTAGGTACAAAGAGTAGGAAAAAAACAACAACAAATACAGTTTACTGAAATTACACAAATCGTCAATATTATTACAAAATAAAAGATAATGAAATAAAACAAAACAATACAGGGTGTTTCATTAATAATTGAAAATATTATAACTGTAGATTTCTGGGCTTAAAATATTACGGTTTAACCTAAATCACCTACTCCGAAAAGGCTTCCTAAGGGAGCTGGAGCTCTAGTTTTTTTTAAATACTTCTAGAACACATCTATTTAGAAAAACTAAAACTGGTACGGCTATTTATCTTCCAGAGATAAATCTATTTCACAAATTGCGAGTTTCTAGTACCGGTCATATGCATCCTCTTTGGGTAGGGCAACGGTTATTTTATTAAAAAATACTGAAATTAAAACCCAACTATAGTCTGATGTTTTCTTAACATTGTGTTTTTGATTCATTCGCCCACTGGCGAATTCATGGACTGTCCATTACTTATTCTCAAATTTTCAAACAAATCGATCCATTCTGTAAAAATTGCGAGGTTTATCCATATGCGATCCATCTTTTATGAACATAGTATCAAAAAGGAACATGAGCTGTTTGTAAGCCTTCAGTATCAATTAAAGTAGCGTAGATTATAGGTTTATAGTTTAGTTAGAGTATGGTTATCGTATATGTTCATTATAGGGTGGAGCGCTGTTATATGGAGAAAAATGAAATAACAATTTTCACAAACGTGGTGTGCGGGATCGATGCTACTGTGGGAAAGGATTCGAAAAGTTAATTGTCATTTTTTATATTTTCACTCTAACATTTGCCCCAACGTGATTTTAATTTTGAAATTTGAAAAAAATTTTTTTTGCATTTTTACATACGCGGGGTGCGGTATCAATCAATCCGCTTCTAGGATATGAATCGAAAACTTCAATAACATTTCTTTCTATTTCTACTGAAATTGATCTATTTTGAATTTTGGGACAACCCCGACCCAACAGTGCAACCAAACAATTATAACCTGTCACAGGAGTCGACCTTCACCCTCCCACTCAATTTCAATAATTCTAAATACACGATTGGTAGTTTGATCGTGAAGGAACCAAAAAAATTGAGATGAATTTACTTAGATTACACCAACAAAAGCAACGTGAAGAACAAATTGTCTTGCAAATAGAGGTGGAATCCATTCCTAGTATTTCTAGATTGCCTATAATTTCAAAGATACGATCGAATGTTCAACAGCCAGATTGAGGACTTCCAATCGCAATCGATTATTTCCACTTCTTCACTCACAATGGCTGACGTCATATTTCCGGTTGTTACCAGAACATTAGATCGTTATGGGGTTTCAGATCGTGCTGGAGTTGCAATAATTTCTGCAGCTTTTTACGACATTGGTCTCATTGCTGAAAATGATTCATCACGAGTTATAGACAGAAGTAGAGTTCGACGAGCTCCTTCTAACGCTAGGGCTACATGACAGATGAACCTACAATTTTTGGTGCTGATATCATCGGAATATTTTACGATGGTAGAAAAAATAAAACGTTGATACACGAAGATGGTCGTAGAAGAGTCACTCAGGAGGAGCATATTACAATATTGAAAGAACAAGACTCTGAATACCTAGGCCATATTTCGTTGAAAATTGCTGACGCCAAAACGATTTGCAACTCTGTTCTGACATTCCTTCCTTCCAATTCTATCGATGCAAATCAAATAATGGCTGTTCGTTGTGATGGGACTGCCGTTAATACAGGAAACAAATGTGGCCCTATTGGTTTATTGGAAACCAGGTTTCAACGTCCACTCCAATGACCCATATGCCAACTACACGTAAATGAACTGATATTGCGTCATCTTTTTCAACATCTAAATGACAATAGAAGTGGACCAAAAGGTTTTACAGGTCCCATTGGCAAGGCAGTTACTAACTGTGAAGTATGTACAGTGGAACCTCGAGTATCCGTCTCTCCATTAACCGTCACCTACGTAAGTTGTATTGACTACATAAGCAAAAATTGGGTCATGAAGTCATTTTGTTTGAGCATTGCGATAAGCCAAACGAAATTCGCTGAAATGTACATTGCGGTAACGAATAAAGTTATGGCTGGATCAACTGTTTTGTTTTCGTTGACTAAAGATGACATAAACGAATCGTTAATTTGTGATAAGGACGCAAACGGCTATCGATTGCTGACAGATGATGAAATCATTGAAATGGCAAAAGTGGAGGACGAAACAGATTCAGAAGCTGACACAGACTCAGAATTTGATGGTGGCGATGTCGATGATGTTATTGCAACTGACTGAACTGAAAAAAATTTGCGTAAAGAAGCTAGAAAAGCTGCATCACACATGCAACAATTCATCGACTGGTATTCTTGACAAGAAGCCAATAAAGTAGATTGCATGATCTTACGAGGATTAAGAAAAATGTGAAGCATCAGTAAAACAAAAATTTCAGAATATTTTAAACCAAATTGATTCGTTTGTATGAACAAAAATTCCTCTTGTAAAACAAAAGATATATACAGGGTGTAACAAAAATACAGGTCATAAATTAAATCACATATTCTGGGACCAAGAATAGTTCAATTGAACCTAACTTACCTTAGTACAAATATGCACACAAAAAAAGTTAGAGCCCTTTGAAGTTACAAAATGAAAATCGATTTTTTCCGATATATCGAAAACTATTAGAGATTTTTTTATGAAAATGGACATGTGTCATTTTTATGGCATGAACATCTTAAAAAAAAATTATAGTGAAATTTGTGAAGCCCATAAAAATTTTATGAGGGTTTTGTTCTCTTAAACCCCCCAAACTTTCATGTACGTTCCAATTAAATTATTATTGTAGTACCATTAGTTAAACACAATGTTTCTAAAACTTTTTTGCCTCTTAGTACTTTTTGGATAAACCGGTTTTAATCGAGAGGCGGCTTCTTTTTTAATATGTTTACATAAAAATTTTATGGGGGGTTTGTGCCTTTAAACCCCCCAAATGTTTGTGTACGTTCCAATTAAACTCTTATTGTTGTACCATTAGTAAAAACACAGTGTTTTTAAACTTTTTGCCTCTTAGTATTTTTCAGATAAGGCACCTTTTATCGAGATGTGCTTCTTTATTAATATGGTTCAAAGTATACCTCAAACTGTAATTTATAAATAAATTTTCATATTATTATAAGTCTCTAAAATCGTACTGAACTGTACACAAATATGTGGTGCATTTGACAAAATATTCAAAATATCTCAAAAAACTAACTTTTCGAAAAAGTACTGAGAGGCGAAAAAGTTTTAAAAACATTGTGTTTAACTAATTGTGCCACAATGATAATTTAATTGGAACGTAAACAAAAGTTTGGGGGGGGGGTTTAAGCGAACAAAACCCCCATAAAATTTTTATGGGGTGCACAAATTTCAATATAATTTTTTTTCGAATATGTTACTATCATAAGAATTTCACATGTCCGTTTTCATTAAGAAACCTCAAACAGTTTTCGATATATTTAAAAAAGTCGATTTTTATTTTGTAACTTCAAAGGGCTGTAACTTTTTTTAGGTGCACATTTGTACTAAGGTAAGTTAGGTTCAATAGAACTATTTTTGGTCCCAGAATATGTGATTTAATTTATGACCTGTATTTTTGTTACACCCTGTATATTATAAATAAAGTTTGAGAGTTGTCTATCAATTTTCAATTTTTTTAATGTTCTGTTAACCGTCTTTTCTATTATCCGTCATACTCTTGGTCCGGTGCCCTGACGGATAATCGAGGTTCCCCTTATTCCCAATTGTTCCGTTTGATGAAATTAAATGTACATTGTCCGATATTATCACATCGACACAGGAATTAAGCACCGACAGTATATCACTAGTGGACATTGTGATGAAAATTTTGCGAAAAAAATCCTGGTAAACTAGTTCACTCAAGCTAGATGGTTGACAATGGCTAACCGGATGAGATTACTTATATGTCTCAAGCCAAACTCTGTCAGAAAACCTAATTAGACTAATCACAGTTGTTATTTTAACGTTCTATGCTCCTATGTGGTTCAGGATCAAGACCGGGCCAATTTGTATTTTTGGTGCCAAACATTTTTATATGATACGATAAAACTATAGCGCTATTTGCCAAACCACTGGAAGAATGTTATTAACCCAGTCATGCAGAGAAATGGATTCTTTGTACATTCAGAAAATCTACTACTAGAAATGTTAGCCGACAACAGACAGTAGGCTACCTACGTCTGAGAACTTGCACTCTGCAGAATATTGAAGATTATAGAGACACCAGACATCGGAGCCTTACTTTTTTTTCCAAGAACCTACTTTAAATATGGATGCTGATGATTAAATCGATATTATAGATTGGAAAAACAAGATAGAACCTCCACCTACGAAGAATTTAAGTATCGAAATGATGTCTCAGGCCATCATAGAGCCACTGATTGTAGAAAATAAAATCCTAAGAAATATTGGAAAAATTCCGTGTCACACATAATCCACTGGAAGGTGTCTCAAATTAGTTACAGAAGCAAGTGCTGGCATCTGTGTACCACAAAGGAGAGACGGATTCATTAAGAATAAGCTCAAATCATGCCTTTTGATGTCTAAATTTGATACTAAGAAAGATTATCGTTCACAATGAGTTTTTATATTATTCTTCAATTTGTAAGCATATTTTTTTTATTTTGTATTGACTATTTTTCTTTTATTTCTTCATATTGTAGTCCTAATAGCTTAAATAAATGAATAAAAACATCATCGTGTACTCTAGTTGACTCTATTGAATTATTTTTAGAAAACATTTTCTTTATAAAATTCCAAAATTTCAGTCACAATGGGGCACTCTTCAGAGTGAAAATAAGAAAAAATGTCACATCTAAGTTTTTCATTCGAAAATGGAAGACGCATCAATTCCGCAACCCGCGAAAAAGAAATCCGAAAAAAATAAATTTAAGCTCCACCCTAATGTTCATTAAAAATAAGTAAATGGTATTCACAATATAGGTATTATCAAGTTTATCTTCTTCTCGTCTAGCTTCAAATAAAGTCGTCTCAGTTAAAACGAAACTTGAAACATGTAACTGTCAAAGATGCTAGAAGTCGAAATTATAATTTTTAGTATTGGGTATAAAGGAGAACTTTAAAATGTGAAGAGAAAATGAATTTTTTTCTTACAGTTATAACTTACATGAGCTCATAAAAATAAGTATCCTACTAGATTAATGACTATTTTTTCGAGATGCTTAAAACTGTACCGGAAGCAGGCATTATACATAAATTGATTTCCGGGACAGTCCTTGAAGTCATCATTAGACGTATAGGAATGCCGGCCAGACCCGGAATTCAGTAAATGTCCCTGAAGTCATCGTTAGGTCGCTTAGAATGTCCCGGGACTCATCGCTTGATATATATATATATATATATATATATATATATATTACAAAATATGCATAAGATGGAATGCAACCACAGACACGTGTTTCTGACTTATTAGTCGTCATCAGTATGGTATAGCCAAACAGGAGCAACGCAACCAATTTGTGGCTGTAATGTTAGAAGACCCTCAGGATTCGAGAGCAACAACTAACACATCCACGGAGGAAGCTACAGCTACCTGAGGAAAGTAATGCCAAACGTTTAAAACGTTTTAAAATCAAACAAGGAGAGGTTAACGCGAGTTAATAGATATCGGCATGGCTCGCAACAATGAAATTACAAAATATGCATAAGATGGAATGCAACCACAGACACGTGTTTCTGACTTATTAGTCGTCATCAGTATGGTATAGCCAAACAGGAGCAACGCAACCAATTTGTGGCTGTAATGTTAGAAGACCCTCAGGATTCGAGAGCAACAACTAACACATCCACGGAGGAAGCTACAGCTACCTGAGGAAAGTAATGCCAAACGTTTAAAACGTTTTAAAATCAAACAAGGAGAGGTTAACGCGAGTTAATAGATATCGGCATGGCTCGCAACAATGAAATTACAAAATATGCATAAGATGGAATGCAACCACAGACACGTGTTTCTGACTTATTAGTCGTCATCAGTATGGTATAGCCAAACAGGAGCAACGCAACCAATTTGTGGCTGTAATGTTAGAAGACCCTCAGGATTCGAGAGCAACAACTAACACATCCACGGAGGAAGCTACAGCTACCTGAGGAAAGTAATGCCAAACGTTTAAAACGTTTTAAAATCAAACAAGGAGAGGTTAACGCGAGTTAATAGATATCGGGGTCTTCTAACATTACAGCCACAAATTGGTTGCGTTGCTCCTGTTTGGCTATACCATACTGATGACGACTAATAAGTCAGAAACACGTGTCTGTGGTTGCATTCCATCTTATGCATATTTTGTAATTTCATTGTTGCGAGCCATGCCGATATCTATTAACTCGCGTTAACCTCTCCTTGTTTGATTTTAAAACGTTTTAAACGTTTGGCATTACTTTCCTCAGGTAGCTGTAGCTTCCTCCGTGGATGTGTTAGTTGTTGCTCTCGAATCCTGAGGGTCTTCTAACATTACAGCCACAAATTGGTTGCGTTGCTCCTGTTTGGCTATACCATACTGATGACGACTAATAAGTCAGAAACACGTGTCTGTGGTTGCATTCCATCTTATGCATATTTTGTAATTTCATTGTTGCGAGCCATGCCGATATCTATTAACTCGCGTTAACCTCTCCTTGTTTGATTTTAAAACGTTTTAAACGTTTGGCATTACTTTCCTCAGGTAGCTGTAGCTTCCTCCGTGGATGTGTTAGTTGTTGCTCTCGAATCCTGAGGGTCTTCTAACATTACAGCCACAAATTGGTTGCGTTGCTCCTGTTTGGCTATACCATACTGATGACGACTAATAAGTCAGAAACACGTGTCTGTGGTTGCATTCCATCTTATGCATATTTTGTAATTTCATTGTTGCGAGCCATGCCGATATCTATTAACTCGCGTTAACCTCTCCTTGTTTGATTTTAAAACGTTTTAAACGTTTGGCATTACTTTCCTCAGGTAGCTGT
The DNA here is from genome assembly GCF_917563875.1 of Diabrotica virgifera virgifera. NCBI lineage: Eukaryota > Metazoa > Arthropoda > Insecta > Coleoptera > Chrysomelidae > Diabrotica > Diabrotica virgifera. The sequence goes on from NC_065444.1 coordinate 71,845,371, forward strand.
AGCTTCCTCCGTGGATGTGTTAGTTGTTGCTCTCGAATCCTGAGGGTCTTCTAACATTACAGCCACAAATTGGTTGCGTTGCTCCTGTTTGGCTATACCATACTGATGACGACTAATAAGTCAGAAACACGTGTCTGTGGTTGCATTCCATCTTATGCATATTTTGTAATTTCATTGTTGCGAGCCATGCCGATATCTATTAACTCGCGTTAACCTCTCCTTGTTATATATATATATATATATATATATATATATATATATATATATATATATATATATATATATATATATATATATATGGCTCACAAATGATAGGAAGCCCGCTACAACCTGCCGATGAATGGAAGCCCGCGGTTTACGGGGTAAGGGGATTGTAGCACTGTCTTATTCCTACAGTCTTACGAAGCCCACTCGTATAAACGCGTTCACAGTGTATATGGATTACGCATTATACGAAGCCCGACGATGTTGCCATGTTTTAATTTACGTTTAAATAATACGACTGTTCTACGAGATCCTTATATGTGTATATAAGTCGTCATATTGCCTGTTATAAGAAGCCCAATTCTATTCAGCAATCTATACGAAGCATTTTAGAAGAGTCAAGATAGAACGAAAAGATGCATTGTTTCGGAGCAATTCAAACAAGATTATCTTTTTCTAAAACTTTTTTTGTTAGTTTATATACATGTTAAAGTAAAAAGTTCTACTCACAGATTTTGCCGCTAATTGTTTATTATTTGTTTAAACAATAACAATAATTGTTTTGTACAGTGTGTCCAATTAACACGTTGACGGACACTGCGTCAAATGTATAAGCAAGTGTTGTGACACTATATGTATTTTGCAAAGTAGAATAGGGAAAAATGCAACGTATATAGACGTTGTGTCACATTACATCAATGGAAATTAGACGACTATAGACGTTCTGTTCGTCAACGTGAAAAGTTGTGCATGGTCTAAATTAAAAATAGAACCATCAGTTCATTTTTTTAAGCCATATACGAATATGGATAATATGAATTTTACTCAAGAGTAAAGTAGCTTTATTATTCAAAATATTAAAAATTGTTGTAATGAAAAGTTGTTTGGAATTAAGAACTATATTCTAATATGCCATTTCATCTTTCTAATTAAAAAAAAGTTGAATTTTTTTAATTATGGATATACAACATTATTTTCAGTTATTTCAATTATGATAACTCTTTTATTATAGACCAGTAAGGATCTGTGAAAAAACGTCTATTTTTGGATGTGAAAGGTGGCATTCGAATTTTTGCAGATAAAGTAAGGTGTAACTTCGTTAATAATAATTTACTTATGCTCCTTCTCAAATATGTCCGGAACATTAATAAAAAAAATAAAATATTTAAAAATTCGAAAAACGTCGATTTTTTTCTGTTTCTTTGCTTATAACTTTAAAACGATTCGTTTTGGAACAAAGTCGTAGAGAAATAAAATAAATATAATTGAATTTTGTATGATATCGGACTGGTCAAAAATGTCTTAACTTATAACTTTTTCTGCAATATAGCAATAAATACAAAATAAGGGGGCAAAATATGCCTGTTGTTATTCAATGTTTTTAACCACTTCGGTGGTACTTAGAACCTTAGTAATTCACTTAGGAAATTCTTTGTAACATACTTAAACCGTGTACCAAATTTCATTAAAATCGACCTAATAGATTTTGCATAATAAATTTGCAATTTAAATGTTTTTAAAAAAGTTCAAATTTTTTAAAATCTTTCTGAACAAAAAGTAGACCATTTAGAAGTTGTCTAATTTTTTTACATATAAAGAGGTGCTTTACCTATCTAATACAGTTTACAGAATTAAAATCGGATTATTTAAGGGGCCTCAGCAATGTTTTAAAGTTATAAATAATTTTTTGGCTTATAAACAAATAGCTTTGTTTAATAATAAACACTTAATTTTTAGCAATGCAAATAATTAAAACCGGTATAATTTGATTTAAACTTTCAAATTATGTCAGCAGAATTGCTATTTTATTTTTTAATCAAAATTATTCGCGTTCAAAAATTGCACTTTTTCGATTTTTTGAAAGTTCCACTGCGTTTATCTCGAAAACTATGCATCCTACGAAAAAACTTGTAAGAACATTTTTTGCTTAGACTTACCCAAGAAATATAAAAAAATGTTTTATTTTGTGAAAAATCGATGTTATGTAATTCCTCAAGTTCTTTGTTTATAACAATTTTATTGACATCCGGATCAACTGTTACCCAAAAAAATCGTGTTCCACGGGTCAAAAAATACATAAAAATCTTGGGTAAGTCCATCTAAATAAAGGAGCGCGCAGCACCCCCTCCTGGCCACAGGACTAATTTGTTTATAAGCCAAAAAATTGTTTATAATTTTAAAATATTGCTGAGGCTGCTTAAACAATCCGATTTTAATTCTGTAAAGTGCATTAGATAGGTGGAGTGCCTCTTTATATGTAAAAAAATTGACAAATCTTTGTATATACCAGTTTTTGTTGTGCAAGATTTTAAAAAATTTAAATTTTTTAAAAAAAGTTTAGATTGCAAAATTATTATTCAAAATCTAGTAAGTCAATTTTAATGAAAATTGGTGTACGGTTTTAGCACATTACAAACATTTTCTAAGCGAATTAGGAAGGTTCCAAGTGTAACCTAAGTGATGGAAAATAATTGAATAAGAACAGGCTTGTTTTGCCCCCTTATTTTATATTTATTGCTATTTTGCAGCAAGGGTGATTAATTAAGAGATTTTTAACCAATCGCATTTGATAGAAAATTTAATTACCTTTGTTTTATTCCTATACGACTTTGTTCCAAAATGAATCGTTTTAAAGTTATAAGCAAAAAAACTTGAAAAAAAAAAACGAAATTTTTTGAAATTTTTAAATATTTTATTTTTTTTATTAATGTTCCGGGCATATTTGAGACGGAGCATTAATCAATTATTATTAACGAAGTTATCACCTAACTTTATCCGCAAAAATCTGAATGCCACCTCTCACCTCCATCTAAAAACAGATCCTTACTGGTCTATTATTAATTATACGAAAAAAAGTTATCCTTTGTAAAAAGTTCTGCATGGCCAAAGACCTTAAATACAACCATCTTATATCAATTTTGATTAATTTTATACGAGGTATGTCAAAAAGATAAATTTCGATCAAGAATAAAGTACCTTTATAGTTCAGAATATTTCAATGAGAAGGATGGAATATTGGAAGATGGTTTTTAGTGTTGTTCTGAAGCTATTTTCTTGTGGCATTTTTATAATTATTTTGATTGGGAAATAAGCCACAATTAAATTGAAAAAATAATTTTATTAACGTTTCGACGCCCAAATCGGATGTCTTTGTCAAAATACAAAATATTACCGAGTAAATATTAGTAATATTTTATATTTTGACAACGACATCCGATTTGGGCGTCGAAACGCGAATAAAATTCCCAACCTAGCGACCCGGCATTGGTCGCTAGGTAGATTGTTACGCGAGTGGTCGCGCGTGAGATTTTCTCTCACATATCCAAATTTTACCTTTTTTTACAAAATAAAGTTTTTAAAACAGTTTTTAAACTTTTTTTATTAACTAATAATAAGAAAAAAAGAATGTAACATAATATAGATAATAATATAATAAAATAAAAAGAAATAATCGGAATTAAACCAATATTAATCAATCTCCGTATCTTGATAATTTACGGCACAGCACACAAATATAACAAGAATGCTCTGGAAAAATTGATTGATGACAATTACAATTTTTTTTTACATTATTTTAGGTTTTAAGTGCCAAAATAAAATTAATTTTTATGTACAGTTCGTAACGCGGGTGGTCGCTTGATGAGAGAATGTCTCACTTGAAGCGCGCTGACTCAACAATTGGGTGATATTAGGTCAACTGAGTCACTATCTAAGCGGACGATTCTATTAGATTGTCGAGGGAGGATAGTTAGGAGACTAGAAGGAACTACAGATCTTATAATTTCCCAGAAAAAAAATTCTGTGCAATTTTCTGAAACCGTGAGAGAAAATCTCATATAGCGACCACTGGCGGGTTAATGATGGTTTTTAGTTCTAAACAACTTTACATAAGCACAATTTTCAATATTGTGAAAAATAAGGGTATATTATTTAAGTACTCTTGGGAAAATTCATATTTTTTTTATATACCTCGTATAAAATTGACAAAATTTGATATTAGACGGTTGTATTTTAGGTTTTAGACCCTGTAGAACATTTTATAAAGAATAACTGTTTTTCGTAAAATGAATAATAAAAGAGTTTTCCACCTACCTCTACCGAAAGTATACTTTTCGGGACCTGATTGTAGGGAGCAAAGTTGTACTTTTCCTCCCTAGGGAAGAAAAGTAAAAGTGACATCATGGTATTTCATTCATAAAAATATAACTTTTTGACGCCCTGTACAATATCTATTTTCTATTACGTAAGTTTGTATACATTTTAACGTTTATTTATAAAACACTCTGTATTTCACAGAATGGTAAAAAACTGTAAGCTGTTATTTTGATTTAACAATGTTTACATTTTTATTTTGACTTATATTTGACAGTTGACAGTTATATTGTACGTACTTATTAGTTTTAGTTCTAATAAATTTTGTTGGTTAGTTACATAAATAAATTAAGTAAACATGAAAAAATGACTTGTTATTTGAGGAAGGTGGAAAAACCATATGTATAACATGGGAGTAAAGTGCCTTTTCCTCCCTTGAATGATTACTGCCCTCCGCTACGCGTCGGGCAGTAAACTTCATTCTCGGGAGGAAAAAAAGCACTTTCCTCCCTTGTTATACAAATATCTATATGTATCATAATTGAAATAAACAACTAAAAATAATGTTGATTAGAAAAATTTTCAAATTTTTTTTTGCCATTAGAAGGATGAAATTGCATATCAGAATATAGTTCTTAATTCCAAATAATCATGTTAAATTATATAATTTAAAATAATTTTAAAAATATCGTTGAATTTTGTTTCTATTTTGTTTTTGATTATGCTGAATCCGAATATGGCATTACAATTTGAAAATGCTTATAAAGAAGCTCTTCTACACTATGTCTGCGTACCAGAACCTGCGAACCATATTTGAAACATTTTTATTAGAAATTTTACGAAAAAAAGTTTATTCTTCATAAATTGCTCTGCATAGTCTAAAATCTAAAACCCAATCATCAGATATCAAGTTTTATCAAGAATAACTTTTTTCGTAAAACTGGTAATAAAAAAGTTATTAATAGGTTCGAAGTTACGCAGACATAATGTTTAAGAGCTAAACATATTTTTGTTGAAAATTTATTATTGTTCAAGCTTATTATTAAATTTATTTTAGGTAAGTTTTAGAGAAAACATTTTTGATCACTTTTTATAAACAATTTTTTAGTTGGTAATTTTCGGTTTTTGTATTAGGTACATTTTTGTTATCTTTCTTAATTTTTGTCAAAAAGGAATAGTTTCATTCATAGTTTCATAGTTTCATTTCTAAAATAAAATTATTGAGTAAATTTTAAAAAATACATCAATTGCTTTAAAAAATCACCTATAAAATTGTAAAAAATCTTTTCAAACTTGAGTAATACCGTTTTAAAGTGCTGGTAATTCTGTAAACTACGTTTTTACTTAAAACTTACGTAAAAGGTTTCAAAAATTGCATTTTTGCGTCATATCATTTGAATTAAATTTTTGGCATTTTTTTGAATGAAACATTGTTTAGTAAGATGTTTGGAAGGTAAGTTGTGCAAATTTGAGAGCTTTATAAGAAAAATTTTATTAGTTACACATTTTTAAATAATGTTTAAACAAAATTCAGCCCACACCGTACTTATGCCCATACATTTTATTTCTTTTTATTATAACCATAAGATAGCTTAATTGTTCTTCTTTCCAATTAAGTTATCCTTTCTTGTTCCTTCTCTTAATTTTCTTCTTTCTTGTCCAATTTGTAAAATTTTATTTGATCCATTAATTAGAGAAATACACTGAAATAACTCAGCCGTGCACTTCGCTAGTTTACAGTGCGCCAATGTTTGTGAGAAGGGTGACTTTAGCGTTATAAATAAAAAATTATAGAAGCTACAGATTTAATTTTATAAAAATTTTAATCTTACATTTAGGTTTTTTTCAATAGTCTGAATTTTTCAATAGTCAAGTCAGTTTTTTTCTAAAATTTATATTTTCGGGGTTATTTAAAGAAACATCTAATTTCGCAGTTCATTTGTTTAATAAAAAATTAAGTGCCCACTTCTAGAGTAGAACTTTTTAATATGTTGTTTATTAAACATTTCTTAGGGCCATCGGTACATAATTCGCAAATATTTTAAGGCTATCCCTACTTTTTCTGTCTTTACACGGCAAATTACGTGTAGTAAAATTGTCACTGGTATGGATATGTAAACTTTACTTGACAATTTCATCATTAACTGTAAAGATGGCTTTTGAATGTTCTTGGATAACTTTTACTAGTATAATTAATTGCCTTAATTGTTAATTCAGTTAATTAATATGATTATTTCATATTTCCGACCAATAGAAAGCTACAGAAATACAAATTAAATTGATCATTTTTGATAATATCCCATCGTCAAGTATATTATTTTTTCAGTTTTTCATAATCTATATTTCTGCTCGGAATATTTTTTCGATAAAATACTTTTTGAGTTATTTGCGAAAAACCGTCTAACAACGTGGTTCTTTTGTTGAAAAATGAACATATTCACTCGCAAATAACTCGAAAAGTATTGACTTAGTGAAAAAACTTTATAGAACAAAAGTTGCTTAGAATTAGTCAGTTTATCCATTTTCGGACTTATTTTGGACCTATATTTTTTCACCCCCGATAAGGGGTGAAACTCACCCCCAGGTCAAAAGTACATATCGGTACTATATCACTTTTTTCCTTAACTTATTAGCTATGTGAATGCCAAATTTCATGTCAACCCAAGCGGTTGTTTAAAATTCACAGGTTTTGCAATATTTTAACGTGAGTGAATGATCTAAATAAATCTATTTGTAGGGGTAATTTATAAAGGTTGAAAATATTAAATACTTAATAAACTAAATTGCAAACATAAAATAAAGTTTAGATCACTACAAAATACATTATTACTAAATTTAAAGTTTCAAAATATATTTTAAACAAATTCTTATTTAGAGGGTAGTGTTTAAGGGTTTAAAAATAGTTATGAACTATAAGATACATTTCAGTATGAGAAACAATCAAATTCCTATATTTAACATACTATTTAACGTACCTACACATAATTTAGATTTAAATAACGCTTATATCGGCTGTTTTTAATTTTTGGTAAAAAAGGGTAGTTTTCAACCCTTAAAAATAAAAAGCACATATTGTAGTCATATCACTTTTGAAGAGAAGGATAAGATGAGCTTATTTGCAAAATTTCTTCTAAATTGTAGCGGTTCTTTAGAATTTAGAGGTCTTGAAATATTTTACCGTTAACGAACGGACTAATTATAAGGTTTTTTTCAATAGTCTGAATTTTTCAATAGTCAAGTCAGTTTTTTTCTAAAATTTATATTTTCGGGGTTATTTAAAGAAACATCCAATTTCGCAGTTCATTTGTTTAATAAAAAATTAAGTGCCCACTTCTAGAGTAGAACTTTTTAATATGTTGTTTATTAAATATTTCTTAGGGCCATCGGTACATAATTCGCAAATATTTTAAGGCTATCCCTACTTTTTCTGTCTTTACACGACAAATTACGTGTAGTAAAATTGTCACTGGTATGAATATGTAAACTTTACTTGACAATTTCATCATTAACTGTAAAGATGGCTTTTGAATGTTATTGGATAACTTTTACTAGTATAATTAATTGCCTTAATTGTTAATTCAGTTAATTAATATGATTATTTCATATTTCCGACAAATAGAAAACTACAGAAATACAAATTAAATTGATCATTTTTGATAATATCCCATCGTCAAGTATATTACGTCAGATGCCCTTCGTTGCTGTGAAAAAATACATTCAGTGACATTAATGACAATTACTGTTTTAAAACTTATAAAAGTGATGACTTTCAATCGTCAAATATTTATAACAACTGTGTGTTTAATTGTACTAATTTGTACTTACATAAATAAATTACAATAAAATTTTGGTTTTAAACAGTTTTATTCATGAAATAATCGCAGCAAATTGCAGCTCGATCTCTGAAATTATTATCGAATTGTTTCCCTCGTGCCACTTGACGTAATTTCACTCCCCTTCGGGTCGTGAAATTAATACTGTCAAAGTGTCACTCGGGAAAAATTCGATAATTTCAGAGCTCTTGTGCAATTACTACTGATAATTTTTTCACTACTTATGTATTCAGTAATAATTTATCTACTGTACAACAAAAGCTAATAATCAATCGAGAAAAGAGGAAAAGTGATAAAGTGATTTTTTAATACTTATATTGTTACTATGAAACGCTTACAATTTTGAACATCTGTAACAACACAATACTTGGATCACTGAATATATCCTGGTGTATTCTCTGCTTTGGATCTTCCATAAATAATAAACAATAAATAACTTTTTATTAAGTTCACGTCTTAAATCAATTATTTATTAAACACATTATCAATATTATTTAATCAACAACTGAAAATATTCCCAATGCCAGGTCAAATATTTAAAATTGTCACTGTCTGACTGACAATATGCTGGCAATATTCTATTTACTACTGACAAAGATTTGGAAAATATTACCACGGACATTGTGTTCATTTTTTTTCAAATCCTGAAAAAAAAAACAATAAATATTTTTGAAAAATTTAAACGCAAAATGAAAGACTAAATTATTACCGAGGGCCGAAAGTCTCTTACAATAAATAAAAAGTTTATTTTGAATGAGATATTTTGAAATTAAAAGTCACACTAAATTTTCTTTTAGTTTTTTAGCCCTGTAACTTATTAAAATAAACATTATAGAAGTTCTCAGGGACTTTCGGCCCTCGCTAATAACGTAATCTCTTATTCTGAGTTTAAAATTTTCAAAAATAATTATTAGTTTTCTCAGAATTCGAAAAAAAAAAAATTAATTCCATTTGAGTAGCATTTCAGCAGAAACTACGTACCCATCCCCTTAATGAAATTAAAAAACATCTATATTGTTTGATTTTTTCCGAAGGGAAAATCTATATGCATTTGTATTAAATATTTTGTATTTGTATTAAATGAGGCGCTCAGAGCAACAGTGGCACAGTCCACAAATTGAGCATTTTTAGATTAATACATCAATAAAAGCAGAAAAATTGGATATATGGTTCAACAGTGGTCTACACAATCTAGCTCTATATTTGGCAAGATGGCACTACATAATGTATTGTTGCCTTGACAAATACTAAAAATACGAATGAAACAGTGGCCTAACCCTCAATTGTGTGGCTCAGACCCATCAAACAAGTATTCATCGTATCAGAATCAGAATAATACGCATAATTCATAAGAATGACTATTTTTAATTTTATAAAGTAATATTTAATAATAATAACTTTAACCCCGTCCTTGACTGAGTGGTAAGAGCGCCTACCTTTGGATCGAAAAATCCGAATGGTTGTGAGTTCGAATCTCACCAGGGTCAGAAATGTTTCATTTATTATAAATTAATAAATGAAAATAGTTTCTGTCCTTGTGGGATCGGTACTCACCGGAGGGACCGCAGACGTTCGGATACAGTTAGCGTCTCTTTGCAAAGACAATGACGTCAACTTTGCAAAGTAACAAGACACTTACTCAACACACACACACACACACTACACATTACACTAGGTACCTAACTGTTAAAAATTACCGTACCTACCATGCCAATGGCCATTAGTTGTCGAGGCATTAACCTTTTTTAAATAAAAAAAAACAATAATTTAATTTGTCATATTAATTTCCTATTTGGTAGCAAATTTTGTGGCTTATTACAAACTAAAATAGTAAATTAGTAATACAAAGTATTAATTTGTATTAATTGTATCAATTAAAATAAATAATTCTTTTGCGATTCAATTTTTAAATCTTTTTTCTGTCGGTATCTTACTGTGTACAGGTAATGCTAAGAATAACCATAATCTGTTCTCGGGAGTCTTAGTACACAAGATTAATGACGATGAACGACCCAAAAATACGAAAAATGTGCATTGCCAGGTAATAATAAAAATGTTTACAAGCTAATAGTACTTTGAGGAATACGCAAAAACGTTGCCAAATTTCAGGGCTTCTTATAATCGGTAGCTCAATGTGGGCTTCCTAACGCTGCTGAACTTCTACAGAGTATATACTTTTTTTCGCAGCGCAAACTGGTGGTAGATACCCTGAACTACGAGTGTATGTTTTGATAATAATTCCAGGCATAAGCAGCCCGGGCTTCGTATTGTTAATCATGATTTCAGAGCTACCTATGGTACATTTCTAAAATTTGTCCGAATATATATGAAGCCCAAGCGTATTCACATGTTCTGAGCTTGGTTAAAATATCTAGAGATGGTGTAAAGTACGTTTTTTGGGGAAATAACATTAAAGAATTACGAAGCCCGAATCCGGGCTTCGTAAGGAGGTGTCGGGCTTCGTATGACCGGTGCGATATAGCGTTTTTGGCTTCCTAAAGTCGGAATCCATATATATATATATATATATATATATATATATATATATATATATATATATATAAATAATATTAATAATAATAATAATATTATATATAATATATATATAATAATCCGGAACATACAAAAGAAAATCCTTATGTAGACTGCGAAGTTTGTTTATTGTGGCAAAACCATATCTTCAAGGCAAATGAAGCTCGTTCAGCCTACCAGCTAGACAAAGAGTATTTAAAGGACAAAACTGTGTAGGCCTACCTATTTTTCGGGAGATCTTCAAAAAGTTATCATGCTCCCCAGATTGGATATGTTTAAAAAGGCGATATTTTGTCCAAGAGTCATAGTATTTAATCAGAGTTTTGTTCCGATTGGCACAAAACAGAAAAAAGTTATACCAATTGCCCTATTTTGGCATGAAGGCCTCGCAGGAAGGCAAAAAGGAGACATAGTGACCATGTATTACAATTTCTTTTCAGAAATGAGAGATTATGAACATGTTGTGTTATGGGTAGACAACTGTTCGCCACAAAATAAAAATTGGAGGTTATTTACTTTCTTAATTTACATTGTTAACTCACCAGAGGCCTCTATTAACGAGATTGTTATTAAATACTTTGAACCTGGGCATACGTTTATGTCTGCGGACAATTTTCATCATCAAGTAGAAGCTTCTATGAAAAAAAAATCCAAAGATATATGATTTTAAAGATTTTGTTGATGTTGTCCAAAAAGCTAATTCCAGCAAAGTAAAAGTTATTACACCTGAAAATTTTTATGAGTGGGATGATCATTCTTCAATTTATAAATTAAAGAAACAACAACCTCGCAAATTCGAGCAATTTAAGAGGAAAAAAACTCAAGTTGAAGAACTTGAGCTAATTTTTTTGAAAAAGAGAACTTAAAAAATGGAGAGCTTTTTACCAAAAAGAATAAACCAATAAGAGGTATCACTGAAGAAAGAAAGGCCAATATTATTAAAACCTTATCTTCCTTAATGCCAGCAAATAGGCTTCCATTTTGGGAACATTTGCAAGTTAATAACAAAGCCACTGATTCGCTAAGCAACGTACAAGATTAATAAATATCCGTTCTGGTTATTTGCAAAATAATTATTCAATTTTATTTTCAGTATTTTATAAATAAAACTGTTCAAACCAAAATTTTATTGTAATTTATTTATGTAAGTACAAATTAGTATTCTTTTTCTCATGATCCTCTTTCAGTGCGTCACAGTTTTTCGATTTCTTTCTAACGCATTAAATTGTATGTGACAGAAAAAAGGCACGTCCGTGATTACAGATATTTACAACATTTATTCTAGTTATTCTAGTTGTCGATAGATGGGGCCATAATAAAAAAAAAATAATTTTTTTTTAATTAGATAATAATATTACAAATATAATTTGTATAATTTATGACTATACAAATCAAAGAAAATACCATTTTATAAATGCAAGAAACACATTTGATTTGTTTTTATTCCAAATTGAAAATAAAATGTGACAACTGTCAGATTTATTAAAATGTCATGTTAGAATAAATGTCATAAATGTGTATTATCACGGACTTACCCTTTTTCCTATCATTTGTTACGCACTGACAAATGCTCATGAAAAGGACAATACAATTAAATACACAGTTGTTATAAATATTTGACGGTTTGAAAGTCATCACTTTTATAATTTTTAAAACATTAATTGTCATTAATGTCACTGAATGTATTATTTCGTAACAACGAAGGGCATCTGACGTAATATACTTAACGACGGGATATTATCAAAAATTATCAGTAGTAATTGCACAAGAGCTCTAAAATTCTATATTAATTTTAGAGATCGAGTGCAATTTGTTGCGACTATTTCATGAATAAAACTGTTCAAAACAAAAATTTTATTGTAATTTATTTATGTAAGTACAAATTAGAACAATTAAACAAACAGTTGTTATAAATATTAATTTGACGGTTGAAAGTCATTACCTACTTTTATAATTTTTAAAACATTAATTGTCATTAATGTCACTGAATGTATTTTTTCGTAGCAACGAAGGGCATCTGACGTAATATACTTGACGACGGGAAATTATCCAAAATTATCAGTAGTAATTGCACAAGAGCTCTAAAATTCTATATTAATTTTAGAGTTCGAGTGCAATTTGTTGCGATTATTTCATGAATAAAACTGTTCAAAACCAAAATTTTATTGTAATTTATATATGTAAGTACCAATTAGTGAAATTAAACACACAGTTGTTATAAATATGTATTTGACGGTTGAAAGTCATCACTTTTATAATTTTTAAAATATTTGTCATTAATGTCACTGAATGTATTTTTTCGTAGCAACGAAGGGCATCTGACGTAATATGCTTAACGACGGGAGATTATCAAAAAGTATTACCTTAATTTGCATGTCTGTAGCTTTCTATTGGTCAGAATCTCCTATGAATGAAATAATCAGTAGTAATTGCACAAGAGCTCTAAAATTATTGAATTTTTCCCGAGTGACACTTTGACAGTTTTAATTTCACGAGCCGAAGGCGAGTGAAATTATGTCAAAGTGTCACGAAGGCAAAAATTCTATATTAATTTTAGAGATCGAGTGCAATTTGTTGCGATTATTTCATGAATAAAACTGTTAAAAACGAAAATTTCATTGTAATTTATTTATGTAAGTAAAAATTAGTACAATTAAACACACAGTTGTTATAAATATTTTACGGTTGAAAGTCATCACTTTTATAAATTTTAAAACATTAATTGTCATTAATGTCACTGAATGTCTTTTTTCATAGCAACGAAGGGCATCTGACGTAATATACTTGACGACGGGAAGTTATCAAAAATTATCAATTTAATTTAGATTTCTGTAGCTTTCTATTGGTCAGAATCTCCTATGAATGAAATAATCGGGTATAATATCACAAGAGAGTGAGAATAAATTGAAAGTTATGCGACAGTTTTTCGAATATTCGTTGTCTGGCAATAGACACGAGAGCCCGCAGGGCTCGAGTGGCTATTGCCTAATGACAACAAATTTGAGTAAAAATAAAGCATTATTTTCTTATTTATTCTTACTGTCGTGTGATATTCGTAAGATTATTTTTTAATACGTATATTATGGATATTTTCTTAAATGTGACAGTTGTAAGAACTAGGAACTGGTTGCCATTAAACAGAAACAATCTACTTTAAATAATTCTATCGGTAATTTTCTACAGTAGATAATTCTCAGTATAATTTTAATCTGATTGGACAGAATTAAACACGTGATCAAATATCTTACTATAAGATTGGAAGTTAAAATCATTAAAAAAAGAATGTGTGTGTACTTTGTACGCACGTAAGAAGTTATACTTCTATTATATGATTATATGATTATAAACGAAATTAATATACTTTTTATTTATATTTTATTTAAATATTAAATTAATTTATACTTACTACTTCTCAAACATTTTTATTAAAACAGTGCCAAAAAACACATTAAAAATGCCACAAATGGTTTCTGAACATTAATTGTCGGAAAAATTTTTAACTAAATACGTATTTTCTGAAAATAAAATTATATAATAAATATACTTACAATCATAAAATGTATAAAAAAAAAATAAAAAAATAAGAGTTTCTATTGGGATTCGAACCAACTTACCACGCGGCTGGTATTTGCGTTGTATTGGGATACACCCGCATTAAAACTTCGCCACAGAGACAGCTTGTCATTATGTGCGAAGATCGTCTAACTAAACAGATTAACCTTTTGACATTTTTAACTTATGTAAATCAAATTATTTTGATTTTGAATTGAAATTATTTAGAATTGAAAAAATACAACAAAACATAGAGTAAGAAGACAATATATTAGGTGAATATTGATAGAAATTTTGATGGTAATCAAATTATGTAAATAAAAGTATTACATACTACTTATGTATTTTGGTAGGTTCAAGGTAGGTATCGGAGCCCGTATAACGACTAATAAATTTCGCAATCACTTGCGTCGTGCAAAGTGGCTATGTTCAAATATCATAACAAAATTTGATCAACTATTTATAAAACACTTACCAGTGAAAGATTCTTTAGCTTTGAATAATCGAGATCTGCGGCACTCATACTAGGCACAGTTTGATGAGCTTTCACATTGGCATGCAACAATCATCTCTTCTATGTAAATAAGTCCAAAAATATAATATGAAAACTATTTAAAAAGGCAGTATAACCATTAACTAACTTTTTGTTTGTTGTTTCTCTTCCTACAAATTTTAAAACGCAACAAGCATACATTATAACCAAACCATACACAGTCCCACAGCTGTGCCACAGCTGCCATATTGGATAATTTTTGTCATGTCATTTGAACATCCAATCAGAACAAAGTTATAATGCGCATGCGCCCGGTCGCTAGGTTTTCCCATATAAAATTTCACCGTCATTACGCCCGTAAAGAAGTATAACTTCAAAAATAATCATTTACATTTTTATTTTTGTAGCTTTCTATTGGTCAGAATCTCCTATGAATGAAATAATCAAATTTATTTCTTTAGTATACTGACGTTACCTACATGTTTTTTTTTCTTTAATGAACATGAATAAACAAGTTATGTGTACTCGTTTACATTTTTTTCTCCTCCTGCTTTATATCTATAAATATAACAATTATGATTTTTCATAACTTAAAAGTGGTATCTTCACTGGCAATACGTTACCACTGTTAATAATATAAATAATTCTTGACCTGAAAGTGGTATCGACCATTTTTTAAATAAAAACCAAAGATTACTCCTTTTTTTATTCAGTAAGTTTAAATCTACCTATTACTAAATAAAATGCATCATAGTATCACACAATATAAATTTACATGGGTTCGGAATGTGCTTACAACTTTAAACGCTTTTTTCTCAGTTTCATAATTCTGGCAGATACCACTTTTAAGCAAAGCACGGCAGTATAGGTACTTTTATTTTATTAAATTTAATTTATAGAACTAAATTAAAAATTATTATTTATTTCATATAGAAAACAAGCAATGGTCTTGGTAAGCCCTAGGGTTTCACCATGAACGGCGGTGATATAAAAACCGGAATTATATACATATTTATTCTCATCTTGCTAATACTCGTCGAGTAATATATCGCCTGAACTATTTCGGCGAATTTAAAACAGTACTTCCTGTTGCAACTCTAAATCCGGAAGTCCGAGGTCAAATTTCTCACCTCTAATTGTTATTTTATGTTTTAATAACGGAAGAGTTATGTTCGTGGACAGGCAGGCAGACAGGCATAAAACCGGAAGTATAATTTGTTCTCGTTTACCTAAGGCGCATCGAATAGTATATCGCTTCTACCATTTCGACGACTTTAAAACAGTACCTACTTCCGGTTGCAACTCTAAAACCGATAGTTTCATATATAACACCATTCTTCTACCTACAAAATACTTTATGTATCCACTCGAACGATTTCCACTCCAGAAATCGTTTTCAAAAAATTAAAGAAAAATCTTTTGAAGAAAATTATTCAATTTAAATTTGTACTCAAATCATAATGTGCATTTAATGATTTCGACAAATCCCAGTTAAGCAAACATACCTGGACCAACGAACACAGACCACAGTGAAAAGATGCATCAGTAATCATGAAACAAACATACATGAAAAAGAGAAAAATCTAAGAAGCAGCTCTCATCCTACTAAATGAAGAAAAATGTGAAGCAAATCCATCAGGAGGACGAACAGTCTTTGCTTGCCAATACTTAAAGAAGAAGTGAACAACAAGAACATACCAACAATAGAGGATAGAAAAATGTGAAACACATGTATCTATCATACACTATACATATGAAACACATAATACATAAAACACAATTTAACTTTTTACCCCAAAAACTCATTTTTACTAGCACTCCCAAACACAGAATCACATAACACCCAGAATTATTGCACAAATACATACACAGAAAAATCAGAATTTGATATATCAAAGGGCAAAAAACATCCATCCTCATATTTTTCCAGCCAGAGCTGGCTTTTACCTACAATCATCATAGGCAAGTACCTACTTTCAAACCTCAATTTTTTTTGACAGTGATATAACATAACCTCAACAACAACAACTGGTGGTTATACTGCAATCGCCAGTTAACTTGGCGACAGAATACGCACAACGTCACAGAGACTGATGACCATCCCCTAAGCCACTCTGCAATTTTGGGTTTGTGCGTCTCGCCAAGTTAACTGGCGATGACAGTACCATTGACGTATTAAGCGTAGACCTGGCATACTCACCAAAAAAGCGTAACGCGGAAACAGCATGGAAAAATTCGATGAGTGGTCTATCTATCTCTTTTAACCAAACGATCCCGCGCATGTGACAGACAAAGATGACTAGACCACTCAATCCTATGTCGGCGTTACACCTCGATGCACTGAGTGGCATATGACTAGCCCGGTCTATCCTTAACATGTCTCTGGGTTATACCATAGCCACCTTTACTTTACAAGCCATGAAGAGAAAAAGACAACGTCGCAATTGATGACGTCGGTAGTCTGACTTTCGGACTACCGCTTTCGAAACTACGATTTTAAAGTACAAATTCTGGTAAAATTTATAGTAGGTATTTTTTGAGTCGAACAAGAAAATATTATTAATTAGAAGTTTGTACAAAATAATATTAAAAGTAATTCCTTGTAAGTAACGTTTATTACACAAAAAAAAAACCAATAACAAGAATATAAACGGGATTCATTTTTTTCGAATCCTAAGAAAACTAATAAGTATTTTTCAAAAATTTAAACGCAGAATGAAAGACTACGTTAGGACCGAGGGCCGAAAGTCCCTGAAAACTTCTATGTTTATTTTAATAAGTTACAGGAGTGAAAAACTAAGAAAATTTAGTGTAATTTTTAGTTTCAAATATGTCATTAAAAAAACTTTTTATTCATTCTAAGGGACTTTCGGCCCTCGGTAATAAAGTAATCTTTGATACCGCGTTTAAATTTTTCAAAAATACTTATTAGTTTTCTCAGGATTCGAAAAAAATAATTACATTTAAAATACAGGCGTCAAAATTTTGCATTTTGTTCCTTTCTACTTAAAGTTTGTCGCACTTATTTAGAAACACGCTGAATTGATAAAGAACAAATCTAGTTGTTAAACAAAGCGAATTAATTAAAAAAACAGAATGTTAAGAAAACCGGAGTCTAAAGTTGGGTTTTAATTTCAGTATTTTATAAATGCCCGGTACACCATAAAAATTTAACTGGTTAGCAACAATATTATTACAGTGGTATTGTAAAAGAATTAGGCTATAACATATTAAAAAAATCACTTAAATCTGCCAACGAGTTTAGGAAATATAAGACATTAAAAATGACAAAATTTTTAAGTGAACGGATTTCTATATGCACGGAAGTTTATATAAAATATATTATATTGAACTAAAATCATCTTAATAACATACCTTTTAATGTTCTTTATAATTCGGAGCACGAAATATTGTAAAATATTTCAGTTTCTCTGTAAATACAATGAAAATTATTTAAAAACAAATGATAACTGTCAGAATTATTCGGTCTACCAATAGATGTTGCCAAATTTCAACTTCATGGCTTGTTAAGTAAAGGTGGCTATGGTTATACCCATTAACATACACATTTTTACACATACACATTTTTTCAATAAGTTTCTTTTTAATCTTTTGAAAACGAATTCCGAAGTGGAAATCGAAACGTCAAGTATTTTGTGGGTAGAAATGTAATTGTCATTTAACTAAACTGTGGCTAATCGCATATAAACATAACATTTTAACTTAAATATGACACAAGCCAACAGTTTCAGAACTTTAATATTTTTAAATCTTAAAACTTTTTATGCATTGATTCAAAATGTTTTTTTTTTTGTTTTTTGTTCCCGTACTAATATTGAAACGCTTCTGATTTGGCCTTGTATTTTCCGCCATTTATTTACAATTTGTTATATAAAAATCATTTAAAAATTTTCAGAGATATTAATAATGTTTTTTTTTTGTTTTTGTTCCCTTACTAATATTGAAACGCTTCTGATTTGGCCTTGTATTTTCCGCCATTTATTTGCAATTTTTTATATAAAAATCATTTAAAAATTTTCAGAGATATTAATAAAGTCATTACAATTCAATAGATAGGTATACAAATATAAAATTTTACGCTACGTTGGCATACTATAAAATAGAATGCAAAAAGTATTCCAGGTTTAATTTTAAAACAAATCGTCAATTTAATAACTTCAATTCCACGAATAAAATGGATATGGAGATTGTAGATTGTGTTAATTCTAGATATTATAAAGTCTAATTAAAAAGTGTAAATTCTAAAAGCTGGGTCCCATGAGTCCAATTTAGTTTTTTTTTTTATTATTAATGGCTTTGACGAGCCAATTAGCCAGACTATTTGTGTTTTTTGTATGGTATTACAATAACAATTTTAAGTTAATATCTAAGCCTACTTATTATCTAAATTTACAGAGTGTTATACTATATTAATGGATACATTTTTCAATTTTGTGTGATATTTTTACAATTTTATAATTTTATTATCTAAGCCTATTTAAAATTTAAATTTACAGGACGTTACATATTCGTAAAGACATTGTAACGTCTGCTTATTTTTTGGAAAAAGAATTTCGTTTAAATTGAAAGGTAAAGGACAATTTAGATCAATTAACTTTTCATACACTACTTTAATATTTTGTCTGTACAGTCCACACTCCAATATGAGGTGCTGTAGATCTCCCATTCCACCACAGGCGCAATATGGGTTATCACTGATACCTATGCTGTGTTTGTATGCTGGGGTTAGTGCGTGATTTGACCTCATTCTGTTTATTGTTTTTATAAATAGCCTATTTGATTCTTGTTTAAACCATCTCTCATTGGGAATTAGTGGCTGGCAATTTCTAAAATTTATTCCCGTTGTACTTTGGTTATATACACGTTGCCAATTTTGTTTGCAATGGTTTTTACTGATATTATCTATATCGGTTACTGGTAGAAGTATGTTGCTTATGTTTTGTTTCATTAAAGCTGCAGATTTAGCTAATTTGTCGACTTCTTCATTTCCTAATATTCCAGAATGTCCTTTCACCCAACAAATAATAATTGAACTGCCCGAGGAAGTAAAATCATAATATAGACTCTTAATTTCAATCTCAATGTGGTTTAGATTTTTTGTCGATTGGATAGAAGTGAGTTTGTCCACAATACTTCTACAATCGGTGAAAATGATATAATTGACCATACCAAGAGAGGCTATATATTTTAACGCAAGTAATAAAGCTGATAATTCGGCAGTATATATTGAAGCTTCATTAGGCAATCGGCATGATTCTTTGTATTCAGAATTCCAGTGATATATTGCACATCCGGTTTTATTTTGAATTTTGGAGCCGTCAGTAAAAATATATTGAAACATAGGCCACCTGTCTTTAATTATTTTGTTGATAATATTACCTGGAAGGTTTGAATCCATGTAGTTTGTTTGTATTACCTTGGAAAAGAGAGTTTCAGGAGGTTTAGTGTAAATTAAAGGTATTTTATTTTTGTACATTTGGTTTTCATTCATTGTCAACTTCCTGTAGCTTTCAACGTATATGGGGGTTTTTTTAGTACACCAATATTTATGGCTTAAATCTAATATTTTCAAGTTACGAATAGTCCTTAAGTAGCTGACGTTTTTTGAGATAGCTCTAGCTACAAACTTATCTGTACAAAACTGTCTACGTAGAGTAAGTGGTGGTTCCTTAGCTTCAATCTCAATAATAGTAATAGGAGTAGATTTTAAGTAACCGAGACAGAGTCTCAAACATTTATTCCTTTGGATTTCAACTTTATTGAGATATCCTGTTGACGCAGACCCATATAAATGACAACTATAGTCGAAAATTGGTCGAATAATTGAGCGATAGAATAGCAATGCAATATTCGGGGCAGCTCCCCAACCGGTTCTACAAAAAGCTCTAAGGATATTCATAGAATTTTCTGATTTCTTTATAATAGAATGAATTTGATCCTTCCATAACAGTTTACGATCCAAATATGTCCCAAGATATTTAACACAATTTTTTATCGGAAATTCTATTCTACCGAATTTGAAGGTGCCTTGAGGAATTTGGCGTTTTTTAGAGAAAAAACAAATTTCAGTCTTTGTGGTTGATATGGATAAGCCTAGAGAATGGTAATCATTTTTTACACAATCTAATGTAAATTCAAGTTGACGTCTACAAATGTCTAGGGAAGAATGGGAGGTGTACAACACAACATCATCTGCAAATTGTAAAATATTAGAGTGTGGAGGTACTATATATTCTAAATCTATATTGTACAATGAAAAGAGAAGTGGACTTAAAATACTACCCTGTGGTATACCTATACTCGTTAACCTTGGTGGTAAAAGGTTCTCGTTTATTTTTAAGTAAGTCCATCCATTCTTGTACAAGGATACAATGAAATTTGAAATTTTAAGTGGCATTCCAAGATCAACTAATTTTTTATAAAGAATATCTAAATTTATGTTATCAAACGCTGAAGTTACATCTATAAATGCTGCAGCTGTCGACGCCTGATTTGTAAAATTGACCTGTAAAGAAGAGACTAGGGAAGTGAGAGCATCTTGTGTAGACCTGGATTTTCGGAAGCCGTACTGAGATTTGGGAAGGATATCTTCGGACTCAAGCCAGTATTCAAGCCGATTTTTGATTAATCTCTCTAGAGTTTTTAGTATACAGGAACTTAAAGATATAGGTCTGTAAGATTCAACTTTGTTATCTGGCTTTCCTGGCTTTTTTATAGGTAATACAATATAGTCCTTCCATGCTTTGGGAATTAAATTTTTGTTTTGCCATATAGTGTTAAAAATGTGTAGTAATAATAGTTTATATTCTGTAGGTAGAAAATATAGCATAGAATATGATATACAGTCCATCCCTGGAGATGAACTATTATTTTGCTTGAGTCCATGATTTAATTCCCATAATTCAAATGGTTTCTCTAGATTGAAGTTTTCTCTGGGTACGGTAACTGTAGCTTCATTTATCTGACTTGGAACCCAAGGAGGTGAAATCTTGAAATGGAACTCTTCTATCCATGCAGCTTCGGTGTTTATCGGAAGTTGATTGGACTGCTTTCGGTTTTTGTAGCGATTTACTTTCTTCCAGACGTCGCTGATTGGAGTGTTGGAGTTTAAGCTTTCGCAGTAATTTATCCAAGTTTGTTTTTTTCTAATTTTAAAAGTTTTCTTTGCTAAGGCATCTAATTTTTTGTATTCAATTAGATTGTGAAGATTAGGATTTGTTTTATAATGTCTATATGCTGTTTTGCGGTTATTTGCAGCTGATTCGCAGTTATTATCCCACCATGGTTTTGGTATCTTGTTTGTAGGATATTTGTTATTGTTGTATGATTTTGGAATTGAAATGGTTGCGCATCGGTTTATTTCGGTAACTAATTCTTCATAAGTTTGTGGTTGTTTTCCCGAATAAAAGTTCGATGAATACAAATTCCAATCTGCTTTATGTAAATTCCATCTTTTGTGTGTATTGTCACCAGGTTGTATTGCTTGTTCCGAGTTTTCCAAGGCTATGATCAATGGAAGATGATCAGAACCATGTGGATCTTAAATAACAGACCAAGTTAATTTAGATACAATGTCCTGGGTACATATTGTTATATCGATTGCTGATGGGCTGGAAGTTAGTGCAAGAGTTGGAGAACCATCATTTAAGTATAATAGATTACATTGTTCTATCGCCTCTAATAAAACTTTACCGTGAGTACCATTATTTTCGCAACCCCATGCCATGTTGTGAGCGTTGAAGTCCCCTCCAATGATGAATGGAGAAGGAATGTTTTGAAAAAAATTGACCCATTCTTCAACCGTTACTCTAATACCTGGTTCTTTATATACGGATATTATATGTATTGGTTTCTTGATACACGAAATTTTAACAGCCAGCAAGTATAAGTAAAATTATAATTATCCAATAAATTTATCTCTTCTGTAATTATTTTATTTTTAATTAAAATTGCTGTGCCTCCGTACCCATCAGGGCGATCAGATCTAAAGCAATAATATCCTGAGAAGTTATAAAATTTTTCTGGTTTAAACCATGTTTCTGATAGCATGGCCACATATACATTTTTTTGAATAAGTAAGGCTTCTAAATTTGGTTTATTAGAAACAGCTGAGCGACAATTCCATTGTAAAAAGTTTAAAGGGTTAGTTGTGTCTGACATGATGTTTGAGATAGTAAGTCTTCTTGTGAGATCGCTGCCGTACTTAAGTATCTATTAATTTGTTGTATAATCTCTGTTTTTGATTTGTCTAAATTTTCAGTGAGTTTTAATGAACTAATTATATTAAGAACCAATTCTAAAATTACATTATTTAATTGGGATGGTACTCCTTGTGTTTTCAAATTTGTTGTATGTGTATGCTCTGTATATTTAGACGTATTATAAATACCACCTTTTTGTCTAGGAATATTTTCTTGAGAAAGTATTTCTTTTCTAGCTGATTCCAAAGTATTGGGAGAACTTGGCCGGTGTCGCTTAAAATTTATTTTTTCTGGGTTATTACTGCTGAAGAACATTTGTGAGGAAAATTTCTTTGCGGATGAAGCTGATTGATTTGGAATTACTTGATAAGATTGCTCATTCTGATTAGAATTGGTTGGCAAGGAAGAACTACTATTTCTGGCAGCAATATTGGCATATGAAACTTTCGGAATTTGTTTACATGCATCAAAGAAATTTAGATTTAATGATGACATCGTATTCTTAATTTGTTTCTATCTAGAAAATTCAGGACATGAACTTAGGTGTGTAGTCAAATGATTACCTTGACAGCTGAAACAAGTTGGAGTATATTCATTTACTGTACAATCTTTTGTATTATGGAAATCATGACATTTGTTGCACCTGGGACGGGCTTTACAATTAAATCCAAGGTGTCCAAAACGTAGACAAGAGAAACATAATAGAACTTTTTGAACATAGGATTCAACGTCTTTGATCACTTTATTAATTGTGATATATTTAGGAAGAGTTTGTGCTTTAAAATTAACAATACATGATTTTGTTGGAACTTTGTCTATTATTGTTTTATCTTCGATATGTTTCTCTACCTTTCTATTTATTCTTCTAACCGAAACTACTTCGAACTTACAGTGCATATCGTATTGTTTAATTTTATTTTTGATGTATTCTTCTGAAAATTCTATATCTATGTCCCTAATTATACCCTGCCTATGGAGTATAAATTTCGGAACGTAAACGTCTAAATTGTTGTTTGTAAACAATGAGCAAGTTTTTTGATTGATTAAAAAATTGGCTGATTGATAATCTTTAAATTTAATTCTAATTCTATTCTTGCCTATTGAATCAATACTAGTAATTTTGTTATCTAAATTCGAAAAATTAGAGAGTATAATGTCGCCAATTTTGATAGCATTAAGCTGACCTTTAAAGTTCGGAGTATTGTTTTCTATATATAAATGGAAAGGACCTACGTCACTGATTTGATATAGGAAATGTTCTCTTATATTGTCTGTAGAAATATCAGATTTATTACTTACAGTTTCTCCTTTATTTTTTGATTTACCGTCCCATGTGTTATTTATATTGATGTTACTTTTCTCTATATTATCATCTTGATCCATCCTGTTAATATCTGGAGGTTTATCAGGAGGTCTCCCTACATAGTCCATATTAAATTTTAAAGTTTTTAATAAATGAGCACTTTGTCACATCCAATTATTGACGTCTCCAAACGGAAACCCCAAATGGGGTAAAATAAATTCAAATACAATTAACTTCTAGGTTTTTCTTGGTCACGGGGAATAAAAAACTATTAAGGATGTAATAGATCGAGTTTTACAAGCCCAAAATATATTATTTCACTATTTAAATAGTAATTTTCAGGAGCTGTTTTTTATATGACTGTAATTGACGTCTATAAAAGTCAAAGTGTCCAATTTAGTTAAACGACAGAACAATACCAAGAGTGCCAATATACAAAAAAAGGAACATTTAAACTTCGATAACTATAAATAGGGCAGTCAATGAGAGCAAGAAGAGGTTATTACCTCCGAACTCTATCCTACTGCATGGATTTTAATGAAATTTTAAGAATAGCCTGAAAATATCTCCTTATTCAAAGTCTACCCTATGCCGATATGTGTTTTTGTCTTGGGGCGGTTTCCACCCCTTCTCGTGGGTGGAAAATTGTTTGGTTAAACAACTAAGGAAGTTGCTAGAGAACTTAATTCTAAGCAAAAACTGTTTTATAATTTTTTTTTGAGTTATTCGTGGTTGAAAATTGGCCATTTTCATTCAAATATAACACCTTTTCAAACAGTTTTTTGCGAACTTAAAAACAATGCATCTAACTAAAAAACAATATAAAACATCCTTGTAGCTCATAAAAAAACAAAGAGATTCGTTCCTTCTTCAATATTCTAGTTATAACACAAAAAGAGATATGGTAGGTAAAAAGAGTTTGTTTTTTTGGTACATTATACTTTACCCGTGAGTAATATGTAGTTCATTACTCACGGGCTGAAGTTACTCATGGGTCATTACTCACGGGTTGAAGTTAGGTTCAAGTGGTGCATGACAGTTTTAATATATGTACTTATTATTAGCAAATAAAATTACTTGTTCGCGATGTATCCGTGACGAATGTTGGCGATCACCATGGCAATCTTCACTTTATCTGCAGCAACGCGGAAAAGCTGCACAGATGTTGTGTTGAACCAGGTTCTGATGTTCTTTAACCAGGATGTTCTTCTTCTTCCTGGACCTCGCTTTCCAAATATTTTTCCTTGCAGGATGGCTTGTAGGAGGGCATATCTGGATTCATTTCGCATAATGTGTCCAAAGTATTCCAACTTTCGAGATTTGATGGTGGTTAGTACTTCTCGGTTCTTCCCCATTCTTCTAAGAACCTCCTCATTTGTGACCCGATCAGTCCATGGGATTTTAAGAATTCTCCGATATAGCCACATCTCAAATGCTTCCAATTTTCGGCACATATCCTCGTTCAAGGTCCATGATTCAACACCATAAAAAATGACAGAGAAGACGTAACATATCAGCATTCTTACTTTTATACCAAGAGAAAGGTTGTGGCTCTTGGAAAACGCCCCCATACAGTTGAAGATTGATCTAGCTTTTCCGATGCGCGCTCTTATTTCTTGGTTATTGGTCCATTCTTTATTTATTATGGTGCCGAGGTAGTTGTAGTGCCTCACTCTTTCTACAGGGGTTTGGTTGATATAGAGTTGACCTTCTGTTATCTTTTTCTTGCTGACGATCATAAGCTTTGTTTTCTTTACGTTTATATTGAGTCCATATTGTTGACTGTAATACGTGATTTTGTCCATGAGGACTTGTAGGTCTTCTAGGTTGTCCGCAAATACTATGATGTCATCTGCATACCTGATATTATTTAGCCGGTACCCGTTTAGTAGAATACCTTTTTAGTTTCGTGCAAAGCTTCGATAAATATGCTTTCAGAGTAAAGATTGAAAATTAGGGGGGACAAAATGCAGCCTTGCCTCACTCCACGCATGATTTTGACATATTCGGTGAGTTCACCGTCAGCTCTGAGGTTTACAGTCTGATTCCAGTAAACGTATCTAATTATTTTCAGACCTTGGTTGTTAATTCCTGCTTCTTTTAGGATTTGCATCATCTTGGCGTGTTGTACTCGATCAAACGCCTTCTCGTAATCATCCAGAGCCTCGATTTTTGACCCTTCGCTTCGTTATCGAACGTATTCGCTTCGTATCTGTTTAGTAATGAATACGTTCGATAACGAAGCGATGGGTCAAAAATCGAGGCCCTGACATGCGTATACGTCGCAATTTACGTCTCTGCATCTCTGGAATAAGACTTGTATTGAAAACAAAGCCTCTCTCGTACCAACAGCATTTATGAACCCGAACTGGTTGGGCGAAATTTGACTTTCACATAGCTTGTAAATTCTCGTATGGATTACCTTTAGGAACAATTTTAGGAGATGACTCATCAGGCTTATCGTACGGTATTCTTCGCTCTTTTTGGCTCCTGGTTTTTTTGGAAGTGCAATAAACTCAGACTTCAGCCCTTCTGTTGGTATTTGTCCAGAGTTGTATATGTTGTTGAATATCTTTGTGATTATTGCTATTGATTCGTTATCCATCAGTTTGAGTAGTTCAGCTTGTATATTATCGGGACCTGCTGCTTTGCCATCCTTTAGCTGTGTTATGGCAGAATAAACTTCCTGGTGTAATATTCTTGGTCCATCATTTACCTCTTCTTCTAGTTCAAAGGTGTTATCTCTTTGGTCTTCAAATAGTTTTTCTAGATATTCCTTCCATGTTCTAATTTTACTCTGTTTATCTATTATAAGATGATGTTTCCGTCAGAATCAGTTAGATTTCCTCTCTGTCTCTGTCTTAGTCCACCTGTGAGTTCTTTAACTTTCCTATGTACATTGTGACTATCGTACTTTGATTGTAGAATCTCAATTTCTTGGCATCTCTCCATTGCTTCTTTTTCTTTCGCTTCTCTAATTTTCCTTCTTATTGATATATTGATTGTTTTGTATGTGTCGGGGGTCATTTTTGGCATTTCTTCTTTTGTCCATTAGTTTCAGGATCTTATCTGTCATCCATGATTTCTTCTTGGTTAATTTATCTGCCTTTAAGTGTCTATCCTTTACATTTTGAACTATTTCGGCCATCTGTTTGATCATTTGTTCTTCGTTCGATGAGTCTCTAATTGCAGTCACTTGCTAGTTTAACGTGGCTTGGACCCTCATTTTCGTGTCAGGGTCTTTTAGCATACGTAGGTCGTATGATTGTGATTTATTTTTCTGTACTATTTTGAGTTTGACCCGAAATACTCCCACCAGTGGAACGTGGTCCGTCTTTAAGTCTGCTCCAGGATAAGTCTTGACATATGTAAAGCTGTTTCGGAATCTTTTGTTTACTAAAATGCAATCTATTTGATTTCTAATAATTCTCCCGGGTTTGTCTTGAGGGGATTTCCATGTGTACAGCTTTCGAGGTGGTAATTGGAAAAATGTGTTAGTGACAACGAGTTCTGAGTCTTTTGCGAATTTTTCTAGGAGGTCTCCTCTGTCGTTTCTGACTCCAAGTCCATGTGCTCCGATGTACTGCGTCTTATCTCCAGCTCCAATCTTGGCTTTAAAGTCTCCCATAATGATAAGAACTTCCTGTCGTGGAATTTTCTGTATAATTCTGTTGATATTCTCATAAAACTCAATAGCTTCTTCCTCTTCTTTGTCTGCAGTGGGAGCATAAACTTGGATAACATTTATATTGACGGGGTTGGCTTGTACTTGTAGTAACATCACTCTCTCTGATATTGGCGTAAACTTAGTAACGCATTTGGCAACTTTGGGTGATAAGATAAATCGGACTCCATTTCATGTGATCCATCACTTTTTGTGAATTAATATACGCGTTGCTCGTTGAATAATATACTAATAATATTGCTATTGGAGTTGAATAAATTGGTTTTTTGAAGAAGTGTGACAATATATAAAACAATAGTGATACCGACTGTGCTCTATGCAAGTGAAAACTGGATAATTCTGGAAAAACCTAAGCGCAGGATAAATGCAATGGTGATGAGACACCTAAGGATTGTTGTAAAGACAAAATGGAATAAATTAAGCAACGAAACTATTAGAAGATTGGCTAACCAAGAACCAATAATAAACAAAATAGTAAAGAGACAAATGAACTGGTATGGGCATTTGATGAGGATGCAACCTAACATAATTACAAGGAAAGTCCACGAAGAAAAAACATTGTAAAAAGAAAAAGAAGACACCAAGGATAAATGAATACAATAAACAAAAATCATTCGAGGAATTAAGGAAGAAAATAATGACAGGAATTAGAAAATAATGGAAAATATGGGTGAATGTAGGGTAAAAGTAAGGGGAGAAAGAAATAAAGAAAACTGTTGGATTCATCCGTAACATGGATCCATTTGATCACTTGTAACATGAGTGAATTTTTGTTTTATTCCCGTACTAATACTGAAACATTTATAGAAAAATCATATATGTTTAAAAATTTTCCAGGCTTAATTTAAAAATGCAAACTATTCCAGATTTAATTTTAAAACAAATCGTCAATTTCATAACTTCAATTCCACGAATAAAGTGGATATGGAGATTGTGTTAATTCTAGGTATTATAAAGTATAATTAAAAAGTGCAAATGCTGAAGGCGGGGTCTCATGAGTCAAATTTAGTTAAACGGTTTTAGTTGAACTGCAGAAGTTGAATAAAAAGAGTAGTGACAACGTTTATTCAAATGAAATCACTGAATCAACAAAAGTTTAGTACAGTAAAATAGTGAACTCTTTCCAAATGCACCCACCGGCAAAATTAAAGGAACACCTTAAAAATGGGTCATGTTTGATGTCTCGTATTTCCTAAACTAGTCCGATTTGAGTTATTTATTTAGTATGTTGTAGTCTTATTATTTAAGAATATCGGAGTAATAATATTGTTGCTAGACAGGTAAATGTCATTTTATACCGGGTGTAACAATCATACTGTGTTTTTTCCTTAAAGTTTGGAACACCCTGTGGAATATTCTAGCATATAAAATATTGAAATTACAAGTCAATTGTAGCCTTAGGCTTTCTTAACATTTTCTTTTTTGATTTATTTGCTTACGTTGGATAATAAAAAAGTTAGGTACTTTAACAACTAGTCGGTGCGTGTTTACACGAGATTATTACATTTTTCACATTAAACAATTATATTTTCAACTACTAACTTTAAATTACATTTTACAACAATTTAGTTACAAAAGTAAAAGTAGAAGATGAACTAACTGATCTAATTGAAGCTGGCAATGGGATAAGACAGAGGGATTCCTTGAGTCCGTTATTGTTCAACCTGATCATGGATGAAATAATAAAAAAAGTAAGAATTAAAAAAGGATACCAAATGGGAGCAAAACAACTTAAAATAGTCAATCAATCATATCTTTCAAAGTGAAGATGATTTACAACGTATGCTGCACCAATTTAGCATAACCGCCAGAAAATTTAACATGTTAATTTTTTCCAAAAAGACAGTTGGTCTAGAAAGTTGGTTGGAAAGTTGTGTTATAACAGCAAATCCAATAAGATGTAAATTGGAGCTGGAGGGTCAGATAACGGAGCAAGTGATGGAGATTAAATATCTAGACATCACACTATCCAGCTAAGGAAGGCTAGAAACAGAAGTGGAAGATCAAGTGAATAGAGCAAACAGAGCCGCAGGTTGCCTGAATGACACAATATTATGGAAAAATAAAATATCTATTGGAAAAGAAATGAAAGGCAGAATTTACAGAACAGTCATCAGACAAGTAATGGCATACAAGGTAGAAACACGACCCGACACAGAGGACAAAATATTGCTCGGAGGAGCGGAGATGAAAACCCTTCGAAAAATCGATGGTAAGATTCTATGGAGTAGAGCTGGAAGTACTGATATACGATGGAGATGCAAGGTGAAGAACATTGGGTGCATTCGGACGACCAAAGCGGCTGGACAGCTGAGTAAGCGGTAGCGTTTAGACGACACCGCTGGAAGTCAGCCGCTGAGAGATTTACTAAGCTTTCCTTATCAGCGCTGGATACAACCACTCAGCCGATTTCTGCTGACAGTCAGCCGCTGTGATCATCCGAATGCAACCATTAATACCTTGGTCAAAAACAAAAAGAATAGAATGGAATGACCACATAAGCCGAATGACAACAAATAGAGTAGTTACGGACAGCGAGAGACGGTTCGCCCATAAGAAGACCATCAGTTGGAAGACCACAAAAACCATGGAACGACAACTTACTCGAAGTACTAGGGGAGTGCATATAGATTTTCACTTCGGAAAAAATCAAACAAGATAGAACTTTTTGTAATTTAATTAAGAAATGTTTAATAAACAACATATCAAAAAGTTCTACTCGAGAAGTGGGTGCTTCATTTTTTAATAAACAAATGAACTACGAAATTAGATGTTTTTTAAATAACTCCTAAAATATAAATTTTAGAAAAAAACTGACTTGACCATAGAAAAATTCAGAAAATTTTACAAAAAAAACCTTATATAAAGAATTTTCTAAAATTAAATCTGTATCTTATATAATTTTTTATTTATAACGTTAAAGTCACCCTTCTCACAAACATTGGCGCACTGTAAACTAACGTACGGCGAAGTGCCCGGTTGAGTTATTTTAATGTAATTCTTTAACTAATTAATCAAATAAAATTTTACAAATTGAACATGAAAGAAGAATAATTAAGCTATCTCATGGTTATAATAGAAAGCAATAAAATGTATGGGCATAAGTACGGTGTGGGCGGAAATTGAGCCTTACATGAATTTTGTTTAAAAATGATTTAAAAATGTGTAACTAATATAATTTTTCCTATAAAACTCTAAATTTTGCACAACTTACCTTTCAAGCATCTTACTAAACGATGTTTCTTTCAAAAAAAATCTCAAAAATTTAATTCAAATGATATGACGTCTCAAAAATTGTAATTTTTGAAATCTTACTAGTTTTATAGAATTACCACCACTTTAAGACGGTATTACGCAAGTTTGAACAAATCTATTACAGTTTTATAAGTGCTTTTTTAAATCTTAGGATGTAATCTTTAAAATGCACTAAATTATTTTACTTTAGAAATGAAATAAACTATTTCTTTTTAAGAAAATTAAGAAAGATAACAAAAATGTAATACAAAAACCGAAAATTATCAGCTAAAAAAATGTTTATACTATACAAAGTGATCAAAACTTTTTTCTGTAAAACTTACCTAAAATACATTTAATAATAAGATTCAACAATAATAAATGTTCAGCAAAAAAATTTTTTAGCTCTTATACAGTATGTCTGCGTAACTTGGAACCTAGTGATAACTTTTTTATTATCAGTTTTACGCAAAAAAGTCATTATTTATAAAATACTCTGCATCGTATATAATCTAAGATGCAATCATCAAATATCAAATTTAATTAATGTTACACGAGGTATGTCAAAAAATATGAATTTCACTCAAGAGTAAAGTACCTTTACATTTCACAATATCGAAAATTGTTATGAAGAAAAATTGTTTGGAATTAAAAAAATTGTTTTAGTGTTCAATTACATCCTTCTAATTAAAATTTTGTGAATAATAAAGGCACTTAGCTCTTAAGAAAATTCATATTTTTTACATACCTACCTCGTATAAAATTAAAAAAATTTGATATCTGATGATTGCATCTTAGATTTTAGACCAGGGAGAGCATTTTAAGAAGAATAACTTTTTTTCGTAAAAGTGATAATAAAATAGTTATCATAATTGTATCTGTAATTTGAGAAAAAATTGAAATTTTTTTTTCGATTAAAATTATGTAATTGTATATTTAGACACAGTTTCTAATTTCAAACAACTTTTCATAATAGCATTTTTTGATATTTTGGAATATAAAGGTACTTCACTCTTTAACGAAATTCATATTTTTGACATAACTCGTATAAAATTGATAAAATTTGATATCTGATGGTTCAGTTTTAGATTTTTGGCTATCCAGAGCATTATTAAGAATAACTTTTTTTTTAAATTGATAATAAAAAGTTTTCCATGTGGTTCCTAGCTCCAGACACACTGTATAAGAGCTTCTGTGTAAGAATTTTCAAATTGCAATGCCATATTCGGATTCAGCATAATCAAAAACAAAATAGAAACATATTTGATCAAAGTAAAATAATGAATTTATCAAAAAATCCACAAGGAAAAAGTTTTCCTGTAGTTGGCTGTATACCATGTGATTTAAAAAAAACAGTAAAATCCTGTATAAAAGGTATATTATTTAAAAACCCTCAACAAAAGGGCCACATCAAATTCACATAACTAGTTTTCGACTGGTTTACCAGTCATTATCAATGCTTACGTGCAATGTACATGCTAACCACAAGTTAGCACAAGAACAAGTCATATCTAGATCTCAGATGTTACCTAGGGCAAATTAGAAAATATTTTTAACATCCAGGCTTAAGATAGCATTTTAAACCAATGTTTCCTTGACGGACTACTGTTACTGGACTTTGACCCACATATTTTTGTATAATACTATCTTGGTGGTTAGCATGTACATTTCACGTAAGCACTGATGATGACTGGTAAACCAGTCGAAAACTAGTTATGTGAATTTGATGTGGCCCTTTTGAGGGTTTTTAAATATACCTTTTATACAGGATTTTACTGTCTTTTTAATGAATTTATCGATATTTTTAAAATTATTTATACAAAACAATTGTTATTGTTTAAACAATTAATAAACAATTAGCGGCCAAATCTGCGAGTAGAACTTTTTACTTTAACATGTATATAAACTAACAAAAAAAGTTTTAGAAAAATATAAACTTGTTTGAATTTTTCCGAAACAATGCATGTTTTCGTTCTAATTGCACTCCACTATACATTGAAAAGACAGACAGAGTCATTACACACATTACAAAAAGAGTTATAATAAATATATAGTAAGATTTTAAATAATA
The DNA here is from genome assembly GCF_917563875.1 of Diabrotica virgifera virgifera. Classification (NCBI taxonomy): domain Eukaryota; kingdom Metazoa; phylum Arthropoda; class Insecta; order Coleoptera; family Chrysomelidae; genus Diabrotica; species Diabrotica virgifera. The sequence goes on from NC_065444.1 coordinate 71,878,592, forward strand.
GGTGATAAATTTATCCACATTACAGCATCTACCTGGCATTCTAAAATTTCATCAACATTATTATTACGTTAAGAAATAATGAAATTTAACGTTTTAATGTTTTCTTTTTTAAATTGGAAAAATCCTTTGTAAAAGGTATAAAATTTTATTAAAATCCCTTTAAAGGGCTACATCACAACAAAACGTTTTCGATTTTTATAAAAAATCATCATCAGTTTTAGATAAACTGGATGCTAGCTGAGCCACAAAAGAAAAATATCCGGGTAAAACCCTTTAAATATAATATAGATGCGTTAAAAGTGCATACTTTAATAAAAAGCCTTATTATGGTCACATGGCAACTAGGATAATGTCCTAAGGTAATGTATTGAAATTTCCCAACTCGAGTTGCCATTAAGTCACTGAAATGTAAACAACTCAATTTGGATCCCACGTGTTGGTAAATTTCAATACATTACCTTAGGGAATAATCCTAGTTGCCACGTGACCATCATAAGGCTTTTTATTAAAGTATGCACTTTTAACGCATCTATATTATATTTAAAGGGTTTTTACCCGGATATTTTTCTTTTGTGTCTCAGCTAGCATCCAGTTTATCTAACACTGATGATGATTTTTTATAAAAATCCCTTTAAAGGGATTTTAATAAAATTTTATACCTTTTACAAAGGATTTTTCCAATTTTGTGATTGATGGTATACAGCCAACTACAGGAAAAACATTTTCTTTTCCTTGTGGATTTTGTTTTTTTTTTATTTTAAAATAGGCTTGTGTACTCTTGTGACGTAAGTCAAGTCTCCCTACCACAGTCGGAGTAGGCAACCGTAGTAAACGTCTAAGAACCGTGGTTTAGAAGCCATTGAGTACCGATGTGTCACACTTTTTTTACAACTATATAAATCAAGTATCAAATAAACTTTATGAACGAATGATGAAAATGTATAAGAACTTTTCGCCTTCAAGTATTACAGTAGAAAGATGGTTGCTGAATTTAAACGTAGTAGTACAAGCCTTGATAATTCAATAAAATTGTGTTTTTACTAGGAAAGTTTTGGGGTAGTTCTGATTTCTTTCACTATTTATGTATTTTGTGCTGCTGAATCCGACTATGAGGTTTGCCGACAGAATTTCGTGACGGAACATTGAAAAAACTATTAACTTTTACTTTTAGTAAATGATTTGTTAACAGAATTAAAGTACTTAAAAATCTCTACAAATATCATATACTTTTTTTTCAGACAAACCGTTCGGTCTAAAGTGCAAGTTGAAAATTTCAAAAACTCTGCAAAACCCACTTTGTACATTCTAAAACTTAATTTTTTATTAGAATGCTGTCATTTGATGAATTTCTCCTAATGTCTAATAGTGGAACTATTTTGTTACTTCTTCTTCTTCATGTACCATATCCTTTCAGAACGTTGAATTTTATTCACTGCCACCCTAAATAGCATGTTTATATCAACACAATACCAATCTCGCAAGTTCCTTAATCATGAGGTTCTTCTTCGTCCTGGACTGCGTTTGCCTGCTATGTTTCCTTGCGTAAAATTTTGCAGTAACCTATATTTGGGACCTCTTATTTCACGTCCGAAATACTCCAGTTTTTTTTGGTACACAGGGTCAAATGGCGCCACAGTCAGACATATGCAAAAATTTGCAGCAGTTATGTACCATATGTCAAATCAAACTACAAATCAAGTGCCATTGTCGTTTTCGACCAATACCCTGACAAGGCTTGTGATAGCACCAAGCGCATATAACGAGTGAGAAGAGCACAAAGAACACAATCTGCTGCAATATCATTCACAGAAATTATGGTACCCACTGTCTCGCAGAGTAGATTTCTTGCAAACCCAAATAATAGGTGCCGGTTGATATATATGTTAATGAAGAAACTTCATGATGCAAAAATTGATTCAAAGCAAGTTCTGAAGGATGCTGATATCCTAATTATCACAACAGCTCTTGAGATGCCACCGTCAAATGAACATGTGACAGAGGTGGAAGAAGATGTCGACCTTCTGTTTATTTTGATTGGCCTGTGTAGTCCTAACACAAAAAAGTATTTTTTCTGAAACCAGGAGAAGGAAAGGTTTCGCAAAGATTATACAACCCTCATCTGGCTGCTGAAAAATCCTAATGGACCATATCTTATTCCTACATGCGATGAATGGTTGTGATACTACTTCTGCGTTGTTTAATCACGGGAAACTGAAATTTCTTAAAGTCCTGCAGAAGAATACATACTTGCAACCAATCATTGAGGCTTGTAAAGACCCTAATGCACATCAAGATGAGCTTTCCACAGAAGGAAACATGTTTTTCATGGCTCTATATGGAAGAAAAAAAAGACTAGTCTGTACGATTTGAGATACAGACAATACGTATCGTCATCATACAAAAATATGACCAGCATTGCCTCATTATCCCCTACCGAAAACTACTGCACGAGAGCATTCACGTAAGAGTTTACTATCAGGTGAAGCAATGGTTATCCTTATATCAAGCCACACCTGACGAGCAACAAAAAGATCCAAGTGAGTGGGGTTGGGAAAAAACAACTAGTGGTCTCTTGTCAGTGCCAACCACTTTGGACCCTGCACCAAGTTCATTACTACGCTATATTTCTTGTAAGTGTAAAAAGGGCTGCCAACGCAATTGTGGATGCAGGAAGGCGGGTCTCCATTGTTCCCCAATTTGCGAATCATGCGAAGGACTGTGTGAAAATGTTGAGCCCCCTGATATAGACGTAGAAGAAACTGAAGAAAGAGACAGAGGTATGTAAAGTCTCACAAGTTATTTCGTATTCATTCGTCTCTCCTTGATATATGATCACCAGTAAGCATCTCACTGATCTAATCATCAATGACCAAAACTTCGAAGCCGTCAAAGAGTTCATATATCTAGGGACATCGGTTAACCCCAATAATAACACATCAGAGGAAATAAAAAGACGAATAATAATTGCAAACAGGTGTTATTATAGTCTACCAAAGTACTTAGCTAACAAACGTCTGTCTCAAAAAACTCGTATAAGGCTGTAAAGAACATTGATAGTCCCCGTTCTCACATATGGATCAGAGGCATGGACGCTAACTAAAACAGATGAATCCGCTCTGTCGATTTTTGAAAGAAAGGTGCTACGTAAGATATTCGGAGCGGTCTGTGAGAACGGAATATGGAGGCGTAGATATAACTTTGAACTGCAGAATATATACAAGCATACGTTTGGTGGAAAATATATTATCACTATAATTAAGCGAAACCGCCTGCAGTGGGCAGGACATGTAGACCGGGCCCCTGAATCGAACATGATAAAAAAGATTCTAACAGCGCAACCCGTGGGAATGAGAAGACGGGGTAGACCAAAGCTGAGGTGGATGGACGGAGTAACACAGGATGCCGAGAAGATCGGAGTCGGCAACTGGAAAATGCAAGCAAGGAAGAGGACAGAATGGCGTAGAAAGCTTGAGAAGGTCGAGGCCCTCTAAGGGCTGTAGCACCAAGATGATGATGATGAAGCATCTCACTAACTCTTTTATTTTCCAGGAGAACTACCCCTGACGCTGAAGTTCTATTCTATATCTATATCTATTTTTCAATCCTCATCTCTCCTTCAGAACTGACACTATCTCTTTTATTTTCCAGAACAAGCAGAATATGTATCGGAGACACAGATCCAGGAGTTTCTAAAAGACAGCAGCTCATATAATTTTATATTACAAAACATTTTGTATTTTAATTTGTTTTGTATTTTAATTTGGAATACATACTAATAACCACGATATTTTAAGTTTTATTTTGTTTAAGTTCTACCTTTTGTGAGACTGAATTTGTATAATTTCGACTTTTTTTTTCTTTTTAATTACCATTTCCATAAAAGGAAGTTTGAGTACTTTGTTCTTTAATTAATTGTTCAGAAAGCTAGGAGAAATTGATCAAGTGACAGCATTCTAATAAAAAATAAAGTTTTGGGATGTAACAAGTGGGTTTTGCAGAGACCATTAAAAATTTGAAAAAATTTTCAACTTGCACTCTAGACCGAACGGTTCGTCTGAAAAAAAAGTAAATAGTGATATTTGTAGAGAATTTTAAGTACTTTAATTTATGTTATTAGACCTTTTACTAAAAGTTAAAAGTTTTGAGATTTATGCAAGCGAGAAAAGCAGAAATTTTGCGTTTTTTTCGTGATTTTTTCAATGTTCGGTCACAAAATTTTGTCCGCAAAACTCATATTCGGATTCAGCAATCCAAAATAGGTATATAATAAAAAAATCAAAACTACCCCAAAGCTTTCCCACTAGGGGGTTCGTAGAATACAAATTGACTGAATTATTAATAAGATCCACGTCAAAGACGTCCAAAAACAGCAGCAACACCAGAAATCGTAGAAAAAATACAGGAAATAATTGTAAAATACAGGTATTGTAAACTCGTCGAGTGACCGAAAGTGATTGAATAGAATACTTAGGCATCATTGTAGCCCAATAAATGACCGTTTTGGAGTGTAATTTCCAGGGGCAACTCCGAATTGCATAAAAACTTGGATTTAGGTTCTACTTACCCTCCACTTCAAAGTTGAATTTGTGCCCTTGGTTGCTTTTACTTGGGGGATGACATTTATCCCTTCTCGGGGGTGAAAAACGCGTGTTTAAAATAGGAGGAAAGGCCGGAAATGGATAAATTGGCTTATTTTAAGCACATTTTGTTCTATAAAGTTTTTTACGTAAGTCAATACTTTTCGAGTTATTCGCGATTTAAAATGTTGATTTTTCGACAAAAAAAAACTACGTTTTCAGACCGTTTTTCCCAAATAACTCAAAAACTAAATATTTTATCGAAAAAAATATTTATAACAAAAGTGTAGCCTATAAAAAAAAGGGAAAAAATGGTGTACCAGTAAAGTCCACAAATTGAGTAGAAGCAAAGTTGTAGCTCATGAAAAATACTTTCTTATTCGTCTAATTCCAAATCGAATAATTCAACGCGAAATCACCGAAGAAAGAAGCGTTTTTCGGGAAAACCTTATTACCATTTTTAAAGTATCGAAAAAAAGCTTATTATTTGTTTTTTACAAAAGTTTACAGCATCAAAAATAAACGAGTTACACTGAAAAAAAAGTTGGCGCCTTTTTTTGGTAAAAAAAATCGTGAAAACCTCCCTCTATTTAGCAGCCTAAATGAAATTAATCGTTTGGCTTTACCATTTATTTTAACTGTAAGTGTATTGTTTATATGATCTGTAAGTTTGATTGGTTTGAAGTGCTTACTTTTGAAAACATTTGGTTTTATAGTAAAAAAAAATTTCCAAAAATTTTTAAAAAATTTCATTTTTTCAAAATAACAAGTATTAGTGATAGAGTGAAGAGTAAAAAAATGTAGGTTTCGCTATTATAAATATGCTAGTTTCATTTTGCGTCTCCGTAAGACAAAAATTGGTTAAAAAATGGCTGTTCAAAATTTGCATACACTCGTGATTAGTGACCCATTCAAGCTTTCTCAATTATAACCCTTTCAAAAATAAAGAGTTTAAACCGGTGAGACTGACAGATTATATAAAAAATAGATAGGTAAGTAAATTGTTTGTAAAGCGGTAGCGATTAATTTCATTTAAGGAGCTAAACACGGCGAGATTTTCATGTTTTTTTACAAAAAAAAAGAGGGCCAACTTTATTTTGAGCGTAACTCGCTTATTTTTAAAGCTAAAACTTTTGTTTACAATTAAAACAAAGCTTTTTATAAACACTTTAAAAAAGTTTATATGGGTTTTTCCCGAAAAGTGCGTAACTTTTCGGTGATTTCATCTTGAAATATTCGATTTGGAATTAGACGAATAAGAACGTATTTTTCATGAGCTACAACTTTGTTTTTATTCAATTGATAGACTTTACTGATACACCATTTTTTTGGGTTTTTTATAAGCTACACTTTTGCTAAGGATATTTTTTCGATAAAATATTTATCTTTTGAGTTATTTGCGAAAAACCGTCTGAAAACGTAGTTTTTTGTCGAAAAATCAACATTTTAAATCGCAAATAACTCGAAAAGATTTGACTTACGTAAAAAACTCTATAGAACAAAAGTTGCTTAAAATCAGTCAATTTATCCATTTCCGGTCTTATCTTAAACGTATGTTTTTCACCCCCCGAGAAGGGGTGACTGTCACCCCCCAAGTAAAAGCAACCAACGGCACAATTTCAACTTTGAAGTGGAGGGTAAGTAGAACCTAAATCCAAATTTTCATGCAATTCGGAGTTGCTTCTGAAAATTACACAGTATCGCCGATTTTCCCGTTCATTTACTGGGCTATTGGGCAGTGTAAGCAATATTTTGGCTGAAGTATTGGGTTTCAAAAAGTTGTGTTCACAATGGGTGCAGCATTCGGTACAACGGAACACAAACACATTCGAATGCGACCTTTCAGCAACATTTAGAGCGTTTTCGTAAGAGTAAAGTAGATTTTGTTCGTCAATTCATAACAATTAATGAGACTTGCTCTATTACCTAAATGCAATTGAACGAAATCATAAGATCCACAAAAAAAGATGACATATTGTTGGTGATGGGAGACTTCAACGCCAAGATTGGAAAAGGAAAAGTGGATGGATGTGTGGGAGAATTTGCCTTGGGAGAAAGAAATGAAAGGGGGGACAGACTTGTCGAATTCTGCCAAAGCGAGGAGCTGATAGTAATGAATACATTATTTAAATTACCTAAAAGAAGACTTTATACCTGGATATCACCGGCAGATTCGGAAGATCACATTGCAAGAAACCAGATAGATTACATTTTAATCAAATCCAGATATAAAAACACTATAAAGTCTGTGAGAACATACCCCGGAGCTGACATAAATTCAGGTCATAATCCATTAGTAGGCGTAATGAAGATAAAACTAAAAAAGATCCCAAAACAAACAAATATATCACGATTTGATGTCTCAAATATAAAAAAAAGAACCTGTACGTCAAAGGTTAAAACAAGAAATAAATGATAACTTAAAGAAAATCAAACAAGACGTGATAAAAACAACAGATGTTAATGACAAATGGAACAAGAGACAAGAAACGTTAGTAGAGGCAGGAAAGAAGAATATATATAAAATATATATAAAAATATATATAAAAATACCCACAAAAATAATAAAAAACAAAGATGAATGACTTCAGAAATTCTAGAGCTAATGGAGGAAAGAAGAAAACATAAAGGCAGCAGTAAGGCAAAATACAAGGAAATACAGAGATAAATAGGAAAGAAAATAAAAGAGGCCAAATCCACCTGGCTGGCAAATCAATGTAGTGAAATAGAAGAATATTTTAAAAAGTATGATAGCTTTAACATGCACAAGAAAATAAAGGAAATCAAAAATACACAGCGAAAAAGAAAGATGGCCTTCTTAAAGACATAAATGGAAAAATTATTATAGAAGTCACGGAAAAATTAAAAAAGTGGAAGACATACATAACAGATCTGTTTGAGGATAATAGACAAGAACCGGAAGAAATCGACAGCGAGACGGGACCAGAGATCAATAATGGAGGAAATCGAACGAGCAATACGAAACGTAAAAAACGGAAAAACTGTAGGTCCAGACGAAATACCTGCGGAATTACTGAAATGTCTAGACGATGAAACTCTACCTGTACTACTGGATCTGTTTAATGAAGTATATAAAACCGGAAAAATCCCTCAGGAATGGTTGGTGTCCACCTTTGTAAAAATACCAAAAACAATATATGCCAAATATTGTTCGGACTATAGGACAATATCACTAATAAGCCATACCCTCAAAATATTTATAAAGGTGATTCATGGAAGATTATAAAGAAAGCTAGAATATGATATGGATGATACCCAATTTGGGTTCCGCAAAGGACTTGGAACAAGAGAGGCATTGTTTGCGTTTAATGTCCTCTCTCAAAGATGCTTAGATATGAACCTGGATATTTATTCCTGTTTCATCGACTTCGAAAAAGCGTTCGACTGGGTCCGACATGAAAAAATAATAGAATTATTGAAAAACAGCGATATAGACAGACGAGATTTACGAATTATCATAAATCTGTATTGGAATCAAAAGTCCAATATAAAGATAGAACAACAAGAATCCGAGAATATATATAAAGAGAGGGGTAAGACAGGGTTGTGTTCTGTCGCCGCTACTGTTTAACACATACAGTGAAGCCATATTTCAGGAAGCGATAGCGGAGCTAAGTGATGGAATCTCTATAAACGGAAGAATAGTAAATAACATAAGATTCGCTGATGACACCGTTATAATGGCAGACACCCTGGAATCGCTACAAGAATTGCTAAATAGGATTAACGATTATTGCATTTGATACGGACTAAAGATAAACAAGAAAAAAACTAAATTTATGATCGTCTCAAAAACAGAACATGGAAATGAAATGTTAATGATAGAGCAAACCCAAATAGAAAAAGTAAAGACATACAAATATCTGGGAACCTGGGTCGATGACAAAAATGACCAAAGCAAAGAAATTAAACTCCGAATTGAAACTTCAAGGCAAGCATTTATAAAAATGAAGACACTGCTTACAAACAAAGACCTTCAGTTGCCTCTCAGGTTGAGGGCACTAAGATGCTACATATTTTTTATATTGCTATACGGAATTGAAGCTTGGACATTGAAGAGACAACATTTAAAAAGAATAGAAGCGTTCGAAATGTGGTGTTACAGAAGAGTATTGAAAATTCAGCGGGCTCAAAGGATTACCAATGTTAAAGTGATACGACGTTTAAATAAGGAGTTAGAGATTATGAAGAGTATAAAAACTAGAAAACTGGAATATTTGGGTCAAATTACCAGAGGAGAAAAATACGAGTTGCTGAGAATTATTATGCAAGGAAGGATCCAAGGAAGAAAATGCATAGGAAGAAGACGCATCTCCTGGCTGAGGAACCTTAGAGAATGGTTTAAGTGTAGTTCATTACAACTGTTCAGAGCAGCAGCCAACAAAGTGACCATAGCCATTATGATATCCAACCTCCGATAGGAGAGGGAACTTTAAGAAGAAGAAGCTCTATTACCATGATCTTGAATCAAAACGAGAGGCAGTTGAGCCTCTTTAAAGAGTGGCAGCACCTGTTTTTTGGCTCCGAAACAAGTTCGTGTCCAGAAATCGGCCAAGAAGGTTTTAGCACCAGTTCACATTCCCAACTAAAATAGTAAATTTATAAAATATGTAAAAGTATGAATTTATAAAATTAAAACATGATTCTTCCGATTTACGCGTTTTATTTATTTGTAAAGACTTTTTTAACCGACACTGTAGTTAATTGAAACAACAGGGTAACGATGTAATTGACACCGGAACAATCCGAAAGGATCTCAAGCAAAAGTTCTATCCGATATTATTATTAGATATTATGGTTTACTTTATTTTAAGAGCTTCACGATAGGATACAATATCGATACTTTTTAAGTATTGAGTATTGTATTGGTTATGCCAATGAAGTATCGTATCGAGTATCGATATCGGCAATATTTTCTTATAAAAATATCGTATTTATATTGATTTCGATACGATATCGATACAATACTCGATAAAATATCGACATAAAAAGGATTATACATCTGAGCTGTGTAGGCCCTTTATGACCACTTTTGCATGCTTGGCAAATGGACATTATTCTAACAATATTCCGAATATTGCTTATAATTTATCTATGTATATTCTTATAAAGATTGAATATGGCTGAATGCTTCTTTGAAAGTCGACAAATACTAATTCTGTATTGTTTAAAAACTACTTTTGAAAATATAGGAAAATCCCCGGAGATTCGGAATAAATCGCAATTCAGTATTTTATTGAAAATTATTTTTGAGTCATCATCACTTACTTCCATAATAGTGCCACAAATGCCACATGATATAAACAGTATGATCATAACAGACATTTACTCACTCTTAAGAATTTCAAGTTCATGTACTCAAGTGTAAAATATTATAACAGCTGATGCTTGGGTTGCAGATCGCTTATACTTTTATGTAATAATAATTTATTATGATTTAAATACCTATTCCACAAAATATAATCAAACAACTGGGCGTTTTATTTTTTTTTGTCGATATCGATATTTTCAATCTCGAGGCAAGCGTATCGACAATACAAGAGTATTGTATTGATTTCAGATAATGAGTATCGTATCGACATTAATATTACTAAGGTATGTATTGTATCGGTATCGTATTGGTTTTCGATACGATATCAATACAATATCGATATTTTTATCGAATATCGTGAAACTCTATTAATTTTTAGTAAATATTCTGTAATAAAGGCGGCTTTTATTTTATGGTATGCATAATTCCCTATTATTGTCACAGAAAACTTCAGTAGTGGAGAATTTGTAATAATACGCAAAGAAGAATAATAATTAACACTATACAGTGATGAGCGCTCTAATAATCGGCAAAATAGTTTAAAAGATGGAAAACATAATACATTGCAAAACAAAAAGAGATGAAACTAGTGGAGGTGGAAATTATCGTTATAAACGTCTAAAATAACAGCACATTACATAGTTTCCCACCTTTAGACGTATCAGAGGAGTATGACAACTGTCACTGTGACAGTAGAATTTTATAAAATACTCCTGTCACAGACGTCTAAAGGTGGGAAACTATGTAATGTAATATTATTTTAAACTTTTATAACGATAATTTCCACCTCCTCTAGTTTCATCTCTTTTTGTTTCGCAATGTATTATGTTTTCCATCTTTTGAGCTATTTTGCCGGTTATTAGCGTGCTCGTCACTGTATAAACTGTCTCTAATGTTAAAATAATACTAGGAAAAAATGAGAGAGTAAATCATTATTGTTAACATAATATTTGCCTCAAACACTCAAAATGCCCCAAATAAACCGCAACGTGTAGGTATCTTCTTTGTACATTGCATAAAAGACTTAACTTTCCCCCCGAAATTCCACGTACAATATCCAACACAGTTACCTTTGAAGTGTGGATATTTATTCACGTCATTTCACTTTAAATTGAAGTACGTGAGCTCGAACAAATTTCTAGGAAAATTAACCCTCGAAGGGTCCTATTTACATCCACCTTTGCGATGTTTCATCAATATCTTAGTCGATAATTAAGCAATTTACAAGGTATTTTCAGCAAAAGTTAGCATAGCTCGAATCAGAGAGAGAATGGAACCGATTGATCTGCGATAACTTTGAAACAACTCATAAGTTTATTAATCAAAAACAAATTATATTAGTTTACGCCACTTTTACCACTTCAAAGCCGTAGTTCACCGTTGCTGCTAGTATTACTAATTATAGCAATGTTTGAACTAATACAAAAAGTACGTTTATATCAAGTTTATAAACTATATGACACAGAGAATTCAGATATTCCATTATGTAGACAATGTCGCAGTAATTAGCTGGAATGAACTCTATATACTATGAGGGTGTTAAAGCCAAAGTGGTGTAAGTCATATTTTTGAAACGATGTAAGTGTTGCTTTATAACCTTGATATATAGACCTCTTGTCATCAGGAAAATCAAGAAAAATGGTCTAAGTAATTACAGTAATACAGTAAGTAATACAGTAAAAACTTACACCACTTTTCCTTTTAAGAGCGCAGGCGCAAATATTTTACGGCTATTCCTACTTATTTTTCTTTGCACGGCAAATTATATATATATATATATATATATATATATATATACATATATATATATATATATATATATATATATATATATATATATATATATATATATATATATATATATATATATATATATATATATATATATATATATATATATATATATCGAACAAATGAAATAGAGAATGTGGAAAAATCCCCTTACGAACAATTCACACATCCACCATTTCGGGCTGGGAAAAATTTTTTGAATAGAATCAAAGATCCAAACACCAGTTCTTAGAAATGTGTTTCGCCCTCTTCAACCTCTCTGGGCTCATCGGTAAAGAGAAGTTGAATATCTATATATATATATATATATATATATATATATATATATATATATATATATATATATATTCAGATAGATTTCTTGCTGACATTGCTTTTGAGATTCCTTGAATCCATGTTGTTGGTGGTCGTCCTCGTTTTCTTTTCTCTGGTGGTACCCATTCTAATATCTTTTTGGGTAGTCTTTCTTCCCCCATACGTCTAACATGTCCGTACCATATTAGTTGTTGTTTTTGATGTCTTCTATAATTGATCTTTGTACTTTCATTTGTCTCCTGATGTCCTCATTTTTCACATATTCCAATCTAGACTTTCCCGCTGCTCTCCTCCAAAAATCCATTTCAACTGCCACTTTCAACTTCAATGTTTGCACGGCAAATTAAGTGTAGTAAAATTCTCACTGGCATGGATATGTACTGTTATATTTCTATTTGATATGAAAATTAAATTTTGATAATTATAAACAGAATTCAATTTAATATAAAATATTTTCAATTTTCTCAACCACGGGCATATAAATTTAGAACAACCTGTATACAACAAATTGTTATATTTAATTTTAAGAAGTGATTAGAAAAAGCTTACGGAACTCGGGACAATGCGCCGAGAATAAACAAAGTGAATGGCGCGTACCATTATCGTTGTTCGCGGAAGGTTCGATCATTAGCCTATGCTAAATAAGACTCAGTTGAAATAGATAATAGGTCGTTATCGTTGTTCGCGGAAGGTTCGATCATTAGCCTATGCTAAATAAGACTCAGTTGAAGTAGATAATAGGTCATTAATTTTTGTAAATAGTAGAAAGTAATTTTAGAATGGGAATTAACTATTTTTTTTTGAAATCCATTAAGCATATTTAGAAAGTTTAAAAATTGGTTTTGAGAAATACTGCGAATGAGAGTTGGTGGTGGAAGGTTGATTTGTGAATCTGGAAGGGATATTTAGAAAGTAGGGGAATGAATGACAAATAGAGATCAGAATGTTTTGAGCTGTCGAGAAGTGAAGTCCAGTAGTAGACGGTAGTGTACGGAGAGTGAGAAAGCCGGTATAGTTCCGTGAGTGTGGAGTATCTATCGTGGAACGAGAGGTAGGCCAGGTCGAGAGTAAAGAACCTCCTTGAGCCAAGAGTGTCCCGGTAGCTGATTGAAGGTTCGAAAAAGGTAGAAACACGGCATCACGACAGAAGCAGGAACGGGAGCTATACGAGCTAGTTTTCAAAGGAGAACATTACTGGAAGCCAGGACGAGGTTTTGATCGCAGCCAAGGATAGCAGGAAACGGGTCTTGTGTGAAGACATTCTCAGTTCACCAGAAAAAGGTCAGTCTCATTTGTTTGGACATGAATGTATGGGTTTTTCGTATTAAATACCACATTTAAAATTGAAGAACATAATCAATAATATCAAAAAAGCTTCATCAAACTTAAATAGAATTGTTGCTAATAAATCCTAATAGTTAAATGTTAATAAAAACTTTCAATTGGAAACCAAAAGGAAATAAGATTCCCATGTGTAAATGTTATTTTTAAGAATAATAAGATATAGCAAATATTAAGCAGTGATTGCCATTTAAATAAAATAAACCATATTTTGATTATAATTGTAACCCATATATGTGTATTATTTTACTCTTTTCTTTCCTATCCCGATTAGGAACCATTGAGAAATACTTAGAAGCCACGTAAGTAAGTAATTAATTTTATAAAAAGCCCTGAGATTGAAAACATATTGATATGTGATCTGGTAAATTAATTAGATTATTATAAATGCATTGATTAAATTAAATGACATATAAGAATATTATCTCATATCAATAATCAAGATCACATCAGTACATAAACAGTACTTTACAATGACATTGTCACCATTAAACCCATTTATGCCCACAACTATTTTTGTCAAATATATCAATGATATTCTCAAGAATGTAATAAAATACCCTAAAATGCATTGAAAAATTACTAAAAAATTTTTTCAAAAACTGATTTTCGAAAAACATGCTGGGTCGTTAACGACCCGTTGGGCACATAGGGGTACAAAATAAAAATAATAACTTTTATGCAATAACATTTTATTTTACTTTATTTTTAAAACAATGAAGCAGGCATAGATTAATTATATTACTTAAGGCTTAAAATAGTTTGTGTGATAATCTTTGAAGAATTTATCGTGGGGTTGAATCACATTTATCGCATGCTTTTGTAGTTTTATTTGAACATACACGAAATCTCCTTCTTTGAGCACCAGTAATAATTAGATGCTGTGTTGATGCGGATGGAGGAGGAATATTGCTACAGTCGGAAAAATGAAAGAATACACATGAACGAACATACAAAACACGCTGTATTTTCCTGTCACCGTGTCATAAAGAAAATTGCCCAGCGCAAGTACATGTAATAATAATTATTACATGTACTTGCGCTGGCCAATTGTTTGTGTGACACGGTGACAGGAAAATACAGCGTGTTTTATATGTTCGTTCATGGGTATTCTTTCATTTTTCCTACTGTATATTTTGAGGTCCAGTAGAACGGATAGAACGACTTTCCATAGTTAAATAATAATGTACGAACTATATATATCTTCTAAATTCTAATTTGTCATTTTTATACCCAAACTGTCGTGGTAGTGTCCAAGCATTAGTTACACAAACATCCATATCCGTATTGGAAAGTAAGATTTTTTTTCCACGCATTTGTATACTGTAGTTCGAAATGTTGTTGTCCATCAAGTCGACTCCGCCCATAAATTTGTTGTATTGCGAAATTACAAATGATGATCTATTTGAATTTTTAGTTTTTCTTTTGGTGAATATCCGCTTGCTTTTTGGATTGGCTCCGTTCCATGCACATTAGATAACATGTTTATACAACAATTGTAGACTTATACCGTATGTACCAATAAAAATAGTCAATTTTTTTGGCCCAGAAGGCATCAAAACATGATTGTTGTGAAATTCTGACTTAACCCATTTATCCCAAACATCAGAGATATATCATCCGATATAGTTTCACTATTTTCAATCTATTTCCTCCAGAATTTCTGCAGTAGATAAAGGTTTCTTACTAAAAAAACACTTCCTCATTATGATATATCATGTGCCCAACGGGTCGCTAACGACACATCAAAATATAATATTATATTTATTACATCTATCAAATTATTTTCATACTAGTAATATTATAATTTGTTAATACAACTTATGTTTAACTATATAAAATGAATTTAAATAATAAAATGATTTATTTAAATGTACTTACACATGTTTGAATGAAGCCATGCTGCTAACGTTATTCAAGTTCTATTTTGATCAAACAAATGAAATAGAGAATGTGGAAAAATCCCCTTACGAATAACTCACACATCCACTATTTCTGGCTGGGAAAAATTTTTCGAATAGAATCAAAGATCCAAACACCAGTTCTTAGAAATGTGTTTCCCTCTTCAACCTCCGTGGGTCATCGGTAAAGATGAGAGGTTGAATATCTTTAGACACATTCCATCAAAAAACAACATCCGAGACATAGACATAACAGGAGCGTAAATCTACGCCCAACCTGAAAATGACAGTCTTAAGTTTTAATTCCCTAATTACTTTAGAGTAAGTAAGATAATGTTTATGAAAAAAAAAACAAAAGATGTAGATCTTTGAAACACACTCAGTGATCAAAAGATCCACAGGTACTGGTTTAACGACCACTCATACGAAATCAAACAAATGAAATAGAGAATGTGGAAAAATCCCCTTACGAATAACTCACACATCCACTATTTCTGGCTGGGAAAAATTTTTCGAATAGAATCAAAGATCCAAACACCAGTTCTTAGAAATGTGTTTCGCCCTCTTCAACCTCCGTGGGCTCATCGGTAAAGATGAGAGGTTGAATATCTTTAGACACATTCCATCAAAAAACAACATCCGAGACATAGACATAACAGGAGCGTAAATCTACGCCCAACCTGAAAATGACAGTCTCAAGTTTTAATTCCCTAATTACTTTAGAGTAAGTAAGATAATGTTTATGAAAAAACAAAAGATGTAGATCTTTGAAACACACTCAGTGATCAAAAGATCCACAGGTACTGGTTTAACGACCACTCATACGAAATCAAACAAATGAAATAGAGAATGTGGAAAAATCCCCTTACGAATAACTCACACATCCACTATTTCTGGATTATATATATATATATATATATATATATATATATATATATATATATATATATATATATATATATATATATATATATATATATATATATATATATATGTTCGGAAAGGTTTCCGCGGTTAATACAATGAAACTTAAAGCTAAAATCAATATCAACAAAAGAATTAATATTAAAATTAAACTCACCAGGCTTCCGGGTTGAACCGCGTCGTTGGTTTCTAGGCCGAGCTTTCGACGTCCTCTCTGACGTCATCTTCAGGGCTTCCGGGGTCTCAGTCTCCTGAGGCTCCAGACACTACACTCACTACTCACTACTTCACTACTCACTGCAATACTGTTGTTGCTGACGCTGGGGCGGTCATTTATACCGTGGACTGATGTGACTGACGTGGCTGTCGATGACGTGGCGGAGTGGGAATTAGCGCGAAGACTATTTGGAGTGGCGCGAAGATTTTTGACGGCTGGAATTGTATTTGTAGATGGAGCGGACGATGTTTTCTTTAGGAGGGGTCTCCAGTCGAAGGTAAACGGATGCCGTCATCTCTTTTATTGAGACAACTTGGCCGTTTTTCGATTTCTATGGAAGACCCCTCCTAAAGAAAACATCGTCCGCTCCATCTACAAATACAATTCCAGCCGTCAAAAATCTTCGCGCCACTCCAAATAGTCTTCGCGCTAATTCCCACTCCGCCACGTCATCGACAGCCACGTCAGTCACATCAGTCCACGGTATAAATGACCGCCCCAGCGTCAGCAACAACAGTATTGCAGTGAGTAGTGAAGTAGTGAGTAGTGAGTGTAGTGTCTGGAGCCTCAGGAGACTGAGACCCCGGAAGCCCTGAAGATGACGTCAGAGAGGACGTCGAAAGCTCGGCCTAGAAACCAACGACGCGGTTCAACCCGGAAGCCTGGTGAGTTTAATTTTAATATTAATTCTTTTGTTGATATTGATTTTAGCTTTAAGTTTCATATATATATATATATATATATATATATATATATATATATATATATATATATATAAGATGTAGATCTTTGAAACACACTCAGTGAACCAAAGATCCAAGGTTATTGGTTTAACGACCACTCGTACGAAATCAAATAGATGAAATAGAGAATGTGGAAAAATCCCCTTACTAACAATTCACACATCCACCATTTCGGGCTGGGAAAAATTTTTCGAATAGAATCAAAGATCCAAACACCAGTTCTTAGAAATGTGTTTCGCCCTCTTCAACCTCTCTGGGCTCGTCGGTAAAGACAAGAGGTTGAATATCTTTAGACACATTCTAATCAAAAAACAACATTCGAGACCTAGACATAGAAGGTGCGTAAGTCTACGGCAAATCCGACAATGACAGTCTCAAGTTTTAATTCCCTAATTACTTAAAGTAAGTAAAATATATGTTTAAAAACATAAGATGTAGATCTTTGAAACACACTCAGTGAACCAAAGATCCAAGGTTATTGGTTTAACGACCACTCGTACGAAATCAAATAGATGAAATAGAGAATGTGGAAAAATCCCCTTACGAACAATTCACACATCAAAAATTTCGGGCTGGGAAAAATTTTTCGAATAGAATCAAAGATCCAAACACCAGTTCTTAGAAATGTGTTTCGCCCTCTTCAACCTCTCTGGGCTCGTCGGTAAAGACAAGAGGTTGAATATCTTTAGACACATTCTAATCAAAAAACAACATTCGAGACCTAGACATAGAAGGTGCGTAAGTCTACGGCAAATCCGACAATGACAGTCTCAAGTTTTAATTCCCTAATTACTTAAAGTAAGTAAAATATATGTTTAAAAACATAAGATGTAGATCTTTGAAACACACTCAGTGAACCAAAGATCCAAGGTTATTGGTTTAACGACCACTCGTACGAAATCAAATAGATGAAATAGAGAATGTGGAAAAATCCCCTTACGAACAATTCACACATCCACCATTTCGGGCTGGGAAAAATTTTTCGAATAGAATCAAAGATCCAAACACCAGTTCTTAGAAATGTGTTTCGCCCTCTTCAACCTCTCTGGGCTCGTCGGTAAAGACAAGAGGTTGAATATCTTTAGACACATTCTAATCAAAAAACAACATTCGAGACCTAGACATAGAAGGTGCGTAAGTCTACGGCAAATCCGACAATGACAGTCTCAAGTTTTAATTCCCTAATTACTTAAAGTAAGTAAAATATATGTTTAAAAACATAAGATGTAGATCTTTGAAACACACTCAGTGAACCAAAGATCCAAGGTTATTGGTTTAACGACCACTCGTACGAAATCAAATAGATGAAATAGAGAATGTGGAAAAATCCCCTTAAAAAAATGGTGGATGTGTGAATTGTTCGTAAGGGGATTTTTCCACATTCTCTATTTCATCTATTTGATTTCGTACGAGTGGTCGTTAAACCAATAACCTTGGATCTTTGGTTCACTGAGTGTGTTTCAAAGATCTACATCTTATGTTTTTAAACATATATTTTACTTACTTTAAGTAATTAGGGAATTAAAACTTGAGACTGTCATTGTCGGATTTGCCGTAGACTTACGCACCTTCTATGTCTAGGTCTCGAATGTTGTTTTTTGATTAGAATGTGTCTAAAGATATTCAACCTCTTGTCTTTACCGACGAGCCCAGAGAGGTTGAAGAGGGCGAAACACATTTCTAAGAACTGGTGTTTGGATCTTTGATTCTATTCGAAAAATTTTTCCCAGCCCGAAATTTTTGATGTGTGAATTGTTCGTAAGGGGATTTTTCCACATTCTCTATTTCATCTATTTGATTTCGTACGAGTGGTCGTTAAACCAATAACCTTGGATCTTTGGTTCACTGAGTGTGTTTCAAAGATCTACATCTTATGTTTTTAAACATATATTTTACTTACTTTAAGTAATTAGGGAATTAAAACTTGAGACTGTCATTGTCGGATTTGCCGTAGACTTACGCACCTTCTATGTCTAGGTCTCGAATGTTGTTTTTTGATTAGAATGTGTCTAAAGATATTCAACCTCTTGTCTTTACCGACGAGCCCAGAGAGGTTGAAGAGGGCGAAACACATTTCTAAGAACTGGTGTTTGGATCTTTGATTCTATTCGAAAAATTTTTCCCAGCCCGAAATGGTGGATGTGTGAATTGTTCGTAAGGGGATTTTTCCACATTCTCTATTTCATCTATTTGATTTCGTACGAGTGGTCGTTAAACCAATAACCTTGGATCTTTGGTTCACTGAGTGTGTTTCAAAGATCTACATCTTATGTTTTTAAACATATATTTTACTTACTTTAAGTAATTAGGGAATTAAAACTTGAGACTGTCATTGTCGGATTTGCCGTAGACTTACGCACCTTCTATGTCTATGTCTCGAATGTTGTTTTTTGATTAGAATGTGTCTAAAGATATTCAACCTCTTGTCTTTACCGACGAGCCCAGAGAGGTTGAAGAGGGCGAAACACATTTCTAAGAACTGGTGTTTGGATCTTTGATTCTATTCGAAAAATTTTTCCCAGCCCGAAATGGTGGATGTGTGAATTGTTCGTAAGGGGATTTTTCCACATTCTCTATTTCATCTATTTGATTTTATATATATATATATATATATATATATATATATATATATATATATATATATATATAATATATATATATATTTTGATCACTGAGTGTGTTTCAAAGATCTACATCTTTTGTTTTTTCATAAACATTATCTTACTTACTCTAAAGTAATTAGGGAATTAAAACTTGAGACTGTCATTTTCAGGTTGGGCGTAGATTTACGCTCCTGTTATGTCTATGTCTCGGATGTTGTTTTTTGATGGAATGTGTCTAAAGATATTCAACCTCTCATCTTTACCGATGAGCCCACGGAGGTTGAAGAGGGCGAAACACATTTCTAAGAACTGGTGTTTGGATCTTTGATTCTATTCGAAAAATTTTTCCCAGCCAGAAATAGTGGATGTGTGAGTTATTCGTAAGGGGATTTTTCCACATTCTCTATTTCATTTGTTTGATTTCGTATGAGTGGTCGTTAAACCAGTACCTGTGGATCTTTTGATCACTGAGTGTGTTTCAAAGATCTACATCTTTTGTTTTTTTTTTCTATTTTGATGTACACTCTACGAACACTACGAGCGAAATAAACGGTTTTGCACTAAATAAATTGCTTACTTGCATAGTCAGTTATGAATTTGTAAACCAACAGCGACTGGTAAATTCGACATATTTGCTTGGAACATATTTTTGTTAGTTGGGTCGTTAACGACCCGTTGGGCATAAATGGGTTAACTTAGAGATGGCTGAATGAATCATTTAATCGCTTAAATTATTAATTCAGTTAATTAATATGATAATTGTTTCACTAACTATGTATTCAGTGATTATAATAATTTATTTAATATGCAATAAAAACTAATACCGTTATAATACTTAATCGCGAAACGAGGAAAAGAACGCTTCAATAAATTTTAAACATCTTTAACAACAAAAGACTGGGATCACAGAATACAGTGATGAGCGTGCTAATAAGCAGCAAAATAACGCAAAAGATGGAAAACATAATAAATTATTGTGAAATAAGAAGACATGAACTAGTAGAGGTGGAAATTATCGATATAAGTATAAAATTAACATTACATTACATACTTTCCCACCTTTAGACGTCTGTGACAGGAGTATTTTATAAAATTCGTAACAGTGACAGTTGTCATACTCCTCCGATACGTCTAAAGGTGGGAAACTATGTAATGTAATGTTAATTTATACGTTTATATCGATGATTTCCATCTCTACTAGTTTCATTTTCTTTTTACGTCACAATGTATTATGTTTCCCATCTTTTGCGTTATTTTGCCGTTTATTATCGCGCTCATCACTGCATATCCTGGTGTATTTTCTGCTTGGGATCTTCCATAAACAATAAACAATAACTTCTTATTAATTTCGCGTCTTAAGTCAATTATTTATCAAATGCACTATTAATATTATTTAATAAACAACTCAAAATATTCCTGAAGCCGTGTCAAATATTTAAAATTGTCACTGTCTTGTCAGCACATTCTGTTCGACTCAGTACGTTGTATGACAAAAATAGCGAATGTTCGATTTGGAAAATATTACACACAGACATGGTGTTTATTTTTTTCGAATACTGAAAAAACTAATAAATATTTTAGATAAGTTTAAACGCAGATTGAAAGTCTAAATTATTACCGAGGGGCGAAAGTCCGTTAGAATAAATAAAAAGTTTCTTTTCAATGGGATATTTGAAATTAAAGATCGCATTAAATTTTCTCTTAGTTTTTCACCCCTGTAACTTATTAAAATAAACATAGAAGTTTTCAGAAACTTTCGGCCCTCGAAAATAGCGCAATCTTGTGTGAATAAAGACACTCTTGAGTCTCTTGTGTTGGCAACACATCTAGCTCAGTACGCGGGCCTTTCTCTGGGTTCAACTATTAATGCGAACCTTTCTCTGGGCTCAAATGTTATCACGAACCTTTTCTGGGTTGAGATATTGCTAAACAAACGCTTTTTCTCTCTAGCAATAGTATAAGACGCTAATCTGATATAGGCCAGGGTAATAAGCCAAAAATATACCCTATGAGAACAAATTGTAACTATTTCCTGCGTAGCAATTTAATGTCAAAAAACGGCATTTTTTCCTTTTTTTTTTCGAATCAATTGAAAACAGTGGACCTTGTGGTTACTTTAGTACAAATATCTTCGAGAGCATGAAAAAAGCTTTAAAATGACGTATTACAAAGGTTGATATACTTTAGTTGTTATAATTGAGAAAAAAGGTCTAAATTGCAAAAAAATTAATTTCTTAATAATTATTGTAAAAATTAGTGCACAGTTTTAAAAGTTTTTTTAAATGAGGGTTCTTTGGTGCGTATTATGTGACAATAATTTCGAAGCGATTCATTCAATTGTTTAAATTTTATTCAAATTGTTTATCCAAGAGAGCTTTTTTTTTGCAATAACATAAGTCAGAAAAACAGAATGTTAGAACCATATGTAACTTACTATACAGATTTAGATATCTCAGCAACATTCTTGATTTATCTTACTTAAAGATGGTATACTATTCCTTAATAGAATCACGTCTTAGATATGCCATTATAGCATGGGGTGGAACATATTCCTCACATTTGATTAAACTCGAAATACTTCAAAGGAGATTTTTAAAATAAATGTTCAAAAAAACTCGCTTATATTCATCAGAACTTCTTTATCAGCAAGCTGGTGTTTTTCAAATTAGACAGTTATATTTATTAAACATAATTTTGCACACATACAAAAATAAACAAATATTGAAATCGATAGATCATAATTACGACACTAGAAGAAAACTTCATGACTATGTACGAATTATTAGTAATTTTAAATCAATTGGTTAACAAAATTTCACATCCTAAAATATTTAATTATTTACCCGAAATTTATAAAATATATTTGAGAAAAATAAACTCATTCAACATGATTAAATCCATTTTTAAAAAATTTATTAAGAAAACTGGAACTGAATTTTTGAATGCGATCTTTAATTAAATTTATAATATAACTACTAATATACAATATTTGTTATGCGTTATGAGTTGTTATGCGTTATGTATTGTTAATTTTTAATATTTGTTATGCGTTTTGTATTGTTAATGTTTAATATTTGAATAATGTAATCCCTGAGCACAACCTCTCGTTCTTCAGGGAATTTCTTCTTTTGGTTTATTTACTATTTATTTATATGTGAAAATATTTAACTTAAAATTAATTTGTAATTATGTTAGTATTGAATTATTCTATTATAATATTGTTATATATGAGAGCATAATGAGAAGTAAATAAACATTATTATTATTATTCTGCAGGTGTCAAATGAAAGATCATAAGCTGAACTTTCAAACTTGTTTAAAAAAAAGTTAAAAAAATGCACTTATTAGTAATAAATAATTATGCAAAAGTCTCGTCAATTTTTTCTTATAAACAATTTGAATAACTTTCTTGTTATGGCCGGTGCAAAAATTTTTTTTACACATTCTAAAAGATGGCCTTTTTACACGAACTATAAAAAAATAAGTTAGCCTAGGTCAATTAGGGCCAAAGTTAGCAACATTTTTTTTTATTTCACAGCTAATTTGTTTATAATGAATAAGGATCGAAAATAGCGCTCTTTTGCTTTCAAAGACACGAAGTACCTATTCATAAAAAAATTTTGGTTTTATTTGCTCTTCAAAAGAGTCGTCACTAAAGCTTCAAAAATGAAGTACAAACGCGACCCGCTTGCAACCGACAAAGTAGAAGCATAAAACCCGTGCGACCTAAAATTGAAATATCAACTTCAAAATCCTACAGTTTTTTGTATCTTGGGAACCAACCAATGGATTTTAATGCTTTTTTTAATTTGTATGTACTTTTAGCGTACTTTACAAATATGGAGTCAGTTGATTATAAATTATAATTAACAATTTAATTTGTTTAAACAAAAAAAAACATTTTATTTAATTTTTTTACCGTGTTTTAGGTGCACAATTATAAATGTAAAACACTGTACTTATTTGAAAATAAAAAAAATTAATGTTTATTTTTAAAATATTTTCATAACGTTTTCACATATATTTTTAATTTAAAACAAGGTTTTTTTTAGCTAATGCATCGACAACTAATGGCCATTGGCATGGTAAGTACGGCGAATTTTTGCAGTTAGGTACCTAGTGTAATGTGTAGTGTGTGTGTTGAGTAAGTGTCTTGTTACTTTGCAAAGTCGACGTCATTATCTTTGCAAAGAGACGCTAATTGTATCCGAACGTCTGCGGTCCCTCCGGTGAGTACCGATTCCACAAGGACAGAAACTATTTTAATTTATTAATTTATAATAAACAAAAATTTCTGACCCTGGTGAGATTCGAGCTCACGACCATTCGGACCTTTCGATCCAAAGGTAGGCCCTCTTACCACTGAGCCACAGAGGGGATTTTAAGGCATGTTAATGATTTGTTAAATAGTAAATTAAAAGATTCAAATGACTGCAACTCTAAACAAATTTATAGAGTAAAAATCGCACTTTTATTAAAATTTTTCTTTTTTATATAGTACCTAATTTATACAGAGTGAGTCTGTAATTTGGAATAAATTTAATAGCTCTAATGCTAATTGTTTTTTTTTGAAAAATTCTCAGATCTGCCTATTAGTATTTCAAATTAAAATTTTTTACATACAATAATAATGTATATAGGGTGTCTCAATTTAGAGATATGACGTCATCGTTGATTTTCTTAAATGGCAACACTATCATTTTGATAGCTACTTTAATAGGGTGTGTAAAGTTATACATAACTGCAAAATATCAAATTTTTATTCCTTACCATTTACAAGATAATAAAAAATAACAAAATTATGATTCGGAATAAATTCAATAGTTCAAATACTAATTGTCTAAATAATAATATGTTTAATTTTAGTCACTCGTAACTAAAGAAAAGCGTTTCTTAAAAATATTTTTTCATATTTTTTATTTCTCAATTATATTAACAATAAATAAGTATATCAACCTTTGTAATACGTCATTTTAAAGCTTTTTCCATGCTCTCTAAGATGTTTGTTTTAAAGTAACAATAAGGTCCACAGCTTTCCCTTCATTTGAAAAAAAAAAGAAAAAAGGCCGTTTTTGACACTAAATTGTTTATAAATAAAAATGGCCGCCAGATCCTACGCAGGAAATAGTTACAATTTGTTCTCATAGGTATTACCTGTCGAAAAAACGCTTCAGTACCCTGGCTGCTCGAGTGTCATGGAAAAAACCTTATTACCCTGGACTAATATAAACAAAGCGCTATATGATAAAACGGGTGTTGAATGTCCGATACGCGGGTGAACAGTGGCCAAACAGTGACTTGGGTAAGATTTTTTATAAACTTATAATATTGTCTGTACCATCATCATTCTTCTCTACTCTACCTTAAACTAGCAACCTAAAAATATACAGTCCACATAACTTCATATAATATGTACAGTACACTATTGATATGCGATGGTTTAAAGTTGAAATATAAAGTTATTGTGATAAAAATGAAGTCATTGTGGTCAAGCTACATACAAAATATAAAGTGCGCTTGACATGCATTAGAGTTTTCCATGTCACGTTTCCAAGATATAGATTAAACAAAGTCACGCCTCTGAACCGAAACCTATTATTCATTACTCATTTATTCGATTCATTCCGTATGAACGCCTAATCCACCAGGGTTGAGCAGAGGGGAGGGTCGTATACGCTTCAAATTAAATTATGAATACTCGTTTACTTTGCTTGAACTAAATTTTCAATATGGTAGCTTAAAATAATGTTACAATGTGCGGTAGTCTGCCGTAATGATGCATGTAGAGTTTTACAAAAGGAATGTGAAACAATAAAGAATGTCGTTTAGAATGAGTAATGAACAACGAAAAGTAGGGAAGTGTGACCGAGTTTTGGGTTTTTGTAATTAAAAGTTTTATTGGTGAAGGTATTACGACACACAAGATGGGTTTGAATGCATTTAAATGCCTTTTAGTATCATTCCATAAAATTAACAATGCATTTACGACCTAGCGCAATAATTTAAGTTTTATTTTTGATAATAGAACTATTAGTCCTGGATCTCGCGTACCAAATGTCATCCTGACAAGTTTATGATTGTAAAAATTAACAGGTTGTTTTGGGTTCATTTCCAAGTAACAGGTTGAAGTTCATTCAATAGCCAACGTGTATAATATGTGGAAAAATGTTTGTCCTACAAAAATGTTGGGCATTTTAACAAGTCGGACACGTAGAACATGTCAAATGACAGGAAATATATTGGTGATAACTAGTAGTCTGATTTTTGCATGAGAGTTTAATGAAAGGGTAAAAAATCAATTGGAAGTTCTGTCCGACAAAATTCATGGGACGTTTTCGTATAGTGCAGTAACTGAAGGTTTTCACCTCCGATTTCGTTGAACCTTCATCGATTTTCATGAAAATTGGTGAGTAGTTAGAGGATACCTCAAAGAACAAAGATGATATGATGTCAACTTGCGCTTTAACCCTAAAATTATATAAATCGTCAGTATAAATTTAAATAATAATAATAATAATGAAGTTAAACAGTAATCAATTGCAAAATTTAAAAATTTAAAAGTTAAGCTGCTACATATGACACCCAAATATAGATGAAAAACAATAATAAAAATACTACTTGTGCAAAGGGTACTGTAATTTCTTAGTTATTGATTAAGAAAATCTTCTACTGCATAATATGGTCTTTCGGATAGGTAGGCTTTTGTCAGTTTACGGAATTTGGGGAAAGATGCTGCAGATTTAAGTTGTAGAGGGAGATGGTTGTAAAGTTTTTTTGCGGAATATAATATAGATTTCTTTACTAACTCAGATGACGGGGTCGGTAAATAGACGTCAAAGGTAGAATTCCTCGTGAAGTAGTCATGATTAGGTCTTGGTGGAAAAACATGTAGATGTTTACGAATTAAGCAAACAGTTTCTAAAATATATAAAGATGGAAGGGTTAAAATTCTGTGATCTTTGAAGTAACTTCTACAATGTGTTGTTCTGAAGCCAAACAGATATCTTATTGCTCTTTTTTGTAATTTGAAAATAACATCGAATTGGGCAACTGTACCAGAACCCCAAAAAAGGAAGACCATAACAAAGAGGTGACTCGATTTTAATAGCATTAAAATTACGCAAGTTGTGATCAAAATAAGAGAACCCTTTTGAAGTTTTTAGGAAAAAGTGAAAAATAAAACATACGCCATTTCCACAAAATTTAAAACTTATAGTAATCGTTACTATGATTTCTTTATATTAGCATAAGTAATGATTTCAACAGTTTTGACCGGTTTAGAATGCATATTTTTGAAAAAAGGTATAATTTAAAAAAATCAGAATTTTTAAAATTATCCTAATTTTCAGTTTCCTTTGAAAATAACTCCAAAAATACTCAATATATAACTAAATATTTACGTAAAAAATGATATATAACTAAATTTTAGTTTATTCTGCATTGAATGTTTTACCAGTTTTACTATTTCTGTAGGGTAAAAAATAACCGAGATAGAAACGTTTAAAGTTTAAATTTTGCTGCGAGAACCATGTGACCGGGACCATTTAACCTTTTATTTTTAAAAAAGTAAAGGGTTTTTAATACTAAATTCAACGCGGTTTAGGTTTAATAGCCGTTGGAATTAAGTTTCAAATAGTTTTCAGGGGAACCTGATATCGTAAAAATTCACGGAGTTATTTAAACACACACAATAACATTTTTTGGAAAAATTTTTAAAAGGTAAATTTTGAAAAATTATTGGCCCATAAATTTTAATGCAATCAACTTGTTAGGGGGCTCAGTTAATAGATATTTCTAAGTACTTTGACAAATGTTAAATAAGTTTATGTTATAAAATTCCCGTTGTTCCCGTTATTTAAGCTTGAATACTTAGATTTGGGTACTCGCCGAAAAAAATATACATTCAATTACCTATAACTCACTTTTAGTTAACACTAAAAGGTTTTTCTAGTAAGAAGTTTATTTCATTTTTGATTAGCTTAAATTTTGGTAATACTAACTTTTTTGTTAAAACTTGTAGTTTTTGAGTTATTTATCAAAAATCGATTAAAAACATGCATTTTTCTCGCGAAAACTTAAAATGTTTGATCTTTAATAACTCAAAAAGTTTGGATTTATTTTAATAACTTTATATACCAAATTTTGCTTAGAATTTGTCCCTCTATCGAAGAATGGGGTTATTTGTAAGAAATTAATTTTCACCCCCGAGAAGGGGTGGCATCCACCCTTAGGGTAAAAGCGCAAGTTGGCGCCATGTCACCTTTGTTTCTTGAAACATCCTCTAACCACTCACCAATTTTCATGCAAATCGATGGAGGTTCAACGAAATCGGAGGTAATAACTCATATCCCCCTTCAGTGACTCCACTAGTAGTCCAACGTTCGAAAAATGTAAGATATAGACAAAAATGCAGACTACGAAACGTGAGATTACGAGAACGTCCCATGTATTTTGTAGGACAGAACTTCCAATTGATTTTTTTACCCTTTCATTACACTCAAGCAAAAATCAGACTGCTAGTTATCACCAACATAATTCTGTCAGTTGACATGCTCTACGTGTCGTACTTGTGAAAATGCCCAACATTTTTGTCAGACAAACATTTTTTCATGGGTTATATAAATATAACGTTAGCTATTAAATAAACTTAAAAACAACCTGCTAGTTTTCACAATCATAAACTTGTCAGGATGACATGTTCGTCACCAAAGTCAGGCAAATATGCAGGCTGAAAAGTAAAATATATGCGCATATATTTATATGCATATTATTTCTGTCAAATATGCATGCATATGCATTTATTTATGTCAAATATGCATATATATGCATATATTATTTGTGTCAAATATGCATATATATGCATTTATTTAAACAAAATGTGCACTTCATAGACCGTTTAAATATACATAATAACTGTAAAAAAGATTAACTAAAAAACTAAATTATAAATATTACTAAACATTAAATAAAACTTTTAAGCAGTTATTTTAACTAGATAAATATATATCGGGGAGATATATCTGGGAGAATGATCGAAGATCATTTTCTTGGCGCCGATGATTTGTTAGTGTTATTTAATTTGTTCTTCTTTAGCAATTATTCTTCTTTATTTATTTTCAGAACATTATTCTTATCTTAGTATATACCTTTTCTAGTTATTATTATCTACTTTGGGCTACTGTTCTTCGACAGGCATGCAAACGAGCCGTATCCATCCTTGAGTGTCAAGTTGTTCTCTTGCATCTCTTGCTAGCCAACTCCATTTAGTTTGTCTATGTCTCTTCATACTTCTACTTCTATCCCTTTTAATTCCCCTTTCCTCAACTTCATCATCATTATCATTTTTCCCCCTACATAATACTACTGCACAAGTAGTATTTTATTTACTTCAGCTTTTTCTTAATACAATTAAAAATACATTTTCGTTAAGTGACTTGCTGTTGCATTTAGTAAATTTCAATTTCCGACTTATCATCGACTTATTTCGTATCCTTTAAATGATGACGCAACGGGTAAAGATTCGCCAATGTAACAAATAAAGATGAACTTCTCTTGGAGTGAAAGTAAAGATATACTCCAACAGAAGTAAGGAAAAATACAGATAACTAATGTAGCTAATGGGACAAAAATGAAGGCAGAGTGAGGTGGCTTCTACGTTGAGAAGCCGAAGTAATACAAAATACACTTGCGATCATAAAAAGCGGGTCACTCGACGAACGGGTAAAAATTCGCGGACTCAACTATACATGATTATTTATTTAAAAAACAATATGTGACGATGTTTTTCAAAAATTTTCTAACAAAAAGTTATGTCGCCTATCTGTATACATATGTTTATATATAGAAACTATCCGTTCTACATCCACCGAAGTTATAGTAGCGTATTAAAAATTATTTAAAACTTCTTCAGCCTCTACATTTAGTGTTTCATCAAACACCAGACCTAAAACATTTGCAACCTTATAGATAGAAATATAAAATCAGTATTTTTATCAATGGCTGAATTAATTGTTTTTAAAATGTCTTTGCCAATTTGGCCTACAACAATTTTGCAAGATAGTTCAAATTTTTTTATTAGTTTAACTGCTTCAATTAAAGATAACCTTGTATCCTGTAGCTGAAAGATGCAACTTGGCACAAAATCATACTTTGAATTTATGTATGAAAGTTGTTGTGGTACTATTTTATTTTTCAGCAATTCTTTGGAAAGTGTACGTGGTCCGGAAGAATCGTCAGCTAATTTCATATTACTGGCTTTTCTTACTTAAGGGGGAACTTTCTTACTGGGGAACTTACTGTTAATGGGGAACTTTAACAACAGGTTTTGGTGGAAGGGGAAGATTCGGTAAATGTTCTTTATACAACTAAGTTCTTATAGGTGCATTAAGAAATATTTTTTTCATATTTGAAATTAAATTATTAACACGAAGAAATTTAATTTTAATTTCTTCTGCGACCCTATTTAAACCATGTGCTAGGTAAGTTGTGTGTACTAAACGTGGATAATTTTTTTTTCAAATTGTTTCCCACTTTAATCATGTAAGGTGCAGCATCTGAAAGAAAAAGCAAAAACTTTTCGTTGGGAAAAACTAAAGGAAAAAAAATTAGCTAAACTGTCTTGCAAAAACCTTGACAAAACCTTGCAAAAACCTTGCAAAAACCTTGCAACAGCGCGTTGGTTCTATCCAACTGCTTGGAAGCAATTAAATGCGATTTACAAGCTTGCTCATTTTTAAGAGATTAAATTAATAAATGTGCGATGTAACGTCCAAAAGAGTCAATTGTTTCATCCACACATAAATAAAAATAATTATCTTCTATATCTTATTTTATTTTACTCAGTACAGTTCCGCAGAATATACAGAATCGACCTGGTTTCTTTTTAAGCTTGTTTCATTTGGAATATTCCATTTGCAGTATTTTATTCCAAGAAACATGCGCAATTCGTTTTGAAAACCGTATTTTTAAATATACCACTATATGCAAAATTCAAAATAAAATACAAAAATATGCAAATACATATGCATATGCACTCTTGCATATTTGCTTGACTCTGTTCATCACGTTCCACAATAATTAAAGCTCCCTCTTTTCCAGTGTTCCCATACATCAAAATTTGTCGCACTCGACACCGTTAAGATTTGAACAAATTTTCAGCCTACTATTAATAAGTTATTTTTTGGTACGCGGGATCCAGGACTATCCAGTACTTCGTTTAATTAAACGAAGTAATGTCGATTTATTAAAATTCCTTTCTCCCTCTCTATTGCTCTTTATTTTAGTGGTCGTGTATTGTGAATGGGGGTTAATATAAGCTTAAGTTCAAGTTTGTGGTTGCCATCCTTGTCCCCGACCGCCATCATGGAAAAAGGGGTGTAAAGGTGTAAGGGTGTACATATCTTGTAAACTAGCAATTCTACAAAAACATGTATCAGACATTATTTTTAGTCAACTTTATTTCTATTACAATATATCGTAAAATAAAAAAAAAATGTTATAAAAAAAATATCTAAAATTTTTGAAAAATTTTTTTGAGCATTATAATTTTTTTCAGGTTAATTTTATAGAGGGTACTTCAAAGAATAATTTTTGCAAATTTTTTACGCTAAAAAAACGATGTAAGTAACAGAGTAGAAGCGTTTGAGATGTAGGCGTTTTTTTTTGCCCTTGGGAGCTATGCCCATTTAGCCATAATAAAAATAAGTTGTGTATATAAAGCTACGACTAACGACATTTTAAAAAGAATAAACAAGAAAAAGGATATATTAAAAATAAAACTAAAAATAAGAAAATTGCAGTATCTGGGTCATGTCATGGGAGGTGCGGGGGATCCAGATACTGCAATTTTCTTATTTTAATTGTATTCAATATCTTTTTTTATCCAAGCCAGCATCGTCCTAGTGTTGCCCAAGCCTGCAGACACGTAGCCAGGAAATGTGCTTGAGAGGGGTCCAAACACAACTCAAATTTCTTGTTAAATTAGGATTAGATGGTAAGGTATTGAAAAGAAATATTCGGAATAAATTTTAGATCCATATGCAAAATTTGAAAAAAACTATTTTAACCCTAGAATACTAATACACTCATAAAATATACGACGCCGAATTATTTTTTTGCGAAATTTCTCAGCAACGTAAAATCCCAAGAACTTGGGTTCCACAGTTCTTTAGTAGGTAAACGTTGGTGTATAAACTTCAGTTAAATTTTGTGCGGAACTGTGTGAATTAGGTATCCCGTCGTAAATATTACGACGCTTTAGTGTTGTAACATAAGCCGTCTATGTACGGGCATAAAGATTGGTATGCTTTGCGATTCATTCTCCAAATACATGATTGATGCCAGTCCCTATCTTGGCAAAAACTTCGCTACCGGAAGATTACCTCTTACAAATTTTTATATGAAGGAATTGACAAAATCGGTCCACGGTAGCAACCGTAACATTACCATGGATACTGTGTGTTTATTAAGGAATGATAAACATAAGTACTATTAATCGTATGTGATATACTGCCATAATTCGCACAAAACAAATAGGAAGCCAGTTTTCCACTCTCAGTTTATGTTTGATTTGGGCAAAAGCCTTGCTGAGTCCTAGATGCGCAAAAGATTAAATATATCAAATTTACGGTGCAATATTAGACAGGACATAAACGAAATTCTAACTATACAATCAGTTTCTTAACC
This sequence comes from Diabrotica virgifera virgifera, assembly GCF_917563875.1. Taxonomy (NCBI): domain Eukaryota; kingdom Metazoa; phylum Arthropoda; class Insecta; order Coleoptera; family Chrysomelidae; genus Diabrotica; species Diabrotica virgifera. Next base: position 71,911,020 of record NC_065444.1, read on the forward strand.
GAATAATCCTACCGAAAGAAAACGGACAGTATGCTACTTATGCCCTAGCCGTCTAAGAAGAATGACGACAAACTTTTGTGTACAGTGTAAACGAGCAATCTGCGGACAAATATTTTTAAATTTAAAATAGTTTAAACATGTAGAACTTACATTTAAAAAATTTTCAAATTACTTTTACTAAGCGTAAGATAGAATGTACGGAGTCGGAATGTAGAACGAAATCCTATATTATGTTAGTAGTCACTAACATCATCAGGGACGATAAAATGATACTAAAACAACAATTAAAAAAAAAAAAAAATTAGAGCACTCGTGGGAGTGCCGACAGAAGTGAAAACTTCTTACGAAGCAAGCCCCTTCGGGTACACACTCTATCCCTCATCCAACCATTATAACTTCGGTCGAACTTATACGCAACTTAACCTATAGTATATAAATTACTAATATCTGCGAGTTCAATGCTTTTTCCCCATCCAAAGAGAAGTGATATACCTACATTATATAGGTACCCATTGGGTACATCCTATACTATTTATATATAGCTACACATAATACATAAACGTACAGAATTTATTTCGGCGAAGCTATGACGGTCACGAATTCAATGCTTTTTCCCACCCAGAAAGTGCACAAAATCGCTACAGAAGTTTTCACCTCAAAAATACTTTAAACACTAATCACTTATAATGATTGGAGTAGGGACCGTGTGGCCCCTTATGCGCTTGCTTCGCAAGCTCCTTCGGGTACACACTTTATCCCTTCTCCAACCATTATAACTTCGTTCGAACCAGTGACTCCCACATCACTGGTTCGAACTTATAGGTTGACACAACAGGTTAAACAACAGTCAAACTAGTCAGAAATCGTCAGCAAACAGTTGGCCAGTGCGAGAACATAATACAGTTATCAGTGCTATCCCCTCTACTCGCGCTGGTCGACTATTCGCTGATAGTTTCTGATTAGTTTGACCGCTAGTTGGAACAAAACTTTATAATATACGCAATTCAACCTGCTATAGTATATAAATTACTAATATCCCAAGTAGCGATGACGGTTGCGAATTCAATGCTTTTTCTCAATCCAAAAAGAAGTTCTATACCTATATTATACACGCGATGCGAGCGTCCTATAATATTTTTATATAAATATACCTAATATGTAATAGGTATCACAAACGCGAAAATTTCAAACCAATAATAAACCTGTTGCCACATCCGTACAGAATGCTTACCAAAATATTACTAACAGGCTATCAAATAAATTCGATAGTTACCAGCCTGTTGACATAGTACCATAGAATACCTACAGACAACAACGAACTTATCGAAAAGTGCAACAAATACAATGAACCTCTTCATTTGGCAGCTGTGCGGATTACAATAAGGCATTTGATTTCATAGAACTCTGGGCCGTATTAGAAGGAACGAATAACGCAAGAATTGATTCTAGATATAGAATACTCCTTTTTCTACAACCACTATTCAAAGTGCACTTTTCTGCACGGTTTTATGTTAGCAAACTTGATATTTTCTCACAGTATAAGATATTTGACATTAGTGTGCAGAAAAGTGACGTTTCTGTGCCGCAAAGTGACGTTTCTGTGCCGCAAAGTTCTTTTCTGCACAGTTGACTACCTCATTCTGAGTAACGTTATATTCTGTTTACATCCGTGGACTACCGCATTCTGAGTAACGTTATATTCTGTTTACATCCGTGGTTAAACTTTAGACAAATATATAACCTATAAGGCAATTATTATATTTAACTATAGCATAGAAACTAAATTATGGATGTTACAACTGTTTTATTTTACAATTTTATTCTTATTAAACATTTTATAATTATCAAATAACCAATAAGGATTTAGCAACCTGTGCAAGAGACGTCGAATGAAGTAGGTAGGTTTTGTGTAAATCCGTGACTGCATAAATATAATGTTAATAATGTGTAATAATTGTTTAAATTTAAACAAATTAAGGCAGTGCATTATTTTTTTAACTGATTTTTGTGCAATTTATTTAGGTATAAGGAATTTAAATTGATTAGTAGGTATTAATTAAATACAGTTTAAAATTTATCACATAGGTACCTATTATAATTAATCGTCGTTTGGAAATTGTGATTTTTATTTTTAGGAAAAACTGTGCTTGTAGAAAAAGTATAGTGTGAAACACGTGCAGAAAGGTAATTTCTCACTCGTTTGAATTGCGGCACTCGCTTGCGCTCGTACCGCAACTTTTCAAACTCGTGAGAAATTAGTACCTTTCTGCACTTGTTGCACAATATACTATTATATACATATACGACAATGCAACTATGCAAATAAATGTATCAGAAGGTCTAAAAACAAGCAACATAAGAACAGAGAGAGAAAGACAGAGGACAAAAACAAATAAAACAAAAGTGATGACAAATCAATTTATCACGATCGACTTAGACGGAAGTGATATCGAAAGTGTCGAAAAGTTTATATACCTAGGTCACACGATCAAATTAGGCAAACAGAATCAAACGGCAGAAATAACTAGAAGAATCCAAATGACTTGGGCAGCAGAAGCAAGACTCAGTGATGTGTTGAAGAACAAAAAGATACCAATAAATCTAAAGGAAAGGGTATTCAACAGTTGTATTCTACCAATTATGACCTATAGAATGGAGACGATGACACTTAAAGAGGTATCAGCCAATAGATTGAGAACGACACAGAGGGCGATCAAACGAGCTATATTAGGGGTATCACTGAGGGAACATATACAAAATGACGGCGTCCGAAGCAGGACGAAAGTGTAATATGTAATCAGAAGAATTGAAATGCAAATGAAACAAACCTGGGTAGAACACGTGGCACGACAAGACATCGAAACGTGGACGAGAAACATTGTACATTGGAAACCACGCGAGCACAGTCATAGTAGAGAAAGACCACAAAAACGATGGCTAGACGACATCAAAGCAAAAATGGGGAGAAACTGGCACCAAATAACACAAAACAGAGAAGAATGGAGAACTCATGGGGAGGCCTTTGTCCAGGAGTGGATGCAAACAGGCTGAAGAAGAAGATAATATATACATACAAAATTTATTTCGACTAAACGATGACGGTCGCGAAATCAATTCTTTATCCCCATCCAAAAATAGGTGTTATACCAATATTATATACGCGTTGCTTGGCTTCTACACTATTTATATATACATACACATAATAATATACATATACGTATAAAATTTATTTCGCCGAAGCGATGACGGTCGCGAATTCAATGCTTTTTTCCCATCTAAAAAGTGCACAACGTCCTTAAAGAAGTTTCCATTTCAATAATTCGTACATTATAATAATATACGTATAAAATTTATTTCGTCGAAGCGATGACGGTCGCGATGACAGTCGCGAAATCAATCCTTTCTTCCCATCCTAAAATAGATTTTACATTTATTTTAAATTTACAATTCTACAATTTATATAATATACACACACATAATAAATATACGTACAAAATTTATTTCGCCGAAGAGATGAAGGTCGCGATGACAGTCGCCAAAAAATCCTTTTTCCCCATCCAAAAATAGGTTTTACATTTATTTTAAATTTAAATACTTCTATACAATTTATAAATACATACACATAATATACATACGTACAAAATTTATTTCTCCGAAGAAATGACGGTCGCTATGACGGTCGCCAAATAAATCCTTTTTCCCCATCTTAAAATATGTGTCACATTTATTTTAAATTTAAATACTTCTATAAAATTTATATATACATACACATAATATAATATATCTACGTACAAAATTTATTTCGCGGAAGAGATAACGGTCGCGATGACGGTCGCCAGATAAATTGTTTTTCCCCATTCAAAAATAGGTTTTATATTTATTTTAAATTTAAATACTTCTATACAATTTATATATACATACACATAATGTATATACGTACAAAATTGATTTAGCCGAAGAGATGACGGTCGCGATGACGGTCGCGAAATAAATCCTTTTTCCCCATCTAAAAATATGTTTTACATTTATTTTAAATTTAAATACCTCTACACAATTTATTATATATACATACACATAATATATAGCATAAGCGATGACGGTCGCAATGACGGTCGCGATGACGGTCGCGATGAGGGTCGCGATGACGGTCGCGAATTCAATGCTTTTTCCCCTATCCAAAAAGTGCACAACGTCCCTAAAGAAGTTTTCACTTCAAAAAAATAAAATTGTTGGGCCCCCTTAATTTTTTAACGATCTAATTTTACAAATTCTCAACTAAATCTTGAAAATTTGCTATCACTAGATAAGTCTATTATCATTTCCTGATCTGCTGTCGTAAGGCAAAAATCATGATATTTTTCAATCAAAAACGGGTTTCTAATCCATTCATATTTGGACATGTCAAGATCTTTAAAGTAAATTGAGAATTGCTTCCATGGACTGGTCAAATGATTATTACTAAGAACTTTACTTTCTTCTATTTCATCCTCAAGACAGGTAATTTTAAAAGTGGGAAACATGTCGAAATTTTTCAAACTTATTATCCACAGTAAAATTATTATCAAACTTATTATCCAACTAATTTTTTCATAAATGCAGTAATCTTGTCTTTCTACGTAAATGCATGCATTTGGGGCCCTTGCATTGATTTATTTAAAATACTGCGTCTTTGAAGAATATTAACTAAATACGCAAGTTTTACAAGGAATTTCGTGTCATAAAACAAATTTGCCTATTCTCTATTATTATCAGTAAGAAATATGGCGATCTCTTCTTTTAGCTCGGACACCCTTTGAAGTACTTTGACACGAGAAAGCCAACGTGGCTCACAATAATATACAAGTGATCTATATTCTGAACACCCATCGCGTAATTTTGCGAAAAGCTTTCCCCTTAATGGGTTATTTTTGATAAAATTTACAGCTCTTATAATAACTTCAAATACTGTTATTAGATCTTCACCCATATCTCATAAAACAAACGATTGTCTATGAATCATGATATGCATCCAAGCTGCACGAGGAGCCACTTTTCGAACTCGTGCCTGTAGACTGGCATTTTTTCCTGCTGTAGATAGAGCTCCATCTGTGCATTGTCCCACACAGTTATCCCACAGAATGTCATTTTCATTAAAAAAATTATCAATGATATTAAAAACTTTACTTGCCGTAGTATTGCCTTCAATAAGTTTACAGAATAACATGTCCTCTCTAACATCAGTTTCCACAACATATCTTACATCATATGTTATCAAGTGTGCATCCTTAAGAACATGATAGCCTCATCTACTTGCAACGCGAAAAAAGATAGTTTTACTTTTTCTATTAATTGATCGCAGAGATCTTCAGATATTCGTCTTCCCATCGTATTACCCGCAAGTGGAATGATTTTAAGTTGATCAGCATAATATGATTCACTGAGCATCATAGCTATTCTGCCAATAGATGCAAATAGCATTAGATAGCAGGTAGATTCATTTTATTGGCACCTATTCGACTTCTTTGGTTTGTATTCGAACTTCTAAACATCTGCATGCCCCCCTTGCAAAACTCTCGCGCCCACCTATGGGGGCGCGCCCCACAGGTTGGAAACCACTGTCTTAAAAACTATGCATCTAACTAAAAAAATATATTTAACATTTTTGTAAGTTATAAAAAAACAAAGAGACATTTGCCTCCATAACTCTTCTAGTTATAATACAAAAAGAGATATGGTAGTAGGTGAAAATAGTTTGTTGAGCTTGAAGCAAATTTTCCGATTTGAGCATGCAGCAAAAAAACAAACTCTTCTTACCTACCATATATCTCTTTCTATTTTAACTAGAAGATTTAGTTTGATTTATGAAGGAACAAATCTCTTTGTTTTTTATAACCTACCGAAATATTTTATTTAGTTTTTTTATTAGATGCATAGTTTTTAAGGTATTCACGAAAATCCGTCCATAAAGGTGTCATTTTTGAATGAAAATGGCCAATTTTCAACCACGAATAACTCAAAAAGTATTGAGTTTCGTGGCTATTTTAACCAAAACATTTTTCACTCACGAGAAGGGGTGGGAACCACCCCCAAGATAAAAGCGCACATCGGCATAGGGTAGACTTTGTTTCATGAGCTATTCCCTACTTACTGTGAAAATATCAAGTAAATCGATGTAGTAGGATGGAATTCGGAGCCAAATACCCTCATTGACTGCCCTATGAACACAATGCAATAAGTTGCATCTAGTCTCTAGGTGCTGTATTTAACAATCTGTTTATTCCGGTGTTTTTATTGCCAAATGCCCTGTTCTAATAGGTTCAATGTTTAAGCGGTTTGCGATGTTGACAAATTTTGTTTAATACCTCAATTTTAAATATTTTTTTATAATAGTGATTTTGTATCTTATTCATTTAATTCTGTATCTTGTATTTTCTTAAAAATCTGAAAGCATTATTAAAAACAAGCCAGGCAAACCGTAAGAAGCCGTAAGCCGTTTTAGAATTATTTTTATTCCAGACAGCGCAGCGGCAAGAAAAAAACCCTAGTTTTTCCTTAATTATTAAAATAAACGTTTCCTGTTTCATTTTGGATTCATGCGGCAATACCGTTCCTTTTACTTCTAATATTCGTTTTTGCCAGAAAACGTCGTCGACAAGATAAATGTGTAGACTGTTATTAGTCTGGGCATATTATCGAAAAAAAGGCAATTTTTGGGAATTATCTACCAGATATTTTATTGCTGTAATCGAATCTTAAGATTGCATATATTAATTGCATAGATTAATAAATTTACTATAACAAAACTAAAGCATTTTTGGCATTTAGTAACGCGTTAGTTAGATGTCTCTACTCGAGTCACATCGGATTTAAAAATTTCGCTAAATTAAAATGAAGAATATTACGTTATGGGAAGCCGTATACTGATTTTGGCCTTTCTATTCTGGAATTCTATTTTCTTAAACCTAGTTTTTAATTGGGATTTTGGTACTTTTGGTATTTTAAACGCGTAATACCGATTTTATAATAATACGTTAATATTTTTATAATATACGTTATGAGTCTCTTGAAGACATGAAATTTTGTATGGAGAAAGAGCATCGAAATAAAAAGAAGATAACCATCCTATTGTTTATAACTTCGTCGCAAATGCCAGTCAACTTTGACCGGTTGTATCTCAGGAACCACTCCTCACAATTCAACTTTTTTCTTTTAAAAGAAGCATCCGGTCGCTTCGTTTTCAAAACCGTTTTCTTAATTTAATTTAATCAGATAGTTGTCGAGATATTATATTTGTTTATAAGCAAACATTTTTTTATAACTTTAAAACATTCCTGAGGCCGCTTAAATAGTCCAATTTCAATTCTGTAAAATAGGTTAAGCCGGCCACTCGCGGTATTGCGGTGTCGTATGACAAAATCGTCGAAGATATCAATTCTGCAGTACTGCAGCAGATAGGCCAGTCTCTATGTGGTCAAATTATACGATTTTGTTGGATGCACGGTCACACATGATTAAAATCTTTGCCAATTAGTCTAATTTGACAAAATTGAACAACACCGCAGTACCGTGAGTAGACGGCTTTAGATACATAGGTATAGTGCCTTTCTATAGGGCTTTTCATCGATTGCCATTTGTTTCGAGCTTCTGTCATATGTTGTATAATATGTGTATAATATTAATATACACGGATTATACGACATATGACAGAAGCTTGAAACAAATGACTGTGAATGAAAAGCCCTATTGGGACCGTGCAAGTTCGGAAATGCGACACCTGGTTTCAAAGCTCGGCAACATTTTTAGCACGTTTAATTATATTGGCCCATTATATTAGTACTGGTTACTGGATAATTGTCAAGACCATAGCCCAAAAAAGAATAAGAAGAAAAAGTAAGATTGAGGTTATGTTATTAAAAGGTAAACATTGCACTACAAGCAAAATACCATTAATTAAATTCACTTTAATAATTGCATATACCTCGTCCAATTTACTTACCGTTGCACGTCATCCGCGCCATAGCCTGTGACACGATACTAACACGAAATATTTAGGCTTCTTTAGAATCTTAGGATTCTTTTTTAGATTCAAAATGATTCTAAAGGGGAACACACCTACCGCCTAGATATTTCGTGTTGGTATCGTGTCACAGGCTATGGCGCGGATGACGTGCAACGGTAAGTAAATTGGACGAGGTATATATCATATTAACATTGTGGAGCAACATATAATTTTTACAATTTATAACATATCATTTGCGAAATCCCATTTTCTTCAATGACAGTAGGTATAAAATATACGTCAATTTGACAATTTCAATTAACAATATGGATTATTTAAGAAATATATATTAAGGAAGTTGCAAGATTTGTCCGCTATACGCGCACGATCGTTTCTCGTATCCCCTCCAAGTACTTGCACACGGCGAATACGAAAATCATATTCTGCGTTCCGCAGTCACTTTGCAGTGTGGGCAGCATATCACAATATAAAACTTATGGAACCTTGCAGCTCAGTGTTGCCGGTTTTAAGCAGACGAACTTAAAGTCCGTCTAAATAGAATATTCCAGAAGTCCAAAACATCTTGATTTAAAAATCTGTGGGTTTTATTATTTTTAAATAATTCATAGATAGGTACTATGAACGATATGGGTCTAGGACGTTTCATCGCCGCCAGTTCATCGCCGCCGTTTCGATGCCGCCAGTTCATCGCCGGCCGATTCATCGCCGGCTCATTCATCGCCGGCCGATTCATCGCCAGTCAGTTAATCGCTATCTGATATATTTCCGAATTTTCGACAGTTACATTAATTATTTATTTTTAGTATTAATTAGGAATTCTAGGAAATGACCATTCCCGTTGCCATACTTAATCTTTTAATAGATTTTTAAACTTTTGTAATATAAAATATATTATAATGATAGTCTCTTAAATTTCACGATCAACATTTCCAACCAAGAGAAACTGTTTCTTAAATTCGAAAAGAACCCAAAATTTCTGTACAAAAAATTAGGGGAAGTAGAACGGTAAATAATAATATTTTTTATCTTTTCAACTGTCAAAAGTTTTAAACTGAATTTAACGTCGTATCGTGTCATCTCCCATAAAACAAAATCAACTGACTAACTGGCGATGAAACGGACGGCGATGAAATGGACTGGCGATGAACCGGCGGCATCGAAACGGCTTTCACGTCCCATTCCGGAAAGATATTTATACGATATTATAGATACAGTCGAACCCGCTTATTAGAATAGCCTTTGTGCCAAGCAAAAATATTCTTATAACCGGGATATTTTAATAACCGATCATTGGTGGCTAGCCGTAATAAGTGTACCAAATATACGTAATAATAATACATACTATGTTAATATGTATATGTATATGGTTTTAGGCTTTAGGTCTTTTTATGTCAATAATACAATAGCGTAACGTATTTATTAAAAAAACAAATTACATTATATTATGTGAATGCATACAGTAATTAATATGATATGTATGCAATATATAGATTATGTAAATATTTTCGTATTAAAATACATAATATACTTAATAAGAAAATTGTTTATTTAGTCTTGAAAAATAATCGGTAATTGTAGCTTGTTTTTTTGTTACATAAAATACTAGTCACTTTTGTTGCTCTGAATTAGAAAAATTTACAATGGTTTGGCCATCCCGAAAACGTTTTATAACTTTACAAGCGATTATGATGGGATAACTGTTTCTTAAACATTTTATAACAGGCAACTGGGTGGCAATATGTATAGTTTGTAGACAAAGGAAATTATTTTACGACTGAATTTGTCGGTAAATGATTGAATAGGTATTACCTATCTGACAAACCCAAATAATATAAATAAAACAGCCCTACGGGCCTTCGAAGCCCTTGGCGAGAAACCATAGTACAAGACATAATTTAAATTTTTAGAAAATTCGAGATTGTAGGTAAAAATTTATTCGTTGATTTCAAAAATATTCTAATAGGCGGTATTGCTTTATTATTACGTATTCCAATAAACGGATAAATTTATCAAGGAGTAAATGGAAACGTTTCGGGACCTCGAATTTATATTCCATAAACCGGGATATTCCTATAACCGGTACTCTAATAAGCGGGTTCGACTGTATATCATTTGAATATTAACTATAATTAGCCTGTGATTAATATTATATTTAATAGTTATTTATGATATAAATGTTAAGAGCACAATTTTAAGGCACGCATTGTAACGGTCACGTTACGAAAGTAGCTCTTTAATAATTATTATTATTATTTTCCCTCGGTCTCTCATTTAAATTCTCGTATAGGACCACTGAGGTGACGTCATACCTCGGTGATGGAACGTACTCCACCTATCGAGAATTATTCGGGTTCTGAGAGAATTTGACGTTTACCTTGGCGGAGAAGCGCCTCTCGTTCTTTACTTGACTGTTGGCTGTTGTGTCGAATAGAGGTACCATATAGAATGGCGGATGATTTCATCCAACTTATTTTATAACATCAAGCAATTTAAAGTAAAGTAAAAAGTTACCACCAAGGATTGTCTGGAGTGAGGAGACATGTGGGTGACAACTCCTGTTGGAGTCTAAATAGGAATCATTCGGTGAGATCTACTTTTTCATAATAATTTTTTTATGTAGGTATAGCCTTGTTTTTTGTTATGGAACATTAGATATACTTGGTTCATTTTAAACTTTCTTAGTCAATCTATTAAGGGAAGGATGTAGATTATTTCGATCTTTATATTATCTTTATATCGATCTTTTATATTAATGTGGTTTTTGGTTTTACATAACCAAACATTTTTGAAGTCCTCAAATTAATATTGAAAATAATTACCATTTCTCTGTAGGTTTTAAATTATTCGACATCCAATATTTTATAAATTCAATATATTTTTTACAGATATTTCCTCAAATAAATCATTTCAATGTCATTTGTCCATGTATTCACACTCAAAACAGTTCAAGGTTACCTGAGATTGGTTTTTGTTCCAGTTTTAATGGTCGGTTTTTCTATACTATTGCTTCTAAAAAGTTCCTCAATTATTTCTTCTTCCCTTTACTTTTTGCTCATGTTTAAAATGAGAAATAAAACTGGGAATGTTTTTTAGCCATTTGGGAGAAACCCTACCATGAAGTCATAGACCTTATTTGACCACCTAGAGAAACCACTACAGCCACAGTCAAGTCATCATGGGAGTATGTCTATTTGGGAGCAAGCTATGGGAGCGTTCCAGCTCAATTTTCGTCTTGGCACCTGGGCCTACAGGAGTCATGGGGTCGCACCATCCTGGTGCATCATTTTCTAGGATGCAACCGCAACCTCTTTTGGGAACATTTAGTGAGGTGTTTTAGTAACTATTGGTTTTTTTTATATTTCAGACTATCTGTTAAATACACTGTTTTTTTTTTCCAGATTTAGGTTACCTCTGGTTTTTTTTGACATATTCGTATATTAGATTATTTGGTTCCCAAACTTTGTATCTACGGTAACTTCTTGTACACAGGAATAAGCCTAGAGAAAATTAGGTTTTTAATACTTTATTATTGCTTTGATATTGGTTTATGTAATTCGGGTAAATTTATTTTTTTAATATTACTAGCTTGTTTCCCAAATATTTTACTGTTATTCGCTTTATTCCATTTGTTCGGTTAATTTAGGTCATCGTCGGTATTTATCTCAACTTCATTTCTACTTTAGTCAATTGTATATTTAACTTTATTTATTCATTATTGTATTTTCCCTTAGTGAGGCTTGGGCCTATTTATTTGTAGTATTTTCATCTTTGTCAGTTTCCTTTAGTTGTACGTAGCGGGCGTACTATAACCATTTGGTAGAAGACTTATGTAATTGTGTACCCTATATGTTAGTGAGAGGTAGGTACTTATACCTGTAATTTTGTAACAGGTAACATTGTTGTTATCTTAGGTTGAACATAACTTTTGCAAACTTTTGTCATTTTAGAGTCACATGATATACACTTTGTTTAACTCAGAGATTGTTAAAAATCTGGTAGTTCATTTTAATAAATGTTTATTTATTTTGTATATCATTTATTTTTATTATTCCTTTATGTTCATTATTACAGGTTTGATATATTTAATATTTGACAGCAGTATAAGATACCTGGGAAAATGATCGAAGATCATTTTCATGGCGCCCATGATTTGTTAGATTTATTTATTTTGTTCGTCTTTAGCAATTATCCATCTTCATTCAGTTTCAGTACATTATTCTTATTTTATTATTTCATCTTTTAGTCATCATTACTATCTATATAGAGCTACTGTTCTTCGACAGGCATGCAAACGAGCCGTATCCATCCTTGAGTGTCAAGTGGTTTTCTTGCATCTCTTGCTAGCCAACTCTATTCAGTTTGCCTCTGTCTCTTCCCACTTCTATTTCTATCCCTTCTAATTCCCCTTTCTTCAGTACTACTGCACTTTAGTAGTATTTTTTATTTTTTCCTATTGCGGCTTCTCAACGTAGAAGCCACTTCACCTTTTCTTACAGCCCATCTCTCTACATCTATGTCCCATTAGTTATTTATTTATTTTTTTCCTTACTTCTGTTGGAGTATATCTTTCTTTTTACTTTCACTCCAACAGAAGTTTTCTTCATTTTGTTACACTGGCTGCCCAATGCGTGGTGCCAACCGTTTTTGGTTCTAAGACAGTAGTTCTTTTAGTTCAATTTTCTTTTATTGGAATTTTCTGTTTTATTAACTTTTTGATATCTTTGTATACATGTTACTTCTGATTTATTTTTGGTCTTTAAAACTTTACGAATACTAAACAGGTAGACTTATGCTGCTTTTGGTTTTGATTAGTTTATTTCGATACCTCATTTTTAGTTTTAGTGGTACAGCTCATATGTTAGTTTGGATTTTGTATTTTTATTGGAAACTTATTTATGTATTTAGATTGAGTATACATAACTGACATTATGTTCTATTAGTTAAATTTTTATTCCTTCTACCAATGGTAGTATGTTTGCACGTACAATTAATTATTGACTATATGCATATATTGTTTTCTAGTGTGGTTATATTTTACACCTAACTAGAAATAATTTTCAGTATTTAGGTATTTTATTTACTTTATTGATTTGATTATTTATATATTTTGCTGGCATTTTGATTTGTTGGTGTGTCGCTAATATTTTCTCCATATGTATCTTTGTCTTACAAACTTTAGATTATATTTTATATTGGTTATTTTTGATATTTGGGTTGTTTGGTAAGACAGGCACACACCACAAAGCACAATCAGTCCACAACATTAGCTTCTACACATGATACGTTGAATTCGCATGGTTCGGATGATTACAGATGGTCATCCAAATTATTTTTCTTTAATTGGTAGTGTTAAACATAACAATTATAATTATTGTATGGTACAGTAGTTCCATTACCCATCTCAGTTTCTAGTTTTATTATTGTTGATAATAATATTATATCAATGTGGATTGTGGGTACCATAATATAATGCTCATAGAAATCAGATACTTTAGGTTGAGATTTAAATATAAATTCTTTATTAGTTAGGAAACATTGATTCTATTTTTCTATTAAGTTATAGAACAATCTTCAGAAGAAGATTACCTTAACAGTGTTGTTCAAGCTAATCTCTTCTTCTGTTTGTCTTTAGCTTAGCTCAATCTTTAGTATGGTTAGAAATTTTAGTCTAATTTTTTTTTCCATCTGATAATGCAGTTACCTACATACATTGCTTGATTTCATCTTTGGCTTAGTTTTGATGACTTTTATTTATTACTTATTAATTTAATTATTATGTAGTACTTTATGTATGAGTTTATTTTTTTTTGGGTATTAGGTATGGTGCATTTTAATTATTATTATGAGTCAATATTATTAATTGCTAATCCTGTCAGTAGGATTATCCAATTAATAAAAACTTCACTTGTATTTTTGTCTAGTTTTTGCACACCTAACCCCTAAGTTAGAAGGGTTGTTGAGTATTATATATTTATATATTTGGATAGGTGAACTCATACAAGTACCTACTCTTGGTTAATATGGATATTATTATGGAACTATATGTTATGCACTACATATGTCAGATTACCTATGTGTTATATATTTTTGAATATTTGATTACCTACTATTTTTTTTATATTATTTTTATATCTAGTTATGAATTTGCCATATTGGAAAGATGTGGTTTTTAATTTGTTATTGGGTTACTCTATTAACATTTGTCTCCAATATCTTAAACACTTTATAATAATTTATATCCTTCTATCCTACAATGTGGTTTTTAATTTGTTATTGGGTTACTCTATTAACATTTGTCTCCAATAATGATTCTGGAATTAGATTGGAATGTTGATGTGAGTATGTATGGTTTCTTAAGTCTTTTATTGATTTCTTCTTGTGGACTAGCCTGTCCTTACTCTGTTAATGCTAGTGAGTGAGTACGTGGGTTCGAAATTCAGCAATTGGCCATTGCTATCCGGTTTCGTAATCTATGTCCTCATGGCAGAGTATGCAGATGTCTATTCATCATCAGTTCCTAACCATTCTCCTGTAATTAGTCCACTTATTCCAGTTTTTGTTACAAATTGATAGGGAGGTTTATTTAATTTGTATTATGTCTCGTACTTCATAGTATGTATGTGGAACTTTGACTGATGAGGGATAAATATCCTAGTGTGCACGTATTCATCGATCAAAGCTTTGACTATACCTATACATAGTAGGTTCATTAATTCAGTATTTGGAGTGTTTAGACAAATGAGTTGTTCATTTGAGTATATTCCCACTTCTTTCCTTAGGCATTAGTTTTGTTATTTAGATTTTGGAACATTTCCTGAATAATTCCACGTATGTGAGAGCGCATGACTCTGCAGTTTTAATTAAAATTGGTTGGCCGTTCTCGTCAATTTTTTTTTTCCTATCACTTATCACATATTTTTTTTTCCTATCACTTATCATAGTGTCATAAAACTTATGAGTTCATCATTTATTCTTTTTCTTTCTTACTTATTCTTACATTATTGGTACTTTATCTGAGTCTGGTTATTCTCATACATCTGTTGTAGCAACATGCTATAGTTCGCGAATACCAGCACGAATTAGTTTATGTAGTTTCTATAATATTTTAGTCAATACACATTAGGTATTTATCTTACTTTTGATTTAGTTAGGTTACATCTCTGTTACTTAGTCTGTTAGCAATATTTATTCTGACTTATTTTGATTACTTAGTTTGGACAGGTTCATATTACCGGATGAGGGTGTATGTAGACCTAATTTATTTATTTTGTGCAGTATTAGTTACCATTGGATCCAATAATTTAGTTTATTTAGTATTAGTAAGAATTGGTCCATAAATTTGCCTGATCGTTTTTCTTTGGATATACTCTTATATAAATCTGGTGTCCATTGATAGTCCGATTCTGGATAAGTGTCCGATTCTTCATTTATTTTGTGTATTTGGTTGGATAGGTTCGTATTACCGGATGTGGGTGTACGTAGACCTGATCTGTTTATGTGGTTTAGTATTGGTGTGAATTGGTCCATAAATTTGCCTGGTCGTTCTTCTTTGGATATGCCTATTATGAATCTGGTGTCCATTGTTAGTTCAATTTTGGATTAAGTGCTCAATTCTTTACTTATTTTAGTTACTGTTTTTTTATTCACTTTGGTACATTTACTTTTGATATGGTTCGAATTGGCTCACACCTTTTCCTGGTTGTTCCGTCCTTGGATATATCCTTTATAAATCTGATGTCCATGGATAGTTCAATTTTGGTTTGGTGCCCAATTCGACACTTAGCATTATTATGAACTTTAGTGCAATATTTAGTTCTGTTTTGACTTTTAAGCAATATTATGTCAATATTTGGTAGCAGAGAGTAACATAGTAACATTTTAGTATGAATTTGAGTAATATATTTATTTTTCCTGATCAGTAGTTTATTCTTATTGGTAATCTTGCGAATCAACGTGGATTGTTAGACTATGTATTGCAAAGTTAGTTGTTATTATTTTGAAGTTTAGAAAAAAAATTTTATGGATAAAATTTTTTTTTCCCAAGTAGAAGGGGATTGTAACGGTCACGTTACGAAAGTAGCTCTTTAATAATTATTATTATTATTTTCCCTCGGTCTCTCATTTAAATTCTCGTATAGGACCACTGAGGTGACGTCATACCTCGGTGATGGAACGTACTCCACCTATCGAGAATTATTCGGGTTCTGAGAGAATTTGACGTTTACCTTGGCGGAGAAGCGCCTCTCGTTCTTTACTTGACTGTTGGCTGTTGTGTCGAATAGAGGTACCATATAGAATGGCGGATAATTTCATCCAACTTATTTTATAACATCAAGCAATTTAAAGTAAAGTAAAAAGTTACCACCAAGGATTGTCTGGAGTGAGGAGACATGTGGGTGACAACTCCTGTTGGAGTCTAAATAGGAATCATTCGGTGAGATCTACTTTTTCATAATAATTTTTTTATGTAGGTATAGCCTTGTTTTTTGTTATGGAACATTAGATATACTTGGTTCATTTTAAACTTTCTTAGTCAATCTATTAAGGGAAGGATGTAGATTATTTCGATCTTTATATTATCTTTATATCGATCTTTTATATTAATGTGGTTTTTGGTTTTACATAACCAAACATTTTTGAAGTCCTCAAATTAATATTGAAAATAATTACCATTTCTCTGTAGGTTTTAAATTATTCGACATCCAATATTTTATAAATTCAATATATTTTTTACAGATATTTCCTCAAATAAATCATTTCAATGTCATTTGTCCATGTATTCACACTCAAAACAGTTCAAGGTTACCTGAGATTGGTTTTTGTTCCAGTTTTAATGGTCGGTTTTTCTATACTATTGCTTCTAAAAAGTTCCTCAATTATTTCTTCTTCCCTTTACTTTTTGCTCATGTTTAAAATGAGAAATAAAACTGGGAATGTTTTTTAGCCATTTGGGAGAAACCCTACCATGAAGTCATAGACCTTATTTGACCACCTAGAGAAACCACTACAGCCACAGTCAAGTCATCATGGGAGTATGTCTATTTGGGAGCAAGCTATGGGAGCGTTCCAGCTCAATTTTCGTCTTGGCACCTGGGCCTACAGGAGTCATGGGGTCGCACCATCCTGGTGCATCATTTTCTAGGATGCAACCGCAACCTCGTTTGGGAACATTTAGTGAGGTGTTTTAGTAACTATTGGTTTTTTTTATATTTCAGACTATCTGTTAAATACACTGTTTTTTTTTCCAGATTTAGGTTACCTCTGGTTTTTTTTGACATATTCGTATATTAGATTATTTGGTTCCCAAACTTTGTATCTACGGTAACTTCTTGTGCACAGGAATAAGCCTAGAGAAAATTAGGTTTTTAATACTTTATTATTGCTTTGATATTGGTTTATGTAATTCGGGTAAATTTATTTTTTTAATATTACTAGCTTGTTTCCCAAATATTTTACTGTTATTCGCTTTATTCCATTTGTTCGGTTAATTTAGGTCATCGTCGGTATTTATCTCAACTTCATTTCTACTTTAGTCAATTGTATATTTAACTTTATTTATTCATTATTGTATTTTCCCTTAGTGAGGCTTGGGCCTATTTATTTGTAGTATTTTCATCTTTGTCAGTTTCCTTTAGTTGTACGTAGCGGGCGTACTATAACCATTTGGTAGAAGACTTATGTAATTGTGTACCCTATATGTTAGTGAGAGGTACTTATACCTGTAATTTTGTAACAGGTAACATTGTTGTTATCTTAGGTTGAACATAACTTTTGCAAACTTTTGTCATTTTAGAGTCACATGATATACACTTTGTTTAACTCAGAGATTGTTAAAAATCTGGTAGTTCATTTTAATAAATGTTTATTTATTTTGTATATCATTTATTTTTATTATTCCTTTATGTTCATTATTACAGGTTTGATATATTTAATATTTGACAGCAGTATAAGATACCTGGGAAAATGATCGAAGATCATTTTCATGGCGCCCATGATTTGTTAGATTTATTTATTTTGTTCGTCTTTAGCAATTATCCATCTTCATTCAGTTTCAGTACATTATTCTTATTTTATTATTTCATCTTTTAGTCATCATTACTATCTATATAGAGCTACTGTTCTTCGACAGGCATGCAAACGAGCCGTATCCATCCTTGAGTGTCAAGTGGTTTTCTTGCATCTCTTGCTAGCCAACTCTATTCAGTTTGCCTCTGTCTCTTCCCACTTCTACTTCTATCCCTTCTAATTCCCCTTTCTTCAGTACTACTGCACTTTAGTAGTATTTTTTATTTTTTCCTATTGCGGCTTCTCAACGTAGAAGCCACTTCACCTTTTCTTTACACACACCCCACATTCTCTTCATTTTTATTCATATCTAGTACTCTTTTTTTTCCTTACTTCTGTTGGAGTACCTATATCTTTCTTTTTACTTTCACTCCAACAGAAGTTTTCTCATTTTTGTTACAGCATGTGAAACTTTGCAGAATGAGCTAAGCGAATTCTGAAATTCACATGAGTGCCTTAAAAATGTACTTTTTAACACGTGTACTTTGTACGCACGTAAGAAGTTATACTTCTATTATATGATTGCAACGAAATAAATATACTTTCAACAGGTTATTTGTATTTAAAAATTAAACTAATTTTTACTTACTACTTTCCAAAAATTTTTATTAAAACAATACTAAAAATAAAAAAAAGTTAGATAACAAACGGATTCGAACCAGGGAGCTCTCGATCTCTGGTCGTACGAGCTACCACCGAGCTAAACTCCCTTTGCTTTGACAGCTTACAAGATTTCTCATACATACTGACAAATTTAATAGACCAAGTGAGGTATAAAAATACTTTAAAATTTATTTAATATAAATAATAATATATCTTGGCAACAGTGTTCTTCATAAGAGTCTGTACTGAAAGGTGACCGTGGAACGCAGTATAGTAATTCTGGTGTATCATAATTTTTCTGGATATTATTGCGATCGTAAATTGTTTATTAACAATTTAATTGTTGCTAAACTGTTTATTAGAAATATAATCTACTACAAAAAAGGTTTTCCTGGCACCAAGCTATTTAATTATTGATAAATAATTACTTCCCTAAAATTTTAGTTAAAAACTATAGATTTTGTTGGAAATACCAGGAATTTACGAGGAAAATTTTCGTCGAAGGAAATCAGAAAATAAAATGTTCGGAATTAAATGACGGTGAATTTTAATTTGGGTGTTTTTGGTTTAAAGTTAAAATCTTCTGACATAGTGTACTTATACATTTTACAAATAAAAATATTATTGTTAATATTTAAAATAATTGCGTTCATTTTTCTATTTTTTTTTTGTCACTACGATAAG
Organism: Diabrotica virgifera virgifera; assembly: GCF_917563875.1. NCBI lineage: Eukaryota > Metazoa > Arthropoda > Insecta > Coleoptera > Chrysomelidae > Diabrotica > Diabrotica virgifera. The sequence continues at coordinate 71,930,371 of NC_065444.1, forward strand.
ATGTCAACCCGGTTCAACACCTCGGAGGTTTAAATCCTCTTAGTGATTTTTTTCTTTAAATCTTTTTTTTTTGTATTTATTTAGATATTAGATTATTTTTTAGATAGTATATTTTTTAATTTGTTCTTTTTTTATTTTTTTTTGTTTCATTTTTTTATTATTTTTTTTAATTTTTTTTTAATATTTTTTTAACATATTTTACAAATATAACTAATTACAATAATATTTTACTATCTGACAAAAGATACCAAACAGTCAAAAATTTTTTTACAGGGAGTATTTATGCATCTTGCGTTCAAAAAATATGTGGTTCAAGTCACTTTTAACCTCACATTCTTGACAAATATTCGAATCTAATATGTTTACTTTAAATAACTGTGCAGGATAACGTGCATGTCCAAATCTAATTCTACTGAATGATGGTGGATATACACTAAGCATCAAAATTAACGAACCACCTTAAAAATGGGACATTTTTGATGTCTCGTATTTCCTAAACCTGTTGTCTGATTTGAGTGATTTTTTTAGCATGTTATAGCTTTATTTTTCAAGAATATCGGTGTAATAATATTATTGCTAAACAGGTAAATGTCATTGTATACCGGGTGTAAAAATATTAGTGTGTTTTTTCCTCAACGTTTGGAACACCCTGTGGAATATTCTAGCTTATATATAATATTGAAATTAAAACTCAACTGTAGCCTTAAGCTTTCTTAACATTTTGCTCTTCGATTCATTCACTTATGTGGGATAATAAAAAAGTTAGGTACTTTAACAACTAGCCATGTTATTCATCAATACAGGGTGTTTACAAAAAAGTGCGACAAACTTTAAGGGGTAATTCTGCATGAAAAAATAATGACCATTTGCTTTATAAACATATGTCCGCAAATGCTTCGTTTCCAAGATACGGGATGTTGAATATTTTCTTACAAACTGACGATTTATTTATTGCTTTAAAACCGGTTGAGATGTGCAAATAAAATTTAGTAGGTTTTAAGAGATAGGTATTGCGCATTTTTTTATATACAATTAAGAATTTTACATTCACCATTGGCGTGCATACGGGTCATATTACCCGGTCATATTACCGGTTGGGAATTTTTATTTTGGTTTAAAGTTAAAATCTTCTGACATAGTGTATACATTTTACAAATAAAAATATTAATGTTAATATTTAAAATAATTGCGTTAATTTTTGTATTTTTTTTTTGTTTTGTTTTTCTTTGTCACTACGATAAGATGTCAACCCGGTTCAACACCTCGGAGGTTTAAATCCTCTTAGTGATTTTTTTCTCTTTTTTGATCTTTTTTTTTTAATTTTTTTTGTATTTTTTTGATATTAGATTATTTTTTAGATAGTAGATTTTTAATTTTTTTTTATTTTTTGTTTGATTTTTTATTATTCTTTTTATTTTTTTTTTATTTTTTTAAATATTTTTTTAAATATATTTTACAAATATAACTAATTACAATAATATTTTACTATCCGACAACAGTCAAAAATTTTCTTTTTATCCAGTGACAGAATAAAGAGAATATTTACAGGGAGTATTCTTTATGCTTCTTGCATTCAAAAAATATGTGGTTCAAGTCACTTTTAACCTCACATTCTTGACAAATATTCGAATCTAATATGTTTATTTTAAATAAATGGATAAATGGATTTGGATGTCCAAATCTAATTCTACTAATGGTGGATATGTATTTGCGAGGGACGGGAAATTATTATACCAAGGTTATTTTAAATGTTCTGAGTTACAGAGCAATAATTGAAAAAAGAAAATTTCGGAGAGCTAATTTGTTTATAAGCTAAATAGCACACTTTCTGCAGACATTGCATACCTATATTACTATTATTATGCAAACTTAAGATTCGATTCCAGCAATAAAATAACTTTTCCCCGTTTTTTCCTAATTTGCCCGGAGTATATGTAATTTAATTATGTAACCTCGGTAATTCTTCTCTTATACAAGCGAAAAGTGGGAAATAATACTTAAAAATTGATGATGTAAATACAAGAAAAGCCCATTTCAGTGATCCAATTTCGCAGCGTATCCCACAGGGTTTTTCCTCTTAGGGCAACGAAAAATTTCACGCTTTCCTTTAACAAAGGGCTCTGCTTTAGTATTCAATCGGACACGCTTTTTCTTTTCAGTCATTTAGGCGATCTCCGAGAAAAGAGACATTTAAATGTCAGTTTGATTTAATGGAAATGTAAATGTTCCAAAATAAAAAAACGGTTGAATTGGGTTAATTAGGAAGATTGGCTGCTTTGTTTTCGAGATGATTTATATGAAATAATACAGCTAATTAGAGTAAATAAAATGAAGCTGGAATTGTATTTGTTCATTGTATCATAAATTGCAGTTGTTTCAAGGGATCTTTGCACAAACGTAATAGGCCAGGGTCATCATAATCATACATCTCCAAGTGGAGCAAAGGGCACCTTGCGGTGTTTCAAGTAGCATGAGGAATGATGGTGAGGTTGCTAGTCCCACGCATCATCTGTTGAGTTCCGTCCAATTTTGTTTACTAGTTTTCTCCATTCTCTTCTGTTTTTTGCTATCTTTTTTGCATCGTTCCATGTTAAATTATTTTCTTTGAGTTCTTTCTCTATTGTTCTTTTCCACGTATAAGATGGTCTACCCATTCTTCTTTTGCCTTGAGCATTGTAATGTAGAGCTTGTCTAGCAATATTTGTTGCTGGTTTTCGTAAGGTGTGTCCTATCCACTTCCATTTCCGTTTTTTTATCCTTTCTTCATTTGTTATTCTCCACAATTTGTCATTAGTAATTTTGTTTGGCCAAAATATTCTCAGTATAATACGTAGGCACCTGTTAATTAAGGATTGTATTTTCTGAAAGAATTTTTTATGGTGTTTCCATGTTTCTGCTCCATATAATAGGACAGACTTTACATTAGTTTCAAATACTCGTAGCTTTGTTCTTCTGCTGATGTTTGTCGAGGCCCATATCTTGCGCAAAGAGTTGAAAGCGTTTTGTGCGAAGCTTATTCTTTGTGTTATGTCCTTTTCTGTGCCTCCTGTTGTGTTTAGCAGACTGCCCAAATAACAGAAATCTTTTACTTCTTCTATTTGTTTCCTTTCCAAATATATATTGTTTCCGTTCGTTTCCCAATTTGATAGTATTTTCGTTTTTTTGGGATTTATTTTTAAGCCGGTTGTTTTTGCTATGTTGTTCAATCTGGTGATTTTGTTTTGCATGTGTTGTCTGTTTGATGTTATGAGACATATGTCATCAGCGAACTCTAGATCCTCTAGTTTTGTAAATGGTGACCACTGTATACCTGTTTTTTTATCTTCAGTTTGTTTCATTATCCAATCTATGACCATTATAAACAATGTCGGTGACAAGACACAGCCCTGTCTTACTCCTTTTTTGATGCTTATTTGTTGGGATAGTTCCCCTTCATGTTCAACTCTGGCAAAACATTCGTCGTAGAAAAGCCTATAGGCCAGGGTAATAAGACAAAAATGTACCCTGTTCGTGACACTTTAACATCCAGGGTACTGAAGCGTTTTTATATACCTATAAGAACAAATTGTAACTATTTCCTGCATAGTATCTGGCGGCCATTTTTATTTATAAACAATTTAGTGTCAAAAAACGGCCTTTTTCCTTATTTTTTTTCAAATAATGGCAAACAGTAAGACTTATGGTTTTCTTAGTAGAGACATCTTCGAGAGAATTGAAAAAGCTTTAAAATGGCTTATTACAAAGTTTAATATATAGGTCTGGATCCCGCGTATGAAAAAAAAGTTTATTAATAGCAAGCTGAAAATTTGTTAATAGCTTAAGGGTGTCTAGTCGGACAAACTTTGATATATGGGAACACTGGAACAGGGGAAGTTTTAATTGTGGAACAGGTTAAAAATTTGGAACGGTCAGACCACGAAAACGGCACATGTATCTTGTCCGACAGAACAGACTTAAACTCTCCGAACAGAGATTAAACTCTCATGCAAAAATCAGACTGCTATTTATTATCAAATGGACGTTTTAATGAGTGGAACATGTAGAATATGTCAAATGACAGGAATTATGACAGGTGATAAATAGCAGTCTGATTTTTGCATTAGAGTTTAATCTCTGTTCGGAGAGTTTAAGTCTATTCTGTCCGACAAAATAAATGTGCCGTTTTCGTGGTCTGACCGTTCCAAATTTTTAACCTGTTCCACAATTAAAACTGCCCCTGTTCCAGTGTTCCCATATATCAAAGTTTATCCGACTAGACACCCTTAAGCTATTAACAAATTTTCAGCTTGCTATTAATCAACTTTTTTTTCATACGCGGGATCCAGACCTAATACTCATTTATTGTTAATATAATTGCGAAAAAGGTCGAAATTTCAAAAAAATTAATTTCGCAATAACTATTGTAAAAATAAGTGTTCAGCTTTGAGATTTTTGTCAAATGAGGGTTCTTTAGTGCTTAATATGTGACAAAAATTTTAAAGCGATTCATGCAATTGTTTAAATTTTATTCAAATTGTTTATCCCAGAGAGCTTTTTTTTGCAATAACATAAGTCAGAAAAAAATAATGTTAGAACCATACTACAGCTGTCAAATGAAATGGCATGAACTAAACTTTCAAGTTGGTTTAAAAAAAGTGAATAAAAAATGCATTTATTAGTAATAAATAATAATGCAAAAGTATCGTCAATTTTTCCTTACAAACTTTTTAAATAACTCTTTTAAATAACCAAGTAATGTTATGTACAGTGCTAGTCAAAAGTCCGTACCCCCCTCGTATCTTTTGAACGGTTATACCTATAATAGTGAAATTTGAAAGGAGGAAATAAACGAACGTAAGCTTCTTAACTAGTTATGACAGATGACGTAATAGTGACAGCTGACGTTACAGAGCCACTGTGACCGATAATTTTAAATAGGACCTTACGGCAAGTGATACCTCGTTTGAAAGGTATTTAAAATATCTATTCAATTATACTAATTTTTTTGGGTTTAGGTTGATTTTGATTTTGGTAAATAAATTAAATAAATATAATATTGTAGTTTCGAATTTAATTAATAAAAATTCAAATGTCCGCCTATGGATTTCTTGTCAAAAAAGTTGACGTTTTTTAATTCTCTAGTAGTTTTTACGTCAACGTCAACCTGTTTGACAAGTAATCATAGGCGGAATTTTGAATTTTTATTAATTAAATGCGAAACTACGATTTTATATTTATTTCATTTATTCATCAAAATTAGCTTAAACTCAAACAAAATTAGTATGACTGAATAGGTATTTTCAATACCTTTCAAACGAGGTATCACTTGCCATAAGGTCCCATTTAAAATTATCGGTCACAGTGGCTCTGTAACGTCATCTGTCACTATTATGTCACCCGTCATGACTAATTAAGAAGCTTACGTCCGTTTATTTCCTCCCTCCAAATTTCACTATTATAGGTATAACCGTTCAAAAGATACGAGGGGGGGTACGGACTTTTGACTAGCACTGTATATGATAATTGATGAAAAATTGTAATAAATATATTTATATAATTTATTATATAAAAAAATAAAAAGTTTACAAGAAAAAAAGAAAAAATATTTTGCCTAATTATTTATTACTAATAAATGCATTTTTATTCACTTTTTTTAAACTAGTTTGAAAATGCAGATGCTGAAAAATATAGGAATAGATGACAAAGATATTCGTGTCATTAAAAATTTGTACTGGAATCAAACTGCTATCGTAAAAATTGGAGATAACTACACCGACGAAATCCCAATACAATGAGGAGCTAGACAAGGTTGCATTTTGTCGCTAACATTGTTCAATGTTTACTCGGACCAGTTATTTAAAAAGGCACTTAAGAGCCAGCCATATGGAATAAAAATCAACGGGGAACTACTTAATGTGATTAGATACACGGACGATACAATAATTCTGTCAGATAATATTGAAGGCCTCCAAATTCTGCTTGATCATATTCACGAGGTAGGAAAGGAAATGGGCTTTAAAATAAACTCAAACAAAACCAAATTTTTAGTTTTTAGTCGTGACCCAAATCTAGAGGCAGAGCTTCAATTAAATGAGTTCTAGTGAGAGTTCAAAAAATGACATATTTGGGAACTGTGATAACGGACCAACTAAATCCAGACAAAGAAATAAAACGCAAAATAGCAATGACTAACCTGTGCCCATTAATCCCAAGTACCTGCTGCCCCATCGCCGAGAAACTTGGGGATTAAGTCTTAAGACTGGAAATTCCAAATTTGATTATAGTTGAAAGTAAGAATATAAATATTTTCAGTTATTCACTTCAGTTGCAAGTATTACGGTATAGTGTCCGGTTTAGTCAAAGGGGAGAACTTTTATTAATAATTAATGAATATAAATATTCAAGAGGCCCATGTCTTTAAAGATGGAAAAGTTAGATGGCGATGCATCAAAAAAGGGTGTCAACAAAAAGTGTACACAAAATAAGGTGATGAAAATTATGTTATTCTTGAAAAAGCATCGGTGGAGCATAATCATGCTCCAGATATCCACATAGACCGGCAAATTTTTAGTAATTCTACAAAGAAAAAAGCTGTAGAAGATATATGTGAAATACCTTTAAAGATTGTCCACAAGGAATTGAGGAAGGAAAATTTCAGCAATTTACCGCTGACGATGAAAGACATTCCTTGCGTTCGAAGAAATATCTATGCTGCAAGACGAAAATCCACACCATCATTGCCCAAGTCACAGGAAGATGTTCTACAAGTGTTAGTGAACTTAAATTTAAAAACAAATACAGGTGAAAACTTGTTATTATCTACGAAAAATAATTCCGCAATTTTTAATTGTTACACAAATCTTTACTTTTTGTGTAATGTAGATTCTTTGTATGTAGATGGAACTTTTCAATACTGTTCTATTTATATTTGTGTCCGATGTTTATTATACATGGCTTCAAAAATGGTTTTTATGTTCTTCTAGTATTTTGTTTGTTACCAAATAAATCACAGCAATCGTACAAAATGATACAATAATAACAATATGTACAGATTTGAATTTAAATTTCAAACCGAAGCAAATAATTTCTGATTTTGAAATAGCAATTCAAAATACAGCCAAGTTAGGGTGACCCGACATTATTATTTTTTGTTGCAAATTTCATTTAACACAAAATTGGTACCGAAAAATTCAAAATTTAGGTTTGTCCTCGGAATATAAAAATCAAACTGTTATTGGCAAATATTTAAAATTGTTTTTCGGCATTCCCTATTTAGATCCAAATTATGTTGGTGACTTTTTTTCTGATGAACTTTTTAATATTACGCCAGAAGATGACAGAGTTTTGCAATTTTGTGATTACCTAGTTGATAATTATTATTTAACGGAAGATGCAACTTTTCCACCTTACATGTGGGCTTCAAATTCATCATCTCTAATATTTACTACAAACGCATGTGAATCATTTCAGTCGAAATTTAACGAATGTTTTTATAAATCACATCCTGACATATTTAAATTTACAGACATTTTGTTAAATTTTCAAGCAGAAGTATATGTGAAAATTAGAACTGCACATAGATTCGAAAAAAAACTTGATAAAACGGCAAAAAGAAAAGTTGATTTTATTGAAAATAGGCTAATATTGCGTTAATCAAAACATTACTAAATTAGACTTCATTAAGTCAGTTTGCAATTATTATGCAGCAACTTTTAAAATCTAAAATATAGTGTTCACTCTTACTTATTTTAATCACTAATCAGACATTAGAATTAAGCATTGTTATTGTTTAACTGTAGTTTTTGTTATTGTATATAAGTTAATGTAGATTTATAAATAAACTTTATTCGATTATATTGTTATAGTTTCATTACTTAATCATTTCAAATTTTCGCTCATGCTTTGGGAATTGGGTTCCTTTTTGAATACAATAAAGTAAAATAAAAACTATATATGTTCACAAAAATATTATCTAAGTACCTAGGTAGCGTGGGGCAGTTCGTAGTCGCTTTTAATCATACTATAAAACTGAACCCATTAGAGCAAGGACACACCAGGCGGCGCGCGTCGAATCGACGTCGAGGCAGCGTAAAACACATGGCGCGATATAACAGCGGCAGCTATGCTACGATTTAAAGTATTTGTATTTCGTTGTTGCCAAATTTAGTCGCGTGTTGGCGGCTGTACGATACGATGTCTGAAAGTTATGACGATTTGTCTTTTGTAATAAATACAAGTTTATTTTATCTTAGATTAAAGAAAAAAAGAAACACAGATATTGGATACATCCGATCATAAAGGAACGAAATTATAAGGGATTTTTTACACATTATATTAACGAAATTAATATAATAAAGGCCCAGAGATGTTTTTTAATTTTACAAGAATGTCTAAATAATCTTTTCAATTAGTGAATATTAAAAAGCCGTGTTCCAGAAATAACACCGTTATGAGGGAAAGCATATCACCTAAGAAAAACTATTTATAACGCTAAGAGGAATTCCATTCTATGGTACGCCACTGAGCAAATACAGGTGTTAAATTGATTAAAAAAATTATTCAAATTAAAGCCAAAGTGCGTATCGAGAAAGACGAAAACCAGAATATACAAAACCGTAATAAGAGCAACAGACACCTACGGATGTGAGACATGGGTGCTAAATAAAACAGAAGAAAAAAAGATATAGAGTTGAGAACGGAACGTGCTAAGAGCTATTTTCAGGGGAAAGAATACAGATACAGAAGACGGCTGGCATAGAAGCACCAATCAAGAATTAAGGATGCTTTACAAGGAACCAAATGTAACAAGATACACAAAGTCATAAAGAATCAGGTGGGCAGGTCATGTCGAAGGGATGGATAAGGGAAGAATGCCAAAGATAGTACTGCACAGAAGACCAGTTGGGACTAGGAGACGAGGTAGACCACGAAAAAGACGGCAAGAAAGTTTCAGGAAGGTGTAGTATCGATGGAAATTACACACTAGAAAGAGGAGGTGAAAAATAGGATATAGTGGAGAACCATAGTTCAGCAATTTTTACATAGACATCAAATAAAATTATATATAAATTATTAGCATAAACTGTATTATCTAAAATTGTAAAGACAAGGCCTGTAGAGCATAATAAATAAATAAATAAAATAATAAATAATAATAAATACAGTTTTTTTATTATTTTGTTTGAATATTCATCAATGCGCATATCCCAAATAGCTGGTCTCATCTGAATTTCATTAATTAATTTTTCTACATCTGTATTTCCCATCACAAAAACACGATCTGACAACACTCACTACAGAATTCGCTAGAAAACAGCTGAAACGTCTGTGTTGCACCACGATACACGCATTTATGATATGCCGTCGAAGTCATAAAACCGATTGGCGGTAGATGGGTTCCAGGATATGTCGCCAGAAAGCCGCTGCATCGAAAATTTTAAGAGCGTCGGGTGTGTGTTACTGCATCAAAGTATAGTAAGGGATGCGTCGCTATCGACATCACAGCGGGGGTTCAGTCGACGTACGCCGCCCCGTCTGTGTTACCTCTTAAACTCTAGGTAGCGTAGGGGAGTTCGTAGTCGCCCGACTAAAACTACTTTTATGAAAATGAAGACATTTCCTTGCAGTAATTATCTCAGTTTAGAACTCAGACAAACAATGGTTAAGTGTTATGTTTGGTCGGTACTGTTGTATTGTATGGTGTAGAAGTGTTGACGTTAAAAGTATCGACCATGAACAGAATTGAAGCATTGCAAATGTGGATTCATAGACGGATGCTGAAGATACCTTAGACAGCAAGAAAAACTAATGAAGAAATACTAAGGAGGGTCAACAAAGATAGAGAACTGCTAAAGACTGTTAAACACCGGAAAATGTATTATCTGGAACATATAGTGAGGGGAAATCGATATAAAATATTACAACTGATCCTTAAAGACAAAATAGAGGGTCGTAGAGGTGTAGGAAGAAAACAAGTTTCTTGATTAAAAAATATTCGAGAATGGACTCAGATATCAAATGCAGGACAACTATTCCATATTGCAGAAGACCGAGAAGCTTTCACAAAGGTGATCGCCAACGTCGGATAATTCTGATATGGCACGTGAAGAAGAAGAAGAAGGGTTTTCTGTATACATATATAACAACCATTTTGTATACATATTTTAAGGAAGCAATATAAGAGGAAGAACAGGGTATATCAATAAACGGAACAATCTTGAACAACATAAGATTCGCAGACGACACCGCTATTTTTGAAAACAGTCTAGAAGTACTGCAACGATTAGTAAATAGATTACATCTAGTCAGTATAAAATATGGACTACAAATGAACGTTAAGAAAACCACGTTCATGATTATTTCTAAGCAACACACAGTAGGAAGGCTAGATCTCGAGTGAAAACAAGTACATACAAAGAGTAAATACCTACAAATATCTGGGAACCTGGGTAACAGAAACCATCGACCACGGTAGAGAAATCAGGACACGTATTGAAATTGCAAAAAAGGTATTCATAAAAATGAAAAAAAAATGTTTGTTAATCGGGACCTTCTTCTGGAGCTGAAAATAAGATCCTTAAGATGCTACGTGTTCTCGATTTTGTTGTATGGAAAGCTGGACACTGAAAGTAGACAACACAAAGAAGTTAGAAGCATTTGAGATGTGGTGCTATAGAAGGATTTTGAAAATACCATGGATCCAACGAATTACGAATGCAGAGGTGTTAAGAAGGCTACAAAAGGATTGCGAGGTGATAAAGAACATCAAAACAAGAAAGCTGGAATATTTGGGCCACATTACTAGAGGTGCGAAATATGAGATATTACGGCTCATAATGCAGGGCAAAATTAAGGGGGAAAGATCCATAGGTAGAAGAAGAATTGTCTGGCTGAAAGAGAGTGGTATAGTTGCAGCTCAGTAGATCTTTTCAGAACCGCCGCCAATAAGGTACGGGTAGCTATGATGATAGCCAACCTCTGATAGGAGAGAGAACTACGAAAAGAAGAAGAATAACAAACTTTACTTACATTTTTATGCAATTTAAACTATAATAAAAGTTCATATGTTTATGTGCTATTCATTCCGTCTACTATTCATTTACCATTTATAGTAAATGAATGAAACAAGAAAGAAAAAGAAAATGTGTGTACTTTGTACGCACGTAAGAAGTTATACTTCTATTATTATGATGGCAACGAAATTAATATACTTAACAGGTTATTTGTATTTTATTTAAATATTAAACTAACTTTCTTTACCTACTACTTTTAAAAATTTTTTATTAAAACGATACCAAAAATATAAAAAAAATATGAATCGTCCGGGATTTGAACCGGGACCTCTTGATCTCGGATCACACGCTATATCCCTTTTGCTTTAACAATTTACAAGATTTCTTATACATACTGACAAATTTAATACAAAAGTACTTTAAAAATACTTACTACAGTAGAACCCTGCAAATTCGAACCCCGCTAATCCGAACCCCGCTAATCCGAACCAATGGAAAGTGAAAAAAATTTAAAAATTCAAGACAAACACTTAAAAACATGATTATACAGAGTAAAAGCAGAAAATTGAACAATCTAGGATTAATAGGTCTTTGAAATTCAAAATTTCGTAAAAATGAATACCTACTTGATACGTAGTGCTTTTACGTCGGTTCTCTTGTAGTCAACTTAAGTCCAAATATATTGGCCACACTCTTGCGAGAACGTTTGCAGCCCTAAGAAGCATTCTTAAAGAAGTCGGTCACTTTCTTCTGATGCATGGAGGTGTAGCGAATTGACGCAGCAATGTTAAACCATTTAAGCATAAACATTACGTCGACCGGTAACGCAGCAGAGTTCTGCTCCACGTAACGTAGAGCCACACCCAGAGCTTTAGTGGCATCTGCATGTGACACTCGATATGGCAGGGAAACTTCTTCCACGCTTTCTTCATCTTCATTAGGGTTGCCTTGAGGCTGAACCAAGTCTACAATGTCTTCATCCATGAATTATTGGTGCCCATTTTCGTCAGCTTCAATCCATTCTGTAATTGCACTCTTTATTTTTCGTTTTCTCATCCTGTTGTTGTACGACTTCTAGGAGGTCATCTTTTAATGGAGAGTGGAAAAATGGATCTTCTTCAAATTGTAAATCTAGCCAGCGAGTTAGCGACTAAACACAAACAATGACACTGGCTCTGCATCAGTGACATCAATCTGAGATGGGTGCAAGAGGGAGAGAGTGAGACAAGTGCATCAACCCAAAATCAACGACAACGAAAGCTTTTAATTTGAATTATTAGTTAGGCTAACTTTCGGATAATCCGAACTTTTCGGAATCCGAACAGGTTGTCCCCCCCAATTAGTTCGGATTTGCGGGGTTCTACTGTATTATTATAAAATATCTTATTCCCGAGGAAGACAAATCCAAAGACACAAAATTATAATAAATAATACATTTACTAAAAACACTAATATATTATTTTGACACCTTTTCTTGCACTGACATATTTATTGTTATATTTCTATTTGATATGAAAATTAAATTTTGATAATTATAAACAAAATTCAATTTAATATAAAATATTTTCAATTTTCTCAACCACGGGCATATAAATTTAGAACAACCTGTATACAACAAATTGTTATATTTAATTTTAAGAAGTGATTAAACGAAACTCGGGACAATGCGCTTAGAATGAACAAAGTGAATGGCGCGTACCATTGTCGTTGTTCGCGGAAGGTTCGATCATTAGCCTATGCTAAATAAGACTCAAGTGAAATCGATAAGATAGATAGATAGATAGACATTTATTGTTTTTAAAAACTACAGTTTTATAACAATGAGTTTAGTAAGTACAGAATATAACTAACAACTAGTCTAGAACATAAATAACTATTAACAAATTTAAACAAAAGTTAAGCGCTATCACTAACTGAAATGGAGAACTTGGTTTTTTTAATAAACACCAATGAAGGAGAAACTGAAGTACAGAATATAACTAACAACTAGTCTAGAACATAAGTAACTATTAACAAATTTAAACAAAAGTTAATCGCTATTACTAACTGAAATGGAGACTTGTTTTCTTAAATAAACACCAATGAAGGAGAAACTGAAGCTTATTCATTTAAAACAAAAGATCTAAGTTTTATGATATTCCAAATATATATTGAAATTGCTTTCAGAGATATTATAGTTACATTATTAAGACAACCAATAAGGTCGGTGCAATTATTAAGGGGGGCCATATTAACCGGTTTCATTGAACTGTAAATGGGACATTCAAACAGTAAATGTTCAAGAGTTTCCAACTTGTTTGTGTTACAAATAGTACAGATTTCAGATGGTCGTATATGATATGTTATACCATTATAGGTAAATTTTAACACATGGCGATTAGATGTTCGAAGTTGCGCCATGGCACGAATGTATTTTATGGGAATTTGAAATTCCAGATATTTCTGTACTGAGGTATCTACGGATAAATGTTTGTAAATAGTTGAGAATGTTGACATGGAGACTGCTTGAATGTCTTCTTGATGAAGCATATCCATATACTTTTTTAACATGCTTTTCTTGTTTTTTAATAGCCAATCAGAGATGTTTTCATCCCAAGAAAATTCATAATCTAATATTTGAAAATATTGCTTAAACTGTGAAACCCAGTTTTATCTGTTCGTATTTATTGAATTATTTGCTGAAGAAATTTGAAGCTGACGCAGAAAACAAATAAGAGGAAGTCTTAAATCATGCATTTGCGATAGCTTGATAAGCCAATTTAAAGTTAGCTTGAAAATAGTAAAAGAAATTTTTACTCTTCCTGTCTCCAACCTAACAGCATAATCAGGTGTATTGATACTGAGATGTAAAAGTTTTTTAAAGAAAGTTATTTGTATTCTTTCTAACTGGTCAGCATATCTCATTCCCCAAACGGGCACACAGTTCATAACAAGGCTTTGAACTAGCGAATCGAAAAGTTGCACACGAGATGTCCAAGAATTCATTTTGGTTTTAGCCATTAAACCTATCACGTTACCAATTGCGTGTTTTGCTCTTTCCACTGTTGTATCGGCCATTGCTTTAAAAAGTGATGTTGTGGTTAGGGTGACTCCAAGATATACAAATTTGTTAACAACTTCTATTTTTTCATTCTTATATAGGAACTTAACGCCTTTATTGCCAATTTGACCGCTTCGGGCAAATGGAAGAATTTTGGTTTTGCCAACATTTACAGTTAGCTGGTTTTTGTCACTGTATTTTTCTAGATAACTTAAATTTTTACCGAGTTCAACTTCCGAGTCACAAAGAATGACCAAATCATCAGCATACAATAGCATTATTATTTGATTTTGGCTATCAATGGAGATACCTTGTGATCCTTGACTAATAAAAAACTGTTCTATATCCGCAATAAATAAACTAAATAATAGTGGACTCAAAGGTTCACCCTGTAAGACTCCTGTTGAAATATCAAATGGTCTTGTGTAGCCGTTTGGAGTTTTGATGTACATCCTAGCATTATCATAAATGTTTTTCAAAATGGCTATTATTTTAGAACTCACCCCAAGGCCAAATAGCTTTTGCCACAGCAAATGGTGGATAATGGAGTCAAAAGCCCGCTTATAATCTACAAAGGCAGCGTACACTTTGCGTTTTTTCAGTCGTAGTTGCAGTTGTACAGCAGAAGTGAGGGTGAATACATTATCAATGCAACCCCTTGATCCCCTGAAACCCGACTGACATTCGGGAAGAACATTATTTACTTCAACCCAATCTCTGAGTCTGTTTAACAAAATATTAGTAAATATTTTTTCAACACAATTAAGTAAGGCAATACCTCTATAGTTTGCTGGATCATCTCTGTTGCCCTTTTTAAATATCATAGTAAAAATGACTTCACTCCAGTTATGCGGCGTAATGGTTGTTTCCAGTATTCTATTAAACATGCCCGTTAAATACAGTATCCAATTATTTGGAAGATTTTTAAAGAATTCATAAGAAATATGGTCAGTTCCAGGTGCTTTACGATTGGGACAGTTATTTAGGACTCTATATATTTCGTCACTGGTTATAATAGCGTCAAAAATGGGATGTCTTGCATCAAAAAAACGGGCATTATGATATAGTTTTGGGGGATATATATTCGAATAAAATTGCTCCCATACGTCTACATCGATAAAAGAAGTATTGTGATTTTTCCGAAATTTCCTAATCACTGACCAGAATGTTTTGGAGTCCCTGCTGTTTGCAAGTTGAGAATACAGGTTATGAAAATATATATGTTTTTTCTTTTTAATTATTTGTCTATAGGCTTTTTTTGATGTCAAAAAATTTGTTTTATAGGGGTCGCGGAAGTTATTTGATTTAGCTGTTTTGAGGCTTTGTTTCATGTTGTTTTTAGCTGAGGTACATTCATGATCAAACCATGGAGGACTTTGCCTGATACACGACGGGAAAGATTTTTCTTTACAAAGTTGTAATTGCGAAGCAGTTTCTTTAATTGCTGACATTAGATTATTGTATAGTTCCTGTGCATCAATATTTATAGAAAGAGACGTTTTATTCGAATGTTGCATAGAAATTTTATAGAAAAAGGCAAGGTCAGTATTCCATTGATATATAGTTTTTTTTTGTATAGGAAGTGCTTTTTTGAAACGACTTTCTCGAAAAAAGTCGGAAACGCAAGTTACCAGTATACCAAAGTGGTCAGAAGGGCTGTTATGGTTCATTACACATAAATCTTGGATAATAGGTATTGCACTGTTCTGGATAAATGCTAAGTCAATTACACTATTTCCAGCTTTGCTAATGTGAGTAAATTGTGCCGGTGTATCAGACTCAGTCCTCCCATTAAGTAGACAGAAAGAGTTGGTGTTCATGAAGTCAATAATATGGCGCCCCTTAGTATTTAAAACCATGTCATTGCTTAGACGATACTCCGATAGATTTGTGCCCTCCAGCATCTCTGGCGGAACTTCTCCAATATCTGATATTCTACTGTTAAAGTCACCGCCAATTAGAAGCGGAACATCGAAATGGTTTTCTAGAATTTCCGACAGAGATACTTGAAAAAGTTCTAGAATATACACAATATCTAAGGACGGTTTAAAATATACTGTGCAAATAATAATAGACTCTTCCGAAGGAGAAACCAGTCTGCAAAATAGCCACCACGGTGTTTTTTCTAAAATTACACAGTTGTATACATTTTTATAAAATATGTAGATACCACCGCTTGCTCTGCCCACGGATTTCTCTTTCGAAGCAGGACTACTTATAACATTATAGGATGACAAAACAATTGACAAATTATTACACTCATTAAGTAGCCATGTTTCAGTAAGACATAAAACCGAAAAATCATCGTAATCTCTAACAAATTCATCCAGATTGGCAAATCCTTGACAGTTCCAAAATACTATTTTGAATGATTGCTATTCAGGTACAGATGAGTTTGCCCCACATAAAGCAGGCTTTGAAGTCTTGAGTCCCTTTTCACGTCTAGGTGATTCCTGTTCCTCTCTATCACGTTTGGTTGTTCCTCTTGTAGTAATTCTAGGTATTTTGTTTATGTATCTAATCGTTAAATTTTTCTCCCCATTATCTATACGACTTTGTAGCTCTGTTCGTAATTCAGCTAGATATTTTGACTGGCAAGGTGTCAGATCTTGTTTTATGTATATTTTTGAGTTTGAGTTTTGATTCAGTTTAGATTTATTTTTAAGAACAAAAAGGGCATCTTCACTGGACATCATAGTAACTTTCAGCGGCCTTGGTTTCATATCTTGGCGAGGAAAGCCAAGCCGGCGATGCGAAGCTATTTGTAAGTTAGGAGCTACCTGATTTAATATTTGTTGTGCATTAACTTCATCGGATTCTGTATTTTCTGGAACACCCATGAGCAAAACATTTTTTTCCCTTTGTTTTCTATCAGCCAGCTCTATAAGGATATTTTCGGGAGGACAGGATTCTATTTTCTGGATTTTGATTTTTAGCTGTTCGTTTTCTCTTCTTAGAACCGCTATTTCCGAGATGCAAGCGTCAATTTTTGTCGACTGAGAATTTACTAAATTATGTAAGTCAGACATTCGAGTGTTACATGTTGCGATAGCGTTACTTAAATTAGCAAGCTGAGCCATAATTGCGTTGAAGTGCATTGTGCTAGCATCTGCTTCTGTGGTACAATTTTGACACTTCCATGACAACAAGGTTGCAGGTGAAAAATTTAAGGGTTGAGGTTGAGCACAAACACCGTGCCATGTTGTTTTGCATCCAGAACATTCCAGTTTGCTACCATCTGTCGGTGTTATAATTTTATGGCATGCCTGACAATTTAAATCCATTATAGTAATATTAACCGTACTATTAAAGGTACCACTAATTACTTAAGTTTTTGTCTAAGGCAATACTCAAGTTTCAATTAAGTAGATCGCTGAAATGTAGATTGTATTTCTTGTTTAAAAATTGGGTTTTTTTTTTTTAACTTTTGTTTAAATTTGTTAATAGTTATTTATGTTCTAGACTAGTTGTTAGTTATATTCTGTACTTACTAAACTCATTGTTATAAAACTGTAGTTTTTAAAAACAATAAATGTCTATCTATCTATCTATCTATCTAATCGATAATAGGTCATTATCGTTGTTCGCGGAACTTTCAATTGGAAACCAAAAGGAAATAAGATTCCCATGTGTAAATGTTATGTTTAAGAATAATAAGATATAGTAAATATTAAGCAGTGATTGCCATTTAAATAAAATAAACAATATTTTGATTACAATTGTAACCCATATGTGTTATTATTTTACTCTTTTCTTTCCTATCCCGATTAGGAACCATTGAGAAATACTTAGAAGCCACGTATGTAAGTAATTAATTTTATAAAAAGCCCTGAGATTGAAAACCTATTGATATGTGATCTGGTAAATTAATTAGATTATTATTAATGCATTGATTAAATTAAATGACATATAAAAATATTATCTCATATCAATAATCAAGATCACATCATTATATATAACTTGAAAGATTCAGCAACTAAACGGCATACTGTCTGTGTGCGCATGCGCGCAGAATTATGAAATTTTACTCTCAATCGCGCCTAAAGAAGTATAACTTCAAAAATTACAAAACCATCTACCTTTTTTTTTAACAATTCGCACTAATGACCCTTGGTATTCATTTATAAACTTCACTTTAAAAAGACGAGTGAAAATACTTGTGTAAAACCCAAAAGCACCTCATCTGTTTTAGACATCGATACCTAACCAGCCGCAGCTTAAACCAAAGCTTCGCGGCTTCGAATGCAATATCGCCGACGGTGTACATGTCAGTTAAACATGACTCACTCGGTTGTCTCAAGGGTCTTCTTCTCCCGATACTAGGAACGAGAGCCAGGATCGGATTTTAAGGTCAAAATCCCCGATCATCGTTACGAGTAATTGAAGTACGTCATTTATAAGTAAAGTGATAATCTTAAAAATTCGTACCTAGAATTTAGAAATATTTGTAATAACACCTAATGGTTACTTGGTTATTACAACTTGGTTATGTTAGTGGATTTTTTGGTAGTAGTCGAGTTCTATCAAAAATATATCAGGTACAAAAATCAGAGCCGAGTTAGCCACAGCGTTTTATGTTAAGAGGAACCTAATCTATTATAGTCCTTGGGCTAACATATAAAATTTATTATTTATGACCACATCGTCGAAAGTTTTTGTACTTATGTATTGTTATTTGGGTGGAGTCGGACAAATTTGGAGCTTGGCGCATTATGGTAGTGGGGCGTTTGTCTGTCAAGCTCTCATGAAGTTGTCAATTTTATGCAACAAAAAAATTTATATCCACATTAGTAATTTTATTTTAATCAATGGTTTTTATCATATAAACAGCGAAAACAATTTTGTCGGACAAAAATATTGGGCCATATGGCGCGTCAGACACGTTAAATATGTCAAATTTATGAAAATAACAAATTTATTACCACATAGCTAAGTTTAACAGAATCTACCATAAAACATTTTTACAATAATATGGTAACCTTGTCGAACAATTTTCACGGGGCTTATGCGCAGTCGGATGCACCGAAGATGTCAATTTCCTGGATTTTTTTTTATTTACATACAACCATTTTTCCGACAAAAATAGGAGGTTATAAGTAATTATATTCTAAATAAAAAAATATAAGTGTCCGACAAAAATATTGCGGCAAATCGACAGTCGGACAAAAAATTTAATTTTTATTAGTAAACTATACTTTTAAACTATGCTGGGTTCGTGCATCCCTTTTCTTCACAACCATTTTTCCGACAAAAGTAGTAGGTTACAACTAATTATATTCTTAAACAAAAAATGTAATTCTCTGACAAAAATGTTGGGGCAAAAGAACAGAAAACTTAATTCTTTTAGGTTGTCGACGCCCTTAATAGGAGGCATTGTCAAAAAAATTTTTAAAACAATTTTTCTCGGTTATTTTTGAATCGATTTAGCTGAAAATTGGTACACACACTAAGTACAACATTTAAAAGGGCGTGACGTAGAGTTGTACCCAAAATTTTCCGACAGGAGAGAAAATTTTTGAAAAATTTTGATCTGAAAATTTGTGTACATACTCCTTGAACAATGACATAGTTCTGTAGTTTATTTTCTCGAATTAAAAAAAAAAAATTTCGACAAGAGGGAAAATTTCGGAAAACAAATCTCAAAAACTATTAACTTGTAGTAAATGGTCTGTTAACAGAAATTAAAATACTTAAAATTATCTACAAAAATATCACTATTTACTTTTTTTTTTCAGATGAACCGTTCGGTCTAAAGTGCAAGTTGAAAATTGCCAATATTTAACGGTCTGGGCAAAACCCACTTTTTACATTCCAAAACTTTAGTTTTTATTAGAATGCTGTCATTTGATAAATTTCTCCTAGTTTTCTGTACAAATAATAAATGTTAGTTCATAATATGAATATGGTATGTCTCTTCTCACAGCTTTTATGAATCCATTCCATCCTAAAATACCGAGAATGTCTCTGCTTTTCCCTTAGAGCCACAGAAGATCAGGCACATATGGAGTCACAGTTTCAGTTGGTGTAAACATTCCCTTCGGATCTTGATTTCTGATAAACCTTGAGGTTTTGTCCTTTCAAAATGTATTAGTTGAACAGCTCTCTGACTTCCGTAAACCTCAGGTGCGGGTTTAGTTTTTAGCCGAGGAATGGATTGGTTAGGAGCTATTGCATGTTTTGGTGCAATACAAGAAATGCCACTCATGACGTAAAAAGTGTGGTATCCGTCGATTGTATGTACGTTAACCCTTTCTGTCCCAACACTGCATATTTATGTTTTTGAAAAAGTGGGTCTGTATTCCCAGCCGCCGTAATATATGCGTTCAAGGTGTTATGGTCTCAATTTACCAAAGCCGAAAATATGCATTGCTTATAAAATTTTAGACTCATTGGTGTCCCAATGCCGTAGAAATATATCCGAAAATGTTAAATTATTGTTCCCAAAGCCTCAAAATGTTGGCACCTAAGACAGGTCATGCGGACCCATTGCCGTATATATTTGTTCACATATTTTAGATATATGCTATATTGTAGCACTGGTGGCAACGCTTATAGGTAGCTGCTAGAAGGTGAAGCGTTTGCAGCCACAGAAAAGACCAGAAAAAAAAAAGAAGCGAATCGAGATACATGTGTGCAAGATGCGGAGTCGACCTTTGCGTAGTGTCATGTTTTGAGGAGTACCCCACAAAAGAACACTTTTAATGTTAATTTACATTACATTATTTTTTTTAAGTTAGTTACATTTTTTCAAGTGGGTTTTGCTCTCTGATGAAAAGTACTTTTGAAAAGAAAACGTTTAAGTTGGTTAAAAAAAACTCATTAAAAAACATGTTTTAAGTCAATTTGTTTATTTATATGCGACGTATATAGTTTCATCTCTTTTTGTTTCGCAATGTATTATGTTTTCCATCTTTTGAGCTATTTTGCCGGTTATTAGCGTGCTCATCACTGTATAAGGCAATGGGACTTATAGCATGAAAAAACCTTTGGGATTGAGGGACCAACATGCAAATTAAGGCAAGGCATAGACAGGGTTAAAATCAGCGTTTTCGTACACCTGTTGTGTAAAGCACGGCTGGTCAATTTTCTGCGGATGGCCTGCGATTGCTGACATTTCCAGATAAGCAACGCGCTTGCTCAAAGTCTTGTAGCGGCAGTAAGGCCCAGATAGTTGGTCTCACCATTACTTGCAGGGTTGGCCGTTTTCTCTACAAAAAGTACGGCTCAAGAAAATAGGTTGATGTAGTTTCCTCTTTGGGGTTTTGTTCATCCTATACAGAAGCTGTTCGCCTGGAAGTGTCAGTATTCGCAGGCGATCCGCAGAAAATTAACCTGCCGTGCTTTACACAGTAGGTGTACGATAACGCTGATTTTAACGTACATACAATCGACGAATACCACATTTTTCACGTCATATGTGTCATTTCTTGTATTGCACCAAAACATGCAGTAGCTCCTAAGCAATCTATTCCTCGGATAAAAAAGAAACCCGCGCCTGAAGTTTATGGAAGTCAGGGAGTTGTTCAACTAATTCATTTTACAAGGACAAAACCTCGAGGTTTATCAGAAATCAAGATAACAGATCCGAAGAAAATGTTCACACCAACTGAAACTGTGACTCCATCTGTGCCTGATCTTCTGTGGCTCTAAGGGAAAAGCAGACATTCCCGGCCTCTTAGAACGGAATGGACTCATGGAAGCTGTAACAAGAGACATACCATACCTATGAACTAACATTTATTATTTGTACAGAAAACTAGGAAAAATTTATCAAATGACAGCATTCTAATAAAAAATAAAGTTTTGGAATGTAAAAGGTGGGTTTTGCTGAGACCGTTAAAAATTGGCAATTTTCATCTTGTACTTTAGACCGAACGGTTCGTCTGAAAAAAAAAGTAAATAGTAATATTTGTAGATAATTTTAAGTACTTTAATTTCTGTTAACAGACCATTTACTAAAAGTTAATAGTTTTCGAGATTTGAGAAAAAAAGCGGAAAAAAGCTGAAATTTTTCGCTTTTTTCGCAATTTTTTCAATGTTCCGGCAAGAAATATTGTCCGAAAACCTCATATTCGGATTCAGCAGCCCAAAATCCATATATAATGAAAGAAGTCAGAACTACCCCAAAACTTTCCTAGTCAAAACACAATTTTATTGAATCATAAGTATAAGATCCGATATAACAACGACCTTCACCGATCTATTTAATGGATAGAAACTAAATGATATGTAATTGTTCTGTCGTTGCTGCTCCACAATATCAGTAATCTCGAGTAATCTGTTTGCATCAATTAAGTGCCAAAAACAAACCCTCGAAACTCTAGATGACGTACCTTAGCAGTAACCCTGGGCACCCAGGTGCTTCGGAGGTCGGCTCTGATTGCATATTCGTGTTCCGTGACTTCAAATACCCCGAAATAAGAAAATCTGACCCTTAATATACTGATTTTAACATGTTTATGCATTTCTCGATGCGTTTTATACACTTTAAAATGTAATAATGCACTTCCACCTATTTTTTCAATTGTAGACTTTTTTGCAGTCGTCATCCTAATCCTAAATAAAACGCAAAAAGTTGCAAGTCTCTATGTACCTACTATATTTAAAAATAGATTTGCCTTTGATGATTTTGCCTGTGTTTTTAGTGTTAAATGCCCTGGTATAATAAAAACAATGCCATGCCTACATGTAAAATTATAGTTGATCATAGCCTAGAAATATTATCATTTCTACATATTTTCCGCTCAATCTAAGCTATTTTTTTTCTACGCCTGATCAGAAGAGTGTGTATTTATTATTAAAATCTAATGTGTTGCATTTTTATTTTCAAAGGAACTAACATCTCTGAAATTCTCTGAATTATCTACCTCGAAAAATCGTATAGACATCTGTTTCTGGGTACATGCTTTGTTAAATGATATACCTCCCTCTGTTTCAGCTACTTTTCAGCGCCCTGTGATCCTGTAAAACTCTTCATAGCCTTCGCCCTTCATAGATAAAATGTTAGTTAACTGTACCGATACAGAACACTCGTGGAGTACCGGTCCGACTCTGATATCAACGGATTGTAGATACCTTACTCAAAATAGATACTCGCTCTGATACGATTGGTACGAAGTAATCAGAGTAATCAAAGTAATCAAAGTAATAATTTACCTCTCTGTATAGTAATCGTTACTTTCGGTATTCCTAAGTAACGAGTACTTTGTAACGAATAGTTACTTTTTCAACATCACTACTGGTATATTCAAAGAATGTCGAAACTGAATGCAACAATTTTGATCAGAAGAGTGTGTATTTATTATTAAAATCTAATGTGTTGCATTTTTATTTTCAGAGGAACTAACATCTGTGAAATTCTCTGAATTATCTACCTCGAAAAATCGTATAGACATCTATTTCTGGGTACATGCTTTGTTAAATGATATACCTCCCTCTGTTTCAGCTACTTTTCAGCGCCCTGTAATCCTGTAAAACTCTTCATAGCCTTCGCCCTTCATAGATAAAATGTTAGTTAACTGTACCGATACAGAACACTCGTGGAGTACCGGTCCGACTCTGATATCAACGGATTGTAGATACCATACTCAAAATAGATACTCGCTCTGATACGATTGGTACGAAGTAATCAGAGTAATCACAAAGTAATCAAAGTAATAATTTACCTCTCTGTATAATAATCGTTACTTTCGGTATTCCTAAGTAACGAGTATTTTGCAACGAATAGTTACTTTTTCAACATCACTACTGGTATATCCAAAGAATGTCTAAACTGAATGCAACAATTTTGTATTAATAATAATTATTATGACACATCTTACAGCATAATTTTCTAAATTAAGGCATTTAACCTCGCCTCAGGTGTCTTGTTCTAAACATTACCAGCGTTCCCTCTGTGCCATCCGGAATGACCTTTATAATGAAATAAGCATCTACCAGCCCTACTCATTAAAAAATGATTAGTTGCCGATTGTTAGGATCTAGCTACAAAATAATTAAGCAATTAAAGCAAAGCCACCTTTGTTATGCGACGTTACGGGAGCACAAGCTGTCGTTGAACTAAGCACAGTCATCTCCTTGAAGGCTTTACCTTCGACTTTCACCCCGCGTCTGACGAAAGACAGAAATAAATGTCGACACAGTTCTTCGGGAGTTCGCACCTCCAGGAACGTGTCGAGGAATTTGTGGAAGCCTTCATAGTCGATTTCCTGAAACAAGAAAAAGTAATTAATATCAATGTTGTTTTGTTACTAACCGCATCAACCACTGTGGGTTATTAGCGGAGGACAAAATACAATAATTAAAAAATAAAATGACAAATAGTCCCTGTTGTAAGGCAGCTCCCGCATGAAAAATTTTCTGATTCGGTTCCTTTGCGGATTCCTGTTCTGTTCAAAAATTTTGCCTTTAAACAAATCAGAAGGGTGCGGGTGAAATTTTTGGGCAGAAATTGTTTAAACAAATTTTTTAAACAAATTCAAAAGACCACCTTTTTCCCCGAACAAAAAATATTTTTTAGTTTTTTTTGGGTCATCTGAAATAAAAAAGGTCTCTTAATTTTTCTGTTGATAGTTTTCTATTTCTAGTTTAGATTGAAAGAAGACTTTATACCTGGAAATCACCGGCGGATTCGGAAGATCACATTGTAAGAAACCAGATAGATTACATTTTAATCAAATCCAGATATAAAAACACTATAAAGTCTGTGAGAACATACCCCGGAGCTGACATAAATTCAGACCATAATCCACTAGTAGGCGTAATAAAGATAAAATTAAAAAAGATCCAAAAACAAACAAATATACCACGATTCGATGTCTCAAAGATAAAAGAAGAACCTATACGTCAGAGTTTAAAACAAGAAATAAATGATAACTTAAAGAAAATCAAACAAGACGTGATAAAGACAACAGATGTTAATGACAAATGGAACATGATACAAGAAACGTTAGTAGATGCAGGAAAGAAAATATTACAGACAAAAATAAGAAAAAAACAGAGATGGATGACTTCAGAAATCCTAGAGTTAATAGAGGAAAGAAGAAAACATAAAGGCAGGAATAAGGAAAAATACAAAGAAATACAGAGGTTAATAATAAAGAAAATAAAAGAGGCCAAATCCACCTGGCTGACAAATCAATGCAGTGAAATAGAGGTATATTCTAAAAAACATGATAGCTTTAATATGCATAAGAAAATAAAGGAATCACAAATACACAGCGAAAAAAGAAAGATGGCCTTCTTAAAGACATAAATGGAAAAATTATTATAGAAGTCAAAGAGAAATTAAAAAAGTGGAAGGCGTACATAACAGATCTGTTTGAGGATAATAGACAAAAACCGGAAGAAATGGATAGCGAAACGGGACCAGAGATCATAATGGAGGAAATCGAACAAGCAATACGAAACGCAAAAAACGGAAAAACTGTAGGTCCAGACGAAATACCTGCAGAATTACTGAAATGTCTAGACGATGAAACTCTACCTGTACTACTGGATCTGTTTAATGAAGTGTATAAAACCGGAAAAATACCTCAGGAATGGTTGGTGTCCACCTTTGTACCAATACCTAAAACAATATATGCCAAAGATTGTTCAGACTATAGGACAATATCACTAATAAGCCATACCCTCAAAATATTTCTAAAGGTGATTCATGGAAGATTATACAGAAAGCTAGAAAATGATATGGATGATACCCAATTTGGGTTCCGCAAAGGACTTGGAACAAGAGAGGCATTGTTTGCATTTAATGTCCTCTCTCAAAGATGCTTAGATATGAACCTGGATATTTATTCCTGTTTCATCGACTTCGAAAAAGCGTTCGACAGAGTCCGACATGAAAAACTAATAGAATTATTGAAAAACAGAGATATAGACAGACGAGACTTACGAATTATCATCAATCTGTATTGGAATCAAAAGGCCAATATAAAGATAGACGAACAAGAGTCCGAGAATATTGATATAAAGAGAGGGGTAAGACAGGGTTGTGTACTGTCGCCGCTACTGTTTAACGTGTACAGTGAAGCCATATTTCAGGAAGCGATAGCGGAACTAAGTGATGGAATCTCTATAAACGGAAGAACAGTAAATAACATAAGATTCGCTGATGACACCGTTATAATGGCAGACACCCTTGAGTCGCTACAAGAATTGTTAAATAGAATTAACGATTATTGCATTCGATATGGACTCAAAATAAACAAGAAAAAAACTAAATTTATGATTGTCTCAAAAACACAACATGGAAATGAAAGGTTAATACTAGAGCAAACCCAAATAGAAAAAGTAAAGACATACAAATATCTGGGAACCTGGGTTGATGACAAAAATGACCAAAGCAAAGAAATTAAAGTCCGAATTGAAACTGCAAGGCAAGCATTTATAAAAATGAAGACACTGCTTACAAACAAAGATCTTCAGTTGCCTCTCAGATTGAGGGCTCTAAGATGCTACATATTTTCTATTTTACTATACGGAATGGAAGCTTGGACATTGAAAAGGCAACATATAAGAAAAATAGTAGCGTTCGAAATGTGGTGTTACAGAAGAATGTTGAAAATTCAGTGGGTTCAAAGGATTACCAATGTTGAAGTGCTACGACATTTAAATAAGGAGTTAGAAATTATGAACAGTATAAAAACAAGAAAACTAGAATATTTGGGTCACATTACCAGAGGAGAGAAATATGAGCTGCTGAGAGTTATTATGCAAGGAAGGATCCAAGGAAAAAGAAGCATAGGAAGAAGACGCATCTCCTGGCTAAGGAACCTTAGAGAATGGTTTAACTGTAGTTCATTACAACTGTTCAGAGCAGCAGCCAACAAAGTGACCATAGCCATTATGATATCCAACCTCCGCTAGGAGATGGAACTTTAAGAAGAAGAAGAAGTTTTAAGCGATTAGTTATAGCAGCGTATTATTAGTCTGGGCTGATTAATTGTCGAAGAATAGGCTATTTTTGGGAAGAGTTATTTACCAGCAATTTTATTGCTGGAATCGAATCTTATGATTGTATATATTAATAACATAGGTATGCAAAGTCCGAAGATACTGTGCTACTTCTTTTATAAACAAAATGGCGCCCGAAAATCGTGTTTTTTTCAATGTTTGCTCTATAACTCCAAAGATTTAACTTCACACTAAAAACACTCAAATAAAAATTTGCCGTAATTAAATTCTGCATAGAGACGTGTTTTTCCCGATTTACTTTAACGAAAATTTTCTCCGGCAAATGCGGGTTTTTCCAACAAAATCTTATTTTCAACTACAATTTTAGATAAGTAATTGTTATCAATAATTAAAAAAATGGGTAACATAAAGCTCTTTTCGTATAGATTATAATTCCAGAAGCCGATGGGAACTGAATGAACAGTTTAGCAACAATTGAATTGTTAATTAAAAATTTACGGTCGCTATAATAACCACAATAATTATAATACATAAGCAGATCTATGATTTTTGTATAAAAAGACACTGTTCCTATCTAATGTACTTTACAGAATTGAAATTGGACTATTTAAGCGGCCTCAGGATATTTAAAAATTATAAAACAATTTTTTGGTTTATAAACAAATAGCATGTCTCGAGAAATATTAAATTAAATTAAATCATGAAAACGGTATTGAAAGAAAAGCGGCAGGACGGTTCTTTTAAAAGAAAAAACGTTTAATTGTGATAAGTGATTCCCGATATACAACCGGTCAAAGTTGACCGGCATTTACGGCAAAGATATTAAACAATAGGATCATAATTTTCGAACGTTCACCTTTTTATTTCGGTTCTCTTTCTCCACACCAATTTTCATATCTTTAAAATGGTACACGACAATTAGACCGAAATCATTAGACCGAAAGCAGTAGACCGAACTCATTAGACCGAAAAGCACTTTACCGAAACCTCACTAGACCGAACAGCATTAGACGGAAATGGTAAATAAATTTAAAAAGTTTGCAGTAAATTATGCCAAGATTTTGTATATCTGTCTTTTTGTTTGTAGTATTTTTGTGTATTAATTTATATATGGACTGTGTAAATTGTTACTCTGTACAGTCTGATATGACATAATTTTCATCCGTTAAACAAATTAGTGAAGGTAAAAATAAATTAAGGGTAGAGTGACGTTAACACCATTTTAACTGTTTATAATAACCATCCAAATAACATTTAGTTGTAATTACATTAGTCTTATCTCTTTTACTGCGACAAGTAAAAAGAACTGCTTTTCGGTCTTCTGCTGTTCGGTCTAGTGAGTTTTCGGTAAAGTGCTTTTCGGTCTAATGAGTTCGGTCTACTGCTTTCAGTCTAATGATTTCGGTCTCTTTACAGTAAACCCTTTAAAATACTCATAACATATATTATTATAATAAAAACTATCAATATTACGAGTGAAAATTACCAAAAATAGCAAAATTCCAGTCAAAAATTAGGTTGCAGAAAATGTAATATCAAAGTTCAAAATCGGCATACGTTAAAAAAATGCATTTTCTCGGCTTCCCATGGAGCAATTTTCTTCATTCTTTTTTTGTTCCCAAGTAACTTGAGTAGAGCAATCTAACTAACATTATTAAATATCAAAGTTACTTTTGTGTTGTTATAATAAATTAATTTATTTATTACAACAAAAATTTTTAATTTGTTTAAATAAATATTGTTTAAATAATTATCCAGCTTTCAAATGAAAATATTTGTGTTTTTAACGTTAAAAGGTACACTTGTAGTAAGTTTATCTAAAAAAAGTCTGTAAAACTGGAAAAAATATGTAGTTTTCTTTTCTTATAAATTCTCTTAATTTTTCTGTTGATAGTTTTAAGCGATTAGTTATAGCAGCGTATTATTAGTCTGGGCTGATTATCGAAGAATAGACCATTTTTGGAAGAGTTATTTACCAGCAATTTTATTGCTGGAATCGAATCTTATGATTGTATATATTAATAATATAGGTATGCAAAGTCCGCTGATAGTGTGCTACTTTTTTTATAAACAAAATGGCGCCAGAAAATCGTGTTTTTTTCAATTTTTGCTCTATAACTCCAAAGATTTAACTTTACACCAAAAACGCTCAAATAAAAATTCGCCGTAATTAAATTTTGCACAGAGACTTGTTTTTCCCGATTTACTTCGATGAAAATTTTCTACTGCAAATGCGGGTTTTTCCAACTAAATCTTATTTTCAACTACAATTTTAGATAAGTAATTGTTTATCAATAATTAAATAACTTGGTAATATAAAGCTCTTTTCGTATAGATTATAATTCCAGAAGCCGATGGAAATTGAATGAACAGTTTAGCAACAATTGAATTGTTAATTAAAAATTTACTGTCGCTATAATAACCACAATAATTATAATACAAAAGAAGGACTATGGTTTTTGTATAAAAAGACACTGTACCTATCTAATGTACTTTACAGAATTGGAATTGGACTATTTAAGCGGCCTCAGGAATATTTTAAATATATAAACCATTTTTTGGTTTATAAACAAACAGAATGTCTCGAGAAATATTAAATTCAATTAAATCATGAAAACGGTATTGGAAGAAAAGCGGCAGGACGCTTCTTTTAAAAGAAAAAACGTTTAATTTTGATGAGTGGTTCCTGATATATAACCGGTCAAAATTGACCGGCATTTACGGCAAAGATATTAAACAATAGGATCATAATTTTCGAACGTTCACCTTTTTATTTCGGTCCTCTTTCTCCACACCAATTTTCATATCATTAAAATACTCATATATATTATTATAATAAAAACTATCAATATTACGAGTGAAAGTTACCAAAAATAGCAAAATTCCAGTCAAAAATTAGGTTGCAGAAAATGTAATATCAAAATTTAAAATCGGTATACGTTAAAAAAATGCATTTTCTCGGCTTCCCATGGAGCAATTTTCTTCATTCTTTTTTTGTTCCCAAGTAACTCGAGTAGAGCAATCTAACTAACATTATTAAATATCAAAGTTACTTTTGTTTTGTTATAATAAATTAATTTATTTATTACAACAAAAATTTTTAATTTGTTTAAATAAAGATTGTTTAAATAATTTTCCAGCTTTCAAATGAAAATATTTGTGTTTTTAACGTTAAAAGGTACACTTGTAGTAAGTTTATCTAAAAAAAGTCTGTAAAACTGGAAAAAATATGTAGTTTTCTTTTCTTATAAATTCTCTTAATTTTTCTGTTGATAGTTTTAAGCGATTAGTTATAGCAGCGTATTATTAGTCTGGACTGATTATCGAAGAATAGACCATTTTGGAAGAGTTATTTACCAGCAATTTTATTGCTGAAATCGAATCTTATGATTGTATATATTAATAATATAGGTATGCAAAGTCCGCTGATAGTGTGCTACTTTTTTTATAAACAAAATGGCGCCAGAAAATCGTGTTTTTTTCAATTTTTGCTCTATAACTCCAAAGATTTAACTTTACACCAAAAACACTCAAATAAAAATTCGCCGTAATTAAATTCTGCATAGAGACGTGTTTTTCCCGATTTACTTCGACGAAAATTTTCTCCGGCAAATGCGGGTTTTTCCAACAAAATCTTATTTTCAACTACAATTTTAGATAAGTAATTGTTTATCAATAATTAAATAACTTGGTAATATAAAGCTCTTTTCGTATAGATTATAATTCCAGAAGCCGATGGAAATTGAATGAACAGTTTAGCAACAATTGAATTGTTAATTAAAAATTTACTGTCGCTATAATAACCACAATAATTATAATACATAAGAAGGACTATGGTTTTTGTATAAAAAGACACTGTACCTATCTAACGTACTTTACAGAATTGAAATTGGACTATTTAAGCGGCCTCAGGAATATTTTAAAATTATAAAAAAATTTTTGGTTTAAAAACATATAGAATGTCTCGAGAAATATTAAATTCAATTAAATCATGAAAACGGTATTGGAAGAAAAGCGGCCGGACGCTTCTTTTCGTCTTTACGTCACGACCTACTTATTCCCAAATTTTGGTGCACTATCTCGATCATGAGCGTCATAAAAAAATAATAAAATCCGCGACTTTGACCCCTTATAACTACCCTCGGCCCCAACTCTGGTTTCCGGCCGTTGGTGAAAGTCATGTACACAACTAATTCAACATATCCCCGTATAGTTTTTCCATATTACTTATCACGCACAAAATCCGCTCCCAGCTCTTAGACTATAGAAAGCACATTATTAGAAAATTTTTGCAAAATGATTACCTATAAGTCAGTTATACTGTTTAGCCGTTTCATCCAAACTTCAAATACGATTATCTCTAAATGTTCATTTTGAAGTTTCGTCACTATTGTTCTCACCACGCGATATAAAGGTTCAAATTTAGATATGAGGCCATCTCAGATTTTGCCTTTTACAAAAATGGCGGTCATTCAAAATGGGCGAATATACATATGTGACGAATAGCACGATATCTTTTGAATGAAAAGTCAGATTTCAACCAAATTTGGTACATAGGTTCTTTTTGTGATTTACAAGATCGATGCCGTGAACTGGAAGAATCGGTTTACCAGAAATTGTATTTTTTCTGGTTCTTATGTAAAACTATTTTATATTATGTAAATTTTTTATTTTCAATTTTTTCACCCTTTATATATTAATTTTTCAAAATGGTAATACCACCATCGAAAAGAGCGTAACAATATGTTTTAGGAAATATTTTGAACTTTTTAGTTATGTTAATTACCATTTAATAAATGCATAACGTATCTTCACATGTACCTATTTGTGGCAGACTCATGCAAATATTATAAGAATTATTGTGCATTTAATGGTAGAAGCATATAATTTGGACTACATATACTACACATACAAAAGTTCAAATTTATATATGCCATCTCAGATTTTGCCATTTACAAAAATGGCGAGCATTCAAAATGGCGGTTACACATATGTGAATAATAGCATGATAACTTTTGAACGAAAAGTCCGATTTAAGCCAAATTTGGCATCAAGGTTTTTTTTTATGAATAAGATCGAGGTCTTGAACCGGAAGAATCGGTTTACCAGAAGCTGTGTTTTTCCTGTTTTTTATGGAAAAATATGTTGTTTTTTTTCAATTCTTTCACCCTGTATATATTAAGTTTTCAAAAAGGTAATACCGCCATTGAAGAGAGTGTAAAAATATTTTTTAGGAAAGATTTTGAAATTTTTAGTTATGTTAGTTACCATTTAATAAATGCATATCGTATCTTCACATGTACCTATGTGCGGCGAATTCATAGAATAGCCGCCATTTTTGTAAAAGACAAAATCTGAGATGGCCTCATATCCAAATTTGAATCTTTGTATGTGTAGTTTGTGTGGTCCATATTCTATGCTTTTACCATTAAATGCACAATAATTCTTATATTATTTGCACTAATCTGCCGCACATAGGTTCATAGGTACATATGAAGATACGTTATGCATTTATTAATTGATAATTAACATAACTAAAGAATTCAAAATATTTCCTAAAAAATACTTTTACACCCTTTTCAACGCCGATATTAACTTTTTGAAAAATTAATACATACAAGGTGAAAGAATTAGTAAAAAACAACATGTTTTTACATAAAAATCAGGAAAAACACAACTTCTTGTAAACCGATTCTTCTGGTTCAAGACCTTGGTCTTACACATCAAAAAAAGAACCTATATACCAAATTTGGTTGACGTCGGACTTTTCGTTCAAAATTTATTGTGCTATTAGTCACATATGTACAGTCGCCATTTTGAATGCTCTCCACTTTTGTAAAAGATAAAATCTGAGATGGAGTTATATCTAAATTTGAACCTTGATGGGTCTAGTATACGTGGTCCAAATTATGTGCTTCTATCATTAAATGCACAATAATTCTTATAATATTTGCACAAATCTGCCACACATACGTACATGTGAAGATACGTTATGCATTTATTAAATGGTAATTAACATAACTAAAAAGTTCAAAATATTTTTTACAAAATATTTTTACGCTATTCTCAATTGCGGTATTACCATTTTGAAAAATTAATATATACAGAGGGAAAAAATTGAAAAAAAAATACATATTTTTACATAAACAACCAGTAAAAACACAACTTCTGGTAAACCGATTCTTCTGGTTCACCACATCCATATTCTAAATCAAAAAGAGAAACTATATACCAAATTTGGTTGAAATCCGACTTTTCGTTCAAGAGTTATGGTACTATTAAACACATATGTATAGGGGTCATTTTGAATGCCCGCCATTTTTGTAAAAGGCAAAATCTGAGATGGTCTCATATCTTGATTTGAAACTTTATAATATGTGTAGTATATGAGGTCCAAATTATATGCATGTATCATTAAATGTGCAATTGTTTCACATATCGGCCGCACTGTGATAAACAATTACTTATCTAAAATTTTAGTTGAAAATGAAAGATTTTGTTGGAAAAACCCGAATTTTTTGGGGAAAATTTTCGTCAAAGTAAATCGGGAAAAACACGTTTCTATGCAGAATTTAATTACGGTGAATTGAGTGATGTTTTCAATGATCTCCCATTTAAAATCGAACGAGTAGGTAGAGTAGGTACAAGAGCAAGCGAGGCAATTTCTACGAGGAATTTTTTGTGTGAATAATGTGTTTTATAAATAAAAAAAAATAAATGTACAAATAACTCCGAAATTATGGCATTTAGATATGAAAAATAATTAGTATTCCTTAAAGGGTCGTTTAAACACAGCGATAAATCAAACAACTTATCAAGGTCAATCGAGTTGTTGCAACTTATCATTGTGTGTAAACGGTGCATCGCACAACTTATCAAAGTTGGGGTTGGGTTGAAGGTGGTATCGCATTGAATCGCAGCGTCTAAACAGCGTTTCAACTTGTCATCACAACTAGTTGCTGTGACTTATCGTTGTGTTTAAACGACGCTTAAGAACTTTAAAACGTCTACGCTCCAGACGACCACCAATAAAAACAGCAAAGGTTGCTGAGGAAAATGAGTTCAATTTAACGACAACATGGACTCAAGAATGAATGGAACAACAAAATAGCAACTTACCCTGCATCACACAAAAACCACCAGGCTTTGACTTACCACGCAACACATGGTCTATGCTTAACCGAATCAGAACCCAACACGGCAGATGTGGTTACATGATGCACAAATAGGGTAAACGACCATCCCCACTCTGTGACTGTGGACAACCACAAATCATCTATCACATCACAGATCACAGAACAGTGTCCCACAAGATCATATCATGGCAGGTCAGAGAATTTCCTGATGGCGACTCCAGAGTCGATAGACTATGTAAATAAGTTAGATGTGCGTTTGTGAACCTATGTATTGTCTTATACAAAATATATGTAAATGTAAATGTGTCAGGTGCCATACGCTAAATAAATAAAATAACTTCAAAAGGCACAAATATACATTTGAAATAAGAAAGTTAATTAGATTTCCAGAAAACAAAAGATATGACAACAATGTAAATACCACTATAATATTGGCCGCATTAGAAGACCCTTACCCTCCAGAATCTATCAAAATCGTGCTAGCAATTTTATTTCAGGGATAATTGAGGCGTTCCATACATAAAACTCACTCTGTGAGTTACATTGTAAATTCGTAAAGATTTAGCTTTCACTAAATTTTTATTTTATTACAGTACACTGAGCTCAGGAAAACTGTCTTATTGATGTTATATTCATTTAGGATTTCTTTATTTGACCTTCTAACCGAATTTTGTAAACATCAACTGTGACGAAAGAAGTTGAAATGGAAGGAATAAAAGTTTTTTATTTGTTTTGAGGGGGAAAAAGTTGTTGAATCTTAAAATTTAATTTCCCAAACTCAGTCTTTAACAACTTACTCCCCCAGCATTTCTTTTTATTCTCGACTTCTATTCGCTGTCTCGTTCAGCGATGCTTATTATTAAAAACATTTTATTAAGTGTGATAATTTCCATTAACTACCTACCAAAAAATTTATCTTCATTTAATCACAAACAACAATTATTTTGGCCCAGTTTTTCTGGGATTTTTCTCAATTTTTAATTGTTACGAACCCTACAAGAAATTGATTGCCATATTAGATGTTTATGTAATGTTTAAGAATATATCCTAAAGCAGTATGCAACCTTTTCTTAAATTTCTTCTTCTTCTTTTGCCCTTTAATTCGTCCAATTTTGAACATAGGCGCCCCCAGTTTCCTCCGTTCGCTTCTGTTTAGTGCTTTCTGTTTCCAGTGCGTTCCTCCTATATTTTTAATGTCGTCTCCCCATCTCATCTGGGGTCGTCCTCTTGCTCTCTTTTCTGTCCATGGTCTCCATTGTTGTATCGCGGTATTCCACGTATTGTCCGTTTGTCTAGCGTTATGACCTGCGAAGCTCCATTTTAGCCTGGCTATATGTTGTCCTGCGTCTTTGACTTTAGTTTTATTTCTTACCCAGTTGTTTTGCTTTTTGTCTGTTAATTTTACTCCTAACATTGCTCTCTCCATGGCTCTTTGTGTCTTCATTATTTTATCCATGTTTTCCTTGGTCAAGGTCCATGTTTGGCATGCGTATGTGAGAATTGGGAGTATCCACTGATCAAACAGTCTTGTTTTTAAGTATTGTTGTATTTTTTTTTCAGGGCCCATTTTAATTTCACAAATCCTGCCTAGGCTAATATGACCCTTCTTTTTACCTCCGCTGTTTGGTTTTCCTTATATATTTTTATTATCTGTCCCAAATATATATAATCATTAACCGCTTCTATTGTGGTGTCGTTTAGTATTACGTTTCTATTATCTTGTGTGTTTGTCATTGTTTTTGTTTTGGCAAAATTCATTTTTAGACCTATTTGTTCTGATTCATTTGCTAGTTCGGTTAGCATGGTTTGTAGTTCTTCAAAACTTGATGCTATTACTACTACATTGTCTGCATATCTTAAATGGTTTAGTTTCTTTCCATTTATGTTTATTCCCATGTTTGTCCATTCCATTGTTTTGAAAACATCTTCCAGTGCTAATGTAAATAGTTTAGGAGAAATAACATCTCCCTGTCGCACTCTCTGTTAATTGGTATGGGTTTTGTGGTTTCCTCCAATTGTCCTGTAATTGTTGCTTTCTTATATATATTATGTATTAGCATTCTGTATCTAGAATTTATTCTACAGTTGTTTATAGCTTTTTCTATTGCCCACATTTCCACGCTGTCAAATGCTTTTTCGTAGTCAACCAACGCTAAGTGCAGATCTATATGGTATTCGTTAGCTTTCTCTATTAGTGTCCTAATTGTTAGAAGATGGTCAGTGGTGCTATATCCCTTTCGGAATCCTGCCTGCTCTACTGGTTGATATGAGTCCAATCTGTGTGTTAGCTTGTTGTAGATAATCCTCATGAATAGTTTATACGTTTGCGACAACAGTGAGATGGGTCTGTAATTTTTTATGTCCTTTCTGTCGCCTTTTTTAAATAGCAGGATTATAAGACTTTCGTTCCATTAGTCGGGTATTTCTCCTTTATGTAGACACTGATTAAATAGATTTCTTAATGTTTGTAAGATTTCTTCTTTCCCTTCTTTCAACATTTCAGCAAGGATTCCATCTGGTCCCGGTGTTTTGTTGTTCTTTAATTGTGATAGTGCTGCTTCTATTTCATAATTTTCTATTTTTGGTAATGTTTCTGAGTTTTCATTCGTGATTGTTTTCTTGATAGGTATATTCCTGATGATTTTAATGAAAAATTTAAAAATGTACATTTAAATGTAAATTATTTCTGTTTTCTTTATTAAAGAATACAACAAAGTCGTGATTTTTAATGATCTGTATTACCACCTCTATTTTTAATTACACTCTTCATTCGACTTAGCATTGAATTGAATAACTTCTGGATGTTGTCTTACTCTTCGTTTGAGTTGTTCCCAAACATCCTCAATCGGGTTCAATCGGGATATAGTTATAGTTTTAAATTTAAGAATTGCACAAGTTCACTCTTTGAGCAACGGTATACTAATGAAAGATTTTTGAAAAACAGAACAGCCATACTCCAAAAACAAATGTAGTTGACCTGTTGGGACCGTTTGGAGGTGCTTAAAAGTGTTTCTGCATTGTGGGAGTTTAGTTACAATAGAATACATTGCATAAACTTAAAATTATTGAAAAATTCTTATAAAATTCTACGTGGACTCTTTTTAGTATTTTTAATGACGCGCAGTGTAGATAAGTGTTATAGTTATATCTTCATTAATTCATTAAGCATTACAATCCCTATAGTATGGTATAACTAGACCCAAACCCAGACATCCAAAGTGAAAGTTATCCTTCAACACCAAATTGTTCTATATGGTCCACGTAATGTTCAGAAAAAAGTAACACCATTTCGAGGCTTGTTGGGGGGGGGGGGGGGGTGGAGAAATCGGTAAATTCGCATTTTTTTAAGTTTTTCGTAAATATTTCTAAAACTATACGATTTAGCATAAACAACCTTCTATACAAAAATGTTCTACATTAAATTTGAAATAAAAAAAGGCCCTATACATAATCCTTCTAAAATGAACGGTTTCAAAGTTACGGAGGTAGTATAGTATAATTGGTCCAAAAAAAGGACCCAGACATCCAAAATAAAAGATTTCCTCCTACACCAAATTGTTCTATATGGTCCACATATGGTTCAGTAAAAAGTTACACCATTTTGAGCGTCCTGTTTGGGGGGGAGATGGGGGAGAAGTCGGTAAATTAGTAGTTTTTTTAGGTTTTTCGTCAATATTTCTAAAACTATGCTTTAGCGTAAACAATTTTCTATACAAAAATGATCTACATAAAATTTAAAACAAAAATGTCCTATACATAATTGTTATAAAATCAACGGTTCCAGAGTTATGGAGGGTGAAAAGTGGAGGTTTTCGATACTTTTTATATTCATTGGGCAATTTCCTACTGATTTTCTTTAACAGGATTGGGTTTTATAAATCAAATTTGCTATTTCAGTGGCCAATGGTATGTTAGTGATAAGCCCTTGAAGAAACGTCAACCTCACCACCCAAAATCATCATCAGTTGCCCAAAAAATATAAAAAGTATCGAAAACCTCCACTTTTCACCCTCCGTAACTCTGGAACCGTTGATTTTATAACAATTATGTATAGGACATTTTTTTTAAATTTCATGTATACCCTATTCCACGAACATACGCCTGTTTTGGATTACTTCGACAACGAATATTTTACTGTGCAAAATAAGAACGAAAGTAAATTGCAAATTACATTGTTGTTTATTGGAATAATTATTAGCGCCATTTACTTTCGTACTTCTTATGTTGCACAGTAATATTCGTTGTCGAAGTAATCCAAAACAGGCATATGTTAGTGGAATGGCCGATAGAACATTTTTGTATAGAATATTGTTTACGCTAAAGCATAGTTTTAGAAATATTGACGAAAAACTTAAAATAACTACTAATTTACCGACTTCTCCCCCATCTCCCCCCCAAACCGGAAGCTCAAAATGGTGTAACTTTTTACTGAACCATATGTGGACCATATAAAACAATTTGGTGTTAGAGGAAAACTTTTATTTTTGATGTCTGGGTTAGGCCTTTTTTTCGACCAATTATACTATACTACCTCTGTAACTTTGGAACCGTTCATTTTAGAAGGATTATGCATTGGACCTTTTTTATTTCAAATTTAATGTAGAACTTTCTTGTATAGAAGGCAGTTCATGCTAAACCGCATAGTTTTAGAAATATTGACGAAAAACGCAAAAACTACGAATTTACCGATTTCTCCCCCCCCCCCCCCAAACCCGACGCTCAAAATGGTGTGACTTTTTTCTGAA
Organism: Diabrotica virgifera virgifera; assembly: GCF_917563875.1. Lineage (NCBI taxonomy): Eukaryota > Metazoa > Arthropoda > Insecta > Coleoptera > Chrysomelidae > Diabrotica > Diabrotica virgifera. Next base: position 71,969,198 of record NC_065444.1, read on the forward strand.
CATTTTATGGACCATATAGAATAATTTGGTGTTGGAGGAGAACTTTCACTTTGGATGTCTGGGTTATGCCATTATTTGGATCAATCTTATCATACTACTAGGGATTATAGCTAACGCTATGACGTGCAAGATTCTATTCATGGGTGAGGTGAATTATTACTCATCGTATGCCATTTATAGCTTGCTGTGTGTCTTTGCTGCTGTCGTGAGTCTTTTCCATTTCTTCCTGTCCTTGCACTGAACCTTCCAGTATTTCATTGCTCTTATGTCTTCTTCTACATCAACCAGCCATCTTCTTCTACATCAACCAGCCATCTTCTTCTAGGTATTCCTCTACATCTGAGCTATAGTGGTGGCTAGTTAGTTATCCTTCTCAACATGTGTAATTGTGGGCGTATCTGTATATGTCCTATCCATTTTAAGCGAAGAGATTTTATGTATCTGACTATATTTTCTCCCCTTAATTTTTCTTCAATTTCGTTATTTGTTTTCGTTCTTATTTTTGTTTACATCTACTTTAAAATGTATAATATATGTCTAGATTGTCAATATGAATGAGTCAGATAGAATGAAATTATTAGAAGAATTTTTTACCTAGCAACAAAAACAAAATTTGTTTAATTTATTATATTTTGCATATTTGCTCTAATTTTGTGCATATAAATACAGTGAACTCTCCCTTGAACGGACAGTAATCGTTCCTCATAAAGCATCTATGTATGTATTAAAAAGAGATACTAGGTTTAATATTACATGTGGATGACCCTGCAGCATTGTCTATGAAGATTTAATATTGAACTTTTCGATTGTCTATCTGAATTCTTCTATGAAAATATTATATTGGTACAAAATAGAATTGTGATCCTATCTTTAGAAGTCTTGCCTCTAATGCCCCTTTCTCCTTTCAGGGTATAAGTTTTCTTGGGTAATACTCTAAACTCTTAAAAATAATGCCGTCTCATCTGCGTTAATAATAGGTTTGTTCCAACACAACGAAAACCGTCCATGTAACGATCACCGTCCTCGCAGTAAACAAAATAACCCATGGAACGCACGATATACAGACACAAAATGAATAGAACGTATTATTTTATATTAACGTGATCCTTACATGATAGTTCTTCGTTGTGTTGGAACAAAACTAAACGCTTAGTTCCCTTGCAACTTCTAATGCCCTTTCTTGAATAATTTTACAAGAAACAGGAATATTTTTAGATCGCACTTCACAAAACCAATCGAAAACAATTATTTATAGGTCTAATGCAGTACCATCGGTTTTCAAAAATTTTCTTTTCGCTTCCAGGTGACCTTTCTCAGAAAACTGATTGATTAAATCACTTTTATGTTTCAAAATTTCACTGGCTGGAGGTTTTCCAATTCCAAATTTTTCAGCTAACTGTCTAACATTTAACTTATGCTTCTCTCCATAATGAACCACATCGACTTTTTTTTTTCAACCTAAAAAAAATTGAATCGACACAAAATTTATTATGAAATATAATCCAAAAATAATTTTTTTAAGGAAACACTCATAAAAATACAACGACATTTATTGCATATGCTTAATAAGACATTCCGGTTAAAATTCTTAAATCCTTTTTCCAGTCAAAACACAATTAAAAATTTCCTGGTGTCGCATTTCGTTCACCGACCAACAAAAACATTAAATTTTTATTACTTATGTAGTGTTGATAACGTGAACAGTAACCAATATCATTTCGTGGACATCTGTATTGATTTGAAATAATAAATATATTACATACTGAAGTTTTATATTGTAAAATATTTGGAAAATATTTTTAATTTTTTTTTCTGTTCGCATTTACACGTCATTCACTGTCCGCGTCCGTTGTTAAGAGTGTCCGTCGAAGGGAGTTACAGTTACAGGGTACAGGTTCATATATGGCCGAATAATTTTTGTTTTAAAAATCGTCCGTGTAGAGGAGGTCTCCGGCGAAGAAAGGTGTCCGTTAAGAGAGAGTTTACTGTATTATTATGTATATGGGCATATTTGCACTGTTTTCTGTTGAATATATTCCTGTCTCTTCTTCTCACCCATGATATGTGACTAACCGGTCTTAAGCTAATAAAATATGAGACATAAGTCGCTTGTCATTAATATTACAAAATGTGAAACTACTCAGACACATAGTTTAGTTCTCTAATATTCTATCGTTCTATTTTTCATATTTTTCAGGGTCCATCCAATATTTGCTCACGATTCACCTATATTTTGCTATCCATAGTTTGGGAATGATGCTATAGACACTTCAATTATAACACGTTTTTGAACTTTCCTATTTTTCAATCGGTTTTAGTTTTCGCTAGTTAGAGACTCTACAAAATTTGAATTTTTATCACGTTGTCCTTCTTTCTCTAACTATACCAGTCTACCTGTGAAAAAATCATGGATTTCACGTAAAAATTTATACAGATATTTGAAGGATCTAAAAGCTATATGAAGGGGATGATCATAATCCGGTACAGCTATTTTCTTTTTTTTTTAATTATAGGAAGTAAAAATATTTTTTGCCTATAAAACATTCCTTATACATTGTAGACAAAAATGGTAAACGAAAGTTGTAAATCATAAAAAATTCTTTAATTTTAGAGTTTTCAAATTAAAATACATAAACAATTAACTGAAATAATTGCAAAAACATTTACTTTTGCAGTGATGTCTAAGTGTTAATGACTCTGTTTTTTGGATGACATGTAATATACGGGCGTAGGTGCAAAATCTCGGCTCGAATGCTTTTTAAATGCATTTATTTTTTTCGAATCCTGAGAAAACTAATCAATATTTTTGAAAAATTTAAACGCAGAATGAAAGATTACATTATTACTGAGGGCCGAAAGTCCCTTATAATAAATAAAAAGTTTCTTTTGAATGAGATATTTGTAATTAAAAATCACACTAAATTTTCTCTTTTATTTTCACCCCTCTATCTTATTAAAATAAACATTATAGAAGTTTTCAGGGACTTTCAGCCCTCGGTAATAACGTAATATTTTATTTTGCGTTTAAATTTTTTAAAAATACTTATTAGTTTTCTCAGGATTCGAAAAAAATTAATGCATTCAAAAAGCACTGGAGACGAAATTTTGCGCCTACCCCCTTAATTACTCAAAATTGTGGCAGTTCATGAGTTATTAAAGTGTGCTAAATTTTAACCTGATCTACCAAATAGTTTATCGGCAAGTGATTTTTGAGATAGAATATTTAAGTAAATAACTTTAGTTGCCCATCACAGTCACTATAAAGATATTTTGTAAATCGCAATCTATTCCTTTGAGGCTTCATTTTTAATACATATTATATAGATGTTACTTATATAGTTAAAGTTATGTTACTCGTAAAATATGCTCATGGAAAAGTGGAGGGGAGAACTTCCGCTGCAAAATCTCGGCTTGGTTCTTGTTGTTGGTCATTGAAGGTTCTAGTTTTTTGGAAAGTGTGTTTTTTCATCAGCTTTTCATTGAGCTTACTTACAAGTGTGTGACGCAAGTAAATATTAAAGTTATTATAAATGTTTATAAGCTAAAAAGTCAGAGCTTTTTTAAACTGTTTTTTAATAACACATTTAATAAAATATTCAAGTTATCTTTAATATGCTTTCAAAATAAGTCCCAAAGAATCGATTGAAATTATTTACAAAATACCTCTAGAGTGACTGTTTGCACAAATACAGTTGTTTAAATAATCGCTTTTCCTCTTCGAGATATATAAATTGAATAGGTAACTTCTAAAGTTTTTTTGCAATTAGCTCGGTCAATTGTTTGCGTATTTTAATTTGGAAACTCTCAGTACGATTAAATTTTTTATGATCTATAACTCTTATTTGAACCATTTTTCTCTAAAATACATAAGTACATTTTATAGACAAATATTTTTTCAATTTTTAAGATTGTTTAAAACACAAAGCAAGTTCAGCTGTAAATTTTCACGGATTTTTATCAAGTTTTTATATACTTCGCCTGTTCTTTGGCTGTCTCTTTGTCACTTTGTCACTCTGTCCAGGAAAAATCTTGTAATTGGCTAGAGATCTGAAATTTACAGAATAGCTCAGAACTCGATGACAATGCAATATTCGATAGCTTTTACATGGATGCATCGAGTTTTATTTGGAATTTTAAGCCACTTTAAATTTTATAAAATATGCTAAAATTAGTTCGCACTGTTCTCAAAAGATGACGCTACTAGTTTTCTCAATAGATGGTTCTCTCAATAGATGGCGTTACTTTATATGATATGTAAAATTATCTATTCATCTGTAATAGCTAATTGTATATTTAAAATTTCCTCGCATTTTGATGAATAAATAATTTCTAATATTTTCTTAAAAGTGTGTGTAAAACATTTTAGGTCTGGATCCCGCGTATGAAAAAAAGTTTATTAGTAGCAAGCTGAAAATTTCTTAATAGCTTAAGGGTGTCTAGTCGGACAAACTTTGATGTAATGGAACACTGGAACAGGGGAAGTTTTAAATGTGGAACAGGTTAACAATTTGGAACGTCAGACCACGAAAACGTGCCATGTATTTTGTCGGACAGAACTTTCAATTGATTTGTTACCCTTTCGTTAAACTCTCATGCAAAAATCAGACTGCTATTTGTCATCTGTCATAATTCCTGTCATTTGACATGTTCTACATGTTCCACCCATTAAAATGCCCAGTTGGTGATAAATAGCAGTCTGATTTTTGCAGGACAGTTTAATGAAAGGGTAACAAATTAATTGGAAGTTCTGCCCGACAAAATACATGGGACATTTTCGTAGTCTGACGTTCCAAATTTTTAACCTGTTCCACAATTAAAACTTTCCCTGTTCCAGTGTTCCCATACATCAAAGTTTGTCCGACTAGACACCTTTAAGCTATTAAAAAATTTTCAGCTTGCTATTAATCAACTTTTTTTCATACGCGGGATCCAGACCTATTTGCTTTGATTTATTTTATACAGTAAGTTTAAAATCGATTACAAAATATTTTCATAACAACAAAATAGTTTATACCTTTATATTGTGTCCTATAAATATTAAAAACTTGGTAATATAAAAAGTTCTTTTTTAAACGCTTTTATTTAGTTCAATAGTTTGCGTCAAATCTTTAGACGTTAATTTGACTGCCTTTTCTTTAATGCAAATGAATGAAAATTTGCAGACATATGCATTCGCGGAAACAATATACGCATAGTCAATAAATTTTTTTTTCATGTTTATTAATTGTTTAAATAAAAAAAAAACGATTTTAATGGAAAACGCTTAAATTCTCTTGTTTTTTACAATGTAAAAACTTGAAACTTTTACGGATTGTATAGCTAATGATATGAACAATACATAATTATTAATCAGCTACCCCTATAAAAAATAGTACCTTCAATATCTATATAAGATTTTTTCAGCTTTTTTCTTCCTTGAATGAATGAAGACGCAAAACACGAAACGATGTGTTTATACAAATCTTATTTTTGCAGACAAATCTAACAATAAAATGACGTTATACTAAACTTCGATTATTCTGAACTATAAATAACCATTCTAGGAGATATTCTCGACCAGATTCAATTACGGCCAGGAAATTAAAAATTATAATTAACTAGGAATAGCGGCAAATTAAATAAAGTTGTTTCCGAAGTTCAAGTTCGACCAATGCAGGAGTAAACGGATGCATTTGGCATTTAGCCAGCGCTGATTCCAACAATCCCCGCCAATGTGCTGGGGGGCGCGCTTGTATACTCGTAATTTGTGTGTCTATCAAAAAGCAAACTGCCGACTGTTCTGATTAATTGCTCTTTTATTTTTCGCCATGTCAAAAGTTTGGAAAGCATTTGGGTATTACAGCTGAAAAAGCGGGTGAGAAGGCTTGGATTAAGCAGTTTTCTTGATGTTTTTCTAGGGATGCGCGAATAATAAATGAATATCAAAATTAAAATTAAAGATTAACAGAAGTGTATAACTTTGATTAAAAACTGTTTTCAGTAGTAATTGCACAAGAGCTCTGAAATTATTGAATTTTTCCCAAGTGACACTTTGACAGTTTTAATTTCACGAGCCAAAGGCGAGTGAAATTATGTCAAAGTGTCACGAGAGCAAAAATTCTATATTAATTTCAGAGATCGAGTGCAATTTGTTGTGATTATTTCATGAATAAAACTGTTCAAAACCAAAATTTTATTGTAATTTATTTATGTAGGTACAACTTAGTACCATTAAACACACAGTTTTTAAAAATATTTGACGATTAAAAGTCATCACTTTTATAATTTTTAAAACATTAATTGTCATTAATGTCACTGAATGTATTTTTTCGTAGCAACGAAGGGCACCTGACGTAATATACTTAAAGACGGGATATTATCAAAAATTATAACCTTAATTTCCATTTCTGTAGCTTTCTATTGGTCAGAATCTTCTATGAATGAAATAATCACCGAAATATCTGCTAAGATACTAATGTTTCATCCAAAACAAAAATAGCAGGTGGTAATGGCAAAACTGATAAGTAACATGCTTCGCCGATTAGGGCGCTGCGATCTAAAAAAATATTAGTTCTTGAAAGTTCAACTTGTTTAAGCAAACATGTTAAATTTTATAGCAATGTGATTATTAATATATTTTTGACAGCTGCATAAATTTGACGTGTTTGTACAAATAACTCATATATGAATAAAAACGATTTTATTTGACAAATACAAAACGAGGTATAGTATACATCACACATTTTTCTTCCTCTGTCGTATTTAGCATTACAGTGATGACTCTAATGAGGCTTTCGAAATGTGGCTTTATTGTCGGATCATGGAGATGACTTATACCAACTACGTTACTAATCAGAGTGGTTTATTAAAAATACAAAACAAAAAAGAGCTGTTAACCACAATAACAACAGGCGAAATCGAATAGCTCGATCATATCATAAGGACCAGCGAGAGATATAGGGCAGTCAATGAGGGTATGTGGCTCCGAATTCCATCCTACTAAATAGATTTACGTGATATTTTCACAGTAAGTAGGGAATAACCCCTTCTCGGGGGTGGAAAATTGTTTGCTTAAATAACTACGGAAGTTGCTAGAGAACCTAATACTAAGCAAAAACTGTTCTATAATTTTTTTCGAAAACTCAATACTTTTTGAGTTATTCTTGGTTGAAAATTGGCCATTTTCATTGAAACGTAACACCTTTTCATACGGTTTTTTGCGAATAACTTAAAAACTATGCATCTAACTAAAAAACTATATAAAATATTTTTGTAGCTTATAAAATAACAAAGAGATTCTTTCCTTTATGAATCTTCTAGTTATAACACAAAAAGAGATATGGTAAGTGAAAAAAACTTGTTTTCTTGGTGCAGGCTCAAATCAGTGTATTTAACTTGAAATAACAGAGAAACGGTCGATTTTAGGTGTATAATGCAACCAATAACTTTTGTTTTGCTTGAAAAGACCTATAAATTAAGCAATATTAAATGTCGATTACATTCAAACTATGCGAGATAAACTGTAAAAAATTTGATGGCTAACGTATTTTAAGAAAAAATGAGAAGTATATTTAACCCCTCATCCACAAGAATTTAAATGCATCGTTTTCCTTCTACAATACATTTTACTATAGTGTTCTTTTTATGTTTAAAAAGTTGGGCGGGTTTAAAATGAATGGTTTTTGAAAAAAATACGATCAAATTATTGAGCAAAATTTTTAAATTTTCTTAAAAATTTTCTTAAAAATTTTCCTATTTCTCCATGTAATTCGAAAATGATAAGAGATGCCAAAAAAAGATGCCATACAAAAATGTAGGTTTCTTCTAGATAAACATATAACAGTATCTCTTATCATTTTCAAGTTACATGGAGAAAAAGGAAGATTTTTAAGAAAATTTAAATATGCGCTCTATAATTTGATCTTATTTTTTTCAAAAACCATTCATTTTAAACCCGCTCAACTTTTTGAACATAAAATAACACTATAGTAAAATGTATTGTAGAAGGAAAACGATGCAATTCTTGTGGATGAGGGGTTAAATATACTTCTCAATTTTTTTCTTAAAATTCGTTAGTCATCAATTTTTTGCAGCATATCTCGCTTAGTTTGAATGTAATCGACATTTAATATTGCATATTTGAAAGGATTTTTCAAGCACAATAAAAGGTATTGGTAGCATTATACACCTAAAATCGACCGTTTCTCTGTTATTTCAAGTTGAATACACTGATTTGAGCATGCACAAAAAAAACAAACTTTTTTTACCTACCATATCTCTTTTTGTGTTATAACTAGAAGATTGAAGAAGGAACAAATGTCTTTGATTTTTTATGAGCTACAAAACTGTTTTTTACACATTTTTTAGTTAGATGCATTGATTTTAAGGTATTCGCAAAAAACCGTTTGAAAAGGTGTTATATTTCAAAGAAAATGGCCAATTTTCAACCACGAATATTTCAAAAAGTATTGAGTTTTCGAAAAAAATTATAGAACAGTTTTTGCTTAGAATTAGGTTCTCTAGCAGCTTCCGTAGTTATTTAACCAAAAAATTTTCCACCTCCGAGAAGGGGTGGGAACCGCCCCCAAGACAAAAGCACACATCGGCATAGGATAGACTTTGAATAAAGAGATATTTTCAGGCTATTCCTAAAATTTCATTAAAATCCATGCAGTAGGATAGAATTCGGAGGTAATAAATAACCTGTTCTTGCTCTCATTGACTGACCTAATATGGATTGCTGCAACTAATTTTACAAGGAAAAATAGAAGGAAAACTATTACTAGGAGAACTAGAAAGGCGAAGGATTTTCTGGCTGAAAAATCTACGTGGTTCAACACAACAATCATAAATATTTTCAGAGCAGCAGTGTGCAAAGTACAGATTGCCATGATGGTCGCAAACATCCGAAATGGATAGGCACAACAAGAATAGGAAGCAATAAGGTATAATTGTGACAAACTGGTCATTGTCTCTTGGTATTATAAGAATAGCATATGTCTATTCCCTTGCATTTATCAGAAAAGAATACTTTTCATCTACGATCTTCGTTTTCCCATAATTATTATTTAGATATTTATTAGGTATAATGTGTCTTATACAGAGCAGGATTTAAGGCAGTGGAGGCCCCTGGGCAAAATTGATGTGGGGGTCCCTGGGCAGAATTGGTGTGGGACCCTACCTCCCACCATTAAAAAATTGTTGTTATAACTATGGTATACAGCAAAGTATAGAGTTTTCCCTTTAAAAATTAAAAAAAAAATGTTGATCTACATTTATAAATATATGTATTTTTAAATAATAAAAAATACACGAGGTGTAACTTGTTACCGTAAAATATTAAAAATAAATATTGTAAAATGTATGGTTAAAGTCTGGGTATTTTTTAGATTTTTGAATTGAAAATTCCTTAATTATGTCTGACATATCTATTTAGTTCCTTTAAGACATCGTGTTTAATACTCATTATAGAGAGACGAAACGCTCTTGGCCCATCATAGACCGAAGGCGATTTTTAATTAACTTTGGTTTTGAGAATGATCACTCTCCACTATAGTTAGAGACAGCACGGCTGGACTTGCTTTCTAGCATTCATATACACCATTTTTTCACTTATTCATAAGCTACACTTATATTTTTGATAAGAATGTTTTTTCGATAAAATACTTAATTTTTTAGTCATTTGCAAAAAACCGTCTAAAACGTGTTTTTTTTTGTAGAAAAATGAACATATTCACTCGCAAATTTACATAAATAACTGAAATAATAACAGACTTCTTCAAAGAAAAGTTAAAAAAAAGGAGATCCACTATATGATGGAATTATACTGCATCAAACGGATACCAGAGAAACAATCCCCTTCAATAGCTGAAATGCATGAAGCAGTTACCAGAGTGAAAAACAACAAATCACGTGGATTAGACATAGCGCAGAATTAATAAAAGAAGGCGGATACTCCCTATTGAAAGCGATACACAAACTAATAGTGAACACAAGACTGGAATACCGGAGTAATTATTCCACTACATAAAAAGGGAGATCAGCTTCAATGTAAAAACTACCGGGCAATAACGCTACTGACTGCCGCAATATGAACAATAAAAATCCTGTCAAAAATACTGTCAAGTATTGTGTATGAGCGATTGACACCATATGCGGAACAAATAGTTGGGGGATATCAATGTGGTTTCTGTAGGCAGAAGTCCATAATAGATCAGATCTTCGTCTTGAGCCTTGAGGCAAATCTTGGAAAATGATAGTGAATTTAATGTAGACACACATCATCTCTTCATTGATTTTAAGAGTGCCTATGATAGCATCCATCCAGAATTTCTGATCCACGCCCTGAAAGAGTTTAATCTTCCAACTCAACTCATTGATATAGTAAAAGAAACACTTAAGTAAAAATCCAAATTCGAATTCAAAACGCACTAACAGATACAATCCACGTTAGAACGGGCCTACGATAGGCCCTATCCTGTATTCTATTCAACATCACATTAGAGAAAATAATTAGAGAGTCAAAAGTTAACACCAGAGGAACAATAGTAACAAAAAGTGTACAAATATTGGCATTTGCAAATGATGCTGATATCATAGCTAGAAGCGAAAGAGGGATGATAGAAGCATTTAATGCGATAGATAGAGCGGCACAAAACAGTGGCCTAAACATTAATCAAATAAAAACCAAATACATAAAGGCCAGCAAATCGACAGGCCAAAGAAATCTACAGAATCTGACAATAGGAGACAATAATATCGAAAGCGTTAAAAATTTTACATATCTAGGTTCGCTAGTTACCGCAAATAACAATGTCAGTGAAGAAGTTAAATATACAAAACCCTGATAAAACCGGTCCTAATATTATATGGATCAGAGACATGGACACTGTCGAAAAGCGATGAGAACCTATTAGGTACGTTTGAACGAAAAATCCTTAGACTCATAATATATAAGAGGGTGAAAGAAAATGACGAATGGCGCAGAAGATCTAATTTTGAACTATACGCAGCATACAACGAACCCGACGTCATAACATCCATAAAGATCAGACGTCTTCACTGGATGGGCCATGTTGAACGGATGTTGAAGACTGAAACGCCAAAACATATAATGAGAAATACACCAGTAGGGAGAAGGTCAAAGGGAAGACCCAAACTTAGATACATGGAACAAGTGGAACAAGATCTGAAAACACTTAAGATTACCAACTGGAAAAACAAAGCAAGGAATAAAACAGAATGGCGGAAAATCCTAGAACAAGCCAGGACCGAAAATGATTGTCGAGCTGCTGATGATGATGAATAACTAAAATAATAACACTAGATAAATATTAACTTAGTGAAAAAATGCTATAGAACAAAAGCGGCTTAGAATTCGTCAGTTTATCCATTTCCTGACTTATTTTGAACTTATATTTTTCACACCCGAAAAGGGGCTCACCTCCAGGGTAAAAGCACAAATCGGCAAAATTCACTTTTCATCTTTGACATGTTATTATTTTTTTATGTGTATGCCAAATTTCATGTCAATTCACGCGGTTCTTTAAAATTTTCAGAAAAAACCGTGAGTCAATGGACTATTATAGGTACCAACATATACCAGTAACAATGAGAGCACACAGCACAATTTTATTTAATACGCACCTTTTGAATGATTTTAGAAATTAGCATTTAAACTTGTATCCCAATTATTTAACAGTTAAAAATCCAATGTACAACTTAAATATTTTCCGGCCTGGCCTGAGCATGTTGGTATGAGTAGCATGACTTTATTTAAATTTTTATATTTTAAAGTCCCCAACTCTCCAAATACTAGATAGGAATAGGAAACTTCTAGGCTATCACAAAAATAAAGTAAAAACTTACCTTTTTCAACAGGGGTAACAGTACGATATAATACAAACAGGTGAGTAATATTGCTGCTTTACTAGATTATCATAAATTGTATTACAGCTTACAATTATTATTCTTTCTGCAAGTAGCAACAAAGTCACAAAACAAATGAGTGGTTTAGTGTTATTTAGCGCCAGATTTTCAGATTTGCTTATGCCACAATTTTGTCAACGGGATAATTAAGGTCAAACTCTTAACCAAATTATGACTAAACAAAAAAGACTGAATTCCACTTGATTATGTTCTGAGTATTTTGCAATCCATGCAAAAAGGGTTTTTAAAAAATATGCATGATGTAGAATATGATTTAGAGGACAAATAAATTATTGTACGCGTAGGAGGCAAGTTTGGCTCAAATTGAAGTTCAAACTTTGTAAATATGGAGTAAGCAATGTTGTGATCAATGTTATTATACTCAGTGGCGTAGTGCCAAGTCAAGATAACGATAAATAAGAAATTATTTTTGATATACAGTGGAACCTCGATTATCCGTCTCTCTATTAAGCGTCACCTCTGTTAAGCGTCAGGGTCCATACATAAGCTATATTGACTACATAAGTAAAAATTTAGTCATCAATTCATTTTGTTTGCGCATTGCGATAAGCCAAACGAAATTCGTTGAAATGTACACGTGCAGTTATGCCACCACCGCATTTTTTTATGTAAATAATTTTTGTTCTTATTCAGGGCTCTGGATTAAATTTCAATTTAAATAGGTAATGATAAATTATACCGTGCTTTTAGAGTTCAATTTTTTAGAATCGCAAGCCGAAAATAAAAACACACAGCACAATAATTATTATTAGATTTAATGATTTTACCTCGATTAAGAAATTCAGCCGTTGCAAAATGTGAAGTAACAATAAAACAACCAAAGATTTCGGAATATTTTAAATTAAATTGATTCTACTGTACTAACATAAATCCCTCTTATATTGTCAAATAAAACATACAAATACAATTTGAGAGTTATATGTACTACGAATTTTTATTTTTTTTTAATGTTCTGTTAACCGTCTTTTCAATTATCCGTCATACCCTTGGTCCGGTGCCCTGACGGATAATCGAGGTTCCACTGTACATACATAATTATGTTTGCATAAAACAAAAATTATTTTATGTGAATAATGTGCTGACTTTTTTATGTTTGGGATTTTGTGGGGGCCCCCGGAATGTGGGGGCCCCGGGCAGCTGTCCAGCCTGCCCTCCCTTAAATCCGGGCCTAGTCTTATATTTTAAGTAACTCAAGTAGCTGCTACAGTTTTCATGAAGTTATGAAATATCGATTTTTATCATGCGTTAATCATAGGATTTATAAATAAACAACGGTACAGAATTTCCCGAATTATTAATAAAAAGGTAGGTAGTTCTTAAACCAATTTGAGTAAATATAGACTGTCACCAATGGTGGTATTGGTGACTGTCACCAATTATGGAATACCATTTTGTTTTGGGGATATAAAAAAATACCTTTATAGAATTGAAAACAGTTTAATGTTATGACAAATCAGTTATACATTTTTATGTAGTAATTAAAAGCCTTTTATTAAATATCTTAAATCGACAAAAAAAAATTAACAAAAAAAAATCGAAAAAAAAACAAAATCCCAAATGAGCAACCAAATATGGAATAGGTACCCATATATGAAAGAAGTAGAAAATTGGGAAAAATGAAAGAAGTAGGAAGTAGCTTAATTCACTTGCAGACATCACAGATCCATGTATGAAACTCTGGACCAGCACAATCATAATGAGCCCACACATTATGCACTTAATCCACTATTCCATAATTATACACCAACGACGGTTCATATTTGGATTTGTACATTAGTTCAAACTAGTATCAAAATTTTTTAAAGTCGTAATGTTTTAATTACAGAAGGTCATAAAATATTAAAATAAAGGTACTATCGATCAAGGGCGGATCCAGAGAGGGGGCCATGGCCCCCTCCGAGAATAAAAAAATATATAAATTTAAATTTTTGCAGTTCAAATGTTTTCAGTCTCAAACACATATATATGTGAAAAATAGAAGATAAATATATCTTCTGGACTAGAATTGAACAAAAGGAGTAAAGGAAGCTTCAAGAATGACATAGGATGTTATGTAAATCAAAATGTTGATAATTTTACAAAGTGCCAATGGTTAGAACGACCATGGTAGCCATCATTCGTATCAATTTCCAAACTCTGTACACACAAAGAATAAAAAAGAAATGAAGCGTTACTTGGGTCACCAGCACTTAGAACAAAGGAGTTGATTTGTACTTTTGCACATTCAAAAAATGTCATAATAAAGGGGATGACAGCCCAAAGCCTTGTCACGAAACCTTTAACGGCTTTCGCCAAAGTAATCGGCAACGACGGAGTGATACAATCCCATGAAAAAACATCAAGCAGACCACAACGAGTGCCTTCAGGTTGAGCTAGATTTTCTACAACGTTATCGCAACCCGCAAAAGTAAGTCATTAACCAGATAGACTCTCAGAGGTCTAAACAGATACAAGAAAATAGAGAAAGACTACGACCAATAGTAGAGTCTATACTAATCTATAATGTTCTTAGGTCGACAAAAAATTCCACTAAGAGGCCATCGTGTAGGTGGCCTTCTGCTTCTGGACGAAGATGCTGGATCTAGCAATGAGTGGAATTGTGAAGGTTTAAAATCGCATCAGAAGATAAGACTCTTAAATAAAACCTACTCACAGCATCTTCCCGAGCAACATGCATTAGTAGCAACAGTCCAAATCGATTGATAACATGTTGTAGTAAAGAAATAATTGAACAAATAATGAATCAGGTTCAAAGTGCAAATTTTTACTCTGTCATATTTGACGAAACGACCGACGTATCTCACGTGAAACAGCTTTCTCTAAATTTGAGATAATACATACACAATAACAACATTCGTGAAGATTTGTAAAGTTCATTGACGCTTATGAGAACATAAAAGTAATTAGTGATAATCAAGAAAGAGGGGAAGAACAAGGCCTGACAAGAGAAGCATTGGGAAAAATAGTATTAAACTTGTTAAAAGAACTGCACTTGGATCTGAAGAAATTTGTAGGAATCGGTACTGACTTTAATAATACTTTAATAACGATAAGTTTTGAATGACTTTATGGCAATTAAAAGTGTGTGAAAAGTGCCTTCAAACTCACCATTGTAACCCTAATTTTTAAAAATTACCCCCAGACCCCCGGTACCCCATCCTAAAAAAAGTTCAGGGCCCCTCCCGAAAATCGGTCCTGGATCCGCCATTGCTATCGATATACTCAATAGCATAACAAGTATGTATTCATGAATAATAACCAATAATACTCCTTGAATATATTTAACTTTGAAATTTTCTGCGAGACGATAAAACAAAACGCGCCTGCCAGACACGTATCGTTCGCGCATCTGACACAGAGGTATGAATACGATAATAAAGAGAGGGACTGAAATAGAGGATGGTCTTGCAGTGCTCTTCCAACTTATAATTTCGGAGAAATCGAGGAATTCCATATTAGGACACTATTCCATATTTGGTTACTTTCCTCTACATATAAGGGTACTTGTTAAAACTAAAATATTTTTGTTGGACTTAAAAATGTACAATACCATCAAACTGGGATGTACCTATTGTTGGTGAAACTACTAACACTGTTAAAAAACCCGAAGAAAGTGAAGAAATTTCAAAAAAATTGTAGGTAGTCGAAAATCTTTACCTAATAGTTTTAGGAAAATTCGAAATTCTCTTAATCATAAAAAATCTAGTAAAAAAAGTAGATATTAGATTAATTAAATTAATAGTAAGGCTGCAGAGGTTCCGTAAATATTCGCAAGCTGTCTCGTTTTGTTCAGCCTCGGGAAGAGTTTAGTTCCGGGAGATTTCGACCTGCTACGAATAGAAAAAGATGGGTCAGTATGATCACTGACACTGCAAGAAGATACATACCCTTAGAAGAAGGATTTTAGGAAACGAGTGGAAACAACTGTAGATTTAAGCTGTTATTTTGCAATGATATTGGAAAACTACATACGAAATTGGAATGTTTAAGAGGTATTTTCCAGACAATATTCAAGGACCTTATTGCTTTGATAGAAAGCCAGTATATGGCGGAGGAGAACAATCCGTCAAGCCCTCATATTTAAATTAATAATCAACAGAGTGCTATGACGTCAATTCGGGTTTCCATGCCTTCATTGTAGCGCAAAGGATAGAAAAAGATAAGTATACTGAATTCGCTCTATCGAGATTCACTTTGACACTGACGTTAGTAATTTCTTTTTTGGGAAGTTCAGTTGTCAGAAGTGACTGGAAATTACTACACAACCAACGCACCTGCGCATAGCCAATACTGTTAATAGTAAACAGACATAAAAATAACATAAACCTTACGCCAATCAATAATTATTTATTTACACCATTATAATGTATTGATAAAAAATGAGAAAATTATTTATTGTACAAAATAAAAATATTTTGTAGAAATAAACTCCACAAAATTTTATGAGACTAGTAGATACTCCCACTATTTCTAATAATTCTTCTTTTTTTAATGAAAGATTAAGTTGATTTTAGCAGTTAATAGTGTGAGGTAGGAATTTTTGTGTTGTATGTTTCCTATTCCGAATATGTCAAAGTGAATCTCGGTAGAGCGAATTCAGTATATTATTCCGTTATTTCCATTCAGTCAGGAATGTAGACGACGCCATTTTACGCTAACCACATCAGTGGGAAAAATTAGGTTGGCCTTCCGTGTTAATTTTGTATTCAGCCAAAATGTCTGATGACGCCAATAAGAAGCCAAAATGACGTCATTAGGTTATCTGTACCTACTTTTCATTTGAAAAAGTACCTAAAAATATCAGGTTATTAAATCTTCCTAGAATTTTTAAACTGAATTTTTCTTTCTTATTTTGAGAACGATTTCCGGAGTGGAAATCGAAACGTCAACTAGTAGTTAATTAAGAAATAAATGTACTTTTCATTACACCAACAATTATGGCTTAATCCCATATAAACATAATACTGAGACTCTGAGACGACTAAATATCTAAAAATGACGAACTGCAACAATGAAGCAAAAAGAAGCTGTGAGAATTATTATAAGAGATTGGATTTTGCTTCGAAACATAAAGCAGGAACTGACTTTTAATTTACACGGAGTATAAAAGTTCTGTGGTTTTTGTTCCAACGAAAAGAAAAAGATCAGTAGAGAGCATCAATTATTTGTCCCTTCCATAACCTCGCACGTGTATAAAACTGTGAGGTAAATGTTAAATTGTGGTATTTAAACATCAGTATCAGCCAATCTCAGGACAAAATTATCTCGAGTGTATTTTTCCTGGAAATACTACAAATTACACTGGCAAGTAGAGCGTGATTTTTCTTTTTTCTGTTTTTTCTCGTTTCTGAAAACTCGATTAGACTTCCACGCTAACTCGTCTGGCTTCTTTCCGCTGGAATATCTCGACAGGAATCTTACTCATTTATACGATATTTGCAGAAATGAAATAAAAGTAAAACAAAATCAACCGCGATTCATCTCAACCTCAGAATCAGAGGTAAAATTTCCACAAGGGAATAAAAGTAAGCTTTATAATAATATTAATGAGTATTGAGTATGCTCTTGATAATTTCAAAAGGTTCATATAGAAATAAATAGTATAAAATTGTATAACCTCTTCTTCGGTATAAATAGAAGGATCTATTTTAATATAGTATTTGGTTTACAGGCATGGATACCTAGGAAATAGTACATTGTTTACCGGGTAGGAAAAGCTTAACATTCCTGGACGACTGTGAAGATTGCTAAGTCGAGGCGCAAGCCGAGACTTAGCAACACAGAGTCCAGGAATGTGGCTTTTCCTACGAGGTAAACATACTATTTTTCCGCAAATCGTTTAAAATTCGACAGATATTGATTGATTTAAAAAAAACGCGATAATTTTATTCCCAAATAAATGGTGCTTTGAAATTCCTAATAAAATTACTTGGGTTACTATGGAAACGTATTGAGGTTGAATTGTCAAACTTGACAATGTTTTCTATCATTTATGTAGAACACTAACAACTGTACGGAAATATCATTTCCTTACAGTAAGGAAATGACATTTCCTTACAGTAAGGAAGTCCTGACTTTTTCTTCAAGAAATTTTGACAGGAATGTCAAAATTTCCTGGCGATTTGCGGAAAAAGATATTTTTTATTTCTTGGCCGATTGAGTTGCATTGAAAAAATATTAAAACTATTATAATATTAAAATATTAAAAATACACTTAGTATAGGAAACAAAGGTTGAACCTTGCAAAATGGACACAAGTACGGTTTTATTTTTTTTCTGGTATATTAAGGGGTGCTTATTATAACACTAACTTTTTCTGAAAAAATTTCGCCCCGGAACCCCCCTTTTCACCCCTTTAAAGGGGGTAATTTGTGGTTTTTGCGGAACGTAACCCTTCCTGTACCTTTTAAAAAAATTTCTTTTCCAGAAATATGAAGAGGACTATATTTTCTACGATTTATTTCCCGACAGCATCTGTCTATCATCCACCGTTTAGCGGATGTGGCGCCCCAAAGTTGACAAGTTTTTAAAAAAGATGTTTTTAAAAAATATATATTTTTCCCTAACTTTAACGGAAATTAAGAAGAAATCCTGCGGCAATTATTCACAAATAATTGATTGATTTTTTGGTATAGGTTTCACTTAAGGGTAATTGCCCTTTTTTTAATTACAGGGTGTTACATTTTAAAAAACCCCTTTTTATACCGTCTGAATCGTTTATGCTAGAGTAAAAAGACTTTCAGCGATTACCCATGTACTAGAGCCATTTACAAATTTGTATAACGCACCCCCATTTTTTCCCCAGAACCACCCAAAAAAAAAGAAGAATTAAATAAATAAAGTGATTTTCTTGGAATCCTTCACACACAATGCCCTTTATTAATATGCTTAATATATCATTTTGTTCAAGTTATTATTACCCATGCATGGACACCAAAAGCGATTTCCTAGTGCAACCCTTGTAGCCAAAAAAAAATAAATAAAATGGATGGTTGAAAATTTTTTTTTTGTTTTTTGCTTTTTGATCCATATGGGCATATGCTTCATCAATAGTGCTTTTCAAAAATATATATGGTCATTGCAACATCCCTGCGGAAACCACCCCTATCCTTGAAAATATACTGCAGAAACTACCCCTATCCCTTGGCGAGTATGTTTTCACGATTTTCTCATTACCTATGCATTCTTTTTAAACAAAACTTATACAAAATTAAAGACCACCATTTACTCTAAAAATTAGGTTCTATTCATTTTTTTCGTATAAGCAACCGTTACGGCACAGTGGCGCCGTAAACCTCATATATGCTTTGGCGGGCTCCAGTTTTTGTTTTTTTTTTTCGTCATCTGTTCGTTTTATTGATAAAGTACTTATGTAAAATAAAACAACACAGTGTAACCTACAAATTATGACGTATGCACATTTTACAATCTTTGCGCCCCAAAGCCACAGTAGTGGCCCAAAATCTATTTTTGTGTATTTTCGCCACCTACACGTATTTTATTGCATTAATGCTACCTTAATGTCACAATATTTACCCTTAAGTGGTCGCTAGACAGTGGCGGATCCAGGGAGGGGTAATGGGGGTGATCACCTCCCCCACTCTCAAACCAAGTGATATTATATTCAAAGATTATAAATATATTCATTTATTTTTATAGAAATACTTATATTATTATTTTTATAAGAATGGCATACTTTTTATGCTTTACCGACAGTGGAGAATCCAGCATCGTTAAAAGGCGGTGTAAATTGGCTAAATTTCTATAAAAATAAAAGAATATTTTTATAATCTTTGAATATAATATCGCTTGGTTTGAGAGGGGCGAGGTGATCACCCCCATCACCCCTCCCTGGATCCGCCACTGCTTAGCGACCACCTAAGGGTAAATATTGTGCTATTAAGGTAGCATTAATGCAATAAAATGCGTGTAGGTGGCGAAAATATGCAAAAATTGATTTTGGGCCACCACTGTGACTTTGGGGCGCAAAGATTGTAAAATGTGCATAAGTCATAATTTGTAGGTTACACTGTGTTGTTTTATTTTACATAACTACTTTATCAATAAAACGAACAGAGACGAAAAAAAAAAACAAAAACTGGAGCCCGCCAAAGCATATATGAGGTTTACGGCGCCACTGTGCCGTAACGGTTGCTTATACGAAAAAAAATAAATAGGACCTAATTTTTAGAGTAAATAGTGGTCTTTAACCTTGTATAAGTTTTGTTTAAAAAGAATGCATAGGTAATGAGAAAATCGTAAAAACATGCTCGCCAAGGGATAGGGGTAGTTTCTGCAGTATATTTTCAAGGATAGGGGTGGTTTCCGCAGGGATGTTGCAATAACCATATATATTTTTGAAAAGCACTATTGATGAAGCATATGCCCATATGGATCAAAAAGCAAAAAGCAAAAAAAAATTTCAACCCCCCATTTTATTAATTTTTTTTTGCTACTAGGTTTGCACTAAGAAATCGCTTTTGGTGTCCATGCATGGGTAATAATAACGTTCACAAAATGATATATGAAGCATATTAATAAAGGGCATTGTGTGTGAAGGATTCCAAGAAAATCACTTTATTTATTAATTCTTCTTTTTTTTTGGTGGTTCCGGGGCAAAAATGGGGATGCATTATACAAATTTGTAAATAGCGCCAGTACATGGGTAATCGCTGAAAGTCTTTTTACTCTAGCGTAAACGGTTCAGATGGTATAAAAAGGGGTTTTGTAAAATGTAACATCCTGTAATTAAAAAAAGGGCAATTACCCTTAAGTGAAACCTATACCAAAAAATCATTCAATTATTTTTGAATAATTTCCGCAGGATTTCTTCTTAATTTCCGTTACAGTTAGGGAAAAATATATATTTTTTAAAAACATCTTTTTTAAAAACTTGTCAACTTTGGGGCGCCACCCCTGCTAAACGGTGGATGATATACAGATGCTGTCGGGAAATAAATCGTACAAAATATAGTCCTCTTCATATTTCTATAAAAGAAATTTTTTGTAAAAGGTACAGGAAGGGCTACGTTCCGCAAAAATCACAAATTACCCTCTTTAAAGGGGTGAAAAGGGGGGTCCGGGGCGAAAATTTTTCAGAAAAAGTTAGTCTTATAATAAGCACCCCTTGATATACCAGAAAAAAATAAAACCGGACTTGTGTCCATTTTGCAAGGTTCAACCTTTGTGTCCTACACTAACTGAGCTTCGGAGAAAGCGAGCTACGGGAGAACGATTTTATCTTTTTATTTTTTTCTTATTTATATCAAATTAAATATATTATGTGCTGGATCAGTTACTCTTATAGCACGTGACCCGACACACATAATACTGTGTGTTATAGTCGGTTTGCTAAACTCAGACATAACTGGCTAGTGATTTTAGTAAGTAATTTTGCCAATTTTGGTAAAATTGGCAAAAAAAATGCCTGGCTAAAGCATTATTGAGCCACCACCAAAAGTAGCCCGGTGTGACCGAGTGCAGGTAGATTAACGTTCTCCAGCCCTTTTGTAGACCTTATTTCTACTATCTTTACCATTTGATATTTTACACTCAGCCGTAAACAATACTATCTTACCATCTTTTATCCAATTGGCATGACGTGTTCACGGGTAAGTATGCTTGTAAGTCTTCTAAGCTTTTAGACTTGTTTCGTTGCTCTAATGATCTTTGTTTTTTCTCGTAGCAAAAACACCATTTAGGCTGGGATTTAGAGAATTTCTTTTGTGGGCAGCTGTAAGTAATAGCCCCGTTGCTGGATTGAAAGCTGTCAAATCCTGTGCTCCTAATATTCGTCGAATAGTGTAACGTTTTTATTTTTCTGAGTGTAGATTTTAATCCAGTCCACATGTCCTTGTATTTCTTATCGACATGTGCGAATAGAATATGATGTGATCTGCATTAAGTCTAGTTCCCAAACCCTTCAGAGCGATAAAGTACTTGAAGACACTGTTTCCTAACTCTTAAAGTTGACAAGCCTTAAGTATCATCAAGGGTCCCGTTGGCTTTTAGTTTTCCCATGAATTTAACTATCTCCGTTCTCACGGCTTTTTCGTGACGTATTACCACCTGCAACCAAAAATTTATAAATTGGAGCATACGTCTCAAACAGGCCTCTTTTCTTAGTCTGTCATCCGTACGAGATGCATTACGACGTCGAATTACTATTCCTTGTGGACATATGTGTTATCAGTAGAAGTTAATTAGTGTCTTAGTGTGGACTCCCGTATGATGTGGAAAGTCGATACAACCTTCCAATCTATTGTTTCAACTATGTATATTAAAGAAATCCTTTTCTTTTTCTTAAAGAGTCCACCGGCCTGGCCGATTGTTACTTTATCTCTTGGTTTATACTATTATACTTGCATCAAAGAATACTCCATCCAACAAGAAGCGAAAGCACCTGCCGGCTCCTTTGATGTTCAGGGGACAGAAATATCGGTCGGAGAAGGAAACAGAAGGAAATTTGAGTTGCACTGAGAAACACAGTAATAATTAAAACTATAGTGTTTTAAGTTGATCTATTTAATATGAATTGTATTTTTTTCTGTAAAATTTAATATAAACCATATATCAATTTTGTACTCCTAAGTAAAAAGGTTTTAAGTTAAAAATATCGATTTTGACTAAGTTTTGTAAACTTATGTAAACGTGATAGATTTTTAATGCTTAGTTAAATTTAATAGTTAATTTCAAAATAGAGCTGAAAATTTCTATCGATTTCTATTACTTTTTTTTCGTACTTGTCAAAATATATATTTTTGACCCAAGACCTTTTTACTTAGTACAATCACAGACACCACAGCATACTTTAAAATGTTCTATTAACTTTGCCTTAGGTTGATAACTTTTTTTTGTTTCCTTTTGAGAAATTTCTTTGAATGTTTATTGACCTCCAACTCTGCGGCTGAGGCTAGAATAACTTTATTCACCTTCGATTTCTGTCTGTGCATCTGAGGTTTCTGGAAACTCTGGTTGTACTGTACCAAATTCAATTCACCTGGATATATAACAATTATCCCATCACATGTAGCATCTAATACCAGGGAATTAATCTATCAGCTGACAACAATATCGAAGAAAAGGTAAGAGAACAAATAATTAAACCCAGTAGAACGGCCGGATGCCTAAAACGACACAATTTGGAAAAACAAACACGTAAGAATGCAAACACAGGCCCGAATATACAAGTCAGTTATTAGGCCAGTTATGACTTATACGGCCGAAACAAGACCAGATACAAGCAAAACATAAAAACATCTGGAGACCAACGAAATGAAGATCTTAAGAAAGATTGCTGGAAAAGGACTACAGCACAGGGTAAGACGTGCAGAAATCAGACGCATATGTGTGGTAGACAATATAAATACCTGGGTAAAGAACAGAAAAGAAGAGTGGAATCAACATATAAGCAGGATGTTTGAATAAAGAATAGTAAGAATAGCCAGGACAAGTCACCGCGTTAGGCAGAAGAAGTATAAGACGCCCAAGGAAAAGCTGGAATGACAATTTAGGGAAAGAATGAAATGCACCCTTGAAGAAAAACAGGTAGTACTGCCTGTGTAAAAGAAAGAAGACATCAGATCTAGCATCTAGCCACCTTACCCTGTTTCTTATTTTGTTTCCAATAGGATCCACACCCAATTTTTTCGTATATACTCATTCCTAACATTATCTTTTCTAGTAATTCGCTAGTTCTAGTTATTAATAACTACGGGTTTAACACGGAACTTAACCTAACCCTAATGAAGCTCTGCTTTCACACAAAATTTTCCAGTTTCAGCTGCATTCGCTCTCTCTAATTGTTACCGTTTGATACATCTCTTTTACCACTCTGACATATTCAGCCTTTTTATTAATTTCCTACTTAGTACCAATAGGTTTCTGGTAAACTTTGCTATATACCTTCTCAAGATTAATAAACACTATGTGCAAGTCTTTCTCTTCCACTCATAAGTTTTTCCCTCAGCTGTCATAAAAAAAATTGATGTTGTGGACCTGCCTTGCATAAATTCAAAATGACTTTTATTTCTATAACCGTACACTAAATTTTGTTAGATTTCAAATGTACGATAGCAAAAACATATTTTGAATAGGGTGCTAAGACAAATACTTAATGGATCTGAACAAAATTAAGCAAATGTTTGTTTATTGGAAATAAAAAAAATACTATTGCAAATTAAATAAAACACTAAATAGCTATGTTTAAATTGTCTTTATTCTTTATTAAAAATCTGGGAAGAAATAATTTTAATAGATGTACGTAATCGAATCACATAAATGTTTGAAAATGAATGAAAATTAATCACATAAATGTTTAAAAGGAACTTCTCTCATTATCCTACGATCGTTTACCTACTACGATTTCTCGGTACTGAAAAGAGAAATTATTTGTTCACGATCTAGTGGGACATCCTAGTACGAACCACACAAGAAAATCCACCTTTGCGTGGAGCCATCACAATGAGAGTTTATTTTAACAATAGATATGTTTAATAGTACAGTAGACTCCCGTAAGTTCGGCCTCCTCGGGACCGGGCCCTAGGCCGAACTTAAAAGTGGCCGAACTAACCGATGCTTATCTAAAAAATATCCATTTATTATTTGTATGGATCTAGCAAAAACAAAAAAATTGTACATTAAGTTGAAGACAACACAGAGGAATACTCTGATATATATTTAACACATATGAAAAGATAGACCGTTACAAAAATACTATTAAACAATAGTTACAGAACTCTAGGCCTAATAAAATTTAAAAATAGTATTTCACATGGGTTTTTTGGCTTCTTAAACACTTAAAAAAGTCCATTTTTTTCTGAATTTTTTTTTTCTAATGATTTTTGATGTGCAAAGTCACGCCACTTTTTAATAATCATTCCATCGATGGCAGTTGCTTATTTTTGCTGTTTGACGTAGGTAGCTGCCAGTTGCAAAGCTGTTTTGCCTTCAGCGAGGCTCATTTTATTTTCTTTATCTTCATCCTCATTATCAGCAGCATCTGTATCGCTATCCTTCTCATTTTTTGGCGAATGACACACTCGGCGATTTCGTCGTCGGCGTCGTCCAAAACTTCGTTGTGTAGAGCTCCTTTTCAAAGTCGATCCACTCCAAAACATCTTTTTCAACAATGGGACCACAGTTCGGTAGTTTCTGAAGGTCGTGCAATAGAGCTACATTGTCATCAGGTTCGTTAACAAGAATGTTGTTTGGCTCATCTGCTAGATTTGGCCAAAGTTTTTTTCAAGACCTTTGAAACGTATGCCTCGGCCGACATGTACACAACATCCTTCATATTAACTGACTTCAGCACTTTTAAGAGGTCTAAGTTGTCATCAGCCTCCAGTTTGGAAAGAACTTCAGAAATCAGTTTTCGGCGATACTTTCTCTTGAAGCACTCAATGACCCCTTGGTCCATTGGCTGTTGAGGACTGGTTACATTGGGTGGCAGAAACAGCAATTTAATTTCTTTTTCATCGTCACACTGAAGACCTTCCTGGTGAGTAGGCGCGTTGTCAAGCAGTAGAAGCTCTTTGATGGACAGATTTAATTTTGTCAAATGCTTTTTCACTTTCGGAACAAATTCGCACACAAACCATTCCCTGAACAAATATGTGTCCATCCGTGCTGATTTCTGCGACCGGTAATACACTGGTAGAGTTTCCATGTTTATGTTCTTAAACGCTCTCGGTTTTTCTACTGTGCCAATGACATAGGGGTATCTTGTGGGTTCCCGAGGCATTTGAACACAAGGCGACCGTTATCCTCTCTTTGCTAACTTTAAATCCTGCCGCAGATGTTTCTTGTGAGATGGCAAAGGTTTTTCTGGCAGAAGTCTAAAACTTAACCCAGTTTCAACGATGTTTTAGATTTGCTTTGGACTCAAGTTTTGGTCACCAATGATTTTTAAAAATTTTGCAGAACAATTTTGCAGACCCCGTGTCTCTTTCTCCATCGGGAGAGCCATTCCTCACTAGCCAAGAACGCCTCTTCTGGTTGAAGCTTTGAGTGCAAGATCATAGCCTTCTCTTTTAGGATTGGTCCAGTTAACGGGGTTCCTCGTCTTCGTTCTTGAACGAACCACAACCACAGAGCATCTTCCACCAATTCGTGTTTTGCTTTTCTCAGTGTGCAACGCTTCTGTAGAACTTTTTCCGTTTAAATCTGTGTACAAAAGCCTTCAATCGTTTTTCTATTACGCCGCCAGTCGTTGATTGTACTTTTGCCAAGTTTTTGTTTCTTTTGTATCACATTTAAATCTCTGCAAATACTTTGCACGAATTCTCCTTTGTCCAATCTTTTAAGAGCTTCTAGTCTCTGTTCCATTGACTTGTACTTACGTTTACGCGTTTCACTCATATTTAAGCAGTTTAATGCACGACGCGAAACAGTTTATTGTCCACACACACAACAAGTATACTGTCTATATAAACAGTAAAAATTCCAAGTGAAACAAGAATGTGTGTGACTAATGCTCAGAGAGCCGGCCGGACTAAGCGGAGACCGAACTAACCGAGGCCGAACTTACGGGAGTCTACTGTATTATCCTTTTTTCTACAATTAGAAAAGACTAAACAACACAATAATTTTACAAATACATTCACATTATTTGTTAGGATCAACAAACAGTTGTTAGGGGATAGGTTGAGAAATAAGAAATAATACATGAAACATGGCGGATCGTACATGCGCAAAGAAATTTGGATCGTGAAATAGTCGATACTTTCGCTTCTTGCTTGCATTTCAATCAATGAATCTCGATGTACCGCTACTAAATACACAGCAAGACGCTTTAATCTATTTTGGCAACATAAGCCCAACCCAAAGAATCACGCCCACGTCTCTTCCGACTATGAACAACGTGGTCATCGTATCGTAAATGTAAGCAATTGGATCTTCTATCTTCGGTCATTCCTTATTCTATAAGTATAATATCGTCCTGATCGTTCTGGTTCAGTCTTCATGACCTCTTGTTCATCCGATCGTTATAATAGTAGAAACGCTGATTACTGGTCCTAGGGTTTACTGAATATGCCTTTGGAACAACCTAACAGTTTGCGTCCAGTTTTGTAATGCAGCAATAGTAAGAACGCGACTCTTTGACTGTTGTTTTCCTTTTAGCCCCTATACCGGGTTACTTTTGATGAGATAGGGTAACAATAAATCGTTGGTAAGTTTTTTTCACAATTGAACGAAATCGATACGGTAAATAAACTTAGTAATGGGTACGCCTTTTTTACACGTCCATCAAAGAAGCAAAAATTATCTAAATCTAAAATTTCGTGACGGCACTGTCATCAAGTCTTGTCATCTTGTCAATCGCTCACCCAGGGACTATCACCCAGAGACCAAGGAATTCGTGGATTGGATGTCGGTGTCTCGTGCGAACATAGTGTGTTTTTCACAATGCACGATAAAGACTGCTTTCACCTCCACAAAACGAGTGGCAACAAACTGTGGGATGTGCCGCTAAATAGCTAGATGACTCTCGTCTTTCGGAAGATTGAGTGTGCTCGACCAATCATATTAATACAAGTCACACCAGTGACGAAAATTACCCGAAAACGTATTCTGCCCATAGAGGGCTTTATTTTTGGCGCGAGAGCTAAAAGTTTTTGCAGAGAAACTTTATTTATGGAGTGTGTTCCGTACAGTTTTGTTTGTTGTTAGGGAAAATTATTTGATTCAATTCGATTCTCCTTTGAACCTTACAAGATATGTTAAACTAACCAAAATATTTTAAAAACCGAGAAAATTCTCTATAGGTCAGAGTGCAGAATCCTTGTGACTAGTGACCATCTATTGCACGACCTTTTAACAAATTTATAAAGACACAGGCCGATAAATAGCCAGCAATGAGAACCTACAATATACATTCATCACCTGCCCGCTTATCTAGATAAAATTCTAACAGTATTCTGCATCCGTAGTACTCAGATATGAGTGAAATAAAATAAGGAAAGACAGCTTTGTACAAATTTTTCATAAATTTATACAGTGTAAAAATATTCACAATATTTCCACCCTTGAACCTGACCCTTCAAACCAGTTTTTTCTATACACTGAACTATCTTTCCCCCCAAGAACACCGAAATAAAACAATAAGTTACCCAAAAATCAGTAGTCTCTTAGAAACCATCAACAAGAGTGGACCAAAATGCAAGACCTTGTGACAAAATAGTTTTATTCTGTTTATTAACACGTTTAACTAAATACTAGTGTCAGTGGGCAAGGTAACGTTGGCCGTGAGTGAATATAGTGCTCAATTTTCAATAAATCAAAACTGTACCTATAGGCTCTGAGCTTCGCTGGTGTCGCTCCTAGCGGTTACTAATTTAACTTTCACCGGTAATTTTTAAATTTATTATTTAATTGTTATCGCTTAATATTTACAACGCAAAAAATTAGTTAAATTGTAATCGATTTTTTTAAGATTTTGCTAATCATTTTGACGTTCTATTGATAAAATATGAATTTCTTACTTTGGATACTTTCACAATTATCGTGTAGATGGCGCTAAGATTGATCGATTGATTTATAATTACATATTACGGAACATTAAAAAAACTTAAATTCAGTATTTAAAACGTAAGTATATTTAAGTTAAAAATATATACCACAGCTTTGACCAACTAATATTTTTTATAATTAGTGTTTTTAATTTTAATTTTAAATTAATCACTTTGACATTTATGTCAAATTTCCGGTAAAGGTTTAAAGACTTGTCACTACTGGCGCTCGCGAATTTGTAAACATCCCCTCTACGTACGAGCTCACAGCGTATAAGTACAAAAATCATACATATTATTTAATAATCCAACTTCAAATAAACCAAAAACGTGGTGTTGCTATTCCTTCCAAAACGGTTTACTGCTTTAACAAGGTTACATAAAACTACGCTGTATAAATTTTCACATACCATTAAACTTCTAATTAAACTTCTAACTGCTATCTACCACCTACTTATTTGTTCTTTTTTAACTTTTAAATAAACATACTTTTGGTTCTTCATAAACGACACTGTTTTACCAACTTATTTAGCATCCTTATCCATTGTCAAGGGAAATCCTTTCAGGTGCTGGATTACCAGCTGGTCCTTCGAACAAAGAAGAAATCTCAAAAACCTGTGTGCGAAAAGAATCATCGAAACAGCCGAGTTCGCTACGGTGAACTTCTTAACCGCACAAGCTTTAGATTTAATTCGATTCGGGGGCCACCACCATTGGGGGTCAGCCAACCGGCTGACCCAGGTTTCTACTTTTCAGTGTCTTCAGAGCCACCCGTGGTGTATTCCGAAGCAAACTAAATCCGGCTGTCCAACTATGCATATTAATAAAATATCAACTGCGCACGGACGCGTTAGCGATATCTATCTAGAGACAGAGAAAATTCTCTGCAGGTCGTAGTGCAGAATCCTTGGTGACAACCTATTGCCTGAGCTTTTTACAAATTTTTAAAGACAGTCTGATAAATAGTGGACAATGTGAGAATCTACAATATAAAAGATTGAACACTTATCTAGATAAAATTTGAACAGAATTCTGCATTCTTAGAACTACTCCAGGGAAATAAGGTAAAATATACCATTTTCGGGACACTTGAGCAGCTAGGTTGCAAATGGGTTTTTTGGGTACTATATACCTAATGCATTATAAATGCAAAAATGCCTGTCACATTTCGGACGAGAATTTTAGTTATTAACAAATAAGTGTCAAAAATTGCAGTTTTTTCGTTTAAATCGCCACAGATAAAAATAGCGTAATTAAATATCTTATTCATAGTATCCTTTTTTTAGAAGATGAGCAAAAGTTTAAAATGGCAGTTTTTAAATTTTGGTCCGATCATTTGCTGCTTCAGAAATTTCAAAATAAAACTAAAATTTCGAAAATAAAAAATTTGCTATAACTTTTGCGAAAATGAACTTAAGACTTTCATGCTATACGAAAAGTTGAGTCAAACAGTCCATATAATGCATAAAAAAAATTAAGACGATTCGTCAATCAGTTTAAATTTTATTCAATTTGTTTATCCTAAAGAGCAATGTTATTGTTCAGAAAATAATAAATATATAGCAATTCTGTTGAAACCGCGTGAAAGAAGAATAGTTATGTTTTGGAAGTATATAAAAAAATCATAAGTCATTATTATCATACCGAAAATATTTTACTAAAGTAGAGTCATTTTTGGCTTATAAACAATTTGAATAACTTTGTTAATATTGACTATAGACTAAAACTACCTTGGGATTTGAAAAGAACTTGCACACGAAAACTTTTTGCCTAGGTTAATTACAGTCAAAGTTAGCCACTTTTGAAGTTATACTTCTTTACCGGCGATAGAGGGTGATTTTTTTATATGTTAAAACCTATCAGCCCGGCGCATGCGCATTATAACTTTGTTTTGATTGGATGTTCAAATGACATGTCAAAAATTATCCGATATGGCAGCTGTGGTTTGGAGGTAAAGGTAAAGGTAAACAAATGTATAATATATTAGTTTTATTGTTGTGAGGACAGAAACAAAAAAGTTTATAATATTGTAGTGACTTTTAAATAGTTTTTAAAAGCAACAGGTACGTAATAATTGTTAATGTATCATGGGTATAAACCTACCTATTTGATCTGCCAAAATACATAGTATGTAATACTTTTATTTATATAATTGATTACCATCAAAATTTCTATCAATATTCACCTAATATATTGTTTTTTTACTCTATGTTTTGTTGTATTTTTTCAATTCTAAATCATTTCAATTCAAAATTAAAATAATTTGATCAATTTTCAAAATATCAAAATATCACAAGTT
Organism: Diabrotica virgifera virgifera; assembly: GCF_917563875.1. Lineage (NCBI taxonomy): Eukaryota > Metazoa > Arthropoda > Insecta > Coleoptera > Chrysomelidae > Diabrotica > Diabrotica virgifera. The sequence goes on from NC_065444.1 coordinate 71,999,933, forward strand.
TAATCCGTTTAGTTAGTCGATCTTCGTAAATAATGAGACATAGTGTCCGTGGCTAAGCGGAGAAGGCGAATGAATTCCAATACCAACCGCTCTTATCAGCGCTGGTTCGAGTCCCAATAGAAACTTTCTTTTTTGTTTTTTTTTTGATACATTTTATGATTGTAAGTATATTTATTATATAATTGTATTTTCAGAAAATACGTATTTAGTTAAAAAAAATTTCGACAATTAATGTTCAGACATCATTTGTGGCTTGTTTAATGTGTTTGTGTGTGTTTTATTCTTTTATTATTTTAATTTTTGGCACTGTTCTAATAAAAATGTTTGAGAAGTAGTAAGTATAAATTAGTTTAATATTTAAACAAAATATAAATAAAAAGTATATTAATTTCGTCTAAATCATATAATAGAAGTATAACTTCTTACGTGCGTACAAAGTACACATACATTTTTTTTATTTAATTCACAGCTACTTTGTTTATAACAATTAAGCAACCTTACTAGCGCCACTTTGAAGTACAAGGTGTATAGTTTATGTGTAAAAGTTTGAGTAAACTTTGAACTTCACCAAAGTGGTTAATAAAGCTATAAAAATGACGTTCTAACGGAATCGATTCGTGGTCGGTGGAGGGGAATTATTGAAATCTGTGCACTCAAAAAATGAAAATGATTCTTCAAACATATGCTGCGATTAATATCTCCGGAGCTTGTTGATGAATTTTGATCATAATTTTTTTAATTTTTATGTACTCGTAGTATTGTAGAGTACGTTATGTACACACATCCCCAACTAACATTGCAAAATGTTAGGGGAAACCCCCTTATCACTCAGGGATATGAAAAATAGATTACGACCGGTTCTAAGGCCTACCGAATATACATATATAATTTCATAAAAATCGGTCAAGCGGTCTCGGAGGAGTACTGAAACTAATACTGTGACGGGAGAATTTTATAAATGTAAATATATATATATGGCTATTCAAAAATAGGGGTTGGTGATAGAAGAGTGAAAATTGGTTGTATGTATTTTTTAATTCTACAGCATACAAAATTAAGGTAGATAATTTTGTCCAAAAAAATTTAAAAAAATCTGTCAAGCCGTTTCGGAGGAGTATGGTAACTAACACTGTTACAGGAGAATTTTATGTATATAGAAGTAACTGTGAATTAAATAATAAAAGTGGCTAACTTTGACCGCAAATAACCTAGGCAAAAAGGTTTTTTTGAAAATTCGCGTAAAAATGCCAGCTTTTGAAATCCCAAAGTAGATTTACTCTACAGTCAATATTAACAAAGCTTTTCAAATTGTTTTTAAGCCAAAAATGACTCTACTTTAGTAAAATGTTTTCGGGGTGATAAAAATGACTTTTAATTAATTTTTTTTAAATCCTTTGAAAACACAAGTGTTCTTTTTTTATGTGGTTTCCACATAATTGCCGTATCATCATTAATTTTTGAACAATATCATTGAAAAAAAGCTTTTTGGGATAAACAAATTGAATACAATTTAAACTAATTGACCAATCGTCTTGAAATTTTTTGTACATAATAGTTACTGGTTGTCTCAACTTTTCATGCAATATCAAAGTAAGTAAGTTCATTTTCGCAAAAGTTATAGCAAATTTTTTATTTTCGAAATTTTAGTTTTATTTTGCAATTAGCAACAGATGATCATACCAAAATTCGAAAACTGCCATTTTGAATCTTTGCCCATCTACTAAAATATGAATGCTCCAAATAAGATATTTAGTTACCCTATTTTTACCTGTAGCGATTCAAACGAAAAAACTGCCATTTTTTATTCTTATTTGTTAATAACTAAGTTTCTGGTACTAACTGTGACGGGCATTTTTGTATTTATAATGTATTAGGTAGAAAACTCATTTGCACCCTGGCTGCTCAAGTGTCCCGACAAAAACCTCATTTCTCTGGACTAAACTCAAATATAAGTAAAATAAAATAAGGAAAGACAGCTTTAGATTTAATTCGATTCGGGTGCCACCACCATCGGCTGACCCAGGTTTCTACTTTTCAGTGTCTTCAGATCCGCCTGTGGTGTATCGGCTGTGCAACTATGTAAATTAATAAAATATTAAATGCGTACGTACGCGTTAGCGACGTACTATCTATCTATCTATCTATCTATCTATCTATCTATCTAGAGGCAGAGAAAATTCTCTATAGGTCGGAGTGCAAAATCCTTGGTGACTGTCTATTACCTGAGCGTTTAACAAATTTATAAAGACACAGGCCGATAAAAGATCGAAAAATATTTTAATGTAAAACATTTACCATAAAATTAGACGCATCCGCCATAAAATAGCCCTCGTATAGTTAATAAAATCAGCTCAGCATGTAATAGCACCACCAGTTAGAGAGATAAGTGTCGGTAATTTAAATTAGATTGTGTACATACGCTTGGATGTTAGTGAACAACCTTTAGATCTCTTCCTACTGAGTTTAATGGTGTAATGTGGGATTTTAAGAGCGATCTGGGTGTAATTTAATCAGTAAACAGTTAGACGTCGCGACGCCACTATAATGTTTGTCATAAAATCTGACTGCTCATTCAGATGGCAACGCTCGTGTAACTCATTACATATTACATGGGATTATCCAGTTTGTTACTGGCGTTTTAGTCGTTTTTCTTTCATATAGGCCACATCATAATTATACGGGTATATTCCATGTGAAATCACTTACACGAAAATCTCCGGTTTGTTTGAAACTTGGTGTATAGCTTCTGTTTAACGTAAAAATAAGACATTTAAACCTGAAGTCGTTTGTTTTCTTAGAATCTCAGAATATCATTCTTAGCGATTTTAGTGATTTGATATTTATTTAAACAAATTGGTATATTTGATCATAAAGTATCAATGGAAAAAATAATTTTTCAATAGAAGGGACTCAACAATGTCATTATACGGCATTATAAAAGTTATTTTGATGTTTTCGATCAAATTTTAGTGTAGAATACGTTAAAACGCCATTTTTTACATTTTTCTTAATTCCCAAAATATTTATATTTTGATTTGGCTGAAAATTTGTCCACAGATACCCAAAACACAGGCGATTTATGTGATGAAAAGGATTTTTATTTTTTGACAATACAATAGGCGTCTACTGTAAGTACAATTGACTCGGAAAATAAGGTCCCGGTGAATTCGTAACTATTTTAATCCCCCATCCTAATTACAGGCCAATTGGTAACTCTGGCCCTCAGGTAATTTTTCGGTAACCAATCAATTACCGGTGAATTCGTAACTAAATAAAGGTATAATCTTTTAGACTTGAAATAAACATATGGAAAATCTCTTTGCTTTTAAATTATCAGATGGATTTAAATAATTTATCATTGCTAAACATCTAAATATTGAATTTACAATTATATAATTGATAAAAACCAAGCTCGTGTAGAGGTATACTTGATGGAAATAATACTTATAATACGTGTTACAACACTGTAATATTGTTTTAATTATTTTATTAAGATATTTCAATTTTTGCTATTTTTTATAGGTACATAATATAATGCTTTTAAGCAAACCAAGAAACATTCGATTCACTTAATAAATAAAGAAGCCACCCCTTTCTGCCACAACTGCAAGATCGAAATCACTGTGAAACATATTCTGTTACAATGGAAAACATACACCCAAGAAAGAAGAAAAAAATAACCTCTCTACCAACATGAAGGATCTACTAAGCTGCCAGTTCAACCAAGTGCTGAAATATTTGAAAGACATTAAATTGTACAGTATTTAATAGAATATATTTAAGATACATATACATTGTAAGAAATTGACTACTTGTAATTTGTGTTTGTACCCCTGCTAATAACTCTTAGTAGTTGATGCAGAGTCTTTTTTGTTTAAATAAAAAAAAATAAACATTCGGTTTAGATTTAAGGTATTAGATTTAATCAATGGTTTCGAATTCACCTGAAGAAACTTCGAGTTGGCAGGTCAGGTAATAGAAAAGTTACGAATTGGCCGGTGTACATTTTGATTTGAAAATTTTTGTCATTAAAAGTTACGAGTTGGCGCGTGTCCGGAAAATATCGACCGCACGAATTTTTTTTTGTTAAAGTATTCTAGTTCCAGTTAATTTCAATTTCTACTAACTTGAAAGTTCAAAGTTGTCAAAAAGTTGAAAATGGCGAAGATATTTAACAAAAATAACTGCTATTATAGCAATCAGATCTTACGCTCGCGCCTTTACCGCATACGTACGAGTATTACCTTAAATTTTGATTTTAGAAAAAAAATGAAACAGATCAAAACTGAACCAAAATTAATTCTCTCCATGTTTAGATATGTATATTTTTGTCATAAAACTAATAATAAACGAGATAATTCAATAATTATGCTCTAACTGTCAATATTTCCCCCTTAACTCGGAAAATATCGATCGCACGAATAAATTGTAACAAACGAAATTATAAGAAACCGCCATTTCAACAATTTCAGTCCTTAGATACACTTTTTCTCGAAAAGTTTAAATATGGCGGAGATATTGAGCAGAAACGGTTCTCCTTTAAAATCAAGATGGCGGCTAACGCAACAGCGGAATTCATTCGGAATTTTAAATTTACACTGCTACTGACCCTCCAAAAGAGTATGCAAGATCAAATGCTATCCCGAATTGACGATATATTTTTGACTCTGATCTTGTAACTTTTTTCAACGAAAACTTTTCGTTTATAAATTTGCTCGTTAGTTTGTGCGTTGCCACCCTGCATTACTTAGAGACGATCTAGCAATGGACGCCCATGTAGTTTTTCTCTAACCGCTCCATTTCGATATCTCTAACCATATTCGAGATAGCCGACCTCAAAATCAAAAATTGTGACGTCACAATCCTTGGAGTAGGTAATTTTTATTTTCGGCTGATATAAATAAACGTCAACTCTAATTTGACACGTCAAATAAATAAATTTTATTTATTAAAGTTATGGTAGGGGAACCCAAGCGGGATTTTTGCAGTTACTCGAACGCGTCAGAAAATAACATGGGGAGAAACCTTGTACCCTGTAAATGTAGCTCTACCATATATTAAATCTCAATACAGAGGAGTTCGTTAAGGTGATCCGAAAAAAAAACTATCCTTAGAAAAACTCGAAATCTTAAATAGGAGCCCCCATTTTTTTTTGAAGATTTGGATTCCTTACGTAAAAATAAGTAACTTTCATTCGAAACAATTTTTCGGATTATGGATAAGGGCCGCTTTAATCGGAAAAAACGGTTGTTGGAAATGAAAAATTAAATAAAAAAATGGAAAGTCCCCACCAAAATGGAAAACCTAACTTAATTGTTTTTGGTTTTAAGACCTATTCTTCACAAATGAAATGTTAAATGAGAGCTTACTATTTTTAACGAAAACTTTTGTTTATTTTATATTTTTTACATTTGAGTTTGACAGATCCGTCAAAGTCAAACTAAATTTTAAAATATAAATAAAATAAAATAAAATTCATTTTCAATTACCAGAGAACGGCAGTTCTCGCCAGTGGCGCACACCCACACCCCCCTACACGCGACACTATATATACACGAAACTTTCGATTTTCTAAATCTGACGGAATTGAAAATTGTACCAACCCTCATCTTAAAGTTCAGGAAAAGACTCACCCATTCATACATCAACCATCCATTTTGGTCGAAGGGTGTGGATTTTACGGCCCTTCCTATTTAGGGCCTGTTTTTCGTTCTCGTCCCCAAAACTCCCAAAAACTTCGAAAATTTAAGTCCGACCTTTCGGCTTCTAATAGCACTGATCATTACCTTTCCAACGCATGTCTAATTTTGAAAATCGGTTGTATCATTCAAAAGTTACCGAGCTCAGAAATATGACTCAATTTCTATTTAAAAAAGAGAAAATGTTTGTGGATATGTATGTATGTATGTGGCTGGAAAAGTTAAACCGATCTGATTTTTTTTTCTGTGTTTGAAGAGGGGGTCAGGGCCGATTCAGAACCGATGTAGTTTGTGACTTTTGACCACCCATAAGCCAGCTATAGGACTTGGTAGGTACAAAACGGCATATTTTTTGGGGGTATATATCTTCGGTTCAAGAAGAGACAGGAAAACCGCAAATACACCAAATCAATAGTGTCGAGTTAAGCTTTTAAATGGTGTTTAAGCCATCAGGATCAGACATACACACGGCTCAGTATCGCCGAAAAACTGAAAAACTAAGCTTTGAAAATTTTGGTTTTTCGACAATTACTCAAAATTTCAACCCACGAATTGCGCCAACAACTGAGCGTTTGTAGAAGGACTCTAGACGAATCTGACGGTGTATACCTCATATCCGGGAAAATTCGAATTTTTAAGTTATAGGCTTTATAAATATGATCAAATCTATTTCCTATGGGAAAAACGGTTTTTCAAGCTCAACAATTCCTGTAATAGCTTCAGTTATCATACTTGACCATATATGCATCAGATACTACTTGTCAATACGTTTCAAACTCATGTTTAGTGATCAAAATCGGTTAAGCCGTTTAGAAGGTATTAAGCTACAAAAGTATAATAAAATTAACGATTATTCCCGAAATGGAAATGGTTTATATAGTTGTAGTGGTTGCGACGCTAAATTTGATCTGGCAACGGGCAATCCGAGTTCATTAACCGGCCATCCCAATATTTTTTTCAATCTATTTCGAATAGAAAAAAATCTAGTGTACATTCGATGGACACTAGATCATTTGGGAGATAATGCGACAAAGGCGACCATTTATAAAGCTTAACGTGTAATCGAGAAAAATTGCATTCAACTTCATACATTTATAAAAAAAAGGTAAAAAAGGTAAAAAAGGGTCATACATTTAATTTAAAAAACTCCTGATACAAGAATACAATACAAATCCGCTAAACGCCGTAAAAATGAGTGGTGCATACAATATTCCAGCTACAAAAGATCTGATATGAATATTACGTGGCGCAAAAATGTATTTTCATTTTGATGCAAAATAAAATTTTAGTTAAAAGACTAAGTTTTTCAACCTAATGAAAATATTTGTAAATAAAATATTTTTAAAAGATTTTTAATTGAAAAACTTATTGGCCCATCTTCCTGGTGACACCTCCAAGGCTTCTACAATATGCAAGCCAAATGGATGCTGGAACTGGAACTGGAACTTTACCACGCTGCAGACGGGGGTTGTGAATTGCATAGTGTAGAATTCCTTCCCTTTTGTCTTCACTGCAGCATCCATTTCGCTTGCATATTGTAGAAGCCTTGGAGGTGTCACCAGGAAGATGGGCCAATAAGTTATTCAATTAAAAATCTTTTAAAAATATTTAATTTACAAATATTTTCATTAGGTTGAAAAACTTAGTCTTTTATTTAGCAGATGCCGTTACGCACCTACTACCTTCTCGTCAGTTACAATGGAGGATTAATATGTCGAAAATTTTTACCTGGACCAGAGAAAGCAGCCTATGCAGTCTCTGATGAACCTCTAACAAGAGGTGAAATCGTCGATAAGAGTGCTGGCTGCACTCTCTGATCTAAGTAAAAATTAAGACAGTTTTGGCTTCGCATTGCAACTGAATAAAAATGGTATACATTTTTATTTTTAAAATTTTAGTTTTATTTTAAAATATTTTTGCATAATATTTGCTAAATTTGAAGTAAACGCGCCACAAAAGACTTTCAAAATTCAAACTGTATCGTAGTTACTCTTTTGTGGCACGTTTTACTTTAAATTTAGCAAATATTATGGAAAAATTTTTTAAAATAAAACTAAAATTTTATTTTGCATCAAAATGAAAATACATTTTCGCGCCACGTAATATTCATATCAGATCTTTTGTAGCTGGAATATTGTATGCGCCACTCATTTTTACGGCGTTTAGCGGTCTTTTATTCTTGTATTCTATATAGTCCAGGGCGCATCTGTTTTGAGATGGACGTTGAGAGGTGACTCAAATTTTTTTGCAGAAATTGCTTGAAAATAAATTAAATATTAATAATTGAGTTATCCTCCCACTCAAAAAGGTCCGGAACATTGTTTAAATAAATAAAATGTCAAAAAATTAAGGAAAAATTTGACTTTTTTCTTCGTTTTTTGATTACAACTTTCAAAGTATTCACTTCCCAGAAAAGTTGCACTAACATAAAAGTTGCGTAATTAAATTTCCTACAATATAGAATTGGTTAAAAATTTTAAAAAGTGTCACCCTTGTTGCAAAATAGCAATAATTGCGAAAAAAACATAAAAAAAACAAGTATTCGCATTTTACGCTTTTCAACCATTTATGCTACACGTAGGACCTTCATATTTTACCCTGAAAAACTTTATGATATAGTAAAAGAGTACTGTGAATTTTATTAAGATCGGTTTAACAGATTTTGCAAAATAAATTTTGCAATCCAGCTTTCGCAAAAATAATTCATTTTTTTTAAATGTTACAGGACTGAAGATAAAGCATATAGCAAGTTGATTTTTTTTTGCCTATAGAAGTGTACTGTACCTTTCATTTGCAATTTACAAAATTAAAATCGACTAATTACCACGGCGTCAGGAAATTTTTTAATTAAACATTAATTTTTGGTTGCTACGCGCAGGACAGCGGTGTTCGATTCACACAAGTTGATTTCCACCAAAATTTCTTCCAATCTTTATCTAATATTATATTATTTTATTACTCTATATTTTGTTGTATTTTAATATTTTAATTCCACAAAAATCAAACTAATTTTATTATTGTTTGTGAAATATTGTTTAAACAATTGCATATGTTTAAAAATAATAAACTTTTATTCTCTAAGTTAAAATATATGAACAAATAAAATTTTTGCTAAAAAAGTGTTATTTTAAAAGATAGAGAATTTGTTTTTATTTTGCAATAAACAAATATATTTATTTATATCGAAATGTACTAAAAATTAAAATGTATTAATCATTATCAAAGGTCATTGGAATGCCCAATCAGAGCAAACTATCCGCTGTCCTGCGCGTAGCACCAATAATTAATGTTTATTTAAAAAAAAATACTGACGCCGTAGTAGTTAAGCGATTTTAATTTTGCAAATTTCAAATGAAAGGTACAGTACACTTCTATATGCAAAAAAAATTTCAACTTGATATCTGCTTTATTTTCAGTCCTGTAACATTTTGAAAAAATGATTTTTTTTTGCGAAAGCTGGATTGCAAAATTTATTTTACAAAATCTATTGAATCGATCTTAATGAAATTTACAGTATTGTTTTACTGTGTAATAAAGTTTTTCTGGGTGAAATGTGAATGTCCTATGTTTAGCATAAATGGTTGAAAAACGTAAAATGCGAATACATGTTTTTATATGGTTTTTTCGCAATCATTGCTATTTTGCAACAAGGGTGACTATTTTTTAAATGTTTAACCAATTTTATGTTGTAGGAAATATAATTACGCAACTTTTATGTCAGTAAAATTTTTCTCGGAAATGAATACTTTTAAAGTTATAATCAAAAAACGAAGAAAAAAATCGAATGTTTCCTTCATTTATCGACATTTTGATTATTTAAACAATTTCTGCAAAAAAATTTGAGTCACCTCTCAACGTCCAAATGTACTAATATTTTTACAGATGCGCCCTGGTCTAATATACATTTATATTTTTAAAAATTTATATTTAAAAGATTTCAATATTACTTTTATATTATCTTATAATTGCAATTGTTTTAAATTCGGTTTACTGTTTTTTCGGTTTCTGGGCTGGCAGATAAAGAGGAATCGATCGATAAGCATTATAGATCTCATCGTATTACTGCAAACACTCGAAATAATGAGGTCGTTGAATTACCATATTGTTGGCTCAGACATTTAAGTTAGGTATCTGCTTGTTTTCATTTACATAGTATCCGGACAAGAATTAAATATTTAAGATTTTAAGACATTTTTTTAATCATAATAATTATAATAGCATTTTTGTGCTATATATGTGTTTGATGGGACGAGAAGTACAAATTAGAGAGATTAAATTTATTACATAATATAAATAATAGAAAACATTGACTAGGTACCTAACAGAAATTATGACCGTACTAGCGATAAAGAACCTGATTGAGAAGTTTGCAGAATAAAACAAATATAGCCCAGTCGGGATAGCATTTAACCTTGCATTATGAACTGCCCGAGAGGGCATTAAGAGATTCGTCGAGGTGTGCGTCAGGGTTGTGTGCTTTCTCCACTACTTTTCAATATATTATAGCGAAACAATATGCCAGTAAGCGCTCCTAGAGCAAAACATTGGTATGAACATTAACGGAGAGTTAATTAACAATATACGATACGCTGATGACACGCTAATAGTAACAGATAACCTAGCAAATTTACAGTATTTGATGGAAAACATAAACACTCATACCAATAAGTATGGTCTAAAACTGAACATCAAAAACTAAATTCATGATTGTAACAAAGAAGCTATACACAATGTGAATTTAACCATAAATAATCAGCCAGTTGAAAGAGTTACGCCCTACAAATATTTAGGGGTTTGTTTCACTGATACTAATGACCAGACAAGAGAAAGCAAGAGGCGAATTGAGATAGCGAGATAATCGTTTGTCAAAATGAAAAAGTTCCTATGCAGCCGGGGCATAAATATAAACCTAAGAACGAGAATGTTAAGGTGCTATGTTTTCTCCGTTCTGCTGTACGGCATGGAAGCTTGGACACTGAAAAAGATAAACATCAAAAACATTGAGGCATTCGAGATGTGGTGTTACAGGAGAATGTGGAGAATACCATGGACAGAAAAAGTAACAAATCAAGATGTTTTGCTGAAGATGGGGAAGGAATACGAAGTCATAAAAACCATACAAACGAAAAAACTGGAGTATCTAGGCCACATAATGAGAGGAGAAAAGTACTCTCTGCTAAGACTCATAATCCAAGGAAAAATCTCAGGAAAGAGAAATGTGGGATGTAGGAGGATTTTCTGGTTGCGAAATTGAAGGGAGTGGTATGGGTGCAGTTCAATACAGTTGTTCAGAGCTGCAGTCAACAAAGTTAAGATTGCTGTGATGGTAGCCAACCTCCGATGGAGACGGTACTGCAAGAAGAAGACGAGCTGCCCCAAATTTTATTTTTCTAATCTTCAGGGAGGGTCAATATTAGTATAAATTTAAAATCTCGACTGAATTCCACCGTTGCGTTAGCCGCCATCTTGATGTTAAACGAGAACCGTTTTTGCTTAATATCTCCGCCATTTTCAACTTTTTGACAAAAAGTTTATCTAAGGACTGAAATTGTTGAAATGGCGATTTTCTATAATTTCATATATTATAATTTTTTCGTGCGGTCGATATTTTCCGAGTTATGAGGGGAAAATAGTGACAGTTGGAGCATAATTATTGAATTATTGAATTATCTCGTTTATTATTAGTTTTACAACAAATATGTACCTATACAAAAATTAAGAGAAATAAATTTTGTACAATTTTGATGTCGTTCATTTTTTTGGTAAAATCAATATATTTAAGTACGTTTGCGGTAAAGGTGCGAGCGTAGGCCTGATTGATTTTATAGCAATTGTCTTTGTTCAATATCTCTGCCATGTTTAATTTCTCGACAAAAAGTGTAAGAACTGAAATTGTTGCAATTACGATTTACTACAATTTTTCAAGAGAACCAGTGACGGGTCTACAAGGGGGGAATGGGAAAATTCCGCCCAACAGGGTTCATAATTAAAAAAAAATTGTTGAAATATTAAAATATATTAGCTAACATGAAACTTAAAATATCACAGAAAAATTCAACCAATCAAACCCGCTAGTTAATAAAATTAAGTGAATTTAATGCATATAAGCTATTATTTATGTCTAACTATTTAGATGGGAAATAAGCCACAATTAAATTGAAAAAATAATTTTATTAACGTTTCGACGCCCAAGTTGGGTGCCATTGTCAAAACACAAAATACTACTAAATTAAACAAAAATGTTGTTGCTAAGTAAAAAAATTCTTCTAATAATTTATTTAATCTGACTTATTTATATTGGCAATTCAGATGTCTGATTATAGAAAATCACATTTTTATCAATTTTGGTTGGTATACTATTTGTCGAAAAGTTGAAAATGGCGTAGATATTAAGCAAAAACGGTTCTAGTTTAAAATCAAGATGGCGGCTAACGCAAAGGTGCAATTCAGTCGAGATTTTAAATTTACACTACTATTGACTGGACTAACAGGATTCGATACTATAAGCCAAGAGAACATGTAAATGCATTGACAGAATGTCGAATAGACCATATTTATACGCCAGTCAATGAGAGCAAAAACAGGATATTACCAAAGAACAACAACCACCTGTGGTTGTTGTTCTTTGATATTACCTCCGAATTCTATCCTACTACATGGATTTTAATGAAATTTTGAGAATAGCCTCTACCTATCTCCTAATTCAAAGTATACCCTATGCTGATGTGTGATCTTGGGTGTGGGTCCCACCCCTTGTTAAGGGGGGAAAATTTTTTGGTCGAAATAACCGCAGAAGTAGCTAGATAACCTAATTCTAAGCAAAAACTATTCTACACTGTGTCCGTAAAGTATGGAACAAATTCTTTTTTAGCTAAACAGAGCATTTTAAGAAATAATCCTGAAACACGTCGATTTTTGATTTTAATTTACCGTATTTTAAAATAATATTCTAATATACAGGGTGAATTACTTTCGAGTAATGACGTCACCGTCATTTTTTTTAAATGGAACACCCCCATTGTGTCTCAATTTTCGGATTACTCTAGCTGAGCTGATTCCAAAAATGTATCACATGTTGATTCAAATTGGTACAGGGTGGACAAAAATACAATAGCTTTGTGTGTGTGCATAAAGTAACGCGTTAGTTAAATTAACAATATTATCAAAAATACTTATTGTATTTTTGATATTTTAATTAATTTTTGATTTTAATTAATTTTTGATATTGTTTAATTTAATATTTTAATTTATTATCAAAAATTAATTAAAATTTAATATTGTGAGCACACACAAAACTATTGTATTTTTGTCCACTTTGTACCAATTTGAATCAACATGTGATACCTTTTTGAAATCAGCTCAGCTAGAGTAATCCGAAAATTGAGACACAATGGGGGTGTTCTATTTAAAAAAAATGACGGTGACGTCATTACTCGAAAGTAATTCACCCTGTATATTAGAATATTATTTTAAAATACGGTAAATTAAAATCAAAAATCGACGTGTTTCAGGATTATTTCTTAAAATGCTCTGTTTAGCTAAAAAATAATTTGTTCCATACTTTACGGACACAGTGTATAATTTTTTTTGCAACTCAATACTTTTTGAGTTATTCATGGTTGAAAATTTGCTATTTTCATTGAAAAATGTCACCTTTTTGGGCGGTTTTTTGCGAATACCTTAAAAATTGTGCATCTAACGAAAAAAACTACATCTAAAAAATTAAAGAGATTCGTTTCTTCATAAATCTTCTAGTTATAGTACAAAAAGAGATATGCTAGGTGAAAAGAGATTTTTTGGTGCATGCTCAAAATAACAGAGAAATGGTCGATTTTAACGGCATAATGCCACAAATATCTTTTGTAGTGCTTGAAAAGACCTTTAAAATGAGCAGTGTAAAATGTCGATTACATTCAAACTAAGCGAGATATGGTGCAAAAAAAATTGATGACTATCTACCAGACGAAAATCTACCAGATTTAAATGCATCGTTTTAGTTCTACAATGCCTTTCATTATAGTGCTATTTCTATGTTCAAAAAGTTGGACTTGTTTAAGATGCATGGTTTTTGAAAAAAATATGATCAAATTATGGAGCGTTTTAAAATTTTCTTAAAAATCATCCTTTTTCTACATGTAACTCGAAAATAATAACGAGATACAGTAATGAAAAATAAAACAGAATTGTGATTTGAAAAAAACCCTACATTTTTGTACTGTATGTTTTTTGTATCTCTTATCATTTTCGAGTTACATGGAGAAATAAGATTTTTAAGAAAATTAAAAAATGCTCTCAATAATTTGATCTTATTTTTTTAAACTATTCATTTTAAACCCGTCCAACTTTTTAATCAGAAAAAAACACTATAACCAAACGTATTGCAGAAGGAAACGATGCACTTAAATTCTGGTGGATGAGGGGTTAAATATATTTTTGAGCATGCACCAAAAAATCTCTTTTTACCTACCATATCTGTTTTTGTATTATAACTAGAAGACTTATGAAGGAACAAGTCTCGTAAATATTTTTATAGGCTATAAAAATGTTTTATATAATTTTTTCGTGAGGTGCAAAATTTTTAAAGTATTCGCAAAGAATCGTCCGAAAAGGTGTCATTTTTCAATGAAAACAGCTAATTTTCAACCACGAATAACTCAAAAAGTATTAAGTTAAAAAAAATTATAGAATAGTTTTTGCTTAGAATTAGGTTCTCTAGGCACTTCCGCGGTTATTTTGACCAAAAAATTTTCCACTCCCGCGAGGGGGATACCCAAGATACAGCGCCATAGTATATAGGGTAGACTTTGTTTCTTGAGCTATTATCTACTTACTGTGAAAGTATTAAGTAAATTGATGTAGTACGATTGAATTCGGAGCCAAATACCCTCATTGGCTGCCCCATACTACACTAACCCTATCTGTATAAGCCTATCAAAAAATAAATTTTGTATACAGCGAGGAGTATGGTAAGTAGACACTATTTGGCATAATTGTATCGAGAACTAAAGTTTCTTTGATGATTTTCAACTTATTTGCTAAATTATTTTCATCATTATTCAATGCAAATCTTATCCCTGGCGAAACAGTGCTGATTCAGGTTATAAAAAAAAATATCAGTTGAACCTTCCTTTTAGTTTTTGAAAATTAAAATGAAAGAACGATGTATTGTTCAGTTCCCAAACATCAAGGAGGAAGAATAATAATCATTATTTATTTTGGATTAAAAATGGCTAAATTGATTACTACTGGATCCGACAAGTAACTGGTAGAGACCAATCAATACTTGGTCTCCGGCGGGATGTTTTGGCCTTTGCGTTAATACCCAGGGCCCGGTGTTCTTATCAGATCAGCACTCTGCTAGAACTCTGTTCTATATTACTATAATATATCGTTATAATATATCGTTGCCGGTGCTCCCTCTCTAGCACGTATCGATGAAAGTGGAAGTTTCTCGGTGGGAATGTGTGCTTACGAAGCGGTGGTAATTAGGAGTCCCAGTAGGCGCCAGATGTTAGGCGTTAAAAATACCAGAGACTGAACCTGCCTTGGATCAACATCTTGGTTTAGAGCCGCATTGGACAGAGAGAGATTTGCAGTGTACTCGCTAAACTCCACTAACGGAGAGAGCACCACAAGAAGAATATTATTTAAAAAACTATATTCTTATATCTTTTAAAATAATAGTTAAGTAAATATTTGTTTACTAAGCCTTTACTCAATATTCTCTAATGTCTACCAGAACTCCCTTTAGCAGTAGATTTATAATACTGCCGTCCTTAGGAAAAACACCGCATATGCAAAAATTATGAAAATTGAGTTAGGCGCGAAAATTTGATCTAGAGGGTTGATATTACATGATTATTTAATAAAAGTACAATATTCACAACCCCAACTATATATTCTGAAAGAAATAATAAACCTAGCATCTACAAAAACGTGCGTGGAACTAAGGAAAAACCCCGCATCTACAACATTACTTAGGTAAAACCCCGCATATACTTGTCGAAACCTGCAGTTACTGTGTTTATTCTAAGCAATGCCCAATTGCGGTGTTTTTGCTACGTAATTTGCGCGATTTATCAATTTATTTAGTTTCTTTTCAACTTGTGTACGGTGCGATTGTGTTGTGTGTGCCAGGACACACCTTTATGTCCGCCGATAGCTTCCACCATCAGGTGGAACTACCTTTAATAAAACAAAAAAACCTACGATTTTAATGATTTTGTGACAGCTGTTGGAAATGCAAATTCAAAAAAGGTTACAATAAAAACAATGCAGTATACAGATTTTTTTAAGTGACAAGATTTCGCGTCACAAGCAAAAATTAAAAAAATAGAGCCACGTCCTTACTTGGCGAAAATAACAGAAATTGTTGCCAACAGGGGATCATTTTCTCTAAAGTACAAGTTAACAAATAAATCTGATAGTATGTTTGAAATGAATTTTCTTCAAAATAAAGTTTTAAATAAGAAACTTCCCAGCCCTCAGACATTTACATCTCCTTGTGGAGTATCAAAAAATAAAAAAGAAACCCTTATTAAAAATCTCAAAATCATAATACCTTCAAATAGATTACAATTTTGGAAAAACCTTGAGGAAGATAAGAATTAATAAAATAATTTCTTTGTATATTTAATTTTTTTGCTTTTGTATTAAATTTTGTTTGTTAGGGTTTATTCGGTATAATAAATGTGGTTTTTTATTAAATATGTAGATTTAATAAAGTATTCAAAAACTCATTTTGTTGTTTAATTATACCTATTTTCTGTAACATTATGCTAAGAAAAAACACCGCATATACATAACATCCGTAGATGCTGTAGTTTTACTTAGCAATTTCTAATATTATTTACAATTTTTTTCCCAGTATCTGCTATAGTAGGCATAAAATTGGGATAAATTATTGCTTCTTTTTTTTAAAACATAGTTTACTTACAGAATTATTGATATAAAGTAAAATCGTTTCTAACCGCATTATTGTAACAATTTTAGCACCTTTTAAAAGTTGCAGATTCTTTGAAGTCCATTTACTCATTTTTATAAATACTGCAGATGCGGTGGTTTTCCTTAGGAGGGCAGAATAGCGATATATACGCCAGGGAAATAGGGCAAAAATATACCATGTTTGGGACACTTGAGCAGCCAGGTTGCAAATGGGTTTTCTTAGGTACTATAAACCTAATACATTATAAATACAAAAATGCCCGTTACAGTTTGGACGAGAAATTTGGTTATGTGTTAACAAATAAGGGTCAAAAATGGGAGCTTTTCGTTTAAATCGCTACAGGTAAAAATAGGGTAATTACATATCTTATTTATAATATTTTTCTTTTAGTAGATGAGCCTAGGTTTAAAATAGCGCTTTTTAAATTTTGGTCCGATCATTTGTTGCTTCGGATATTGCAAAATAAAACTAAAATTTCGAAAATAAAAAATTTGCTATAACTTGTGCGAAAATGAATTTATGACTTTCATATTGCAAGAAAAGTTGAGTTAAACAGTCCACACAATTTACAAAAAATTTAAGACGATTCGTCAATTAGTTTAAATTTTATTTAATTTGTTTATCTCAAAGAGCTTTCTTTTTCGCAATATTATTGTTCAGAAAATAATAACGATATAGCAATTCTGTGGAAACAACATGAAAGTAGAACAGTCATATTTTCAACGCATTTAAAAAAAAAACACTAAACAGTCATTTTTATCAGTCCGAAAACATTTTACTAAAATAGAGTCATTTTTGGCTTATAAACAATTTGAGAAACTTTGTTAATATTAACTGTAGGCTAAAACTACAATGAGATTTGAAAAACTGGTATTTTTATACGACTTTTCAAAAAAACTTTTTGCCTAGGTTAATTACGGTCAACGTTAGCCACTTTTTTATTTAATTGGCGGCCTACTTTGTTTATAACAATTAAGCAACCTAACTAGAGCCATTTTGAAGTTGAAGGTATATAGTTTATGTGTAAAAGTTTGAGTAAACTTTGAACCTCAATAAAGTGGTTAATAAAGTTTTAAAAATGGCGTCCTTACGGAACGTATTCGTGGTCGGTGGAGGAAAATTAACATTACAAAATGTTAGGGGGAACTCCGCTTATCACTCAGGGATATGAAAAATAGATTACAACTGATTCTACGACCTACCGAATATACATATATAATTTCATAAGTAAAAATCGGTCAAGCGGTCTCGGAGGAGTATGGAAACTAACACTGTTGCATGAGAATTTTATAGATGTAAATATATAGATGGCTATTAACAAATAGGGGTTGGTGATAGAAGAGTGAAAATCAAGGGTTGTATGTATTTTTTAATTCGACATAATATTTAAGGTAGATAATTTTCCAAAAAAATGAAAAAAAAAATGTCAGGGGGGCAACCCCCCTTATAGCTTATGGGTATAAAATATAGATTAAAACCTATTCTTCGTCCTATAGGATATATGTGTAAAATTTCATAAAAATCGGCCAAGCCTTTTCGGAGTAGTATGGTAACTAGACTGTTACAGGAGAATTTGATGTATATGTAAGTAACTGTGAATTAAATAATAAAAGTGGCTAACTTTGACCCTAATTAACCTAGGCAAACAGTTTTTTCTGAAAATTCGTGTAAAAATACCAGCTTTTGAAATCCTAAAGTAGAATTACTCTATAGTCAATATTAACAAAGCTATTCAAATTGTTTATAAGACAAAAATTACTCTATTTTACTTAACTGTTTTCGGAGTGATAAACACGGCTTTTTAATGATTTTTTTCAATACTTTGAAAATATAACTATTCTTCTTGCACGTGATTTCCATATAATTGCTATATCATTATTATTTTCTAAACAATAACATTGCGAAAAAAAGCTCTTTGCCATAAACATATTGAATAAAATTTAAACTAATTGACGAATCGCCTTAAAATTCTTTGTGCATTATACGAAATGTTTGACTAAACTTTTCATGCAATATGAAAGTCTTAAGGCCATTTTCTCAAAAGTTATAGCACATTTTTTATTTTTGAAATTTTAGTCTTATTTTGCAATTCCCGAAGTAAAAAATGGTCGGACCAAAATTCAAAAAGTGCCATTTTAAACCTTGGCTCATCGTCTAAAAGAAAAATATTATAAATAAGATATTTAATTACCCTATTTTTACCTGTAGCGATTTAAACGAAAAAACTGCCACTTTTGAACCTTATTTGGTAATAACTAAGTTTCTCGTGCGAACTGTGACGGGCATTTTTATATTTATAATGTATTATATATATTGTATATAGTACCCAAAAAATCCATTTGCAACCTGGCTGCTCAAGTGTCCCGACAAAAACCTTATTTCTCTGGACTAATAATATATAATAACAATAATACCATTTCGCTTCATTTCCTTTTTCCAAGCTACTGGCTCAATTATTTTCAGTTGTGAAATTCACTGCTTTTCAATAACCATAAGGAAGGACATTTTATTACATGATATTTTTCTTTTTTATCGGTTTGTTGACTACTTTGCAGATCGTACGGGTATTGTATTTTATAAATAAGTATAATAAAATAAACAGTTTGAAACTTTTATTAATATGCCGCTCCTACAAGATTAAAGTTATAGGCCTGGATTCCGCGTACCAAGAAAAAGTTGATTAATAGCAAGCTGAATATTTGTTAATAGCTTAAGGGTATCTAGTCGGACAAACATTGATATATGGGAACACTGGAACAGGGAAAGTTTTAATTATGGAATGTGATTTTAACTGTGGAACGTCTCATCCTGACAAGTTTATGATTATGAAAACTAGAAGGTTGTTTTTAAGTCTATTCAATAGCAAACTTTATACAAGGTGTCCCAAAAGTAGTGGAACGGTCGAATATTTCGCGAACTGAACATCGGATCGAAAAACTGAAAAATACGTGTTCAATCATTTTCAAAAATCTATCCAATGACACCAAACACCAACCCCCACTACACCCCCTGGAGGTGGGGTGGGGGTTATCTTTAAAATGGTAAATGGAAACCCCCAGTTTTTCTTGCAGATTTTAATTCGTTACGTAAAAGTAAGCAACTTTTATTCAAGATATTTTTTCGAACTGTGGATAGATGGCGCTATAATTGGGAAAAACGATTTATCCCTGATACCATAGGTAAATTATAGAAACGGTCTAATATCTCAAGAAATACACTTCCAAATAAGAAACTAAAAAACAGATTTTTAATCTTTTTCGAAAACCTTTCGAATAACACCCAACGTTCCCTCCAATCCTCCCACTGGGGGTTTGGTGGGGGGAACTTTAAAATCTTAAATAGCAACCCCCACTTTTTATTACAGATTCGGATTCGTCACGAAAAATTAAGCAACATTTATTCGAAACATTTTTTAGAATTGTTAATAGATGGCGCTTTATATGGAAAAATACGATTTATTAGCGCCATCTATCAGAAATTTTAAAAAATGTTTCGAATAAATGTTGCTTAATTTTTTATGGCGAATCGGAATCTGCAATAAAAAGTGGGGGTTGCTATTTAAGATTTTAAAGTTACCCCCCACCCCACTTCTAGGGGGTGGGTTGGAGGGTCATGTTTGATGTTATTCGATAGGTTTTCGAAAAAGATTAAACATCTGTTTTTTTGGTTTCTCATTCGGAAGTGTATTTCGTGAGATATTAGACCGTTTCTATAATTTACCTATGGTATCAGGATAAATCGTTTTTCCCCATTATAGCGCCATCTATCCACAGTTCGAAAAATGTCTTGAATAAAAGTTGCCTACTTTTACGTAACGAATTAAAATTTGCAAGGAAAACTGGGGGTTTCCATTTGAGATTTTAAAGTTACCCCCCACCCCATCTCCAGGGGGTGTAGTGGGGATTGGTGTTTGGTGTCATAAGATAGATTTTTGAAAATGATTGAAAACATATTTTTCAGTTTTTTGATCCGATGTTTAGTTCGCGAAATATTCGACCGTTCCGCTACTTTTGGGACACCCTATATAATAATATATTATATGAAAAAAAAAATTTGTCTGACAAATATATTGGGCGTTTTAATAAGTCCGACACGTAGAACATTTCAAATGACAGGAACTATGTTGGTGGCAAATAGCAGTCTGATTTTTGCATGAGAGTTTAATGAAAGGGTAACAAATCAATTAGAATTTCTGTCTGACAAAATACATGGGACGTTTTCGTAGTCTGACGTTCGAAACCTGTAACCTGTTCCACAACTAAAACTTCCCCTGTTCCAGTCTTCCCCTTTATCAAAGTTTGTCGACTATTAAGAAATTCACACCGAGAATGCAGTACTGCTAGGATAGGACAATATATTTCTAATGGGCAATAAACGTACAGGATTGTCGGTCTTCACCAGTTGTTGATGGCTCTCTCAAGAGCGTCGCACAGGAACTGTGGCAACACTGAATGCGCATTCCTACCTTAACCGTACTGCAATCCCAGTGTGAATTTTACGTTAGACACCGACACCGTTAAGCTATTAACAAATTTAGCTTGCTATTAATCAACTTTTTCTCGGTAAGCGGGATCCAGGCCTATTATGGTTGCAAATGTAATTACTTTTTTTAATAAAATTAACTCGTTCGTGTTAGTATGATCTAAGAGCAGTTAAAACTTTAATTAATAAAGAGAAAATATGTTGTAACGGAAAAAATTATTACAATTTTTTATGTATAATTATAAAATTTGACGACTTGTTGATAACGTCTTCTTCATTAGACATCTTCTCTCGTATCGATGTGCAACGCCAGTGCTCGCCGCTAGCTTGCCAACTCTTCGTACGCACACACTCCCACCGAGAAACTTCCACTTCCATCAATACGTGCTAGAGATGGAGCACCGGAGTTCTACCAGAGTACTGATCTGAAAATAACTTTACCAGGCCCTTGGGTATTGACCCAAAGGCCACAACATTCCACCAGTGGCCAATTATTATTGATTAGTCGCTTTCCGTTCCTTGTCGGATCGAGTAATGATCGATTCGGCCATTTCTAATCCAGAATAAGTAGTGATTACTCTTTCTCCTTAATTGACTGTGAATGTTAATTTGTAGTGTCCATATTTCGACTCCACAAAAATATAAGAAATAAATATACGTTTCTATACAGTTATATATCGAAATACGAGAGGAACAATCATAGGTTTATGCCTTCTTTCCTTTAGTTGAAAGACTAATCTATTTTTTATAGTATTTTTCTCTGATCCAATATTTTTAATCCGTTTATGTTACATTAGGTGAAGACACAAGAGAAGCACAATTTGCTTTTAATGTTCTTATTCATAAATGGTTCGATGTATATCAAATCTTTTACGTGTGCTTTATAGCCTAAAACAAAAATCTTTCTAATCAAAAATCGATTGTAATAAGAATTACATTTAACACCTGTTTCGATTTCCAATGTCAACCTTACATTTATCACCTGTTCTGACGTTTCGATTTCCAAGGTCAACCAATTTGACAGTAGAATTTATTGGCTTGGATTGAATGTACCTCGGGAAAAAATCTCAAAAATAAGAAGAACTCAACTAGAGAAGGATGACGCATTGACAACAAAAACAAAATTGAATGTATCAGCTATAATGGAGCTACTAACATTATTCACTAATAAAAGTTGTGGTTACACTGTTATTTATTTCTAAGTTATATAGCGACAATGTATCGCTGTAACAGGAACATCAAAAACCAATTGTTAATTATATTGCAGATAATTAATAAATGAAAATTTAGAGGTGTCACTCGTCCGTTTCTGCGACAAGTATTCTCCCCTAACGAAGCGGAAAAAGTCGGTCTTTATCTAAAAGGTCGTTTAATCATTTTAAACAATTGTTCGGAAATTAACATCCTATTGCATCTTTCCTATATAAAGGATAAGTACGCGGAGAATAATGACCCTGTTTAGTAATCCTTGTTCTAACAAATATGGATAACTTACACTTAACACAGAAAAAAAAATGGTTTTTCACACTATCAACCTTATTCATCGATAAAATCAGAAACAACCAAACATAGATACGAAATATGGCAGGTTACGAAGTGGTCAGACAATTTAACTTAGGCTCAGTTCTTACTAACTGGAGGATAATAAGTGGGGGATGCGAAGACGAGATCCGTAGACGGATCACAATGGCCAGATTAGCAACAGACAAACTCACAAAAAAATGGAAAAACACTGACATTACAAAAAACACAAAATTACGCCTTGTTCGAGCATTAACATTTTCTATCGCCTCTATCGCCATCTACGCTTTAGGGACTTGGATCATCAAAAAAGCAGATTCGAATCGTATCATGGTATCTGAAATGTGGGTCTATCGTAGAATGTTGCGCATACCATGGAAACCTCAATACTCTGGGTATTGAGATTTTTGAAGAGAAAAAACTGACGAAATAGGGGAAAAATATAAGAGAAGAGATTTAAGACTCTAATGAAGAGTGGCTTAGCTCAGAAGAACAAATCAAATGGGCAGAGGTAATAAATCTCAAGTGAGTATTCGGGCTAGCTTCAATACACTCAATATTGGCGTCAGATATATAATAACAGATAGAGGGGATAATGAACTGATAGAAACAAGGAAGAAAATGAGACCTGTTAATACAAAAATGGAAGGCAACTAGATAATAACGCTGGAAATAGAGTGATGTGAGAAGTGCGACAAGTAGAGAAGAAGATGGGCGCCAACTCGGCTTTCTGGACCTAGAATTTGAAAGCTGGAGAATTTTTGGAACGCACGACAGGAAATAAATAACGCTTGATACAATCACCTGAATATGAAAAAAAAAATCAATATCTCACAAAGAATTCAATACCATACAATTGGACATATAACTAGAAGAATTGAAGGCACGGAATGAATGATATTTAAAGGCAACGTAGAGGACAAAACATTAAGAAGAAGATCTCCAGTACTATAGTCGGACCCAGAGACGTAGCTACCGCCGTAGCTACCTCCTTTGTTGGTTCCTTGCTTGTATTAGGGCTTTAGTTTTATCTACGTTGACGGCCAGCCCTATTTATTTCGCATTTTCTTCAAGTCCCACATATAGTTCTATGATGTCTCTTGCGGTTCTTCCCATCATCTGATTAGAGTTATAAAACAGTAAATTTTTGAGTTTATGGACATTTTTCTTATAAAATATTACATAAATATATTAAACAGAGCCGGTGCTAGCCCATCTCCCTGTTTTAGCCCTTTAGTTATCTGGATTTGTCAATTCATTTTAAACTCATACTTGCGCTTCTGCGTAAGTCATGGCTTGAACTATATTTACCAATTTCCTTGTTATATCAAATTCTAGCATAATTACATATATTTTATCTCTATGTAGGTATCATTGGTTTGTCGAAAATCTAAAAAGGTTTTGTAGATACCTATGTCGCATGTCGTGCTCCCAGGCTTTAGCTATTTGCTTTACGTTGAATAACTGATCAATAGTAGGCCATCCTGGTCTGAATCCGGCCTGGCACTCTTCTATGATTTGTTCTGTAAATTGGCTTAATCTCCGGTTTATGATCCACGTAAACACCTTATAACTCACACATAGTAAGGATATGCCTCTATAAGTGGCGGCTCGTGATTTTTAAAATAGGGGAGGCTATACCTAACTGTAAAATATCTAGACAAATTTGCACTAGCAAAAAAATTCGCCAAAAAAATATAATTTAAGGCCCCATTTTTTGACCATTTTTTATTTACATTTTATAATATCATCATAATTCACAATTTCATAATATCATATCATTTTAAAAATAGTTAGTATAATTGTAAAAGTGTATTATCAAAGTTTGTGTCGTTTATTTGTTAAAAATTCTATATCTGTAAGTAGATATGCATATCAAAATAAATACAGATTTGAAGTTTTGCAGTCCATACAGGTTGAAGGTTCATATTTTTTAAGATACTCAACTGAATTTTTTTAAATCTAAAAGCGGCCTACTGCGAATCCAAAAACACAGTAAATTACCGATATTTTGCTTTGCATTACAGATATCGGAAAAAGTTATTTAAGTAAGTTGTTCCAAATATTATTCTAATCCCACATACCAAATTTCATCACAAAATTCGCACTTTTAGTTTTTTCATTATTTGTAGTCAGAATCCTAAAATCGCAGAGGAGGCTGCTGGCCGATTAGCCGCCCTTGCCCAATCTCCGGGCAGCGTGTGCGTTAAGCGATAATGCAGCTCTAAGGAGACCGGGTCTCCTTAAACCATCCTTAAACGCTGGAGCTGCGCGGAGCATTAGCAAGTGAGATTTTCCGGCCAGCAGCCTCCTCTGCGATTTTAGGATCCTGACTACAAATAATGAAAAACTAAAAGTGCGAATTTTGTGATGAAATTCGGTATGTGGGGTTAAAATATTATTTGGAATAACTTGTTCAAATAACTTTTTCCGATATCTCTAACGAGAAGCAAAATAGCAAAGTAAACAGAACGGTGTAGCATTTGTAAAAAATTTATGGGGAGGCTAAGCCTCCCTTGCCTCCTCTGACCAGCCACCACTGGCCTCTATAGTTTTTGTAACTAAATTTGTGTTCCTTCTTGAGGATTTATCATATAATTGCATCACTTTTCCAGTCGTCTGGAATTTTTTCTGTGTTCCTTTTATCGTTCCAGGTATATTAATTGTGCAGATTATGACATTATCAACAAATGGTAGTATATTCCTCGATTTCATATTTCATCATTTTCTAATTATTTCAAATCCCCAAACGTTTTCAAAAGCGTATAAAACGAGAACATTAAACTATAGAAATCTAAACAAAAATAAGGGTTATGCCCGTTGGTAAATTTTCCAGATTGTGATAACTCGTTTGTATGTAGTGGAGCACACTACAAAGTACCTTGCCCTATATCGGTATTAAGTTTAGAATTACATACTTTGTTTTCTTGATATGGCATCTAGCGTTGGTAACATATATTTTCACTGAATTTAGTGTTATATGTGCAGTTCGGAATAAAACGGAAATGAGATTGTGAAAATATCGAGAAACGTGATATCGTATACTTTTCGAAAATGGCTTTACGAAATAGAGTTGCTCCCAGAGATGTAGAGAGACGTACAGTAACGGGGTAATTACCCTTTCCAGAAATCCTCGGGAAAAGCCATTTAAGTTTGCGGGAAGTAGAAAACTAGATTTGGCGAAATAGGTACATCAAATATTTTACAATGTCTTCGCGTCTAAATAATTTTCTGATTGTTACCACCATTCAAAAGGAAGACGGCTGGATAATGGCAAGAAAGCGGAGTCAAGGAGAATTAGACACTTAATATGCTAATTTGAGTGTAACTTGCTGTATCGAACTGGTCCCTGATTTTTCCATCATTGGGTTAATTTAGTAATTTGTAAAATGTAGAAGATTAAGAGATTTTCTCTAACTTTTTGAATTTGGAAAGGTAAATTACTTATAAAATATTATTATGGGATTAAATATAAATAGATGCAATAAATACCTACTATATTATAAAATATCAAATGTTATCGTAAAATAAAGTAAGATTTTATTATAACACTGTATAATATTTTTAAGGGATTTTAGGGCGGACATTTTAGGTTTGAGACGATAAAATAGTATTTTGACAAAATATTAATGGCATTCGGTGGTTTACGATTAATTTCTTCTTCCCTTTTTTTGCCTCATGACCCTGGATGGGTATTTGCCTGTCTGGCTCGCATGATCGTTTCTCATGATTCTCCATGTGCCCTCTTCCTCTTGTACCGGGCTATATATGTACTTTTCTAAGTATCTTTCTCTCGAAAGTACTGAGTTGGGCTTCATCTTTTTTGTCTTTACCCAGGTTTCACAATCATAGGTTACTGCGGATCTAATCAATGTTCTGTAGTTAGCCATTTTGGTTCTTTTGTCTAATAATTTCGATGTATCAATCTTTTATTAGTATAGTATTATGTACGATTCCCACTGGAAATACGTGCATTAATTTCGCTACTTACGGAATTCCTCTGATTGATTGCTGTGCTTATATATGTGAAGGAATCCACACGTTCAATGATATAGTTGTATATAGCGATAATATTTTCATTGTCACGTGTCCTTTGGACGGTCATGTACTTCGCTTTTGTTTCGTTTATTTTAATCCCTCTTTTTCGTACTTCAGGATCAATTTCCTTGAACGCTTCCATTAGTCGTTGCTTGCTCCTTCTAAGTGCTGTTTCACATTATAAGAATTTTGAACGTGCGAGGGTTTTCTCGTGTGGTAGTTTTGACGCACTTGTCCTTTTCACACAATAAGAATTGAGTCGCACGAAGATATTTTGCTGTGTTGTTTGGTATATTAGTTTTATTTTCACTTTGTGGCTGAGGTCGGTACATGATACGATGTCTGATATGTATCATTACAAATGGGTATTTTTTGTCCATACTTTTGTCCTAATATACTGTAATGAGTATTTAATTCATTTGAAATTTCTATTTTGCCAGATATTATTCCTTATGTTTTTAATTAAAAGTCTTAATTTGTTTTGTTGTTCTACTAAGTTATTTTTGGGATCTTGAATTAACTCATCTAATTAGCTCATACAATCCCTGAATGGGAAATAAGCCACAATTGAACTAAAAAAATGATTTTATTAACGTTTCGACATCCGAATTGGGCGTCGGAACGTTAATAAAATCAGTTTTTAGTTAAGTTCTGGCTTATTTCCCATTTAGAATAGTTTATTACAAAAAGACTACAAGGAAATAGCTTCAGAACAACACTACGATCTATGTTTTTCATGTACAGAATTTAAAAGACCCTCCGTCATCCAGTCGTTTTTAAATGTTGTTCCCTCGTTTTAAATGTTGTTTTTATATAATTTCACACAAGATGCGACGGCGGCCCTACTCCAGTCTTCCGAGTCGTTTACCCTATAAAACTAAATATAATTTCGTAGAATAAAAGGTATAGTTATATTATATGGAGCGAAATCAAATTATAGCGTTGTGGTTACTTTATTGTCGAAGAAAGGGAAATAACAGGAACCGAATGCATTGGGTCCATCTTATGAACGCAAAAATATACGATTTATAGATTTTTATATTCACACATATTGATGGAACACCCTCTATACTCAACGTTAATTGCAACTATGTAAAATAAAGTTTATTATAATATACTGTTATGATCTGCTTCTTATTAATTTTATATTAATTATTATTTATTTGATTAATTATTTAATTGTCGCAAATCATACATAAAGAAATGAATAAAAAAAATCTCAGGGTGCCTTTTTATAATATCAAAAAATGTCTAAATTATCTTACGTTATACTTATCTTCTCTCGTGGGTTCAGTATCTCTTAGTTGATCCTAATCGGGATAAAATAGGAAAAAGAAATAAAGCAAAATATAAAATAAACATACAGAATTGTCTTTTATCTATCAAAATCAATACCCTAAATTCTATCAAACCTAAAACCTGTGGACACAGATGTCCGAATGAAATTTTTACCACTTAAATTTATTATAGTTAAAAAAAAAATTATCGGTTTGTTCCCGATGACTTTGGTAAAACAAACTAAACAAAACAAATTTCTGTATTCGCAAGATTAGCTATACTTCCTATTTACTTTTAGAAATATTGGAATTTTAATTCATATGCTTTTTACTCAAAATTTTAGTTTCCGAACATAAAAATATCTTTCACATAAGTTGACTGACCTTTTTCTTCACTCACTCTGATATCTTCTCGTAACCCAAAAACAGCTCTCCCTGGTTGACTATGTTAAAGGCTACTCATCAAAGCCCTCTCCGTTCTCCAGCTTCAAAACTATCAGCATACCAGCACCAATTCTCCAACGAGCCAAAGCCTCTTTTGACCAGTACTCGATTCACACAAACTCCAAAAATTCTCTGCTCTCCTTCTCACAATAATACAGAACCAAAGAGGTATTTCGTCTCAATTTGATCTGTCTCTCGTTCCACTTTTCAGCACTATTCTCCACTATCAAACAACCACTGGTACTTGCTAACTACTTATCCACGAAAACGTCGAACTGCTCCTCAGCGATGCCAAAAACATAATGCCTTCTTTTTCAAACTCACTCAACATTCAAACCACTTTTCCCCTTCCAACTTGCCATGAATCATAAACATTTCTCTTTTCTATTCGACAAACAAACAGTCATTTTCAAAATTATTCCGACCATCCTAATTACTTTCGGGGAACCTACAATATTTACTCGGGTTGAAACAAAGATATTAAAATTCCAAACTTTCTTTTAAACCATTTTTCTAGAAAATGATAATTACCTCTACCTGTGGATTCTATAGTTCCCGTAATAAACAATCTTTTTCCATTTTAAATCTAAATACATCGTCCTTTTCACTTTAATTATTCACAAAAGTCTTTAATGGTTCATCGGAAAGCTCATTAAAAAAGAAATCCACTTACATCCAAACTAAATTCTAATAAATATTTACAGATCAATATACAGGGTGTATTAAATTTATGTGCCCTCGATATTTAAAAAAAAATTTAATTTAATTTTCATTTTGCCTTTGACTGATAAATTGAAAACACAATAATACTTAGCAGTTTTAATTACTGTTGTTATCAGTAACATATAATTAATTTTGCTGTGCTTACCAAATGTGTTTTTTTCTTTATCACCTAATTCGTCAAATTCACTGTTAAGTGCACGGTATAGACCATTCCAAGCATTTCTCGTCAAGTTTCTATCTTTATATATTTCTATATAATAATATAGTGTAAATAAAAATAATATACCAAACAACACAGCAAAATATCTTCGTGCGACTCAATTCTTATTGTGTGAAAAGGACAAGTGCGTCAAAACTATCGCACGAGAAAACGCTCGCACGTTCAAAATTTTTATAATGTGAAGCAGCCCTATATGATTACACGAGCCACCATTGGAATGTCGTCGTGCGTTCTAACTCTCGCACGTTTAAATTCTTATAATGTGAAATAGCGCTAATGATAGCTACATCGTCTGCATATGCAATCATTTGTACTTTTTTAAACGCTTTTATTTAGTTCAATAGATTGCGTCAAATTTTTGGATGTTAATTTGACTACCTTTTCTTCCATGCAAATGAATGAAAACTTGCAGACATATGCATTCGCGGTGACAATACACGAATAGACAACAAAAAATTTTTGTTTATGTTTATTAATTGTTTAAATAAAAAAAAACGATTTTAATGGAAAAAGGCCTAAATTCTCTTGTTTTTTGCAATATAGAAACTTGAAACTTTTACGGATGGTAGCTAATGATATAACCTATACAGAATTTCACTTTTTACTTTAATTGTTTACGTTATGCGTCATAAATAAACAATAAAGTTTTAAATTTTGAACACTCATATATTTGTTTATACAGTACGATGCAAGTGAAAGGAATAAATTCGTTATTTCGTAAAAAGGCGACTTGAACCCTGGAATGCTACCTGGGGTACACTTGTACCCCAACCTTGTTTGTAAGTTACACCAATTTGCAGTAGTGGGTGTAGAAAATATGAAAATAAACTTGTGAATAATAATATAATAGAATATTTTTGTATACAAAATAAATTTTTAGCATGTTATGTTAAGATTGTTTTTGTCATAAGTTCTTAAAACATACATATATAAATATTTTAGGTCGATTTTATTTGGGGTACCACTGTACCTCGATGTAGCAGATTGAGTTTAGAAAATAAGTGTAGCAATCCAGGGTTAAGGAAAAATCCCGAAAGAGGTCGATTTTATTTTTAAATTACGATATTTTGGCATATATGTCATACTAGTGACGTCATCCTTCTGGGCGCGATGATGTAATCGATGATTTTTTAAATGCTAATAGGGGACATGCTATAGCTCATTTGAAAGGTCATTCAATTCTTTATTCAATAATATAAAAATTTATATAATTATTTGTACAGGGTGTCCAAAAATAATTTTTTAATTAAATTATTTGACAAAAAAGAAATGTATGTAATTTATTATTAAACACTTCTCTTTAGTTCAATCGTTTGTGTCAAATATTTAGACGTTAATTTGACTGTCTTTTCTTCAATCAAAATGGATGAAAATTTGCAGACATATGCATTCGCAGGAACAATACACGAATAGTCAATAACAAATGTTTTATGTTTATTAATTGTTTAAATAAAAAAACACGATTTTAATGGAAAATACTTAAATTCCCTTGTTTTTTACAATGAAAAAACTTGAAAGTTTTAGAGATTGTAGCTAGTTATATGAACTATACATAATTTCACTTTTTACGTTAACTGTTTACATTATGCTTCATAAATAAACAATAGAGATTAAATTTTTTTGTCGATTCCGACTAATTTTCATGTTTGTTAATCATGTTATGTTTTATACATATATTTTAATAAACATGATATATTTTAATGTTTGAAAACTGTAAGACTAAAAAGTAAAAAATAAAAAAATATAAAAAAAATTTTAGGAAACGCTTTTCTTTAGTTACGAGTGACTAAAATTAAAAATATAAAAAAATCAACTAAAAAGCAAAAAATAAAAAAAATTCAAACACATTCGTTAAAGAAAAGCGTGGGGCGCATCTTCATCGAATAAACGGTTTTCGCCCCACGCTTTTCTTTGACGAATGAAGAAAGAAAAGCGTTTCCTAAAAATTTTTTTTATATTTTTTTATTGTTATTTATAATATGGCCGGTTACATTGGTTTTCTTTCCAGAAATCCTTGGGAAAAGCCATTTAAGTTTGCGGGAAGTAGAAAACTAGATTTGGCGAAATAGGTACATCAAATATTTTACAATGTCTTCGCGTCTAAATAATTTTCTGATTGTTACTACCATTCAAAAGGAAGACGGCTGGATAATGGCAAGAAAGCGGAGTCAAGGAGAATTAGACACTTAATATGCTAATTTGAGTGTAACTTGCTGTATCGAACTGGTCCCCGATTTTTCCATCACTGGGTTAATTTAGTAATTTGTAAAATGTAGAAGATTAAGAGATTTTCTCTAACTTTTTAAATTTGGAAAGGTAAATTACTTATAAAATATTATTATGAGATTAAATATAAATAAATGCAATAAATACCTACTATGTTATAACATATTAGATGTTATCGTACAATAAACTAAGATTTTATTATAACCCTGTATAATATTTTTAAGAGATTTTAGGGCGGATATTTTAGGTTTGAGACGATAAAATAGTCTTTTGACAAAATATTAATGGCATTCGGTGAGTATACGCTTGATTTCTTCTTCCTTTTTTTTTTGCCTCATGACCCTGGATGGGTCTTTGTCTGTCTGGCTCGCTTTGTCGTTTCTCATGATTCTCCATGTGCCGTCTTCCTCTTGCACCGGGCTATATATGTACGTTTCTCTCGAATGTCCTGAGTTGGACTTCATCTTTTTTGTCATTACCCATGTTTCACAACCATAGGTTATACCCTATTCCACGAACATACGCCTGTTTTGGATTACTTCGACAACGAATATTTTACTGTGCAAAATAAGAAGAACGAAAGTAAATTATTGCAAATTACATTGTTGTTCATTGGAATAATTATTAGCGCCATTTACTTTCGTACTTTTTATGTTGCACAGTAAAATATTCGTTGTCAAAGTAATCCAAGACAGGCGTATGTTCGTGGAATGGCCCATATTACGGATTTAATCAATGTTCTGTAGATAGCCATTTTGGTTCTTTTGTATAATAATTTCGATGTCATCAATCTTTTATTAGCATAGCATGTACAATTCCCACTGAAAATACTGATGACTTCTTCTTCTTTTTTGCATCATAACCCTGAAGGGTCTTTGCCTATCTGCCTATGTCCTCCCATTCAGATCTCTCTTGTTTTATAATGTGTTACCATTCCACTCAATATGAAGTTTTCGTTTAGCTTCCTTTCCACGAAGTCAAAAGATATACACTGTGGGCCGAAATAAAGGAGTACATTTTTAGTTGAAAATAACTTTTTTGTTTTTTGGGCAATTTAATTTCTTTTTGCAGGGCTAACAGCCTGATATGTCCTGAACATGACTGCAAAGGGCCTAGCCGGGTAAGATGATGAAAAGTGCCCCCAGCTCGATTCGAATTCCGTATAGGTCACCGTTTAGCATTTATAGTGAAACTTACTCTGAAATTTTTAGCCCCCTAGGTGGTCATGTGACCCACCTAGAGCCTAATTAGGGTTTTTATGTTTTTATTT
Source organism: Diabrotica virgifera virgifera (assembly GCF_917563875.1). NCBI lineage: Eukaryota > Metazoa > Arthropoda > Insecta > Coleoptera > Chrysomelidae > Diabrotica > Diabrotica virgifera. The sequence goes on from NC_065444.1 coordinate 72,032,778, forward strand.
TTTATCTCAGCCGCATCGACAACTAGCTAAAAATATTAAATAAAAAAGTTGTAAGCTTTTTTTTTTAATTTTTGGCGGGAAATTTAAATTTTAAACGATTTTAAAATTTTAAATGGGTACAAAAGAATAACTAAGAACTTGGTTTTCACGAAAAAAATATATAACGTGTATTTTTGCATAATGTTTCACCCTGAATTTTTTAAAATTTTTAAAATTGGTGAAACGCACCTTTAAAAATAAAAACCGCATTTTTTCGGTTTTTTTTTTCGTTTTTTGATACAATTTTATACATATTTTCCAAAATGGTAACACCGTCACTACAATAGGTAAAAAACTGAAAAATAATTGGGGTTCGCTTAATTAAAATTTTTTGTAACGCCATCCATTTTCAAGATACAGGGCGTTGAAGAAAACAAAATTTTACACATTTTTTACGATTTTGCCGAAACTACTGGCAACATTGTAATAAAACTTGGCGGGTTTTAAGAGGTAGTTATTGTGCATGTTTTGACATACAATTAAGGATTTAATATTCATAATTGGCGCGCATAGAGGTAATGATCTGAACTTTTCAAAGAATAAAAGATAGTACGCCACAGACATATTTCAAATTAACAATCATTTTTGAATTCCTCTTTCAATTTGCGATAAAAAAACTATCTTCTCATTTTTTCATACGACGCGCAGTTTTTCTGCAAAAAATAAAATATCTTAACGCTTCCAAAGTATTCGAATTAGTTTTTATAATGGATGTACGAGTTTATGTAGATGTAGAAACTACTAGAAGTTCGAATACTTTGTAAGGGTTAATATGTTTTATTTTTTGAATAAAAATGGCGCGTCGTATGAAAAAATAGGAAGAAAGATTTTTTGTCACAAATTGAACGAGGAATTCAAAAACGATTGTTAATTTGAAATATGTCAGTGGCGTACTATCTTTTTTCTTTAAAAAGTTCAGACTATTACCCCTATGCGCGCCAATGATAAATATACAATTCTTAATTGTATGTCAAAAAATGTACCACAACTACCTCTTAAAACTCGCCAAATTTTATTACAATGTTGCCAGTAGTTTCGGCAAAATCGTAAAAAATGTGTAAAATTTTGTTTTCTTCAACGCCCTGTATCTTGAAAATGGATGGCATTACAAACAATTTTTATTAAACAAACCCCAATTATTTTTCAGTTTTTTACCTATTCTAGTGACGGTGTTACCTTTTTTGAAAAATATGTAAAAAATTGTATCAAAAAACGAAAAAAAAACCAAAAAAAATGCGATTTTTTATTTTTAAAGGTGCGTTTCACCAATTTTAAAAATTTGAAAAAATTCAGGGTGAAATATTATGCAAGAATACACGTTATATATTTTTTTCGTGAAAACGAATGTCTTAGTTATATTTTTATACTCATTTAAAATTTTAAAATCGTTCTAAAATTTAAATTTCCCGCCAAAAATAAAAAAAAATTTCGGGTAGAACTTTTTAAAGATTACAACTTTTTTATTTAAAGTTTTTCGCTAGTTCTCGATGCGACTCAGATAAAAAATAAAAACATAAATACCCTAATTAGGCTCTAGGTGGGTCACATGACCACCTAGGGGGCTAAAAATTTCAGAAAGTTAGTTTCACTATATATGCTAAACGGTGACCTATATGGAATTCGAATCGAGTTGGGGGCACTTTTCCTCATCTTACCCGGCTAGGCCCTTTGTAAGCAAAAATAACGTACAGGGTTGGACTTTTAAAAAAATTTATGTAACGGTGCATTTGAGCTCGTTGCAAATGAAAACTGTCTTAGCTAAAATTGAACTGATATGCTCCATTGGTAGGGTAACTATCCAGAACACTTCAGTAAAAAGGAAATTTTTTCAAAATTACTGAATTAGCAAAATATCATTTTGTTATATAAATAATGTTCGGAACACGCCTTCGCCATAAGATTTAAAAAAATCCCGAATTTGTAAAATATCATTTTTACTTTAATTGGGAAATCTTATTCGAGTAATTTTCTAATTAAACACAAATTTTCTAATTCTTAACACTAAATTACATCGTTTCCATCGTTTTTGCCCCATATTAGCAGTAATTTTTATTAAATGTCTTAAGAATTTCTCAAATATGTCAATTTTACTTAGTAAGCTATGACTGCTTAGGTTGCCATGGAATTTGTTTGAAATTTATAGTTAAAGTTAAGTAAGTAAATTGGCCAGTTCATAATGTCACTTTTAAGCAAAGAGGACAGAATATGAATTAAATATTACCGTGAAAAATACAATTATGGTGCAAGAAAAATTGTAAATGCATTACTTGAGAAAAATTGGCATATTGGAACGATAGGAAAGCTCTTAAGATGTCTAAGAGAAACTAATGTTCTATTGAACATTAAAATGAAAAAGGGAGGAAGCGAAGCTCAAGAACTGAAGAAAATATTGCTAGAGTAAGGGTTGTATTAATAATAATAATAATAATAATAGTTTATAATCGCTGCCTAATAGGATCGCTGCCTGGGGATCGCCAGGGCACGTCTGGAGCCGGCGCTGGACGTGACAGCATGCGGGACGTCGGTGGCAGGGTGTTGAGGAGGCGGGCCCCTGTCATACAATCAGCTACAGCCCAACAACAACAACAACCACAAGCGAGCCAAACAACAGCAAGAGCTCCACCCGCTGAAGGTGCTGCGCTGGAACATCAGCCGGCGCTCACTCAAGCGGGACGACCGAGGCAGCGCATGAAATGGACTGTGTCCATTAACGAAAGCATTTTGCGCTCCTATTATAAGGTGACAAACTTCGGTCAAGAAACGATCGGCTACAGACAACAGCTGTATGCCGAATTTTGCAGGGAGTACCCAGATATTCAAGTATCGGAGCAAAGAGTATCAGATCAATACCGGGTAATCATAAGAAACAACCTTATCCCAGAGGCTAGACGCAATACGATCAAAAGCGAAGTCGAACGGGAGATAAACAACCAAGGGCTAGTTTTAGATCAAGTCCCTAATGAAATCCTTGATGAGCAGATCCCTGAGATTCCCATACCAGAAACTCAACCTGACAATACACAGCAGGAAAACAACGAGTTGCGCGATAGTCTAGCAAACGAAATGGCGCGTGCCGTACAAGAGTTTAATGGAACAAATCCACTTAGCAGACCACCGCTACCACGAATAAACTCTTGTAAGAAACTAGGTGCGCTGTTACAAATTGTGAACACTGAAGTCCTACCCAATTATGTCGTAGAAGCCCACACATTGGAATATCTGCATATGCTAATCTACTGTGCAGCAACAGCAATTGCTAATGTAATGGGCGTTAAGATCAGAACACGACGGGGTACTAATAACGGAAGGACTGGTAACAGAACTGCACCCTGGGAAAAAAGACTTCTCGGAAAAATTGAATTACTGCGTAGGGATATTGGTCAAGTTACAGAATATGTAAGAGGTGTAACAAGTAGAAAGGTCATTAAGAGAGCTGAAGAAATAATGCGGAGCACTGCAGGACACTCGAGATACGATCCAGAAAATAACACAGCCCAACAGTGTCTGGATACATTAAAACAAAAACTCTCCGTCTATTCAGGACGATTAAGAAGGTATAAAGTTAGTAACAACCGAAAATGTGACAATGCACTTTTTGAGAACTCTGAGAAGGCGTTCTACCGAAAACTCAATTCCACCGTAGAAGGTGTCGACAAGTCTTACCCAAGCCAAGAAGAAATTCATGAGTTTTGGGGAAATCAACTTTCCACACCAGCTGTTTTTAACAACAATGCTGGCTGGATAGAAGATACGACGCACAACTGTCACCACTACGTCACTGCTAACTACGAACCATTCACGACTGAAGAAGTCTCAAATGTCATCAAAGAGCTTCATAACTGGAAATCTCCTGGACCAGACGGAGTCCAGAACTTCTGGCTTAAAAAGTTTTGGAGTGTTCATGAGTGCTTATCAACATTAATTAATCATGTTATTTCTAATCCGCAGGAATTACCATCATTTCTAACTCAGGGAACTACTTATTTAATACCCAAGGATCAAAATAACACCCAAGATCCATCCAAGTACCGCCCAATTACTTGTCTTCCAACTTTGTATAAATTGGTCACATCCTGTGTAACCCGGCGTATCTACCAACATTGTGCTCTAAACAATATCATAGAGCCTCAACAGAAAGGATGCGCTAAGGGTTCCATGGGTTGCAAAGAACAGCTTATCATCGACTCAGTCATTTCTAACCAGGCATTCACTAAAAAAAGGAACCTTTTTACTGCTTTTATTGACTATAAAAAGGCCTTTGATTCAGTACCGCATGAATGGCTAATAGATATATTGAAAATATACAAAGTCGATGATAACATAGTGACCTTTTTAAGGCATATAATGAGAGATTGGAAGACTAAAATTCACCTCCAAATACCTGGTGAAAACAATATCGAAACCGAAAATATCGCAATCAACCGGGGCCTATTTCAAGGAGACTCGTTGAGTCCATTGTGGTTCTGTTTAGCTTTGAACCCCCTTTCCCAGCTATTAAACTCCACTGACGCAGGCTTTAGCATTAAAAGCAATAATACTGTGGTAGCGAAGCTCAATCATCTGTTGTATATGGATGATTTGAAATTAATGGCTTCCACTCGAGAACACCTAGAAGAGATGCTAAAAACTGTAGAAACATTCTCTAATGATATTAGTATGCAGTTCGGTCTAGACAAGTGCCGTGTTTTGAATATAGTCAGAGGAAAGGTACAGCCCGGTGGATTCGATATGCAAAATGGCCAGAACATCGAGGCCTTGGGCGACAACGATATGTACAAATATCTTGGAGTAAAGCAGGCGCGGAAAATTGACCATAAGCAAATGAAAACTGAGATAACTACTGAGTTTATAAGAAGGGTAAAACAGCTGCTTCGTTCACAGCTTAACAGTAAAAATTTGTTTAAGGCACTAAACACCTACGCTTGTTCCGCGCTTAGCTATTCATTTGGTATTGTTAAGTGGACAAAAACGGATATAGAAAATCTTCAGCGAAAAGTACGAACACACCTCACAAAGGCACAAAAACACCACCCTAAAAGTGCAGTAGAACGAACGACATTACCCCGGTATTTAGGAGGAAGAGGGCTTATGGATATAGGTGAGCAATTAGATAAACAAATTGCTAATTTAAGAACTTATTTTCAGATGCAGGCTGAGACATCTACTCTACACCGCGCCATTTGCGCAGTAGATGACACAACACCGATCAAACTGAGGGAACCAGAAATGCGCTTAAACCACCTTACTAAGGACGAAAAACTGCGCGCCTGGATGGGTAAACCTCTGCACGGGCGACATCCCAATGAGGTCAGCCAAGACTATGTCGACAATACAGCGTCGAACTATTGGTTGACATCAGGAAAGATGTTCCCTGAAACGGAGGGTTCATTACTGGCCATTCAGGATCAGGTTATACCAACCAGAAATTACCTGAAATATATCGTCAAAGACCCTCAGGTTCAAAACGACAGATGCCGATATGGATGTCAAGCCCAAGAAACCATCCAACATATTACAGGGGGCTGCCAGGCATTTGCTGCAACTGAATACAAGGAACGGCATGACGCAGTGGGAAAAATTCTTCATCAGGAGATAGCTATCAAGCTGGGACTTCTCCAAACGGACCATCTCCCATATTATCAATACGTTCCTGAGAGTGTGCTTGAGGATGGCAACTACAAGCTATACTGGGACCGCAGTGTGCTCACAGACCAAACAGTGGCACATAATAGACCAGATCTCGTACTAGTTAATAAATTAACAAGACAAACAACACTAATTGATGTGGCGATACCTAACAACAATAATCTACGTAGTAAATTTACTGAAAAGATCGCCAAGTATAGAGATCTGGAAATTCAAATACGGAGACAATGGAGAATGCAAAGTACCCAGACGATACCTATTGTTATATCTACTACTGGAGTCATTCCGAAGACCCTCCTCGAAAGCATAAAAAAGCTGGGTCTCAATGAACATCTTTATAAGACCATGCAGAAAGCTGTACTACTTGCGACGGCCAGAAGTGTACGAAAATTTTTGGGAGATACACCTGCATTCCAAGTCACCTAGGGCTCGATAACACGGAAAGAGTCCCACCAGAGCTCAATCCTTTTGATACCGTAGGCATCTGGGATGAGTCAATTTTCCCCTTAGAGGGAGTGTGAGCCGTATGGCTAAATCTGGATAATAGTTTATAATAATAATAAGTTTGTAATAATAATAATAATAATAGACTCAGGTTTTAGCATTAAAAGCAATAATACTGTGGTAGCGAAGCTCAATCATCTGTTGTATATGGATGATTTGAAATTAATGGCTTCCACTCGAGAACACCTAGAAGAGATGCTAAAAACTGTAGAAACATTCTCTAATGATATTAGTATGCAGTTCGGTCTAGACAAGTGCCGTGTTTTGAATATAGTCAGAGGAAAGGTACAGCCCGGTGGATTCGATATGCAAAATGGCCAGAACATCGAGGCCATGGGCGACAACGATATGTACAAATATCTTGGAGTAAAGCAGGCGCGGAAAATTGACCATAAGCAAATGAAAACTGAGATAACTACTGAGTTTATAACAAGGGTAAAACAGCTGCTTCGTTCACAGCTTAACAGTAAAAATTTGTTTAAGGCACTAAACACCTACGCTTGTTCCGCGCTTAGCTATTCATTTGGTATTGTTAAGTGGACAAAAACGGATATAGAAAATCTTCAGCGAAAAGTACGAACACACCTCACAAAGGCACAAAAACACCACCCTAAAAGTGCAGTAGAACGAACGACATTACCCCGGTATTTAGGAGGAAGAGGGCTTATGGATATAGGTGAGCAATTAGATAAACAAATTGCTAATTTAAGAACTTATTTTCAGATGCAGGCTGAGACATCTACTCTACACCGCGCCATTTGCGCAGTAGATGACACAACACCGATCAAACTGAGGGAACCAGAAATGCGCTTAAACCACCTTACTAAGGACGAAAAACTGCGCGCCTGGATGGGTAAACCTCTGCACGGGCGACATCCCAATGAGGTCAGCCAAGACTATGTCGACAATACAGCGTCGAACTATTGGTTGACATCAGGAAAGATGTTCCCTGAAACGGAGGGTTCATTACTGGCCATTCAGGATCAGGTTATACCAACCAGAAATTACCTGAAATATATCGTCAAAGACCCTCAGGTTCAAAACGACAGATGCCGATATGGATGTCAAGCCCAAGAAACCATCCAACATATTACAGGGGGCTGCCAAGCATTTGCTGCAACTGAATATAAGGAACGGCATGACGCAGTGGGAAAAATCCTTCATCAAGAGATAGCTAACAAGTTGGGACTTCTCCAAACGGACCATCTCCCATATTATCAATACGTTCCTGAGAGTATGCTTGAGGATGGCAACTACAAGCTATACTGGGACCGCAGTGTGCTCACAGACCAAACAGTGGCACATAATAGACCAGATCTCGTACTAGTTAATAAATTAACAAGACAAACAACACTAATTGATGTGGCGATACCTAACAACAATAATCTACGTAGTAAATTTACTGAAAAGATCGCCAAGTATAGAGATCTGGAAATTCAAATACGGAGACAATGGAGAATGCAAAGTACCCAGACGATACCTATTGTTATATCTACTACTGGAGTCATTCCGAAGACCCTCCTCGAAAGCATAAAAAAGCTGGGTCTCAATGAACATCTTTATAAGACCATGCAGAAAGCTGTACTACTTGCGACGGCCAGAAGTGTACGAAAATTTTTGGGAGATACACCTGCATTCCAAGTCACCTAGGGCTCGATAACACGGAAAGAGTCCCACCAGAGCTCAATCCTTTTGATACCGTAGGTATCTGGGATGAGTCAATTTTCCCCTTAGAGGGAGTGTGAGCCGTATGGCTAAATCTGGATAATAATAATAATAACTGTAGAAACTTTTTCTAATGATATTAGTATGCACTTCGGACTAGACAAGTGCCGTATTTTAAGTATAGTCAGAGGAAAAGTACAGCCCGGAGGATTCGATATGCAAAATGGCCAGAACATCGAGGCCATGGGTGAAAACGATATGTACAAATATCTTGGAGTAAAGCAAGCGCGGAAAATTGACCATAAACAAATGAAAACAGAGATAACTACTGAGTTTATACGAAGGGTAAAACAGCTGCTTCGCTCACACCTTAACAGTAGAAATTTGTTTAAGGCACTAAACACCTACGCATGTTCCGCGCTTAGCTACTCATTTGGTATTGTTAAGTGGACAAAAACAGATATAGAAGCTCTTCAGCGAAAAGTGCGAACACACCTCACAAAGGCACAAAAACACCATCCTAAAAGTGCAGTAGAAAGAACAACATTACCACGGAATCTAGGAGGAAGAGGACTTATGGATATAGGTGAGCAATTAGATAAACAAATTGCTAATTTAAGAACTTATTTTCAGATGCAGGCTGAGACATCTACTCTACATCGCGCTATCTGCGCAGTAGATGACACAACACCGATCAAACTGAGGGAACCAGAAATGCGCATAAACCACCTTACTAAGGACGAAAAAGTGCGCGCCTGGATGGGTAAACCTCTGCACGGGCGACATCCCAATGAGGTCAGCCAAGACTATGTCGACAATATAGCGTCGAACTACTGGTTGACATCAGGAAAGATGTTCCCTGAAACGGAGGGTTCATTACTGGCCATTCAGGATCAGGTTATACCAACCAGAAATTACCTGAAATATATCATCAAAGACCCTCAGGTTCAAAACGACAGATGCCGATATGGATGTCAAGCCCAAGAAACCATCCAACATCTTACAGGGGGCTGCCAGGCATTTGCTGCAACTGAATACAAGGAACGGCATGATGCAGTAGCAAAAATCCTTCATCAAGAGATAGCTATCAAGCTGGGACTTCTCCAAACAGACCATCTCCCGTATTATCAATACGTCCCTGAGAGTATGCTTGAGGATGGCAACTACAAGCTATACTGGGACCGCACTGTGCTCACAGACCAAACAGTGGCACATAATAGACCAGATCTCGTACTAGTTAATAAATTAACAAGACAAACAACACTAATTGATGTGGCGATACCTAACAACAATAATCTACGTAGTAAATTTACTGAAAAGATCGCCAAATACAGAGATCTAGAAATTCAAATACGAAGGCAATGGAGAATGCAAAGTACCCAGACGATACCGATTATTATTTCTACTACTGGAGTCATTCCGAAGACCCTCCTCGAAAGCATAAAAAAGCTGGGTCTGAATGAACATCTTTATAAGACCATGCAGAAAGCTGTACTACTCGCGACGGCCAGATGCGTACGAAAATTTCTGGGAGATACACCTGCATTCCAAGTCACCTAGGGCTCGATAACACGGAAAGAGTCCCACCAGAGCTCAATCCTTTTGATACCGTAGGTATCTGGGATGAGTCAATTTTCCCCTTAGAGGGAGTGTGAGCCGTATGGCTAAATCTGATAATAATAATAATAATTTATTACACTTAAATACATAAAGTTTACAACAAAAGAAATGTAAAAAGCCAGTCGAAGATACAAGTTTCAAATTATGACATACATAAAAGTAAAAAACAATAATTAGCAAGTGCACTACTTACATAAGTTTATATAGGTACATTTAGATATGTTAGTTCCATGTACTATTCATAAAATCGTTTGTTGTATACGGTTCTAATTTGCACAAAAAGCTTACAATTTCCCTTTTTATCATGGAGATATCATCAGATATCTTCAAGTGTAGAGGCAGGTGGTTGTAGAATTGTATACCTGCATATAAAGCTCCTTTTTCCAGTAATGTGAGCCTATGGTAAGGAATATTGTAGTTGAACTTGTTTCTGGTATTAAAGTTGTGAGATATGTTAAATGGCTGAAAGTACTGCTTGTTGGTATATACAGGTTTGAGACACTCGTATATATATAGAGCTGGTATAGTTAGTAACTTTAGCGATTTGAAATGGCTCCTACATGATTCAGAGTATTTTAACTGCTTCATGACGCGTACTGCTTTTTTTTGTATTATAAAAACTTCGTTAAAAGAACTACTACCTCCCCATACTATGATATTATATCGAGCTCTCGAATAAAAATTAGAAAAATAAAATGACTTTACTACATTGATGTTAACATTTTTTACAAGAATTCTCAAACCATAGCAAGCTCGGCTTAGTTCTTTGCATAGATTCTCGATATGATATGTGAAATCTAAGTTTTGGTCAATCCAAACCCCTAAGCATTTGACATACTCAGAAAAGGGTATCAAATGTTGATTTAGGTTAATATTGTCAGGTGTGTCTGGACCTCGGTTTGTTTTAAAGAATACAGCTTTAGTCTTATCAGGATTTAAAACTAGTCTTGAATTCAAAAACCAGTTTTTTACTTCTGACATCAAATAGTTACCTGCCAGAACTAGTTCAGGTAAATTTCGGGCAGAAACCAACAGTGTACTGTCATCTGCATAGTTAATAATTAATTCCTTAGTTTTAGCAACTGATGCCAAATCATTTAAGTAGATAATAAATATTAGCGGTCCCAAAACACTTCCCTGTGGAACACCCCTAGACACTGCCAGAGGCTCTGACCGCACATATTGCATTGTTTTGTCCTTAATTTTTAGTGCATGTGCACGTCCAGTAATGTAGCTCTTTAACCAATTTAACTCCACACCTCTAACCCCGTAGTGTTCAAGCTTCACAAATAAAACATCAAAATCAACGCAGTCAAAGGCCCTGCTTAAATCCAGAAAAATCCCACATGAGACATTCCCAGCATCCAAACAATTATATATCTCATTAGTTAATTCAAATAGAGCAGTCTCGGTGCACCTACCTTTAAAGAAACCGTGCTGGCTATGGCTGAATAATTCTTCTTTAAGGAAAAACTGAAACAGTTGATCATGGACAACCAATTCAAAAAATTTTGAAAATGAGCTAAGCAGACTAATTGGTCTATAAGTATCAAAAGAATCGATATCACCCTTTTTTAGGCAGGGTTTAATAATCGCAAATTTCAGGTTGGTAGGAAAGCTCCCAGTTTGAAGCGAAAAATTTATTATATGTCTAAGAGGTTTACAAATATGAGGAAAACATTTTTTTAACAAGTACATGGATACTTCATCATATCCTGAACTCTTTTTTGATTCAATTTTTTGCATTATTTCTGAAAGTAATTCAGAAGTTATTTGCTTAAAAATAAAGGTGTTTTTATTGTGCGGAATGTCGCATTTATACGTATCTTGATGTGGAAGTTCATTAGCTATTAATGTACAAGCTTTTTCATTAAAGTAACGATTAAATAAATTTGCACCTATAAGAGTATTCTCAAAATATGGCTGATCATTCTTTGTTTTTTTATGTTGTGTAAGTTCATTTATGATTTGCCAAGAAGTTTTACTTTTATTTTTTGAATTAGCTAATATATGCTCATAGTGTTTATTCTTCTCTTTTTGTAATAACTGATTATATATTTGTTGAGAATTTTTAAACAGTTGTTTGAATTCTAACGACTGAGCCGATAAGCGCTGAAAATTAATCATTTCATTTTTGGCAGCTATTAGTTCAGGTGTTTTAAATGTAAACTTAGGCTTTTTATTATTTGTGATTTTAAGAGGAAAATGTTTGTTAAAGTACAACAAGAAGGTGTTGATGAATGCATTGTATTTAGCCTCTACTGATTGAGCACAGTAAACATTTTCAAAAAGTTCGTTACAAATGTCACAACAGAAATCTTCAATAGCTTCGTTCGACATAAATCGAATTTTATGTTTTGTTTCACTTTTTAGATTGTGCAGATCTAAAAACAGTACCTGGCAATAATGATCAGAAAAATGAGTTTTTAAATTTTTTGAAGAGAAGTCTTCCATTTTACTTATTATGAAGTTATCGAGACAGGAACCGCCACTCTTATTTTCACGTGTGATTTCTTTAAAAACAAGTTTAAGATCAAACGATTCTAATAGGTTAGAAAAATATCGAGAATATTTTGACGTAACTAACATATCGATATTGAAGTCACCTGATATATAAGTCTTTATGTTTTTTTGAAAAACTATAGTAAGTAGTGCATTCAGTTGTGTTAAGAATATATCATTATCACTACCTGATGCATGGTATATACATATGACAATAAAATTTAACTTACAGCTAGTAATCTTCACAGCACAACACTCAAAAATATTACTAATAATTAGATCATCAAACCAATGTATAGCGCTAGCCACTATATTTTCATCACAATAAATTGCGACGCCTCCATGTAGATTCGGTGGACGACAAAAACTGGATATCAACTTAAAGTTAGCAATTTTTAATATTTGTATTTGCGAATCCGACAGCCAGTGCTCAGACAGACATAAAATTCGTTTACCTATTAAGAAATAATTCGTATTAAGAAATTTGCAACCTGGTCAACCTGTTGGAACAAGGAAAATTGCAAAAGAAACTAGGATTTCTTGCACATCAGTTCAAAGAATCATTAAAGAAGATTGCCATCTTAAAGTATTTAAAAAAGTTTACTCTTAAAGACTTACTGCAATGTAAGAGAAAAATTACTGGAAAGATATAATTTGCTACTAAGAAGATTCCGCTCTCGTGAAGACATTAGAAAAATATGGTTTTCAGATGAAAAAATATTTTATTTACGGCCTCCTAAAAATACCCAAAATAACGACGTACAATTTAAGAGAGAAATGCCTCTAGCTCTAGAGCATCTTTCAATTGAAAAAAGTAATTTCTCAAAAGGTGTAATAGTCTCTGTTGCAGTATCCATGTGGAAAAAATTTCGTTTGATTTTTGTTGATGCTGGGGTAAAACTTAATTCAGAAACATATCAAGAACAAATCTTGTAGCACCTATTACCTGAAATTGAAGAAGTATGTTATGATCACACTTTCCACCAGGATGGTGATCCTTAGCACACTTCCCACAATACCAGGATATTCTTGAGTGAAAATTGCCCGGACTATATTGAGCCCGATATGTAGCCACCTAACAGCCCAGAATTAAATCCGGTTGAGAAATTTTTGAGCAAAATTTGTATGACGAAAAACAATTTGAAACCATCGAACAACTCAAAGCAAGAATGCAGTTTTTTTTTTGAATAATTTTGAACAGGCTGTAATAAATGAGGCTATCAATTTATGGTGCAGACGACTTCAAGCAGTGGTAAACAATAATGGTGGCTACATTCATAATATTTTAGTCTAAGTTTTAAAATTATTGAACTGTTTTTATAAATGTGTGATTTGTTAAAATGTTATATTTTCCTATTTTAATAAAAAAATGATATTTTGCTAATCCGGTAATTTTGAAAAATGTATTTTTTACTGAAGTGTTCTGGATAGTTAACCTACCAAAAGAGCATATCAGTTTAATTTTAGCTAAGACAGTTTTCATTTGCAACGAGCTCAAATGCACCGTTACATAAATTGTTTTATAAGTCTGACCCTGTATGTTATTTTTGCTTCAAAATTTGCTATCAATGTATGGCTATCAATGTATGGTGCAGACGACTTCAAGAAGTGGTAAACAATAATGGTGGCTACATTCGTAATATTTTAGTCTAAGTTTTAAAATTATTGAACTGTTTTTATAAATGTGTGATTTGTTAAAATGTTATATTTTTCTATTTTAATAAAAAAATGATATTTTGCTAATCCAGTAATTTTGAAAAAATTTCCTTTTTACTGAAGTGTTCTGGATAGTTAACCTACCAAAAGAGCATATCAGTTTAATTTTAGCTAAGACAGTTTTCATTTGCAACGAGCTCAAATGCACCGTTACATAAATTGTTTTATAAGTCCGACCCTGTATGTTATTATTGCTTCAAAATTTGCTATGGCTATTATTGCAAAAATGTATGGCTATCAATGTATGGTGCAGACGACTTCAAGAAGTGGTAAACAATAATGGTGGCTACATTCGTAATATTTTAGTCTAAGTTTTAAAATTATTGAACTGTTTTTATAAATGTGTGATTTGTTAAAATGTTATATTTTCCTATTTTAATAAAAAAATGATATTTTGCGAATACGGTAATTTTGAAAAATGTCCTTTTTACTGAAGTGTTCTGGATAGTTAACCTACCAAAAGAGCATATCAGTTTAATTTTAGCTAAGACAGTTTTCATTTGCAACGAGCTCAAATGCACCGTTACATAAATTATTTTATAAGTCCGACCCTGTACGTTATTTTTGCTTTAAAATTTGCAGTCATGTTGAGGACATGTTAGGCTATTAGCCCTGCAAAAAGAAATTAAATCGCCCAAAAAACAAAAAAGTTATTTTCAATTAAAAAATGTACTCCTTTATTTTGGCCCACAGTGTATACTTGAGTTTTAGAAAGATTGGGTCTCAGGGAATTCTACAGCTATAGTGCTCAGTTATTGTTTTTAAGAGAGTTTCGAGTTTCTCTTCTACTTCTTCAAAATTTTTTCCTTGTGCACATTGGGACATCGTCAGCATAGAGGAAGTGTTTGGTTTCAGTTGGCGTAGTTTGGCCGTTTGTATAAATATATTCAAAAGCATTTGTGCTAAAACACTTCCCTCTAGGAGGCCGTTCTTTTCAATTATTCATCTACTTTATTTTGCCCCTCATCATCATCATTATCATCATCATCATCTTGGTGCTACAGCCCTTAGAGGGCCTCGACCTTCTCAAGCTTTCTACGCCATTCTGTTCTGTCCACTGCTTGCATTTTACAGTTGCCGACTCCGATCTTCTCGGCATCTTATGTTAGCCCGTCCATCCACCTCAGCTTTGGTCTACCCCGTCTTCTCATTTCCACGGGTTGCGCTGTTAGAATATTTTATATCGTGTTCGATTCAGGGGCCCGGGCTACATGTCCTGCCCACTGCAGTATAGTGATAATATTTTTTCCACCAAATGTATGCTTGTAGATATTCTGCAGTTCAAAGTTATATCTACGCCTCCATATTCCGCTCTCACAGACCGCTCCGAATATCTTGCGTAGCACCTTTCTGTCAAAAATCGATAGAGCGGATTCATCTGTTTTAGTTAGCGTCCATGCCTCTGATCCATTGTGATCCAAAGTTGTAAATTAAGAATTAATTCGTGGAGGGGAATTAATAAAATCCGTGCACTCAAAAAATGAAGTTGATTCTGCAAAAATATGCTGCGATTAATATCGCCGGAGCTTGTTGATGGATTTTGATCATAATTTTTTTAATTTGTATGTACTCGTAGTCTTATAGAGTACGCTATGTACACACATCCCCACCTAACATTACAAAATGTTAGGGGGAATTCCCCTTATCAGGGATATGAAAAATAGATTACGACCGATTCTAAGACCTACCGAATATACATATATATAATTTCATAAAAATCGGTCAAGCGGTTTCGGAGGAGTATGGAAACTAACACTGTGGCAGAAGAATTTTATAGATGTAAATATATAGATGGCTATTAACAAATAGGGTTTGGTGATTAAAGAGTGAAAATTAAGGGTTGTACGTATTTTTTAATTCTACATCATATAAAATTAGGGTAGATAATATAACTTATGGGTATAAAAAATAGATTAAAACCTCTTCTCCGTCCTATAGGCTATAGGTGAAAAATTTCATAAACATCGGCCAAGCAGTTTCGGAGTAGTACGGTAACTAACACTGTTACAGGAGGATTTGATGTATATAGAAGTAACTGCGAATTAAATAATAAAAGTGGCTAACTTTGAGCCTAATTAACCTAGGCAAAAAGTTTTTTTCTAAAAATTCGTGTAAAAATACCAGCTCTTAAAATCCTAAAGTAGATTTACTCTATAGTCAATATTAACAAAGCTATTCAAATTGTTTATAATCCAAAAATGACTCTATTTTACTAAACTTTTTTCAGAGTGATAAAAACGACTTTTTAATGATTTTTTTCAACATTTTAAAAATATAACTATTTTTCTTGCGTGGTTTCCACAGAATTGCTATGTCATTATTATTTTCTGAACAATAACATTGCGAAAAAAAAGCTCTTTGCGATAAACAAATTGAATAAAATTTAAACTAATTAACCTTTAACTACCCGCGCATCAAGTTATAACATAACTACACGCGTGGCGTACTTTGTACGCCGCAAGGAAATACACTTAAAACAGCGGATTTGTTTATTTTTTTTTTGAAAAAATACACTTAGTTGTTTGTCATAAACCTTACTCGGCATCAGTGAATACTTGGAGTTACTTCTCAGTAAGCCAATTGGGATTTAGAACTGGAATCTGATTCCATGATAAATAAAAATACTAAAAAATTTTGTGAAATGTGATTTTTCTGCATGAAAAAAAGTATTGTTTATTAAGATAAGTATATTTTGTGTCATAAAGACTAAAGAACAATTGAAATATGTACTTATATTACTACTTATATTACTATAATCGTAGCGTATATTGTCCACCACCGGAAACAATAAATAATAAACTGTAGATGACGATCTTCCCAGAACGCCGATTATAACGAAATTAAAACCAATTGTGAAGCACATTCCAGTGATAGGTTAGAGAGATAAACCAGGTCAAAAATTAAATTTTTAAATATATTTGCAGTAGAATTCTTACATCTGGCGTACAAAATACACCAGCGCGTGTAGTTAAAGGTTAACGAATCGTCTTAAAATTTTTTGTGCATTATACGGAATGTTTGACTGAACTTTTCGTGCAATATGAAAGTCTTAAGGCCATTTTTGCAAAAGTTATAGCACATTTTTTATTTTTGAAATTTTAGTCTTATATTGCAATTTCCGAAGCAAAAAATGATCGGACCAAAATTCAAAAAGTGCCATTTTAAACCCTGGCTGATCTACTAAAATACGAATATTCTTAAATAATTTATACAATTACCCTATTTTTACATGTAGCGATTTAAACGAAAAAACTGCCATTTTTGACCCTTATTTGTTAATAACTAAAATTCTCGTCCAAACTGTGACGGGAATTTTTGTATTTATAATGTATTAGGTATATAATACCCAAAAACCCCATTTGCAACCTGGCTGCTCAAGTGTCCCGACAAAAACCTTATTCCTCTGGACTATACTTGCACGGTCGGTAATTATTAATGATTTGGAGTTTTAATTTTAAAATATTATATATTTCGCAATGTACTTTTCATATAGGTAACTGTGTTTCACAGGATAACCGGCCCTCGAAATACAACATTATGTAGCTGCAGCACAAACGCTAGACATCTACGAGTAGAGCAAATCAACAATAAGCAAAAAATGCGCAAAACTAACTACGTTTTAAATTCAGTCCATCCCAGAAACGGACGATTTAATTTCAAAGGAATTTTCGACGTCGACTTTGTTGTTTTTAAGCCGGATGCAGGCAGTTTTATTTTCTTTTGCTCTTATTTTTGATTGTGTAAACCACAGACAACAATCATTTTAAAACTTTGTTGATTCAGTTTGGACAACAAACACAACTGAAGAACAAAAAGTAATTATCTCGGATAAATATTATTTTTTGATTTAGGTTATTTCGATTGATGTTTCAATCGAAGCAATAAAAAATGAATAAATATTATCCCAGATGAAATCGTTATAAAGATCTTTGCATTTTATCTTGATTTTTCTTAACTGCAGTTGTATCCCATTTTTCGTCCCATTCGAATAGGAAATCTAATATCCGAAGAGTGAAAAATTCGTTCCTCCTAGTGGTGGGATACGGGCAACAATAGATTGGCTCACAGTGCAGTCCTAATGAAGCTTGTGACACAATACAGCATGACAAGCTTACGGAAATTCTCAGTAGTAATTGCACGAGAGCTCTAAAATTATCGATTTGTTTCCTGAGTGACAGTTTGGCAGTTTTAATTTCACGACCCGAAGGGGAGTGAACTTATCTCAAAGTGGCACGAGGGCAACAAGTCGATAATAATTTTAGAGATCGAGGGTAACTCCACGAGATTATTTCATAAACAAAACTGTCTTTTTAAATTATTTTACTAATATTTTATTGATATCTTCACCTGAAAATTTGCTAAAGGTGTTTCTTGGTGTACTCTGTGACAAGTTGTAAAACATTAATTGTCACTAATACCACTGAATGTTCATTTTTGCGTAGTAACGAAGGGCATCCTACGTAATACTTGACGACGGGATATTATCAAAAATTATCAGTAGTAATTGCACAAGCTCTAAAATTATCGAATTTTTCCCGAGTGACACTTTGACAGTTTTAATTTCACGACCCGAAGGGGAGTGAAATTATGTCAAAGTGTCACGAGGGCAAAAATTCGATAATAATTTTAGAGATCGAGTGCAATTTGTTGCGATTATTTCATGAATAAAACTGTTCAAAACCAAAATTTTATTTAATTTATTTATGTTAGTACAAATTAGTACAATTAAACACACAGTTGGTATAAATACTTGACGGTTGAAAGTCATCATTTTATAATTTTTAAAACATTAATTGTCATTAATGTCACTGAATGTATTTTTTCGTAGCAACGAAGGGCATCTGACGTAATATACTTGACGACGGGATATTATCAAAAATTATCAGTTTAATATAATTTCTTTAGCTTTCTATTGGTCAGAATCACCTATGAATGAAATAATCGGGTATAATATCACAAGAGAGTGAGAATAAATTGACAATAATGGGACAGTTTTTCGAAAATTTGTTGTCTGGCAATAGACACGAGAGCCTGCAGGGCTCGAGTGGCTATTGCCCAATGACAACAAATTTGAGAAAAAATGAAGCATTATTTTCTTATTTATTCTTACTGTCGTGTGATATTCATAAGTTTATTTTTTAATACTTACATATAAAATTCAAGTTTTTATATAAAAACAGTCAGTGACATTGATCCCAATTAATATGACACACATTTTTCAACTTGTCAAAGTGAAAAGCACAGCTTAGCAAATATTTTGATGAAGATATTAATAAAATATTAGTTAATTTGTTTATAAATACAGTTTTATTCATGAAATAATCTTACCGAAGTAAATCGAGTGCTTAAATTTGCCTATTTGTGTTTTTCTCGTGACAATTTGACATTAGATGCAGAACTAAAAGTATATTATGGATATTTTCTTAAATGTGATAGTTGTCAAAACTAGAAAACTGGTTGCAATTAAATAGAAACAATCTACTTAAAAAAATTCTCAGTAGTAATTGCACAAAAGCTCTAAAATTATCGAATTTTTCCCGAGTGACATTTTGACAGTTTTAATTTCACGACCCGAAGGGGAGTGAAATTATGTCAAAGTGTCACGAGGGCAAAAATTCGATAATAATTTTAGAGATCGAGTGCAATTTGTTGTGATTTTTTCATGAATAAAACTGTTTAAAACCAAAAATTTTTTAAATTTATTTATGTAAGTACAAATTAGTACAATTAAACACATAGTTGTTATAAACATTTGACGGTTGAAAGTCATCACTTTTATAATTTTTAAAACATTAATTATCATTAATGTCACTGAATGTATTTTTTCGTAGCAACGAAGGGCATCTGACGTAATATAAGTAATTGACGAGGGGATATTATCAAAAATTATCAGTTTAATTTTTCTTTCTGTAGCTTTCCATTGGTCAGGATCTCCTATGAATGAAATAATCACTGTAATTTTCTGCAGTAGAAAATTACCGATGAAATAATAATCTGATTGGACAGAATTAAACACGTGATCAAAAATCATACTATACGATTGAAAGTTAAAATCATTAAAAAATAATCAGTGTAATTTTTATTTCTGTAGTTTTCTATTGGTCAGAATCTCTCATTAATGAAATAATCAATAAAATCGGACTATAAATTATGCTTCTAGCTTCTATAAATCTAGCTTATGGCTAGATGGCTCTACTAGTTGCTAACTTATAATGTAACCAGGTTGATTACGTTTAAATTAATTAAAATACATCGGAAAAAACGCAAATCCCAGACTATTAAATCGATAGTTTTAGACTTTCATCTTTACAAGGAATGTCTTTGTTTCTTGAGAGAATCGGGAGCGGGGGATTAGTTGTTAGAAAATAATGCACGATAGGAAGGTGGGTGTGATGTTCGTTACAAACTGCAGTTCTAGAATACGTCCACATGTTACCAAAGATACCAGTTATTGGAAATTACTCTGGATTTAGCGTTTTTGGAGTTGCAGTTTATTAACAACAATATTTAAACGGCGTGTTCGATAATAGACCTTATGTTTTATTTGTATCAAAAAAAGTCCCATGATGAGTTCTCCTAGTTTACTTCTTAGTGCTGCCAGGAGATTGGATCTTCACTTTAATCTGTTTGTTCTATCAGATTCCTGCTTGGGAAGTGAAAGGCGTTGAGTGTTTGTCAGCGACTTTGACTCGAATAATCCGGTCAGACATATGTACAGGGTGATTGATTAGTAGGGTAAAGCTCAATAGCTCCGCTATAGTAATAGATAGCAATAAAAGTTAATAACAAAAATTTTAGCCACCTTTGAGCTTCACATTACAAAATTAGTTAGAATGTTACAGGGTGTTCGATAACATAGTGGCAGACCTAACTTATGTTTTTTTAAATGGAACACCCTATATTTTATTTTATATTCGAAATCCTGTTAACTTCTCCATCACAAAAATATAAAGGTTTGTAAATACCCTGTATAACATTACAAAGTTATAACCAATTTTGTATGAAAATCGTAACAAGTTCAACTCCCTGTATAAATAAAAATAAGCAAGACAACAATGGTTTATTAATGCCATATTTTTTTATTTATTGTCAAAATTTTTAAGAATTATTGATATTGCTAATTTTCTTTATATCAAATACAGGGTGAGTCAAAACGCAAGTACATTATTTTCTCAGTAATGTTAAATGGAATACCCTGTATTTTATATCATTATTGAAAAGTAACATTAACGTACTTTAATTTTTATATAACATTCCCTATGCCCAAATTTATTAGTTTTCGAGATATTTTTATTTTTCAGAGCAAATTATTTTAGGTGTTTAAATTTATCTAAATTTTAAGTAATCCATGACTGAATTGACAATTGAAGATTACCGATTATCAATCCGGTAATCAATGTAACACTGTAGCAAATAAAGAAATGAAAATAATTTATTAGTAATGGTAGGGGAGCAAAGTATGCTAAATGTGCAGTTATTCGAGCGCTTTGGTGACCTATTGGGTTGTGAAGAATAGGTCCTAAAACCAAAAAAAGTTAAGTAAAGTTTTCCATTTTAGTGGGCGCTTGCCATTTTTTAATTTAATTTTCCATTTTCAACAATCGTTTTTTTCGATTATAACGCCATCTATCCATAATTCGAAAAATTGTTTCGAATAAAAGTTACTTATTTTTACGTAAGGAATCCAAATCGGCAATAAAAAATGAGGGCCCCTATTTAAGATTTTAAAGTAACCCCCCACCCCACCTCCGCGGGGGGTCGTGTTTGGTGCCATTCGATAGATTTTTAAAAAATATTGAACAAGTATATTTTACAGTTTTTCGATCTGATGTTCCTTTCGCGAAATATCGCGGGATTCGTATTTAAAATATTAAATTTACCCCCCACCCCTCTCCGTGGGAAGTCGTGTTTGGTATCATTCGATAGATTTTTAAAAAATATTGAGCACATATATTTTAGTTTTTCGGTCTGTCATTTATTTCGCGAAATATTCGCTTTTTTCTTGTGAAACTTTGGGACCCACCCATTTCCTTACGCCCCGCCCAAATCGTCAGATTTTTAAAATATACACTCTTTTGCATGTACTTAATTTACCTTATCTTAATCTGACAATTTCGAGTTTTTTTAAGGATAGATTTTTTATTTCGGGCGCCCCTTAACGAACTCCCCTGTGTTAAGAGCCAATATATGGTAGAGGTACATCTGCAGGGTACCAGGTTTCTCCCCATATGATAATCTGACGCGCTCGAGTAACTGCAAAAATCCCCGCTTGGGCTCCCCTACCATAATACATTTTACAAACAAAAACACAACCACTACATGCAACATTTTTGAAACAATTAAAAACTATATTTTTATGTAAATGCAACAAATAAACAAAGAAAATTAATAATAAATTTTACAAAAAATACACAAACACAAAATACATTATTTTGTGAAGACAATTAAACACAACTTTGATGTAACAATGTAACAATGTAACAAATAAAGAACGAAACATAATTTATCAGTAATACATTTTACAAAAAAACATGTTTGAAAAAATTAGAAGCTACTTTTAATAAAATATTTTTAATATTTAATTACATAAGGTGTTCAAAATTATCTCCTAATACATTTATGTACGCCTAAAAACGATCATTGAATGAGCTACTCACTCTACGGAGCATTTGTAAATTAACACATGGAAATACACTTTGTATTCTATTTTTCATCTCATCCCTTGTTGTTGGAGGTATTTTATAAACTTCATTATTAACGTAACCCCAAAAAAATCAGTCCAGTTTATTAAATTCTGGTGATTTGGGTGGCCACGCTACTGGTCCATTGAAAAATGAAAATATCTCGAAAACTAATAAATTTAGACATAGGGAATGTTATCTAAAAATTAAAGTAAGGTAATGGTACTTTTCAATAGTGATATAAAATACAGGGTGTTCTATTTAAAATTACTGAGAAAATAATGTACTTGCGTTTTGACTCACCCTGTATTTGATATAAAGAAAATTAGCAATATCGACCATTCTTGAAAATTTTGACAATACGTTAAAAAATATGACATTAATAAACCATTGTTGTTTTGCTTATTTTTATTTATACAGGGAGTTGAACTTGTTACGATTTTCATATAAAATTGGTTATAACTTTGTAAATACCCTGTATAACATAACAAACCTTTATATTTTCGAATTTAAAATAAAATATAGGGTGTTCCACTTAAAAAAACATAAGTTTGGTCTGCCACTGTGTTATCGAACACCCTGTAACATTCTAACTAATTTTGTAATGTGAAGCTCAAAGGTGGCTAAAATTTTTGTTATTAACTTTAATTGCTATCTATTACTATAGCGGAGCTATTGAGCTTTACCCTACTAATCAATTACCCTGTAGAAATTAAAAATCGGTAGTAACCTTTGATCGAGTTTCTTGATCAGGTCTGAATATCATACATGATCAACAGCCTTCTGTACATATGAGAAAGATGCTGCTTACCTGTCTCTGATATCTATTGACGGTTTGTCAGATGAAAGTTTATGCTAAAATTAATGCGTTATGTGAGGAGTTACCTGCTGAAGTGCGAGATGATAATATGTCTTTCATCTAGGAACACTACGAGCCTTTCGGTAAGGATGCTCTTACAGATCTTATTTAGAGTGATGAGAAGAAAAATTGTTTGATAAAATTCTTTGTTGTTGTGGAGTTTTCTAGGTTTGGGAATTATAATCATGCTGATTATTCTCCAAGAAGTAGGAAAATATTTCAGCAAAAGTCATGCATTGATTATTGACTAGAGCAGTGGGAATGTAGATACTCATTGGAAATTCTTTGAGGCATCATCTGTGGTTTTCAGGTAAGCCAGGAGCTGTTTTTTGTGCCGTTGCTAGTTATCCCCCATGTGTGGAAAACATCGTAGAGGATATCTATGAGTCTTTGTTCGGTGCTATGTACAACTACCTGATGAAAATTTAGGTTTTATGCAGATTCAAATGTGTCCTGGAGGAAGGCCACACGGTCTAGAAGACCTTGGCATTATTTTGAGAGTTGCTTGGAGAAATATTGTTTTAACTAATATACACGGTGAGGCAGATAAAGGGCCTATTAGAAATATCTCGAGAACTAAAGGTAAGAAAATCATGAAAATTGTTATACAGGGGTCTTGAGGTGTGAGCTATTTAATGAAAATATTTTGGTCTCTTTGCTACTTCCGGTTATACCGGAAGTTGATTGTAACTTCGTTTTTTTAAATGGGACACCTTGTATATTTTTACATTTTTAGATTCTCCTCGATTTCTTCATTCTTTAAATATAAGGTTTTGTAATATTATACAGGGTAGGTTAAAAGATAATTACGTTTTCTTATTAATTTCGTAGCAACATTCACACCCTGTAGGCTTGTAGTACTTTGACATAATAAACTCGATTTATCTTCAAATGATTTTTAATATAGTCTTCTATTGTTAACAATTATTAGTATAGCTAAATTTTTCGTTTTAGTGTACAGGGTTGGTCGAAACACGGAATGAGTATTTTCTGAGTTTTCTTAAATGGAACACCCTGTATTTTAGTATTGTAATGAAATATTGTTTTATGGTACATTTTAATTACTTAAGCACTCCCTATACCTAACTGCTTTAATTTGTGAGTTATTGGTGATTCAAGCAAAACATTAATTGCAACACAAAATATGTGAAATTATAATAGGTTGGCCGTGAAAATATTCAATCACAAATAATTTTTTGGAAATAAATACATATTAATCTAGACTGATACTTAAAATTGCCAATAATGGTTGAACTGTCAAAATACCATCGAAGTTAAGATTGTTGGTGCGATTAACAATTAAGCACAAATTAAAGCAGTTAGGTGTAGCGAATGCTTAAGAAATAAAAAAGTACCATGAAATATTATTTCATTACAATACTAAAATATAGGATGTTCCATTTAAGAAAACTCAGAAAATACTCATTCCGAGTTTAGACCCACCCTGTATACTAAAATTAAAAATTTAGCTATACTAATAATTGCTAACAATAGTAGACTATATTGAAAATCATTTGAACATAAATAGAGTTTACTATGTCAAACTACTACAATCCTACAGGGTGTGAATATTGCTACGAAATTAATAAGAAAACGTAATTATCTTTTAACCTACCCTGTATAAAGTTACAAAACATTATATTTTAAGAAAGAAGAAATCGAGGAGAATCCGAAAATGTCAAAATATACAGGGTGTCCCATTTAAAAAAACGAAGTTATAAGCAACTTCCGGTATAACCGGAAGTACCAAGTAGATGAAAATATTTTCATTAAATAGATCAGTCTTGAAAACCCCATTATTCCAATTTTCATAACTCAGTTACCTTTTTTTAGCTCTCGAGATATTTCTAATAGGCCCTTTATCTGCCTCACCCTACATAATCAGTACCCTTATACCTTACGGTGTCGGGTTATCGTTTTAACTAATAGACGAAAATTGGTTGTTTAAGTTTTTTGTCTATCTAGAACTTTAAATTTGCTCCAGAATTGTGTCACCATCTCGTTAGTACATGCTAGAGGCCACTCGCATTCATTGTTGTCCTTTTCCGCATGTTGATCAGTAGCCTGTGGTGGGATCACGATGAGTAGAATTATACAGGGTGTCCAGAAACTCTACCGACAAACGAAGACAGGAGATTCCTCAGATAATTTTAAGACAATTTAACCAAATTCACCTAGTCCGAAAATGCTTCCTAAGGAAGCTAGAGCTCTTTGAAGATGGCGTCTTGTAATTAGTTTTTCTTAAATACCTCCTGAACGCTTCTAGTTAGAAAAACAAAAATTGGTACAGATATTTATCTTTTAGAGATATCTATTTAGAGATAGTACCAGTCATAGGCGTCCGTTTTGGGTGGGGCAACGGTTATTTTATAGCATAACTTTTTTGTCTTTAACTTTTAAGCATTTTTAATACTGGATTATTAAAACATAAGGTATTATATTACTAAAAGGTACTCTTACTTTAAGTCGATAGGATACACCGTTTTCTAGAAAGATCGATTTGAAACTTTGTCGTTCTTTGAAAATCAAAAATAAATTAAAAAAAAAACTATTTAGAGAAACGAAAACTGGTACGTTTATTTATATTCCAGAGATGAATCAATTTCATTAATTGCGAATTGCTAGTACAGGTCATATGTGTCCGTTTTGGGTAGGTCAACGGTTATTTTATCGCATAATTTTTGTCTTTAATTTTTAAGAATGTGTGACACTAGATTATTAAATTATGAGGTATTCTAGTACTAAAAGTTACTCTTGCTTTAAGTTGGTAAAATATACCGTTCTCTTTTGAAAACTTTTTTCATTTTTTTAAATTCAGGAAACGAAAAATTTTCAAATCGATTTTTCTAGAAAACGGTGCGTCCTACCGACTTAAAGTAAGAGTACCTTTTAGTACTATAATACCTCACAATTTAATAATCCAGTATCAAAAATGCTTAAAAGTTAAAGACAAAAAAGTTATCCGATAAAATAACCGTTGCCCCACCCAAAACAGGCACCTATGACTGGTACTAGAAATTCACAAGGAATGGAATCGATATACCTCTGGAAGATAAATATTTGTGCCAATTTTGGTTTTTCTAACTAGAAGCGTTCAGGAGGTATTTAAGAATAACTAATTACAAGACGCCATTTTCAAAGAGCTCTAGCTTCCTTAGCATTTTCGGACTAGGTGAATTTGGTTAAATTGTCTTAAAATTATTTGAGGAATCTCCTGTTTTCGTTTGTCGGTAGAGTTTCTGGACACCCTGTATTTTGCTGACGTCACGTTGCCTAGCAACCGTCGATTCTCGCATTGTAAAATTCGTTTTGTGACGTCAGCAAAATATAATTCTACCGATCGTGATCCCACCACTGATCGAAGCCGAGAGATGGTTAGATTCTATTTTGTAAGGGGATCTCGAAATTTTTTTATACTATCTGATTAGTCCTCAATTCACTCAGGTTTTAGTGATGACTCTAGCAGGTGATACTATAGATTCATACATTGGCTTCTCTTTTTGTAGCTGCACGCACGTCATTAAAAATAATTGAAGTTGTGATAATGTTATTTTTTAATGTTTTAGTAAATAATTGAAAAAAATCAGGTCAATTGAAAAAATTTTAATTAAAAAATTTCGTTGATTATGCATACACTGTAACATAACCATAAATTAAACATACCAACTATAACAATTGCTCTAAAAATGTCTTTACATTTCCTTGCAATATATTTTGGCCTACACACGAGTATTTATTTCGGAAGAATACACTTGTGATTTTACATGACACTAGTTAAAATAATATACTGGATTAATATAAAATCAGGAGATCTTGAAAGCCAGTTAGGGTCGCCTCGGCCGATCCATGTATTACCAAAATAATTATTATTTAGAATAGAAAATCTTCATGGCCTCAACTATTTAAATAATTTGGGGAGTAATGATTTCAATCCAATTTCTAACCATTTCAATCTAAACAATCACTAAGATATCGGAAACGAATTTCAAAAGAAATCGACGAGGCAACGAAGCATTAAACCTAGGAATTTTGTGCAGTAAGATGAATCATCATGCAACTTTTTGCATTCGATTCGAGAGAGTGTCAGACCATTTTGTGAACTAAATTGATCTCCGGCAAAAATTTTTGTGCATGAGAAAAAGCATCTTTAAAGTGCATCTCGAAGAGATGGAAAATAAAAAATTTAGGACTAAGAAATATTGACCGAAATGAGTTTACTTTTTATACTTGGGTGTTTAGAAGGTCACTGAACACGAATTCCATGACGGCGATGGTCTCCGAGGTACCTGGTGCCCAGGGTGGAAATCGTCGCCTGGGACGATCGAATAATTCGCGGGACGATCGAATAATTCGCGAAATGAAGATTGAATCGAAAAACTGAAAAATACGTATTCAGTTTTTTTCAAAAATCTATCGAATGACACTAAACACGACCACCCAACTACACCCCCTGGAGGTGGGGTGGGGGTAACTTTAAAATCTTAAAGAGAAACCCCATTTGTTATTGCAGATTTGGATTGCTTACGTAAAAGTAAGCAACTCTTACTCGAGACATTTTTTACAATTGTGGATAGATGGCAATATAATCGGAAAAAACGATTTTTTCGTGATACCATAGGTATCATGATATATAGAAATGGTCTAATATCTCGAGAAATGCAATTCCAAATAATAAACCAAAAAATGAGTCTTTTATATTTTTTAAGAACCTATCGAATAACATAAAATACGCCCCTCCACTCCACCCCTGGAGGTGGGAGGGGTGTAACTTTAAAATCTTAAATAGGAGCCTCCATTTTTATTGCGGATTCCTTACGTAAAAATAAGTAACTTTTATTCGATACATTTTTTCGAATTATGGATAGGTGGTGCTATAACCGGAAAAACACTATTTATTAGCGCCATCTATTAACAATTCTAAAAAATATACTTATTTTTTTATGAGTAATGCAAATCTGCAATAAAACATGGGGATTTCCATTAAGATTTTAAAGTTAACCCCCACCCCACCTCCAGGGGGTGGAGTGGAGAGTCGTGTTTGATGATATTCGATAGGTTTTTGGAAAATATTAAATACCTATTTTTTTGGTCTTTTATTTGGAAATGGATTTCTTGCGATATTAGACCATTTCTATAATTTGCCTATGGTATCACGATAAATAGTTTTTTCCGATTAAAGCGCCATCTATCCACAATTCGAAAAATTTTCTCGAATAAAAGTTGCTTATTTTTACTTAAGCAATCCAAATCTGTAATAAAAAATGGGTGTTTCCGTTTAAGATTTTAAAGTTACCCCCACCCCACCTCCAGGGGATGGAGTGGGAAGTCGTGTTTAGTGTCATTCGATAGATTTTTGAAAAATATTACACGTGTATTTTTTAGTTTTTCGATCCAATCGTAATTTCGCGAATTTTTCGATCGTCCCAGCGAATTATTCGATCGTCCCAGGCGACGAGCTCCACCCTGGGCACAAGGTACCTCGAAGACCATCGCCGTCATGAAATTTGTGTTTAGTGACCTCCAAAACCCCCAAATATAAAAATTTAACTCATTGCCGTCAATAGTTCCTGAGTTCTAAATTGTTCATTTTCCATCTCTTCGAGATGTACTTTGAAAATGCATTTTCTCATGCACAAAATTTTTTGCCGGAGATCAATTTAGTTCGCAAAATTGCCTGACACTCTCTCGAATTGAATGCAAAAACTTTCATTACGATTCATCTTAATGCGTAAAATTCCAAGTTTTGGGCTTTTTAGTGCTTCGTTACTTCGTCTAAAACTTCATGATAAATATAGGTATTTAGGCATGATACACACAAGCTGACTTAATAAGCAGCCCCTACTAGAATTACTCCAATGGCCAGGTTAAACTAGAATAATATGTAGATGCGAATAATTAAAAAAACATATATGTCATTATTATAATAATGGTTCATCGATAATACTTTATGTCTATCATTATGTAGTGCATATTTACAAATTTCTAATTTTCTGTCACTCAATTTCTTAGGAATATCTTCACAATTGAAACTTGGAAGATTGATCAGTTTTCCATGATCCATTTAGATATATTTATGGCATGAAATTTGCAAAGTTTTATATTTACGTATCGTGTACATTTCAGTAAAATCTTTGAAATATTATCATTCTCGTATTAATTCATCATTTATAAAGAACCCGTATTATAGGTGACGGTGTCCCATTCAGGGATTTCAAGGCCCTATACTTAAATATTTCCAAAAATTTAAGACGCAATACGAACTTTTTCACATATTTCTTGAAACTGGCAGGTTGTTAATATTTTTTAAGAAATACCGACAAGGGAATATGGAGAAAGTTTTCTGTTGAACAAGCTGAACTGTTATTACTTTTATCTCAGAGAGTATTCGAAACATATAAAAAGTTTCAGTATCAAACTTTTCTTCCTCTCTTCACTTTGGTAAAACGAAAATATTTGATTTATTACAGCACACAGGTGTTCTTGCAAATGTAGGTATACGTAAAATAGAACACGGGGTGTTGCTTTTATTACAGGGTGTCGTGGGAAATTAACGGATGATAATATGTTATAATAACTATATAAATATTTGGTCTTTCTAATATTTTATAAGTAAATCATTTTAAACGATAATACTCCAGGCTGTGGGTGAAAAATAGGTAGATTCCAGGATATAATTCAAGAATTTTTGAAACCTATCAGGTGTTGTAAAGGACGATACCAGGAATAACTTATACTAAAATGTGACCAAACATATTGTGAGCTTTTTTTTTATTGCGATTTTCATTTGTTAAATTTGCAATTTTTAAAAATTTTTAACTTTGCAGCTTAGGATATTGATTCTAGAGAAAAACTTTTTAATAGAAAACCTACAATTTGAGCTATGGTAAGTTTAATTTCGTTTATTGGTTATTGCAAAACAGCCTGCGAAAGGTCCAAAATGGCCGTTTTTTACAATTGCGTTATTTATTGTACAAATAATTTTTTTTTATTTTTTAAAGCTTTAAAATGAAGATCTTTCAATTCAAAACATAAAAAAAAATTGTAAGACCGGATTAACGAATTTGTTGCTTAGATATTATAAATTGTTTATCCCAAGAGGTCAAATGTCGAAGGCTATAACTTTTTGAAAAAAAAATCGTAGAGAGTTGGTGAAACATCCAATCTCCTTCTAAAGAGTTATATTTTCATATTCTGATGTAAATAAATGCGTAAAACGTTTTTAAACCTCTAATTTTTGGGTTTGAAAATAAGGAGGCATATTTCGTTATAAACATTTAGATCTGAAGCGGCCCTGTACATTAGGGTGGGCCGAAACTGGACTTCAGAAAAAAAACGAATCAAACAGGAACGCAATACCCGTAAAAAGATGCGTATATGTGTAAAAAATACTTGTGATTTTTTGTTTTATTTTGAAAAAATGTCTTCAGCCCTCTACCAGCCCTTAAGTGACCTTGAAAAATAAATAAATAAATTAGGAACACAATACCGCTCAAAGTTTGTCTTTTACCGTGTATAAATCTTTTGTTTTTTTCTTATTATTTTAAAATGATTTTATCAGCCCTCTACCACCCTCTAACTAAAATAAAATCTCAATTTTCCAACTTTTTCCAAACACAAAATGTAAAATTAACTCCGTATAACTTTAAAGCATAAAAAGTATAATAATATAATATAAAAGTATTTAATACTGATGGTCTTGGTCGTGAAGCCTCGGATACAATCGAACAGTCCCGGCTGAGATGGATCGTCGAGAGTTATGGTACTTGTCGTCGCTTATCTTCTTAGTGCGAAATAAGCTTTCGGGTGAAACGCATGTTTATTGTTTATTTGTTGAAAGCCAAGACGAATAGATTGTGTTTGTTGTATTTGCGTGAATACCTAGCACGACCATAAATATGGCTGCTTTAAAATTAAATATTACAAGAAGTAAAGTAGAATGTCCAATTTTCGGTAACCCAGTCGACTTAAACTGTCATGTTTTACCAACGATAGAACATGTGCTTCGATGTTATTTGTTTATTCGTTATGAACTGAAGTTTACTAAATATTTTGGAAAGGAACCAAGTTTTAATGAAGTTTGTGAAGTGCTTGTGCCAAAAATCAAAAGTATATGGGAATCAGCCTCAATTCCAACCGTGTCAAAGGACCGCATCATGCAATTATTACGTAAATATCATAATAAATATTTAAACCTTATCAGATATCCAAAAAGCAAAAGAAATGTTCAATATGAGTTAAAGATTACCAGCTTCAAAGAGGAAACAAGGGATAAGTTGTTCGACATTGCTGCCTGTAAGTGTGATTTTTCTGCATGCAAGTGTGATAAATCAAGAAAAGTACCAAAGCAGGAACAGGAATTTCTTTTGGATCAACGGTCCACTAGAGATATGGCTATAGGAACTGTTGATCGTGAAACAACTAAAAAGTTGAATGTAAGGACGGAGAGACAAACAAAAGAAACAGAACGAGTACAAAAATTCAAATCTGAATTTCACAATATTTCTATGCCCAGCTGTTCTACTGAGGTCACTAGGTTATCAACAGACTCTGACAATTCTTCTTCATCTGAAGCCTCACCTAGTGTTGCAAATATTGATTTACCGTCGAAACCATCCTGTAGTCAAATGAGGATAAAGTTGCCCACATTAGGTACCATATGTGACAAATATGGAATTTCTGACAGGTCAGCAGCTGCTGTTGCCACAGCTGTATTAAAAGATGTGGGAATTATTTGCGATAGTGATACCTCAAAAGTAATCGATAAAAATAAAGTTAGAAGAGCTCGTCAAAAGAACAGAAATATCCTTAGTAATGAGTTT
The DNA here is from genome assembly GCF_917563875.1 of Diabrotica virgifera virgifera. Classification (NCBI taxonomy): domain Eukaryota; kingdom Metazoa; phylum Arthropoda; class Insecta; order Coleoptera; family Chrysomelidae; genus Diabrotica; species Diabrotica virgifera. The sequence continues at coordinate 72,064,829 of NC_065444.1, forward strand.
CAGTCTACAAATAAACCCATTAAGAGTATTTACTTTGATGGCAGGAAGGACAAAACCTTAGTGCAGGAAAAGAAAGGTGAGAGATATCATAAAAGAACTATTGCAGAAGAACATGTGTCATTGATAGAAGAACCGAATTCTGTTTATTTGGGGCACGTTACCCCATCTGCAGGCTCAGCCAAGTCAATTGGAAAGGCAATAATAGACTTTCTCATTTCAAATAACTTCTGTTTGGATAATTTAGTGGCGATTGGTTGTGACGGAACCATAGTGAATACTGGACATAAAAATGGAGTTATAACATATATCGAAAATGAACTTAAGCGACCTTTGCAATGGTTTGTGTGTGCCTTACATGCTAATGAGTTGCCATTGAGACATTTATTTCAACGTTTGGATGGAGCTACTACTGGACCTCGTCAATTCTCTGGAGTGATCGGGAAATTATTGGAAAAATGCGAACACCTTCCAATCGTAGATTTTGAAATAATTGAAAGTGATCTCCCAGAACTAACAATACCATCTAAAGAATTAAGCTCAGACCAGTCATATCTGTACGACATATGCCACGCAATATCAAATGGCAACGTCTATGAAAATTTAGCAAATCGTAGCCCTGGAAAGTTAGCTCATTCCAGATGGCTGACAATGGCAAATAGAGTTCTCCGCCTCTACGTTGGAACCGAACATCCTACATCAAGATTGAAAGATCTTGTTCAATTTATAATTAAAGTCTATGCACCAATGTGGTTTTTTATAAAGCTTAATCCAAGTTGCACACAAGCCAGTTTGCATGTTTTCAAATCCATTACACTATCAAGATATTTAAGAGATGATCTTAAAAATATTATAGATGCAGTTATCCAACGAAACTCCTATTATATTCATCCGGAGAATCTTCTCTTATGTATGTTAACAGATAATCGTCAATGGGTACGAGAATTAGCTTTACGGAGAATTATTAAAGCCAGAAAAGAGAAAAAAGTCGGAATAAGGCAGTTTAAAATACCAGAAATAAACTTTAATGCTGCGGAGTATTTTGAGTTAATAAACTGGAGTGAATGTGAAGTAACGGCCCCACCAATGTTAGCTGACATACCAGATGATGAGCTGAAACAGTTAATTGATAGCTCTATAATTGCAGACTTTGACTTTCCAAAATATCCATGCCACACGCAAGCTGTGGAGAGATGTGTGAAATTGGTTTCGGAATCATCTTTGCTAGTTACAGGGCCAGAACGCAGAGACGGATTTATTCGATCTAAAATAAAATCAAAAGACTTTCTTGTAACTTACGATAACAAAGCACAATTTAAAATTGAATGAACGCATTTTTCTATTGATTTTTATTTCGCATTTTAGTGTGTTTAAAAATAGGATATTTATATTTTTGTTTGTTTTCGGTTTCCAATAAACTTTTAGTTCAGTTCAAATTTTGTTTTATTTCCCAACACCCTATAAAATGTGCAGTAGTTTCCCATATTTACACACAATTTTTCAGAAATAATTGTGAATTTATTATTTTTATTTTTGATTCAAGATCATTATCTGTTGGTAGAGGGTAGAATATCTTATTCTAAATGTATAAAAAAAATAACATGAACTCTTTGCATATAATTGAAACTTTTTACAGGTATTGCTAATTAAATTAAATAATTTTGATTTAGGGTTCACTTTAGGGGTGGTAGAGGGCTGAAGATGTTTTTTTAAAAATCCTAAAAAAAATACAGTGATTATACTTACCAAAAGGCATCTTTTTGGGGGTATTGTGTATTAAAACTAAACAAATAATTTTTTCGGCCCACCCTACTGTACATCCTATGAGTTTTTAACTTACAGATTATTGTTGCTGAAGACGAAACGAAGATTTATAAGAAAAGAAAAAAATTCTACGACCAATTAAGCCGAGCTAAATGTTGGGTTTGAAAATAAGTGGGCAAATTTCGTTATAAACATTTAGAGCTGAAGCGGCCCTGTACATCCTATGAGTTTCTAACTTACAGATTATTGTTGCTGAAGACGAAACGAAGATTTATAAAAAAATACAAATTTTCTACAAAAAACTGAAGCCGAGATAATTGTTTCTTTTTTCTTAAAGCGTAGTGCCTTTATTTATAACAAATAAGAAATTATTTTACAGTCATTGACTAAAGAAAGACTTATATTATCTTAAAATAAAAATTATTATAAAATATAGTTACATTTAATTTAATACAACCATCATGGCAATCTGTACTTGCACACTAAATCGGTACTGCTACTCTAAAAAGATTTGTAGTTGTTGTGTTGAACGACGTACGTAAATTTTCTAACAAGGTAATCCTTCGCCTTCCTGGTTCTCAGTTTCCAAATCGGGTTTGCCAAATTGCCATGATGGTCGCCAACATCCAAAACGTATAGTCACTACAAGAAGAAAAAGTTTTATATTGTATAATAAGAAGTAACATTATTATTATTATATTTATATAACAATGAAAAAATTAAAAATATAGTTATATATTTCATATATATGTATCATTTTTGTAATATTATTTCTTCAGAAATGAGATTTCACATATAAAAGTTTATCAAGAAAAACAAATACAGTCGTAAATAGACTGTAGATTATAATGGTAATATTATTAAATTGTTTTCGGTCAAAATTTAATACAAGTTACGTAAAAATTTTCCGAGCGCGCGGATTTGAAGCGAGCCGGGCGATTTGCAAAATTCTGCCGCTCGCAAAAGCACAGATTTTAAAAATAATTTTTAATAAATAAATGTAACTATATTTTATAGTAATTTTTATTTTAAGATAATATAAGTCTTTCTTTAGTCAATGACTGTAAAATAATTTCTTAATTGTTATAAATAAAGGCACTACGATTTAAGAAAAAAGAAACAATTATCTCGGCTTCAGTTGGTTGTAGAAAATTTTTATGTTTTTTATAAATCTTCGTTTCGTCTTCAGCAACAATAATCTGTAAGTTAGAAACTCATATGATGTACAGGGCCGCTTCAGCTCTAAATGTTTATAACGAAATTTGCCCCCTTATTTTCAAACCCAAAAATTAGAGGTTTAAAAATGTTTTACGCATTTATTTACATCAGAATATGAAAACATAACTCTTTAGAAGAAGATTGGATGTTTCACCAACTCTCTACGATTTTTTTTTCAAAAAGTTATAGCCTTCGACATTTCACCTCTTGGGATAAACAATTTATAATATCTAAGCAACAAATTCGTTAATCCGGCCTTACAATTTTTTTTGAAGTTTTGAAAAAGCATTGAATTGGCGACCGTCATCGCGACCGTCATCGCGACCGTCATCGCGACCGTCATCGCCACCGTCATTGCGACCGTCATCGCTTATGCTATATATTATGTGTATGTATATATAAATTGTGTAGAGGTATTTAAATTTAAAATAAATGTAAAACATATTTTAAGATGGGGAAAAAGGATTTATTTCGCGACCGTCATCTCTTCAGTTAAATAAATTTTGTACGTATATACATTATGTGTATGTATATTATATATATTCTATAGAAGTATTTAAATTTAAAATAAATGTAAAACCTATTTTTGGATGGGGAAAAAGGATTTATTTAGCGACCGTCATTTCGACCGTCATCTCTTCGGCGAAATAAATTTGGCACGTATATATATTATGTGTATGTATATATAAATTGTATAGAAATATCTAAAATTTAAAATAAATGTAAAACCTATTTTTGGATGGGGAAAAAGGATTTTTTGGCGACCCTCATCGCGACCGTCATCTCTTCGGCGAAATAAATTTTGTACGTATATTTATTATGTGTATGTATATTTAAATTGTGTAGAAGTATTTAAATTTAAAATAAATGTAAAATCTATTTTAGGATGGAGAGAAAGTATTGATTTCGCGACTGTAATCGCGACCGTCATCGCGTCGACGAAATAAATGTTGTAAGTACCTACGTATATTATTATAATGTACGTATAATAATAGTAATATTATTGAAGTGAAAACTTCTTTAAGGACGTTGTGCACTTTTTAGATGGGAAAAAAGCATTGAATTCGCGACCGTCATCACTTCGGCGAAATAAATTTTGTACATATACATATACTGTTATGTGTACGTATATACAGTGCTAGTCAAAAGTCCGTACCCCCCTTCGTATCTTTTGAACGGTTATACCTATAATAGTGAAATTTGGAGGGAGGAAATAAACGGACGTAAGCTTCTTAACTAGTCATGACAGGTGACGTAATAGTGACAGATGACGTTACAGAGCCACTGTAACCGATAATTTTAAATGGGACCTTATGGCAAGTGATACCTAGTTTGAAAGGTATTGAAAATACCTATTCAGTCATACTAATTTTGTTTGAGTTTAAGCTAATTTTGGTGTACAAATGAAATAAATATAAAATTGTAGTTTCGCATTTAATTAATAAAAATTCAAAATTCCGCCTATGATTACTTATCAAACAGGTTGACGTTGACGTAAAAACTACTAGAGAATTAAAAAACGTCAACTTTTTTGACAAAAAATCCATAGGCGGACATTTGAATTTTTATTAATTAAATTCGAAACTACAATATTATATTTATTTAATTTATTCACCAAAATCAAAATCAACTTAAACCCAAAAAAATTAGTATGACTGAATAGGTATTTTAAATACCGTTCAAAGGAGGTATTACTTGCCATAAGGTCCCATTTAAAATTATCGGTCACAGTGGCTCTGTAACGTCACCTGTCACTATTAAGTCACCTGTCATAACTAGTTAAGAAGCTTACGTCCGTTTATTTCCTCCCTCTAAATTTCACTATTATAGGTATAACCGTTCAAAAGATACGAGGGGGGTACGGACTTTTGACTAGCACTGTATAAATAGTGTATAAGGCACGCAACGCGTATGTAATATTAGTATAACACCTATTTTTGGATGGGGATAAAGAATTGATTTCGCGACCGTCATCGTTTAGTCGAAATAAATTTTGAATGTATATATATTATCTTCTTTTTCAGCCTGTTTGCATCCACTCCGGGACAAAGGCCTCCCCATGAGTTCTCCACTCTTCTCTGTTTTGTGCCAGTTTCTCCCCATTTTTGCTTTGATGTCGTCTAGCCATCATTTTTGCGGTCTTCCTCTACTACGACTGTGCTCGCGTGGTCTCTAATGTACAATGTTTCTCGTCCACGTTTCGATGTTTTGTCGTGCCACGTGTCCTACCCAGGTCCGTTTCATTTGCATTTCAATTCTTCCAATTACATATTCCTCATTTTGTATAAAATTTATAATATGTTCCCTCAGAGATCTGTGTCGTTCTCAATCTATTGGCTGATACCTCTGTAAGTGTCATCGTCTCCATTCTATACCTCATAATTGGTAGAATACAACTGTTGAATACCCTTTTCATGAGATGTATTCGTATCTTTTTGTTCTTTAACACATCACTGAGTCTTGCTACTGCTGCCCAGGTCATTCGAATTCTTCTAGTTATTTCTACCGTTTGATTCTGTTTGCCTAGTTTGATCGTGTGACCTAGGTATACTTTTCGACACTTCCATTTAAGTCGATTGTGATATATTGATTTGTCATCACTTTTGTTTTATTTGTTTTTGTCTTATGTCTAACCTCTCTCCGTTCTTATTTTGCTTGTTGTTAGACCTTCTGATACATTTATTTGCATAGTTGCATTGTCGTTTATGTATTTGAGGAGTATTCTATATCTAGAATCAATCCTTGCGTTTATTCATTCCTTCTAATACGGTCCAGAGTTTTATGGAATCGAATGCCTTATTAGTACCTAATTTATATACTATAGGTTGAATTGCGTATGTATAAGTTAAAAGCACAAAACATCAGAGTTAGACTAGTACTGGATAATACAGAAATTGAGCAAATATCTTCGTACAAATACCTTGGAGCATGGATCACAGAAGATACTGATCAGACAAAAGAAATAAGATGCCGCATTAAAATTGCACGATCCATTTTTAACAGAATGAGGAAACTTTTCTGTAATCGCAATATCAATATAACGCTCCGGATAAGAATGCTTCGTTGTTATATTTTCTCCACCCTTTTGTATGGGGTTGAGGCATGGACACTAAAACAATCCCACATTAAAAACCTGGAAGCATTCGAAATGTGGTGTTATAGACGTATTCTGAAAATATCATGGACAGATCGTAAAACAAACGCACAAGTGCTCGAACAACTGGAAAACAATGCGAAGTTTTAAATTCCATAAAAATCAGGAAGTTGGAGTACTTGGGGCATATCATGAGAGGTGAAAAATACGAACTATTAAGGAATATAATGCAGGGCAAAATCAAAGGTAGAAGAAGCGTAGGAAGACGTAAAATCTCGTGGCTACGCAATCTCCGTGAATGGTTTGGATGCAGTTCAATTGAACTGTTCCGGCGCGTAACCAACAAAATTATAATTGCCAGAATGATTTCCAATCTCCGATAGGAGCGGAACTTTAAGAAGAAGAAGTTCAAACGAAGTTATGATGGTTGGAGGAGGGATAGAGTGTGTACCCGAAGGAGCTTGGGAAGCAAGCGCATAAGAGGCCACACGGTCCTTACTCCAATCATTATAAGTGATTAGAGTTTAAAGTATTTTTGAAGTGAAAACCTCTGTAGCGATTTTGTACACTTTCTGCATGGGGAATTTATTGTAAATTCGTATTTAAATTCGTATTGTGAGATGAAATCTAACACGCGACTATTCACGTTACAGAAGTGAGCGCGACTACTCCCGGGTTAAAATATCGGCGAAATAAATTTTTGAAGTAAAAACTTCTTGAGGGACGTTGTGCACTTTTTGGATGTGGAAAAATTATTAAATTAGCGACCGTCATCGCTTCGACGAAATAAATTTTTTAAGTGAAAACTTCTTTAGAGACGTTGTGCACTTTTTGGATGGGGGAAAAGTATTTAATTAGCGACCGTCATCGCTTCGACGAAATACATTTTTGAAGTGAAAATTAATTTAGGGACGTTGTGCACTTTTTGGATGGGGCAAAAGTATTGAATTAGGGACCGTCATCGCTTCGACGAAATAAATTTTTCGGAAAAAGCATTGATCGGAAAGAGCATTGAGCTCGTAATTTATATATTATAAGAAGTTTTCACTTCTGTCGGCACTCCCACGAGTGCCTTCAATTCTTTTTTTATGTTTGGAATTGGAGTATCTTCATTTTAAAGCTTTAAAAAATAAAAAAAATTATTTGTACAATAAATATCGCAATTGTAAAAAACGGCCATTTTGGACTTTTCGCAGCCTGTTTTGCAATAATCAATAAACGAAATTAAACTTACCATAGCTCAAATTGTAGGTTTTTTAATTTACTACAACTTTCTATTAAAAAGTTTTTCTCTAGAATCAATATCCTAAGCTGCAAAAATTAAAAATCTTTAAAAATTGCAAATTTAACAAATGAAAATCGCAATAAAAAAAGCTCACAATATTTTTGGTGACATTTTAGTAAAATTTATTCCTGGCATCGTCCTTTACAACACCTGATCAGTTTCAAAAATTCCTGAATTATATCACGTTTTTTCATCCACAGCCTGGGGTATAAATCCTCGATATGTTACTAATGTACTCATATTGGAGATTTTTTATATAGTTCATTCCACAAACATACGACTGTTTTGGATTATCGCGACAATGAATATTTCAGTGTGCAACATAAGAAGTACGAAAGTAAATAGCTCTAATAATTATTTCAATAAACAACAATGTAATTTCCAATTCATTTTCATTCTTCATATTTTAGACAATAAAATATTCGTTGTCGAAATAATCCAACACAGTCGTATATTCGTGAAATAGGGTATAGTAACTTCGTTTTTTTAAAGAACTGAAGGAATCAGATGTTAGTTGCACATTTCTGAGTAGAATGTAGTAGCTATAATTAGCAATATAGAAGAAACCAGTAAAAAAAGTAGTAGGTACCTACTAGTGGATCATTATATCTGTGTGGAATTCCTAGATTGCAAGATGGACTGTAAAATTGTTGTAGATACAGCGAGGCAAATTTTCTTAGGTGCCATTAGGAATTCAGCAGCAGTGCAAGGAGGTTGAAATTTTCCAGAACAATTTTGTTACACTCAAAAAAACTTAGTTCGTAATATTGATTAACAGTGATTATTGATTAGTATTTCGTTGTAACAACAATTTAATTTTTTGTTTCAACGAACTTTTAGACATTAATCAATATATTTGGTTATTGTCACAATGATTGAATAATAATTGTGAAAATAACTAGAGTACATTAATCGATAACACTCAATTTATTCAGAAAATAAGGTAATTTCGTATATTTAATAAATAATGGTAATTCTGGCAGCAAAGCACTTTCTTCTTTTCGTAGATGATAAGTAATTACCTTGGTTTATCGTGACAACGTACAGATTTCATTAAAACAATGTACAAATGTTGTTAATATAGAGTAATATTTGATTATTCCATAGATGTAAACTGATTGTTGTGACAACGAATGCATTAATGAATATATTACTGCGTTTAATAACCACAATCAATGCGTTCATGGTAACAATAAACGAAGTTGTTGAAACAATAAATGTTTTGCTTGACCATTTGAAATGTAACGGCTTTTCCTTATCGTTCTTTGTTAAACAATGCTGTTACATCTGCCGAAGTGTCGAATAATTTCATTTCGTTTCCAAGTGTAGTCCGTACTGGAAGGAAGTTTTCGTGTGTCTATTATCGTATTATAAGCGTACGACAGGGTACACTTAATGATTGACCATTCCCAAATTTTACGCCACTGGGGGAATTATTATTTTAGTGCAATTTTTCGATTCTCAAATACTTTCTATGTAAATAATATGTATACTCTTTATTCGTAACGATAGATTAATTAGTTTTTGAGATATTTGAAGTTAAACATGTAACGGCACAGTTATTTTGCTTATGGCCGATTGTTCAATTGGAGATTATCTTCAGATTAAAAATAATCATCAATTAAACTTAAAATTGCGTTGTTCAATGCAAGTTTAACACTCAACCATCTGTTAACAAGAGATTATCTTAATCGCTCAAAAACGAAGGATTAACGGCGTTAACTAGAGATTTGTAACATTAGGTACTTTCTGATTTTAAATTTAAATTAAAGTTTCAAGAAAATTCCTGATTAAAACAACCATGGTTATTAGGTTATTGCATATGTTGTATTGTTCTTTCTACAAATTTTCAGTCGTAGATAAGATTTGGAGTAATAATCTATTATAATTTCGTGTCTATAATATGTAATAATAATAATGGCTATGATGTTTAATAATGGTGTCTTTGATTTTGATGATGGAGATATCACATAGGACTACGATTACTTAGCTGTTGTTAATATAATTTCTTATTTGACTTAAAAAAATATACTTCTCACATTATTATGACACTGTGATGCACATAGGTAGCACAAACATAAATTAGATTTCTCAGTGTATAGGTACTTATACTCTCTACAAAATGCATGGTAATTTATAAATACCTCAAAAATGAGAATAACCATTTTCAATTTCGTTGCAACACGAAACTACAGCCGCATCATTATTCCAGTTCAATCAGAGAGGGCAGCAAGCACCTCTACCGGTTTCGAAACTTATTAGTCTCTCATCAGGAGGCACATATGCTGCTCTCTTACAAAACTAGGACAAACCCCGGCGTGTAGTCACGGATTGCAACGAACGAAATGGCAAGGATGCTCTAGCGGCAACTGCTAGCAAAAACAAAGTTTTCAATCTAATAGCACATAAAACATCCAAAAATGTTACTCTACATCCTAGAGTTGTTTTCACTCTGGTAGGATGTATAGTAACATTTTTTGATGTTGTTTGATGTGCTATTATATTGAAAACTTTGTTTTTGTTTTTGTTTTGGTTTTTTATAAATACATATTGCCATAAGTTTCACTATAGCCCTTAATTATGTGTAAAAATCAGGTAAAAACAAATTGGTAAAGCTTTTCATGAATTTTTTTGGGAAGGAAATCAAAAATATTTATTTGATAAAGATTTTTGTTGTTATAAGCTAAAAAATCAGCATATGTTTTTCTTGACGTAAAGTTAGCAATTCTCTTTTTTTATCACTTTCCTTTATTTTTTGAAATTTAAAACACAAAGATAATCACTGATACAAATTAACACAACGAATGCACATCATGCATTTTAAAAGAATATACTACACGTCAAAAATCATTATTTATACCACAGAACATATTTTGATGCACAATTTGCATGATAAAATTTGTTCCATCACAGGCCGTTATTTAATAACTGGCAACATTATCATCGCTTCAGTACTCGGGTTTAATAAATCCGAAAGTTAACCAGCATTGAACAACTTCTTAAGAAATACTCTTTGAATTGAATTTAAACATGGTTTACTTAATTAATGAGCTAACTGTTGATTGAACAACTGGCCCTTAATGTATTGTGCAGCTTAATTTTTAACTTAAATATCTCGAAAAACTAATGACTTATTATTAAACATAATTGTATATCATAAGTTATGATTATTACTTATAATTAATAAAATCATTAGTTTTCGAGATTTTTGAATTTAAAACTGAAGCGGCGCAATACATTAATCAAAATAACTATACATTTACATGTTTAATTTCAAATCTCTCGAAAACTAATGACTTTATTGTTAAGACTGAAGAGTATATTACTTACATAGATAGTATTGAAAAATCGAAAAATTGCGCTAAAATAGCAATAATTCCGCCTAGGAAACGTCAACCAATCAGTGTCCCCGGACGTACGCCTCTGATAGTAGCCTTAAACGTTTAATTACCATAATTTAGTAGGGTGTACAGTACCTTCACTTTCTGCGAAGTATGACAAGGATATGCCACCTAGTTTAAAGTACTGGCTATAAATAGTTTTTAAATTTTTAAATAAAACACCCTGTAACTCAGTAAGGAGTCACATTTGGGTTAAATCTTAATATTTTAAGGTCTAGAATCTATAACTCAGAGATTGGACATTCTTAATGAATCACACTGTATAGAAACCTGTGATTCAACAAGAAAAATGTAATTCTTTGCAATGTATGAAACGTTGTGATAACTGCACAACGACAACAAAGACCAATACCAAGACCAATACAAATATACCTTCAATAACACCCGTGGACAAAGATCTATGAGAGTTTTTGTTATAATTATATAATTCGTCTAATTTACTAACCGTTGCACGTCATCCGCGTCATAGCCTATGACGTCGTATGATACCAACACGAAATATTTGGGCGGTAGGTGTGTTCTTTTTTAGAATAACTTTGCCGAGTACACTAGAATTACAGCCACTAGACATATTTTATTATATTGTCGCGTAGAAATAATATTTGAAGATTTCTATTAATGTTAACCTAAAGAAATACACAATTATATGTTTCATTTAATTTGTATAAATGGATTATAAAGCGTTTTTATGAAGCACATTTGTTCGGAACACACTGTAACTGTAATCGAACGAAGGTGACATTTTAGAATAAATTGGTAACATTTATTTGACAGTTGCGGTGATGACACTTCATATTTGTTTATATTCTTTATTATAAGTATCTGTTTTATTATATTTACTGTTTTTATTATTTACTTTACTATAAAAGGATCCTCTACTATAAAAATATAAAGGACCAGGCAACACTCCTTATGGAAAAGTGGTCCCGGTCAAATTTGATGAAAGTTTGGTCAATGATACTTCTTGATGTGTAGATTAAAAAAGTCCATGGCACCTGGGTCTGAATAACTACTATTGTCGAGTTACAGCCTTCTGAAGTTATTGGATTCGGGTGCCCGGTTTACGTTAAGTGCACTAATTTACGGTCAAGTGAACGAAAATATTTATTATTAGAAGAAGAGAAACTCATGTTCTTCATACATACTTGCGTGTTGTATATGAATTTGTGGTCAAAAATAGTTGGATCGTATTTTAGTCTTCAGAAAACCTCCGAAAAGTCTTCAGAAAACTAAAGAAGTGCGGTATTAAATGTGCTGCTAGATCGATATAAGCATTATCATGTTTTCATGAATGCTTCTCAGTTACGCAATACCAGCAAAACCGCAGTTCGGCTTTATCTTTACAAAACTACTGAACAGTGGCGGATCTAGGAGGGATAGGGGTAATTCCACCGGTAACATGTTCCAGAATTAATGAAATAACTTTATTTAACGAAAATGAACGAGATGGAGCCATCAAAACACATTTATAACCAAAGAGCGGGTAGTGTGACGAAAAGACGTAAGCCCAGAGCACGGGCGCCCATAAAAAAATTTTAGGGGGGTGGCAAACGTGAAAATGTTGCAGATTACATTTTGTATACTTTGAATAACCATATATAATTCAAAGCCCCCGAAAAGCCAGGGAGGTCACGCCCCCCCTGCCCATGGGTATGGGCGCCCATGGGGCCCAGAGTACCATTTAAGGACCAGAGAAGATGAGTTACGGGTGTTAAGAGTACGAAATTGGAAAACCAAGGCGGAGGATAGAATGGAATGGAAGCTGATTCTCGAACAGACCGAGGTCCACCAGGGGTTCTACAGCCAATGATGATGAGCTTTTTAATACAAAATATTATGGAGAATAATTTTGTAGGGTTATTTTTATAACAACTATAATATTCATACTTAGGTATAATCATATAGAAGAAATGGTCAATGGAGATGGCTTCATAATCATGATTTTGCTAACTTTCCTGTTTTCGACTAAAAGACCTTTTTACCTAAAAGACCTTATGATTGGGATATATCAAATTAAACTGGCACCATCTTACATACAAGATAAAATAATAAGAGAAAATGAAGAAGAGTTTCAAATTGATAAGAACATGGATGAACCGGGATTCATAAGAGTTCGAATATTTTCTAGGTTTCGGCAAGCTACAAAACACCAAGTATTCATTTCCTATACGGTTGATGAAGATAATGATGAAGATGAGCCTGTAGAAGAACCGATTAACGGGTACTATTGTACATGTCAATCTGGTGCGAGAACTGTAGGTACTTGTGCTCATATCACCAGTGTGTTATGATTTTTAAGCTTTGCAAGACATCAACCCAATGTTAAGTATCCTGATAGGTCGTTAGTTAACACGACGTATGATGCATCTAACCGAAATCAGCAAAATGTTAACATACGAATAGTCGAAGATGATTTAAACCCGATTTTTCCATAGGCAATTGTAATTAATATTTAGCATTTACAAACTACCATTTACTTTATTTTTTTTGTATTGAAATCAAGTTCATGTTCTCTACCTGCCTTATATCTGATATGCGGCACAAGTTTCATGTCAACTAATGTATTTTTTTATGTTTCAACAATTTTTTCTTTAATTATTCTGGAACATGTTACGAGTGGAATTACCCCCATCCCCCCTAGATCCGCCACTGTTCAGTAGTTTTCTAAAGATAAGGCGGAACTGTAGTTTTGCTGGTATTCCATAACTGAGAAGCACTCATGAAAACATTATAATGCTTATATCGATCTAGCAGCACCTTTTATACCGCACTTCTTTAGTTTTCTGAAGAATTTTCGGAGGTTTTCTGAAGACTAAAATACGATCCAACTATTTTTGACCACGAATTCATATACAACACGCAAGTATGTATGAAGAACATGAGTTTCTCTTCTTCTAATAATAAATATTTTCGTTCACTTGACCGTAAATAAGTGCACTTTACGTAAACCGAGCACTCGAATCCAATAACTTCAGAAGGCTGTAACTCGAGAATAGTAGTTATTCCGACCCAGGTGCTATGGACTTTTTTAATCTACACATCAAGAAGTATCATTGACCAAACTTTCATCAAATTTGACCGGGACCACTTTTCCATAAGGAGTGTTGCCTGGTCCTTTCACCTAATTTTATCACGACTTGGAATAATCGAGGTATCTGACAACTTTTTTAGTTGTTATTGTAGACATATACAAAGAAACCTACCGGCTTCATGCCAAGAGTTCGGAGCCGTTTTTTAATTATTAACAATGTAGTGCAAAAACGCTTGCACTGCAAATCTTAAAAGATTATAACTTAATTATTGTTCTCTATTTCTTAAGTTTTTACTTATTTACAGTGAATATTAATTTGTTTTGTTGTATAGTCCACGTTTACAATAATTATGTGATGTATTTGATTTAAAGATCTCTGGCGTAGATAATGACGTGCAACGGTAAGTAAATTAGACGGACTGTACAGCAGACATATACAAGTATACATAGACCAGGGCGCATCTGTAAAAATATTAGTACATTTGGACAATTGCTTGAAAATAAATCAAATAATAATATTTGAGTTATCCTCCCTTTCAAAAAAGTGCGGAACATTGTTTAAATAATCAAAATGTCAAAAAATTAAGGAAAAATTCGATTACTTTCTTCGTTTTTTGATTATAACTTTAAACGTATTCATTTCCGAGAAAAGTTGTACTGACATAAAAGTTACGTAATTAAATTTCCTACAATATAGAATTGGTTAAAAATTTAAAAGATGGTCACCCTTGTTGCAAAATAGCAATAATTGTGAAAAAAACATACAAAAACAATTATTCGCATTTTACGTTTTTCAACCATTTATGCTAGACTTAGGACCTTCATATTTCACCCTGAAAAACTTTATGATACATTAAAACAATTCTGTAAATTTAATTAAGATCGGTTCAATAGATTTTGCAAAATAAATTTTGCAATCCAGCTTTCGCAAAAAAAAATTCATTTTTTCAAAATGTTACAGGACTTAAAATAAAGCAAATAGCAAGTTGAAAATTTTTGTGCGTATAGAAATGGACTGAATCTTGCATTTGCAATTTTGCAAAATTAAAATCGATTACCACCACGGCGTCAGGAATTTTTTTAAATAAACATTAATTATTGGTGCTACGCGCAGGACAGCGGATAGTTTGCTCTGATTGGGCATTCCAATGACCTTTGATAATGATTGATACATTTTAATTTTTATTACATTTCGATATAAATAAATAAATTTGTTTATTGCAAAATAATAACACATACTCTATTCTTTGAAATAACACTTTAATTAGCAAAAACTTTCTTTGTTCATATATTTTAACTTAAATAATAAAAGTTTATTATTTTTAAACATATGCAATTGTTTAAACAATATTTCACAAACAATAATAAAATTAGTTTGATTTTTGTGGAATTAAAATATTAAAATACAACAAAATATAGAGTAAGAAAATAATATATTAGATAAAGATTGGAAGAAATTTTGGTGGAAATCAACTTGTGTGAATCGAACACCGCTGTCCCGCGCGTAGCACCAAAAATTATTGTTTATTTCAAAAATTTTCTGACGCCGTGGTAATTAATCGATTTTAATTTTGAAAATTGAAAATGAAAGGTACAGTACACTTCTATAAGCAAAAAAAAATTCAACTTGCTACCTGCTTTATTTTCAGTCCTGTAACATTTTGAAAAAATGAATTTTTTTTGCGAAAGCTGGATTTCAAAATTTATTTTGCAAAATTTATTAAACCGATCTTAATGAAATTTACAGTATTGTTTTACGGTATTATAAAGTTTTTCTGGGTGAAATATGAAGGTCCTAAGTCCAGCATAAATGGTTGAAAAACGTAAAATGTGAATACTTGTTTTTGTATGTTTTTTTCGCAATTATTGCTATTTTGCAACTAGGGTGACTATTTTTTAAATTTTTAACCAATTCTATATTGTAGGAGATTTAATTACACAACTTTTATGTCAGTACAACTTTTCTCGGAAAGGAATACTTTTAAAGATATAATCAAAATACCAAGAAAAAAATCGAATTTTTCCTTCAATTTTTGACATTTTGATTATGGTAGGGGAGCCCAAGCGGGGATTTTTGCAGTTACTCGAGCGCGTCAGATTATCATATGGGGAGAAACGTGGTACCCTGCAGATGTACCTCTGCCATATATTGGCTCTTAACACAGGGGAGTTCGTTTAGGGGGGCCCGAAAATAAAAATCTATCCTTAAAAATACTCGAAATTGTCAGATTAAGATAAGGTAAGTTAAGTACATGCAAAACAGTGTATATTTAAAAAATCTGACGATTTGAGCGGGGCGTAAGGAAATTGGTGAGTCACAAAGTTTCACAAGAAAAAAGCGAATATTTCGCGAAATGAACGTCAGATCGAAAAACGAAAAACTGCACGTTGAATATTTTTCAAAAATCTATCGGAAGATACCAAACATGAACCCTCACAGAGAGGGGTGGGGGTAAATTTAAAATTTTAATTACAAATCCCGCAATATTTAGCAAAATAAACATCACATCGAAAAACTGCAAAATGCACTTATTTAATATTTTTGAAAAATATATTGAATGGTACCAAACGCGACCCCCCCACGGAGGTGGGGTGGGGGGTAACTTTAAAATTTTAAATGGGAACTCCCATTTTTATTGCAGATTTGGATTATCTGCATAAAAATAAGCAACTTTTATTCGAACCCTTTTTTCGAATTATGGATAGATGGCGCTATAATCGGAAAAAACAATTAATGGAAATGGAAAATTAAATTAAAAAATAGCAAGCGCCCGCTAAAATGGAAAATTTTACTTAACTTTTTTTGGTTTTAGGACCTAATAATCATAACCCAATAGGTCCCCAAAGCGCTCGAGTGACTGCACATTTAGCATACTTTGCTCCCCTACCATTATTTAAACAATGTTCCGGACCTTTTTGAGAGGGAGGATAACTCACATATTATTATTTGATTAATTTTCAAGCAATTTCTGCAAAAAAATTTGAGTCACCTCTCAACGTCCATCTCAAAACAGATGCGCCCTAGACTAACACCCATCAAAAATAATGGACGTAAGATGCCTTAAATCAGCAGATGTAGATAGCGACGATAGTCCAGCAGTCTAGCCTAATGTAAAATAAGCATGATTATGAAATACTTCACAAAGAGCGGAACAAACACAAATAAGAGGCGTAACCAGGGGGGGTTTGGGGTTATAAACCCCATAATTGGATGTACTTTGAGCTCTATACGCTTAACACCATTACTATTCCATACCCCCCAGAGGCCATCAAGTAGTTGTAACCCCCCTTAGGATCATCCTGGTTACACCTCTGGAGGCAAAGGACCAGAACCAGATTACGAAAGCCACGGCATATTTATATAGAGGATGTCAGAGAAAATTGCTGTCGATGAAATATTAGAAAACGATAACCTCGAGAAAAGTTGAGAAAAACTCAAAAATAATAAAATTAACGCTCATGGTTTAGAGAGGAAGTGAAGATAACATTTCTGTAGAAAAAGAAAAGAAGAATTTCTTTATTTTATAATACAGGACACAACAAACACAACTGGCATACAAACATGAGAAACAAATCAAAAATAAAACGAATATTTTAGTCAGACAAATTAAAAGGGAATATTGGCAGAGCTTCTCAAAACAGATGGAACACGACTTATACGGAACACAAAAAGAAATATGGAGAATGATTAAAAAGAATCAGCAAACCGAGTCTTGAATATAGGACTTTTCATTCGCAGTCATTTGTTTCGAGCTTCTGTCATATGTCGTATAATCCATGTATATTAATATTATACACAGATTATACAACATATGACAGAAGCTCGAAACAAATGACAATCGATGAAAAGCCCTATTGCAGGGTAACAGATGGACACAGCGAATAATACACGGGAGACCAAGATGGTCTGATGACAGCACAAAACAGAAATACACGGAAAAGACTGAGGGAGACCTATATCCAGCAGTGGATAGATCCGGGTTGAATGACGATTTTGATGATTGGTTATACATTAGGTACTATACCTACTAAAACCGCAATATAGATGCACTAGAAATAAACAAACCAAGTCGAATCAAACAAACCGAATCATGATTTACAATGTGTAAACTTTGTAAATCATGATTTGGGATTTACAATTTATATACATTGTAAATTATGATTTGGGAGTGCTCCTCGTAACATTTAACGCGTTTTGGTTTGTTTATTTCTAGTAGACCAGGGCGCATCTGTAAAAATATTAGTACATTTGGACGTTGAGAGGTGACTCAAATTTTTTTGCAGAAATTGCTTGAAAATAACTCAAATAATAATATTTGAGTTATCTTCCCACTCAAAAAGGCCCGGAACATTGTTTAAATAATCAAAATGTCAAAAAATGAAGGAAAAAATCGAGTTGTTTCTTTGTTTTTTTGATTATAGCTTTAAAAGTATTCATTTCTGAGAAAAGTTTTACCGACATAAAACATGTGCAATTAAATTTCCTACAATAAAGGATTTGTTAAAATTTTTAAAAATTGTCACCCTTGTTGCAAAATAGCAATAATTTCGAGAAAAAAAAAACATAAAAACAAGTATTCGCATTTTACATTTTTCAACCATTTATTATACACTTAGGACCTTCATATTTTATCCAGAAAAACTTTATGATATAATTAAAAATTCTGTGAATTTCATTAAGATCGGATCAATAGATTTTGTAACATATATTTTAAAATCCAGCTTTCGCCAAACAAAAATTCATTTTTTTAAAATGTTACAGGACTGAAAATAAAGCAGTCAGCACGTCGATTTTTTTTTACATATAGAACAAAACTGTACCTTTGATTGGCAATTTTCAAAATTAAAATCGGTTAACCACCACGACGTCAGGAATTTTTTTTATAAACATTAATTTTTAGTGCTACGCGCAGGACAGCGGATAGTTTGCTCTGATTGGGCATTCCAATGACCTTTAATAATGATTGATACATTTTAATTTTTAGTACATTTCCATATAAATAAATAAATTTGTTTATTGCAAAATAAAAACACGAAAAACGTAAAATGCAAATACTTGTTTCTGATGGTTTTTTTTTGCAATTATTGCTATTTTGCAACAAGGGTGACAATTTTTAAAATTTTTAACCAATCCTATATTATAGGAAATTTAATTACGAAACTTTTATGTTAGTGCAACTTCTCTCGGAAATGAATAGGACTTTTTCCTTCATTTTTTGACATTTTGATTATTTAAACAATGTTCCGGACCTTTTTGAGTGGGAGGATAACTCAATTATTATTATTTGAATTATTTTCAAGCAATTTCCGTAAAAAAATTTGAGTCAACTCTCAACGTCCATCTCGAAACAGATGCGCCCTGGACTATAGTGCTAGTGCATCTTTATTGTGATTGTAGTAGGTATAACTTTATAGTTCGTAAGGGACCACATTGATTAAAGAGGCGGTACTAAAAGTTTTATCCCACCTATTCGAATGTACTTACATAGTATCATTTAATTAGCTATAATAAAGAAGGAGGAACTTATTTCCTACCAATTGACTTTTAAGGTCTTCCTCTTTATTTTATGATTTGTCACAACTCATAAAGAAATGTTTTATGAGTCACTAAGAATTCCTATGATATTTCTTTGTTTTGAAAATTCTATCAATAAAAAGTAAAGTATGTATTTTCATTTGATGTACATATACATTATAGTAAAATATTCAATACAAATTTCAATATAAATAAAATCGTTTCTTTAGGGCAAAATGTACTTAGTTAATTTAAGGCCTAAACTTTTTATTGCATTCAAAGAAAATATGGTTCAGATTCTCTGATATAAACATTTATATTAGAGAGAATTTAGTATTTATAATTTGAATAGGTGTGCTATAGTTATTTTCCTAACAAGTGCAGAAAGTCATTCTTTTCCGCACGCGACTGCAGTTTGCCGAACGACGCGAAGCGGGATTATGTTTGCATATATAATGTATTGTATATATAATGCTTGTCCCCCCCTATCAAAATTTCAAATGACGCTCCTGAGCGGGAGGTCGGCAAGCAGTCGAGTGCGGAAAAGAGACTTTCTGCAAGATTTAGGAACAATATTTTTTATAAGAGTCTTTAAAAAATTACCAAATCTTAATCAATTAATTTAATTAATATGAAAATACATACACAAATTATTAATTCTTTGACAATGTTTTCAAAACCAAACTTTCAATATAATTAGTTAGCATGACAACGATCTTGGTTTCCATGAGGATGATTCAAAACGACTGTTATTGTCTACCGATTTGACTTTCGAATATTATGTCAAAATAATTTTATTTCATCGAATTGTCGCGTTAATTTCATTAAAACAGGAACACAATAAGATATATTTGAAATAAATTGGTAAATAATATCTGAATATTAGTTTATTGCATGTATTATAATTACTTTAAGGCCATATTAACATATCTAAATTAACACGCGTGCGGAAAAGTAAAAACCGCGTGCGGAAAAGTAACACGCGTGCGAAAAAGTAACACGCGTGCGGAAAAGTGAAACTTTCTAAACTAAAATGCGTGCGCAAAAGTAGACATTTTTGCACGCTCGTAGAAAAAATATTTTCCGTGTTTCAGTATGAAAATTGAAAATCAATCTAATACATAATGTAAAATATTAATTTTTCTACAACCACTATTCAAAATGCACTTTTCTGCACAGTTTTATGTTAACAAAGTTGACATTTTCTCACAGTATAAGATTTGTGACATAAGTGTGCAGAAAAGTGACGTTTCTGTGCCAGAACGTTCTTTTCTGCACAGTACCATTACATTCCACAATAAAATCATAATATAGTTATTTACGAAACAGTTCGTAAAGTATGCTTTTTGCGAACGCACGCGATTTTTAGAGCACGAGTGCTATAAATCGCGTAAGTTCGCAAAAAGTACTTCACGCACAGTTTCATACAATATTTTATCTACGATAAACAAATAAAAAAGCTGTAACTCTTCGTCACTGGAATTAATTTCTATTCTACAATTTTTAGAACTTTGACATTTAAAAATTCTAACTACTTTCAAACCACAAAACTGTCAAAACTTTTGTTGTAATTCATTGCTCATATTGTCATCACCATGACAACACGAAAGTTACGGATTCTCACCATGAAAACTCGAAAGTTACAAACACTGCGAAAAAGTAAATCCCGTTTAAAATACATTGTTACTTCACGCACACTTTAAATCCTTCACGCACTGTTATCTATAATGACAATTTTCACAAACTAAAAACTTATACATAATATGAGATAGAGTAGATAAAGTTATTTATATACTCTATGTCATATTATGTGTAAGTTTTTAGTTTGTGAAAACTGTCATTATAGATAGCAGTGCGTGAAGTGTTTAAAGTGTGCGTGAAGTAACAATGTATTTTAAATGGGACTTACTTTTTCGCACTGTTTTTAACACACTTTCATATAATCAAATATCCTTAACTTTCGCGTTGTCATGGTGATGATATAATGAGCAATAAATTACGACAAATGTTTTGACAGTTTTGTGGTTTGAAAGAAGTTAGAATTTTTAAATGTCAAAGTTCTGAAAATTGTAGAATAGAAATGAATTCGCGATGTATAGCACTCGTTCCGCTGTCGCTCGTGCTCTAAATATCGCGTGCGTTCGCAAAAAGCATACTTCCCGAACTGTTTCATAACTAACTATTATAAAACAGTTCGTGACGCACGCGATTTTTAGAGCACGAGCGACAACAGAGCGAGTGCTATACATCGCGTAAGTTCGCAAAAAGTACTTCACGCACAGTTTCATACAATATTTTATCTACGATAAACAAATAAAAAAACTGTAACTCTTCGTCACTGGAATTCATTTCTATTCTACAATTTTTAGAACTTTGATATTTAAAAATCCTAACTACTTTCAAACCACAAAACTGTCAAAAATTTTGTTGTAAGTCATTGCTCATATTGTCATCACCATGACAACGCGAAATTTAAGGATATTTGATTACATGAAAGTGTGGGATACATTGTTACTTAACGCACACTTTAGACCCTTCACGCACTGCTACCTATAATGACAGTTTTCACAAACTAAAAACTTATACATAATATGACATATAGTAGATAAATATAATTATACCATGTTTAGATGAAATGGTTTGATTTATGATATTAGAATTGATAGTGCTTTTCAAAAAAGAACCAATTTAACTCATGTCTGAGAAATCTGCAAAATTCGCTAGGTAGGTACTTTAACACATTATTTTTGAACTTTACATTTGGTATTTTACAAGTGACTACCTCATTCTGAGTAACGTTATATATTCTGTTTACATCTGTGGTTAAAATGTAGACAAATATACAACCTGTAAGACAATTATTATACTTAATTATCGAATAGAAATTAAATTATGGATGTTACAACTTATTTATTTTACAATTATTCTTAATAAACATTTTATAATTATCAATTAACCAATAAGGATTTAGCAACCTCAGCAAGATACGTCGAATGAAGTAGGTTAGGTGGAAATCTGTGACTGCATAAATATAACGTCAAATGTGACATTATATTGTAATAATTTATTTAAAATAGTTTAAATTCAAACAAATTAAGGCAGTGCATTAACTTTTTTAAGTGATTTCTGTGTAATTTGTTTGGGTATAAGGAATTTAAATTGATTAGTATAGTATTAATAAAATACAGTTTCAAATTTATAATTTATTATTATAATAAATCTTCATTTGGAAATTGTGATTTTTATTTTTAACAAAAACTGTGGTTGTAGAAAAAGTATAGTGTGTAACACGTGCAGAAAGGTGATTTCTCACTCGTGAGAAATTAGTACCTTACTGCACTTGTTGCACAATATACACACTATTCTAAGTTTTATTCATTTTACTAATATTTTTCCTTTTCTTTAATTGCTTTTTTAAATGAGATGTAAAATCGTCTTTCACGTTTGCATTTCGCCCGACGACTCTAAAAAGAGGATCAATCACAGTAGTTACTTCAAAAACACCATTGTAAGTTTAACGGGCGTTTGACTCAAGTGTTTGAGAAAAGAAACATTGTTTTACAGGCGACAATGTATAATACAACGCCGCAAACAAAGCTCTTTTTGTAGGAGTCAAAAGCGGAATTCGGAACAAGCATCCCTTTGCAGTGGCGATGATGCGACTTCTTTTACTCCGGGAAATAAAAGATAAAAGTGCGTGGTCAGGATTTTTTATGAATAGAAATGACGTATTTGCTTTAGCTTTATTTCTTTATGAAAATGATCCGGAAAGCCAGTTCAGGGATAAACCTTTGAACTGAAGTGAATGTAAAGTCGAAGATTGGGTTTCGATTAAGCATAGGGACATATTTTTCATTTAATTTGCATCCTTTTAAGTTGGTTGGTAGCAAGGTATATATATTACAAGAATAAAAAACCGCTAAACGCCGTAAAAATGAGTGGCGCATACAATATTCCAGCTACAAAAGATCTGATATGAAAATTACGTGGCGCGAAAATGTATTTTCATTTTGATGCAAAACAAAATTCTAGTTTTATGTTAAAAGATTTTTCCATAATATTTGCTAAATTTGAAGTAAACGCGCCACAAAAGAGTAAATTTGATACAGTTTGAATTTTGAAATTCTTTTGTGGCGCGTTTACTTCAAATTTAGCAAATATTATAGAAAAATCTTTTAAAATAAAACTAGAATTTTGTTTTGCATCAAAATGAAAATACATTTTCGCGCCACGTAATTTTAATATCAGATCTTTTGTAGCTGGAATATTGTATGCGCCACTCATTTTTACGGCGTTTAGCGGTTTTTTATTCTTGTATCAGGAGTTTTTCAAGTTATATACAAATTAAATGTATGAAGTTGAATGCAATTTTTCTCGATTACACGTTAAGCTTTATAAATGGTCACCTTTGTCGTATTATCTCCCAAATGATCTAGTGTCCATCGAATGTACACTAGATTTTTTTTTCTAGTCGAAATAGATTGAATAAAAATATTGGGATCGCCGGTAAATGAACTCGCATTGCCCGTTGCTGATAAAATTTAGGGTCGTAACCACTACAACTACATAAACCATTTCGGAAATAATCGTTAATTGGATTATACTTTTGTAGCTTAATAACTTCTAAACGGCTTAACCGATTTTGATCACTAAACATGAGTTTGAAACGTATTTAAACTTCAAATTAATAATTTTTAAACGTATTTTAAACTTCAAATTTAGCAAATATTATGGAAAAATCTTTTAAAATAAAACTAGAATTTTGTTTTGCATCAAAATGAAAATACATTTTCGCGCCACGTAATTTTCACATCAGATCTTTTGTAGCTGGAATATTGCATGCGCCACTCATTTTTACGGCGTTTAGCGGTTTTTTATTCTTGTATCAGGAGTTTTTCAAGTTATATACAAATTAAATGTATGAAGTTGAATGCAATTTTTCTCGATTACACGTTAAGCTTTATAAATGGTCACCTTTGTCGCATTATCTCCCAAATGATCTAGTGTCCATCGAATGTACACTAGTTTTTTTTTCTAGTCGAAATAGATTGAATAAAAATATTGGGATGGCCGGTAAATGAACTCGGATTGCCCGTTGCAGATCAAATTAAGCGTCGTAACCACTACAACTAAATAAACCATTTCGGGAAAAGCGTTAATTGGATTATACTTTTGTAGCTTAATAACTTCTAAACCGATTTTGATCACTAAACATGAGTTTGAAACGTATTGACAAGTAGTATCTGATGCATCTGAGGTCAAGTATGAAAACTAAAGCTGTTATAGAAATTATTGAGCTTGAAAAACCGTTTTTCCCCATAGGAAATAGATTTGATCATACTTATGAAGCGTATAACTTAAAATTTCTAATTTTCCCGGATATGAGGTGAACAGCGTTAGATTCGCCTAAAGTCCTTCTACAAACGCTCAGTTATTGGCGCAATTCGTAGGTTGAAATTTTGAGTAATAATTGTCGAAAAACCAAAATTTTCAAAGTTTAGTTTTTCAATTTTTCGGCTATACTGAGCCGTGTGTATGTCTGAGCTTGATCGCTTAGGCACCATTTGAAAGCTTAACTCAACCCTATTGATGTGATGTATTTGCGATTTTCCTGTCTCTCCTTGAACCTAAAATATATACGCCCAAAAAATTTGCCATTTTGTATCTACCTAGCCCTATAGCTGGCTTAAGGGTAGTTAGAAGTACAAAATTACACCGGTTCTGAATCGGCTCTCACACCCTCTTGAAACACAGAAAAAAATTCAGATCGGTGTAACTTTTCCACATACATACACACATACCTACATATCCACAAACATTTTCCCCTTTTTAAATAAAAATTGAGTTCTAATTCTGAGCTCGGTAACTTTTGAACGGTATAACCGATTTTCAAAATTAAATATGCGTGTGTTAAACATCTGTGCTATCAGAAGCCGCAAAGGTCGAACTTAAGTTTTTGAAATTTTTGGGAGTTTTGAGGACAAGAACGAAAAACAGACCCTAAATGGGAAGGGCCGTAAAATCCACAGCCTTGGACCAAAATGGAGAAGTAATCTATGGATGGACGAGTCTTTTTCTAAATTTTAAGATGGGATTTGACTCAATTTTCAATTCAGTCAGGTTTAGAAAATCAAAAATTTCGTGTATATATAGTGTCGCATGTAGGGGTGTTGTGCGCCACTGGCGAGAACTGCCGTTCTCTGATAATTTTCAAAATTAGATGTGCGTTGGAAAGGTAATGATCAGTACTATCAGAAGCCGCAATGGTCGAACTTATATTTTTGAAATTTTTGGTAGTTTTGAGAACGAGAAAGAAAAACAGACCCTAAATAGGAATAGACGTAAAATCCACACCCTATGACCAAAATTAAATGTTCACATATGGATGGGCGAGTCTTTTCCTAAATTTAAATTTTTTAATTCAGTCAGATTTAGAAAATCTAAAATTTCGTGTATATATAGTGTCGCATGTAGAGGGGTCTACTCGCCACTAGCGAGAATTGCCGCTTTCTGTGGTCGCGTTGGTCGCATTCTCTCCCAAATGATCTAATACTTACGACACCAGTGATAAGACAATCCGAGTTCATATCCCAGCCAACCCAATAATTATGTAATTATGGCCGGCAAATGAACTCGGATTGCCCAATCAAACTTAGCATCGTAACCACTACAAGTATATAAACCATGATTGATTAATAACATTGATTTTTTCGATATAAACTAAGTTTCGATAACCAATAAATCGAAAACTATTAATTTTATCAAAAAAATATAAAAGATTTCTTGCTTACAATTAATGTTTTTACCAACATTTGCGGTCAAAATATAATAAAAAATTTCCACCCTCGAGATGGGGTGGCAACCACCCCACGGTAAAAGCGTCTTTCGGCATCATATAGATTTTGATCCTTGGACTATCCACTACTTATTGTCAAGTTTTCAAGCAAATCGATCCATTCTATAAAAATTGCGAAGTAAAAAGTTTCAGTTCCTGGACTAATTATACTTTTGGAGCTCTATAACTTCTGAACGGCTAAACTGATGTTGATCACTAAACATGAGTTTAAAACGTATTGATAAGTAGTATCTGATGCATTTAACATCAAGTATGATAACTGAACGTATTACAGGAATTATTGAGCTTGAAGAACGGTTTTTCCCATAAGAAATAGATTTGATCATAC
This sequence comes from Diabrotica virgifera virgifera, assembly GCF_917563875.1. Lineage (NCBI taxonomy): Eukaryota > Metazoa > Arthropoda > Insecta > Coleoptera > Chrysomelidae > Diabrotica > Diabrotica virgifera. The sequence continues at coordinate 72,091,318 of NC_065444.1, forward strand.
TTATGAAGCCTATAACTAAAAAATTCGAATTTTCCTAGATATGAGATATACACCGTTAGACGCGTCCTGAATCCTCCTACAAAGGTTCAGTTATTGGCGCAATTCGTAGGTTGAAATTTTGAGTAATTGTCGAAAAACCAAAATGTTCAAAGATTAATTTTTCAGTTTTTCGGCTATGGTGAGCAGTGTGTATGTCTCAGGTTGATCGCTTAAGCACCATTTGAAAGCTTAACTCAACCCTATTAATTTGGTGTATTTTCGGTTCTCCTGTCTCTCCTTGAACCCAAGATATACACGCCCAAAAAATATGCTATTTTGTATCTATCTAGTCCTCTAGCTGGCTTACGTGTAGTCAGAAATCAAAAAGTAGACCGGTTCTGAATCGGCCCTCACACCCCCTTGAAACACAGAAAAAAAAATTCAGATCGGTGTAACTTTTCCACACACGTACATACATACATACATACATACATACATACATACAAACATTTTCCCTTTTTTAAATAAAAATTGAGTCATACTTCTAAGCTCGATAACTTTTGAATGGTATAACCGATTGTCAAAATTAAACATGCGTTGGAAAGGTAATGATCTGTTCTATCAGAAGCCGTAAAGGTCGGGCTTAAGTTTTTGAAATTTTTGAGAGTTTTGGGGACGAGAACGAAAAACAGACTCTAAATGGGAAAGGCCGTAGAATCCACACCCTTGGACCAAAATGGAGATGTAACATATGGATGGACGAGTCTTTTCCTATAATTTAAGATGGGATTTGTCCCAATTTTCAATTCAGTCAGGTTTAGAAAATCGAAAATTTCGTGTATATATAGTGTCGCTTGTAGGGGTGTTGTGCGCCACTGGTGAGAACTGCCGTTCTCTGTGGATATAGTGTCGCTTGTAGGGGTGTTGTGCGCCACTGGTGAGAACTGCCGTTTTCTGTGGATATTACTTAAGAAAACTTAAATCAACATAATATATCAGAAGATTTTCTGAAAAAGGTTCTTTGCAGGGTAATGCCTCTCCAAAATATCCTTTGTGGGAAATAACGCATTTATTCTGAAAGTTACTCAAAACAGAAGAACTTGAAAATACAATTTTAAAATTAAACAAAGTTTTTTACATTGGAAAAAACTATGTTTCTATCTGCCCAATAATAATTGATATGGTTCTCCTACAGTTGCACAAGTTTGACTTGAATATTTGAAATTTACTTGAGTTTGACTTAATATTAAGTCAAACTCAAGTCGTCAAACTCAAGTCAATCCTGCTCACAAATAATTCAAGTCAAGTCAAATTTGGTCAATGGTTACAGGTTTGGAAATTCAAACTGTTTGTCAAACTAGTTTGAAAGAGTTTGATGAATAATTTATTTTGTAGATATACTTTTTTGCCGAGATAGAAATGTTAGTTGCCAATTAATATAACAAAATTAAAAATATAATGAGTCCCATATAAAGTAACTTGATACGGAGAGAGGTTCAAGTCAAAATGGAGTCGTCAATTCAAGAAAATGATTCATTTACGCGTAAAATTGCTTGCTGGCAAGTTTCGTTTTATCGGTAATCGGTGATAATCTTATGCATTCTATTCATTTTTGTATATTTTTATTTGGGTGTTACTAGATGACAGCAAAATATTCGTTGGATGGTTTTTTTTATCATACCAAGTGTATTTTAATCTACTTCGATAAAAATTTATGAAGGAACAACAAAATATAAATATATTTTGACAGAGTAGGTTCAATGAATTTTTTGTGACTTTGCGTCAGATGTCATTTTAAAGAACTCTATTTGTCATTTTATAGCGATGTTCTTTATTCTTACATAATACGCACTTTGCAATTTTCATTGTTTTGCAATCGCCTGTCCCAATATCAAGTAAATCAGTATATTTCTTTTTCTTAATTAATTCTGTTTCGTCTACAGATTTTTTTCTCTTAATTTTTGGTGTGGGAATACCTTCAAAATCAAACTCAATTTGTTCTGGTACGTATTCTGAGGCGAAAAAGGTTCAGGTTCAGACATTATCGCACAAAGCACACACTTCACAACTAACGTAACAAACAAGACAAGCATATACTTCTAAATATGAACTACAACTAATTTGCGGAGTAGCAGTGTACAGTGTACAGGTTCAGACATATCCAAATAAGTCAAAACAAAAGGCTCTCAATTAGAATTGGAAATGAATACGTTGCGCAATATGATATTCAAACCTTAAACTGTTTGAAGAAGTTTGATTTTAAGTCAAGTCAAACTTTTTTACAAAAAAAGTTTGGTTTCCAAGTCAAGTCAAGTTTGTTGAGTAAAATTAAACTAGCTTGACTTGATGCATCTCGAGTTTCTCCTCATACTCTTCTTTCGCTGCCCCATTTCTTTCTAATACGTGTACTAGACAGCGACAAAAAATTTTATATCTATTAATTACTACTTAATTACTTATCAACTTGTTTACAAATAAATTGTTACTTGACAATACCCTTAAAACCAAACAGGGTTAAAACATCGAAAAAACAAATTAATTAAATGAAAAACCACAATAGTAATTAATTTTAGTGTTCGAGAAACCCGATATAAAAAAGCGGTTTCCGAAAGTCTTATCAATTCCGGGTCCGAGCCGTTAGAGGTGGAGATAAAAAAGTCGTTTCCAAGATCGAAAAATTAGGAAAACCTGGAAGAATGTTATCAGCAAAAGGGTAAGGAGAATTAAAGGAATTGGATTGTTCGAGTTAGTTTTTTCTTCCCTTTTTAAGTAACGTCTTCATGTATAAAAATATTTACAGAAAATTATAAGAATATGTGAGATACTAAAATAGTAATGAGTATGAAATATGAGGAAGCATGAGTTGCATGAGCTACACAGAGAGTGCCTACTAAAGTTCCGACCAGTTAGAAGTTAAATTCCATGCGAATTGTACGCAACACTTCTTATAATATTGTACAATGTGATTTGAAATATAAAATATAACTAGTATATGCCCAAAAATGAAAAATGATTTATTTTTAATAATATTAAAAGTAATATGTTAAAAAAAACATAAAAAGTATCAGAAATAAATTCACTGGCAATTAACCGAAATCTAGAAATGTATCACTCTGTATTTCAACAAATTGAAAGAAATATGGAAGCATTTTAAAGAAGTAATGATAAATACAGCAAAGGAAATAAATGGATTGAAAAGACAAGAAAATAAGGAATAGATAACAAAGATACTCTATAACTGATAGAAGAAAGGAAAAATCAAAGAAGAAATCCTACAAAAGAAACGATCGGGAAAAGAGAGGGCACTTGAGAGACAACGCAAAAAACTCAGATGTAAAAAATAATCCAGAAACGGTAATAGGATCTATATGTTACTATAATTACTATAAATTAAGTATAAATGAGATGCTAAATTTATCAGAGAAACGGTGCAAGAAAACAACCTACGAACACAATATATATAATAATAGAAAGCCTAACAGTAAAAGCACATATTAGTGGAGTCAATGAAGGTGGATATGAGTTATTACCTCAGATTTCGTTGAACCTCCATTGATTTTCATAAAGATTGGTGAGTAGTTAAAGGACACCTCAAGGAACAAAGGTGACATAGTGCCAACTTGCGCTTTTTGCATTTTAGGGGTGAAATACACCCCTTTTTTAAAAATTATTTTTTAGATTTCTGAAAGTGCAGTCACTGTAAGTTTTCACTTCCTATTTTGTTGAACCTTCATCGATGTTCATGAAAATCGGTAAGTAGTTAGAGGATACCTCAAGCAATAAAAGATATATAGCATCAACTTGCGCTTTTGCATTTTAGGGGTGTGATACACCCCTAATTTTTAAATTGTAAAAAATGCAGATTTCCGCATTATGGCGCAAGTAATCTCGTTTAATTAAGAAAAATAAATATTTTTTTTATATTCATGTGCATAAATTACATTTTTTTTAATTTTTCAAACCTTATAGCAACCAAAAATCCGAAAATTAACAAGTCGAAAATCACGAAAACCTTATTCTTCTATATTTCTGAAAGTGTAGTCACTGAATGTTTTCACCCACGATTTCTTTGAACCTTTATCGATTTTCATGAAAATTGTTGATTAGTTAGAGGATACTTCAAAAAACAAAAGTGATATGGCACCAAGTTACGCTTTCTGCATTTTAGGGGTGAAATCCACCTTTTTTTAATGATAAAAATGCAGATTGCAGCATTCTGGCTCAAGCAATCTCGTTTAATTAAGTAAAATAAATATTTTTTTACATTTATATGCATGATTTATAATTTTTATTAATTTTTTAAACCTTATAGCAACCAAAAATCAGAAAATTAGCAAATCGACAGTCACGAAAAAAATTAATCTTTTATATTTCCAAAAAGGCAGTCACTGAAGGTTTTCATCCCTGATTTCGTTGAACCTCCATCAATTTTCATGAAAATTGGTAAGTAGTTAGAGGATACCTCAAGAAACAAAAATGATGTGGTACCAACTTGCGCTTTTATCCTGGGGGTGGAAGTTACCCCTTCTCATGGGTGAACACTATTTTATTAAAAATAACCCCATAATTAGATAGAGGAGTAAATTCTAAGCAAACTTTATTTTATCAAGTTTATAAATTTTTTATTTAAATAATATTTCATAATTTAGTAAAATATTATTGGTACAGTAAAACCTGACAATAACGGCCACTAAAAATAGAAAACAATTGGCCGTTATAGAAATGTGGCCGCTAATGCTAGGTTTCCTTTTCCACAAATACATAAAATATAATTGAAAATTTATTTATTTTAGTAATTAAAGCAAATCTAATTAAATATAATTCTACAAACAAACGGAACATACTAAAACTAAATTCAATTTACTACAATATAAAACAATATCTATACGAAAAAACAAGTACAAGAAAAACAGAATTTTTGTTTGTTTTACATTTTTTTAGATAATCGAAACATACTAAAACTAATTTAATATAGGTAATATATAATATAAAATAACATACTATAGCTACTGCGAAAAATACGCTTATCACTAAAGTATCGTCGTGCTTCCATGCTATATTCAACAAAACCAACTTGGTAGGGCCTTTAATTAGATATCGCAAATCACTTTGGCTGATTTTGTCTGCATATACATTATGTTTGAGGAATCCCTTTTTTTTGTGAGACTGGATATAGGACATTTCTCAAGTATGAATAATTCATATTCATGGTATATCGTTGCTATACAGGGATAATAATCTGTGCAATGTTATGGTACAGGCTACGTTAAATATGAAGTAAATGTGAAAGATATACACTGGTTATTCATTTCAATTTAATTTGATTGTTTTTTAATCGTTTACAATATTTAAAATAATTAAAGACATAAAGTTAGGGATTTCAAAAATAAATTCAGTTCTCACTGGCAGGGTGGGAAATAATAAAGTGCCATACAATAGCATTTCATTACAATGCTCATTACAGGCATTACAGGCTGCTCCGTTTGAGAAAACTCATACTCTCAAACTTTGAGAAAACACTCATTCAGTTTCGACCAAGCCTGTATTAGCTAAAATTAAACGTTTTGCTAGAATAATAATTTTTAACAATAATAGATTATATTAAAAATCACTTAAACATAAATTAATTTTCTGATGTCAAATCACTACAATTATACAGGGGGTGAATATTGCTATGAAATTTGAAAATAAAAACGTAATTATCTTTTAAACTACTTCGTATAACATCACAAAACCCGATATTTTAAGAAATAAAACATAGAGGAGAATCCAAAAATGTAAAAATATACAGGGTGTTCCATTAAACAAAAGATAATTTTGTTTCACCCTGTCAATATGGGTGGCCCTGTATATTTGGAAATGTATTTAGATTCTGATATTATCTATGCCCCAATCTCACCTAAATAAACTTTTTTCGTATCTCCTACAACAAACGACTAATTGGACTTCCCACAACCTGTATACATACAAAATCTCCGCTATAAAATTTTTTCAAAGAAAATGTTATTAGTTTTTTTAAAATAACTCAGTTAAATTTTGAAATATGAGACTTATCCAAAAACCATTACAAAGCTAAGTAAAAGTTCTATAACACTGTATTAAACATAATTTTCTAAATCCTTTATTTTTTTTAAATACAAAGTGAAAGGCCCCGGTTACATGGTTCTCGCAGTAAAATTTAGGATTTAAATGTTTCTATCTCGGTTATTTTTTGTCGTAAAAAAATTTTAAAAAGAAAACGCTTAAATAAAGTTAAAACTAAAATTTTGTTCTTTACCATTTTTTAAGTATATCGAGTATTTTTGGAGTTATTATCAAAAGAAAATGAAATTCACGAAAATTTGAAAAATTCTAATTTTTTTTAATCGTTTTTTTTTCAAAAATATGCATTCTAAACCGGTCAAAATTGTTGAAGTTATTACTCATGTTAAAATAAATAAAGTTTTAAATGGGTTACTATAAATTTTAATTTTTGTGGAAATTACGTATGTTTCATTTTTTATTCTTCCCTAAAAAATCTGAAAGGCAAATCTTATTTCCATCATAACTTGCTTAATTTTGATGCTATCGACTTCTTATATAGCTTTTTGATAGTTACCTTTAAGTACTTTATTAAAATGTTTAATATATACATTAACAAAGTGCATCGTTTTCCTGTTATTTAAGCTTGAATACTAAGATTTGAGTACTCGCGGAGAAAAAATATACATTCAATTGCATATAACTCACTTTGTATATGTAATAAAGGATTTTTCGAATAAGCAGCTTATTTCTTTTTATATTATCTTCGATTTTGGTAATAACAACTTTTTTGAAAAAACTTATGGTTTTTGAGATATTTATGAAAAACTGCTTTAAAACATGGATTTTTTTCAGGAAAAATCAAAACTTTTGATCTTTAATAACTCAAAAACTATTGATTTATTGAAATAACTTTATATAACAAATTTTACTTATAATTTGTCCCTCTATCGATTAGTGGTATTATTTTTAATAAAATAATTTCCACCCCCGAGAAGGGGTGGCATCCCCCCCAGGGTAAAAGCGCAAGTTGGCACCATGTCACCTTTGTTTCTTGAGGTATCCTCTACATACTTACCAATTTTCATGAAAATCGATGGAGGTTCAACGAAATCGGAGGTGAAAACCTTCATTGACTCCACTATATAAATATATAGGGCAGTCAATGAGGGTATGTGGCTCCGAATTCCATCCTACTACATGGATTTACTTGATATTTTCACAATAAGTAGGGAATAGCTCATGAAACAAAGTCTACCCTATGCCCATGTGCGCTTTTATCTTGGGGTGGTTGCCACCCCTTCTCGGGAGTGAAAAATGTTTTGGTTAAAATAGCCACGAAAGAGGCTAGAGAACCTAATTTTAAGCAAAAACTATTCGATAATTATTTTTTGATAACTCAATACTTTTTGAGTTATTCGTGGTTGAAAATTGGCCATTTTCAATGAAAAATGACACCTTTTTGGACGGATTTTTGTGAATACCTTAAAAACTATGCCCCTGACAAAAAAACTATATAAAATATTTCTGTAGTTATAAAAAAAAGAGATTCGTTCCTTAATAAATCTTCTAGTTAAAATCGTTGATTGAAATATTAATACCCGTATTAATATAATATAATACGGGTATTAATATTTCAATCAACGTTAAATTTTAAAGAGGGATATGGTAGGTAAGAACAGTGTGTCTTTTTGCTACATGCTCAAATTGGTGTATTTAACTTGAAATAACAGAGAAACGGTCGATTTTAAGTGTATAATGATACTTACAACTTTTATAGTGCTTGAAAGGACCTTTAAAATGGGCAATACTAAATGTCGATTACATTCAAACTAAGAGAGATGTTCTGCAAAAAATTTGATGACTAATGTATTATAAGAAGAAATGAGAAGTATATTTAACCCCTCATCCATCAGAATTTAAATACATAGTTTTTCTTCTAAAACACTTTTTATTATAGTGTTGTTTATATGTTTAAAAAGTTGGACTGGTTTAAAATGAATGGTTTTTGAAAAAAATAAGATCAAATTATAGAGCGCATTTTTAAATTTTCTTAATCTTCCATTTTCTCCATGTAACTCGAACATGATAAGAGATACGAAAAAAAGATACCACACAAAAATGTAGGGTTTTTTTAGATAAAAAATTTTCCTTTTATTTTTTAATTACTGTACCTCTTATCATTTTCAAGTTACATGGAGAAAAAGGAAGATTTTTAAGAACATTTAAAAATGCTCTCTATAATTTGATCTTTTTTTTTTCAAAAACCATTCATTTTAAACCCGTCCAACTTTCTGAATATAGAAAAAACACTATATTAAAAGGTATTGTAGAAGGAAAACGACGCATTTACATTTTGGTGGATGGGGGTTAAAATTACTTCTCACTTTTTCTTAAAACACATTAGTTATCAATTCATTTGTTCTTAAAACACATTAGTTATCAATTTTGTTTGCAGCATATCTCGCTTAGTTTTAATGTAATGGAACTTTAATATAGCTGATTTTAAAGGTCTTTTCAGGGACTACAAAAGGTATTGGTAGCATTATACACACAAAATCGACCGTTTCTCTGTTATTTCAAGTTGAATACAACAATTTGAGAATATACCAAAAACCAAACTATTTTCACCTACCATATCTTTTTTTGTATTATAACTAGAAGAGTTATGGAGGCAAATGTCTCTTTGTTTTTTATAACTTACAAAAATGTTGACTATAATTTTTTTAGTTAGATGCATAGTTTTTAAGGTATTCGCAAAAAACCGTTCGAAAAGGTATTAAGTTTCAATGAAAATTGCTAATTTTCAACCACGAATAACTCAAAAAGTATTGAGTTTTCAAAAAAAAATAGAACAGTTTTTGCTTAGAATTAGGTTCTCTAGCGAATTCCGTGGTAATTTTAACCAAAAAATTTTCCACCTCTGAGAAGGGGTGGGAACCACCCCCAAGATAAAAGGACACATCGGCATAGGGTAGACTTTGAATTAGGAGATAAGTAGAGGCTAGACCCAAAATATCATTAAAATCCATGCAGTAGGATAGAATTCGGAGGTAATATCCTATTCTCGCTCCCATTGACTGGCGTAATAAAAGAAGTAAAGGATACAAGAAAACAGAATACAGAATGAGAAAGAAATAATGCAAATATGAAAGGAATACTTCGAAGAAGTATATACTAAACATGAAGTAATACAATTCATCGAAGATGAAGCAGAATCACCAGAGCTAAAAGAGAATATTGGAGAAATTACAAGTGAAGAAATTGGAACTTCTAAAAAACAGAAAAGCCGCAGGAATTGACAATATACCCATTGACCTAATAAAATCAAATACTGAGCAATGAACAAAAATGTTACATATACTTTTGAATAAAATATGGACAAATTACCAAAATAGCGAAATTAGAGATTGATGATAAGAATACCTAAAAAGGGGACCTGGGTAGATAAAATAATTGGCATCTAATAACACTACTAACCGCGGCATCCAAAGTGTTAACCAATATCTATTCGAAAGATTAAAGCCGGAACTAGATCAAAAACTGAGAAACAACCAAGCAGGCGTCCGTGCCAAATACTCCACCATTGACAACATTTGCAATTTGCACCATTAAAATTATCTTGGAACAAAAAAGTCAATGGAATAAAGATGTAGATGCGAGTTTTATAGACGACTTTGAAAAGGTCTTTGACCATGTAAATATGATCCAGATGTGGAAAATCCTAATGTTAAATGGAATACAACTCAAAAACATAAGTAACAGAAGAAATAGCCGTAGACAGTGGAGACAAACAAGGTTGTGTACTATTCCATAAAGTATTCTTTATTATAATAGATTGGGTAATGAGCAAAAGTAACTGGCGATCTAAGAGGCATCAATTCAAACAGAAGATTTTGAACAGTCTTCAAACTACAAGCAAAAAATTTTGAACAAGTTGACATGGAAACGGGGAGAGTTAAAAGGATATACAGACGGGAATACTAAGGGCCGGTATTCCCAACCGCACTTAAGCCATAGCTTACTTTAAGCCTGAGCTTAAGCTTACATGCCTGTATTTCCACTTCAATTTGAGGCTTAAGCATAAGCTTAAACCAAATAATTTTAAGCTCGCGCGGGAGTTTTTTTAAGCATTTGCTTAATTTTTTTTTGTTTTTTGAAGTTATTTCTATAGATTAATAATTCTAGAGTTATTTTGAAAACTAACTTTTGCGTAATAACGCTATTATTGGATTAGTAACGATTATTAAAATGCAATTAATGCTCCATTTGGAAGATGTAGGCACATAAAAATTATTTTTTCTACAACCACTATTCAAAATGAAAAGGGATGGGAGTATAACAGACCCATACAAAATCTCTTCATAGACTTTCGACAGGCATATGATGGCATAGAAAGAAACCAAGTATGGAATGCCATGGCGGAGTTCTCAATACCAAAGAAACTCATTCGGATGACTAAAGTATGTATGGAGGGTGGAATATCAAAAGTACGTGTAAATAATAAACTGTCTGACAGCTTTGAAATCAACAGTGGACTCAAACAGGGTGATGCGTTATCTCCACTACTTTTTAACCTTATATTAGAGAAAGCCATGAGGTCGGCCGAAATAAGGAGAGAACTGCTATCGGTTCAAGGTCACAAGTTATTACTAGCTTACGCAGATGACATTGATCTCGTTGGAGACTCCATCCTATCCACAAAAGCCATTTTCAACAAGGTGGAAGGAGCAACAAGCGAAGTAGGGCTGAGGATTAATGAAGAGAAGACGAAATATATGTGTATAAATAGAACGACACGAAAAGACAGGATAGGACAAAATGTGACAGTCAACACCTTCAATTTCGAAAGAGTACAACGTTTTAAGTATCTGGGGGCCGTAATCACAGGTGACAACGATGTTACTGAAGAATTAAAAGACAGAATCCAATCAGCAAATCGCTGTCTATTCGCACTGGATAAGCTTATAAAATCAAAAAATCTTACAAGAAATTCCAAGATCAAAATTTATAAATCCATCGTCAGACCAGTACTAACATATGGATGCAAAACGTGGACCATGACCAAATCACACGAAGAAAAGCTCAGACGTTTTGAACGAAAAATACTTAGAAAATTTTTCGGACCTCACCACGACATTAACACAAACCAGTATAGGATCAGAACCAACATCGAATTAAAAGCACTTTACAATGACACCGATATTCGATGACAGACCAATGACAGACCAATGACAGACTTCATAACGAAAGACTTGTAAAACTGGTATGGGAGGAGATTCCTACAGGCAAAAGACCACTTGGACGTCCCAGAATGCGATGGAGAGATAACGTCCAAGCAGATCTCCGGAAAATGAACATTCCATTTGACCCTAGGTTGATGGAAGACCGAAGAAATTGGAAGAAAGTTGTACAGTCAGCCAGGACCCACCCAGGGTTGTAGCGCTACGTGATGATGATGACTATTCAAAATGCACTTTTCTGCACTGTTTTATGTTAACAAAGTTTATATTTTCTTGCAGTATAAGATATATGACATTAGTGTGCAGAAAAGTGACGTTTCTGTGCCGGAATAGTATATTGTGCAACAAGTGCAGAAAGGTACTAATTTCTCACGAGTTTGAAAAGTTGCGGTACGAGTGCAAGCGAGTTAAGTACCCAGTTAAGCACCCAGCTTAAGCTTCTCCTTAACTTTTGACACAGGGTTAGCTAAGGAAAAGCTTAAGTAGCCGTTGAAATACCGGCCATAAGGCTTAACATGTATTCAACGCAATAAAATTTGATAAACAAACGAAATATAGGACACCATACACATTAAAATATTTAATAGACATTCGGATACAATTAGATCTTTGCAAAGACAATGACATCGACTTTGCTAAGTAACAAGACACTTACTCAACACACACTACACATTACACTAGGTACCTGATTGGAAAAATCCACTGTAACATGCCAATGGACATTAGTTGTCGAGGCATTAACCTAAATATAAAAAAGTTGCATCAAAATTACGGTGCAGAAACATGGAAACAGGACGAAATAACAACTAAAAAACTTCAAACTTTCGTAAACAAATCTTAAGGAAAATCCTGAAAAAATATTGGCCTAACAGAATAACTAATGCAATACTATGGGAAAGAACAAAGCAACTTTGGAAAATGAAAAAAAAAATGGAAATGAATTGGCCATACTTTGAGAAAAGTTCAAAGCAACATTCATGAGCAACGAGACGAGCACTTCAATACCAACCAGGGGACAAAAGAAAAAAGGAAGACCTGAGAGCAGCTGGAAAAGGACCACAACGAGAAAACACGAAGAAATTGGACGAAGATGGGGCGAAGTCAAAAACAGAGCAGGAAATAGAAGAGAAGGAAAGGAGCTAGTACACAGTTTATCCAGAGAATAAACAAGAAAGGGGATGAGGTGACCTGGCCAGTCAGAAGCTTACACTTTTGACCAAGAAACGCGTAAGCGCCCAATACTCTATAAAAGGAGGAATGAAACTAGAGAGAGAGAGAGAAAAGTAGTATTTTTAATTACTAACGTCTGTTCGTTTTCAAAACATTCGTTGATTGTAGAAGACTAAGCTTTTGCAGAGTATTAAAATAAATTCATGAGTTTGAGTTTATTTATTTTGAAACAAATTTCTATTTCACAATGAGATCAATGTATTTTTTCACCACGGATGTGGATTTATACTCCCCATGTCATTTAAAAGAACTTATGATCTGCCTGTCGACCAGAATACTTGCAGAAAATCTTTAGAAGCAAGACCCTGTAGACGATTCCGGAAATGTTATTTGAAAATTTGAAGTAAGTGACAATCTGATTTCCCATCTTTTCAAATTCGTTTATTTGGATTCTTTTGGAGGTACAATTTCCTTTCTAATATTTCAGATAGTTGAGTATTGATTATGTTCCAAACTCTACTATAAATATTTTAAATCAATTGTGCTTTTATGTTGGTTTTATGTATTTTGTTTCTGTAATGGTTATAAGAGAGTCCTTTAGAAAAAGCGAAAATTTGAATATGAAAATTAGTATATAAATATTTTATTCCCTTATTACCCACTTACTTAGCCACGACAAATCCAAAAGGGACACAGAGAAGAGTTTAACGTAAAGGGTCGAGTGTAGGCCTCTTTAGACCCACTCACTTTAAACCTTATCAAAACAGTTGTCCCCGTCCTTTCATGAAATGAAAACGTCATTTGCCAAAGATGTAAGGTATTATTTAGAAAGTATCTGCATTTGATGGCGTTTTTTTATTAATGGACTAGCACATATACATTAAGAAACAGAGAAACACCAAAAACTTATAAACTGTTGACGATAAAACATTTCTATTCTTGCAAAAAACTATCTAGATAATAGAAGCCCATGCCAATCTCGGTCGTCCCTTTAATTTTATAGTTTGGTTGTCTTTATTTAATTTTATAATATGTTTAAAATATATGAACACAATCTTTAAATTCTTCTTTTTTAACTAGGATTTTTGACTCTTCTTCTTGATTTGTCATAACCTTTATTTTGGCGTAATCCATGTTCAATCCTACTTTTCTTGATTTTTCTACTTTTTACTACTTTTCTTTTCTATGTTTGTCGTTACAAGGACGATATCGTCTACATATCTTTGGGTTGCTTTGGGTAATTTAAGTATTATGCGTTAATGTTGATGTCATATGCATCCCACTGTAGTTTCTTGAAAATGTCTTCTAGTGGTTGGCTATAGAGTTTTGGTTCTCCTCTTAGTATAGAGATGTGTACGGTCGAATGTCTTTTTATCGTCATCATCATCATCAATGGCGTTACAACTCTTCGAGAGTTTTTGCCGCGTTTACTATTGCCTTCCTTGTTTGTCGGTTCTGTGCCCATTGTGCCCATTTCCCACTATCTCACTACCATTTTCTCCTATCTGGCCTTTTAAAAAACACATTGTTTATAAGGCGACTGTCGTTACTACTAGTCACATGCTCTGTCCATCTGAGTCTATTAGCCTTTATATATTGGACTACATTTTCCTTTACGAAGAGATAATCTAACTCGTTATTGTATCTGCGCCCATTCGTTTGTCACGCTGTCTCTGCAAGGGCCATATATCTGATGATGATGATTATATGAGATATTACCATCACCATCATCTTTCAGCCAGATGCTGAGCCCACTGCTGGATATATGCCTTCATTGAACTGCTCCACTTGAATCTGTCTTGAACTCTTCTAATACGGTGTCCTGGTCCTCTTTTTATATTGTCATTGCAACATGCTTTGGCAACGTGCAACGTGCCGACCTTTGCATCTTTTCTTTGTACAGGGTCTCCAATTTATTATTCAGAAATATCACCTACCGTCTTGAATCTCGTAACAAAGCCCATTTGCATTAGTGTCGTAAATCGTTGTATTATTATCGTAAACTTTTATTCTTCTTCTTCTTCTTTTTGTATAGACATGACTCTGTCTGTTTTTTCAATGTGCCTCTACTAAGTTGTCGTTCCATCGTTTTCGTGATCTTCCCACTGACCATCTTCCTATTGGGGAACCGTCTCTCGCTGTCCTGCCTACCCTATTTGTTATCATTCGGCTTATGTGGTCATTACATTCTATTCTTCTGTTTCTTATCCAGTTATTAATGTTATCCACCTTGCATCTCCGTCGTATATCTGTACTTGTAGCTCTGTTCCATAGAGTCTTACCATATATTTTTCGAAGGGTTTTCTTCTCCGCTGTTTCGAGCCATCTTTTGTCCTCTCTGTGTCGGGTCGTGTTTCTGCCGCGTCATTATTGGTCGGATGACTATTTTGTAAATTCTGCCTTTCATTTCTTTTCCGATATTTTTATTTCTCCATATTGTGTCATTTAGTCAACCTGCGGGTCTGTTTGCTCTATTTTCTTGATCTTCCACTTCTGTTTCGAGCCTTCCGTAGCTAGATAGTGTGATGTCTAGGTATTTAAACTCTATCACTTGTTCTACTATCTGACCTTCCAGCTCCAATTTACATCTTATTGGATCTGCTGTTATAACCATGCATTTTGTCTTTTTTGAGGAAATTAACATGTTAAATTTTCTGGCGATTATGTTGAATTGGTGCAGCATACGTTGTAAATCACCTTTACTTTGAGAGATTAGTATTGCATCGTCCACATAGCAGATTATTTTAAGTTGTTTTTCTCCCATTTGGTATCCTTTTTAGTTCTTACTTTTTTTATTATTTCGTCTATGATCAGGTTGAACAATAAAGGACTTAAGGAATCCCCCTGTCTTATCCCATTTCCGGCTTCAATTGGGTCAGTTAGTTCATCTTCCACTTTTACTTTTATTGTGTTGTTCTGGTAGATGTTTTCTATCGTTTTAATTATTCCCAAAGGTACCTCTCTCGAGTATAACAAGTGGATAACGTCCTTTAATGTGACCCTGTCAAATGCTTTCTTAAGGTCCACGAAACATAAATATGCCGGTTTGTTGTATTCCAACGATTTATCTTGAACTTGCCTCATTATAAATATATCGTCAGTGCATGACCTTCCCGACCTAAAACCTTGTTGTTCTTCTGCTAATGTTATAATTTCATTCAATTTGTTTGTTATCACTTTTGTTGTTAATTTTAATGTTGTGTTTAATAAGTTAATCCATCTGTAATTCTCCGGGTCTGATTTGTTTCCTTTTTTGAAGAGAGGTAACAGAGGTAAACTTTTATTCTTTGTCGTAATTACATAACATTACATTAATCATATACTTTTGATTTTAGGATTATCGTTATGTTGATTTTCAAGACTTTTCTTCACCTATCAATGCACCCCATTCTAAACTAATTCCACTTTGTAGTTCCTGTGTTTGATTGTCTCTATTTATTTTAATTTTTTCGATGATTTTGTTTTCTAGAGATACAGTATTTATCTTAAATTCGAGGAATAACTAAGTGATACACAATTTGGTTTCTGTAACGGATTTGGAACCAGAGAGGCATTTTTTCAAATAAACATACTTGCTCAAAGACGTCGTGACAAATCTGTAGATCTGTACTGCTGTTTTATTGATTTTAAAATGGCATTTGATTATGTGCAGCACTTTATATTGACCGAAGATCAAGACACATTGGTTTCGATAGCAAAGATGTTCGCATAATTGCAAATTTGTATTGGAATGAAAGTGCATCAAAAGTAACAGACGGTATGGAAGCACAGGCTCTTATATCAAAAGAGGAATAAGATATAAAAAGAATTCTTAAAAGAACCGTTTTAAAGTCATTTTTCCTCTGACTAAACTCTGAAAACGTACTCCTCCGCAGAACACAAATAATCACCACCGAATACCGCCACGACCAACGACAAAACCAGTGCCGCCACCCATAAAATACAACACGTTCTGAATAGACGACAAAGTCACCTAAAAGAACCCCCAGAAAACTTTAAAAGTGAAAAACACTTAAACACGACTACCCAAGAACTGCTTGTCACCCCTGATTTTTAACGTTTACTCCAAACGAATTTAAAAAAATGCACTTTCCGAAAAACAAGAACGAATAATTATTGTGAATATTAATTTTACTAGTAAGTATTTGTGATTTCCATGATTTCCAGGTCATTACGCGTTGCGTACCTATATAGCCCAGTAAATGAACGGGAAATACGGCGATACCGTGTAATTTTCAGAGGCAACTCCGAATTGCATGAAAATTTGAATTTAGGTTCTACTTACTTTGACGGTTCCACGTCAAAGTTGAATTTGTACCGTTGCGTTGGTTGCTTTTACTTGGGGGGTGACAGTCTTGGGGGTGAAAAAGCATACGTTCAAGATAAGCCCGGAAATGGATAAATTGACTGATTATAAGCAACTTTCGTTTTGTAGAGTTTTTTATGTAAGTTAATACTTTTTCAGTTATTTGATTATTATTTGTTTATGATTTGATGATTATTATTTAGTTTGATTATTATTATTTTTAGATAAAAAAACTAAGTTTTCAGACTGTTTTTCGAAATAACTCAAAAAGTAAATAATTTATCCAAAAAAATATGTTTAGTAAAAACGTAACATAAAAAAACCGAAATGGGTTGTGTATTCGTCTATTGGGACCGTGCAAGTTCGGAAAAGCGACACCTGGTTTCTACGCTCTGCACTTTTATTCGCACTTTTAATTATATTGCCCAATCATATGGTCCTGGTTACTGGATAATTGTCAAGGCCATAGTAAAAAAAAATAGTAAGAAGAAAAAATAAGATTTAGGTTATGTTATTAAAACGTAAATAATTGTATGTAGTAAAAAAAAATTAGTTGTTAAAATGCAGTACTGCAAGCAAAATACAATTAATTAAATTTACCTTTATATAATAATTGCATATCATATCAATATTGTGGAGCAATATATAATTTTTCTTCTTAAATAACAACAGGTATGAAATGTACGTCAATTTGACAATTTCAATTGACAATATGAGTTATTTAAGAAAGTTGCAATTTTTCTCCGCTATTCGCGCACGATCGTTTCGCGTATCCCTTCCAAGTACGTGCATACCGCGAATCATGAAAAATACGTTTTTATTCGTCCAATTCCAAATTGAATATTTCATCAAAAAATGAAACACTTTTCGGGATAACCCCATTTAAACTTTTTTAAAGTGTTTAAAAAAAGCTTTATTTTAATTGTTTATAAAAGTTTCTAGCATTAATAGTAAGCGAGTTACGCTCAAAATAAAGTTGGCACTATTTTTTTGGCAAAAAAATCATAAAAATCTCCCCGTGTTTAGCTCCCCAAATGAAATTAATCGTTACCACTTCACAAATAATTTACTTTTTTTATCTATTTTTTATATGATCTGTCAGTTTCACTGGTTTAAAAAGCTTATTTTTGAAAGGGTTATAGTTGAAAGGGCTTGAACGAGTCATTAGTCACGAGTGTATGCAAAATTTGAACAGCCATATCTTAACCAATTTTTGTCTTACAGAAAAATAAAATAAAACCAGCATATTTATAACAGCAAAACCTACAATTTTTACTGTTTGAGATTTTTCGTATCACTAATACTTTTTAAGTTATTTTGAAAAAAGGAAATTTTTCCAAAATTTTTAGAAATTTTTTTTTTCTATAAAACCAAATTTTTTCAAAAATGAGCACTTTAAGCCGGTCAAACTTAAGTTGTGCTCACGACGAGGCGCCGATGCCAGATTGATCGCCAGATGCATTATTTTAAATGCGAACGTTCACCAAAATGAAGAGTAGGATATTAAGCTCTAGGCTAGGATACGATGCGATGGTCTCCGTAGTGTTAGGGTTTGCTCACTACGGAGACCAAAGGATGGTATCCTAGCCTAGAGCATGGTATCGTACTCTTATATCCATCTCCGAGCTTATAAAAAACACGCGTTTAAATTATTTATTAACTTAAAAACACGCGTTTTTTCACCCCCGAGAAGAGGTGACTGTCACCCCCCAAGTAAAAGCAACCAACGGCACAAATTCAACTTTGAAGTGGATGGTAAGTAGATCATAAATCCAAATTTTCATGCAATTCGGAGTTGGCCCTGAAAATTACACTCCAAAATGGTCATTTACTAGGCTAATAGTAGAAGCAGCTTCTCTATAATATCAAAAGGTCTCCCGAGTATTGTTACGGTGCTCTATCTGACCGTCCCGCACTAAAACTCTAACTGTAAATCTTCGATTTTTTTCTCGAAGCTGTTTTTAACTGCGTTCGAAACTAGTCCTCGTTAATCAGTTGTACTCGTACGAGACTCACTTCTAGACTTCAAACGAAAATTCCAGAACAGAATCAGACTAGTAGAAAATAGATAATTAGTGTTGAACGAATTAATTGATTATTTTAGTATGAAGTATGCGTGTTATCGTAATATCGAAAAATAAATTGTAAATAATAATTGTAGATGTAAATAAATGTTTTAGTATAAATAAAAATAAGTGAATCAAATAAATTAAATAAAGATTAATAAATTAGTGTTGAAATTAAACTAATAAATAAAGTAAGAAAACCTAACAGTATATTCAAGCGATTAAAAATGCAAATATATGCTGAAATAAATTGACAATAAAAATTCTCTAAATTTAAAATACGCTGAATATTTAACACATTTATGGTTTACTGATCACGTAAGCTTCGATCTATACTACATAGTATCAATTTATAAAAGATTAGCTTTAGAATTATGTATTACCGACACTAGGCTACCCGGAGGGAATATATTGACGAAGCGATCGGCAATTGGAATAATATCATTTAATCCCTGGAGCGATTCTAGATTAAGATAAGCTTCAAAGTAGAGGGGCTAGATATCTATAATAATTAAATTTTATGAATGTTTGATCTGCTTGAGCGCAACTTAATTTTGGAAGGAAAGAGCCTCTGGCTTGATTTATATTTCTCCTTATAAAAAATATGGTGTATCTAAACCTAAGCGGGGAAAAGCTTTTTTTTATTTTTTTATTATTGGCAAATTAATGCAGCAATTCTCCTTATAATAGTATATTCGTCTTTTAAAGACTAAGGTTGTTGTAAGGACTTAAATTGTTAGGAGACTTAGGATGTGTAAGAATTCTTACACAACATTTCTAGGGCAGAAAGCATATACAGGGTGGGGCATTAGCGTGACAAAGTCCAATTACTCGTTTGTCGTAAGAGATACAAAAAAAAAGTTTTTTAGGTAAAAGTTGGGGCACGGATAGGACCATAATTTAAAAATATTTTAAAAAGATGGTAGATCAAAGATAAGGTAGATTAAAAGATAATTACGTTTTATTGTTAATTTCGTAGCAACATTCACACCCTGTAGAATTGTAGTGATTTGACATTTTTCTATTTATGATCAAACGATTTTTAATATAGTCTACTATTGCTAAATATTATTAATATAGCGAAAAGTTTAATATTAATATACAGGGTTGGTCAAAACTCGGAATGAGTATTTTCAGAGTTTTCTTAAATGGAACACCCTGTATTTTAATATTCTAATGAAATGATATTTTATGGTACTTTTTTATTTCTTAAGCATGCCCTATACCTAAGTGCTTTAATTTTTGAGTTATTCGTGATTCTTTAATTAAAACATTAATTGCAACAAAAATTACGTGAAATTTTATTAGGTGGCTGTGCAAATATTTAATCAAAAAGAATTTTTCAAAAAAATAGTAGATATTAATCTAGACTGATCCTTAATTGATTAATATTGGATAAGATATCCAAATACCTACGATTGTTGGTGCGTAAAATATGAATAAAAACATACAAGATTCTACCTAGTTGGTACCTAGTAGGTCTACCTATGACAATAAATTATGACATTATACTATTTTTATAGTTCCAGTTGCTTTGTTACCAATACTAATATTATTTTTTTCTACGATCGTGCAAAAATGTCTACTTTCGCGCACGCATTTTAGTTTAGAAAGTTTCACTTTTCCGCACGCGTGTTACTTTTCCGCACGCGTGTTACTTTTCCGCACGCGTTTTACTTTTCCGCACGCGTGTTAATTTAGATATGTTAATATGGCCTTAAAGTAATTATAATACATGCAATAAACTAATATTTAGATATTATTTACTAATTTATTTCAAATATATCTTATGTGTTCATGTTTTAATGAAATTAACGCGACAATTCGATGAAATAAAATTATTTTGACATAATATTCGAAAGTCAAATCGGTAGACAATAACAGTCATTTTGAATCATCGTCATGGAAACCAAGATCGTCGTCATGCTAACTAATTATATTGAAAGTTTGGTTTTGACAACCTTGTCAAAGAATTAATTTGTGTATGTATTTTCATATTAATTAAATTAATTGATTAAGATTTGGTAATTTTTTAAAGACTCTTAGAAAAAATATTGTTCCTAACTCTTGCAGAAAGTCTCTTTTCCGCACTCGACTGCTTGCCGAACTCCCGCTTCACGTCGTTTGGCAAACTGCAGTCGCGTGAGGAAAAGAATGACTTTCTGCACTTGTTAGGAAAATAACTATTTTTAATAAGTAACTGATGAGTAACTGATTAAAATTGTTTTTTTGCTAGGAGAGTATAACAAAAATGTGCTACTAGCAATAAGAATTTTTCATCAGCAATTCCCTAATAAACGAAAACCAAGAAGAGAAACTTTTGAAAGTACACTAAAACGGTTTCAACGGACTGGATACTTAAATTACGAGAAACCTGATCGAATAAAAACTATTGTAAATGAATAAAATGAATTAAATGTAATCCTTAGTGTAACTGAGGATCTGCATATTTTAGGAAGAACGTTCTTATAATCTAACTGTCTATTATTACTAGACCTAGACTGTTGAAATCGTTTTAGTGTACTTTCAAATGTTTCTCTTATTAGTTTTCGTCATTGAAAAATTCTTATTGCTAGTAGCACATTTTTGTTATACTCCCCCAGCACAAAAACCAAATTGATCAGTTACTCATCAGTTACTCATTAAAACAATTCATATTAGTAATGGCAACAAAGCAACTGGAACTATAAAAATATGTAGTATATTGGCAAATGTTTTAGCAAATTTAGTTTCATAGCCAACTAGGTAGACTCTTGTATGTTTTTATTAATATTTTACGCACCAACAATCTTAACTACGTAGGTATTTGGATATCTCATCCAATATTAATACATTAAGGGTCAGTCTAGATTAATATCTACTTTTTTTTTTTTAATTATTTTTGGTTGAATATTTTCACAGCCACCTAATAAAATTTCACGTAATTTTTGTTACATTAATGTTTTAATTAAAGAATCACGAATAACTCAAAAATTAAAGCACTTAGGTATAGGGAATGCTTAAGAAATAAAAAAGTAACAAAAAATATTATCTCATTAGAATACTAAAATACAGGGTATTCTATTTAAACTCAGAAAATACTCACTCCGAGTTTTGACCAACCCTGTATATTAATATTAAACTTTTCGCTATATTATTAATGTTTAACAATAGTAGACTATATTAAAAATCGTTTGACAATAAATAGAAACTTTGATGTCAAATCACTACAATTCTACAGGGTGTGAATATTGCTACGAAATTAACAATAAAACGTAATTATCTTTTAAACTACCTCGTATAATATTACAAAACCCTATATTTTGAGAAAGAAGACATCGAGAAGAATCCAAAAATGTAAAAATATACGGGGTGTTCCATTTAAAAAAACATAAGTTTGTATCACCCTGTCAATACGGGTGACCCTGTATATTTGAAAATATTTTTATGTTATGGTCCTGTCTTTTCCCCAACTTTTACCTCAATAACTTTTTTTCGTATCTCTTACTACAAACGAGTAATTGGACTTTGTCAAAATAATGCCCCACCCTGTATATTTGTTTTAGTTCAAAATCATGTTCAGATAATATAATATGAATTTAACATTTTTTGTTGGGAACATGGAATGTCAGAACCAATGTTGGAAACATGAGACCATTCTTTTAAACGAACTTAAAAGATATAACATCAGATTCACTGCAATACAGGAAATAAAACAGTTGGCAAAAGGTATCCGAGACAAAAAAATACATAGTATTCGGCATAGTCGTAAAGATTAAGGAAATAATTAAGGAATTCGGAGTAGACTAGCGGAGTAGCGGGGTATAGTTGATAATAAAATGAAGCACCTTATAACGGACTTTCAAGAAATCAATAAATAATCTGCAAACTTAGGATAAAAAAACATTTCTTTAATATAACCATAATAAATATATATTCCCCGGAAAATGAATAGGAAGAAGGCACTATGGAAGACGATATGAGAATCCCCAGAAGTGGCTTGATAAACTTCTAATAAATTTATCTCCAAACAGCTATATACTGTTAAAACATGCACCATACCACAATAAACATGAGGATAAGCAGCATCCAATTGCTACATCTAAAAAAGCAGATATGAAACAATGGCTTAGTGAAAGATGTATTATACTATACAATGATGAAATGGTTCCTCCAGAGGTATAAGGATCTAAATCCGATTGAACTGGTTTGGGCTGCTGCTGCCCAAAAACCCTCCAAACTCCAGAAGATGACCTGCCTTAGCAGTAACTTTGGGCATGAGGTGGTACAGGTGTCGGTTCTAATGGCATATTCGTTTTCAGCAATCACAAAAACCTCCCGTGTAATATGGTTGCATGAATTTGGTGCCGAAAACCCTCTAAACTCAAGAAGATGACGTGACCCTAGGCACCAGGTGCTCCGGGTGTCAGTTTTGATGACGTATTTATGTTCAGCAACCCCAAAAACACACCGAGTAATCTGTTTGAATCAATTAGCAGTGACAGTGTGTATAGGATTTATATTAGCATCCAAAAAATAAGAGTTAATCTATATCGATTTAATTTTTAAAAGTCTTAAGCAAATATTATTTAGATACATTGTTTGGATTTCGTTAATGGGTGACATTGATTTTGTAATCTAGGCCACGCATTTTGAAAACACCAAAGTCATCAATTATACTGCTATTAGTAATTCACGGTCATATTCAAGTATGGTCAATCATAACAAACAATTGAGATTATTCATTATTCAAAAACCGACGTGGTTATAGTAGAGACATTATCCATCCCGACACCAACTAGTTACTGTTGTACATAGTGACTTAAATAAATATATTTCGGTAATTAGTGTTTTAACTTAATCAACCCTATCATCGGGGGTAACAACCCCCCAGTACCAAGATATGGCGATCCTGACAAGTTAGACACCGTTCGAATTGCTGTTTGGCAGGAAAGTTAACTTACCAGAAGACCTTACACGAGAGGTTCAACCATGTTACAACATAGATGCCTACTACAATGAGTTACGATACAAGCTACAATGCGCACACGAGAGAGCTAGAACCTTGTTACTAATGCACAAAAAAGAGCGTCAAGAAAAGAATAAGCCCAAAGCGACGCCACAACACTTCAAAATAGGAGACCTAGTCCTGGTAAAAAAGAATGGTAAAAGAGAAGAGAATGGTAAGTTTGATAGTCTTTATGTAGGCGCCTTCACAATAACATAGGTAAATAACGTTAATTGTAAAATTAAAATGGAAAATAATAAGATCAAGGAAATACATAAAAAACAGACTATGTGCTTACAGTCCAAGGACACAGTGAGTGACAGGTGAAAACCGGAACAATGTTGATATCGAACATTTTTCTTTGTGTTTAGTTATTAGTTATAGGGAGTAGATATTTAATTTTGTATTGTTTGAAACACAGTAATCAGTTGGTGACGTTGTCTAGAAAAATTTTCTTCTGTGTCGGAAGGGCAGAGAAAATAATGTACATCTCTCAGAAATTTAGGATGTAAAGGGATAGGGATGTAAAGGATTTATATTAGCATCCAAAAAATAATAAGAGTTAATCCATACCGGTTTAATTTTTAAAAGTCTTAAGCAAATATTATTTACATACATTGTTTGGATTTCGTAAATGGGTGACATTGATTTTGTAATCTAGGCCACGCATTTTGAAAACACCAAAGTCATCAATTATACTGCTATTAGTAATTCATGGTCACATTCAAGTATGGCCAATCATAACAAACAATTGAGATTATTCATTATTCGGAAACCGACGTGGTTATAGTAGAGACATTATCCGTCCCGACACCAACTAGTTACTGTCGTATATGGTGATTTAAATAAATATACTTCGGTAATTAGTGTTTCAACTTAATCAACCCCATCGTCGGGGGTACCAACCCCCAGTACCAATCAAACTGGGCACCAGGTGCTTCAGGGGTCGGTTCTCATGGCGTATTCGTGTTCAGCGTCTCCAAAACTTCCAAGTAATCTGTTTACATAAATTTAGTGCCGATTATCCTCGAAACTTCAGATGACGTGCCTTAGCAGTGAGTGACCCTTGGCGCCAGATGCTCCGGGGGTAGGTTCTGATATAGTTCGCATATTCGTGTTCAAAGACTCCAAAAACATCGAGTGACAAAATGTGGCCCTTAATATACTCATTTGATATGTTTATGCACTTTTGGAGAAATTTTTTGCACTTTAAATGAAATTATGTATTTCCATCCATTTTTATATTGAAGACTTTTTCCTGACCTCATTCTGAACACAATGTAAAAGTTTCAAGTCGATAGGTGCTGTATTTAAAAATCGATTTATTGCGATGTTATTTGTTCTAAATGCCCTGATCTAGCAGATGACTAGCTACTTTTCGTTTGTCATTCTATACATTGTTGCAGCTTATTGCTAGTCCATTGTTACATTTGGGGTTGCATTTCTTAGAGGAGTCAATTTTATATTTTTAATGTGTAGGGAAGTTCAGTAGAAGCTTAAGTTTTGAGGTCGCCGCCCTTGTCCCCCGGCCGCCATCTTGGAAAAGGAGTGCAGAGAGCTTTCGCACTGTATCTCCTAAACTAGCAACCATACAGAAAATAAAATTTAATTACACATAAAATGTAGAAAATTAAATTTTCTACAATTGTATATCTATTACTTTTTATCGTCAAGTGGCCAACAAAAAAGTTATAAACAAAATTAAAAGAGAAAATTTTGTAATAAGTTTCTTTTTGGAGGTTATAACTTTCTTTCCGTTCATTTTACAATAAAATAATATCATACCTATGTTACAGAGGATTTTTCAACGAACAATTTCCACTATAAAGTTGTTTAATTTTATTTATTTATCTAGGTTTTACAGCGCTCCATACTTGACCAGATTCTCGAATTCTCATAGGAATATAATAAAAACAAAACCTTGGGCTTATTATTTTTCTATCTATATATTTATTTATTATGATTTTAACATTCCTATGCTATTATTAAGCTGTTTTTTGACCCTTTTCCCGGCCACCTATGAGGTAGAGTCTGGAGGCGCGTTTTTTGTGTGGTATCCCCAATAGGCCTAATCTACGGACAATTTCTAGACAAAATAATATTCTTTATTATTATTTGTTGTAAAAGATCTATCATAGTTATTATTTTTTCATTTTTTTCGATGGTCCAGACTACGAGTCAAGATCTGAATCAGTATCCGAGGTGAATTTTTGTGGTATAATGAGAGATAGAGTTGGCGTCATTGTCGGTAATTCATCTATCAATTCATTTTCTTCAATAATTAATGTTGATATGTCCACGATGTTGCTGCAACTGTCACCACCACAATAGAGGCACACTGCTGAACATTTTTGAGATCTGCTTTTCGGCAACCACATGCACTTCCAGTTTCCATTGCATCTGCTAAAGATGAATTCATTGCTTATGAAAATAAGCTCGGGGTTACTGGAGGCTTGAAAGTTTGGATTGGTATCCAAAATTTTCAATGTTTTTTCCAGCCCCAATTTTCTGGATAACAATGTTTCCCGAGTCATGACTGAATCTGGTGATACACTCGGAGTCTGTGGATGCATCTTGTGTTGGATGAAGTGAGAAGAGATTAAATGCATTTGTTGTCACTGTTTTATCTCAGCGAATTATTTGTATCTCAGGGTTTCCAGAGAATCGTCTCTATTTCCGCCATATAAAGAGACGAAAAACGTTCGCCGACAATAGAGAGTAAAGATGGCTCGACTTTCCCACTGACAAATAATTTTCCCTAGAGGTTTCTTACAAATAAAATAACTACCATCATGATGCGCTCTTACAAAAAACACAAAATGTGTTTCTTTTTACTTTTCACAATTTGTAATAAGACTGCACGTGGCCAAATAAGTAGCACAACTGTAAGAATAAGTTAAGCAGGGAGGACCGAAGGCTGTGCCACCTAGGATAAATTATAATAATAAAAGTAATAGCAGGCAGGTATTCAGTCCGATACGGAAGAAAAATGACGTAACTGCAAATTTTGTTAATTCCTGTTTATTGCGCAATTAACTTCTAAAGTACTATGTAAAGATGATACAAAAAGACTGAACTGTAAAAATGTGCTGAGCCACTCTAGGGTAGTTGCATCGTTATTGAAATACGCGCTATGTTAGACCTTGTTTCAGATGCATAATGACGCAACTGTTGATAGGGTTAAAAATGGGGCGATTAAATTAAGATAATGAAATTCGAACCAATGTTGATGAAAATAAAAGCCATCGTTGTCAAAAAACAAACGCCATACCGATGCTCCTGGACGGTTACTCTTCATTTAATCCCTATTTTAAATATTTAAAAATCGTTTTTTTTTTGCTCTTCTGAAGAATTTTGCATTTTGCGGTTGCGTCATTCTTCTTCTGGACCGGCGAATTTGTCCTCAAACAACTTCTTGGTCCTTTTCTATATATGCTTAGGGTTCTAAGTTTTATAGTGGGGAGAGAGGTCAAAAATATATTAATAATAGCATAGGAATGTTAAAATCAGAAAAAATTGTATGAATAAACAAATATTAAAATAGAAAAGTAAGCCTAACGTTTTGTTTTTATTGTATCCCTATGAGCATTCGAGAATCTTGTCAAGTTTGGAGCGCCGTAAAACCTAGACAAATAAATAGAATTAAACACCTTTATAGTGGAAATTGTTCGCTGAAAAATCCTCTACAAAATTGCTATAATATTATTTTATTGTAAAGTAAACTGAAGAAAAGTTATAATTCCAAAAGGAAACTTTTTAAAAAAAATTTTACTTATTTTTGTTTATATCTTTTATGTTGGTCACTTAACGATAAAAAGTAATCAAACAAAATTGTAGAAAATTTAATTTGCTACATTTTACGTTTTACTAGATTTTCCTAAGGTTGGTAGTTTACGAGATATAGCGCAAAACCCCTTTGCACCCCTTTTCCAAGATGGCGGCCGGGGGACAAGGGCGGCGACCCCAAAAACTTGAACTTAAGCTTCTACTGATCCCCCTAAACATTAAAAAAAATCACTCCTCTAACAAATGCAAGGTATGGCCTAAAAATTTAACATTTCAATGGACTATGTCGCAAATGACAGGATCACGACTCTACGTCAACTTCAGTGAATTGACACTATTATAAGAAATAGAAGATACGGTGCATAAACCATAAGAGGCACTAGGTTGATATTGTTGTTTTTACAGAAAAATGCTGAACAAGCTTTTAAGAGTTTTATTTGTTGGTATATTCAGTAATTAATTAAGATGAATTTTTAATATTCTTGAGACGACTATATATTTAAGAAGAAAGACCGAAGACGGAGATTTATGCTCCTCCACAGAAAAAAATATCGTCGACCCTGAGAAGGACTTAAACGAGTAGAAGTGGGAAACCGAAGCGGAAAACGAAAAAGGAGCTTTATTTATTTGTTCCTTAATGATAAGTAATTGAAGTAGGCTGTGACATCAGGGATTCTGTAGAAAACGAAGCGATTCTCGAATAAACGACTTAAATATTTTAATTTAAGTATCTGAACGCGGCTTTCTTAATTTTTGCAATAACGTGAGCACGAATATAGATGCCAGATTTACTTTTTGTTTTATTTAGTTTACTTGGTCTTGTAAGGAAGTTATAAAAAGAAAAGGAAATATCTAAGTAGCACTTCAGCGTTTTGTAATAATATGTTTATTTTTAGAAAAGCTTGATCGAAGTTTGAAAGCTTTAGAGAAAATAGAACATATTTATAATTGGTTTGTTGAAAAGCTTATTATCTGAGCCATCCAAGTTTTTTCTAATTTATATCTTGAAAGAAATGATTACTTAAATTGTAAGATAAAACTGTCTATTTCCAAATTGGAATATTATTTAATATTTTTAATGGGAACTAACCACAACTTTAGTAGAAAATACGTTTATTTTGTTGTTTCCATTTGAAATTGGATGTTAAAATTCAAAATTGGAATAAATGCACTTTATAGTCATTAACTGAATAAGTTGAGATGGGGAGAGCTGTTTGTCCCAAGTGGGTCATTCAGAATTTACATCTGAATTTTTTAATTTATTAATTTCCATAGATTCTAATAAAGACAGCTTAATTCAAAAATGAATAACCATTTTCGATCTCGTTGCAAAACGAAAATACAGACGCATCATATAGTTCAGAGAAATAAGGGAAAAAATATCGTGTTGGTGACACAACCCCCTCCAGGCCGAAACCAAATTTTTTGAGTAGAATGGATATCTATAATAATAACCTATATGTTTCCTGCAGCCGATTTTGATGATATATATAGTTATAAACAAATGAAGTTCAAAAAACCGTAAATTTTCGCTTTTTCGTCTATAACCAAACAGTTAAGTATTTTAAACAAATTTGAGAGTGAGAAACTCATATATCGTATAAAAAACTTCAATATGGCGTTCGCTGAATATGTCTATCCTTGTTGTTTGCTTAGAAAATTGCAAAATAAATCATAAATTTTGAGTGTTTATAAATATTCATAACTTATGTAAAAATTAACGTAGAACGTTCTTATTACACAAATTGCTGAGACTTGTGGTGCTTAAATTATATTTTAAATTACAAAGCAATTGGTCAAATAGTTTAAAAGTTAGTTAATTTGTTTATCCCAAATTCATTTTTTTTGCAACGCTATAAGTCAGAAAATTGTAACGTTAAACCAATACTTTGGATAATTTATGAAAGAAGAAGATTTATACTATTAATTTGATTAAAAAGAAATGACAAAAAATAATTCTAAATACGGCAAAATTGTTTTGCAAAAACATGTGAATTAAAAAAGGGGGGCTAACTTCCTCCGTAATTGTCCTAGGACAATTGTTTTCTTTCTAAATGTGTATAAAAATTCAGTCTTTCCAAATCTGAAAAAATAATTTTTCTACGGGTAACGGTTACAAAGTTATTCTAATTGTTTATAAGTAAGCAAAAATTCGACGTGATTTTGCAAAATAGTTTTAGACTGTTTAAAACTACTTTTTGTCATTTTTTTTTAATTAAGTCAATAGTATAAATTTTCTTCTTCCATAAACTGTCAGAAGTCTTACTGTAATCTCATAATTTTCTGACTTATAGTGTTGTAAAAAGAATTAATTTGGGATAAACAAATTAAATAACTTTTAAACTATTTGACCAATTGCTTTGAAATTTAAGATATAATTTAAGCACCACAAGTCTCAGCAATTCGTGTAATAAGAAGGTTCTAAGTCAGTTTTTACATAAGTTATGTAAATTTATATAAACTCAAAATTTATTATTTATTTTGCAATTTTCTAAGCAACCAATAAGGATTGACATATTCAGCGAACGCCATATTGAAATTTTTTAGACGATTTATGAGTTTCTTACTCTCAAATTTGTTTAGAATGCTTCACTTTTTAGTAATAGACGAAAAAAGCGAAAATTTACCGTTATTTGATCTTCATTTGTTTATAACTATGTATATCATCAAAATCGGCTGCAGGAAACATAAAGGTTATTAATATACTAGTCCATATACTGGTTAATATACTGGTCCATACTAGTAAAAAAATTTGGTTTCGGCCTGGAGGGGGATGTGTCACGAGAAAAATCTTATTTTTCTGGACTAATATTCTAGTCCAATCAGAGAGTGCAGCAATCACCTCCACCAGTTCCGAAACTTATTAGTTGTTTCTCATCAGGAGGCACATATGCTGCTCTCTCTGATCCAACCAAAACAAACCCCGGCGTGCAGGCATAGATGCCCTAGCGGCAACTGCTAGCAGAAGACTAAGTTTTCAATCCAATGGCATATAAAACAACATAATGTTATTCTACCTCCCACCAGACTGAAAACAATGGGAACCTTCTCTGGTTACACCTCCGAGGCTTCTACAATTTGCAAGCCATAACGGATGCTGAGACTAAGCAAGATGTTTCTAACCTAACCTCCAGTTTCTCTATACCTGCTTATAGCTCTTGAAATGCTAGCTTTGTTGATTCCTATAACATCAGCAACATATTGCTGTGATCGTAAATCTCCTATTAAAGCTATAATTTGGGCTGCTTGTTCTGGCGTTAAATTACTCATTTTTTGTGTAAAAACGTTTGACATTAAATTACTCATTGAACAATCAAGGAGGCGTAATGCACAAATCAAATTCTCAAACACAAATGTCAGAAATAAATAATATTCTCTCGTATTAACGTTTTGTTTACTTTTAATTTGTTCAGCAAAAACACGCTTTAACTTGAAATGTTATAAGTTTGTAGACTGTTTAATAAGCCCATTGATGAGTAATTCTGCTAAAAATTAAAAATAACTTTTAAACTTTTTTTCTCTTTTGAAAATTATGCGATACTTACATAATGGTACATAATGGGAGCAAAGTATGCTAAATTTGCAGTCACTCGAGCGTTATGGGGACCTATTGATTTGTGATTATTAGGTCCTAAAACCAAAAAAAGTTAAGTCAAGTTTTCCATTTTAGTGGGGACTTTTCATTTTTTAATTTAATTTTTCATTTTCAACAATCGTTTTTTCCGACTATAGCGCCATCTATCCATAATTCGAGAAAATGTCTCGAATAAAAGCTTATTTTTACGTAAAGAATCCAAATCTGCAATAAAAATTTTGGGGGTCCCATTTAAGATTTTACAGTAACCTCCCACCACACCTCCGTGGGGGTCGTGTTTGGTACCATTCGATAAATTTTTCAAAAACATTTTGAAAGTGTATTTTGCGGTTTTTCGATCTGTTGTTCATTTTGCGAAATATCGCGGGGTTTGTATTTAAAATTTTAAATTTACCCCCCACCCCTCTCCTGTTTAGTACTATTCGATAGATTTTTGAAAAATATTGAAGACGTATTAACCCATTAACGCCCAAGTTAATTTTTTTTTATTTTTGGGTAATTCTTATATATCTTAAAGATGTACAGGTGTTAAAAAAATGTTGATACCATATGGTATCAGTGGGCGTTTAGGTTCATTTTATTGAAAAAATTAAAACTAAAATTACGTGTTGGTAAATAAAAATTACAACATGCTCTATTATTCATTTTGTATGAAGTGCTGCAAAACAATTAAACATAATCCCACGTTACATTGTTGGCACATTGTTTGGCCAAAAGATTTACAATCTCTAACTGCACATCGTCTTCTTCGGCAAGAAACTCTTATATGAAATGATCTATAGCATCACACCGTACATCTGGAAAAATATTCTTGTTAAGAGCAGTTCTTCAAGCTCTTTTTGGAGCGGTACCATATTTGCTCAAATAAACTTGTACGATTTCCTGTCTAAAATCTAGATTTGTTACGATTTTTTTTTCTGTATAAAAACCATGCGTTCTGTATAGCTACGTCTATAAGCCATCTATAATTCGGTAAGAAGCTACTCCTTGGTCTATAGGATCAGTTCCCCCATCTTATTATTATAGGCTTCAAGTCATTGAGGACGAGGCAGCAATATGTTTATTTGTTTTCTTTCTGAGAATATATCCGAACCTGTCGTAATGGTTGGACACCAGCATTTGTAGAACACATTGTTACTGATTTGGTCATCCAACGAATTTTAGAATATTATTATTTTTTTCAATCACTTTTTCATACTTCCCTCGATCCTTCTTTTTAAACAAATTTTTGCTAGTCAAAGAACATGATCGGGATATACGATTTTCTCGTATCATGCCTACCGCTCCATATCCTAGATTACGGAGGAAGAAAAACAAGTATAGGCAGGTAAACGAGTTATTTGTATGTAAAAAATGGAAAATTCGGGTTCTTTTAGTTCTTGTAACATAAGAATCAATGATGTTGACGATTTGGCAAACAATTTCTCCTAAACGCCCACGGATACCATATGGTATCACGATAATTTAGGGCTTCATACCAAAAGCAAATTAAAATTTATTCAAAATATTTAAACTCAAAACAAATATTTGATCTATTTACATTAGCGTTTGTATCAAACTTTTACTAAAATATGCAATACTACTGCGAAAATATACTTGCGCCCGTCGAACATCCATAATTTCGACTGAAAATAAAAACTGTTCAGGCAAAAAAAAATTGCACACCAATAAAACATACAGTAATCGGCTTACAAATGAGATAGAATGAAAGTCTCTCATGTTTGCTAACCTTGAAACTGAAAATGTTCGAATTCCCACTAAAACAGTTCCAGTGAAGCCTCAATAATATTGAGAGGGATTTTGATACCATATGGTATCCGTGGGCGCTAATGGTTTAATAATAATAACGTACCCGTAATGGGTATTATGACAGTTCATATTACACGTATGCACGCCAATGATGAATATAAAATTCTTAATTGTATGTCAAAAAATGTGCAATAACTACGTCTTAAAACTCACCAAATTTGATTTGAATATCTCAACTGGTTTTAATTTAATAAATAAATCGTCAGTTTGTAAAAAAATTAACATCTCGTATCTCGGAAACGAACCGTTTGCGGACATATGATTATAAAGCAAACTGTCATTATTTTCTCATGTAAAATTACCCCTTTAAGTTTGTCTTACTTCTTTAGGAACACCATGTACTGATGACGAACGTGGCCAGTTGTTAAAGTACATAACTTTTTTATTATCCAATATAAGCGAATGAATCTAAACACAGAATGTTAAGAAAACCTGAGGGTATAGTTGGGTTTTAATTTCAGTATTTTATACATGCTAGAATAGTTCACAGGGTGATACGAACTTTGAGAGGAAAAAACACAGTTTGATTAGTACACCCGGTATACAATGACAATTTACATATCTAGCAACAATATTATTACAGCGATATTGGTAATGAATAAGGCTATAACATGCAAAAAAGGTCACTTAAATCGGACAACAGGTTTAGGAAATTAGAGACATCAAAAATGACCAAATTTTTAGTGGATAGATTTTTTTGCAACTGAATGTATTTTATCGAATTATTTTTAACCCCAAATTAAATGAATAGAAATAAAATACGAAAGAGAAGAAACGGAAATAATCTTTTATAAATACATACCTATCTATTTTTGGGTTTCTCTACTTCTTGACAGTTACTAGGTTGTGTCAAAAATGTTCTAATAGTATGAATAAAATATTTGATTTCATACCCGAAAATTCATTAAAATTAATAAGTACTAAATAAAACATCCGAAACAGATAATCGACTTCGTTTTCTTAAATATTTAACAAAAAATAACATCTAACTTTCTTGGAAAATCCATTTCCTTAAACCCTCGTCTATTTTCTCACGACAGTTTCCACTTAACTTGTTTATCGCAAAGAAAATTTTGCCGACAGCTTTTCTGCAATCGATATGACGGTCTCGGGGTCCAAGTGACGTCATATGAGGGCTGCGAAAGGGGTATCCTTTTCGTGCCGATGGACTCGGGAAGCGGAGAGGGAATGTAGGTCATCAGCTATGACGTCAAAGGGAATTTACACAGCGAGCGGGGCTCTGGAAAAGGAAGAACGCTTTTCTGCCATTGTTTTTTGATATGAAAGTTGAACCTTTATTTGTTCTGTAACCGAGTAATGTCATTATAATGTATGACAACAACTGCAAAAAGGTTTCTAAAGCTTGCTAAAGCCACATTTTTTACTTTATCAGTGGAATAGAATGCACGTTCGTTGTACATAATTTGACATATATATGATAATTGTACAATATAGCATATTCGCAGAGACTTTATACATCGTGTTTTGTTGAGAATTTGCTTTAAAATATACCTATCTACTATGATGATAGCATCAGTGCTTTTATATTAACTCTTTTTATTCCCGAATGTGTTATTGCAATAAATTATCATGAATAAAGTATTATTTATCACAAATAGGAGCCGTCATATTACCCGTATGCGTGCCAATGGTGAATATTAAATTCTTACTTGTACGTGAAAAAAATGTACAATAACTACGTCTTAAAACCCAGCAAATTGCATTTGCATATCTCAACCGGTTTTATAGCAATAAATAAATCGTCAGTGTGTAAGAAAAATTTCAACACCCCCTATCTCGGAAACGAAGCATTTGTGGACAAACTGTCATTATTTTTTCGTGCAGAATTACCCCTTAGAGTTTGCCATACTTATTTAAAAACACCCTGTATTGATAAAAAACATGACTAGTTGTTAAAATACCTAACTTTTTTATTATCCAACATAAGCGAATAAATCAAAAAACAAAATGTTGAGAAAACATGAGGCTATAGTTGGATTTTAATTTCAGTATTTTATAAATTCTAGAATATTTCACAGGGTGATGCGAACTTTGAGGAAAAAACACAGTTTGATTAGTACACCCGGTATACAATGAAAATTTAACTGTTTAGCAACAATTCTATTACAGCGATATTGGTAAAGAATAAGGCTATAATATATTAAAAAAGTCACTTAAATCGGACAGCAGGTTCACTAAATTTGAGACATCACAAATGACCCATTTTAAGGGGTCCGGTTAATTTTGCACCCCAGTGTAGTACAAGCGATATATTATTCGAAGCGTTCAGCAAAACGAAAACCAATGTATACTTCCGGTTTCATGTCTCTCTGCCCGTCCGTTTGTATGTACGCGAATTTAACTCTTACGTTATTAAAACTAATAGAATCACAAATGAGACGTCGAGTGAGAGCTTATAACGCAAGATAGATATTAAAGGTGAGAAATTTAACCTAGGACTTCCGGTTGCAGACTTTCAACTGGAAGTACTGTTTTAAATTCGCGATTAAATAGTACAAGCGATGTATTACTCGACTCACAGCAAGACGAGAATAAATATAAACTTTCGGTTTTATATAACTTTTGGTTAAAAAGGTGTATCGGAAGTGCAACATTATGGTCGCAGAAATAGTACGAGTGATATATCAGCTATCGTGCATTGAAAAGTCGAGCTTGAATATTTAGCTCAGATTTTGATGTCATCATTTATCTAATTATTCGCTTGTCCATTGCTGCACACAGATCTCCCTCATAATTTTCCTTCTGTTTCGATCTTGTACCTCTTGCATTCAATTCCTATGACAACGTGTTAGATCATCAGTCCAACGTGTTGGTGGACGACCTCTGCTTCGGTAGGCATCATCCCTCGGTCTCCATTCCAGTATCCGCTTTGTCCACCTGATATATGTCATTCGAGCCACGTGACCGTCCCAGTTCCATTTCAGGCCGGTAGTCCATTGGAAACGTAGTCGCGCGACTCGAAGGTAGCGCGTATACGCCCGTATAGAAGCGACTAATCCTAACAAATAAAATGTAACTAAACAACCTCTACTGCAAACGACTTTGAGCGACCGGGCTCGGCCGACCACAAGCGACTGGCGACCGA
The DNA here is from genome assembly GCF_917563875.1 of Diabrotica virgifera virgifera. NCBI lineage: Eukaryota > Metazoa > Arthropoda > Insecta > Coleoptera > Chrysomelidae > Diabrotica > Diabrotica virgifera. The sequence goes on from NC_065444.1 coordinate 72,127,386, forward strand.
TCCCCTAGAATGGGATTACTCGCTGGTAATCGCATGTTGATGCTAGACTGGCTTGCAATAAATATCTGTGCAGGTATTTTTGATATTATATTAATTTTTGATAATTGTGTTATTTTCGATATGGAAATTGATAACAAAAAACTGATTAATGCCGTTTATGAAAAGTCCCCGATGTGGAACATGAAAGACAAGAAATATCATTCACGTAATGTTCAAAGGAAATGGTACACGACAATTAGACCGAAATCATCAGACCGAAAGCAGTAGACCGAACTCATTAGACCGAAGAGCACTTTACCGAAACCTCACTAGACCGAACAGCATTAGACCGAAATGGTAAATAAATTTAAAATGTTTGAAGTAAATTATGCTAAGATTTTGTATATCTGTCTTTTTGTGTATTGTATTTTTTTGTATTATTTTATATATAGACTGTGTAAATTGTTACTCTGTACAGTCTGATATGAAATAATTATCATCCGTTTAAGGCGCGTTTACATGTATCCAGTAACTGGCGCCAGTCGCACTGGAACGACAGTGCTGGCATCATGTAAACGCTTTTTTGTTCCAGTCCAGCGCTGTCTGCCAGCGCTGTCTCGAATAGAAGACTGGTCTATTTTTCGTGCCAGTGGCACTCGTCCGCGTCCCCTCTAACCCCGTGCCAGTGGTTGTAGATACGTGTAAACACAGCGTTCCAGTCGCTGGCGCTGTCGTACCTGTGGTTTCAGTGGCCGTATTAGGATTTTTAATAAGAGTGCCAGTGAGATTGGCGCTAGTTACTGGATATGTGTAAACTAACCTATCCAGCGCTGTCTTAATCAAGCACTCGCATTCCAGTGAGACTGGCGCCAGTTACTGGATACGTGTAAAGTGTAAACGTTACTTAGTGAAGGTAAAAATAAATTAAGGGTAGAATGACGTTAACACCATTTAAACTGTTTATAATAACCATCCAAATAACATTTAGTTGTAATTACATTAGTTTTATCTCTTTTACTGCGACAAGTAAAAAGAACTGCTTTTCGGTCTTCTGCTGTTCGGTCTAGTGAGGTTTCGGTAAAGTGCTTTTCGGTCTAATGAGTTCGGTCTCTTTACAGTAAACCAAAGGAAATGTGGTCGAAAGTTGCAGAAGAAGTAGGTGCTAGTGATAAGAGTTTTTTAATATTATTATTTTATAATATACAGCGTGTCTACTTAAGTTGGAAACATATGGGAAACTTTTTTGTTATGCATTTTACGAAAAAAAGTTATTCTTTATAAAAAGTTCTGCATGCTCTAAAACCTAAGATTCAATCATCAGATATCAAATTTTCTCAATATTATACGAGATATGTCAAAAAATATGAACTTCGTTCAAGAGTAAAGTACCTTTATTTCTCTCAATATCGAAAATTCTTATTATGAAAAGTTGTTTGGAAATATAAACTAAGATCAAATATGCAATTACATGGTTCTAATTGGAAAAAAATATTTTCCAAATTTTTCTCAAATTTATTGATACTAACTTCGTTTTTATTTATTACACATAAGATAACTCTTTTATTATTACTTTTACGAAAAAAGGTATGCTTTATAAAAAGCTCTGTATGTCCTAAGGCCGAAGATGCAACCATCAGATATCACATTTTATTAATTTTATACGAGGTATGTCAAAAAATATGAATTTCACTCAAGAGTAAAGTACCTTTATTTTTCACAATATTGAAAACGGTTATTAAAAAAGTTGTTTAGAATTAAAACTATGTTTCGATATGCAATAACATCCTTCTAATTGAAATATTGTGAAATATAAAGGTACTATAATCTTGAGCGAATTCCATATTTTTTGACACACCTCGTATAAAATTGATAAAATTGATATATCATGGTTGTGTCTTAGATTTTGGACCATGCAAAGCTTTTTATGAAGAATAACTTTTTTTCATAAAATGAATAATAAACGAGTTATCATATTTTTGTAATAATTAAAAACGATGTTGGGTATCCATAACTTTGAGAATTTTTTTTTCCAATTAGAAGCATGTAATTGCATATTTGATCTTAGTTTTTAATTCCAAACAACTTTTTATCATAAGAATTTTCGATATTGAGAGAAATAAAGGTACTTTATCCTTGACCGAAATTCATATTTTTTGACATACCTCGTATAATATTGAGAAAATTTGATATCTGATGATTGAATCTTAAGTTTTGGGGCATGCAGAACTTTTTATAAAGTATAACTTTTTTTCGTAAAATTAATAATAAAAAAGTTTCCCATATGGTTCCAACTTAAGTAGACACGCTGTATAATTGCAATGTAAACGAAAAATAAAAAAAATAAAGCGTGACACTTGCAGAGTGCCAGAAGTGAATACTTCTTATAGTTTTAGGATTAACAAATTTTCGAAAGAATTTTTATTTGAAATTTTTACAATAATAAATTATAAAAAGTCTTACATCTAAACCAAGTAAATATAAAGTTACATAAATCTTTAAATTATTTTTATTAACAAATTATTTAGTGTTTTTTTTTTCAATTTGGCGAAAAATGTAATTATACTGATAAAGTATAGTAAATATTTCGTGTAAATTTGAATCGAAAACAATATATGGAACAGTCGATTCCCGTTAAAGGGGAGGCCATTATACAAAGGTTGTACCTTTTTAAAGTTGTTAATAAATAACATATATATTTGTGTAATAAATTATTCCTTTCAAACTATGCTTTCTATGTACATTTTACACGCTATTCACAAAAATACACTTTCTTTTGATGATGACAGTCAGCTTAGAAGTTTAGACAGTCGCGAACTAAGTAGTATACATACAGTCCCTGCAGTGGATGATACCAGTCGCTCAGTCGCATGATCGCACTTACATGGACTAAAAGGCCGGTCGTCCATTGGAAGCGTAGTCGCGCGACTCGAAGGTAGCGCGTATACGCCCGTATAGAAGCGACTAATCCAACAAATAAAATGTAACTAAACAACGTCCACTGCAAACTACTTTGAGCGACCGGGCTCGACCGACCAGAAGCGACTGGCGACCGATCCCCCTAGAATGGGATTAGTCGCTGGTAATCGCATGTTGATGCTACACTGGTTTGCAATAAATATCTGCGCAGGTATTTTTGATATTGTTTTAATTTTCGACAATTGTGTTATTTTCGATATGGAAATTGGTTTGGTAACGAAAAACTGATTAGTGTCGTTTATGAAAAGCCTCCGTTGTGGAACATGAAAGACAAGAGATATCATTCACGTGATGTTCAAAGGAAATTGTTGTCGAAAGTTGCAGAGAAGTAGGTGCTAGTGAAAAGAGTTTTTCAATATTATTATTTTATAATATATAATTACAATGTAAACGAAAAATAAAAAAATAGAGCGTGGCACTTGCGGAGTGCCGACAGAAGTGAATAAGTACTTCTTATAGTTTTAGGATTAACAAATTTTCGAAAGAATTTTTATTTGAAATTTTTACAATAATAAACGTCTTACATCTAAAACAAGTAAATATAAAGTTACATAAACCTTGAAATTATTTTTATTAACAAATTACTTAATGTTTTTTTTTTCAAGGTGTTTACCGCCCCAAGCCAGGTGTGGAAATTTTTTATTATATTTTGACCGCAAAGATTGGTAAAAACGTTCATTCTAAGGAAAAAACGTTATATACATTTTTTTGGTAAAATTAACAGTTTTCGATTTATTGGCTATCGAAAGTGTTAGTTTTATATCGAAAAAACAATGTTTTTAATCAGTTTTCTGCTAATAACTCCAAAAGTTTTCGTTTTATCAAAACAACTTTACTTAACAAAAATGTAGCTTTTGAAAAAATGAACAAAACCGTTTTTGTTAATTTTCTGTAAGACCAATAGTAATCGAGCTAAACTTTATTATATGTTAGCTCTTCTTCGTCAAATGCTAAATATTGTAGTTTCAAAGTCAAAAGACGGGGAAACCATGCATTTTTTGAGGATAACTTGTTCAAACTAATTTAAAGTATTAAAGTAAAAAAAAGTCTCTGGCTCAAAAATTAAGCGACTTATAATGAAAAGAATGTCAGTCAGTATTTTTTTCAGCGAAAAAGTTATCGGAAGCAACCCCCTAATCACCACCCTAATTAAAATTAGTCATTGACCTTATTTGGTCTTCTTTACTTATGTATTATTAATAGGTTTTAAAGTTTGACTGGCTTAGAATAATTAGTTTTTTAAAAAATTAAGGAGTTAAAAGCGAATAACGAATTTTTGTAGTTTGGAAAAAAATGGACTTTTCTTCAGAATAGAAAGATTGGAATCAAAGATACGAAAAAATGTTTAAATATGAAATTGTAGCTTATTTAATTCCCAAGAAACTGGATAGCATCAATTTTTCCTACTGCGAAAATTAAGTTCTTCTTCTTGTTGTAGTGCCTATCCGTTTCGGATGTTGGCGACCATCATGGCAATTTGTACTTTGCACACTGCTGCTCTGAAAAGATTTGTAGTGGTTGTGTTGAACCACGTACGTAGATTTTTCAGCCACGAAATCCTTCGCCTTCCTGGTCCACGCTTTCCCTCTACTTTTACCTGTAGGACCAGTTGCAGCAGTCCATATCTTTCACTGTTCCTCATGATGTGACCGAGGTATTCGATTTTGGCTGTTTTTATTTTGATTAACAGCTCTTTTTCTTTTTGCATTCTCAGCAAAACACCTTCATTAGTAATGTGGTCGGTATAAGATATCTTTAGGATTCGACGATAAAACCACATCTCAAAAGCCTCAATTTTCTTGCAGGTGGCATCTGTGAGAGTCCACGACTCAACTCCGTACAACAGTATAGGAAAGATATAACATCGTAGTAATCTGACTTTTATGGATATCGACAAATCATGACATTTGAACAACTTTGCCATTTTTTGAAATGCAGATATTGCTTTCTCTATCTTACATTTGATTTCTATAGAAAAAATTAAGTTAGCTATTGACAATTAAAACTTGTAATAACATGCAAAAACCACCTTTACCAGACCTTTCAAGTCACCTCTTTTTGCGACTGAGGATTTTAAAAAGATTTAATATTAATGGGCTTATAGAATTCGTAAAAACCTACAAAAATTTTTTTCACCAAATTTTCTAAGATAAAAAATAAAAAAGTTAGGGTTAAAAAATCAATATATTTTTTTGAAAAAAAAAAGGAGACATTCAATTGGAAGCAGAATAATGCAAGTTAGCGGTGTTTTTAGTCATTGGCCTTATTCATTCTTCTTTATTTATGTATTATTAATAGATTACTGGCTTAGAATGATTAGTTTTTAAAAACTGGAGTTAAAAGCGAATAACAAATTTTTGTAGTTTGGAAAAAAATGCCATTTTCTTCAAAATAGAAAGATTAGCATCAGAGATACGAAAAAATGTTTAAATACGAAATTGTAGGTTATTTAATTCCCAAGAACTTGGTTTGAAACAAAAATTTCTACTGCAAAAATTGAGTGAATCGTAAACGAGTATATCGAAAAACATTGATTTTTTCGATAATATGTAAAACTATTAATTTTATAAAAAAAATTATAAAACATTTTTTCCTTAGAATGAATGTTTTTATCAACTTTTGTGGTCAAAATATAATAAAAAATTTCCACCCCCCGAGTTGGGGTGGCAACCACTCCCATGGTAAAAGCGCCTTTCGGCATCATATAGATTTTGATCGTTGGACTATACACTACTTACTCTCAAATTTTCAAGCAAATTGATTCATTCTGTAAAAATTGCGAGGTGAAAAGCTTCGGTTACCGGACTAAATACTAATATTTGGTAAATTTTTAAATTCATGTCCAAAAAAGCAATAAGCTAATATCGTCTAATAGTCCTGTCGCCAGGGGGGGTACAACGGCCTCCTGTATTCAGATGGACTTACCCAAGTTTTTATTATGTATTTTGGCCTGTAGAACACGAATTTTTTGGGTAACAGTTGATCCGGATGTCGATAAGATTGTTATAAACAAAGAAGTTGAGGAATTACATAACAGCGATTTCTCGCAAAACAAAACATGTTTTTGTATTTTTTGGGCCATTCTAACCAAAAAATGTTCCTACAAGTTTTTTCGTAGGATGCATAGTTTTCGAGATAAACGCGGTTGAACTTTCAAAAAATCGAAAAATTGCAATTTTTGAACCCGAATAACTTTTGATTAAAAAATAAAATAGCAATTCTGCTTACCGCATTTGAAAGTTCAAGTCAAATTCTATCGGTTTCGAATATATACATTGCTAAAAATGTATGTGTTTATTGCTAAAAAAAGCTATAAACACATAGTGTTTCCCATGCCTAATACATGCGTTTACATGCATGCTACGTAGAAATAGCCTCGCTTGCACTTGTACCTACTGACCTACTCTACCTACTCGTTCGATTTTAAATGAGAAATCGTTGAAAACATCACTCCAGCACTAGGTGTTTATACTTTTGTTTAACAATAAAATAATAACTTTTTAGCAATGCAAATAACTAAAACCGATATACTTTGACTTGAACTTTCAAATGCGGTAAGCAGAATTGCTATTTTATTTTTTAATCAAAAGTTATTCGGGTACAAAAATTGCAATTTTTCGATTTTTTGAAAGTTCCACCGCGTTTATCTCGAAAACTATGCATCCTACGAAAAAATTTGTAGGAACACTTTTTGGTTAGAATGGCCCAAAAAATACAAAAACATGTTTTGTTTTACGAGAAATCGCTGTTATGTAATTCCTCAACTTCTTTGTTTATAACAATCTTATCGACATCCGGATCAACTGTTACCCAAAAAATTCGTGTTCTACGGGTCAAAATACATAAAAAAAACTTGGGTAAGTCCATCTGAATACAGGAGCCCGTTGTACCCCCCTGGCGACAGGACTATAATTAAAATTTCGAGAGAATCTTCTCCAAAAAGCGGTTCAAATTTATAAGTAGCACGTCTCGTATAAAAAATATTCTCTAAGTCTGTTTTTTGCATAGTGCCTGGAAATCCTCTTACTTCGACTTTATATCGAAGTGAATTTATATTTCTTTCATCTTTTGTATTATATTATTTGACTTTTCTTTTTTGATGATTGTGTTTCGCCATTCACAATCGAATCTGCCCACACATTTTTTAGCATATTATGCTGCGACATCGACGAGACTAGTGGGAACTAATTCTCGTGGAGATTGATGACAATTCCAGCGAAAATATGCCAACTGTTAGACCATTTTTCTCCGAAGAAGGGTCTCGATTATTTTGGCATTAACATTTCCAAGAATTGGCTATAATAGAGAAAATATTGATATAAAGCGTTTTGTGAAAATAATATTGTAACATTAGAAATAATATTTCTAAAATTAGTCCAGGAATCGAAGCTTTTCACCTCGCAATTTTTACAGAATGGATCGATTTGCTTGAAAATTTGAAAATAAGTAGTGGATAGTCCAAGGATTGAAATCTATATGATGCTGAAAGGCGCTTTTACCATGGGGGTGGTTGCCACCCCATCCCGGGGTGAAATTTTTTTATTATATTTTGACCGCAAAAGTTGATAAAAACATTCATTCTAAGCAAAAAATGTTCTATACATTTTTTTGATAAAATGAAAAGTTTTCGATTTATTCGCTATTGAAAGTGTTAGCTTTATATCGAAAAAGTGTTTTTTAATAATATACTAATTTACGATTCAATCAATTTTTGCCGTAGAAAATTTTTTTTAAACCAATTTCTTGGGAATTAAATAACCTACAATTTCATAATTAAACATTTTTTCTTATCTCTGATGCTAATCTTTCTATTCTGAAAAAATCGGCATTTTTACCAAACTACAAAAATTCGTTATCCGCTTTTAACTCCAGTTTTTTAAAAATTAATCTTTCTAAGCCAAGCTTCTAGAATCTATGTATTAATAATATATAAATAAAGAAGGATGAATAATGCCAATGACTAAAAACATCGCTAACTTACAATATTATGATTCCAATTGAAATTCTCCTTTTTTTTTAAATATATTGATTTTTTAACCGTAACTTTTCTATTTTTTATCTTAAAAAGTTTGGTAAAACAGAATTTTGTAGGTTTTTATAAGGTCTATAAGCCTATTAATATTAAATCTTTTTAAAATCCTCAGTCGCAAAAAGAGGTGACTTTGAAAGGGTTGGTAAAGTTGGTTTTTGCATGTTATTACAAGCTTTAATCATCAATAGCTCACTCAATTTTTGCTGTAGTAAAAATTTTTGCAAACCATTTTCTTGGAAACTAAATAGGCTACAATTTCATATTTAAACATTTTTTCGTATCTCTGATGATAATCTTTCTATTCTGAAGAAAAAGCCATTTTTTTCCAAACTACAAAAATTTGTTTTTCGCTTTTAACTCCATTTTTTTAAAACTAATCATTCCAAGCCAAATAAAGAAGGCCAAATAAGCTTAGTGACTAATTTTAATTAGGGTGGTGATTAGGAGGTTGCTTCGGATCACTTTTTCGCTGAAAAAAAATAGGGACTAACATTCTTCTCAATATACGTCACTTAATTTTTGAGCTAGAGACTTTGTTTTTATTTATGGAGATAGATATTTTAAAATGCTTTAAATTAGTTTGAACAAGTTATCCTCGAAAAATGAATAGTTTTCCCGTCTTTTGACTTTTAAACTACAGTATTTAGATTTGACGAAGAAGAGCTAACATTTAATAATGTATAGCTCGATTATTATTGGTCTTAAAAAAAATTAAAAGAAACGGTTTTGTTTATTTTTTCAAAAGTACATTTTTGTTAAGTAAAGTTGTTTTGATAAAGCGAAAACTTTTGGAGTTATTAGCCGAAAACTTATTAACAACATTGATTTTTTCGATATAAAACTAACACGTCCGATAGCGAATAAATCGAAAACTATTAATTTTATCAAAAAAATGCATGGAACTAACTTTTGCGGTCAAAATATAATAAAAAATTTCCACCCTCGAGATGGGGTGGCAACCACCCCCATGGTAAAAGCGACTTTCGACATCAATATAAATTTTGGTCCTTGGACTATCCACTACTTATTCTCAAATTTTCAAGCAAATCGATCCATTCTGTAAAAATTGCGAGGTTTTCCTATTTTAAACTTCATTACTTGGACTAGGTATATGAAATGGATAAATATTCTAATTTTTAAATGTATTTTTTTAAAGTACAGGTATACACTGTGTCGCATTTAAGATGAAGACAGCCTTAAATTTTGGCTATCAAAATAAATACAGATTTGAAGTTTTGCACAGTCGTACAGGTTGAAGCTTCACATTTTTTTCACAAGATACTCAACTGAAATTTAAATTTTAATCGCAACCTACTGCGAATCTATAAACAGGGAAAATTATATATGTTTGCTTCGCGTTAGAGATGGAAAAAGTTATTTGAAAAAGTTGTTCCAAAAATTATTCCCCACATACCAAATTTCGTGACAAAATTCGCACTTTTAGTTTCATTATTTGTAGTCAGGAGCCTAAATGGTCGGTCCTGAGATGCAATCATCTCCAGACTTATATTCTGACTACACAATTTAAGGGCGTAGGCGCAAAATATTGGTCCAATGTTATTTAAATGCATTCATTTTTTTTTTCGAATCCTAAGAAAACTAATATTTTTGAAAAATTTAAATGCAGAATGAAAGATTACATTATTACCGAGGGCCGAAAGTCCCTTAGAATAAACAAAAAGTTTCTTTTGAATGAAATCTTTGAAATTAAAAATCACACTAAATTTTCTCTTTTATTTCACCCGCGTAACTTATTCAAATAAACATCATAGAAGTTTTCAGGGACTTTTGGCCCTCGGTAGTAAGGTAATCTTTTATCTTTCTGCGTTTATATTTTTCAAAAATAATTATCAGTTTTCTCAGGATTCGAAAAAATGAATGCATTTAAAACACATTGACGCGAAATTTTGCGCCTACGCCCTTAATCCCATAATAATATTTAGTAAGTAATTTACATCTTACAATTCAAAAAATTACGAAAAATCTCTGAATACTTCGTAACGTGCCCTATCAAGTCCCCTTGACGTTGGCGATTAACATGGCGAAACTGTCTCTGTCTCGAGCCATTCTAAATAGTTGCTCTGCTTTCTTTATTCCTTGTCCACTCCCTGATATTATTCAAACAAGAGACCTGTTTTCTACCAATTCCTCTGCGTCCTTCGATTTTACCCATCATAATAAGTTGAAGAATATTATATCAACTAAAAGAAAAGAAAAGATGGTTCAGATTTGATTACAGTACAGAGCCTCTACTATGTGCTTATACGTATTTCGGAATAACCGTTTCCTCATCGGAGCACCTGGGTAGAGGCACTGAACTGAAATCAAATACTTTCACCTTTTCCGGGTAATTATCAAAATAATTACCAAAGATGCTATTAGCACCATCTATGAATCAAAAGTCTAATAAGTCAGGAAATAAAATTCGAAACTATTTATCCTCTGAGCTTTTTAAGTTGGAAAAATAAAGCATAACAGAGTGGCGAAATACTCGACAAGGGAAATCTAAATTGCATTTCACGTCCTGTCATTCACCGTGATAATATTTCGCCACTCTGTTATGCTTTATTTTTCCAATTTAAAAAGCTCAGAGGATAAATAATTTAGAATTTTATTTCCTGACTTATTAGACTTTTGAATTATCCGTTTTCTCAGGATTCGAAAGAAAAAATAAATGTATTTAAATAGCATTAAACCAAGATTTTGCGCCTTCCCTTTTAAGACAATGGTTTAATTGTAACTATGTTTAGCTATTTAGAGCAGCAGTATAAAAAATAAAATAGCCGTAATCATAGCCAACCTTAGGAGACAGCTATTAAAGAAGAAGACGTTAGTGCATTCTTATATATACACACACCCAAACTTATAAGGAATCATCTGATATTTCTTACTATTTCGTGCGAATTTAAAACACAAACACACGAAGTCAAACAATATTTATTTTAAAGCAATTTAATAACAAATACATAACAATTAAATAAAACAATAAAGTATTTAACAAACAAATTGAAATTAGTTCAAGAGTAAAGTACTTTTATAGTTCACAATATTTCAATTTAAAAGATGTAGTTTTATACTCATACATGTTTTTAATTCTGAACAACTTTTTATAATAAAATGTTTCAATATTGTGCAAAATAAAGGTATGTACAGCTGGTTCCTAAAAAAACTGATACGACTCTTAGTAAGATTTGATCATTTTGAGCAGTGTATTTGATTGGTCTGACATTATATTATATTTATTATGACAGACAAATAATAAAATAAACAAACAAGCAGTTTTTACATAAAATAGGGATTTCTTCCTAGCATGTGGAGCCTTTCTTTGAGGTTGAACAGAATAAGTTATCTGACAAATTTTAAGATTTGACAGTGACAGTATGTAAATATGTAATAAGTATTTATCCTTTAAAATACACTGCTCAATTTTCTACAAAATACGCTTTAAGAGTCGTATCAGTTTTTTTTTTTGGAACCAGCTGTACTTTACTCTGGAGCGAAATCCCTTTTTTTACATACCCCGTATAAAATTGATAAAATGTGAAGTATTTATTATGATTGACACTTATTTTGTAGAATGTGCAAAACTTTTTATTAAGAACAACTTTTTTTGGTAAAATTAATAATTTCGCAGTTATCATACTTAAGAGGATCGGTACGTATTTTCGGCTGCTATGCTATTCAAATGGGGATTCATTTTTTTCGAATCCTGAGAAAACTAATAAGTATTTTTGAAAAATTTAAACGCAGAATGAAAGATTACGTTATTGGCGAGGGCCGAAAGTCCCTGAGAACTTCTGTAATGTTTATTTTAATAAGTTACAGGGGTGAAAAACTAAGAGAAAATTTAGTGTGATTTTTAATATCAAATATCTCATTCAAAATAAACTTTTTATTTATTCTAAGGGACTTTCGGCCCTCGGTAATAATTTAGTCTTTCATTCTGCGTTTAAATTTTTCAAAAATATTTATTGGTTTTTTCAGGATTCGAAAAAAATGAACACAATGCCGTGGTAATATTTTCCAAATCTATCTTTGTCTTACAACGCACCCAGCTGAATATAATATTGTCAGCATATAGTGTCAGTCAGACACTGACAATCAGTGACAATTTTAAATATTTGACATTGCATCGGGAATATTTTGAGTTATTAATTAAATATTGTTGATATATAGTGTATTTGATAAATAATTGATTTAAGACGTGAATTTAATAAAAAGTTATTTATTGTGTATTATTTGTGGAAGATCCAAGCAGAGAATACATCAGGATAATAATATATTCTGTGATCCAAGTATTTTGTTATTAAAGATGTTCAAAATTGTAAGCGTTCCATAAGAACAATATATTATTAAAAAATCACTTTAACACTTTTCCTCTTTTCTCGATTGAGTATTAGTTTTTGTTGTACAAATAAATTATTACAATCACTGAATACATAGTTAGTGAAAAAATTATCACATTTATTAACTGAATTAATAATTTGCAATTATAAAAATAACAGTTATCCAAGAACATTCAAAAGCCATCTCTTTAAATTAATGATGACATTTTCAAGTAGAATGACATTGTAGTAATGTTTACATATCCATACCAGTGTGAATTTTACTACACGTAATTTGCCGTGTAAAGACAGAAAAAGTAGGAATACACGTAAAATATTTGCGAATTATGTACCCATAGCCTTAAATAAAAATGATGTTTTGTATCTCCAAAAAAAAAAAACAAAAATTCAATTAGAAGAATGTAATTGCGCATTAGAACATAATTTTTAATTCCAAACAACTTTCGATAATAACAAATTTCAATATTGTGGAATATAAAGGTGCTTTACTCTTGACAGAAAATCATATTTTTTGGCATACCTCGTATATTATTATTAAAATTTGATATCTGATGCTTGTATCTTAGTCTTTATATGTATTGTTATATTTCTATTTGATATGAAAATTAAATTTTGATAATTATAAACAGAATTCAATTTAATATAAAATATTTTCAATTTTCTCAACCACGGGCATATAAATTTAGAACAACCTGTATACAACAAATTGTTATGTTTAATTTTAAGAAGTGATTAGACGAAGCTTACGAAACTCGGGACAATGCGCTTAGAATAAACAAAGTGAATAGCGCGTACCATTATCGTTGTTCGCGGAAGGTTCGATCATTAGCCTATGCTAAATAAGACTCAGTTGAAAAAGATAATAGGTCATTATCGTTGTTCGCGGAAGGTTCGATCATTAGCCTATGCTAAATAAGACTCAGTTGAAATAGAGAATAGGTCATTAAAATTTGTAAATAGTAGAAAGTAATTTTAGAATGGGAATTAACTATTTCTTTTTTGAAATCCATTAAGCATATTTAGAAAGATTAAAAATTGGTTTTGAGGAAGACTGCGAATGAGAGTTGGTGGTGGAAGGTTGATTTGTGAATCTGGAAGGGATATTTAGAAAGTAGGGGAATGAATGACAAATATAGATCAGAATGTTTTGAGCTGTCGAGAAGTGAAGTCCAGTAGTAGACGGTAGTGTACGGAGAGTGAGAAAGCCGGTGTAGTTCCGTGAGTGTGGAGATCTATCGTGGAACGAGAGGTAGGCCAGGTTGAGAGTAAAGAACCTCCTTGAGCCAAGAGTGTCCCGGTAGCTGATTGCAGTTTCGAAAAAGGTAGAACACAGCATCACGACAGAAGCAGGAACGAGAGCCATATGAGCTAATCTTCAAAGGAGAACATTACTGAAAGCCAGGACGAGGTTTTGATCGCAGCCAAGGATAGCAGGAAAGGGGTCTTGTGTGGAGACATTCTCAGTTCACCAGAAAAAGGTCAGTCTCATTTGTTTGGACATGAATGTATGGGTTTTTCGTATTAAATACCACATTATAAATTGAAGAACATAATCAATAATATCAGAAAAGCTTCATCAAACTTAAATAGAATTGTTGCTAATAAATCCTAATAGTTAAATGTTAATAAAAACTTTCAATTGGAAACCAAAAGGAAATAAGATTCCCATTTGTAAATGTTATGTTTAAGAATAATAAGATCTAGCACATATTAAGCAGTGATTGCCATTTAAATAAAATAAACAATAGATTGATTATAATTGTAACCCATATGTGTGTATTATTTGACTCTTTTCTTTCCTATCCCGATTAGGAACCATTGAGAAATACTTAGAAGCCACGTAAGTAAGTAATTAATTTTATAATTCGCCCTGAGATTGAAAACATATTGATATGTGATCCGGTTAATTAATTAGATTATTATTGATGCATTGATTAAATTAAATGACATATAAGAATATTATCTCATATCAATAATCAAGATCACATCAACTGTCGTCCAACGTGGAAAGCATTGTAAAGTATTTCTAGTGGCAAATTTGAAGGATAGAAAGAGTAAAGCCGGTATTTGAAAATTTATATGCCTGTGGTAAAAAGTGAGATACTTACATTTGATAACATAAAATTTTAGATCTCTTTAGGTACAAATTTTACATAACTGATTTAATATTTTGTTTTTACGATATTTACATTTGATATATTTATTGACAATTTATAATATTTGGGTGAGAAAAAGTCGTCTTGGTAACATACTAGTAAAATTTCATATTTGGCGGGGACAGTACTTCTTGAAAACAAATGTCTGTGACAAGAAGCCAAAGCAAAGACAACAAAAAACAAAAAGAACATTCAAATCAAGAGAATAATTCAGACCAAGAAGATATTTTAGACAAGACAATCATGGCATCAGAACAGCAAGAATTATCAGGAATAGATAAATTATTACAAATGATGCAACTCCAGTCACAAAGAATGGAACAGAAAATGGATGAAACACAACAAAAACTGGATGACAATCAAAGAGAAACAACGAAAAGAAAAATGGAGTTAATTTAAAATTTGTGGATGGATTTATCAACGAGAAACCAATTAAAATTATGATAGACACTGGATCTGAAATAACATTGGTCAACAGAAAACTAATAGAAGAAGTTAACTTAACAAATTTAATTTACAAAATACCTAGGGTAAATTTAGTGGGCGCAAACAAACGGACATTGGCAACTATAAATGAAGGCATACGAGTAATGGTACGACTGGGTAAGAATATGTATGCACTACAATGTGTAATAATGCCAAACATGTCACATGACATGATAGTAGGAGTTGACGAATTGGCAGAAAAACATGTAGTGATAGATTTTAAAAATAATACGATGAAACTAACAGAAGAAAAAGAAAAAGAACAGGACAAGGAGCATGAGAAACAAAATACGGACGAATCAGGTAAAGAACAAACAGTGGAAATGAATTTGGCAGCGAAGCAAGGACAAAGAAAAAAAAGGAGAAAAGGTCAGAAAAAGATAAAAGAAAATGAAACCTGTGGCTCCTCAAAAGAAGAGTTGAGCCCAGAAGAAGAAAATTTGAGAGTATCAGAAACAAAGGAAACCTGGGATTCCTCAAAAGAAGAGACGAGCTCAGGAGAAGAAGAAATAAAGCTAAAAAATGAAAGTGAAAAGAATATGATTGAAACAGTGGTATTTGAAGAGGAGGTATATGCAAACGAGGATGCAGAATGCACGGTAAACATGTGTGAAGAATCTGAGAAAGAAGACAGAAAATTAATATGTGGAGAAGGGAAAGAAAAAGAATTGCGGTTGATGTTAAGAAACTACGAAAATTTGATCAATGAGGAAAACAGAGTGGCTAAAAAGTACGAACATTCATTTGAGGTGAAAAACTTGGGAAATTTTCGATCAAAGACTTACCGGATTCCATACAAGTATCGACAAGAGGTGAAAGAAGAAATAAATAAAATGTTGGAAGATCAAATCATCGAAAGATGTGATTCACCGTATGTTAACCCGATTGTGATAGTAAAGAAAAGCAATGGAGAATTGAGATTATGTTTAGATGCCAGGAATATCAACCAGCACACTGTATCACAATATGAATCACCTCTAAACATCGAGGCCATTTTTGGAAGAATCACCGGGTCACACATATTTTCGAAAATTGACTTAAAACACAGTTTTTGGTTGATACCGTTGGCTGAAAAGTGTAGAAACTACACCGCTTTTTCTATTGATGGTATTGTCTACCGGTTTAAGGTAGTGCCATTTGGATTGCAGAGTGCTTGTGCTGCACTCGTCCGAGCTCTACATACCATTTTGAATCGCCATGAAGATTTCATAGTTCATTATATCGATGATTTATTAATTTTTTCACAAGATACTCAGAGTCATCTGGAACACATAGAAATAATTCTGGAAGAATTGGACACAGCGGGATTGAAATTAAACATTGAAAAATGTCAATTTTTTCAAAAAGAAGTCATTTATTTGGGTTTTCAATTGGACACCAAAACAGTAAGATTAGCCGAAGACAGAGTCAAGCTCATAGATGAATACCCAAGACCAACGAATTTGAAAACATTGAGAGGTTTTCTTGGCACGATTAATTATTTTAAAAAGCTGATTCCCGATTTGAGCCAAAAGGAAATCCCTCTGATAAAATTGCTTAAAAAAGGAATAAAATGGAATTGGAAAGAAGAACAGGAGGAAGCTTTCGAAACATTAAAACGAGAATTCGCAAAAGAAACGAAAATATACCACCCCATTTACAATTTACCTTTTATACTCCGAACTGATGCGTCCATACAAAAATTTGCAGGAGTTCTGTCTCAAATACAAAACGACCAAGAAGTGCCGATATGTTTTATATCTCGAGTGACTAAAACACATGAGAGAAAATATAGTGTTACAGAATTGGAGTTTGCCAGTGTACTATATTGCGTAAACAAATTGAGGTTTTACTTATTGGGAGCAAAATTCACAATTGAAACAGACCATGCAGCTTTAGTACATATCATGAAGAATAGATTAATAAATAATAGAATACATAGAGGCATTCTATTATTACAGGAGTATGATTTTGAGTTCCGATATATAAAAGGAAAAGACAACATAATAGCCGACGCTCTAACACGGGATGAGGACACCGGAAAAAAGGAAACAATTACTCTACAGGTGGGACTAAATAGATTAATACAAGAAGAAGGGCTATATACGTTAAATGAGATAAGGACAAACCAGGAAGACCTAGAGGAAAGAGAGAAAAGAAGAGCGGAAGTAGAAAATAACATATATTTTAAGAGAATAGACGGAAAGGAACTATATTTAGTGACACAGACATTGGCCGAAAAGATAATAAAGAAATTACATGAGGACAATGGGCATATCGGTAGCAGAAAAGTTTGGCTCGTTTTTAGGGAAAATTACATCAGCCGACAGGATTACCGCATTGCAAAGGAAATTACCCAGAAGTGCGATGTATGTCAAAAATATAAGAGTCGGAATTTCAAAAACGAAAATGTTGCCAAAAATATTGAAGCCCGAAACAAACTAGACATTGTAGCAATAGATATGTTAAGCGACCTAATTATGACCACTAAAAGGAACAAACATATTTTGGTAATGGTGGATGTGTTTTCAAAATACGTAAAATTATATAGTTGCCGCACCACAAAGGGGGAAGAAATATTAAGAAAAATCGACAATTTTATAGCCATAGTAGGAACACCAAAAAAGATTCTACTGGACAATGCAACGTATTTCCGAAATGATCGTTTCAAGGGACAACTTCGAGAACGAGGAATAGAGACAAATTTTGTCAGCATCAGGCATCCACAGAGTAATCCTTCGGAACGATTCATACAGGAAGTGACGAAATTTCTTCGCATTGCAACAGATGGTCAACATCGCCACTGGGACAGGAAAATGGCGGAAATAGAAAGGTATCTAAATACAATTCCGAGCACAGTAACAAAAGAGACCCCAGAATACATCATGAAGGGTGTACTGCCGATAAGGCCATGGGAAGACCAAGAGCCAAAAGAATATCAACAGGTGATTGAAACCGTACAGAGAAGATTACGGCGAAGCAACGAAAAATATATCCAAAGACAGGAACACAATAGAAAAAGAAGACCAGTGACTTTCCAAAAGGGTGAAAAAGTACTCGTGAGGGCATTACGAGTATCAAATCTTCCTGGGGGCATTTGCGCAAAGTTGATGCCTGTTTTCGAAGGCCCGTACATCGTGAATAATGAAAATGGGATAAATAGTTATGAGTTGAGGCACAGGAACTCGGAAAAGATCCGAGGAATTTATAATATTCACGATGTATACAAATATCACGAATAAAAGACAGAATTACATGAAGTAGATAGTAAGTTAGGATATAAGACGTAGATTAAAAAGGAAATATACAGGGAGTTGGTTTGACTCGAGAGAATTTATTTAAAAATGCAGATAAATTTTATCGAATACAAGGCGGGGATTTGTTATATTTCTATTTGATATGAAAATTAAATTTTGATAATTATAAACAGAATTCAATTTAATATAAAATATTTTCAATTTTCTCAACCACAGGCATATAAATTTAGAACAACCTGTATACAACAAATTGTTATGTTTAATTTTAAGAAGTGATTAGACGAAGCTTACGAAACTCGGGACAATGCGCTTAGAATAAAAAAAGTGAATAGCGCGTACCATTATCGTTGTTCGCGGAAGGTTCGATCATTAGCCTATGCTAAATAAGACTCAGTTGAAAAAGATAATAGGTCATTATCGTTGTTCGCGGAAGGTTCGATCATTAGCCTATGCTAAATAAGACTCAGTTGAAATAGAGAATAGGTCATTAAAATTTGTAAATAGTAGAAAGTAATTTTAGAATGGGAATTAACTATTTCTTTTTTGAAATCCATTAAGCATATTTAGAAAGATTAAAAATTGGTTTTGAGGAAGACTGCGAATGAGAGTTGGTGGTGGAAGGTTGATTTGTGAATCTGGAAGGGATATTTAGAAAGTAGGGGAATGAATGACAAATATAGATCAGAATGTTTTGAGCTGTCGAGAAGTGAAGTCCAGTAGTAGACGGTAGTGTACGGAGAGTGAGAAAGCCGGTGTAGTTCCGTGAGTGTGGAGATCTATCGTGGAACGAGAGGTAGGCCAGGTTGAGAGTAAAGAACCTCCTTGAGCCAAGAGTGTCCCGGTAGCTGATTGCAGTTTCGAAAAAGGTAGAACACAGCATCACGACAGAAGCAGGAACGAGAGCCATACGAGCTAATCTTCAAAGGAGAACATTACTGAAAGCCAGGACGAGGTTTTGATCGCAGCCAAGGATAGCAGGAAACGGGTCTTGTGTGGAGACATTCTCAGTTCACCAGAAAAAGGTCAGTCTCATTTGTTTGGACATGAATGTATGGGTTTTTCGTATTAAATACCACATTATAAATTGAAGAACCTAATCAATAATATCAGAAAAGCTTCATCAAACTTAAATAGAATTGTTGCTAATAAATCCTAATAGTTAAATGTTAATAAAAACTTTCAATTGGAAACCAAAAGGAAATAAGATTCCCATTTGTAAATGTTATGTTTAAGAATAATAAGATCTAGCACATATTAAGCAGTGATTGCCATTTAAATAAAATAAACAATAGATTGATTATAATTGTAACCCATATGTGTGTATTATTTGACTCTTTTCTTTCCTATCCCGATTCGGAACCATTGAGAAATACTTAGAAGCCACGTAAGTAAGTAATTAATTTTATAATTCGCCCTGAGATTGAAAACATATTGATATGTGATCCGGTTAATTAATTAGATTATTATTGATGCATTGATTAAATTAAATGACATATAAGAATATTATCTCATATCAATAATCAAGATCACATCAGTATAAACGTATAAATCTTTATTTATACGTCCATGACTGAAACAGTATAGATATTTACTCAATAATAATCACAAATTTCGCTTACAATTACTACACCAATACAGTTAATTTGTGGACCGTAATAGTATAGAATATGTAACTAATATTCTGCATACAAAACCTACTCGAATTCAGTGGCCCCATGACTGAATTAGTATAGCTTTTGTAAATTCGCGCCTCGGCAGGGATTGTGGTTGAGCGTATCAAAAAAGGCAGCGTTTAGACACCGCGATAAATCCGAGCAATTTATCGATATCGATCGAGTTGTTTCAACTTATCGTTGTGTGTAAACGGTACATCGCAGCGGTTTATCGGAATTGGAGTTGGTATCGGATTGCATCCATTTATTGTATTGATCGAGTTGTTTCAGTTTATAATCAATCGCGACAATAAATGATAGACGCAGCGTCTAAACAGCTTTAAAAAATCAATAAATCGTAGCAATTTATCGTCACAATAAATTGCTCGCATTTATCGCGGCGTCTAAATGCCACTACATGTCGAGGGCTCTGCCGCCATCTCGGCGGAGGCAAAGGTGAGTCCCATGACCAGGTATACAAGCCGGTATTTTACGAAAATTTCCCACCCACCTCTTAAAATATGAAAAAAAAAATATAGAGTCAATTTGATTTAACTCGTTTATTGTTTATTCTTCTTCTTCTTAAAGTCCGTCTCCTATCGGAGGTTGGAAATCATCACAGCTATTCTTATTTTACTGTCGGCCGCCCTAAATAGGTCGATGGAACTGCAGCCGAACCATTCCTTCAGATTTCTTAACCAAGATATTCTGCGCCTACCGATACTTCTCTTACCCCTGATTTTACCCTGGATGATCAGTCTCAGCAGCGAGTATTTTTCACCTCTCATAACATGGCCAAAGTATTCAAGCTTTCTTCTTTTAACAGTAAGTACAACTTCACATCCTTTTCCGATCCGACGTAAAATTTCGGCATTCGTCACGTGGTCCACCCAAGATACACGTAGCATTCTATGGTAACACCGCATCTCAAAACCTTCAATGTTTTTAATGCTGCCCATCTTCATGGTCCATGACTCAACTCCATATAATAAAGTGGAGAAGATATAACACCGCAGCATACGCACTCTCAGATCAAGATTTATGTCACGACTACAGAGAAATATTTTCATCTTGTTAAATGCTGATCTAGCTATTTCTATTCTTGGTCTTATTTCTTTTGTTTGATCGTCTGTATGATCCAGGCAAGCTCCAAGGTATTTATAGGAGGACACCCTTTCTATAACGGTGTTATTGAGAACCAAATCATTCCTGGCGTGTGGATCTTTTGTTATTACCATCCATTTAGTTTTTCTGAGGTTTAATGTAAGTCCGTAGCTGTTGCAGTAGTGGTTAATGCGTTCCATCAGTCGTTGCAGATCTGCAAGATTGTCTGCTAATATCACTGTGTCGTCAGCGTATCTCACATTATTGATTGTATTTCCGTTGATCATTACACCACAACCAACCTCCGACAGAGCTTCTTTAAATATGACTTCGCTATAAAAATTAAACAAAAGAGGAGACAGAATACACCCCTGTCTTACTCCTCTACATATTTTGATCTCCTCAGTCATTTCATCATCGACCTTGACTTTGCTGTTTGATTCCAATACAAATTAGTTATTATTCTAATATCTTTTTCATCAATGTTCTTTTCGATTAGAAGTTGTCTCAGTCGGTCGTGTCGGACTCTATCGAAGGCCTTCTTAAAGTCTATAAAGCAGGCGTATACATCTTGATTGATATCCAAGCACCGCTGAAATAGTACGCCCACACCAAAGAGCGCTTCCCTCGTATCAAGGCCGTTCCTGAAGCCCATTTGTGTTTCACTTATTTCTTCTTTAAGTTTGCGTTTATATAACATTCTAAATGTGTCTAAATGCTACACGCTAAATAAATGAATTGTAATACCAACAAAATATCACGACACCCTGTAATGCCAAGCAAAAAATCCTACCATTCATTTTTTACACCACTTTGACAAGTAAATTCGGAAATAATAAATTCGCAGAGAATACAGATATACTTTTCCAGCAAAATACGACAAATATTTTTGTAACGACGAAAGCAATTTAACAAATACTTTTGAGCCGTTCCCGGAGTAGAATAAGAGGATTTGGAAAGCATTAGAAGAATTTTATCAACAAGAGCGATGCGGATTATAATAGAGGATTACTTTTGTATATTTTCAAAATATTTTTTGTACGAAAGCATTCATAAGTTAAGCTCTAAATCTATGAGTTTAATATGCAGGGTGTCCATAAATTCTCCTGGCAAACGAAGACCGGAGATTCCTCAGATAATTTTAAGAGAATTCAACCCGATTCACCTAATTTGAAAATACTTCTTCCTAAGGGAGCTATAGCTCTTTGAAGATGGCGCCTTGTAATTCGTTTTTTTAATACCTCCAGAACGCTTCTATTGAAAAGAAGGGATAAATCGATTCCATCACTTGAGAAATTCTAGTATCGGTTATAGGCGTCCATTTTAAATAGGTCAACGGAATTAACTAATACTTTTATGTATCCCCAAACACAATAATCGCAAGAATTCAAATATGGCAACTTTGCTGGCTAAGCAACTGGACTGTTTCTTCCCCTTCCAGTGTAGTGATGTTGAAAAAGTAACTATTCGTTACAAAGTACTCTTGTTACTTACGAATACCGAAAATAACGATAACTATACAGAGAGGTAAATCGTTACTTTGATTACTTTGATTACTCCGATTACTTCGTACCAATCGTATCAAAGCGAGTACCTATTTTGATTTTGAGTATTGTATCTACTCGGTTGATATCGGAGTGTTCGGTATCAGTACAGTTAACTAAAATTTTATCTATGAAGGGCGAAGGCTATGAAGACATAGAGAGTTTTACAGGATTACAGGGCGCCGAGAAGTAGCTGAAACAGAGGGAGGTATATCATTTAACAAAGCATGCACCCAGAAACAGATATCTATACGATTTGTCGAGGTAGATAATTCACAGAATTTCACAGATGTTAGTTCTTTTGAAAATAAAAATGAAACACATTAGATTTTAATAATAAATACACACTATTCTTATCAGGCCTAGAAAAAAATAGCTTAGATTGACCGGAAAATATGTAGAAATGATAATATATCTAGTCTATGATCATCAACTTTAATTTTACATGTAGGTATGGCATTATTTTTATTACACCAGGGCATTTAACACCAAAAACACAGGAATTAATCTATTCTTAAATATAGTAGGTACATAGAGACTTGCAACTTTTTGCATTTTATTTAGGATTAGGATGACGTCTGGAAAAAAGTCTACAATACAAAAATAGGTGGAAATGAATTATTACATTTTAAAGTGTATAAAACGGATCGAAAAATGCATAAACATGTTAAAATCAGTATATTAAGGGCCAGATTTTCTTATTTCGGGGTCACTGAACACGAATTTGCATTCAGAACCGACCTACGAAGCACCTGGGTGCCCAGGGTTACTGCTAAGGTACGTCATCTGGAGTTTCGAGGGTTTGTTTTTTTTTCACTTAATTGATGCAAACAGATTACTCGAGATTACTGACATTGTGGAGCAGCAATGACAGAACAATTACGTATCATTTAATTTCTATCCATTAAATAGATCGGTGAAGGTCGCTATATTGGATCTTATACGATATATATATTCTCGATATGATTACCAGTAGGTACTCCAATACAAAAGTAACAAAAGTAATCAAAGTAATCAAAGTTACGAATACTTTAAATGATTACTTTATACAAAAGTAACGATTTGTAACGAATACTCGAAAGTAACTATAATCAACATCACTATTCCAGTGGTCGTCGTAGTTAGTATGAGTATCAAGAAAGTCTCGTACATTCCTACCAAAGTGGGCTGGAGAGCCGCAAGTAAGGAGAAACCATAAGTTTTACCAAATATTAAAACGTACCTCATCTAGCAAATCAGGTAAAATATTTTGCAGGAAATATTTTGTACATGTAAGTAATATTTTGCACCATTTAAACGGGAATTGTCGCCAACATATTAAAAATTTTTAAACTAATTTTTCTAGAAAACGGTGGTGTATCCTACTATATCTATAAACAAGGATGAGAGAATTACTTGAAAATTTTTATTAGCTCTTCCTTTGTTGAATTTAATTAAATTGCGGCTTAAATATGAGAATAATAATTCACGTAATAATTTTTTATAGGTATATATTAAAATATAAAACAAATATTGGGTTTTGCTTAAAATGATCAGGTAAACAAAATGTTATGTAGTCCATTTTGTTAAAGTAGTTAATTATTCTAAAACACGATATTGCACATTAGCCATATATTAAAAAGTTGTTGCATATATGAAATTATTATGCAATTAAATTATGGGAAAATATGTATTTTAAAATATTTCATCATTCAATATTCGGACAGCTAAAAATGTTATGCGAAATATAACAAAATTGGCCATTAAATACCGTGTAGTATAATTTCAAAATAGTCATAAACATATTATAAATATAATAAACAAAATATATTCAGCAAAGGGCCAATTTATTTTGGTATCCGCTGGGAGCGTTAATTATTTATTATTTATAGGTCACGTGGTACACTCTGACGTCGCGGGGGACGATCTTATGTGTATGCTTTATGTGTGATTTATAAAAACAAGAGATTATTTGAAATTTTACTATTAAACTTGGTGCTAATGTATCAATACATTAATATAACTTTGCTATAAATAAAGTCTAAGATACGATATAAGGTTGATTTGCACCGATCTATTTAATGGACAAAAATTATTGGATATGTAATTTAGCATGATAACAATTACAAAAAACAAGGGTTGCCCGATCTAATCTTGTTCTAACTATAATTATAAATAATTAAAAAATTACATTTTTTTATACATTAAAAGAAAAATTCGACCCGGGCAGATATTTTATTATTTCAGATTTTTTAGGTCATTCTAAACAAAAAAGGTCTTTTGTAATGTTTCTCCAAAGTTGATCGTTTCTAGTTATAATTAATTTAAAAAAAAAGAACCAATGTTGACGATTTTCAAGGATCAAAAACATAAGTAGAAAATATCATTTTTAAAATTACGAAGTACCTAAATTCAAGTTCAAACCTTATTCTATCAGTTCTTGATAAGTCTTTTGGACTTATTTCATTCTGAACCATTGTTTTTAGTTGTTAATGCCATGTTTAATGTCTCCCCTGAAGAAACCTTTCTCATTAACAATTAAAACAATATATTTTATAATAAAACATGACTAAAATCCTTATCGATACCTGATAGAAAAAGGTTTGAACTTGAATTTATGTTCGTCGGTATACTACGAAAACCAGATAAATGTCGAAATACCGAAATCGAGAAAAAACGTTTTTAAAGTTTAGTTCTTTATTTTGAATTAAGCGTACCAGTTGTGTTTGATATTCGATATGCTAGTGAAAGATGCATATAACAGAAAATAATATTCTATCATTAGTTTGAAATAGTTAAGAGACCCAGCTGATTAAACCTAAATTTAAGATCGAGGTGCGATCACTTACCTGGTTTTACCTGTAAATCAAAATAAATCACACTGCATTAAAGACACTTATCACCTTTTTACTGAATATGGTAGATATACAGCAGTAGAAAAATATTGTTGTCCGGCAAATATATATGTGCGCTTAGTTGGTTTTACATGCAACAGAACTTTGATTTTATGGAAGTAAGTAGCTATATATTGTTTTATTTGAAAATGAAAAGTTGGTTAGGTGTAACTTATTTGTTTATTACACAAATTATCTGCTGAATGGTAAGTCGTATCATTTATTGGGTTTTACCTGTATGTAGAGCGTAAAAAGCTGAGAATTTTGGTAAACTTAACTCAATATTTTAAAAATTTGTCATTTATCTGGTTTTCGCAGTATACCGACGGTATACTTGACGATTACAAAAATTATATTTTTTATTTGTGTTTTTGAGCCTTGAAAATTGACATCTTTCGTTCTTTTTTCAGTTTTTCAGTTTTTAATTGTTTATCACTCGAAAACGATCAACTTTAGAGAAAAATAGCAAAAGACCTTTTTTGTTTAGAATCATCCAAAATATCTGAAAAACAAATGTCATTTTTTAATTATTAATTAATTATAGTTAGAACAAGATTAGATCGAACAACCCTTGTTTTTTGTAATTGTTAACATGCTAAATTACATATTATGCAATAATTCTTATCCATTAAACAGATCGGTGCAAATCGACCTTATATCGGATTCTCTACTAATACTTTATATGGTAGAAAATGTCTAATATAATACGTACGAGTAAATATAGTTTAAATATAGAAAAATACGAAGAGATTTTATGGCTGACAAACAAAGTGTGACGTCATGACTGGCATATTATTATTATCACTTTGTAACCAAAGCCTGAAAAGCCAGGATTTGCACAATCACAATAATTCATATAAAGTTGAAATTTTGCTTCCTCTGCTGCTCCTTCTCCTTCAGTATAGTGTTTTTAAGATTATTTCATTCATAGGAGATTCTGACCAATAGAAAGCTGCAGAAATCTGAATTAAATCGATAATTTTTGATAATTGCCCGTCGTTAAGTATATTACGTCAGATGCCCTTCGTTGCTGCGAAAAATACATTCAGTGACATTAATGACAATTAATGTTTTAAAAATTATAAAACTGATGACTTTCAATCGTCAAATATTTATAAAAACTTTGTG
This sequence comes from Diabrotica virgifera virgifera, assembly GCF_917563875.1. NCBI lineage: Eukaryota > Metazoa > Arthropoda > Insecta > Coleoptera > Chrysomelidae > Diabrotica > Diabrotica virgifera. The sequence goes on from NC_065444.1 coordinate 72,153,898, forward strand.
TTTAATTGTACTAATTTGTACAGTGGAACCCCGATAAGTCTGCCCCCGATAACCCAGAAATCCGGCTAACCCGGACCGATTTTCATCAGACACAAGATACAACATTTCAACAATAAAAATGTTGCAAGATAGTTCGGATGGAATTCCTCAGATTATTTTGTGCTTGATATCGGCCCAGTCTCTTGATCTTGGGAATTCCATCCGAATTATCTTCCAAGGGATAGTATGTAATATAATATTTGTAAACTATGTATATGATAATAAAAATGACTCATGGCACATGGCGGCAGCGGCAGAGCGACTGTCATTGTCTCGGATTTATCGAAAACAACAGGCACCTGTTATTCCTTTATTTATTTCAAACTGTCTTAGCATTGTTTAAAAAAGACTAAAAGACTATTTCAAAAATTCATTTTTAAACAATCTTCTTAGTTTTTACTGTTCATAACATCGTTCCGATTGTGACTGTATTGTGTGTAGTACAGTCTTTTATTGTTTGCTTCCGTTTGCTTAGGTTTCTGTTTGCGTGTTTTTAATAATTTAGATGTGTAGTTCATGTTAGTTCAATTATAACGGGGTTAATCTGTACGTCTACCGTATTTTATTAATTTTTACCACATTCTCCGGCTAACCCGGATTTTCGATAACCCGGATCGGCCACGGTCCCGATTAATTCGAGTTATCGAGGTTCGACTGTACTTACATAAAAAAAATTACAAGAAAATTTTGGTTTTGAACAGTTTTATTCATGAAATAATCGCAACAAATTGCACTCGAACTCTAAAATTAATATAGAATTTTAGAGCTCTTGTGTAATTACTACTGATAGTACCACCATAATTCGGTTATAATTTTCTATGAAATATAATTTTTTAGTGACATTCGCCAAGCAAAGGTTAAGAACTTTTGTGAACCATTGTATTTGTATAATAAAAATGGTAATGTGCTTTGCCCCGGATTGTGAACACTATAGTGAAAGAGGGATATGTAGACGCTTTCTGTTTCCAAAGGATCTGGTTGAAAAGAAGAGGTGGATTTCATTACTAAGGTAAGAAAATATAGTGAAGAAAAAGGACTGAATTTATCGCCCGTGGGGGACGGCTTACGAATTACCCCCTCCAAGCAGATATTGAAAATTAAGTAAAACATGTTTGTCCAGTTCAGCCTGAGATATCCATGTTCATACTCCATTGAGACTACTCGTAAATACATTGGCACTAAAAGAATAAGAATGATAATGTTTATTGTTCTCGCCACACGCCATGTATCCAACGTATCCCCTATTACCCCAGTAAAGAACAAAAACATGGTGTTGTTTTGAATAAGTTCCTTTAATCCACTTATTTTATTAGTTGGATTATACAAATTATGGGATACATCAGATTTTTATTAACATCCTAAGTACCTACTCTAAATTTTGTTTGTTCTAAATTTTGTTTCAAACACACGCTAAACACAGTTGCTCGAAATAACATAGTGTAGTTTACCTCCGAGGTCCAATAAATGTTTATAAGCTAAATAGTCAACTCTCTTTCAAACTATTTTTTAATAAAAATTTTAATAAAATGTTGAAGGTTTTTAATATATTTTAAAACTGAAGCCTAAAAGAATGCATTGCGATTTACAAAATACCTACAGTATCACTATCTGGACAAGTACAATTGTTTAAATAATTTCTCTCCGGGGCCCTGATTCTAATTCAAATTTCGACTGAAAACAAGTCATTCAATATGGCGACGTTGAAATGCGACTGTGCGAGCCTTGTGGATTTTAGTTGAACTAACGAAATGACGTCACAAAATAGCGGCTATTGAAAAAAATTGCGACTCCAAAAAAGTGGTTGATTATAATTTCGAGTCGAAATTATTGTAACAGGGACATGAATGAATGGCCGAAAGCGACGTTAGGTATAGTTTAGGCCAGTTTAGGGGATGCGTTTTGTTTGTTTCTTGCAAGGAAAACTAAAGCAAAAGGTATTAATATGGCTGAGTTTTATGGAAATTTGCTGGTTTTGGAGGAATTAGATAGAATAGTAATAAATTAGACATATAATAAATATAATTGAGAATTTCCACAGTGTGAATTATCAACTCAATGAAAGATGTAAGGTAATAATCTGGGAAAATTAATATAAAACATGGAAAATTATGTACCAGCTATTTTATTGCTGGACATACTGGAATCAAATCTTAAGATTTCATATATTAGTAATATGTACAGCTATGCAAAGTCCGCAGAAAGTGTGCTATTGGGTTTATAAACAAATTAGCGCTCCGAAACCTTTTTTTGAATTATTGCTCTGTAACTCAGAAGATTTTAACGTTAAACCAAAAAGAGTCGCATAAAAATTCACTGTTATTTAATTCTGCACATAGATATTTTTTTCCGATTTCAGTCGGCGGAAACTTTCCTAGGAAAATTCGGGGTTTTCAAATAAAATCTTTAATTTTCAACTAAAACTTTAGGGCAGTAATTATTTATCGATAATTAAATAACTTGGTGACATAAATCTTTTTTGTTATGAGTGTCTTGAAGATATGAAAATTTGTATGTACAAAGAGGACCGGAATGAAAAGGTAATGGTTCAAAGATTGAAATCCTGTTGTTTATAACTCTGTCGCAAATGCCGGTCAAATTTGACCGGTTATACGTAGAACCACTCTTCGCAATTCAATTTTTTTTTTCTTCGAAATGTGCACAGAAGCCGTGCCCTTTTCAACAGCGTTAACTTAATTAAATTTAATCTAATATTTTCTGAGGGGTTCTATTTGTTTATAAGGCAAAAAATTGTTTCTTTATAACATTCCTGAGACCGCTCAAATAGTCCAATTTCAATTCTGTAAAGTACGTTGAATAGATACAGTGCTTTTTTATACGAAAATCATTGTTATTCTGGTGTATAATAATCTTTCTGGTTATTATTTCGACCGAAATATTTTAATTAACATTTTAATTATTGCTAAACTATTGGTTAGATTGTCGCCGGTCTCCTGATATACAGAGAGGGGCTAAATTATGGAATAAATTCATTTTCTTTAAAATGGACGATTTTAGAGAAAAATCCCGAAACAGGTCGATTTTTATTTTTATATTAAATTTTTTTGGCATATATTTCAAACTAGTGATGTCTTCCATCCGAGCGTGATGACGTAATCGATTATTTTTTTAAATGGGAATAGGGGTCGTGTGGTAGCTCATTTAAAAAGGCGTTCAATTCTCTATTCAGTATTATAAACATTAATATCATTATTTATACAGGGTAGCCAAAAAAAATTTTTGAATTAAATTAATTGACACAAAAAGAAGAATGTATTTAATTTATTTAACTCAAAATACATTCTACTGCTGTCAGAAAATAGAAAAAAATGCATATTTGGCAAATAAACATTGCTCTTAGCTTAAATTAAATGTTAAAACTACCAACAGGTAGGTGGGAGGCTGTTTGTGATTTAATTTAAGCGAAAAGAAATGTTTATTTGTGAAATAAACCTTATAAACCTAAATAATGATATTAATGTTTATATTACTGAATAGAGAATTGAACGCCCTTTCAAGTGAGCTACCACACGACCCCTATTCCCATTAAAAAAATTATCAATTACATCATCACGCTCAGATGGATGACGTCACTAGTATGAAATATATGCCAAAAAATTGTAATTTAAAAATAAAAATCGACCTCTTTCGTCTATTTTAGAGAAAATGGATTTATTCCATAATTTAGCCCCCCTCTGTATAATCTACTATAAAAAATCTTTCATGTTTCTTTCATGTTTCAACAAAAAATTTTTGTTGAAGGAAATCGGAAAAAATATCTTTGTCCAGAACTAAATTACGGTGAATTTTTATTCGCGTGTTTTTGGCTTGAAGGAAAAATCTCAGAAGTTACAGAGCACTAATTGAAAAAAAAGAAGATTTAGGAGTGCTAATTTGTCTATAAATAAAATAACACACTTTCTGCGGACTTGTCATACCCCATATTACTAATATATGCAATCTTAAGATTCGATTTTAGCAATAAAATAGCTGGTAAATAACTTTTCCCAAAAATGGCATTTTTCCGATAATTTTCCCAGACTATCAACAAATGTTGTGATGGTTGCGTAGCCAACAAAAACCAATAAACCGGAGTGCCAACCCAAATTCTGAACAGTGTCAACATGATAAGGTTAATATTCCCAGTTTTAACTAATATCGAAATGAATAAGAATCGCTGTAAACTGCGGCTGTAATGGCGGAGTCGAAATGAAATTGCGACGTCGAAATGAATTAGAATCAGGCCCCGGGATAAAGAAATCGAATAACAACTTATAAACTGTTTGGTTCATCTGTTTAAAATCTAGCAGACTTGAATAACACATTAACTATCCCAATTTGAAGTAGTTATTACATGTGATTATGCAAAAAACAAGGGCATTAATATTTATAAATTTCTGCAAAAATAAGGATTATGTGCAATTATGTCGGTTAATTGTTTATGTATTTAATTTGAATCCAACCGTAGAAACTACAAACCGTAGAAATTAAAAGCCAATAGAACGAGCCTGCGCTACTTTTTTAAAAATGAGGAACGTACTTTGCAGCCACGATTTCAGCATTGACATTTACATTCTCATTCGAATGACATATATATGTTTTCAGTGCTTCTGTATCACCAGTGATATCTCATATCCCTGTGTATCACAAACCATACATACTCTATAATAGAACTCTAGACGGTCCAGGGCCATGTTAATCTTTCGGATCGAATTAACGGCATCTCTTGATTGGAATGGGAACTAAATTGACAAAATTATAGTTACGTGGGTATTTCAAACTATAAGTTTTGTGGGATTTTTGATGAAACTTCGGAGGAAATTAAAACAACAGAAAGACAATTCAATGTTTTATTCAATAATTATGCCATAATTTAAAATTACCTTAAAAGTTCCATCTACATAAAAAATACTAAAAGTCTTGTTAGTCCTGTCGCCAGGGGGTACAACGGCCTCCCTAATTCAGATGAACTTACCCAAGTTTTTTATGTATTTTGAACCGTAGAATACGAATTTTTTGGGTAACAGTTGATCCGGATGTCGATAAGATTATTATAAACAAAGAACATGAGGAATTACATAACAGCGATTTTTCGTAAAACAAACTATTTTTTTGTATGTTTTGGGTGATTTTCAGCAAAAAATGTTCTTACAAGTTTTTCCATAGGATGCATAGTTTTCGAATTAACGTGGTTTAACTTTAAAAAAATCGAAAAAGTGCAATTTTTGAACCCGAATAACTTTTGATTAAAAATAAAATAGCAATTCTGCTTACTGCATTTGAAAGTTCAAGTCAAATTCTATCGGTTTTGATTATTTGTATTGCTAAAAATTAAGTTTTTATTTTTTAAACAAAGCCATACACACATAGTGTTTCCCGTGCCTAATTCATGCGTTTTAATGTACGTAATCTACGTAGAAATTGTCTGTATGCGCGCCTACTCGTTCGATTTCAAATGAGAAATGCATTGAAAACATCATTCAATCACTAATGTGTTTATAGCTTTGTTTAATAAAAAAATTAATTTTTAGCAATGAAAGTAATCAAAACCGATAGAATTTTACTTGAACTTTCAAATGCGGTAAGCAGAATTGCTATTTTATTTTTCAATCAAAAGTTATTCGGGTTCAAAAATTGCAATTTTTCGAGTTTATGTCGAAAACTATGCATCCTACGAAAAAACTTGTAAAAACATTTTTTGCTCAGAATGACCCAAAAAATACAAAAAATGTTTTGATTTGCGAAAAATCGCTGTTATGTGATTCCTCAAGTTTTGTTGTTTTTAACAATCTTATCGACATCCGGATCGACTGTTACCCAAAAAATTCGTGTTCTACGGGTCAAAATACATAAAAAAACTTGGGTAAGTCCAACTGAATTAAGGAGACCGTTGTTCTCCCACTGCACTGGCGACAGGAGTATGTCTAAAAGTTTCGACTAAAGATATGGTAGTAGGTAATCGGGGCTGAAATACCAATATAAACAAAAATCATAGTTTTAATAAAAACTTAAAACATATTCCAATTTGTTTGGATCCCATTTGTTCCAAATGCTAAACATGTGTCATGTGAAAGCACTGTTTTCTAATCAATCATGTTTAATATTTAGTTGAATGAAAATCTTTGAAGGAATGATTGTTTAGATAAATACCTTATAATGTTTTAAAACTTCCGAAAAATATATAAGCCCGAAATGTTAATGACACACTCGTCTATTGGAATAAACTGCTTCAGGATCCATCATATTGTTTTTTAAATGTGGAGAAACCAGTGATGTGGGAGGGAGGGAGAAACCAACGGAGAAACACAGCACGGGATGATCCAACGCTACGGTAAACTAAAAATCCTACTCATATAAACGGAGAGGAGGTTAATAAAATTGATTAAAATTGTGATTAAATCTGATTAAAAACGTAACACCACTATAATAATTAAACCACAAATTGTAAAGTAAAAAGTAAATACAAAAATAACCCATTAATTAAATTGTCAACTGTCAATTGTTATAAATGTGTCAAGAAAATTGACTGAATGCGACATCTCTGGATTGGAATGGTAACTAATTTGCTGTCTTGACCTTGACCATTTACGTGAAAGGTCTAAAGTATGTATGGTTTATAGAGTGGAGGAATGGACTCTAAGCGAGGCTATCCTTAAACTCTTGAAAGCCTTCGGAGATGGGGAAATGGAGAAGTCCTTAGATTGATGAACTAAACAACACGACTGGTCAATATAATAAGGAGACGCAAGATAGAATACGTCGATAAAATTATGAGACATCCTGAAAAATATGAACTTTTTGTATTTGATTATTCAGGGAAAAATCCAAGGAGTAAATGCTGGTAATAGAAAAATATCATGGCTGAAAAATATAAGACAATGGTACGGAAAATCGACTACATCATTATTTGGGGCTACTGTCAGAATATTGTTACTAAAAGCCATTTAATAAAGACGGTATTGCTTACCTTATGGCCGGTATACACGACAACGATTTGTCGTAGCGATATGACTGTGTAGTTCGTTGGTGCAGTTTTATCGAACGGGTGGACGAAAATCGATGCAGATTTTTGGTTGATGGGGATGATCGGTACGCAGGAACAAAATTTATTCAATAAAGCGTTGTCGATCGCGGCTGCACAGTTTTATCGTAGTGTGTAGACGGAAGTTAGGACAATCGTTCAGTTCGTTCTCAAGTCTTTTGATTTTGATTGGTTGGTTGATTTATTTAGCTATTTTACAAATACAAATATTGTTTGTAGCAAGTCAAAAATACATAGTACCTACTTATATAAACAAGGAACATAAATCTTAAAATCATCCTAAACAAGAACACATAAAACAGAAAATGATTTATACTTCTGAGCAGTAAAAGTAATGTTTCAGCAGATATATTTTTTTATATTATTTTCGAAACTATTCCTAGCTGTTTAATACTTTTTGGTGTAGTTTGGTAAAAAACGGAGTTTGACCACCTTATTCCGCTATAGCCTTTAGGTCAAAGTATGCCTTTCTTTTGAGAAGCCAATTCTTACACCACAGACCCCTTGATTTTATTGTTTTTTCACCAAATAAGTCAGGCTATCGCAAGCAGGTCGTCGTCTTCTATCACGGATGACATGTTTATGTTTATAGTCTGAGCTTCGGCAGGAAACATGATCGATGCAAATTTTGGAGACGTGTGGACACTCAATGGACGTTCGATAAACTGCACCAACCAACTGCACAGTCACATTGCTACGATAAATCTTTGTCATGTATACCGAGCATTAAGGACCTGTTTTGTAAATTACCATTAATAAGAATTCAGCAAAATATCCAATTCGAACTAATTTTCAATAAGTAGAAATTAATTAATTGATGGATTCGACCGTTACTTGATGGAAGTTCATTTTATCTCACAATAAAACACTGAAAACTTTTGTTTTCTACACTTCCACAAAATTTATTATTTACAACTATGTGACTACAGCTGTTTCGGCAGAGTGCCTTTCTCAAGTGATATAATTTACAATGTGTTTGCCTTTTCAAGTCTCTAACTGAAGAGGTTGAGGAGTGGGGAGCTGTTTGTCTCGAGTTGGTCATTCAGAATTATATCTGTATTTTTCAGTTTATTAATTTCCATAGATTCTAAAAAAGATAGCTTAAGGCCTTTATTTTGGATATGCAGAATTTGAAACTCTTCATTGAAAGAATGATTATGATCTAGAAGGTGAAGTGCGTATGTAGAAGTGTCTGTTTTTCTATTGTTGAAAGCCCTTTTGTGTTCTGCTATCCGTTTGTCAAAAGTTCTGCCAGTTTGACCGATGTACGTTTTCGGACAGTCACCACAAGTTAGTTTGTACCCACTACTCTGTAGTTGCTTTCTCTTTCGGCTTTTATTGTTCTTAATATATTTGCTTAAGTTGTTGTTAGTTCTGAAAGCTAATATTATTCCTTTCTTTTTTATGTATCTGGCTATTTTTGTTGTTATCTTGCCAGTATATGTGAGAGAGCAGGTACTGGGTTCTTTCTGTGGTGGTGGATACACTAATTTCAGGGCTTTCTTATGGAGTTTTTGATTTAAAATTTTGTTAACTGTTTGTTCGTTATAGCCGTTGCTGTTTACTGCTATTTGTTTAATGATGTTTAGTTTTATCTCGAAGTTATTTTTTGTCATGGGAATTTCTGTCAGTCTATGTATCATGCTGATGAATTGTGTAAAGTTGTGTCAGTATGGGTAGGTTTATGATATACGGAGAACTCATTTTTGTTGTGTAGTCTGGTAATCGTTACATCTAGAAAGTTTATGGAATTATTCTGTTCTGTTTCTATTGTAAACTCAATATTACTATGAAGTGAATTAATGTATGATAGAAATTGGTCAAGTTGTCTGTTAGTTCCTGTAAAGCATACTAGTATATCATCCACGTATCTCCACCAATATAAGAACTGTTTAAATACGGGATGTTTAGAAATTGTTGTTTCAAGTTGGTTCATAAATATATCTGATAGTAATGTGCTTAGAGGATTACCCATAATAGTACTGCACTGTTGTTTGTGTATATTTGATTATTGAATTCAAAATAGTCTTGATTTATGCAAATTTCAAGGAGGTGTAAAATTTCAGATGCAATGATCGGATTTGTACTATTATGGTCTAAAAGATTTTTAACTAAAACAAAAGTTTCTGTAGGAGGAACACTAGGAAAAAACATTTGACGTAAAAAATCTTTTTCCTAGTGTTCCTCCTACAGAAACTTTTGTTTTAGTTAAAAATCTTTTAAACCGTAATAGTACAAATCCGATCATTGCATCTGAAATTTTACACCTCCTTGAAATTTGCATAAATCAAGACTATTTTGAATTAAATAATCAAATATACACAAACAACAGTGCAGTACTATTATGGGTAATGCTCTAAGCACATTACTATCAGATATATTTATGAACCAACTTGAAACAACAATTTCTAAACATCCCGTATTTAAACAGTTCTTATATTGGTGGAGATACGTGGATGATATACTAGTATGCTTTACAGGAACTAACAGACAACTTGACCAATTTCTATCATACATTAATTCACTTCATAGTAATATTGAGTTTACAATAGAAACAGAACAGAATAATTCCATAAACTTTCTAGATGTAACGATTACCAGACTACACAACAAACATGAGTTCTCCGTATATCATAAACCTACCCATACTGACACAACTATACACAATTCATCAGCATGATACATAGACTGACAGAAATTCCCATGACAAAAAATAACTTCGAGATAGAACTAAACATCATTAAACAAATAGCAGTAAACAACGGCTATAACGAACAAACAGTTAACAAAATGTTAAATCAAAAACTCCATAAGAAAGCCCTGAAATTAGTGTATCCACCACCACAGAAAGAACCCAGTACCTTCTGCTCTCTCACATATACTGGCAAGATAACAACAAAAATAGCCAGATACATAAAAAAGAAAGGAATAATACCAGCTTTTAGAACTAATCAACTTAAGCAAATATATTAAGAACAATAAAAGCCGAAAGAGAAAGCAACTACAGAGTGGTGTGTACAAACTAACTTGTGGTGACTGTCCGAAAACGTACATCGGTCAAACTGGCAGAACTTTTGACAAACGGATAGCAGAACACAAAAGGGCTTTCAACAATAGAAAAACAGACACTTCTACATACGCACTTCACCTTCTAGATCATAATCATTCTTTCAATGAAGAGTTTCAAATTCTGCATATCCAAAATAAAGGCCTTAAGCTATCTTTTTTAGAATCTATGGAAATTAATAAACTGAAAAATACAGATATAATTCTGAATGACCAACTCGAGAAAAACAGCTTCCCACTCCTCAACCTCTTCAGTTAGAGACTTAAAAAGGCAAACACATTGTAAATTATATCACTTGAGAAAGGCACTCTGCCGAAACAGCTGTAGTCACATAGTTGTAAATAATAAATTTTGTGGAAGTATAGAAAACAAAAGTTTCCAGTGTTTTATTGTGAGATAGAAATTAATTTTTTATACAAATCTAATACTCCTTTAGTTCTAATAAAATTCACGAATAAAAATGTATAAAAAATTAATACGTGCGCATAGGGAGGCGGATAACATTTTGTGATAGAGTGGGTAGTTGAGCACGTTTATTCATGATTTATTCTCAATTTTGCGCCAAAATAAGTTTCTGTGTTCACATTTTACTAAGGTTAAACAGGACGAACAGGATTCTAGTTATAAAATCGGTTGTTTGATGGAGCAGTTGTAAAGTTTAAGGTAGTAAAAAGATGAAACCAGATGAACATAAACACATTTCCGCTTTGCATGTAGATTACATTATTATTGCTTTGGTAGTAATATTTTTGCAAAAACAGTAGACGGTAGTAAACAGGAAAATTTAATATTAGCAATAAACTTTAAATAAGTATCAAATATATTTAGCTGTAAAAGTTAATAACATATTATTCAGTCGTAGTGCTTAAGTCAGGCCCTAATAAGTTCTTTATTATAATCTAGAAACTAAAACAAAGGAAGATTTTAAAGATTAGTATATGAACACTCGACAAATGGAATGGCGGTATTTCTATCGCAGGAAAGAAGATCTCAAATCTCAGATATGCAGATGCAGATGATACAACATTAATAACTGCATCCGAAGAAGACATGTCCAGCCTGCTGCAGCTAGTGGAAGCCGAAAGCAATAGATGTGGTTTCAAGATCAATAAACAAAAAACAAAAATTATGATAGTAGATTATTCAAATTCACTTCAGACAACAGGAGCCTTAGACCAGTTTGAAGTGGTTAACGAGTTCAATTATCTAGGATCCTACATCAGTAATACAGGATCTTGTGAAACAGAAATACGTAGCAGAATAGGCATGCCCAAAAACGCTATGAGTCGATTATCGAAAATCTGGAAAGATCGCTCCTTGTCGAAGAATACCAAAATAAGATTAGTACGTGCCTTAATTTTTCCCATATTTAATTACGGATCCGAAACATGAACAATGAAATCGGATGACAGAAAAAGGATTGACGCCTTTGAAATGTGGTGCTGGAGAAGAATCCTTCGAATCTCATAGACGAAATACAGAACAAATCACTCAATCCTCCAAGAGCTTAATATTCAGACTCGACTTTCCTCTATTTGCCTCTCCACCGTCTTAAAATTTTTCGGCCATATTGCAAGAAGAAGTGATGATAATCTTGAGAGACTTATAATTTCGGGAAATGTTAAAGGGCGCAGAAGTAGAGGTTGCTCACCTACTCGATGGACACGGATCAAGTACAGAAAGCCAGTGGAAAAACATTCTCTGAATCCATGAGAGAAGCTCAGGACAGAAGCCGATGGAAAGAGATAGTTGCTCGTATTATAGGGAATCACGATATTCAGCAATGAGGAAACGACTGAGGAGGAGGAGGATAAGAACACTTTCTTACCACTTTCACAACACTGTCGAGTTTACTACATTTTCTTGAAAAAAGCTATCAAAAAGAAAAATTTGTGTTGTATGACATCACGTTAATTACCCATTTAAGGAAAAAAAGCTGAGAACATCTTATAAATGTATTTAAAAGTTTTAAAAGGTATATGATGACTGAGAAACAATTTATCGAGATAATTGCAAAAACCCTAATAATTTTTGCAGTAATAATTTTTAAATTTTAATAACTTTGTTTTTTGCACAATGACATCTAAAACTACAGTTTGTCAAACCTAGGAACAAGTTGGACAAACTTTACTCAAAATTATTATGACAGGGTGGCTCTCTCTTACCAACACTATTTAACCTGATATTGGAAGTAATGATAATAAGGAAGACAAACTTTGCAAACAAAAACATTCTTACAGATCAACTTCAACTATAAATATATGCATATGCAGATTATAGTAGCATATGCATAGCCAACACGAAGACGATACTTATAAAAGCAGTTGAAAAATTAGATAAGGAAGCGAAGAGAACGGGGCTAAAGATAAACCAGGACAAAACAAAATACATGACGATAGGGAAGGACGACAAAACCACTCAGAAATATCTGATAACACAGAACCATAAATTTGAAACTGTATCCCCTTTAGTTACGTGTGAGTATCAATAGGGAAAACCGGAAAAGAGGGAACAGAGGAAATAATTCTGAAAGGCAAAAATAAAACATATGGAATGAATAGTGAATAAAGTGGAAAAGTTCAAAATGCTTATTAAAAAAAAATGGTTTTAAAGTCCCAAAATATTTCCTTTTATTTTGAAAAAGTTGCCTTTTTTTCAAAATAACTTAAAAATTATTAGTGATACCAAAAATACCAAGGTGTAAGAAAATGTAGGTTTTATGAATATTTTAGATTTTTTGTTTTCATGTAAGACAAAAATTGGTTAAGATGTGGCTTTTTAAAATTTGCATACACTCGTGATTAGTGACTCGTTCAAGACCTTTCAAAAACTACTCTCAAAAATAAGCACTTTGAACCGATGAAACTGACAGATCATATAAACAATACATAAGTAAGGTAAATTGTAAAGCGGTAACGACTAATTTCTTTTGAGATACTAATTAGTGGGTGATTTGCACGGTTTTTGTACAAAAAAAGAGACCAACTTTATTTTGAGCGTAAATTGTTTAATTTTGATGATAAAACTTTTTTAAAAAACAAAAATTAAGCTTTTTTGAGACACTTTACTTTACAGACTTCATACACACATCATTTTTTCACTTTTCTATAAGCTATATTGTTGCTAAGGATATTTTTTCGATAAAATATTTACTCTTTGAGTTATTTTCAAAAAACCGTCTAAAAACGTGTTTTTTTGTTGAAAAATGAAAATAATTCACTCGCAAATAACTTGAAAAGCATTGACTTAGTGGAAAGATTCTATAGAATAAAATTTTTTAGAATTATTCAATTTATCGATTTCCGGACTTATTTTGAACGTATATTTTTTCACCCTCAAGAGGAAGTAAAACTCACCCTCTGGGCAAAAGCACACATCGGCACAATATCACTTTTTTTCTTTGACTTGTTAGCTATGTGTATGCCAAATTTCATGTCAATCCAAGCGGTTCTTTAAAATTTGGAGGTTTTGCAATATTTTACCGTGAGTGAATGCACTATTAAAACTGATAACTTCAATTCCAGTGTGATATTCATCTTTCGTACTTTGCATATTTAAATTTAAATTGTTGTACTTTGTACTCCTTATAGCTTGGAAGCTACTTTCTATATACAGGGTGATTGATTAGTGGGGTAAAGCTCCGTATATCCGTTATGGTAATAGATAGCGATCAAAGTTAATAATAAAAATTGTAGCCAACTTTGAACTTCACATTACATAATTGGTTAGAATATTACAGGGTGTGCGATAACATAACGGCAGACCAAACTTAAGTTTTTTTTAAGTGGAACAGCCTCTATTTTATTTTATATTCGAGATCCTGTTGAACTTCATCACAAAAATATAAAGGATTGGTATGTTACACAGGGTACTTACAAAGTTATAACCAATTTTATATGAAAATCCTAACAAGTTCAACTCCCTGTATAAATAAAAATAAGCAAAACGGCAATGGTTTATTGATGCCGTATTTTTTTATTTATTATTAAAACTTTTAAAAATAATTGATATTGCTAATTTCTTTATTATATCTAATACAAGGTGAATTAAAACGCAAATACATTTTTTCTCAATAATTTTAAATGGAACACCCTGTATTTTATATCACTATTGAAAAGTACCATCACCGTACTTTAATTTGTATATAACATTCTTTGTCTGATAAATTTATTAGTTTTCGAGATATTTTCATTTTTCAATGGACCAGTAGCGTGGCCACAAAGATTACCCGAATTTAATAAACTGGACTGATTTTGTTTTGGTTGCTGAAAGATTAAGGTTATAAAATGCCTCCAACAAGAGGTAAGATGAAAAATAGAATACGAAGTGTATTTCGAAGTGTTAATTTACAAATGCTTCGTAGTGTAAGTAACTGATTCAATGACCGTTTTTAGGCATGCATAAATGTGTTAGGATGTCATTTTAAACAATTTATGTAATTAAATATTTAAACATTTAAATATTTATTTTATTAAAAGTAGCTTTTATTTTTTCAAAAATGTTGTAGGTATTTTGTGTTCTTGTTTTTTGTTGTAAATTTTTTTACTGATAAATTATTTGTAGTTCTTTATTTGTTACATTGTTACATTTACATACAAAAGTAGTTTTGAATTGTTTTCACAAAATCTTGTATTTTGTGTTCGTGTGTTTTTTTTGTAAAATTTATAACTAATAAATTATTTTTCTTTCTTTATTTGTTACACTTCCCTACAAAAGTGGTTTTTAATTGTTTCAAAAATGTTGTATGTTGTGGTTGTTTTTTGTTAAATTTATTACTAATAAATTATTTTTCCTTCTTTATTTGCTACATTGTTACATTTATTACCAGATTGATAATAATCAGTAATCGTCAATTGTCAGTTTTAGACAATTTAGTCATGGCTGACTTAAAATTTGAAAAGATTTAGACCCGTACTAAATAATAATTTGCTCTGAAAAATGAAAATATCTAGAAAACTAATAAATTCAGACATAGGAAATGTTATATAAAAATTAAAGTACCTACGGTAATAGTGATATACAATACAGGGTGTTCCATTTAAAATTACTGAGAAAATAATGTACTTGCGTTTTGACTCACCTTGTATTCAATATAAAGAAAATTAGAAATATGTATCAGCAATGATGACAATAAATAAAAAATACGGCATCAATAATCTATTGCTTTTGTGCTTGTTGAAGATATTCTTCTTTAGCGGCGAATCGATTGAGGGTAAAATTTGATTGATCCGCGCGCATGCGCACACCGACAGTATGGTATTAGTTGTTATACGGGCTCTGATTGGGTGTTGAAATTTTGAAATGATCTGTCAATAATTGTTCAATATGGAGGTTATCGGTAAAAAAAAATATTGTATAATATTAGTTTTTATTGATGTGTGGACAGAAATAAAATCAAATTTATAATTATAGTGACTTTTTAAATAGTTTTGAAAAGCCGCAGGTACGTAATTCTAAATGTTTCAGTTGGAAATACCTAATAGTTTCAATACCTATCTATTTGGAAAATGTAAACAAAATAATGTAGTTACCTATTAGTAGGCAATGCTTTAATTTACATAATCTGATTACGAACAAACTTTCTACAAATCTTCATCTCATATATCGTTTTCTTACTCTATATTTTGTTGTATTTTATTTCGACAAAAATCAAACTAATAATTTTATTAAATTCATATAAATTTATGGTGTAAACGTTTAGTTTGTGTATATTCCCACATGACGTATACGAGAGTTTGGTGCAGTTTGAAATGGCGTCAACTTTCGTACGGCGCGGTAGACGTGAAGTGGGTTCAAGCCCCAAGCAAGTTATTATTTTTTTATTTTTTTTATAGATTTTATGATTGTAAGTATATTATTATATAATTTTTGAAGATATTCTTCTTTTTTGAAAGTGGTAGATAAGAAAGTTAGTTTGATTTTTAAATAAAATAAGTACAAATAACCTTTTAAGTATATTTACTTCGTTTAAATTACCTATTATATAATAGAAGAATATCTTGTTACGTGCGTACAAAGTACAGACACATTCTTTTTTTTTTTTATTTATACAGTGAGATGAACTTGTTACGAGTTTCATATACAATTGGTTATAACTTTGTAAATACCATGTATAACATAACCATGTTTATATTTTTGTAATGGAGAAGTTAAGAAGATTTCGAATATAAAATAAGATACATGGTTTTCCATTTAAAAAAACCTAAGTTTGGTCGGCGACTATGTTATCGAACACCCTGTAACATTCTAATTAATTTTGAAATGTAAAGCTGATAGTTGGCTACAATTCTTGTTATTAAGTTGTATTGCTATCTATTACTATAACGGAACTACGGAGCTTTACCCCACTAATCAATCACCCTGTATATTTAAAATATATTAGATTTCAAACTCGGAAATCGATTTATTTAATTTAATGCCGCATTTGGTCATAGCTTTACCGGAAACATTGATATCACAATATCTCAAATTCTATAATATTCACTGATAGACTTCACGTTGGGTTTGAGGTGAACAGGACATCGCTCACCGAGAAAACAGACGGATATATCGTATAATAGAATGGGGACCCGAACGAGATAAACTGATGACATAAAGAGATTGGCTGGAGATAACTGGATGAGATCCGTGTTCCAAATAGAATAGAGTGAGAATTGTTGAGCGAGGTAGATACATCCGGCGGGGGATGTTTTAGTTCCGAATTTACGGTGGAAATACATTAATAATAGACAAAGGGTTTTGGTTTCTTAATATCACAGTAAAAGATAACCTAATAAAACGACCATTTTGTTAAGTAATATCACTGTGTAATACAACATAATCTTATTCTGTTTTAGATTATTATATTGATTGATTGATTATTATATGAATACAATGTGTACAAACAAATAATAATACATATAGATTTGAGAAACTCGAGAAGTTCGAGTATCTAGGAACAATTATACAAGACCAGTAAGGATCTGTGAAAAACGTCTATTTTTGGATGTGAAAGGTGGCATTCGGGTTTTTGCAGATAAAGTTAGGTGACACCTTCAGTAATAATAATTGACTTAAGCTCTTTCTCAAATATGCCCGGAACATTAATAAAAAAATTAAAATATTTTAAAAAATTTCGAAAAACGTCGATTTTTTTCTGCTTTCTTTGCTTATAACTTTAAAACGATTCGTTTTGGAACAAAGTCGTAGAGAAATAAAATAAAGATAATTGAATTTTGTATGATATACGACTGGTCAAAAATGTCTTAACTTATTACCTTGTCTGCAATATAGCAATAAATACAAAATAAGGGGGCAAAATACGCCTGTTGTTATTCAATCTTTTTAACCACTTTGGTGGCATTTACTTGGTAATTCACTTAGGAAATTCTTTGTAACATACTTAAACCGTGTACCAAATTTCATTAAAATTGACCTAATAGATTTTGCATAATAAATTTGCAATCTAAATGTTTTTAAAAAAGTTCAAATTTTTTAAAATCTTTCTGAACAAAAAGTAGAGCATTTAGAAGTTATCTAATTTTTTTACATATAAAGAGGTGCTCTACCTATCTGATACACTTTACAGAATTAAAATCGGATTATTTAAGGGGCCTCAGTAATGTTTTAAACTTATAAACAATTTTTTGGCTTATAAACAAATAGCTTTGTTTAATAATAAAAAAATTAATTTTTAGCAATGCAAATAATTAAAACCGGTATAATTTGACTTAAACTTTCAAATGCTGTCAGCAGAATTGCTATTTTATTTTTTAATCAAAATTTATTTCGTGTTCAAAAATTGCAATTTTTCGAATTTTTGAAAGTTCCACTGCGTTTATCTCGAAAACTATGCATCCTACGAAAAAACTTGTAGGAATATTTTTTGCTTAGAATTACCCAAGAAATACAAAAAAAAATTTTTGTTTTGCGAAAAATCGCTATGTGATTCCTCAAGTTCTTTGTTTTTAACAATCTTATCGACATCCGGATCAACTGTTACCCAAAAAAAGCGTGTTCTACGGGTCAAAAAATACATAAAAATCTTGGGTAAGTCCATCTAAATAAAGGAGCCCGTAGTACCCCCTCCTGGCCACAGGACTGATTTGTTTATAAGCCAAAAAATTGTTTATAAATTTAAAACATTGCTGAGGCTGCTTAAACAATCCGATTTCAATTCTGTAAAGTGCATTAAATAGGTGGAGTGCTTCTTTATATGTAAAAAAATTGACAAATCTTTGTATGTTCTAGTTTTTGTTGTGCAAGATTTTAAAAAATTTTAATTTTTTAAAAAAGGTTTAGTATGCATAATTATTATTCAAAATCTAGTAAGTCAATTTTAATGAAATTTGGTCTACGGTTTTACCACATTACAAAAATTTTCTAAGCGAATTACGAAGGTTCCAAGTGTAACCTAAGTGATGGAAAATCATTGAATAAGGACAGGCTTTGTTTTGCCCCCTTATTTTATATTTATTGCTATTTTGCAGCAAGGGTGATAAATTAAGACATTTTTAACCAATCGCAACTGATATAAAATTTAATTATCTTTGTTTTGTTCCTATACGACTTTGTTCCAAAATAAATCGTTTTAAAATTATAAGCAAAAAAAGTAGACAAAAAACGGAATTTTTTGAAATTTTTAAATATTTTATTTTTTTTATTAATGTTTCGGGCATATTTGAGAAGGAGCATAAATCAATTATTATTAACGAAGTTATCACCTAACTTTATCCGCAAAAATCTGAATGCCACCTCTCACATCCACCTAAAAACAGATCCTTACTGGTCTATAACACGAAAACCAAAAATGGAAAAAGAAATCCATAATACACAAATAATGGAAGCGAATACTATTAAGATAGGTGTGTTTATGCATTAAATAGCTTACTAAGACATAAATGCATATCAAGAGGTGCAAAACTGCGAATATACAGAACGGATATTAGGCCTATAGTAACTTATGCAAAAGGGACACGGACAGGGACATGGACATACATCCTCTCTAATTTTAAAAAGCAAGAAGAAATGGTGCTGATATGGGAACAAAAAATACTAACGAAAATATTTTAAGAAAAAGTGGACAACGGCGTTTGGACCAGAAGAACAAATCAAATGAAGATCTGTGATAGTCATATGGGGAGCCCTTCATACTAAGAGTTATTAGAACCCAACGACTAAGATGACTAGGACACGTACAGACAGCGCCAGATTAACCATTAGGCGGACTAGGCGGCCGCCTAGGGCCCAGTCATTTGATGGGGCTCGCGTCCCGCTCAAATGCATTGACATTAAATTATTTAAGTAGTTATATAAGAAAAAATATAAAATGTTAAATAAATCAAATAGGGATAACGGAGACAAAGGAAAAAGAGAATAGTTAATTTATGATTCCCAATCAAACTCAGTTTTTTATTTGTCTTCTGTCAAATAATCCAGGAAAATACAACCGACTTCAAGCCAACATTAAGCAGTTATCTCCAACGGCATTTTATACTCCATGTTCTAATCATTCCCTCAATTTGGTAATCAATTTTGCAAGCAAATTTTATTTAGGAGCTGTTAATTATTTTGAAATGGTTCAAGAACTATTTGTTCTTAATCGTAAAATATTGCAAAACCTCCGGATTTTAAAGAAGCTTTGGATTTTAAAGAAGAGCTTGGATTGACGTGTAATTAGGCATACACATAGCTAACACGTCAAAGAAAAAAAAAGTGATATTGTGCCGATGTGTGCTTTTGCTCTTAGGTTGAGTCCACCCCTTCTCGGGCTTGAAAAAATATACGGTCAAAATACCTACGGAAGTGGATAAACTGATTAATTCTAAGCAACTTTTGTTCTATGGAGAGTTTTTTCACCAAGTCAATACCTACTTTTCGAGATACTTTCGAGTGAATATGTTCATTTTTCAAAAAAAATACGCTTTTAGAAAATAATATTCTTAGCAAAAATATAGTTTATAAAAGGTGAGAAAATGGTGTATGTGTGAAGTTTGTAGACCCAGTAGAAGCAGAGGTGTAGCTAAAGAAAAGTAGGTTCTAAGTCATCAAATCCCAAATCGAATATTTCAACTTGAAATAATAAAAAAATTAAGCACTTTTCAGAAAAAACATCATAACTTTTTTAAAGTGTTTAAGAAAAGTTTTATTTTTGTTTTTAAAAAAGTTTCTAGCATCAAAAGTAAGCAATATACGCTCAAAATAAAGTTGATCCCTTCTTTTGGTAAAAAAACTGGTGAAAATCACCCTCTAATTAGCATCTCAAATGAAATTAATCGTTACCGCTTCACAAGTTACTTTAATTTTGTATTTTTTATATGCTCTGTAAGTTTTATCGTGCTTATTTATGAAAGGGCTGCAGTAGAAAAGACTTGAACAAGTCACTAATCATAAGTGTATGCAAATTTTAACAGCCATATTTTAACCAATTTTTATCTTACAAAAAAAAACACAAATCTAAAATATTCAAAAAAGGAAAACCTATATTTTTTTGCTCTAAGATTTTTGGCACCACTAATAATTTTTAAGTTATTGAAAAAAAAGACCTTTTTTTTTTCAAAATTTCAAAAAAATTGTTTTACTTTAAATCCCAATCTTTTGGTAAATAAGTAAGTAAATAATAAAGCGGTAATAATTATTTTCATGTGGGATGCACACTAGGGGGTGATTTTCAAGATTTTTTTTGGCAATAAAAGAGACCAACATTATTTGGAGCTTAACTTGCTTAATGTTGATACTAGAAAAAAAAAACAAAAATAAAGCTTTTTTAACACTTTAAAAAAGTTCTGATGATTTTTCGTCGAAAAGTGCTTCATTTTTTGGTTATTTCACGTTGAAATATTCGATTTGCAATTTGACGAATAATAATCTAATTTTCATAAGCTCAAGCACTGGTTATACTGGGTCTACATACTTCATACATGCACCTTTTTTTACTTTTGTATGTGCTATATTTTTTCTAAGAATATTTTTTCGATAAAATACGTCATTTTTGAGTTATTTGCGAAAAACCGTCTAAAAACATGTTTCTTTTTGGTTAAAAAATGAAGATATTCACTCGCAAATAACTCGAAAAGTATCAACTTAGTGAAAAAACTATACAGAACAAAATTTACTTAGAATGAATCAGTTTATCCATTTCCGGACTTATTTTGAACGTATATTTTTTCACCCCCGAGAAGGGGTGAAACTCACCCACAGGGCAAAAGCACACATCGGCACAAAATCACTTTTCTTCTTTGACATGTTACCTATGTGTATGGCAAATTTTATGTCAAACCAAGCGGTTCTTCGATTCGGAGCAAAAACCGTGGGAAAATGGAAGGACAAGTTGTTGCGAAATTTAGGTTAAAAGACTTGTATACTAGATGGTGAGCTAGATTTGATGCTGCTACAGCAGTACAAATTTTATTTAGGAAAACGAATAAGTATCAAATAGCTATTTTAACCATTATGTGGTACAGAATTTTAAAACGTTTTAGTGTTGCTAGTAAACATTCAAAGATACAACTTTTATCAGATGCAGTTATTTTACTTAAATCTTTAGCAAAAGTAATAGAAGTAAAAAATGAAAAATGATCTTCTTTTTATTGTCGTAATCTATTTTTGTAGTAACTACTTCCCAAAACAACATAAATATCTGTAAATTTGTTTTAACTATATGGTCGCTATAAAGGGGACTACTTCTTTTGGCCGTCTAGGGCCCCATGATGCCTTAAACCGTCACTGCGCACAGAAGATGCCAGAGGGTAGACTACCGAAAATGCTTCTGGCCGAAGCATCTCTACGAGACTACGAGTAAATACAAATTTAAAAAATAATGATCAAAATCCATCAACAAGTTCAAGAGATATTAATCGCAGCGTACGTTTGAAGAATCAATTTCTTTTTTGAGTTCACGGATTTTCTTATTTCCCTACACCGGCTCCGAGTCCATTTGGTTATGACTTTATTTTTAAAGCTTTACTGACCGCTCTGATGAAGGCCAAAGTTTACTCAAACGTTTACACATAAACTATAAACATTGAACTCCAAAATGGGGCTAGTCAGGTTGTTTAGTTTTATAAACAAAGTAGCTGCGAATTAAACAAAAAAAGTGGCTAACTTTGACCCTAATTGACCTAGGAAAATTTTTTTTCAGAAAATTCGTGCAAAAATACCAGTTTTCCAAATATCAAAGTAGATTTAACCTACAGTCAATATTAGCCAAGTTATTTAAATTATTTATAAACCAAAAATGACTCTACTATAGTAAAATATTTTGTCAATGGTAAAAATGAATTTTATTGACTTTTTTTTAAATATATTGAAAATATAAGTCTTCTTGTTTCATGCGGTACCAGCAGAATCGCTGTATCGTTATTATTTTCTGAGCAACATTGCAAAAACTCTGTGGGATAAACAAATTTAATAAAATTTGACTGGTTGACTCACTTATTCATGAAATATTAAAGACTTAAGTTCATTTTCGCCAAAGGTATATAGACCAGGGTAATAAGCTAGAAATAGACCATGTTCGGGACACTCAAAGATCCAGGTAGCTGACTACTTTTTTAGTTTATTTATTTTTATTTAGCGTATGGCTTAAGTATATCACAGAATATAGTTAGATTTATGCATTATACAATGCATCACAAACAGATGTCCAATTTTTTTATATATTCGATTGACCCTTCGGTTGCCATTACAAAGTCTATAGGGTCGCCTGTGTATGCTCTGCGTGGGCAGTCCTGAACAATGTGACTGATCGATCGTCTGTCTTGCAGCGCCGCAGTCACAAGAAGGCGAGGGGAGTTTACCCCATCTGTGGAGGGAGTCGGCGCATCTTCCACAGTTTGTTCGAATTCGATTAAGGGCTGCCCAAATCTTACGGGGACGTTCAAATTCGCCAGGTTTCCCTATGATGTCCGGTAGACTATGGTAATGCGGATCTGTCCTACTTTCCCAATCTTCTCTCCATCGGGTATTTAAGTCAAAGTTGGATTGCTGCAGCGCTTGAGCAGATTGTAGAGGGGGTAACCTGGATCGGAGACGGTTTCCAAGAATATCGGGGATGTCGTTGTGGACTAGAAGCTGGCGACTGTCCATTATTTTGTTATATTCTTTAACCAATGCATGTTCGCGGCGTAGGTTGGGTGGTGCTATATTACTAAGGGTAGGTAGCCACATTGTAGGGGTGGGCTTAATTGTGCCTGTTATCATACGCATAGTACGGTTTAGTTGGGTGTCGACCAGGTGGGTATGCCTGCTATTTAGCCACACTGGAGCACAGTATTCTGCCACCGGATATATCAGGCCAAGAGCAGAGGATCTTAATGTTGATGCTGTGGACCCCCATGTAGTGCCGCAGAGTTTCTGTATTATATTGTTGCGTGTTTTCAATTTTGCTGCTGTTTTCGTCAGGTGTTCTCTGAATGTGAGCGTTCTGTCTAGAGTAACCCCAAGGTATTTCGGGTATTTATTGTGTTTTAACAGCTTGTTATTAAAATACACTCGCAATTCTCTGTTTGCCAACTTGTTGTTTAGATGAAAAGCTGATACTTCAGTTTTTGTAGTACTTGGCTGTAGTCTCCATTTCTTAAGGTATTCGCTGAGGATGGATAAGTCATTCGTGAGAGTGATTTCTGTAGTTTCTAAAGATTGGTGGCTTGTTGCAAGGGTCCAGTCGTCAGCATATCCAAACTTCCGAGATTCGGTTTCAGGCATGTCAGCAATATAGAGGCTGAAAAGTAAAGGGGCAAGGACAGAACCCTGTGGAAGACCATTGTTAAGTTTCATCTGTCTACTCGTCTCCTTTCCCATTATAACCTGGAAGGCTCTGTTGGTCAGCATGTTGTCAATGAGGTTAATTATCTTTCTGCAGGGGATAATGCGGGCCAGTTTATATATTAATCCCTGTCTCCAAACAGTATCATATGCTGCTGTTAGATCTATAAATACTGTTGCTGTCTTTTGTTTCTTTTGAAAACTTTTTTAGTTATTATATACCTATAGGATGAAAACCTACCTGTTTCCTGCCTAGAGTTCGCGTCCGTTTTTTAATTATTAACAATTTAGTGCAAAAATCGCGATTTTTTCGATTTTTGCACCCCTTTCAAAAGCTAAATAGTTGACATAAAATTACAAAATTTAATTTTTTAGAACATTAAAAAAGCTTCAAAATGCCGATTTTTGAAAGTTAAAAAGTTAATTTGTTGCTACGCAAACTGCAAAATAAGTGGAAATCGTTATTTGTTAACAACTTTTACTAAAACTACCTTAGAACTTTAGTGTTTCACCCAAAGTTCGGTATTGGGGTACTTAACAAACCCTCAAAATTTGAGACTGATCCATTAATTAGTTTAAGAGTTATTCTAATTGTTTATTCCAGAGACCTTTATTTTGCAATAACACAAGACAGAAAATGATGAAGATAGGGCAATTCTGAGTATGCCAAATGAAAGTAGAAAACTGATACTATCAAATTGTACTAAAAAACGATAAAAAGATTATCTAATATAGTCAAAAATCCTAATGCCAAATTTGTGAAATTTTGTAGTTTAAAAACATTTATCGACGACTGATACATAATATATGTATTATACTTGTGGTGTTTGCAATATAATGCCATATAATAATCCCTTAGGGATTAATAATGCGGGATTAATAGTAGTCCTGTCGCCAGGGGGGGTACAACGGCCTTCTTAATTCAGATGGACTTACCCAAGTTATTTTTATGTATTTTGGCCCGTAGAACACGAATTTTTTGGGTAACAGTTGATCCGGATGTCGATAAGATTGTTATCAACAAAGAAGTTGAGGAATTACATAACAGCAATTTCTCGCAAAAAAAAAATTTTTTTGTATTTTTTGGGTCATTCTAACCAAAAAATGTTTCTACAAGTTTTTTCGTAGGATGCATAGTTTTAGAGATAAACGCGGTTGAACTTTAAAAAAATCGAAAAATTGCAATTTTTGAACCCGAATAACCTTTGAATAAAAAATAAAATAGCAATTCTGCTTACCGCCATTAAAAGTTTGAGTCAAATTATATCTGTTTTGAATATTTACATTGCTAAAAATTTATTTTTTGATTGTTAAAAAAAGCTATAAACACATAGTGTTTCCCGTGCCTAATATATGCGTTTTAATGCATGCTACGTAGAAATAGCCCCGCTTGCACTTTTACCTATTCTACCTACTCGTTCGATTTTAAATGAGAAATCATTGAAAACATCACTCAAGTACTAGGTGTTTATAGCTTTTTTTACCAATAAAATAAAAAATTTTTAGCAATACAAATAATTAAATCCGATATAATTTGACTTGAACTTTCAAATGCGGTAGGCAGAATTGCTATTTTATTTTTTAATCAAAAGTTATTCGGGTTCAAAAATTGCAATTTTTCGATTTTTTGAAAGTTCAACCGCGTTTATCTCGAAAACTATGCATCCTACGAAAAAAATTGTAGGAACATTTTTTGGTTAGAATGGCCCAAAAAATACAAAAAAATGTTTTGTTTTGCGAGAAATCGCTGTTATGTGATTCCTCAACTTCTTGGTTTATAACAATCTTATCGACATCCGGATCAACTGTTACCCAAAAAATTCGTGTTCTACAGGTCAAAATACATAAAAAAAACTTGGGTAAGTCCATCTGAATTAACGAGGCCGTTGTACCCCCCCTGGCGACAGGACTATAGCTATTAATCCCTCTGGCACAATAATCACAAAATTCACCACGGAAACAAAATAATCAACCTCAAAAAGTGTCACTGTCAAACGAATAGTATATTTGACAGTTTGTGTTGAGATGGACGAAAATGAAGAATCTTTTAATTGTACACCACCAGAAATTGTAGAAGTAGCTACAGCAACAGCATCTACCTTAATACCTGAAACATCGAAATCCATTTATAATAAAACGTACGCAACCTTCAACGAATGGCGTGTTCGAAACAACGCGAAATCATTTTCCGAAAATGTTCTGCTGGCCTATTTCGCTGAATTAAGTGCAAAATATAAACCGTCTTCATTATGGTCATTCTATTCAATGATTAAATCTATGTTGAGAATAAACCATGACGTTGATCTGGAAAAATACGGCAAACTAAGAGCGTTTCTAAAGAGAAAATCGGAAGGATTTCAAGCAAAAAAGTCTTCCACTCTAACCCCAGAGCAAATTAGGAAATTTATTGACAAAGCTCCTGATGAAATTTATCTTTTACATAAGGTAAATATACATATTTAATTTGATTTATTCAAAAACTCATATGCTTATTTGCTTCAGGTAATATTGATCATTGGAATTATGGGTGCATGCCGCTCAAACGAACTTTATCAAATGAATATACAAGACGTGAAGGATCTCCAAACAGATTTATTAATAACAATCTCCAAGTCTAAAACCAAAATTGTACGAAAATTTACCATAAGCAGTACGTTTTACAATATTGTGAAGAAATACATCGATCTCCGTCCGTCACATGTGAAAATAAATTATCAAAAATCTAAATGTACAATACAACGTATAGGAAAGAACAAATTTGCAGATATTGGTAGGCCGATTGCCAAATATTTAAACTTGCCAAATCCTCAAAGTTATACCGGCCATTGTTATCGCAGATCATCTGCCACTCTGTATATTGATGGAGGAGGCGATTTAACTGGATTAAAGCGTCATGGGGGCTGGAAGTCAACACAGGTAGCTGAAGGATACATTGATCAGTCTATGAGAAACAAGGCAACTACAGCAGATACTATCGCTAAAGAGATAAACAGTAATGTACCATCTTCTTGTTCTACAGCAATCGAGATCCCAAATATTTGTATTAAAAACTCTACTAAAGTTAATGCTGATTCTCAACCAATTCAGTTTATTAATTGTACTATTACTAATTTTAATGTTTTTAACAAATAAAGTTGTTCATTAAAAATCTTAAATTAATTAATTTGTCGTAGATAAAGTAGAGTATACTACTCGCAATAATGGCTCTCATTCCCTCGGAATGTTACTCCCTCGGAAGAATATTCCTCGGGAATAATAGCCATCATTATTGACTCGTGGTATAACCTACTATTAAAATAACTTTAAAAATATTGTCTGTAGAAAAAGTCATTTTACATACTAGAAAAGCTGGTATTTTACACGAATTTTTAAAAATGTAGTTTAAATGGTGACTAGTCGTGGTAAGTGAAGGGGGAGCTGGGAGCCGACAAATGCACGAGTTCAAAAACTAAAAAAAGCAACTTAAAACTACTATCATTTTCTATATCTCGGGATCTACTTAATACATTTTGATCGTTCTTTTTTAATTTGTATGTAATTTTTCTGTACATTACAAATATGTAATTTGTCTAGACATTTATTAATTAAAAACAGTCTAATTTGTTTAGACAATTTTTGAAAAAATAATTTTTCTCAAAAATCCATGATGTTAATAATACTATCCCTATTAATCATACAAAAAATTAAGGTATACTTTAATAAATAAATTATCTTCAATAAATAATTATCTAATAAAAATCATTTATTTATTAAAGTGTACTTTAACTTTTTCTGTGATCATTAATGATACTATGATTAGAAAAATATATTTTTGTAAAAAAAATATTTTTTCAAGAATTGTTTAAACAAATTAGACTGTTTATTAATTAATAAATTTATAAACAAATTGCATATTTATAATGTAAGTAAAAATTACATACCAATTAAAAAAAGAAAGATCAAAATCCATTGAGTTGATCCGGAGATACAGCAAATTATATTCGTTTGAAATTGCTTTTTCGGTATTTTAACTCGCTGGATTTGTAGGTTCCCTCTAGTAATCGTTTGCACTACATTTTTGAAAAATTGTAGAGGGTGCTGTGAAGGTATAATATTTGTGCAAATTTTTTAAGAAAAAATACAAATCCCCTTCTTTAAAATGGCATTAATGAGATTCCTTAATTATTATAAACAAATTAGCTGTAAATTAAAAAAAACATATGGCTAACTTTGTCATAAATGAGCCCAAACTAAATTTTTTTATTTGAAAATTCGTGTTAGAATACTATCTTTTCGACTATATAAAAATATTGTTTCTACGAACAACATTTTTAAAGTTATTCTAAATGTTTATAAACTACAAAATTTTAAAAATGTGGCATTAGGATTTTTGACTACGTTAATCATTTTTTTATCTTTTTTTAATACATTTTGATACTATCACTCTTCTACTTTCAGTTGGCATACTCAGAATTGCTCTATCTTCATTATTTTCTGTCTTATCTTATTGCAAAATAAAGGTCTCTGGGATAAACAAATAGAATAAAGGCGGGTTGACATTACTAGTGAATAACGAACGTGGCTAACGGTTACGTATTTTGCCCGTGCTATTGTTAGATATTTTATTATCCATTTTTAAACTTGAGCAGTACATTTGCATCTACCCAATGCATAAATGCAAATATACTGCTCGAGTTTGAAAATAGATAATAAAATATCTAAAAATCGCACGGGCAAAATACGTAAGCGTGAGCCACGTTCGTTATTCACTAGTAATGTCAACCCGCCTTAACTCTTAAACTAATTAATGGATCAGTTTCAAATTTCAAGGGTTTGTTAAGTACCCCAATATCCAACTTTGGGTGAAACACTAAGGTTTTAAGGTAGTTTTAGTAAAAGTTACTAACAAATAACGATTTTCGCTTATTTTGCAGTTTGCGTAGCACCAAATCAACTTTTTAACTTTCAAAAATAGGCATTTTGAAGGTTTTTAAATGTTCTAAAAAACTAAATTTTGTAATTTTATGTCAACTATTTAGTTTTTGAATGGAGTGCAAAAAATCGAAAAAATCGCGATTTTTGCACTAAATTGTTAATAATTAAAAAACGGACGCGAACTCTAAGCAGGAAACAGGTAGGTTTTCTTCCTATAGGTCTACAATAACTAAAAAAGTAGTCAGCTACCTGGATCTTTGAGTGTCCCGAGAAAATCCTTATTACCCTGGACTAATAGCAAATTTTTGATTTTCAAAATGTTAGTCTTATTTTTTAATTTCCGAAGCAACAAATGATCGGACCAAAATTCAAAAACCGCCATTTTAATCCTTTGCTCATATACTAAAAGAAAAATACTCTTAGGGCCGGTTGTTCGAACGCTAATCAACAATGATCATTATTAAATATTTAATTACTGTCACCAAAACTGTCAATGTCAACTTTGTTTGGGTTGCTGAAAACATAATTAATTACAATTATGAGATTTATTATTAATTATGTTAATAATTATTGTTATATTAATTGATTATAGTCTCAGAATTGTAATTAATTATGTTTTAACAATTGACATTGACAGTAATTAATTATTTGATAATGATCATTGTTGATTAGCGTTCGAACAACCGGCCCTTAATAAGTTATATAATTACCCTATTTTTTGCAGCGATTTAAACGAAAAAACTGCCATTTTAACCCCTATTTGTTAAAATAAAATTCTCGTTCGAACTGTGACGGGCATTTTTGCATTGTATATAGTACCCAAAAAACACATTTGCAACCTAGCTGGTGAAGTGTCCCTACAAAAACCTTATTTCTCTAGACTAACTGTTGTTTGCCTGGCTGGGTCACTGTCACAAATAGGCTAACCTTGTTGCTTATTTCCCTTGACAATAATTTATAGTGGGGGTTCGTATTAGTGATTTTACCTCAGTATATTAACCTTACCTTTATAACACAAAGGTAACTAACAAATTCAAATAATCCAATTTTCTTGTAATGCATGACTAATAAAAAGTCAAACTTAAACGAATTATCGTCTTAGCATTTCCATCGTTCTACAATAAATTTCGATAATTTATTTTTCGATGTTCTCTCCACTCGGTCAGTGCGCAGTGTTCTAAAATTTCATTAACGACTTTAATTTAGAGAAGCGATAAAATTTTATTAACTACTAAATCTTAGAATTAATCCATATTACTGCTCTTTGATGAAAAACTCGAAAAGAACAAAGACGATTCGTTCTGTTGTTTATAACTAAAATCGAAAGCCAAATGATTAATGGCACAGAACAAGATTTAGTCTCGTGAAATCATAGGCGGGACATTATTTTAAAAGAGATGGGAATCGTACAGCCCTTTATTAGATGTAATATATTTAATTTACTCAAACATCAACATAAAACGTTACAACTAATTATCAATAAGGTAGAATCATGGTCTGAATCTATCATCATCATCCTTATCATCATCATCATCATCATCATCATCATCATCATCAATAGCGTTACAAATCTTTGTGAGTCTTTGCAGCGTTTACTATTGCCTTCCATGTTTGTCGGTCCTGCCACTATTTTCCATTGTCTCACTCCCATTTTCTCAGAAATTAATACCAACCTCAGTGTATACAAAAAAAGTGAGACCCTAACAGACAGTCATTCTTCAAAGAAATGGAAACTTATCAAAATCACTATAAGATATACACTGACGCATCCAAATCATCAGAAGGTGTTGGTGCAGCCATTATCTCACCAAATAATCTCACACCTTTGCTCAAGATTTTTCTCCTCCAAATCTCTTATTATTTTTCTTCTATCTGCTTCATTGTCCAAGATTTACATGCACACAACACTGTTGGTCTTATTATTGTTTCGTAAGTTCTAATCTTGGCTGCACTTTTTAAAGAATTTGAATGCAATTTTAAAGAACCACTTGAATTGACACGAAATTTGGCAAATGCATAGCTAACAAGTCAAAGAAAAAAAGTGATATTGTGCCGATGTGTGCTTTTGTCCTGGGGGTGGGTTTCACCCCTTCTCGGGGGTGAAAAAATATACTTCCAAAATAAATCCAGAAATGGATAAACTGACTAATTTTAAGCAACTTTTATTCTATAGAGTTTTTTCATTAAGTCAATACTTTTCGAGTTATTTGTAAGTGAATATGATGATCTTTTAACAAAATAACCACATTTTTAGACGGTTTTTCGCAAATAACTCAAAAAGTAAGTATTTTGTTGAAAAAAACCTTCTCAGCAAAAATATAGCGTGTATTAAAGTGAAAAAAATGGTGTATGCATGAGGTCTCTAGACCTAGTAGAAGCAGAGTTATAGCTAATGAAACATAGGTTTATATTCGCCAAATTTCAGATAGAATATTTCAACGTGAAATATCCAAAGAATAAAGCCCTTTTTGGAGAAAACTCGTTGAAGCCTTTTTAAAGTGTTTAAAAAAATCTTTATCTCTGTTTTTATAAAAAAAAGTTTCTAGCATCAAATATAAGCACATTAGGCTCAAACTAAAGTTGGTTCCTTTTGCTTTGGCAAAAAAATCGGGAAAATCATCCCCTAATTATCAACTAAAAAGAAATTAATCGTTATCGCTTCACAAGTTGCTTTAGTTATGTTGTGTTTATATGATTTGTAAGTTTCAAAGTGCTTATTTTTAAAAAAAATTTGGTTTTAAAGTAAAATTTTTAATTTTGAAAAAAATGGTTTTTTTCAAAATAACTTAAAAATTATTGAAAATACCAAGAATCTTAAAATAGAAAAAAAAAAAGTCGCAGTTTCTTTTCTAAATATGTTGTATTTTTTTGTTTTTCTGTGACAAAAATTGGTTAAGATATGGCTGTTCAAAATATTGAGTACACTCGTGTTTGTGACTCCTTCAAGCCCTTTCATCTACAGCCCTTTCAAAAATAATGACTTTAATCCGACGAAACTTACAAATCATAAAAAAAATATATACGCGAGTAAATCAACTTGTGAAGTGGTAACGATTAAGTTCATTTGAGATGATATTAGGGGGTGATTTTTCCGAATTTTTACCAAAAAAAAGGGACCAACTTTATTTTGAGCGTAATTTGTTTGTTTTTGACGCTAGAATTTTTTTTTAATAAAACAAAAATAAAGATTTTTTTAACAGTTTTAAAAATTTGCAATGAATTTTTCCCAAAAAGTGCTTCGTGTTTTGATTATTTCACGTCAATTTGAAATTTGACGAATATGAACCTATTTTTCATTAGCTATATTTCTGCTTCTACTAGGTCTAGAGACCTAATATATACATTTTAATCACTTTCTTAGAGGCTATATTTTTATTAACAATGTTTTTTCGGCAAAATACTTACTTTTTGAGTTATTTGCGAAAAACCGTCTAAAAACATGGTTATTTTGTTGAAAAATGAACATATTCACTCGCAAATAATTCGAAAAGTATTGACTTAATGAAAAAGCTCTATAGAACAAAAGTTGCTTAAAATTAGTCAGTTTATCCATTTCCAGACTTATTTTGGAAGTATATTTTTTCACCCCCGAGAAGGGGTGAAACCCACCCCAAGGGCAAAAGCACACATCGGCACAATATCACTTTTTTTCTTTGACTTGTTAGCTAAATGTATGCCAAATTTCAGGTCAATGCAAGTGGTTCTTTAAAAATTAGAGGTTTTGCAATATTTTACCGTTAAAGAACGTACTATTAATGATTCTTCTGCTTTGCTACCTTTCAACAACCGTTTATCTATGTTTCTGTCTTCACCTCCTCTATTTGTCAATGTTACTCAAAGATACTTAAATTCTATTACCTTCTCGAATTTATATTCTTTCTAATCCTTCCTTAGAGTGACCCATTTATGTTCTTCTGCATTGTCCCCTCTCATTTCCATACACTTGGTTTTTTTCTTGATTTATAGCTACGCTGTAAATCATTTCATTTTCAAATCGTCTGACATACCAATATGTCTTAACACTTTCTATGCTGGCTTATATGATACGGAGTTGACAGGTGCGGCATTTTTATTTTCTAAAAATTTTAATTTTTTGGGCATTATAATTGCTTTAGTACTAAACTGAAGTTCATATATAGGAAGATTAGTTGTTTTTTATCAATGTCACGCATGCGTGTCGGGCGCACCTAGGTATAATTTTTTTGCCCAGTGCTGACTGAGACGCAAGAGTGTCAATATATTTTTACTACTTTAAAAGTTTATTGAAGACAATTTTAATAAAACTCAGTTAAAACAATCAGAATACAAGTGTTTTAATACATTCGCACTGCTCGAATTATTTGTACGTGTGTCCGACTTGACCTCGCTTATTTGTATCCCCTACTCTAGCATGCCCGAATGCCGTCTCATTGGGAAATTCTGAAATAGTACATTGGGTGCGTTCGGACGACCATAGCGGCTGGCTGCCAGCAGAAATCGGCTGAGTGGTTGCATCCAGCCGTGTTAGGGAAAGCTTAGTAAATCTCTCAGCGGCTGACTTCCAGCGGTGACGTCTGACAGCTACTGCTGGCTCAGCTGTCCAGCCGCTGTGGTCGTCCGAACGCACCCATTCTTTCACGGTTTTTGCTGTAAATTTTAAAGTACCGTTTGGATTGACATGAAATTTGGCATACGCATACCTAACATGTCAAAGAAAAAAAATGATATGGTGCCGATGTGTGCTTTTGCCCTGGGGGGTGACTTTCACCCCATCTCGGGGGTGAAAAATATATGTCCAAGATAAGTCCCGAAATGGATAAACTGACTAATTTTAAGCAACTTTTGTTCTATAGCGTTTTTTCACCAAATCAATATTTTTCGAGTTATTTGCAAGTGAATATGTTCATTTTTTCAACAAAATAACCACGTTTTTAGACGGTTTTTCGCAAATAACTCAAAACGTAAGCAATTTGTCGAAAAAAATATTCTTATTAAAACTATAGCCTATAAAAAAAGTGAAAAAAACGGTGTATATATTAGGTCTCTATACCTAGCAAAAGCAGAGTTATAGCTAATGAAAAATAGGTTCATATTCGAAAAATTTCAAATAGAATAATTCAATGTGAAATATCCAAATAATGAAGTATTCTTGGGGAAAACACATTACAACTTTTTTTAAGTATTTAAAAAAAGATTTATTTCTGTTTTGATATTTCTAGCATCAAATGTAAGCAAGTTACGCTCAAAATAAAGTTGGTCCCTTTTGTTTTGGCAAAAAAAAATCAGGAAGAGCCCCCAATTAGCAACTTAAATGAAATTAATCGTTACCGCTTTACAAGTTACTTTACTTATGTTGTGTTTATATGATTTGTAAGTTTCATCGATTCAAAGTGCTTATTTTTGAAAAAATTTAGTTTTTGAAAAAATGCTTTTTTTCAAAAGCTTAAAAATTGTTAGAGATACCAAAAATCTTAAACATTAGAAAAAGTCGGCTTTACTTTTCTGAATATTTTGTATTTTTCTGTTTTTCTGTAAGACAAGAATTGGTAAAGATTCGGTGTTTCTAAATTTGCATACACTCGTGATAAGTGACTCAGCTCTTTCAAAAATAAGGACTTTGAACCGATGAAACTTACAGATCATATGATCAATAAATACGCGAGTAAAAAAATTGTGAAGTGGTAACAATTAAGTTCATTTGAAATGCTAATTAGGGGGGGGGGGGTTTCCCGATTTCTTACCAAAAAAAGGGACCAACTTTATTTTGAGCGTAACTTGTTTACTTTTGATGCTAAAAATTTTTTTTAAAGAACAAAATAAGCATTTTTTAAACACTTTATTAAAATGAGTTTTCCCCAAAAAAGTGTTTCGTTTTTTGGTTATGGCACGTTAAAATATTCAATTTGGAATTTCACGAATATGAACCTATTTTTCATTAGCTATAACTCTGCTTCTACTAGGTATAGTGACCTAATATATAGGATGTTTGTCACTTTTTTATGTGCTATATTTTTGATAAGAATTTTTTTTTTCGACCAAATACTTACTTTTTGAGTTATTTGCGAGAAACCGTCTGAAAACGTGTTTTTTTTTTGTAGAAAGATTAACATATTCACTCGCAAATAACTCAAAAAGTATTAACTTGGTGAAAAAATATTATAGAACAAAAGTTGCGCGAATTAGTCATTTTATCCATTTCCGGACTTATTTCGAACATATATTTTTCACCTCCAAATGGGGCCGAAACTCACCCCTAGGGCACAAGCACACATCGGCACAATATCACTTTTTTTCTTTGACTTGTTAGCTATGTTTATGCCAAATTTCATGTCAATCTAAGCGGTTCTTTAAAATTTAGAGTGGCAATATTTTACCTTTAAAGAACGTACTAAAAACGGCAAACATATTTTAAATACTTTGTGCCTTAATAACACGCTAACAAGATCTGAATTATCTGCTGCATACGCTGTATTTAAAATACTCTGTTAAATATAACTGGTCAGATGCCACGCAAGTATGTCGTCAGCACCTGACAAAATAACTTGAGGTTACGCATGCGTGACATCAGCAGTAAAAGTGTTAAAAGAAAAACCTTTAATTAGTATGTTTTGTCAGTGTTGACTTAAGGAGCGGAAACCTTGACCATGACAAGGAGAACAGTCCAAAAGATCCGTGTGCCTCAAAGGGCGATGGAGCGTGCTATGTTGGGCGTTTCACTAGTAGACAAGATCCCACACCACCAGCTACGACAAAGGTCAGGAGTGGCTGATGCAGTACAGAGAATAGCAACACTGAAATGGAGCAGGTAGCAAGGCTCGAGTTACAGGTAAAAATGGACAAAGCAGGTACTGGACTGAATACCAAAAGATGATGCCTGCCGAAGCAGAGGTCGTCCATCAACACGTTGGACTGATGATATACAACGTTGTCCTAGAAATTGGATGCAAGAGACACAAGATTGGAACAGATGGAAAATTATGACGGAGATCTATATCCAGCAGTGGAGAAGCGAAGATTGAATGATGATAGCTAGGCCATATTTTCTAGCTTCTTCTATGCATTATTGTCTTGTGTTCAGAATAGTGCGACTTGTCTGCATATTAGCTCCTCTTATTATTTTTTCTAGTACTAGGTTAAATAAGTCTGTTGACGGCAATCTTCTTATTTTAATTCTCTATTGACGATAAACCGATTTGAAAGACTCTTAGTTCATGACTTTGTTGGCTGTATTTTTTTAGCAACATTTTAACTAATCGTAACTCTTTCTCTGGTATTCCTACTTACCTCATTGCTTCTTATAGTCCGTTTCGTGAGATAGAGTCGTAGACATATTTAAAATCAACAAAAAGCATATTTTATGGAAACCTAGATTTTGTTAATTAACTTTTATTTTGTAATAATTTTAGCATAAAAATTTGGTCGGTTATTGCTCTTCCCTGTCTGAAACCAGCCTGATATTTTCCTATTATCACTGTTTCGTAGATTTTTGCTCTACTTCTTAGATTCTTGATTACATTTTTCCTAATATGTAGTTTATATTCTACTTCTAATATATTAATACGTGTAGTGCGATACGTCTGTAATTTTCATAGACACCTTTCTTGGGAATTGGACAATGCTTTGGCATTTTTTTCGTTTTCCCATATTTTTATAATAAGTCTAGCTATATTTAGCTGTAGTATATCTATAGCGGTACGCTTTAATGACTATTTTTGCTAATTTTATTTTCTTAATTTTTGATAACTTTTCTCAAAACGAAACGGCATTGGTCATTTAAAATCCACATGTGATATACAAACCACATGCCGTTGATTTCGAGAAAGGAAAGGTTATCCCTTAAACAGATTGTGTAAGATTAATGTTTCTTTCAAGGAAACACTATTTAATAGGTTACGATGCACCAGATCGCCACACTCTTTATGTCAACTTCTTGAAATACAAAAAAGCTTCTCATCTCTTAAAAGGCAGAGTCAGTAATTTATGGGCCATCTGGCCATTATAGCAAAACCGCAAAACCAGTTGACATAAAGTTGGTGGTCCGGCAAGACAGCCACTACACAGCATGCAACGATGCAGACAAACCCTCGGCTCGCTGACATTCAACCCTCGTTCGATATATAAGCAAACACACCGCTTGTTCACCCAAAATAAATAAATATATTACTGTTCGTCGTTACACTTATTTTTATTATTTTTAATTAATTCCGTCAACACACACCTACCGGAATATATCTCTTTCTGCTTTTAATATTTCTGCTGGCACTCCGCTTTCTCCCGCACTCTTATTATTTTTTGGGTCTCTTATTGCTTATATTACTTCCTTCCCTGCCATCGTCATCATTAGTTTGTACTTTCACTAGTATTTGCTGCATATATTTCGTTGCTAAATATTTTATGACAATGATTTTATGAAAGTTAAGTAAAAGAGGCAAAAAAAAACAGAACTCTGTATGTTTAAAAATTAATTGCGATATAAAAAATTAATGTTAAAAATTTTATCACAGCAATCATCAATATTTTTCATGGAATCTTTACAGGGTATTTGTGTTGTTGTCAAGAAATTTATTAAAAGAGAAAAGCTTTTTGATATTTTCTACCACCATCCTTAAAATATAAAATGCCATATTTCTTTATTAATCAAACCCCTTACGTAATTAACAAGGAAAAAACTCCATATTTTAACCTTCCATATCCCTGGTTAGAGCTCTCCCAGTTAATAAGGATCAAATTCTGATACCAAACACCAAAATTGTGAAAGGGAAATGAATACAGTTGAATAACCCTGTAATATAGAGGGAAGCTGCTAATTAATATCCGCTGTCAAGGCTCGCAAAAGAGTAATCTACAACTTCAGATTGTAACATTATCCCTTCAATTAATTTTGCGGTTGCTTTTGTTTCTTCTAAAGCAGAAATTGCATGCAGAGCAATTAGTTACTCATCGAGTGGCGTGCCATACGATACAATACAACAGAGATTGCTCTATAAATATACACTGCTCAACCCTCATCAAAACTCATTTATAATTAAAACATTAATAAATTTCAGGAAATTGCCAAACAGGAGATTCTTGTGCAAAGGGACATTTTTTATTAGTCCAGTTTTACTCACGGTTTCTGCTCAGAATTTTAAAGCACCGCTTGGATTGACATGAAGTTTAGCATGCATATACGAGATAGTTAACATGTTAAAGAAAAAAGTGATATTGTGCCGATGTGTGCTTTTGTCCTGGGAGTGAGTTTTTTGAGTAGATTTTCAAAAATAACTCTAAAACAATGCATTTTTTACGAAGAAGTCATTTTAATTATGTCATTACTACTACGGCAAAAATACAACCGTCAGGGTTGTTTCGAACTAACCTTGAACCGAGCTTTTTATCATTAAATAACCTAAGACGGAACGGTTTTTCGAAAAAAATTATACAGATGTATTTTAAAGATTTTAATGATACCTTTAAAATGAGCTAAGGTAAAAGTGATTTGGATGGAAAATGGCTGAGTTATTACAAAAACAAAACGATTATGTCGTCAAAAAAATTACTTTGTGAATGAATGTTTCACAAAAATAAAAACATTTTTACATGTACTACTCCATGGTAATTAACTTTATTTATACAGTGCTAGTCAAAAGTCCGTACCCCCCCTCGTATCTTTTGAACGGTTATACCTATAATAGTGAAATTTGGAAGGAGGAAATAAACGGACGTAGGCTTCTTAACTAGTCATGACAGGTGACGTATTTATGACAGATGACTTTACAGCGCCACTGTGACAGATAATTTTAAATGGGACCTTATGGCAAGTGATACCTCGTTTGAAAGGTATTGAAAATACCTATTCAGGCATACTAATTTTGTTTGAGTTTACGCTAATTTTGATGAATAAATGAAATAAATATAAAATTGTAGTTTCGCATTTAATTAATAAAAATTCAAAATTCCGCATATGATTACGTGTCAAAAAGGTTGACGTTGACGTAAAATATACTAGAGAATTGAAAAACGTCAACCTTTTTGACAAAAAAACCATAGGCGGACATTTGAATTTTTATTGGTTAAATGCGAAACTACAATATTATATTTATTTAATTTATTCACCAAAATCAAAATCAACTAAAACCCAAAAAAAAATAGTATGACTGAATAGGTATTTTGAATACCTTTCAAACGAGGTATCACTTGCCAGCCATAAGGTCCCATTTAAAATTATCGGTCATAGTGGCTCTGTAACGTCATCTGTTACTATTACGTCACCTGTTATGACTAGTTAAGAAGCTTACGTTCGTTTATTTCCTCCCTCCAAATTTCACTATTATAGGTATAACCATTCAAAAGATACGAGGGGGGTACGGACTTTTGACTAGCACTGTATACTGACCACGTGTCCTGAAATTTTAACCAGTTTAAAATGTTTATATTTGAAAAATAACTTCAATTTAGTATCAAATTGTTTTTGGAAATGTTTTCTATTTTTTCAAAATTACTCAGAAATTAAAAAAAAAGGAAAATACACGTGAATTTTTTTTCATTTCTTTATGATAAAAACTAATTGTATTGAGATATTAACATTCTAAGTTTGCATGTAAGTGTGAGAAGGACTTTTTCTAAAATCTTTAAATCACATGCTTTAAAAATCAAATACTCCAAAAAGGACTTTTGAGAACTTGTAGCCTTTACAATGCACTACAAAATAATATTTGGAACAATTAATAGTTATTTATGATATAAGTGTTAAAAGTACACGTTTAAGGCACGCATGTGAAAGTTTGCAGAATGAGCGAAAGCGAGTTCTGCAATTCACATGAGTGCCTTAAAAATGTACTTTTTAACACGCATATCATACAATATTTTTTCTACAAACGTAATTACAGGACAATATCTACAAAAACTTTTACTTGAACTTGACTGACATTCCAATTTTATATTTTTTTGACATTACATCAAAATTGCATATACGGTCAATACGAACAGCAGTGCCTTAATTTTTTAAAGCACTAGTGCCTTAAAGTATCATTTTTAACGCTCATATGGAGTGCTAAAAATTGCATTTTTAGCAAGGTTGTAGAAAAATATCTTTAAAATTACAGAAGTTATCGTTAAAAAACCATTTAGGATTTTCTGTCAATTTTTTCGGAGCGTATAAATAGCTATAGTTTCAACAATTTCATAGATTATAAAGATTTTTTTTTGGGTTGAAACAACCAAATATTGAAGAAATAATAATAAAAATGATAAGAAAATTTTGTTTCATTGCACTCACAACATTAAGCAATTTGAAATTATAGTAAACAATATATACATATTAATTTTTATTGAAGATAGATTTATAATTATCAATGTAAGCTACACTAAAATACCATTTAAAATTTTAAAGTAAGTGTTTTAAAATAGTTATTTATGAAACAGTTCGTGAAGTATGCTTTTTGCGAACGCACGCGATGTTTAGAGCACGAGCGACAGCGGAGCAAGTGCTATACATCGCGTAAGTTCGCAAAAAGTCCTTCACGCACAAAAAAAGTACTTCGTCACTGGAATTCATTTCTATTCTACAATTTTTAGAACTTTGACATTTAAAAATTCTAACTTCTTTCAAACCACAAAACTGTCAAAACTTTTGTTGTAATTTATTGCTCATATATGTCATCACCATGACAACGCGAAATTTAAGGATATTTGATTATATAAAAGTGTGCCAAAAAACAGTGCAAAAAAGTAAATCCCATTTAAAATACATTGTTACTTCACGCTCACTTTAAATCCTTCACGCACTGCTATCTATAATGACAGTTTTCACAAACTAAAAACTTATACATAATATGAGATACAGTAGATAAATAATTTTATCTCCTCTATCTCTATCTCATATTATGTACATATAAGTTTTTAGTCATTATAGATAGCAGTGCATGAAAGATTTAAAGTGTGCGTGCAGTAACAATGTATTTTAAATGGGATGTATTTTTTCGCACTGTTTTTTTGGTACACTTTCATATAATCAAATATCCTTAACTTTCGCGTTTTCGTGGTGGTAACATGTGAGCAATAAATTACAACAAAAGTTTTGACAGTTTTGTGGTTTGAAAGAAGTTAGAATTTTTAAATGACAAAATTCTAAAAATTGTAGAATAGAAATGAATTCCAGTGACGAAGAGCTACAGTTTTTTTTTATTTGTTTATCGTAGATAAAATATTGTATGAAACTGTGCGTGAAGTACTTTTTGCGAACATACGCGATGTATTGCACTCGATCCGCTGTCGCTCGTGCTCTAAACATCGCGTGCGTTCTTCACGAACTGTTTCATAAATAACTATTTTAATAAATTTCTTTATAAGGTTATTTTATAAGGGTTAAAACCATTAAATAAGTACTTAAGTTTAAGAAATTAAATGATAAATATAAAATAAAGTTTAAACCGCTATAAAATTAATCATTACATAATTTAAAGTTGCAAAATATTTTCTTTATAAATTTTAACCTACAGTTTAGTTTTACTAGTTTTTAGGGGTTGAAAAATATTTAAAAACTAAAAAATACATTCCCATATAAGAAACAAATATTTATTACACATTACACATAATTTAGATTTAAATCCCGTTTATTGCTGCTGTTTTTAATTTATGGTAAAAAGGGTAGTTTTCACCCCTTAAAAACAAAGATCACATTCTAGTCAGCACTTTTGAAGAGGTATGCAAGACAAGTTCACTTGCAAAATTTGATCTAATTTGGAGCTGTTCTTTAGAATTTGGAGGTCTTGCAATATTTTACCGTGAGTGAGTAGAGTATACCTATGTGTCTGTATTTTTTAATGAAATAAACTAACTAAATTTGAGTTTGAAAGTTTGACAGGAATAAAATTTTAATAAAAACAATAATTCAGGTTTTTATCTTCTTTGCAAATTCCAGAAGTTTTAAGAAGAATATCTTATTGATAATTTGATATAAGATAAAAGAAAATATCTAAATATCTACTACTTCGCAAAAACTGCCTAATCCCTTGAATGAAAAAGAAGAAGACAACTAATAAAATCCCGACAGATAGAAGTATGTTGGTTACAAGAAGCAGTGGTATTTCGCTATATTTATGAGCAATGTTAAATTAAAAACAGCTATGCCTGGTTGCATCACCAGATCTTCAGCTTGAGACGTGACTTAAGCTCAGCTTACTAAACATAGGCGTTGCACTATTGAGTATTAGATCAATTTTCAGCTTGACACAATGGATTTCCACGTGGATTGCATCTTAAACTATACAGGCTCTTCCCAAATCGATGGAAGGAAGCCCATGTAATTATGATACCCAAGCCAGGAAAGAACCACATATTTCCTCAAAATTACAGGCCGATTAGCTTACTTCCAGCAGTCAGTAAGATAGTGGAGCGGGTCATCCAAACCAGGCTCCAATCAGAGACAGACAGGCTAGGCATAATCCCAGAATCACAGTTTGGATTCAGAGCTCAACATTCCAGCGAACTTCAAATATTAAGACTTACCGAATATATAGTAGCTGGATTCAATGACCAACAATATACGGGAGCAGCCTTTCTGGATGTAAGCAAAGCCTTTGATAGAGTGTGGCATGAAGGACTGACATACAAAATGAGAGAATATGGATACAGCGGGGCCATGACGAAACTCATCTCCTCGTACCTAAGCGACCGGAAGTTCAGGGTCCGGATAGGACCAGTTCTATCAAAACACGGAATGCCGGAAGCTGGAGTACCACAGGGGGCAGTTTTATCACCCCTTCTGTATAGCATATATACAGCAGATGTTCCAAGAACACCCGGAACATTGATCAGCCTTTATGCAGACGACACTGCAATTGCTGCAAAACACATGAACCTAGATATAGCTGTAAGAAATCTACAGACGGCATTGGATACAATAGAAGAATGGAGTATCCAATGGAAAATAGCAATAAATCCAGATAAGACCCAAGCGGTTATCTTCAAAAAGAGAAGAGATAACCCAGAAGAACAGCTAACATTGCAAGACAGACCCATCGAATGG
This sequence comes from Diabrotica virgifera virgifera, assembly GCF_917563875.1. Lineage (NCBI taxonomy): Eukaryota > Metazoa > Arthropoda > Insecta > Coleoptera > Chrysomelidae > Diabrotica > Diabrotica virgifera. The sequence continues at coordinate 72,196,687 of NC_065444.1, forward strand.
CAAAACGAAGTTAAATATTTAGGAGTCACAATGGACCAAGGTCTTACATTCACATCACATGTCAACGCAAAAGTCCAGAAAACAGCAGCGGCCAGATCGGCAATAAGAGGACTCACAGGAAGAAGAAGCAAATTAGCTATGAAAACAAAATTAAGACTGATAAATAGCATTATACTGCCAATAATTACATACGCATCTCTTGCATGGGGTCACATAAGTCAAAGTAACAAAAAGAAGATATAAGCGGCACACAACAACTGCCTCAGAGAAGCTGCAAACTTGCCCAGATACGTCGCCGAACGGTTCTTATTTAGAGACCTAAAACAAATAAGAGTACTGGATATTATGGAAGAAAAAGCCAGAACAAAATTTGCTGAGCTAGAAGACCACCCAAACCGAATCTTGCAAGAGATATTAAGGTATGATGTGTACCATAGATGGAAACATAGGAGACCCAAACAACAAATATTAGTAAATATATAATAAAGGCTAGATAATCGTAGCTCTATCAAAAGAAGACAACTTGCTCACCTTTGGCATCTCATTATATTTATTAATGTTGATTTTTATAATTTTCAGACATCCCTCAAAAAAAATATACAAAAAACTTCAAAACGGCTTCAGCCACTAAACAAATCAATAAAATATTAACAATAGGCGAAAGCCACAAAAAAATATTAGTAACAAAACCCAAAAAACGGGCATGAGGGGCCCACATCCTCGAGCGCCGAGTCGCCGAACTGGACATAGTCAGAGCGGGGACTCGGCGCCCGAGCAAGCAAAACAGATCGAAGATAAGTCACTAGAGATAGCGGGAATAGAGCGCCTCACGCTGGCCTGCATTGATCGGGGTAGGATTTCATATGGGAGTCCGTGTACCCAAGACTCCCATATGATAAGCACTTTGCTGATTGAGAGCCCCTATAGCGCATCAGAGTGCTATCGGGGGGTAAGTGGATGGTCTGGAGCATTGAAGCGGGGTGGAGTGATTCCTGCTTACGGGAGTTAATCCTCCTCGCCCCAATGAATTGTATCACCCGAATGTCATTCTCTAGGGGTGAGCAAGTCTCTCAGGCTGGGTTAAATCACTATGCTTGCTTGCTTGCATCTTAAACTTTGTCTCAGTTAAGACGTGCTTCGATCAGAATCGAAAATAATGGTGAACCGTAAGTGAGACTTACGGCGGCCCTATCTATAAGCTGAGCTGGGCTAAGCTGGAGCTTAAGATTTGTTGGTGCAACCAGGCATTAATCGTCTTGTATATACTTACCCAGAACTATTTTTTTTTCAAGAAAATAATTTTCTTCACTTACCTAAAAGAGAAACATAAATTTTAATACTTTTCTTAAAAGTACAGAGATTTTTTTTCATATTTACTTATTACTAGAGAAAGTAAAATAATACTTATTTCTATACTTCCTAATAAGAAAATTAGTATATTATTCAACGAGCATGTAACTATGGCTATTACTCACGATGATGAAGTTTATCATCAGAGTAATAGCCATTACATGCGAGTAGAATACTATACTTTGGATTAGTAGAAAAATAAAATTATCAACTACTAACATTATTTAAAATCGAAAGATTTTATTTTTCATAAGAAAACATATTTTATATAACTATGGCAACACTGTTAGAATTACCCTTCTTGATCTTATGAAAAATAATTGTCATTAGTGTCATGCTATATAATGGCGGGTGTTTTTTAAGAATAAGACATATTTTAAGGCAATACATGGAAAAGGAACGTTTGCTCCCAATAAAAATCTATTGTACAATCAACAGTAAGTGAAAGAGAATAATTCATTGATATAGATTTCATATCCGTAAACCCTTTTACGGAATTAGTACCAGTTGTTTATGTTTACCTTTTAATAACGTCAATCTTAAAAAGTCAAATGTTGAAACTTAAACGTAAAAATATACTGACCCAGATTAAAATCCTGTAAAATTTTTTCGAAGATAATTGTTGATATAAATAAAATTACAATGATTATTTTATTAAATAAACAAGTTAAGTCATTTTATCTGCTAATAATAAGTATATGTATTAAAAGTGCCATGCACCACTTGAATCTAACTTCAACCCGTGAGTAGTGATCCGTGAGTAACGAACTATTACTCACGGGTAAAGTAATGGATGTTATTATCTATACAAAATACGTTTTTTTCGACAAAATATTTACTTTTTGAGTTATTTGCGAAAAACCATCTAAAAATGTGGTTATTTTGTTGAAAAATGAACATATTCACTCGCATATAACTCGAAAAGTGTTGACTTGGCGAAAAAGCTCTATAGAACAAAAGTTACTTAAAATTAGTCAGTTTACCCATTTCCTGACTTATTTTGGACATATATTTTTTCACCCCCAAGAGGGGGTGAAAGTCACCCCCAGGGCAAAACCACACATCGGCACAATATCACGTTTTTTCTTTGACATGTAAGCTATACATATGCCAAATTTCATGTCAATCCAAGCGGTTCTTTAAAATTTAGAGCAAAAACCGTGAAATAATGTACTATATGGGTAATGATCTAAATTATTCAAAGAATAAGACGGTACGCCACTGAAATATTTCAAATTAATCAATTTAATATTTTAGTTGGGAATAAGCCACAATAATTTAAGTTTGAAATTAAATTTATTTGACGTTTCGATTTCCAAACAACCGTTTCGTTATCAAAATATAACACATTAATAAATTAAACAAATTTTGTTTTTGTTGCTTAAAAAATGTTGCTGTAAAAAATTTTTTCTAATAATTTAGTTTTATCCGACTCATTTAATTTATTATTAATTGTTCATTTAATTAATCATTTTTTAATTTCTCGTTCCATTTGTGATAAAAAATCTCTCTTGTCCTTTTTTCATATATTATGAGGTACCGTTTGTATGCAAAATAATATAAAATAGCTTTTTTCTACAACCGTGTTAAAAATGCAATTTTTAGCACTCCATAAGGAGCGTTAAAAATGCTTTAGGTTTTAGTTTTTTAGAAGGTTGTTAAAATTTAATTTAAACTGTATTATTGCATTTTTAACACGTTTGTAGAAAAAAAAACTATTATAAAACTATTGTAAAAACCTATATAATGTGTACAAGTTTTACTACCTAGAGAATTTTCTCCACGCCTATTTGTTACATATGGAATTTTCAAATCGTTCAAATTTTTAATTTTTTACAAAAGACATTTTGCCATTTTATGTTGTACACGTGATATAAATGTTTACAAAATTGTTTAAAACCACCTAAAAATATGAAGATTGAATTTTAATAGTTATTTATGATATAAGTGTTAAAAGTACACTTTTAAGGCACGCATGTGAAAGTTTGCAGAATGAGCGATAGCGAATTCTGCAATTCACATGAGTGCCTTAAAAATGTACTTTTTAACACGCATACCATACAATATTTTTTCTACAAACGTAATTACAGGACAATATCTACAAAAACTTTTACTTGAACTTGATGACATTCCATTTTAATATTTTTTTGACATTACATCAAAATTGTCTATACGGTCAGTACGAATTGCAGTGCCTTAAAAATATTTTAAAGCACTAGTGCTTTAAAGTAGCATTTTTAACGCACGCATGGAGTGCTAAAAATTGCATTTTTAAGACGGTTGTAGAAAAAAAAAACATTAAATTAGATTTAAAAAATAATAATAATATACAAAAAAAGAATACTTAAATAGTAATAAAAAAATAAAACATAAATAAATAAGAAAAAAAACAAAAAATTTAAAAACCAGAAAAAAACGCACACTGAAAGAAGACCTAAAAAATTGTGTTTATGCCTTAGTGCTGTGAAAAAAAAATAAAAATAAAAACAATAAAAAAAATATAGAGTAAAATAAAAAACAAGTTGTTATAGTAGACGACATATTATATTATAAGTCACTCAATAATAATAATAATGTACGATATATTACACATATTACCACCGGCTTTATATTTATAAAAATATATACAGGGTGTGTGTAAATAAGTGCGACAAACTAAGGGGTAATTGTGCATGAAAAAAGAACGAGACTTTGCTCGATAAAAAATACAGTGCACTGGAATAAGTGTTACCCCCCCCCCCTCCCTTATTAACTTATTTATTTCTTGCACATAAGCAAAACGCTCTGAGAGGTCGATTTTTAAAAAATAACCATAGTATATTATAGCATCAGTGTTTCGAACTTTGCGCGATTCATCTTCAGGTGACAGGCATAACTTTGATTTTTTTTAAATGGGAAAGTGCATCATATAACGCCTCATATAAAAGCTTTTGAAATACTGATTACGAAAATGTATAATACTTTAATCCTTTTTGAGAGGGTAGATGAAAAATTTCAGTCGAATTATTTTTAAATGCATTCATTTTTTTCGAATCCAGAGAAAACTAATAAGTATTTTTGACAAATTTAAACGCAAAATGAAAGATTACAGCATTACCGAGGGTCGAAAGTCCCTGGGAACTTCTATAATGTTTATTTTAATAAGTTACAGTGATGAAAAAAAGAGAAAATTGAGTGTGATTTTTAATTTTAAATATATCATTCAAAAAAACTTTTTGTTTGTTCTAAGGAAATTTCAGCCCTTGGTAATAATGTAATCTTTCATTCTGCATTTAAATTTTTTTCAAAAATACTTATTAGTTTTCTTAGGATTCGAAAAAAATGAATGCATTTTAAAGAATGCGAGCGAAATTTTTCGCCTGCGCTCTCAAAAAGGACTAAAGTATCAGATAATTTTTGAAATCAGTATTTCAAAAGCTTTTAAATGAGGTGTCACATGATGTACTTTCCCATTTAAAAATCAAAGTTGTGCCTGTCACCTGAAGACCGATCACGTAAAGTTCGAAACATTGATGCTATAATATACCATGGTTATTTTAAAAATCGACCTGTTCGAGCGTTTTGTTTATGTGCTAAAAATAAATAAGTTAATAGGGAGGGTAACACTTATTCCAACGCACTGTAGCCCAAGGAAAAGGAGCCCAAGTGGGGATTTTTGCAGTTACTAGAGTGCGTCAGAAAATCACATGGAGAGAAACCTTGTATCCTGTAAATGTACCCCTACCATATATTAGTTGCGTTTGAGCGCAACGTAAGAAAATGGGTGAGTCACAAAGTTTCACAAGAAAAAAGCGAATACTTTGAGAAATAAACGTCAGATCAAAAAACTAAAAAATATGATTTCAATATTTTTCAAAAATCTATCGAATGATACCAAACACGACCCTCCACATTTACCACTCACACCCCGAAGAGGGGTGGGTGGTAACTTTAAAATTTTAAATAGGAATCCCGCGATATTTCGTGAAATGAACATCAGATCGAAATACTGCATAATACACGTATTCAATATTTTTGAAAAATCTATCGAATGACACCAAACATGACCCCCCACGGAGATGGGGTGGGGGATTACTATAAAATCTTAAAAAAGAGCCCCCATTTTTTATTGCAGATTTGGATTTATTACGTAAAAATAAGTAACTTTTATTCGAGACATTTTTTCGAATTATGGATAGATGGCGCTATAATCGGAAAAAAAGATTGTTGGAAATGGAAAACTAAATTAAAACATAAAAAGTTCCCACTTAAATGGAAAACTTTACTTATCTTTTTTTTGGTTTTAGGACTCAATCTTCAAAACCCAATAGGTCCCCATGACGCTCGAGTAACTGCAAATTTAGCATACTTCTCTCCCCTACTATATATCCGAAAATGCTTCGTTTCCGAGATACGGGGTGTAGAAAATTTTTTCTTGCAAACATACGATTTATTCATTGCTCCAAAACCGATGTATGGAAATCAAATTTCGTGGGTTTTAAGAAGTAGTTATTGCGCATTTTTTGATATACAATTAAGAATTTTATATTTATAATTACGCAATTTGAAATCGATTATTGATTATCTAATTGTGGCCCAAAAAACTAAACTGAGAATCCTTGATGTTAGAGCATACAGAGGAGCAGAAACTGGAAGTGACCATTACTTGATAAAATCCAAAATAATACTGCCTTCATGGGCCCAACAGAAACAGGGTGTCTCAGACTCAGGGAATGGAGAGAAAATTGAAGCGGTTCGATATAATCTAGAAAGTTTAGAACACCACAGTACAAAAATGCTATACAGAAGCCGACTAGGTAATATATTGGATGAAGGAACACTGACACAAAACATAGAAAACGTACACCAACACATTATTTCAAGTATACACCAAGCCGCCAAAGAGGCGCTAGGTATAAAAGAAAATAGAATACATAAAGGTAATAGCTGGTGGAACGAACATCTACAAACACAAAAAGAAAATAAACAACAACTATATCAAAAATAGTTAAACACTGGCCGGATAGAAGACAAGGAAAAATACAGAAACGCCCTCAAAAAATTTAAACAGGACGTATGGCAGATAAAAAATGATTCATGGGAAAAGAAATGTAATGAGTTGGAAACATATATAGGTGGTAGGAGAAGTAGAGAATCGTGGAGGTTTATCAAAACATTGAGATCAGATACAACAGAAAATGTAAGGCTTGACAACATAACAACAAATACATGGGAACAGCATTATAAATCTTTGCTGACTGAAGACCGCTCACAATACATACAAGAAGAATCAAACCCAGTGATAGTAGAAGGTGAAGAAATAACAATAACAACAGAAATGGTACAGAAAGCTATCTCACAATTAAAAAATGGTCGGGCACCTGGCCCTGGCAATGTTCCCGCAGAACTAATAAAATCAGGTTCAAAGAAATTAATCCGAATGATCACAGAATTTCTTCACAGAATTATTAACGGAGAACAAGTTCCGAAAAGCTGGAAAGAGGGCTGGATCTCTTCAATACACAAAAAGGGAAGTAAAAGTGATGTCAACAATTATAGGGGAATAACTGTAACAAGCACAATGAGCCGTTTATATGGCAGAATACTGAAAACCATTATTTGCGAAGAATATCAACCCTATGAATCCGAAGAACAGTGTGGTTTCAGGGCCGGCCGATCTACGATTGATAATATATTCTGTCTAACACAGGTTATGGAAAAAAGACTAGAACGTGGACAAGACACACATATACTTTTTGTCGACCTAACGAAAGCATATGACACAGTGCCCGTGAAAAAATTGTGGGAGGTTTTGGACAATACACACATATCTGCAACTGTCATCAAAGCCATACAATGCCTCTATAAAGATTCTATGTCAAGGGTAAAGAGAGGTAACCATCTGTCATCTAGCTTCCAAGTAACAAAAGGCCTTAAACAAGGGGGCTGCTTATCTCCCATTCTTTTCAATATATATACCGACGGTGCTCTCAGACTTTGGAAGCAGAAATGCAGTGGTATGGGTATACCAATCGGAGACATAACATTATACACTTTGAACTACGCAGAGGACCAGGTGGTAGTTGCCCAAGATAAGGAAGACTTAGAATATATGACCAGAAAATTGATGGAAGAATACAGGAAATGGGGTTTAGAGGTAAACATAAGGAAAATACAATATCTACACATCGGTAACCAAATACAACAGGAGGACCTAGATCTTGACGGAAGTCACTACATCAGGGGTTGTACAGAGTATATATATCTAGGGATTAAATTAACAAATAGTGGAAGAACGGAACCCAGTATAGATGATAGAGTGACGAAGGCTAGAAAGGTTACTAGAGCCCTAAACCCTGTCTTATGGCAACATAACATAAATTTAAATACAAAAATGAGGATGTACGACGCTATTCTGAAACCAATTTTAACGTATGGCTCCGAAGTGTAGCAAATGACAAAAAAATACGAAAATAAGCTGCTTACTACTGAAATGGATTTTTTTAGAAGATCTGCCAGAACATCGAGATGGGACCATGTTCGAAATGAACAGATCAGAGAAAAAGTAGGTAAGCAGAAAACAATAGTGGACGAGGTACAACGAAACCAACTTACTTGGTATGGACACGTCCAACGAATGGGAGATGAAAGATTACTAAAAATTACAATGAGATGGATACCGCCAGAAAAACGGAAAAGAGGAAGGCCACCGACCTCCTGGAAACAAGGAATTACAAAAGCCATGTCAGAAAGAAATCTTCAAGAAGATGACTGGCTAGATGGACAGGCTTAGAACCGGTTATATATGTATATATATTTATAATTAACGGGCATACAAGTAAGGGTCTGAATTAAAAAAAATAGTTACAAATACCCTATATTATTTCAATGTATTGTGTGTTACATGTTTCAGTATTCACGTTTCTTTTTGCTATAAAAAAATACGATCGGAAACGTTAACAGAAACAGTGTCAATTCTAGACAGGAAATCAAATCTGTTCTGTCGTTGATTGAATACCTGTTAATGGGCCCAGCGAATAAGAGTTCGTTGTTGATTTTCTGATCTGTACGGTTCATCGATGCAAGTTAAATTTTCAGTTTGATAAATTACCACGAGCACATCTGCTTTTACTAATGAATTAGACACGATTCGCCAAGTGGAACTGATTACCTAGTTTTGAATAATTCAAAACAATGTAGATGGAAAGTTGTGCGTTTTACTGCGGTGGCATAAGCCTCAAACATTCCGTAAAGCTTTTCGGGATGTGGCGGATATTGTTGAAAGATACATTAGACGCATTCGGTAATCCGAGATATTTTAATGTTGGTTTAGCTATAGCACTGTCGTACAGGGTAGTTAAAATGTACGAGGTTCTTCTTTCTTGAATTGTACCATTGTAAATGTCACATATGTTTGTTATTTTTATTCAGATAATTTTTTATTTCTTTTCTAAAAATAGTTGGCGCTCAATTGTTTTATCAACTAAATATTCTGTTTAACCTTTCACTTATTTTAATTCTTTTCCCAATAATCATAGGCATATTTAAAATTTTTCTCACATAGTTGTAGATTTCCACTATCGCTCATCCATCGCCATCTCCTCTACCATCTGCCTCACCGCCTCAAAAACTCTCTCTAGCTCATTCCTTTCTCTTGTCCATCTGACATATACTCTAAAACGGTATGTGATGCAGTGTCCGAAGCCCCACAACAAAAACAATTATTAGATTCAGATAATGAGGCAGATAGTAGTCTAAACGCCTACGTTCGCAGTCCAGCAAACCAGGCAGATTCAGTACCAGGGACTTCGCCCACTGTCCATATTTTCCGTTGCATTCCACTCGTCGTGTCACATCAAAAGAAAATGTGGCTCTCTCCTCGCTTCTAGCGTTCTCCCCTTGTATCTCTCTATTTCTTCACTGAAACATCATCTCCCTCTTTCTCTCACCAGCATAACACATGCAAGGAGATACAACCGGTGATCACCCACAGGGCAGCAGTACACAACCCTGTAAGAACGTGCTACCCGCAGCAGACTAGTTTTGTTCACGCGTACCGAGAGCCTCTTGTGCGAAAGTATTTCCACAGCCGCAGTCGAGACTCGTGCCGCGTCGAGGATGATAGATTGAACAACACCATGTATTAGAAGCCTCTTTCTTTTAAATTTAGGTCCCCAGATATTGGACATTAACCTCCTCAGAGCTGCCGCTCTTTCCGCCGCCTTACAGGTGACATTCCGGACATGCTCTCTCCAACTCCTATTCCCTTTAGGGAATTAAAAATAGTCGATTACGTCATCACGCCCAGATGGATGACGTCAGTATTATGTTATATATGTCAAAAAAAATCATAATTTAACAATCAAATAACTTTGGTATTTTACATTTTTTTCTAATTCTGTAAATAAAGCAGTTTATAGGTGGGTCAAAATATAGTGAATAACCCTGTACAATTAGAAAACGAAACTTTTACTTTTCATAATATTTTTATAGCAGCAATATTTCTTGACTTATGGGCAAAAATATGGGCACAAAAAACAAAAATGTTCGATTTTTTTTCAGATTTTGTTAAACAGATCTAACAGATCTACTTAAAACAAAAAAAATAGATCTACGCTAGATCAGATTTTCACTCTAAGACAGCTGCTTGAAAAATGATGGGTATTCATAGAACTATTCATAATCTCTTCATAGATTTCCGACAAGCGTACGATAGCATTAAAAGGGATCAGATGTGGAATGCAATGGCAGAACTTTCAGTTCCAAAAAAAGCTCATCCAGCTTGTTAAAATAGGCGTAAATGGCTGTAAATCCAGAGTACGGATTGGTAACAAACTCTCAGAATCGTTCGACATAAGCAGTGGCCTGAAACAATGAGATGCGTTGTCACCTCTCCCTTTTAATATTATAATCCTGGAGAAAGTAGTAAGAACAGCACAAATTAGAACATAATTACTGACAGTAAATGGACCAAAATTAGTACTAGCATACGCGGGTGACATTGACATTGTGGGAAACACAGTCACCAAGGTGAAGGAGACTTTCAGTAAATTGGAGGTGGAGGCAAAGAAAACTGGTTTAAGTGTAAATGAAGAGAAAATCAAATACATGTGCATCAACAAAAAAAAAGAGACGAGATCGAATAGGGCAAAATGTTACGATAGACCCATATAACGTTGAAAGAGTGGAAAGTTTTTAAATACCTCGGAGCAACAATCACTACAGATAACGATATCACGAAAGAGATTAAAGGGAGAATGCAGGCAGCAAACGGATGTATGTATAGCCTCCACAATACTGTTAACACGAGCATCAAAGAAAGATTAGAATATATAAAACAGTGATTAGACCAGTGCTCATGTATGGGTGTGAGACGTGGACTCTGACCAACGCAATTGAAAGAAAACTTAGATGTTTTGAGAGAAAAATTCTCAGAAGAATCTTTGGACCTCATCACGACCCTAATACTAACCAATACCGAATGAGAACAAATGCTGAGGTCAAGCAGATGTACAGGGCGAGCGACGTAGTCCAAGAAATTAAATCTCAGCGTCTAAGATGAATGTCTATGGCCATGTCCATAGACTCCCTAATAACCGCCTTTCCAAAGTGATCTGGGAAGAAGCCCCCACAGGAAGAAGGCCCTTAGGACGCCCACCAATGTGATGGAGAGACAATATATGATCAGATTTAAGAACAATGGGGCTACCCACGGGCAACGAAAGCTCTTGAAAGCAGGCCTGACTGTGGCAAAGAAAACGAAAAGTAAAGAAGACAAAATAAGCGTTGGAACAAAACGGTTGATGGAAAAGAGACGCCTATTTCTAAGTGAACGAAAGCGAAACACTGACGGTTTCAAAGAATTGAGTAAACAAATAAAGACGGGAGTAAAGGAAGACTTAAGGATCTACAATGAAAACAAGGTAGAAAAAATTATAGAAAAGAATCTAAGCCTAAAATGCTTAAGACCAAACATAGGGAATTGGAAAAGACTGCAAGACTTATACACACTTCTAAAAAAGGGTCAAACCGGCAAACAGGTGTATGTTCTCAAAAAACTTTTGATAGTGTGTAAAAAATGTTTTATTATCAGCTAAGTACTTTCAACACATAACGTGCCATCATCAGAGCTTCCTAAAAGGACATTTTAAGATAAGATTTTTTTATATAAAAAATGAGTGAAAAACTTACGTCCTTTTATAAAACCTTCATAGAAGAGCAATTGCTAAACGACACAATAAAATACATGGATACTGGGCAAAAGCCACATATATCGGGTATAACAACCCCTTAAAATGAATAAATCACATCTAAATTCTTTTATAAATAAAAAAATTTTTTTAATTTATAAAAGAATTTAGATGTGATTTATTCATTTTAAGGGGTTGTTATACCCGATATCTGTGGCTTTTGCCCAGTATCCATGTATTTTATTGTGTCGTTTAGCAATTGCTCTTCTATGAAGGTTTTATAAAAGTACGTAAGTTTTTCACTCATTTTTTATATAAAAAAATCTTATCTTAAAATGTTCTTTTAGGAAGCTCTGATGATGGCACGTTATGTGTTGAAAGTACTTAGCTGATAATAAAACATTTTTTACACACTATCAAAAGTTTTTTGAGAACATACACCTCTTTGCCATTTTGACCGAAACATAGGAAAGCCTCTAATAATCTCATTTAAAGATAAAGATGGGAAAGAAACAAGAGAAAAGAACAAAATCCTAAAAGTTACACAAACATTTTGCCGTGATTTATATTCCTCAAACAAAGACCCAAATAACACTGCAAATGAAAATCTTAAGAAAAAGATAATAAATGTCAACTCAGAAGTACTCCCTAATATAGAATCCTTCGAAATAAAACAAGCTATGGCACAACTAAAGAACGATAAGGCTCCGGGCCCAGATGGAATACTTGCCGAAATGTTAAAGGAGGGGAGTGAAATTATTCTCGAGGAATTGAAAAATCTTTTTAACGAATGCCTTCACAAAGGAGATGTCCCAGATGATTGGAAAAAAAGCTTGACAATAATTCTCTTCAAAAAAGGAGACAGGGGAGATCTGAAGAACTATAGGCCAATTTCCATGTTGTCCCAAATGTACAAACTGTTTATGAGAGTAATAACTAATAGACTATCGTCGAAGCTTGATAGCTATCAACCGGTAGAGCAGGCAGGATTCCGAAAGGGTTACAGTACAGCGGAACATCTTCTTACAGTCAGAAGGTTAATAGAGAAAGCCAATGAATATCACTTAAACTTATACATTGGCTTCGTTAATTATGAAAAGGCATTCGACTCCACGGAACTTTGGACAATGGAGAGAGCTACGAACAATTGCAGGATAGAATGCCCATACATAATATTTATAAGAAAGCTACAATGAAAATACAAATAGATGAGAAAACCAAAGATATACCAATCAACAGAGGAGTTAGCCAGGGAGACGTTATTTCACCAAGCTGTTCACACTGGGACTTGAAGACGTTGTTCTGAAGCTATTTTTTTTATATATTTTATATATTTATATTTCCCATTATAAATAGTTAACATTGAAGACGTGTTCAAAGACATTAACTGGGTAGATAAAGGAATAAATGTTAATGGAAGAAAACTGAATCATTTGAGATATGCTGACGACATTGTAATAATCGCTACAAGTTTTGAAGAATTACAGACCATGATGACGCAACTATTTCAAGCTTCGGAAAAAGTAGGTCTTAAGATGAACTTGGAAAAAACAAAAGTAATGACGAATACACTGAACATTACAAAAATAAACTTGAATGACATAGATTTAGAAACAGTAAACGAATACATCTACCTGGGACAGATAATGAAAGTTAACAAAGAAAATCAAACTACCAAAATTACTAGAAGAATAAGGTTAGCGTGGGCAGGACTTGGAAAACTGAGCTGGATCTTGAAAAACACTAAAATAAAACAATATTTGAGAACCAGAGTTTACGATCAGTGTATTCTCCCTATACTTACGTATGGTTCACAGACGTGGACACTCACCAAGGCCAATATGGATAAAATAGTAAAGGCACAGAGAGCGAAGGAAAGATCAATGCTCGGGGTGAGGCTCATAGACAAAAAAAATACATGGATTAGAAGCATAACCAAAGTAAAAGACGCAGGAGAACATGCTGCCAAATTAAAATGGAGCTTCGCAGGACACAATGCCCGACTGAAGGATAAAAGATGGAATCACGAAATACAACAATAGAGACCGTGGTCAGGAAGAAGAAGTAGAGGAAGGCCACAAATGAGATGGGCCGATAACATAAAGAAGTTTGGAGGACACAACTGGAAACAGGTGGCGCAAAATAGACAACACTGGATTGAATTGGGGGAGGCCTATGTCCAAAGTTGGATTACTGAAGGCTGAAGAAGAAGAAGGGGCTACCCACTGACCCAACTATCGTGGACGACCATTCGACATGGAAGCGAGTTGTGCAGTCAGCCAAGACCCACCCCGGGTTGTAGTGCTACCAGAAGTACGAAGAAGAAGAAAATTAAGCACAAGGTTTGCGAATGGCCCATGGGAGTACAGGTTAGATTGACACAGCATATTGTTTGATGATTCAATAAATTCATTACTTAAAACGTAATTTTAAATTGGGAAGGGAGTTGTGCAATTTTCACACTATATTCTGTTGCATTTAAGTGGAGTTATGCACAGTTGGTTGTTTCTGTCCTATAAAATCAGGTATTTTGGACATTTACTTACATTTTTTTATACCTCATGCTTAAACATGTTTCTTCGCATGGTTTCTATATAGTCCATGTGGTGAGACCGCTCCCGTCTGGAAAAAAATTTGATTCGGTTTCTTTGTGGATTCCTATTCAAAAATATCCCCTTTAAACAAATATGAAGGGTGTCGGGCGGAATTTTTGTGCCGAGCAGAAATTGTTTAAAATTTTTTTTAAACAAATACAAAAGATCACGTTTTTTTTGCTCCATAACATACATTTTTAAGTTTGGTGGGTCATTCTAAACAAGAAAGGTAATTTGTAAATTTTTGAAGTTATACTTCTTTACCGGCGATATGAGGGTGAATTTTTATATGTTAAAACCTATGATCCCGGCGCATGCGCATTATAACTTTGTTCTGATTGGATGTTCAAATGACATGTCAAAAATTATTCAATATGGTGGCTGTGGCACAGCTGTACGTAGTTTGATTATTTATGGTTGTTGCGTTTTGAAATTTGTGGGAAAAGAAACAAAGTTAGTTAATAGTTATACTGCCTTTTTAAATAGTTTTCATATACCTATATTTTTGGACTTTTGGACTATTTTGGAAAAGGAAAATTCATTCTAATTTGGTAAGTAGTTTTTATTATAATCATATTGTAATAATACATTTGGATTAGGTTGGAATACATACATTTATTTTCTCAAGAATGGGGATTTTAGAGAGAAATCCCAAATTAGGTCCGATTTTTATTTTTAAATTTTGATTTTTTGGCGTAGATTTATTTATCTAGTAGGTATGTAATGCTTTGATTTGCATACTTAATTTGATTACCAACAAAAGTTCTACCAATCTTCATTTAATATATTGTTTTCTTACTGTTTTGTTATATTTTAATATTTTCTTCCACAAAATTTAAACTACATAATTTAATTATATGCAAAACCACTGTCAAACAGTAAAACGTTCAGTTACCCTATTTTTCCACATGACAAATGATGTGGAATTGGACGAGTGAGTCTAGGCTTCGATTACGAATCAAAGCGCCGCGAAGTTCACGGGCTCGATTCCCGATGCAACTTTTTATTTTTTTATTTTTTTATGCATTTTATGATTGTAAGTATATTTGTTACATAATTTTTTTTCAGAAAATGCGTATTTAAAATTTTTGCCAACCATTAATAGCGTTCCGAAATAATTTTTTCTTTGTGGCATTTTTCAATGTGTTTGTGTGCGTTTTATTCTTTTATTTTTTTAAATTTTTGGTATTGTCTTAAAAATCACATAATATGTAGTAGAAGTATAACTTCTTACGTGCGTACAAAGTACACACACATTCTTTTTCTCAAAAATTGATAGTTTTCGAGTTATAAGCGATTTCAAATCTGAAAAATGCGAAAATATGCATTTTCGAGGCTTAAAACTCATATTTAAATTAGTTTTTTTGAGGTTGCCATATACTTAAATTAAAGTTTAAGCATTCACCTTCAAGATTCTGAAGAGTGATCGCGTCTAACTTTAATTTAAATCGTTGTTTTTTAATTGTTAAATATGCATGTTCATCCGATTTTTTTTCCGGTGCGGCGCGCTCTATTCCAAAAATCTCCTATTTTCCCCTTGAAAAATATTTTTAGATCCTTTGGAACATTCTAAATAAAAAAAGTCTCTTGACATTTTTCTCAAAAGTTAATAGTTTTAAAGTTATAAGCGATTTAAAAACCGAAAATACGTTTTTTTGTCATTTTTCGGATTTTAAATCGTTTATAACTTTAAAACTACATATTATCTTTTGACAAAAATGGCCAGAAACTTATTTTATTTAGAATATCCCAAAAAATCTTGAAAACATATTTTTCGGGGGAAAATAGGAGATTTTTGAAATAGAGCGCGCCGCACCAGCAGAAAAATCGGATAAACATGCATATTTAACAATTAAAAAACAACGGTATAAATTAAAGTTAGACGAGATCACTCTTCATAATCCTGAAGATGAATGTTCAACCTTCAAATTAAGTATCTGGCAACCTCAAAATACTAATTTAAATATGAGTTTTTAAGCACCGAAAATGCGTATTTTCGCATTTTTCAGATTTTAAATCGCTTACAACTCGAAAATTATCAATTTCTGAGAAAAATTACAAGACACCTTTCTTGTTTAGAATGACCCAAAAAACCTAAAAATATATATTTCAGAGCAAAAAAACGTGTTCTTTTGTATTTGTTTAAAAAATTGATTAAACAATTTCTGCCCAAAAATTTCGCCCGGAACCCTTCAGATTTGTTTAAAGAGGACATTTTTGAATAGAAATCAACAAAGAAACCGAATCAGAAATTTTTTCAGACGGGAGCGTTCTCATCACATGGACTAATACGAGAATTGTCTGTCACAACTATTTTACTTTTTACTTTTAACTATCTATATTTTTTATATGTGTTTTATTTATATTTATTTATATTTTTGTTATATTTTTAGCATTTTTTAGAAACCGTAATTAATAAATAAATTTAAATATTAAACAATACCTAGGTAGTATGTATTTACAAATATTAATTCTATGTATTTAAGGGATTATTAATTGTCTAACTAATATAATTAGGTATAATTGTTGAGTAATATCCTTTTCTTTGAACTATACGAGATAATAATAAAATACCAAGCCACTTAAGCAAAGAAGGATTATAAAAATTAATATCAACCATTTATGGCAATCCTAATTTTCTTAACCTTTTGAATACGCCAACATTTTACCCTATTCATGCACAGAAAGTGCTTTTATGGCTTTTTTAAATTAATGCGACAAAATGTTCACTTTTAGAAGTTAATGGTGAAAAAGGAAAGTTAAAACAGGATTTTATTAGCCGGGCTATTAAGCATCATCTTATGCACTCTTTTTAAGAGGCCATTTTAAAAGTAACAATAACAATAAAATCGAGCATAATCTACTGTTGCGATCTAACTAGAGTAAAGTAATAATTATTATTATAGTATCTTATATACATATAATATGACTTTAAAGAAAACTTATTGTTCTGAAGCTATTTTTTATGGTATTTTATTATTTTTTAATATCTTTAATGGGAATTAACCAACATTTTAGATGAAAAAACCTTAAATTTGACGTTTCGATTTCCATTTCTTTTTCTTTGTGTGCAGGGCTCGATTATCAAGCGTTGGTTATCAAATTGGCTATAGTAATTTTGTTGGCGGCAGCTCGAAAAAGGGATGCAGAGGATATGTTTAACCATTCTCTCAGGTTTATAATCCATGAGGTTTTTCTTCGATCTGGCCCTCTTCTTTCGTCTACTTTGCCTTGTATTATTAAATGGAGTATATTATATCTCTCTGGGTGTCGCATAACATGGCCAAAATATTTAAGTTTGCAATTTTTAACTGTTCTGACAACTTCCGTAACTTTTCCCGTCCGATGCAAAACAATGAACTCTATCCACCCAACTTATTCATAGGATTATCCGATACACGATATCCGTTAAAGTCCAACCTACGACACCATACAAAAGAGTAAAGAACAAGTTTAGTAACATCTCACCAATCTAATTTTCAGACTAAAAGTAATATTGTTACCACTTAACAGTTTCTTCATCTTAAAGAATGCAGCTCTGGCCTTATCTGTACGCATTCTATTTTCTTTGTTCATGTTCCAGTTCTCATTTAGATTACAACCAAGGTAGGATATACTGTTGGTTCTCTTCAGATGTTCAACGTAAGCTGTTACCACTTCCGGTTGTATTGGCCTTTTATTGACAACCATCACCTTTGTCTTTGCGGTGTTTAGCTTGAGTCCATATTCATCACACGTTATGGTAATCCTATTAATCAGATGTTGAAGATCTTCGTAATTGCTTGCAAGAAACACCGTGTCATCTGCGTATCTTAAATTATTAATATTGACACCATTCATTTTGATACCACATTTTTATTATCCAGTGCTTTATTGAAAACTAACTTAGAATAGATGTTAAATATTAGTGGGAACAAAATGCAGCTCTGCCTTACTTTGCACTACCTTTGATTTTAATTGTGCATTATTATTTCCAAACAAAATTTAAACCGCCAGTATGGTGAGGATATTTAGATCATGTGTTCTCTACATGGTTCCATGAATCATAGTTATTGCACAGATTCCTGATAAATATAAAAAGGAATATAAGACTTATATAACGAAAAAGAATATATCTCGAGAATTTCATCTGAAAGAAGGATAATGGATATGATACCCATGTATACAGAAAACCAAGACACACAAACAGATATATAAATAAAGTAAGTTATCAATCGAAGTAGCACAGAAAACGACAATACATATCGTTACCATATTGTCCTTTTCATGATCATTTTTCAGTGCATAACAAATGATAGGAAAAAGGGTAAGTCCGTGATAATACACATTTATGACATTTATTCTAACATGGGATTTTAGTTAAATCTGACAGTTGTCACATTTTATTTTCAATTTGGAATAAAAACAAATCAAATGTGTTTCTTGCATTTATAAAATGGTATTTTCTTTGATTTGTATAGTCTTATAAATTATACAGATTATATTTGTAATATTATTATCTAATTAAAAGAAAATATTCTTGTATTATGGCGCCATCTATCGACAACTAGAATAACTAGAAGAAATGTTATAAAAATGTCACCGACGAAATGTAATCACCGACGTGCTTTTTTTTCTGTCACATACAATTTAATGCGTTAGAAAGAAATCGAAAAACTGTGACGCACTGAAAGATGATCATGAGAAATACTGTACCACCAGATTGACAACAGGTGGAATAGTTTCTTTGGTTACAACCTCCCGAGATTTTCAAAAATTATAAATCATACAGGATGCCGAGGAAATTAAGATGAGAGAATTTAAAATAATTCACAACCCATCTGCTCAGCGTGGTAAAAGTTCCAACAAGAAAGATTCCTTGGTACTCAACAAAAGAGTAAATGAATTAAAATGTATAAACATTTTTAATTTCTTTAAAACACGAAAATGCAGCAGCTGCATAATACTCTGGTTAAATCGGAGAGTGCAGGAAGAGTCTATACCGGTTTCGGAGGTTTTTTCCTCCTCATCAGTAGTCCCATACCCACTCCTCTTCGATTTCCCCAGGCATCACACTTTGGGCCCTTCCGAATTGCAAAGAAAGAAATGTCACGGATGTACTACAGTCATCTACCGAAAAACAAAGTAAGTTATTAATCGAAGTAGCACAGAAAACGACAATAAATATTGTTCCCATACCACCAGATTGACAACAGGTGGAATACTTTCTTTGGTTACAACCTCCCGAGATTTTCAAAAATTATAAATCATACAGTATGCCGAGTAATGTAACATGAGAGAATTTTAAATAATTCAAAACCCATCTGCTCAGCGTGGTAAAAGTTCCAACAAGAAAGATTCCTTAGTAGGTACTCAACAAAAGAGTAAATGACTTAAAATGTATAAACATTTTCAATTTCTTTGCAACACGAAAATGCAGCAGCTGCATAATACTCTGGTTAAATAGGAGAGTGCAGGAAGAGTCTACACCGGTTTCGGAGGTTTTTTCCTCCTCATCAGTAGTCCCATATCCTCTTCCTCAAATATATAAATGTTTTTCTAAAGCATTTCTTGTGGCATCTTTGTGATATGTTTTCTATTTGGTATTTTACCAAAACAATAATTTTGTAATTGTAATGTATTTGAGAACGATATCTGAAGTGGAAGTAGAAAAGTCAAAATAAACTTATTTTAAAGTAAAATTTTGGCTTATAATAATAATAATATTTAAGATCTTATTTTCAGATGCAGGCTGAAACATCTACTCTACATCGCGCTATCTGCGCAGTAGATGACACAACACCGATAAAACTGAGGGAAGCAGAACTGCACATAAACAACCTTACTAAGGACGAAAAAGTGCGCGCCTGGATGGGTAAACCTCTGCACGGGCGAGATCCCAATGAGGTCAGCCAAGATTATGTCGACAATATAGCGTCGAACTACTGGTTGACATCAGGAAAGATGTTCCCTGAAACGGAGGGTTCATTACTGTCCATTCAGGATCAGGTTATACCAACTAGAAATTATCCATCGATTACCATCTACACGATTATTGTCAAAGTATCCAAAGTAAGAAATTGATATTTTATCAATAGAACGTCAAAATGATTAGAAAAATCTTAAAAAAATCGATTACAATTTAATTACTTTTTTGCGTTGTAAATATTAAGCGATAAAAATTAAATAATAAATTTAAAAATTACCGGTAAAAGTTGAATTAGTAACCGCTAGGAGCGACACCAGCGAAGCTCAGAGCGTATACGCTCTGAGCTTCGCTGGTGTCGCTCCTAGCGGATTACTAATCAACTTTCACTGGTAATTTTTAAATTTATTATTTAATTGTTATCGCTTAATATTTACAACGCAAAAAAGTAATTAAATTGTAATCGATTTTTTTAAGAGCGTATACGCTCTGAGCTTCGCTGGTGTCGCTCCTAGCGGATTACTAATCAACTTTCACTGGTAATTTTTAAATTTATTATTTAATTGTTATCGCTTAATATTTACAACGCAAAAAAGTAATTAAATTGTAATCGATTTTTTTAAGAGCGTATACGCTCTGAGCTTCGCTGGTGTCGCTCCTAGCGGATTACTAATCAACTTTCACTGGTAATTTTTAAATTTATTATTTAATTGTTATCGCTTAATATTTACAACGCAAAAAAGTAATCAAATTGTAATCGATTTTTTTAAGATTTTGTTAATCATTTTGACGTTCTATTGATAAAATATGAATTTCTCACTTCGGATATTTTCACAATTATCGTGTAGATAGCGCTAAGATTAATATATTAATTTAGAATTAGATATTACGAAACATTAAAAAACTTAAATTCAGTATTTAAAACGTAAGTATATTTAAAGTAAAAATATATACCACAGCTTTGACAAACTAATATTTTTTATAATTAATGTTTTTAATTTTAATTTTAAATTAATCATTTTGACATTTATGTCAAATTTCCAGTAAACGTTTACAGACTTGTCACTACTGGCGCTCGCGAATTTGTAAATATCCCTTCTACGTACGAGCTCACAGCGTATAATTGCTTTCTTCAGCGCATCCATACTGGCATATTTTTTAGTCCTTACCTTGCTCTCCAAAATGGACCAGATGGAATAGTCCATCGGATTTGTGTCTGGCGAATTCTAACGCCACTGTGTGGATGAAATGAAGTGTGGAACATGGTTTTTTGACCATTCTTGGTTCACATTAGCTTTATGAGACGGTGCCGAGTCTTGTTGGAACGTCCATGGTCTAAAACTGAAATGTTTGCTTCTAAAATATTTTCCCGATAATAAGTTGCATTGACTTTGACACCAGATTCAATAAAAACGATTGGAGGGCGTCCATCGGCGGTTACAGCTGCCCATACCATTACTTGAGATGGGAAATTACTTCGGGTGGCCGTTCGTAGGCTCAAATTTTCGTAGGTGCGTTCGGTCAAGTAAACATGATCATTTTGAGAGTTTATGAACTGCTCAATAGGGAAAATTTTCTCATCAGAGAACACTATGTTCGGAAATTCGCCACGTTCGTGCAGGCGTAACAACTCCTTTGCTCTTTCAAGCCGAACTTTTTTTTGCTTTGATGTAAGATTGTGTGCTTTTTGGAACTTGTAAGGCTTAATCTTGAGCTCCTGTTTCAATATTCGTTGCATGCTTCGCTGGGATATTTTCATTTCTTTGGCCATTTGATTACCACTACGACGTGGATTTCGCTCAAGTCGAGCCTTCACTTTCCGAACCATTTCAGGTGATGTTGCTGTTTTTTTTTTCGCCCACCACCATAGCGTTTGGCAATGCTACCAGTATCATTATAACGAGTTATGGTGCGATACACAAACATTTTATTCACTTTGAGGTGTTTGAGCTGACGAACAATAGCTGGTTGTGATTTTTCCGCCAAATATAACGAAATCACACTATTAAATTCCATTGCGAATAACTTTTGTTATATATGTATAAAACTTAGATGCAAATGCTTTTGACGGCTTATTAAACAATATACTGAAGTGTTATCAGGCCAACTTTGACGTAGCTGTCATTATCGATTTGCCAGATATATCGATGTGAAGTTGGTAACAGTTCAATTGCGTAACCCTGTACTATGTAATAATGTAGACGTTTATTAATTTTCTTTCTTTTTTATTCTATGCGTTGTCATAAACAGTGCATGAATATACTAATAGCCCAGTAAATGACCGTTTTGGAGTGTAATTATCAGCGTCACGACGTATTTGCTTGGCAATTTGGATTTAGATTCTACTTATCCTCCATTTCAAAGTTGGAGTGGTGCTGTTGGTAGCTTTTACTTGGGGGGTAACAGTCACCCCTTCTCGGGGGTGAAAAATATACGTTTAAAATAAGTCCGGAAATGGATAAATTGACTAATTATAAGCAGCGTTTGTTTTATAGAGCTTCTTTATTTAAGTCAATATTTTCAAGTGACTTGCGAGTGAAAATGTTTATTTTTAAAACAAAAAAACCACGTATTCAGGCGGTATTCGCAAATAACTTAAAAAATAAGTATTTTATCGAATTAAATATTATCGAAAAAATATTTTCAGCAAACATGCAGCTTATAAAAAACAAAAAAAAAATGGTGAAGCTACCTATTCATGAAGTCTATCGACACACTAAAAGGAAAGTTGTAGCTCATGAAAAATTGAGTTGTTCTTATTCGTTCAATTTCAAATCGGATATTTCAACGTGAAATAACCAACAAATGAAGCACTTTTCGGAGAAAACTCATTGAATCATTTTTTTAATGTTTAAAAACGAGCTTTATTTTTATTTTTTTATAGCATTTTATAGCAAGCTTCTAGCATCAAAACTAAGCGAGTTACGCTCAAAATAAAATTTGCCCCTTTTTTTGCTAAAAAAAGTGAAAATCACCCCCTAAGTTACTTCGGTTCGAGGTTCTTATTTTTGAAAAAATTGGTTTTATAGTAAAAAAAAGTTTCTTTATTTTAGAAAAATGCCCTTTTTTCAAAATAACTTAAAAAGTATTAGCAAGGCGGATCCAGAGAGCCCCCCCTTGAGAATTTAAAATAATATAAATTTATATATTTGCAGTTCAAATGTTTTTAGTGTCAAACACATATCCTGCGTGCTACGAGACAAAATATTTTTAGCTTTGTGCTGAACGGTACTAAAGGTTGTGCTGAACCAGGTAAAGTATGAGAGGTAACCTAAGCTATACATGTATCATAAAAAAAAGTTCATGCGCCCCCCCCATGTCGCATTTAGTAATTTTTTAAAGGGGGTCCCATATCCAATTCCGCGGGGCGGCCCCGGCGGATTTTGTTACGCCACTGCTTGTTAGCTATGTGTAAGCCAAATTTCATGTCAATCCAAGCGGTTCTTTAAAATTTACAGGTTTTGCAATATTTTGCCGTTAAAGAACGGACTAATGTACCACCGAGAAACAACCACTCAATTTTACAGACATGCGCTGCTTTCGGTTCGATAGCGAACACCCAAATTCATTATTCATTAAACACACCCTAAATGGAGCATTTGATGAAGTAAATGTTGGTAAGAGGGGTGTAAAGTTTGGTGACAACATATTAACAGCACAAAACTTTAAAAAAAAATATGGAGGACCAATAGTACTTAACATCAAAAAAATTCAAGATATAAAGAAACTTTTACAATATATTCCTCCCATAAACCAGCAGTTTTATATCAGTATTATTGAAAACAGTACAAGTAACATTGAACAAGACTATAATGTTGATGAAGCAGAGGAACTAGACAGGGATGATGAAACCGATTTTTTTTTAATATAAATTATTATTGTAGGTATATTCTTTCTTTAAGAATTTATATTCATTTTGTTATTTTCAAAAAGGTCATACGCCACATTAATTTGTTTAATAAATTTTTTCTTAAAACATGCAGTTTCATTTTGTATCCTTTTTTGAAAAAATATATTTAATAATTTATTATGCATGTAAGGAATTAAGGTAAACAATATAAAATAAAAAATGTGATTTCAGGATTTTGTCAAAAACTTTAAACGTGATTTACTCAAAACTTTTCAAAAGAGGCTTAGGTCCCTTGTTGCCCCGAGCCCTTCAATTGACCATTTCCCTCCATTCCTTCTTGTTCACTGCTTTCATTCTTCAATTTGTGACGTTGTGTACATCCATTTTATACTTTATTCTGATGTGCTCCTGTTGCACTTGACAGTAGAATTTTTTGTAGTCTACCCTCTGGCATCCTCTGTATGTGTCCAAGCCATCTTATTAGTTGGGTTCTTATTACTCCTAGTATGGTATACTCCTCATATAATTCGTTCCTCATAAAGCGCTCTCAAATCTTCATTTCCCCTTCTGATCAAAATGCGTTCCCCATATTTTCTCCAAATATTTTCTGTCGTACTTTACGTTTCCATATTGGCGCCATTTTCTGTTGTTTTTTATTTAATGTCCATGCCTCTGTTTCATAAGTTATTACAGACCTAATAACCGTTCTTTATATTCGTAAGTTGGCACCTCTTGATATGCATTTATTTCTTAGTAACCTATTTATGCATAAAATCACTTGTTCGCTTTCATTAGTCTATTTTGGATTTCTTCTTCTATATTTGGGTTTTGTGTTATAATTGTTCCTAAATATTCGAAGCTCTCAACTTCGTCAAATCTATACTCCGTCTAATATACTTACCGTTGCACGTCATCCACGTCATAGCCCGTGACGTCACATGATACCAAAACACGAAATATTTAGGCGGTAGGTGTATTCTTTTTTTAGAATGATTTTGCCGATTACACTGGAATTACAGCCATAGACATATTTCATTATATACGCATACAAATAACATTTGAAGATTTCTATTAATGTTAACTTAAAGAAATACACAATAACTTGTTTCATTTAATTTGTATAAATGGATTATAAAGCGTTTTTATGAAGCACATTTGTTCGGAACACACTGTAACTGTAATCGAACGAAGGTGACATTTTGGCATAAATTGGTAACATTTATTTGACAGTTGCGGTGATGACCCTTCATATTTGTTTTTATTCTTTACTATAAGTATTTGTTTTATTATATTTACTGTTTTACTGTAACATAAGATTATAACTTAAGTAATTCTTGTGTTCTATTTCTAAAGTTTTTATTTATTTACATTGAATATTAATTTGTTTTGTTGTATAATCCATTTTGCACTAATTATGTGATACATTTGATTTAAAATGAATTCAGTAATTTTTTGTAATTTAGCAATAATGTCAACTTAGATCTCTTTAGATCTCTGACGTAGATAATGACGTACAACAGTATTTATAGTGTACCAACCATAATATGTGATTTTAATATGCGATATAGAAAATCTCACACCAAATCTCAACTTAATAATAAATTAAACAATTTACATACCCAGATATCTAAACTTATCTTTAACTTTATATTTAATGTTTAATCTTTACATGTAAGAAAAATGTTAACTCAAATATTTTAAATTTTTAATTTTCTTAATGGAAATCCGGATACGGAACTGTGGTGGGAATTAAATTCAACCCTTCAGATTCGGGTTATCGCCACTTTAGTTTCGAGTGTATTAAATTTTTACACCAACCTTTTTAAATTCACTAATCTGCGGATTAATTAAAAAAGTGCAACCATGCTTACTACTCTGCCCTGCCCTTCTCATAAACTGGAGCAGTAAAGAATAGAAGTAAATTAGTGTTTTTACGCTTAGAGCAAAACATTTAATATATTTATATAACACTTAGAGAGTAGTGTTCGAATATCGGGAGAGTAATCTGCGGCTTGAAATTAAATTACTTTTATTTCATAATTCAATATTTCGTTAAATGTTTGTTTCTTTTAAACTTCCTCAGGGATGTACTACAAAATTAAGTTACAGTTAGGTACAAAAATATATCTACATAATATTTACAATAAATTATTTTAAATGAAAAATAAGCCAAAATTTTACTAAAAAAATGATTTTATTAACGTTTCGGAGTCCAATTTGGATGCCGTTGTCAAAATATAAAATATTAATAAATTAAACAAAAATGTTGTTGCTTATAACACAATACAAAAAGTTGCACGTCAATAGGTACTGTATTTAAAAATCGATTTATTCCGGTGTTTTTAGTTCTAAATGCCCTGGTCTGAAAAATGTTTTTTCCACCTACCTCTACCGAAAGTATACTTTTCCGGACCTGGTTGTAGGGAGCAAAGTTGTACTTTTCTCCCTAGGGAGGAAAAGTAAAAGTGACGTCATGGTATTTTAATCATGAAATATAACTTATTGACACCCTGTACAATATCTATTTTCTATTACTTAAGTATCTATACATTTTAACGTTTATTTAAAAA
Organism: Diabrotica virgifera virgifera; assembly: GCF_917563875.1. Classification (NCBI taxonomy): domain Eukaryota; kingdom Metazoa; phylum Arthropoda; class Insecta; order Coleoptera; family Chrysomelidae; genus Diabrotica; species Diabrotica virgifera. Next base: position 72,223,125 of record NC_065444.1, read on the forward strand.
CACTCTGTATTTTGCAGAATGGTAAAAAACAGTAAATTTTTATTCTGATTTAACAATGTTTACATTAATAATTTGACTTATATTTGACAGTTGACAGTTATATTGTACCTACTTGTTAGTTTTAGTTCTAATAAATTTTGTTGGTTAGTTACATAAATAAATTAAGTAAAAATGAAAAAATGACTTGTTATTTGAGGAAGGTGGAAAAACCATATGTATAACATGGGAGTAAAGTGCCTTTTCCCCCCTTGAATGATTACTGCCCTCCGCTACGCGTCGGGCAGTAAACTTCATTCTCGGGAGGAAAAGTAGCACTTTCCTCCCTTGTTATACAAATACAGTTGAGTCCGCGAGTCTTTACCCGTGCGTCATTAATACCTGGCGAGATAAAACACATACTTTTTATCTAGCATCATTCTCTTCCATGCATGAAACTCATGACAAACCAGCTGCCGTTTGTTATTAAGTAACAACACATGTTATTTTTATGAACCATCTAGACTCAGTGCATTGAAAAGAGATAGGTACAAAAAAGACGATTCGGTATGTTTTCATATTTTAAGCACAATTTGTTTGACCTGATTTGTTTAATTTTGTGGCTGTCAGTCAGTTGAACTTTTTGCGGTTTTTGTCGAATTTTTGCGTTTTGAAGTTTCTTTATATTACACAAACAGTTGTTTTCACAACTAATTTTATATTGAGCTTTGAAATTTTAAGGTAAATAATTATATTTAGGCAATTAATATTTAAAACATACAAAGCTAACGTCATTCACACAGTAAAGAAATGACTGTGTTTAGATTTCCGTCAAAGTGAATAAAATAACAAAAATAAAATATGTTATTGGATTTTTTTATAAATTGTTTATTTATTTATTAATCAATAATAATAAAAGAATTTATTAAGCTACTTCAAATGTAGCTGTAATTCTGCGCAAAAATTTTGAAGCAAAACTTACATTTGACATTCTATATATTTGATAACGTCAAATTTTATAATAAAACCCGTAATCGGAACAGTAGCCACTTTCTGTCGCACGGGTAAAGACTCGCGGACTCAACTGTAGCTATATTGTTGTTCCTGATAATGCCTGTGATTCGTTTACGTCCGGCCACCATGTATACAAAAAAAAAGAATGTGTGTGTATTTTAACGTAAGAAGTTACACTTATATTATATGATTTCAACAAAATTAATATACTTTAGTTTATTTATATTTTATTTAAATATTAAACTAATTTTAATACTACTACTTCTCAAAATTTTTAAGTAAATACGTATTTTCTAAAAAAAATTATATAATAAATAAACTACAATCATAAAATTTATAAACAAAAAAAAAATAAAAGTTTCCATTCGTTCTGAATTTAACCAAATTATTTTGATTTTGAATTGAAATTATTTAGAATTGAAAGAAATATTAAAATACAAGACATAGAGTAAGAAAACAATATATTAGGTGAATATTGATAGAAATTTTGATGGTAATCAAATTATGTAAATCAAAGCATTACATACTATTTTTGGTAGGTTCTTTTTAAATTTTTCAAATAGGTAGGTACCTATGAAATTTTTTATTGGGATACTGAAACATTTACAATTATTACGTACCTGCCGCTTTTAAAAACTATTTAAAAAGTCACTACAATATTATAAACTTGCTTTTTTTCTGCCATCACACCAATAAAAACTAATATACACAACATTAATTTGATTATCCAAAATCTCCATATTGAACAATTATTGACAGATGATTTTAACACCCAATCAGATCCCTTATAATGTTTATACCATACTGTCTGCATGCGCATGCGCGCAGTATTATGAAATTTTACTCTCAATCGCACCTAAAGAAGTATAACTTCAAAAATATTTTATATTTTTGTTAAAACATTTTATAGCATTTTTTATTATCATGGTGACAATATTAGCCTATTTGGTTCATTATAATGCAGTACTAACATATTTTCGACAATCCAACATGAAAAAACACGCATTTTGATTTTCAATTTCAGCCGGCACAATCATCATCAGCATAAAGTTGTCGCTTGGAAATGTCAGTCACTAACTTTCCAAATCTTTATAAAATAGCTGTTAATAAAAAGCTTATCGTCGCCTTAACGCGGGCAATGAGGTGGAAAAGATACGAAAAGCGTTGATAGGTCTTCTCTCTTCGCTCTTTTGCTCGACAGACATCAAAGTTAAAAATAAAAACTCGTCTCTGACTCCAAATTCACACTTCATTGCTTCATTAATTTTGGATTTTAGTATTTTTATCCTTTGTTTCAAGAAAAGAGTAGGTTTTCGTGAGCAGTTAGTATTCGGTAGGAATTTAAATTCAGCTTTTATAGGCCTGGATCCCGCGTACCGAAAAAAGTTGATTAATAACAAGCTGAAAATTTGTTTACAGCTTAATGGTGTCTAGTCGGACAAACTTTGATGTACAGGAACACTGGAACAGGGGAAGTTTTAATTGTGGAACAGTTTAAAAATTTGGAACGTCAGATTACGAAAACGTCCCATGTATTTTGACGAACAGATCATACAATTGATTTTTTACCATTTCATTAAACTCTCATGCAAAAATCAGACTGCTATTACTAACCAACATGATTCTTGTCATTTGACATGTACTTCGTGCAGGCCCGGCCACAGGGTTGGGCGAACTGGGCGGCTGACCAGGGCGGCAATTTTAGGGACGGCAAATTTTAAAGAACACCAATTTTTGAAATTGAAGAAATAATAAATTATTTTTTCAATATTATAAAAAATTAATATTATGAACAATAGCGGCAAAAACGCAACTGTAAAAACGATAATTAAATAAGTGAAACAATATCAACTGCAAGGTTGATTCGACGGGAAATCGACAACACCGCCTTCTTCTTCATCGCATAAGAATAGTGGGATCAGAACTACCCCTCACCATACCTCCCTCCCAACTGATATCTGTTGACTCACGCCTTTCGTATAACTTGTTACCAAGTTTCCATAGATCATAGATGTGCTGTTAACAATTGTATTGTGTTTTTGTATTTCTTTTAATTGTATAGGCTTGTAGATATTTTACTGTGTTTAGTTTTTAAATCAGTTTAGATCAATAATTGTTACAGTATAAATTCCGTACCTTTGTGTGCCAGAATACTATTAAGTGTTTACAACGTAGAATGAAGTAAACACTTCTGTTGTATGTAGATATATAATTTATTAAAATACTTAAAATTTATCCACAAGGGAGTGGAAGTACAGAACGTTTTCGGTCAAACTGACCATTATCAGTGTAAACCTGGAAATAAGTGGACCACTTAGATTGAAATGCAAAAAGGGTGAAATTTTGACAGTTAAAAATAGAAAATGTGGTTACTTACGTCCAGTGTACAAGTAATTGAAACTAGCCACTTCAATAGGTGTAAAAACCTATAAATAACATTATTGCTACATAATGCCACAGCATATATTATTTTTAACTATTAATAATGGGAAATAAGCCACAATATTATTAAAAAATGATTTTTATTAACGTTTCAACGCCCAAATCGGGTGCCGTTGTCAAAATACAAAATACTATCAATAGTATTTTGTATTTTGACAACGGCACCCGATTTGGGCGTCGAAACGTTAATAAAAATCATTTTTTAATAATATTGTGGCTTATTTCCCATTATAAATAGTTAAAATTGTAAAAATGCCACAAGAAAATAGCTTCAGAACAGCATATATTATAATGTAGCAATAATGTTATATATAGGTTTTTACACCTATTGAAGTGGCTAGTTTCAATTACTTGTATACTGGACGTAAGTAACCACATTTTCTATTTTTAACTGTCAAAATTTCACCCTTTTTGCATTTCAATCTAAGTGGTTCACTTATTTCCAGGTTTACACTGATGATGGTCAGTTTGACCGAAAACGTTCTGTACTTCCACTCGCTTGTGGATAAATTTTAAGTATTTTAATAAATTCATATACCTACATACAACAGAAGTGTTTACTTCATTCTACGTTGTTTTAACGAAGGTATACAGCCAACTACAGAGTTTACCCCTTTTAAGTTTTAATTAGGTGTTTAGTGTTATTAAAAATAATTTTGTGAGTGAAATAATCGATGGTAAAAAACGTTTTTCTGGTTGTCAGTACATAGTCCATTCTTTCACGGTTTTTGCTCTAAATTTTAAAGAACCGCTTGGATTGACATGAAATTTGGCATACGTATAGTTTGCATGTCAAAGAAAAAAAGTGATATTGTGCCGATGTGTGCTTTTGCCCTGGGGGTGAAAAGATATATGGTCGAAAATAAGTCCGGAAATGGGTAAACTGACTAATTTTAAGTAACTTTTGTTCTATAGAGTTTTTTCGCCAAGTCAACACTTTTCGAGTTATTTGCGAGTGAATATGTTCATTTTTTAACAAAATAACCACATTTTTAGACGGTTTTTCGCAAATAAGTCAAAAAGTAAGTATTTTGTCGAAAAAACGTTCTTAGCAAAAATATAGCTTATAAAAAAGTTAAAAAAATGGTGTACGCTTTAGGTCTCTGGATCTCGTAGAACCAGAGTTATAGCTAATGAAAAATAGATTCATATTCACCAAATTTCAAATAGAACAGCGGTTCTCAATATTTTTGAGTCGTGTACCATCTAAAGTTTCTTTTATTATATTTCTATATTTTTAGATTGTATAATCAAGACTTACTATGTACTACTATTTTAAGTTTTTGTGTGTTTTGTGTACCACCGCAAATAATGATATGTACCACCGGTGGTACATGTACCACAGATTGAGAACCGCTGAAATAGAATATTTCGACGTAAAATATCCAAAAAATTAAGCACTTTTTGGGAAACACCCATTAGAACTTTTTAAAGTGTTTAAAAAAGCTTTATTTCTGTTTTTACAAAAAGTTTCTAGCTTTAAATTTAGCAAGTTACGCTCAAAATAAAGTTGGTCCCTTTTGTTTTTGCAAAAAAAAAATCGGGAGGACCACCCCCTAATTAGCAACTTAAATGAAATTAATCGTTACCGCTCCACCAATTATTTTACTTATGTTGTGTTTATATGATCTGTAAGTTTCATCGATTTAAAGTGCTTATTTTTGAAAAAATTTGGTTTCAAAGTAAAATTTTTAAAAATTTAAATTTTGAAAAATATGCTTTTTTTCAAAATAACTTAAAAATTGTTAGAGATACCAAAAATCTGGAAAAACAAAAAAAGTCAGATTTGCTTTTCTGAATATCATGTATTTTTTTGTTTTTCTGTTAGACAAAAATTGATTGAGATTTGGTGTTTCTAAATTTGTATACATTCGTGATCAGTGACTCGTTCAACCCCTTTCAACTACAGCCCTTTCAATAATAAGGACTTTGAACCGATGAAACTTACAGATCATATAAACAATATATACACAAGTCAAGAAACTTGTGAAGTCGTAACGATTAAGTTCATTTAAGATACTAATTAGGGGGTGACTTTCTCGATTTTTTTACCAAAACCAAAAGGGACTAACTTTATTTTGAGCGTAACTTGTTTAATTTTGATGCTAGAATTTTTGTTTATAAAACAAAAATGAAGTTTTTTTTAAACACTTTAAATAAGTTGTAATAAGTTTTCCCCAAAATGTGCTTCATTTTTGGTTATTTCACGTTAAAGTATTCCATTTGGAAATTGACGAATATGAACCCATTTTTCATTAGCTATAACTCTGCTTCTACTAGGTGTAGAGACGTGATATATACACCATTTTTTTTTTAATTTTTTACAGGTTATATTTTTGCTTAGAATGTTTTTTCGACAAAATACTTACTATTTGAGTTATTTGCGAAAACCCGTCTAAAAGCGTGGTTAATTTGTTGAAAAAATGAACATATTCACTGCCAAATATCTCGAAAAGTATTGACTTCGTGAAAAAACTCTAAAGAACCAAAGTTACTTAAAATTAGCCAGTTTATCGATTTCCTGACTTTCTTTGGACGAATATTTTTTCACCCCCAAAAGGGGGTGAAAACCATCCCCAGGGCAAAAGCACATATCGGCACAATATCACTTTTTTTCTTTGACTTGTTAGCTATGTGTATGCCAAATTTCATGTCAATCCAAGCGGTTCTTTAAAATTTAGAGGTTTTGCAATGTTTTACCGTTAAAGAACGGACTATACAGTAATACCTCGACTTACGCTACCCCGACTGACGCGAACCCAGAGTTACGCGATTTTCAAATCTTGTCGATTTCGAGGTATTTCTTATGTGCAGTTTTGTCTAATGGAGTGGTGTTTGTTACTTTTATAAAGGGGTTTTTTGTTTTATATGTAAGAAGACTTAAAAGAGTGCATTTTTTTAACTTCCGGTTCCAATTAAAATAATTTATATACTTAGATACATATACGAAATTATACCCCGACTTACGCGAATTCGACTTACGCGAATATCCCTCGGTCCTACCTATCGCGTAAATTCGGGTTATTACTGTATAGGAAAAAAAAGGTAAATTTTCCTAGGTAAATTTTTAAAAACGTTACACACTGATGCTGACAATATTGCTCAACCTAGAGAACATACAGCTGTTACCGCTTCCTTTGAGTCTGACAATATTCACCCAGACTACTATTATCAGCATCCACGTCAGCTGCCGGCCCCTATCAGTCCATCGACAGTCATCTAGGACAATCATCAGCATCTACGTCAGCTACTGATGCCACTACTACCGTCACAGGAAACAATGTTATTACTGATTATGATCCAGCAAAGTGGCCTAAAGTGATTAATAAAATTAATGATTTTGTTAGAGCAACTTTGGTAACAAGAGGCCTCCGCCAAAATTATTCTTTGCAGAGGCTCAGTTGTGCCCGAAATACAGGGTGTAACAAAAATACAGGTCATAAATTTAATCGCATATTCTGGGACCAAAAATAGTTCGATTGAATCTAACTTACCTTAGTACAAATGTGCACGGAAAAAAAGTTACAGCCCTTTGAAGTTACAAAATGAAAATCGATTTTTGCCAATATATCGAAAACTATTAGAGATTTTTTATTGAAAATGGACATGTGGTATTCTTATGGCAGTAGTATTTTAAGAAAAAAAGATAATAAAATTTGGACCCCCATAAAAATTTTATGGGGGTTTGGTTCCTTTAAACCCCCCCCAAACTTTTGTGTACGTTCCAATTTAATTATTATTGTAGCGCCGTTAGTTAAACACAAGTTTTTAAAAACTTTTGTCTCTTAGTACTTTTTCCAAAAGTCAGTTTTTATCGAGATATTTGAATATTTGTCAAATCCACCACATATTTGTATATGGTAAAGTACGATTATGGAGACTTGGTAATAATATGAAAATTTATTTATGATTTACATTTTTAAGTATATTTTGAACCATATTAAAAAATAAGCCACATCTCGATAAAAGATGCTTTATCAAAAAAATACAAAGAGGCAAAAAAGTTTTAAAAACACTGTGTTTAACTAATGGTACCGCAGTAATAGTTTAATTGGAACGTACACAAACATTTGGGGGGTTTAAAGGAACAAAACCCTCATAAAATTTGTATGTAAACATATTAAAAAAGGAGCCGCAACTCCATAAAAACTGCCTTATTGAAAAAATACTAAGAGGCAAAAAAGTTTTAAAAATATTGAATTTAACTAATGGCACCACAATAATAATTTATTTGGAACGGACACAAAAGTTTGGGGAGGTTTAAGGGAACACAACCCCCATAAAAATTTTATGGGGTGCACAAATTTCACTATAATTTTTCTTTAACATGTTCTTTCCATAAGAGTGGCACATGTCCATTTTCAACAAAAAATCTCTAATGGTTTTTGATATATTCAAAAAAATCGATTTTCATTTTGTAACTTCAAAGGGCTGTGCCTTTTTTTGTGTGCATATTTGTACTAAGGTAAGTTAGGTTCATTCGAACTATTTGTGGTCCCAGAATATGTGGTTTAATTTATGACCTGTATTTTTGTTACACCCTGTATAATTCAGATCATAGATTTACAACTAACTACTACAGTTACAATATGTGCAATGGTCAAACTGTTGAGAGAAAATGGTTAATTTATTCTAAGACAAATAATTATGTGTATTGGTTTTTTTGTAAAATATTTTACACTGTCAAAATTAACTTTGCTTTGTCCAGTCACGCTAAGCCTCCAGCCCATCTACAGTCACAGCGATAATGGGTAGAACTAGCAATTTGACAAGAATCGGACAAAACCATAGATGAAGAAACACAAAAAGTTCTAAATTCAGAAAATCGTCATTAGAAAAATGTAATAGAACGACTTATATCAATAATACAGTTTTTAACACAACAGTGTCTTCCATTGAGGAGCGATACTGATAAACTTTTTCGTCACAATGGTAATCTCTTAAAGATTGTTGAGCTCTTTGGAAAATTTGACCCATTTTTGTCCCATGTTTTAGCCATTCACTCAACTTAGTCGTGAATAATTCTGCTAAAGCCTCACAGTTTGCAGTTCCTTTCTTTTCCTTAGTGGCAAACATTTAGAACTTTTTCTGAGCATCTATTTATCGTTGGGCTATACTGAAGAATCATATTTCTAGCCTAACATTGAAACATTTGTCCGAGACTAGATGGGAAAGTAGAATTGATGCAATTACTACCATCAGATACCAAATTGAAGAAATTTACGATGCTCTTGTAGAAATCACTGTGATTTCTACAAAGAAAATTGACAAGACAATTTGGCCATGAGGCTGAAGATGAAAGTATGGACCTAGATCCAGAGACACGATATTAAGTTGACTTCTTAGACATCTATTTAAAAATTATAGACACAACCGTTATTGCATCAAGTGAGAGATTTCAGTAAATTAAGAGCCACGGTGAAATTTTTGAGTTATTGGGTTTACCAGCGGTCGCCGATCTTGCCCAGGGCGGCAAAATCCCTAGGGCCGGGCCTGACTTCGTGTTCCACTCATTAAAATGCCCAGTTGGTGATAAACACCGGTCTGATTTTTTCATGAGAGTTTAATTAAAGGGTAACAAATCAATGGGAAGTTCTGTCAGACAAAATACATGGAACGTTTTCGTATAGTCTGACATTCCAAATTCTTAACCTGTTCTACAATTAAAACTTCCCCTGTTCCAGTGTTCCCATACATCAAAGTTTGTCCGACTAGACACCGTTAAGCTAACTATTAACACATTTTCAGCTTGCTATTAATCAACTTTTTTTGGTACGCGGGATCCAAGTCTATTACTTTTAGCTTTATAGTGGTGGCGTGGATTACTCTACGGGGTTTATAAGGGATAGGGATATAAATCAATAATATTAGTCCAAGAAATGAAGCTTAAAATAGGACAAAACCTCGCAATTTTAACTCAATAGACCGATTTGCATAAAAATTTAGCTACTTCAAAATCTATATTTTGCCGACGGGTGCCTTTTATTTTTTAGGGTGAAAACTACCCCTTATTGCCATAATCTATAAAAAAACTTTGAATCTTTAAAAAAAGTGTTTGTTCCGATAAATGAAATAATGATTGTCTGATATTACTCTAATTATAATTATTGACTTTCAATCCTTTTAAAGTTCATTTTTAAGGGTGAAAACTACCCCTAATTATTCAAATTTATAAAAAAGATGGGAGAATAAAATTTGGATCTAAATATTTATATTTTACCTGTGTGTGAAAGGTGAAAACTACCCTGCATTTCTAACTCTACAAAAAAGTTTATAAACAGTGAAATTCGGTTAACATGAATTGAATAATGATTTTTGGTGCTATAAGCAGGTATAATTTTTAAATATTTTAACCCTTTGAAAATTAATTTTTAATGGTTAAAAGTATAAATCATTGCCAAAAGATAACAAAATTTGGTGTGTTACGTAATGATAATCGAAACACCCAAAATTAATTCAACGCTCTAATATAAATATATTAGGTATACAGTGGAACCCCGATAGGTCGGCCCCGATAACCCGGAAGTCCGGCTAACCGGACCGATTTTCATCAGACAAACATTTCAACAATTCAAAATAAAATTGTTTGTATGCAATATAATATTTGAGAGATAATCTGTATTTTTGTAATTTGAACTATACGATAATAAAAATGACTCATGGCACACGGCGGCATGGCAGAGCGAGGTTCATTGTCTTGAATTATCGGAAACCACAGGCACCTGTAGTGGTATTCCTTTATTTATTTCAATCAAGCTGTCTTAGCATTGTTTAAAAAAGACTATTTAAATTTAAAAAATTATTTTTTAAACAATGGGCTTAGTCTTCACTGTTCGTGACTGTTCTAAAATAACATAATCTCGTACCGATTGTGACTGTATTGTGTGTTAGTGTGTAGTAAAATCTTGTATTGTTCGCTTCCGTTTGCTTAGTTTTGTGTTTACGTGTTTTTAGTCATTTAGATGTGTACTGTGCATATATATTTCATATTATTTCAATTAAAACAGAGTTTATCTCTAAGTATACCGTGTTTTATTAATTTTTACCATATTCTCCGGCTAACCCGGATTTTCGATAACCCGGATCGGCCGCGGTCCCGATTAATCCGAGTTATCGAGGTTCCACTGTATTTACAATAATATTATAGTAATACAATTTCACATACAAATACTTGTATATATTATGGTAGGGGAGCCCAAGCGGGGATTTTTTCAGGTATCCAGCACGTCAGATTATCACATGGGGAGAAACCTTGTAACCTGTAAATGTACCTCTAATACCATATATTGGCTTTTAACACAGGAGAGTTCGTTAAGGGGGGTCCGAAAAAAATACCTATCCTTAGAAAAACTCGAAATCGTTAGATTAAGATTAGGTAAGTTAAGTATATGCAAAAGAGTGTACCTATATGTATTTTAAAAATCTGACGATTTAAGCGTAAGAAAATGGGTGAGTCACAAAAATTCAAAAAAATAGCGAATATTTAGAGAAATAAACGTCCGATCGAAAAACTAAAAAATACCTCGTCAATATTTTTCAAAAATCTATCGAATGATACCAGACACGACCCCCACGGAGGTGGGGTGGGGGTTACTATAAAATCCCCAATAAGGGATTATATAATAATCCCCAGATTTGGATTTTTTACGTAAACATAAGCAAAGCATTTTTTACAGTAAAAATTTTTATTCGAGACATTTTTTCGAATTATGGATAGATGAAGCTATAATCGGAAAAAATGATTGTTGGAAATGGAAAATTATATTAAAAAATGGAAAGAGACCCACTTTATGGAAAACTTAACTTAGCTTTTTTTGGTTTTAGGACCTTCTCTTCACAACCCAACAGCTCCACATAACGCTCGAGTAACTTCAAATTTAGCATACTTTCCTCCCCTATTATTAGAAAATTTCATCGTCATTCGTGTCGTTTCTTTCACCATCATCTTCGTCATCTTCTATTATTGGAGTACTATTACTGCAATTATTATCAAAACACACAGAGCAAGTTGGGTTACAAAATAATTCCAGTTTTCTGCAGCTACATGAGGCACCGCAACCTTTATTGCAGTGACAAAATATTATTTTTAAAAGTTTTTCAGGAGCAGGCGACTTTTCGTTTTTATGGATGTAACGATCCATCTTTTGAAAACCACCCCCAGTCGCTTTGCTTAATATTGAAGTTTCCAAGCCACTGCTGGACTTAAAGTCATGGTTCTTTTTGAGTGCTCATCTAAAGCATCTACAGTTCTACATCTACGTATTCGTATATGTTCTATGGTTCCATGGATCAATGTATGCCTATATATAAGTTTCTAACGTACAGAATATAAAAAAACACCACTATTAATTCAATAAAATTGTGTTGTGACTAGGAAAGTTTTGGGGTAGTTCTGATTTCTTCCATTATGTATGTATTTTGGGCTGTTGAATCTGAATATGAGGTTTGCGGACAAAATTTCGTGACGGATCATTGAAAAAATAGCGAAAAAAGCGTAAAATTTCTGCTTTTTCTCGATTTTTTACTTAAATCTCGAAAACTATTAACTTTCACTAAATGGTCTGTTAACATAAATTAAAGTACTTAAAATGCTCTACAAATATCACTATTTACTTTTTTTTTCAGACGAACCGTTTTGTCTTAAATGCAAGTTGAAAATTGCCAATTTTTAACGGTCTCGGCAAAACCCACTTTTTATATTCCAAAACTGTATTTTTTATTAGAATGCTGTCATTTGATAAATTTCTACTAGTTTTCTGCATATATAATAAATGTTAGTTCATTTGCTATGTCTCTTGTGACATCTTTCATGAATCCATTCCATCCTAAGATGCCGGGAATGACTCTGCTTTTCCCTTAGAGCCACAGAAGATCAGGCACAGATGGAGTCACAGTTTCAGTTGGTGTGAACATTTCCTTCGGATCTGTTATCTTGACTTTTGATAAACCTTGAGGTTTTGTTCTTTTAAAATAAATTAGTTGAACAGCTTCCTGACTTCCATAAACCTCAGGCGCGGGTTTCGTTTTTAACCGAGGAATGGATTGGTTAGGAGCTACTGCATGTTTTGGTGCAATACAAGAAATGCCACCTATAACGTGAAACGTGTGGTATCCGTCGATTGTATGTACGTTAAAATCAGCGTTATCGTACACCTGCTGTGTAAAACACGACAGGTCAATTTTCTGCGGATCGCCTGCGAATGCTGACACTTCCAGGCGAACAGCTTCTGTGTCGGATAAACAAAACCCCAAAGAGGAAAGTACATCAACCTATTTTCTTGAGCCGTACTTGTTGTAGAGAAAACGGCCAACCCTACAAGGAATGGTGAGATGACTTATCTGGGCCTTATTGCCGCTACAAGCTTTGAGCAAGCGCGTTGCTTGTCTGGAAGTGTCAGCAATAGCAATCGAAGGCGATCCGCAGAAAATTGACTAGCCGTACTTTACACAACAGGTGTACGATAACGCTGATTTTAACGTTTTTTTTTTCTCTGATTCTGGCTTTGGTTTAGAACTAGAACCTTTAGCCACGTAATTGTATAACTTATCACTAAGTTAGGGGAGTAATGTGTAGTGTGTGTGTTGAGTAAGTGTCTTGTTACTTTGCAAAGTCGACGTCATTGTCTTTGCAAAGAGACGCTAATTGTTTCCGAACGTCTGCGGTCCCTCCGGTGAGTACCGATCCCACAAGGACAGAAACTATTTTTCTTATTTTTTTTTTTTTTAACGTACATACAATCGACGGATACCACACTTTTCACGTCATGGGTGACATTTCTTGTATTACACCAAAACATGCGCTCCTAACTAGTCCATTCCTCGGTTAAAAACTAAAGCCGCGCCTGAGGTTTATGGAAGTCAAGGAGCTGCTCAATTAATACATTTTGAAAGGACAAAACCTCAAGGTTTATCAGAAATCAAGATAACATATTCGAATGGAATGTTCACAACAACTGAAACTGTGACTCCATCCGTGCCTGATCTTCTGTGGCTCTAAGGAAAAAGCAGACATTCCCGGCCTCTTAGGATGGAATAGATTCATGGAAGCTGTCACAAGAGACATACCATATTTATATTATGAACTAACATTTATTATTTGTACAGAAAACTAGGAGAAATTTATCAAATGACAGCGTTCTAATAAAAAATAAAATTTTGGAATGTAAAAAGAGGGTTTTGCCGAGACCGTTAAAAATTGGCAATTTTGAACTTGCACTTTAGACCGAACGGTTCGTCTGAAAAAAAAGTAGATAGTGATATTTGTAGAGAACTATAAGTACTTTAATTTCTGTTAACAGACTAATAGTAATCTTCTGTTCACTAAGGGCCAATTTCTCATATCGAGTTCAACTCCAGTTTAACCTGAACTTTTAGTAAACGTCAGTTTAAAGTCAAAATCGTCTTTCTCAATTCCCGTTCAACCGATGGCAGTTTAAACTTGAACGATGCTTGAATGGTGGATTTCGGCCGTTCAAAGATTTCAGAACTCAGTTCAGATGATTTCATGGACTACGCATGCGTTGTATTAACACGAAACGCCGTCATAATATAAATATATCCTATTTTATTATATTAAGCCTAACGATAAACGATAACATTATTTATGTTTTTATAATATTTATTTATAATTATTAAAATGACTATTTGACTATAAATACTTAAATTTAACTTTATTCAAAAACAGCATAAAAAAGGTAGTTCAAAATGGCGACAGTTTTTTGCCTTTTGCCATCTATTGGCATTTCTCGAAAGCTGTAGAACGAGCACTGACATGAACGCGCAATGAGAAATGCATTCCAAACAGAACCGGAGATCACCCGTGAACCCGGTTCAACTGAACCATAGATTAACGCAGGTATGAGAAATCGACCCTAAAAGTTAATAGTTTTCCAGATTTTAGCAAAAAAGCGGAAAAGAGCAGAAATTTTTCGCTTTTCTCGCGATTTTTTTAATGTTCCGTCACGAAATTTTGTCCGCAAACCTCATATTCGGATTCAGGAGCCCAAAATCCATATACAATGAAAGAAATCAAAACTACCCCAAAACTTTCCCACTAGAGAGCTCGTAGAGTACAAATTGACTGAATTACTTCCATTTGGATTTCTCTACTTTCTTCCAAAAAAATATATTAGTTTTGTAACCGTAACTTTTTTGTTTTTTAACTTAGAAAGTTCTGTAAAAAGGCATTTTGTAGGTTTTTACAAGAGCTAAAAGGCTATTAATATTAACATTTTAAAACCTTCAGTTTCAAAAAGGAGTGACTTTGAAAGGATTGGTAAATGTAGTTTTTGCATGTTACTACAAGTTTTAATTGTTAATATCTCACTCAATTTTTTCCGTACCAAAAACTATTGCAAACAGAATTATTGGGAATTAAAAAAGCTACAATTTTATATTGAAATATTTTTTCGTATCTCGATAATCTGTTTTAGAAAAATATTCGTTATTCGCTTTTAACTCCATTATTTTAAACTAATGATTTTAAGCCAGTCAAACTTCTACAATATATTAACAATACATTGATAAAGAAAACTAAATAAGGCCAATGACTAATTTTAATTGGGGTGGTAGTTAGGAGGTCGTTTCCGCTCACTTACTCGCTGAAAAAAATAGAGACTGACTTTCTTTTCAACACAAGTCACTAATTTTTCAACATAAGTCACTAAATTTTTAAGCTAGGGACTTTTTTTATTTTTGAAGATGGATATTTTTTAATATGTACTTTAAATCAGTTCTAATAAGATATCCTCCTTATATTTTAAAAGTTCTTAGAATTAACCAGTTTATCTATTTCCAGACTTATCTGGAATGTATGTTTTTCACCCCCGAGAAGGGGCGAATTTCACACCACACGTAAAAGCAACCAATGGCACAAGTTCAACTTTGAACTGGGGGGTAAGTAGAACCTGAAACCAAATTTTCATGCAATTGGGAGTTGACCCTGACAATTACACCCTAAACCGGTCATTTACTTGGCTAACATAGAGAGACCCAAGAATAAAAACACTCGTTATATGGCTATTATTATCGATAAGATCAGTAGATACATTTTTAAAAATAACACACAATGCAGGTTAACCTGACCCTAAACAACCCTGTTTGTGAAAGGCGTGGGTCAAGACATATATACATATTTCAGTTATATCAAAATTTATTTGCAACTTAGTCTGCCATTATTACCCCCATCACTCATGAACCTATATTTATGTTGCGTCCTCTGTCACAAACACTTGTTATGGAAAAACATGAAGACCGTCACCATAATATATTCATTTTTCCGTCCATATAAATTTATGAGTATGGCAAGGAAAGATATTAAAAAAGCCGTTGATGTCTTTCTGAACAGTGCATTACGGAATATCGATAAATATAAGTAATATACGCAGGCTATCAAGAAAGTAGGTACGTTACGTTTTGGAATAGAAAAAAAAACAAGTACAAGAAATAGCTGTTTTCCTAACAAGTGAGGAAAGTCATACTTTTCCGCACGCGATTGCACTCCGCTTCGCGTCGTTCGGCAAGCAGTCGAGTGCGAAAAAGAGACTTTCCGCAAGAGTTAGGAACAATATTTTTTCTACGAGCGTTTAAAAAATGACCAAATCTTAATCAATTAATTGAATTAATATGATTATTTCATTCATAGGAGATTCTGACCAATAGAAAGCTACAGAAATCCAAATTAAACTGATAATTTTTGATAATATCCCGTCGTCAAGTATATTACGTCAGATGCCCTTCGTTGCTACGAAAAAATACATTCAGTGACATTAATGACAATTAATGTTTAAAAAATTATAAAAGTGATGACTTTCAACCGTCAAATATTTATAACAACTGTGTGTTTAATTGTACTAATTTGTACTTACATAAATAAATTACAATAAAATTTTCGTTTTGAACAGTTTTATTCATGAAATAATCGCAGCAAATTGCACTCGATCTCTAAAATTATTATCGAATTTTTGCCCTCGTGACACTTTGACATAATTTCACTCCCCTTCGGGTCATAAAATTAAAACTGTCAAAGCAAATTGCACTCGACCTCTAAAATTATTATCGAAATTTTGCCCTCGTGACAATTTGACTGAATTAAAAAATCAGTCCCCTTCGGGTCGTGAAATTAAAACTGTCAAAGTGTCACTCGGGAAATATTCGATAATTTTAGAGCTCTTGTGCAATTACTACTGAAAATACATACACAAATTAATTCTTTGACAAGGTTGTCAAAACCAAACTTTCAATATAATTGGTGAGCATGACGACAATCTTGGTTTCCATGACGACGATTCAAAACCACTGTTATTGTCTACTGATTTGACTTTAGAATGTTATGTCAAAATAATTTTATTTCATCGAATTGTCGCGTTAATTTCATTAAAACATGAACACAATAAGATACATTTGAAATAAATTTAGTAAATAATATCTAAATATGTATATTAGTTTATTTCATGTATTATAATTATTTTAAGGCCATATTAAAATATGTAAATTTATTGCGGAAAAGTAATGCTGAAAAGTAAAACTTTCCAAACTAAAACGCGTGCGGCAAAAAGTAGACTTTTTTGCACGCTCTTAGAAAATAGTTATTTATGAAACAGTTCGTGAAGTATGCTTTTTGCGAACTCACGCGATTTTTAGAGCACGAGCGACAACGGAGCGAGTGCTATAAATCGCGAAGTTCGCAAAAAGTACTTCAAGCACAGTTTCATACAATATTTTATCTACGATAAACAAATAAAAAAAGCTGTAACTCTTCGTCACTGGAATTCATTTCTATTCTACAATTTTTAGAACTTTGACATTTAAAAATTCTTTCAAACCACAAAACTGTCAAAACTTTTGTTGTAATTCATTGCTCATATTGTCATCACCATGACAACGCGAAAGTTAAGGATTGTCACCATGACAACGCGAAAGTTAAAAACAGTGCGAAAAAGTAAATCGGGTTTAAAATACATTGTTACTCCACGCACACTTTAAATCCTTCACGAACTGCTATCTATAATGACAGTTTTCACAAACTAAAAACTTATACATAATATGACACAGAGTAGATAAAAGATTTTTCCACCTACCTCTACCGAAAGTATACTTTTCCGGACCTGATTGTAGGGAGCAAAGTTGTACTTTTCCTCCCTAGGGAGGAAAATATTTTTCCTCCCTAGGAAGGAAAGTAAAAGTGATGTCATGATATTTCATTCATGAAATATAACTTATTGACGCCCTGTATAATATCTATTTTCTATTACGTAAGTATCTATACATTTTAACGTTTATTTATAAAACACCCTGTATTTTGCAGAATGGTAAAAAACAGTAAATTGTTATTTTGGTTTAACAATGTTTACATTAATAATTTGACTTATATTTGACAGTTGACAGTTATATTGTACCTACTTGTTAGTTTTAGTTCTAATAAATTTTGTTTTTTAGTTACATAAATAAACTAAGTAAAAATGAAAAAATGACTTGTTATTTGAGGAAGGTGGAAAAACCATATGTATAACATGGGAGTAAAGTGCCTTTTCCTCCCTTGAATGATTACTGCCCTCCGCTACGCGTCGGGCAGTAAACTTCATTCTCGGGAGGAAAAGTAGCACTTTCCTCCCTTGTTATACAAATAGCTATTATTATATAGGTACATTTGAAAGATATACTCTTTTTCTACATAATCTCCCAACTAATTCAGGCACTTATCATAGCAGTGAACTAGCTTTGAAATATCATTGCCATAAAATTTCTGCCACCTAAGACTTCAACCAGGTGTTCAACGCTCGCCGTCCCGTAACTCGGCATAGTCATCAAAACGCTGCGTTGCAAGCCAGGTCTTCATTGCTCGAAACAGGTGGTAGTCGCTAGGTGCAAGATCCGGACAATACGGTGGATGAAGAGACACCTCCCACTTGAACTGAAAAAACAAGTTCATCAGTCACAATTTTTGGTCTTCCACTTCGTTTTTCATCGTGCACATTGGTTCGACAATTTTTGAATTTAACGCACCACGCACCATTGACGCACTCCACCTTCAGTGATTGCATTGTTCCCATAAACAGCACAAATTTCGCGATCAATTTCAATTGGTTTGATGTTATTAGCCAACAAGAACCGTATTATCGCACCTCACAACTGGCGGGGTTTTCGATCACGACACACACTCTGAATCGAAAAGAAACATAAACTGTCTTTCACTTTGGTCTTTACTCAGATTTTAAGTACTTGGAACCATCTTTCGTTGAAACTTTTCCTAGACGAGTAAGGGGAACGTTACTGCATGTTGTAGAGTCCTTTTCGCTTTCTTTATTCGTCGTCTCTTGCTCTATAACTTGTAAAAGTCGGAGATTAGCGATTTTAACAGAAAGTGGTTTCCACGAAAAGTTTCAGATTTAAATTGTTATTATTTATTATTTTAATAATGGATTGGCAACGTTGCGCTGAGTGTGTAAATATTAACTGTATTTTGCTCCTGCATTAAACCCGTTTTTCGCGAAATGCAGAGTAAATCAATTACAGCAAACGCTAAAGTGTGAAGTTAAGTGAGTAATCTTCGCGCTGAACGAAAAATAATAAACTAAATATTGAAATTGTGCTCCAAATTGGCAAAAATCAAAGGTAAGCGTAACACATAAACAAATAAAACGTCATCGATATTACGATATTCGAAGTGGATTCTTGTTTGATTGGAACGCGGTGTTGCCAAGTCGACAGGGAAGTCCTGTAAGTAGGGAGGAGCGAAATAGTATATACTGCTCAATATAATTTTATCAAAAAAAAAAGAAAAAAAAGTAAGACGCTACACTGAGAAAGGTTAAGTTTCCGCGGAGATAGTCCGAACGAGACCTTTATCGCAGTAAAACGAATCAGTTGTAATGAGCAGAGAAGATAAAAAATACGAAGAGCTATTATTTCGAACAGAAAGTGACGGTACCACGACAGACGAAAACGACAAGAAGAGAAAAGAGGAAGAATTGGAACGGGCTTTTAACAAAGACCGAAAAATAAGCAGATCTCCCTCCTACAGAAAGGAGAAAATGGAGGAGAATATACAAAAAATTATGGAAATGATGGCAGGAGTAAGTCTAAAAATCGAGGAACAATCAAGAGAACTTAGCGAGATGCGTAGAGAGCAGAAAGAATATAGAGATGAAATAAGAGAGCTACGCCAGGAGAATGTAACATTAAGAGAAGAAAACACGAAACTAAAACAGGCAGTTTATCAAATAGAAGAACGGCTTGAAAGTTTAGAAAATCAAAAAAGGCGGAAAAATATAATTATACAGGGATTGAACATAGATACAAATGGGCCAGATATCCTAAAACATGCAATGAAAAATTTTATGCAGACAGAATTAAAAGTAGATGTACAAATAGAGAAGGCTCTGAAGTTAGGAGAAAAAGTTTGTCTGGTTGAGCTTGAAAAGGAAGAAGATAAAAGAAAAATCATGCGAAACAAAACCAAATTGAGAAATCGAGAAGAAGGTCTAGTTTATATCAACGATGACCTATCAAAGAACGACAGAATTGTACAGAAACATGTCAGACAAAAAGCACAAGAACTAAGAAAGGAAGGGAGAAAGGTGAAAGTAGGGTATAAGAAAATATATGCCGATCATGAAATATGGCGCTGGGATGGAATGAACCAAACGTTGGTGGTAGAGACCAAAGCAAAAAACTAAGCAATAGCAATGAAAGGAAACAAATGACGACGAAAAATGCAAAGAATAGGATTACGAACTATGGAAATAAAACAAATCAAGACAGCAATAAAAAAGAAAAGCCGAAAAATGACAAGATACATTTTGCAACAGGGATAAATAAGAAGGAAACGACGCAGGCAATGGACAAGGCAATAAGTAAAGATAACAAAAAGAAAACTAAAGTCAACTTGGGTACATGGAATGTAAGAGGCACATACGAAACAGGAAAACTCAAAGAATTAATTAGAGAAATTAAAAGATATAATGTAGAAATAATAGCTTTACAAGAGACAAAACAATTGGAAACAGAAATAGTAGAAATAGAAGACGTGGTATTTTTTAAAAGCGGGGCAGAAACCAGAAGGTTAGGAACAGGTTTTATAATACAGCGAAAATGGAAGGAAAGAGTAATGGCATTCCAACCAATATCAGATAGACTATGCACAATAAGATTAAAAGGGGACAAACGAAACATAAGTATAATAAATGTACACGCACCGATTGAAGATGCCACAGAAGAAGAAAAAGATGAATTCTACGAGCAATTGGAAAGAGAATATGATAAATTACCAGGGTTTGACATCAAAATAATAATGGGAGACTGCAACGCCAAAGTAGGAAGAGAGAATATATACGAACACATAATAGGGAAATATAGTAAGCATGAGGTGTCGAACGATAATGGCCAAAGAATAATAGGCTTTGCAACAGAAAGGCAAATGGTGATACGAAGCACACAATTACGCCGAAAAGATATATATAAAGGAACGTGGATTTCCCCTGATAAGAAGACAGTAAATCAGATAGACCATATTTTAATAGAGAAGAAGCATGCAAACAATGTAATAAATGTAAAGAGCATGAGAGGAGCGGACTGTAACTCTGACCACTACCTGGTGAGAGCAGAATATAAAATCGAGCATAATATAAAGCGAAACAATAAAACAACAGAAAAAATTGGAAAACAATTTAACATAGGACTACTAAAAGATAACAACACACAGAAGAAGTATGAACAGGGAATAACCAACAGACTAATTAGGGAACAAGAAACGTCAAGCCCAGACAAACAATGGCAAAATATCAAAGAAGCAATCTTGGACACAAGTAAAGCAATCCTAGCGAAAACCAAAAGAAAACACAAAACAAAAGATTGGTATGATGAAGAATGTCAAGAAATAGCAGAAGCAATAAGAAAAGTAAGACTCAAAAATCTCACAAATGACGAAGAAAGCACTAGAGAAGAATACAAAGAATTGAGAAAAATCATGAAAAGAAAATGTAGAAGCAAAAAGAGAAAATACAACGAGAACAAACTGAAAGAAATAGAAGAAAAATTTCAAAAAAAAAGAAATAAGATCATTCTACCAGGAAGCAAAAAAAATGGAAAGAGGATATCAAAAAAACAACCCATATATGAGAGATGATAAAGGGATGTTGCTAAATGAGCCTGAAAAAATAATGGAAAACTGGCAAAACTATTTCACAGAACTGCTAAATAAGAGCGAAGTACAAAAGGAAACAAACCATGAAATTGAAGATGATCAGATAGCAATAGAAATACCCACAGAACAAGAAATAAAGAACGAAATAAAGAGCTTGAAAAATAACAAAAGCCCAGGAATAACAGAAATATCGGCCGAAATGATAAAATCAGGAGGGAAAAGACTACAGAAAGAGATATATGATCTGATAAAAAGAATATGGGAAGTAGAAAAAATGCCAGAAGAGTGGACCATAGCAAGAATATGCCCTATACATAAAAAAGGTGATAGAATGCTATGCGAAAACTACAGAGGCATCGCACTATTAGAAATAGTTTACAAAATCTTGGCACAAAGTATAAGTAAAAGGCTAAGTCATTATTCGGAAAAAATACTGGGGGAATACCAGGCAGGTTTTAGAAACAACAGATCAACGACTGACCAAATATTTGCCTTAAAAGAAATACAGACTACCTGTTACGAACATAAAACAGTACTATATGCTTTGTTCATAGACTTCAAGCAGGCTTACGACACAGTAAATAGACAGCAGATGTACGAACTGATGAAAGAATTGGGGATACCAAGTAAAATTGTCAGGATGATAAAGATGACGATGGAAAACACAACAAACGAAATAGCTTGGAAAGGGTATACATCCAAAAAGTTTGAAACCAAGGAAGGATTACGACAAGGAGACCACTATCAACAATGGCATTCAATCTAACATTGGAAGGAATAATCAGGAAAAGCAGAATAAACATGCAAGAAACGATATTTAAAAACGGCCACCAATGCATAGCATTTGCAGATGATCTGACGCTATTAGCAACAAGCAAAAAAGAACTACAAAAGTTAATGAAAAACATAATAACAGAAGCCAAAAAATTCGGACTTAAAATAAATGAAGAAAAGACAAAGTATATGATAATGGGAGAGATCCAAAAAGAAAAAGAGAATAACATCATAGTACAAATAGATGGAGAAAAAACATACTCGTTTAAAAGAGCCAAAGAAATTATTTACCTGGGAGCCAAAATAGATGAAAATGGTCATGAAGAAGGGGAGATAAAGGCAAGAATAGCTAAAGGAAATAAAAAATATGGAGCATTACGCACATTAATGAAATCCAAATACGTATCAAGAAAAACAAAAATAAGAATTTATAAGACTGTTATCAGACCTACAGTAACATACGCAAGCGAAACATGGGTGCTCAAAAAGTCAGAAACAGACCTGTTAGAAAGATGGGAGAGACAAATGCAAAGAGCAATATATGGAGGTGTGAAAATAGAAGGTCAGTGGAGAAGAAGAACCAATAAAGAATTGGAAGAACTATATCAAGAGCCAACGATTACGACGACGATCAAAGCACAGAGAATACGATACTTGGGGCACATAGAGAGAATGGGAAGTAAACGAATGCCAAAAATGGTACTTTCACGAAGACCAATACAAAAGAGGAGGAAAGGCAGGCCAAGGAAAAGATGGAAGGACAGTGTATATGAAGACTTGAAGAAAAGTAACATTGAGAGATGGAAAGAACTAGCATTGGACAGAAGGAGATGGAGAGAGGTTGTGAAGGAGTGTATAAAAAGACTGAAGTGTATTTAAATAAAATTTATAAGTTATGTAAGTTATATTAAGTTATTTACTATATTATTTATGTAATCAGAAATGTAAACATTTTAGCCCTAGGCCTACAAGGCCTGTTGCGCTTAATAAATAATAAATAAATAAAATTTTAATAATGAGTTTTGCATCTGGGACTTTCCATCTTTTCTTTATAGTATGATACAGTTGATCCAAAAGATGGCATAACCCAGACATCCAAAGTGAAAGTTATTCTCCAACACCAAATTGTTCTATATGGTCCACATAATGTTCAGAAAAAAGTCACACCATTTTGAGCGAGGGTTTGGGGGGGGGAGGGGGGAGAAATCAATAAATTCGTAGTTTCTTACGTTTTTCGTCAATATTTCTAACACTATGCGGTTTAGCATGAACAACCTTTTATACAAAAATGTTCTACATTAAATTTGGAATAAAAAAAGGTCCGATGCATAATCCTTCTAAAATAAACGGTTCCAAAGTTACGGAAGTAGTATAGTATAATTCGTCCAAAAAAAGGCCTACCCCAGACATCCAAAGTATAAAAGTTTTTCTTCAACACCAAATTGTTTTATATGGTCCACATTTCACATTTTGTTCAGTAAAAAGTTACACCATTTTGAGCGCCCGGTTGGGGGGGGGGGGGAGATGGGGGAGCAACCGGTAAATTAGTAGTTTTTTACGTTTTTCGTCAATATTTCTAAAACTATGGTTTAACGTAAACAACGTTCTATACAAAAATGTTCCACATAAAATTTAAAACAAAAAAGGTCCGATACATAATTGTTATAAAATCAACGGTTCCAGAGTTACGGAGGGTGAAAAGTGGAGGTTTTCGATACTTTTTATATTTTTTGGGCAATTGATGATGATTTTGGGTGGTAAGGTTGACGTTTCATCAAGAGCTTATCACTAACATACCATCGGCCACTGAAATAGCAAAATTTATTTACAAAACACAATCCTGTTAAAGAAAATTTCTTTCGTCAGTAATAATATTATAAATTGCCCAAAAAATATAAAAAGTATCGAAAACCTCCACTTTTCACCCTCCGTAACTCTGGAACCGTTGATTTTATAACAATTATGTGTAGGACCTTTTTTGTTTTAAATTTTATTTAGAACAAGACTAAGTTTTCACTCTAATGGCATATAAAACAACGTAATGCTATTCTACATCCCACCAGAATGAAAACAAATGGTTTGAAATTGAAAATGGTTATTCATTTTTTTTATTTAGAACGTTGTTGTATAGAACACTGTTTACGCTAAAGTATAGTTTTAGAAAAAATATTGACGAAAAACTTAAAAAAAACTACTAATTTACCGATTTCTCCCCCACCTCCCCCAAACCGGACGCTCAAAATGATGTAACTTTTTACTGAACAATATGTGGACCATATAGAACAATTTGGTGTTGGAGGAAAACTTTTATTTTGGATGTTTGGGTTAGGCCTTTTTTGCACGAATTATACTATAACTCCTTATTGCTCCGTAACTTTGGAACCGTTAATTTTAGAAGGATTCTGCATAGGACTTTTTTATTTCAAATTTAATATAGAACAATAAAGTATACTGGGTTGGGATAAAGTATGGAACCAAGCAAATATCTTTGAAACGAAAAGAACAATATTTATGAAACTTTGCATGCAAATACAGTGACGCAAAAGGCATCTGTTGCCATATTTCTTGTTACTATTCCACTTCCGGTTTCACCGGAAATACCCCTAACTTATTTAATTTAAATGGGACACCCTATATATTTTCGCGGATTTTAAAATAACTTGTTATTTTTAATTCATACATACCAAATTTGGTAGAGAAAATTTGTTAAAAAGTGTCTGTAGATAATTTTTTGTATTAATATATTTAATTTGTATTAATAGGTCTGGATCCCGCGTATGAAAAAAAAGTTGATTAATAGCAAGCTGAAAATTTGTTAATAACTTAAGGGTGTCTAGTCGGACAAACTTTGATATATGGGAACACTGGAACAGGGGAAGTTTTAATTGTGGAACAGGTTAAAAATTTGGAACGGTCAGACCACGAAAACGGCTCATGTATTTTGTCCGACAGAACAGACTTAAACTCTTCGAACAGAGATTAAACTCTCATGCAAAAATCAGACTGCTATTTATCACCAAATGGGCGTTTTAATGAGTGGAACATGTAGAATATGTCAAATGACAGGAATTATGACAGGTGATAAATAGCAGTCTGATTTTTGCATAAGAGTTTAATCTCTGTTCGGAGAGTTTAAGTCTGTTCTGTCGGACAAAATAAATGTGCCGTTTTCGTGGTGTGACCGTTCCAAATTTTTAACCTGTTCCATAATTAAAACTGCCCCTGTTCCAGTGTTCCCATATATCAAAGTTTATCCGACTAGACAGCCTTAAGCTATTAACAAATTTTCAGCTTGCTATTAATCAACTTTTTTTTCATACGCGGGATCCAGACCTATAATAGGAAATAAACGAGTACCATCTATACTGTAGACTAAAATTGTTGTTTACATGCACTGCATGACTTATTTGAATTTAGTATAGTAATAGTAGGTAAAACTGTTACTGAACTAATTAACAGAAATAAGTTGTATTAAAAATGGTTCATTTAAATGGAAAAGATCGTATTGAAATATTAATGATAATAGGTTATGGTGAATTTTAATTATTTGAAAGTGAATTTTCCAAATCCATGGATTGGACGTAGAGGATTCATAGAGTGGGCCGCTCGTTCTCCGGACCTCAACCCGTTAGATTTTTTTCTTTGGGTTATCTAAAATTACGTGTTTACGTTAGGCGACCAACATGCTTACAGGATTTGAGACAAATAATAATAATTGATTAATGTGAACTAATACGTGGAGAAATCTTGCAAAAAGTTACTCACGAATTTATTTATAGGCTTGCACGTTGTCAGGAGGTGAACAGCAAACATTTTCAACATTTGAAATTATTTTTTTTTAATTTTTAATATCATTGGTCTAACGTAAATAAATTAACCTATTTTTTAACTGTATAAGATTTATTTCTTGTTTTAACAGTTTTTTCTTCCAAACTTGGTATGTATGAATTAAAAATAACAAGTTCTTTTAAAATCTGCAAAAATATACAGAGTGTCCCATTTAAAGTAAATAAGTTAAGGGTATTTCCGGTGAAACAGGAAGTGGAGTAGTAACAAAAAATATGGCATCAGATGCCTTTTTCGTCAATGTACTTGCATGCAAAATTTCATAAATATTGTTCTTTTCGTTTCAAAGATATTTGCTTGGTTCCATACTTTATCCCAACTCTGTATAAGGTTGTTCATGCTAAACCGCATAGTTTAAGAAATATTGACGAAAAACCTAAAAAAATACGAATTTATCGATTTCTCCCCCCTCCCCCTCACAAACCCGACGCTCAAAATTGTGTGACTTTTTTCTGAACATTATGTGGACCATATATAACAATTTGGTGTTGGAGGATAACTTTCACTTTGGATGTCTGGGTTTGGGTATAGTTATACCATACTAATAACAGATGTCGATACAGCGTCCTATAAGCGATTTATAATAGCAGTGTTCGCGCAGTACATTTGGAACGCATTCAGAGTAAGTTCGGGATTAGTTTCCAATGCGCAGGCGTCAACGTAAACTTATCCTGGACATGCTCAGGGCCCGGATTACGTACACTCGATACGCATCGTATCCGCCATGTTTTCCCATAGCGCCTTACGGGAAAACATGGCGGATACGATGCGTATCGAGTGTACGTAATCCCTATGCAGGATTTTTCGCTCCGCGAACAATTTTCGGATTCGTAATGTAATGACGGGTTGCATACATTAAGGTTAGAAAAGGAAGCAATTTGATTAGCGTCTTTCTTTATTATTTCCACATTATTTCGATAATTTGGTATTTCCACGACGAAATCCGGCTTACATTTTTGTAGAGAGTAAAAGATTGTTATATATCACTTGGAAATGGCAGCTTGATATTTAGATATAAAAATTACCTTTAACTTACTGGGGGTTGAACATTATCTGAAGGAAGGGATAATTTAGTAAAGCAATCATTTCCAATTTTGATATTATATGTATTGAATTTGATAGGTTGTGGCATTGTGTTGTGGTTTATCACACCACAAAAATAATGAAATATAACAAGACACAAGAAATAGTTTCAGAATAAGTTTGATGTGTTGTGTATGTTTCATTATATTCAATAAGAAACTAATAATTTAAGTCATAAATTAAACCGAAAAATAAACCACAAGAATATGTAGGTACTTATAAGCTCATCTAGATAGAAGAAATTAAGTAAAAACAGAGTACAATTTATTGTAATACATACTACCGTAATAGACAATTATCGAATATCGAATGAAAATAATACTTGAAAAGGTACCTACTTATTTATAAACATACTAATGGAAAACATTGACAAATATAACTAAAAAAGCTTTAATATAAAAAATATTAAAATTTGTTTGAAGAATATTTAAATGATACAACACTTTATAGTCCGTCTAATTTACTTACCGTTGCACGTCATTATCTACGTTAGAGATCTAAGTTGACATTGTTGCCCAATTACAAAAAATTCTCAAATTCATTTTAAATCAAATACATCACACAATTTTTGCGGAAGAGGAATATACAGCAAAACAAATTAATATTTAATGTAAATAAATAAAAACTGTAGAAAAAGAAAACAATAATTAAGTTATAATCTTATATTAAAGTATATAATAAAAACAGTAAATATGTTACCAATTTATGCCAAATTATCACCTTCGTTCGATTATAGTTACAGTATATTCCGAACAAATGTGCTTCATAAAAACGCTTTATAATCCATTTATACAAATTAAATGAAACACATTATTGTGTATTTCTTTAAGTTAACATTAATAGAAATCTTTAAATGTTATTTCTACGCGTATATAATAAAATATGTCTAGTGGCTGTAATGACAGTGTTCTCGGCAAAGTGATTCTAAAAAAGAACACACCTACCGCCTAAATTTTTCGTGTTGGTATTATGTGACGTCACGGGCTATGACGCGGATGACGTGCAACGGTAAGTAAATTAGATGGAGTATACATAATTTTAAAACTTTAAAAACCAGAATCTACATCTACAAGTTGTGTGTGTGTGTGTGTGTGTGTGTGTGTGTGTGTGTGTGTGTGTGTGTGTGTAGAGGAAAGGGATGGCCTTAGACGCAGTCTATTAGCCACAGAATTTATTTTTATTCATACGCATATTTATATTAGATGTATATAAGATTAAATATCGATATTAGCTTCTTTAACGAAATTTATTATAGCATCGAAGACGAGTTTATTATTGCTAGATAACAGGGAACCGATGTTGAGAGGGAGAGGTGTGTTGTGTTCTATTAAGGAATTATATAGTTTAAAAATAGCTGTGCTATTCTTTTGACACTCCAGGAACATGTGGTTAATGTCACCTATGGACATGTTGTCACAGTCACATAACGGGGAGTTAAGTATCCCTAATTTATGAAGGTGCGCCGGAAAACGGCCGTGATTCAATTTTAAGCGAGTTATAACTGAAGTATGTCTTTTGATATAATCAAAAGTCGTATGCGGTATTTTATTTGGAAGTTGTGGATAAAGCTGAAAATAAAGATTTTTCGATGTCTTGCTAAAATTATTGTAAGATTCTGTCCATCTGTCTTTAATAGATTTTTTTAATTTAGTACTTAAGTCGGTATGTGAAAATATTTTTACGAATTTATCTGATTTACAAGCTTCTTTCGCTTCATAATCAACCCTTTCGTTACCGATAATACCGCTGTGACCTTTTACCCATATGAGAATTATTTTTTTATTTTGCTGATTTAATTGGTACAATAAGTTTTTTATTTCACAAATTAATTCTTGATTATATATATTTATTGGAGGTCCTTCAATAGCTTGCAAAACGGACTTAGAATCTGACATAATACAAACAGTTTGAACTGGATTTAGCGTGCACCATAATAGGCTTTTTTTAATCGCCAAGGACTCGGCGCTGTAAATAGAGAATATATCCGCTAGTTTAAATTTTTCGACATGATTGATGTGTGAAACAAAAAATGCTGCACCTATTCCAACCTCACTTTTGGACCCATCTGTAAATATTTTAGTTACATCCTTTCCAAAAGCATTCAATGTGGTGGTGAGTATTAGGTTATTTAAATTAGGGATTTCTGAATATTCAGGGTATATAATTGTTGGCCGAAATATGATACTTTGATAACTATATTGAAATATTGGATATTTGGGACTATTTAATATAAAAATTTCATAATGGTTGGTATTAACAAAGCCATCTGCCAAGGGAGGGGAATTTTTTATCCTCCAATAAGGTGTTGTAAGATTACAAGTGTTAATAAAAGCTATTTTTCGGATCATACTCGTATTAAATGTTCTGTATTTAATTATTTGTTTTTCAGCTAAGTACTGTCTACGTATATTTAATGGGGGTTCTTGTATTTCTGCAAGGACTGCTTGGTTAGGCGATGACATCATTAGACCCATACAAATTTTTAAAGCCTTATATTGTATACGATCAATAGTGATTAGATTCGTTTTGGATGACGCCCCGTATAATGTACAACCATAGTCCAATATGGAACGAATATATGCTTTGTAGAATGTATACGATACAGTAACATCTGCTCCCCATTTTTTTTTGGAAACCACTTTTAGTAGATTTATGCCGTGTTCGGATCTTTTTTTAATATATTTTATGTGGTTAGTCCAAAGCAGTTTTTTATCTAGTACTATACCTAGGTACTTATATTCGTCGACGAATGGAATCGTGAACTCGTCTAGACAAGCAGCTCTAGCAGTTCTAACTCGGTGACGAGTAAAACATACCAAGGCAGTCTTATCCTGAGAAACACTGAATCCCATGTCATTAAACCAACCTGTTATCAAATGCATACATTCATTTAAGTCATCTAAACATTTCTCATATGAACCATGGCTGAAGTAAAAACATAAATCATCCGCGTATTGTATCATGTTGAATTTATCACCTACTAACGTATGCAGATCTGCAGTGTATATATTAAATAAAATAGGGCTCAATACAGACCCCTGAGGTAAACCGTTACATACTGTGTGTGGACCATGTAATACGTTATTATGATCACGTAAAAATATCTTTCTATTATGAAAGATACTTAAGATATTGGTACATACAGTTTTATTAATTCCAATTTTTTCCATCTTTTTCGATAAAATATTTAGGTCAACTACATCATAGGCCCCTGTTAGATCTATGAATAAACATAATGTATATAGGTTTCTGGAAAAACTTATTTGTATATCTGAAACTAAGTGACTCACCGCATCTATTGTTCCCCGTCCTCTGCGAAAACCATATTGAATGCTTGGTAAAAGGGATCTATATTCCACAAAATGTTCTAATCTAAACTTAATTAATCTTTCGAATGTTTTGGTCACGCATGATATTAACGAGATTGGGCGGTATGATGATGGAATTTCTGGATCTTTATAAGGTTTAAGTAACAGACAAATTATAATATTTTTAAAGCAGTCATAATATTTTTGTTTCCTCCACCAGTCATTAAATAATTGCAAAAGAAAATTTTTAGCAGAATATGGTAAGTTATAAATTATTTTATAAGTAAAGCCATCTAACCCGGGAGCTGTGTTCCGACTATTTTTGATCGCTAAATCCAATTCGTCCATTGTGAAAGAAGTAGACAATTCATCTTCATGATTAAATGGGAATTTGTTAACTGATTTAACCACAAAATTAGAAGCAGAAGGAGGACCTATTTTGTTTAGTATTTCCTCTATTAATTTTTTTGAAACAGGTTTTTTGGGACAATGAAAATTTTTATTATTTACAGCTTTAACGAACTTCCAAATTTCAGTTAGTGGTGTATTTTTATTAAGTTTATTTAGGAAGTTAATCCAGCTACAACGTTGTTTGTTTTTAAATAAACGTTTAGCTTGGGCAGCTACGTTTTTATAAACTAAATAATTATTATGATTGGACAGAATTCTATAATTTTTTAAGGCCGTTTTCCGTTTTTCTACCATCTTACTACATTCCTGATCCCACCAAATTGGTCTTGGGGAAATGGGAGTAAAAGATTTTTTAACAGGCATAGACCGAGTCGCTGCATTGGAAATCATTTCGAAAAATGTTGATGCATTACTTGTGTTATTTTCAGTAAGTAACTGAGTAACATCTTTTTCCAAGAGTGTTTGGAATAATTCCCAGTCTGCGCATGTGTCATTCCACTTAGTGGATGGGTTTATTGAAAAATTTGAAGGCTTAATTTGGATGTCGATAGCTATTGGGTAGTGGTCCGATCCCATAGTGTCATCTAAAACCGTCCAAGTTAATTTATCAACTAAAAAATGAGAGGTTAATGTTATGTCAACAGCTGAATGATTTCCACTAGAGTTAATTCTAGTGGGAGTACCATCGTTTAATACAACAAGGTCTAGATGATCTATTGCATCTACTAAAATTTTACCATGTCGATCATCAGGTATAGGTCCCCACCTATCATGGTGCGCATTAAAGTCTCCGCAAAAAAGAGTATGGGACTTGAACTGCTGAAATAATTGTAGCCAGTCGGTAAAATTGACAATCACGTCAGGTGGTCGGTAAATAGACACTATTGATAAGTTTATAGAAGGTAAAGTAATTGCGCACACTTCTAAATCTATGTTTAACGGCTGGATGATATTAACCTCTTTAAAACCGAGCCCTTGCGCTACAAAAATACCAACGCCACCATAACCATCAACTCTACATTTTTTAACTAAATTGAACCCTTTCAAAAAAAAGTTTTCGTCAGGCTTAAGCCATAGTTCTGATATAACAATGATGTCTATAGTTGTACTGTTAACAAAATTAATTAAACTTGCTTTATTTGATTTTAAAGATCTGCAGTTCCACTGCAAAATATATAGTTTGTCTTTTTTAATATTATGGTCAGGAATCGGGAAGGTTAATAATATTCGGATTCAGATCCACTAATATTAATGTCCATTCCATCTGTGTGATTGTCGGTATCAAACATATTATTAACAAATTCTCTTATATCTGATTCTGCAAAAGAAACTGGGCTAGACGGAAAACTTTTTTGAAGTTGTTTAACGAATGTAGATAGTATAAGTACTGACTTTTCTTTATAGTTCATATATTCGTCCCTATAAGGATTAGTAAGAACAGTATTAGCATTTGATTTTAATTGGGGGGTTTTTTTTATTGGTGACATTTCTGTAGTGGGAGATAGTGGGGAAGGTTTTCGTTTTTTGGAAGTAGGAATATTTGTTTTGATAAAGGGTTTCCTTAATACGGCTGTAGAACTCTGAGAAGATGTTTGCCTTACTTCAGGCAATGGTGGAAAGTTGTTAATATTATTTAACACCGAGAACCTGTTATTCGTAATAATTTTGGCATAGGAAGGATTTACATACATATTTTCAGCTTCTTTAAAGGAAATGTTTTCCTGAGCCATAATATGTTTAATTTGTTTTTGTTTTGTGAAAATAGGGCATTTACGGGAGATTGAAGTGTGTTCATTGTTTTTACAGTAAATACAAACATTTTCTGATTGACACTCATCTTCCAGATGATCCAAACCTGTGCATTTTTTGCATCTGCTTTCTTTAGATTTGCACTGTCTGGCCGAATGGCCATAACGCAAACATTTAAAGCATTGGACAACCGGTTGTACATAAGGTTCTACTTGAAAGTTACAAAGATTAATTTGTATGTTTTGTGGGATTTCATTGCCCAGAAATTGTACTATAATCATTTGTCTGTTAACTAAACTGGAATTTCCGTCTGAGTCTATAATTTTTCTTTTCATTCTTTGAACGCTTACAATTTGTTTATTGGAAATGATGGCTTTTAGTAGATACTCCTCGGAGAAAGTCGTATCAACCATTCTGACGATGCCTTTTTTATGGGTGTAAAATTTAGGGATATATGCTACTAAGTTATTTTGATTTATAACATAATGATTTACTAGCGAATTAGCGGATTCCATAGTTTTAAATATGACTTTTACGCGGTTTATTCCTACCGATTTTATATCCTCCACTTGTTTACTTAATTTCTCCTCCGGGAGTATATAGTGACCAATTTTAATTGGGAAAAGCCTTCCAATATGTTTTTCTTTACTTTCCACGAAAACAAAATAAGGACCTTTATCGCCTGGTCTATAACGATTTTCTAAATCAATAATATTATTATAACTAGAATCAATATTTTCTTTTTCAGTATTGTTCGGACAATTATTTAAATTTAAATCGGGCGGTTTCCCGCCCGTATTTTCCCCCATGGTTTATAAAATATTAGAAATGTTTTTAAATAATATTTGTAAATAAAATATATAAATCGTAAAATCAAAACCAAACTCTTAAATATAAATAGGAAACAATAGTTGAAATACTAGGTATTTCAATTAAAATATAATTAGCAGGTAATATACTTATCTCAGCAAAAAGTAAAAATACCAGCACACGAATTTATGTCCGCACTATTAGACTGATGAATTCGAACTGATCTACAAGTTGTTTTAACAAAACAATATTTTAGGTTAAGAATTGGAAGGAGTAAGAACAGAATGTCAAGAAATTCTTCCCAAATATTTTGTGCGCCTGTGCGAACTTAAAATCCGAAACAAAATCCTCGAACGTCGAGAGCGTATCCCGGACACGTTCAGGATCTTTTTTCTGTACTGCGCGAACACCGAATTAAAAATCCGGAGGGTGTTCAGAGGGAAAGATTTGAACTCCGCGAACGCTCGATTTTGTAATGCGCAGGCGTTCTCCTTTTGGGTATACCCAGGACGTACAGCGCGATCAAAGCTGTTATTTTTATAATTCAACTTAAATACACAGTTTGATTTCGTTTCGATTCAGAGGTGTTCATGTAGCTCCACTGAAGACGTTTGGAAAGACAGAAACGGCCTTATGGGGATGGTGGACCACCTCTGAATCGAAAAGAAACAAACTGTCTTTCATTTTTATTTTTACTCAGATTTTGAATACTTGAAACCATCTTTCATTGGAAATTTTCCTAGATGAGTAAGGCGAAATGTGACTGCATATTGTAGAGTCCTTTTCGCTTTCTTTATTCGTCGTCTCTTGCCTTATAAATTGTAAAAGTCAGAGGTTAAGGATATTACCAGAAAGTGGTTTCACGAAAAGTTTCAGATTTAAATTGTTATTTATTATTTTAATAATGAATTTTGCATCTGGAACTTTTTATCTCTTCTTTTTTTTTTAATTATGAACAACTGAATTGTTAGTTAATTATAACAATTTTTTGACCACTCAGATCGAAATTCACCCTCGAAATTCGTAATCTCAGCAGCCAAAAATTCATAAGATATCGTTGAGTTTGCCCATCAGAATTGAAAGGGCCACGGTGACCTAGCTGGCGCCTAGACTATAAATTCATCATCATCATGACTTATTCACTCCTGGTGGAATGTTTGCCGCCCTTTTGGGGTCTCTGATTCATTTATTGCGTAGAATCAGTCCGCTGTTGTCTTTTATTATTATAGCAGCGTGTGTGACTTTGCCCTGTTTACAATTTTCCTCCATTCTTTTCGGTCCTTACAGCGCTCCTTCCAATTGTAGATTCTCAGCTTCTTTATGTCTCCTAAGATTTGATCTTTCCATCTTGTTTTGGGTCTTCCCATTGGTCTCTTTGTTGTTGGTCTCCAGCCAGTTATTCGCTTTCGCGTAGAGTCTGGGTTAGCTCTTTCTGTGTGTCGCAGCCACCTGAGCCTTTGCGCCTTCACGAACTTGATTATGTCTTCACCCTAGACGACTTCTTTAATTTATTCAATGGTCAATCTTCTAAATTCGCCTACACTTATCCTCACCGGTCCCATTATTCGTCGAATTATCTTTCTCTCTAAGATTTCTAACCTCACTTCATCTTTTTGTGTTAAGCACATCGTCTCTGCACCATAGGTGATCACTGGCCTGATTGCAGTCTTGTAAATTTTTAATTTCGTTGTCTTACTAATGTGTTTTTCTTTCAAGAATTTTTGGTAGTTCCAGTAGGTTTTATTACCCAGTAGGATGCGTTCATTTATTTCATCCGTTCTCTCATTTCTGCCATTCACCATCACTCATAAGTATTTGAAACGGTGTACTCTTTCAAATGTATATGCACCAAGCTTAATTTCTTTCTCGATGTTCGTATTCTCTCTTGAGCACTTGAGGTATTTCGTTTTGCTTTGGTTTATTACTAGCCCTCTCTTCTTTGTTTCTTTATCTAGTATTAATATTATATTCTGCATGGTTTTTAAATCTCTAGTAACCAGTGCAATATCGTCTGCATACGCTATCACTTATGCTGATAAATATCAACATTGCCTTAATTGTACACTGATAATATTTAGCATATCACAACATAATATAGCAAGTTTGCAAATATTACTAATATTTTATGATTTTACATCAGATATATTTCTTTGTTAGCTGAAAAATGTCAAGTTTACGCGAATGACACTTTTCGTTTATAAGTTCTATAAATCGCAAAAATGAAAATTCCTAAGCCAATTCGTGCTTGAGTTTATAAGGAGTAAAAAAGACCGCAAATTCAAAGTGGAACTATCAAAACAAATTTGGCATTCCTAATATGTTTCACACTTCTGCCACAGCGCGTACTGTAATCGATTTGACTGCCTCTACCAAGCTCTTCGCTCATAATTTTTTCACATTGAATACTCTTATGAAAAGCTTATTCTGTATACGAAGTGACATATTTAAATTTTTAAATGTAATATCCTATATATCTTACGGAAATATGTTGAGATGTATTGGATTATTCTTTATTGAGATTTATTGGATTAAAGTCCGCAGTAAGGAGTAAACAAAAAAAGAGATGATAGTTATTGTATACCTAACTCAAAACTATACGGATCAGATTGGAACAATCTACAAGTAATCAGACAAATAAACTATAAATATAAAAATATTGTACAGTGTATTAGTCAGTAAATTTGATGAGATTTAAGAGATAGTTATTTCACGTTTGACACATGGTCTT
Organism: Diabrotica virgifera virgifera; assembly: GCF_917563875.1. Taxonomy (NCBI): domain Eukaryota; kingdom Metazoa; phylum Arthropoda; class Insecta; order Coleoptera; family Chrysomelidae; genus Diabrotica; species Diabrotica virgifera. The sequence continues at coordinate 72,259,408 of NC_065444.1, forward strand.
CGGCGGTTCTGGGGGTCCAGGCTGCACTGGGCTCCCATCTCTATCAAAATAAGGGATGCAAATCTGAGCTCCTCCTGCCGCTCCGAACTCCACGCTCTTCATGGGCAACTCCATACGTCAATGCCAAAACAGTTTCAGAGGACAGGTGGAAGGTTTCCTCCTTCTCATCACATTGACGCACCGTGGGCCATCGGCCAATCCAAGCAGATGAAGGTCCCGCCGGAGCCTGCAATGGTCGGTGAGCATACTAACCACCAGGGAGAACCTTCTACGGTCTAGTAGAAGAAGTTGGGAGGTGAGACTTTTGGATGGCCCCACTATGTGGAGCCTAGCCAGTATCATAGTTATAGAACTGGCCCAGGAGCACTGGGACATCCGCAGAAGAAGCTTCTTGAGATTACTTAGACCGGTAATGAAGGGCACCCCAATCACAGGTTTGGTTCCCACAGGCAGAGCGGATGAGCCTCGTTCGTTCTCCTGCACACCTATATGTTCCTGGTACCCATACAAATTTAAGCCTGTTGATCAACGCAACATCATCCAGTGGTGGAGCTGAATTTGGGTGCTTCCAAAGCCCTTAGCGCTGCCTGGCTGTCAGAGCAGATAGAGATGGTTTTGCTTGAGCAAGCAATATCTATCATCTCTTGAGAACATACCAAGATCGCAAAGACCCTTTGACATACAATAAAGAATTTTATATTCATCATTGGTACGCACACGGATAATGGCCTGAACTTTTTAAAAGAAAAAAAAATAGTACGCCACTTAGATATTTCAAATTAAAAAGTATTTTTAAATTCCTCGTTTAATTTGTGACAAAAAACATTTTTTGCCTTCTTATGATGGTGCACTGTTTTTTCCAAAACAATAAAACATCTTAGCATGTATTTTTCATTTCTTTAAATACATTATCAAGAACTATCTAATAAAATAACGGGAAAGATCCATGCTTGAGATCCATCCAACTTTGAGAGACAGAATACGAAATGATGCGTTACAGCGAAGAACTGGAGTGGAAGACATCATAAAACGCATTACGAAGTTGAAGTGGAAATGATCAGGACACGTCGCAAGACAGAGAGACAACAGATGGATAAAGAAGATTTTAGAGTGGCGGCCAAGTGCAGACAAGCGAAGTCGTGGAAGACCACCTACTAGATGGACCGACGACGTTAAAAGAATAGCGACAAACTGCATTGCAGCTTCACATGACAGAGAAGGGTGGAAACATCTTGAGGAGGCCTATGTCCTACAGTGGACAAATTTGGTTGGGTGATTATGAACAAAATAACATTTAACCAGAACGATAACAGAAAGTGACACTAATAAGATTTTAACAAGAGGCAAAACTACAACAAATGTTCAAAATGACTTCCTTCGGGCGTGACACAAAATTTGTCTCACAGTCGGCTATGATTCGAATCCTCAGATCGTCAACATTTTTGACGAAAGTGGAGGAAACCAAGGACTTAAGAACACCCCAAATGCAAAAATGTAGAGGATTTAACTCCGGCTATCGAGCAGGATACTGTACCGTACCTCCTTTAAGTGTCCAATGATTTGGATATAAAAAACAGACAGACAAATGGTATTTATTAACTTATTATTAAAACCAAATATTACTATCAGTAATTATAATTTCGAGGTGGTTGAAAACAATCTTTCTTTGCACTGCAGCATCGAATGAGGTCAAAACTCTTCTCACAAGGTGTAAAGATCCATCCTTCCCTCTACATTAACGCAATTGAATTTTTATGTTGGCTTTTCCTCAAAAGAAAGACGTATTGTACTTTTTAATTTATTATATGACTCAACACACGTACAATTGACCCATACATTACGAAAAGCGTCAGCAATACTAACAAATGAGATATGAACCGTGTCTATTTACTTTCTTCACTTTTAAATATGTGAAGTGCGAGGCCAGAAGCAGTAAGTGCGCGCTCGCGCACACGCTGCTTACTGAGGTTTGAATGTATTTTAAATGGACTCGGCGCACACACTGCGTTCCCGGTAGTATTCAAGCGACAAGCTATGGCGGTGGCCGGTTCTCGCTAAGTCGGTGGCGACCACAAGTGCCTGTGTTTGCGAGCGGCCTAAATATCTATTTGAATACACTAAAAATTACATTCCCTTGTTTACTAATTATATTCCTACTATCACGTTTGGCATTAAACTACATTCAAATCGACCACATATAAAATGATAGTCCAGAAAACCACTGCGCATCCGCTAGGAAAAATATTCTGATTCGGATTTTTTGCACAATCTTACTCAAAAACTCCTTTTAACAAATTTGCATGTTGCCAGGACCAAAAGGTGGTCAAAAATTTTTTAAACGTTTTTTTTTTTGTTTTTTTCCTAAAATTATTTTTTTTGCATGGAACAAAGTTTTTTTAGGTTTTTTGGATCATTCCAAACAGAAAAGGTCTTTAGTGACTTTTCTCTAAAAATGATAGTTTTTGACATATAGCGATTAAAAATTGAAAAATTGCGAAATCGGACATTTTTAACCCTCAAAAACTATGTGAAAAACTGAAAATTTGAATGTTGCCAAGGTAGGTGGATATTCTTTAAACATCGGTTGATGTAATCCCGAAGAGTATTTTGCAATCCAATATACAAAACTCCTTTGTTTTTTAATTGCTAATCAAGCGTGCGCGACACTATTTTCCACCTACAGTATGGTGCAAATGAAAGGAATAAATTGGTTATTTCGTAAACCGGCGACTTTAAGGAAAAATCCCGAAACAGGTCGATTTTTATTTTTAAGTTATGATATTATGGCATATATGGTATACTAGTGACGTCATCCGTCTGGGTGTGATGACGTAATCGATGATTTTTTTAAATGAGAATAGGGGTCGTGTGGTAGCGCATTTGAAAGGTTCTTCAATTCTCTATTCAGTAATGTACACATTTACATAATTATTTCTACAGGGTGTCCTTCTACTTCTTTTTTTGTCAAATAATTTAATTTAATAAGAGAATTGAACAACCATTTAAATGAGCTACCACACGACCCCTATTCTCATTTAAAAAAATCGTCGATTACGTCATCACGTCCAGATGGATCACGTCACTAGTATACCATATATGCCACAATATCATAACTTAAAAATAAAAATCGACCTGTTTCGGGATTTTTCCTTAAAGTCGCCGGTTTACGAAATAACGAATTTATTCCTTTCATTTGCACCATACTGTCGCGTCGGTGGAAAATAGTGTCGCGCATGCTTGATTAGCAATTAAAAAACAAAGGAGTTTTGAATATTGTATTGCAAAAAACTCTTCGGAATTTTATCAATCGATGTTTAAAGAATATCTATCTACCTTGGCAACATTCAAATTTTCAGTTTTTCACATAGTTTTTGAGGGTTAAAAATGGCCGATTTCGCCATTTTTCAATTTTTAATCGCTATAAAAACTATCATTTTTAGAGAAAAGTCACTAAAGACCTTTTCTGTTTGGAATGATCCAAAAACCCTAAAAAAAAACTTTTTTCCATGCAAAAAAAATAATTTTAGGAAAAAACAAAAAAAAAAACGTTTAAAAAATTTTTGACCACCTTTTGGTTGTGGCAACATGCAAATTTGTTAAAAGGAGTCCTTTTTGAGTAAGATTGTGCAAAAAATCCGAATCAGAATATTTTTCCTAGCGGATGCGCAGTGGCTTTCTGGACTATGACGTTAATTTGAATTTATAAGATTTCTGTGTGTCCTTATGTCACAATATAAGGATTTCCGAAACGTCAAAATAAACGTATTTTCAATAAAAATAGGGAACTTACATAAAATTTTAAATTCGAACAAAATGCTATAAATCACAACAGAACATAATTTAAAACATAATATCAAAGAAAAAAAAGTTTTTTGTCTTTCGTTTGGCTCCTAAAGACGATTAAAATCGAGAAAAAAATTTAAATGATAGCAGGTAGCTCAAAACGCGCCCTCATTGGTGGTAACGTCATATCGTTACAGTATTTGATGTTCTCGCCATTAATTCATTAGGTTTGGCATCTGTTATGACACTCAGTTTTATAAATATTTTGATAGTTATATATACAGGGTGTTTCATTAATAATTGTCCATATAGTAACTAGAGAAACCTTAGCACAAAATACGAAGATTTAACCTAAAACACTTAGATACAATGTGGTTCCTTACTAAGTTACAGGGTGTTTTATCTAAAAATTTAAAAAATATTGTTGCCCAGCATATTAAAACTATTCGACGTATCCTGTTCATACTTGGCAGAAAGTGCGACTACTATACACCCTACTAAATTATGATAAACAAACGTTTCTAGCTACTACCAGAGGCGTACGGCAGGGGATAGTAAATGGTTGACCCTTCTCAAATTCTACGCCACTGAAGGAATTACTATTTTAGTTCCATTTTTAGATTCTCCAATACTTTCTACGTAAATAATATACTCCTCATTGGTAACGATAAAGTCATTAGTTTTCGAGATATTTGAAATTAAATATGAAACGGCACAGTTATTTTGATTAATTTATGGTATGATTCATATGATTGAAATTTAAAAAATTATTTGCACCCAGTACTTTAAAACTATTTGGCGTATCCTTATCATACTTGGCAGAAAGTGTAAGTACTGTACACCCTACTAAATTAAGATAAATAAACGTTTCTAGCTACTGCCAGAGGCGTACGACAGGGGATAGTGGCTGGTCGACCCTTCCCAAATTCTACTCCACTGACGAAATTGCTATTTTAGTGTAATTTTTTGATTTTTCAATACTCTTTACGTAAATAATATACTCTTCATTCGTAACGATAAAATGATTAGTTTTCGAGATATTTGAAATTAAAAATGAAGCGACACAATACATTAATCAAAATAACCGTGTCGTTTCATTTTTAACTTCAAAGATCTCGAAAACTAATGATTTATCGTTACGAATGAAAAGTATGTTATTTTTATAGAAAGTATTGGAGAATCCAAAAATTTAACTAAAATAGCAATATCGCCAGTGGCCTAGAATTTAGAAAGGGTCAAGCATTCACTTTCCCCCGTCGTACGCCTCTGGTAATAGACAGAAACGTCTGTTTAACATAATTTAGTAGTTTGTATAGTACCTATACTTCCTGACAAGTATGAAAGGGATACATCGAATAGTTTTAAAATGCTGAGCAAAAATAATTTTTAAATTTTTAGATAAAACACTCTGTAACTTAGTAAGGAACCACATTTTATTTAAGTGTTTTAGGTTAAATCTTCGTATTTTGTGCTAAGGTTTCTCCAGTTACTATATGGACAATTATTAATGAAACACCCTGTATATTATTACATACGATAAATGCCATTATAAAATATAATGATATGACGTCACAAGTATTCGCACACTTTTTGGGTATTTTAAAGTGGTTTAAATGCACAGAAGACTTTAAATTTGTACTTCTAAGTTATTATGAGTTGTTGAGGCGTGAAATTTTGGAAATTTCATTTTAAAACAAAACTGAACATTATTATGTAATAAAAAAATGTGCAAGTTCCCTATTGCGGTTATTTCTCATCAAGAATAATAAATAAGAAAAATATTATATTATATAAAATAGATATATCAAAAATATAACTTTAATAACCATTTTAAAATATACTATTAATTCTAATTAGGATTAAAATTAAAATACTATCTAATAAAATAGGAAGACTAGATACTGCCGCCAACACGTTTTAGGATTTGTAGATTTAAAAAAATTACGTTGTAATTTTAGAGGTATGTGCAGACCAATAGCAAGATAGAGCATAGCATTTCATTTAAATTTGCATTAAAAAAAATGTTATTCTAGTTCGAGTATCTCATATGACTCAGAAATGCAAAAATACGGTTATAATTTCGACGCTAGTATACATACTACTGTTATGCCCAGTATTATAAAACATTAACTTATCAAGTAAAATTTAGTTTGAAAGTAAAACAATTTATTCTACAGATTTGCGTATTATAAACGCAAAGTAAATTAACTCTGGTAGTAAATCTGCGAAATAAACTATTCTTTAGTTTTCTACCAAGTAAATTTTATTTAACAAGTAAATTTGACACTAATGACAGTTTCAATGTATTTTCGGCTGCTGTGAAAATATAAGTAATACCTAAGGTTAAGTTTTAGACTATAACCATTTTCTGTTTGCAACTACGTAGTTGAATATTTAGAAATGTACTTCTTCAGTAATAAACTAAAAACTATTAAATTTTTTATTTTAATAACTAATTTACAATAAAATAAAATAAAATTAGGCAAACGGGTATTACATTTTTAAATTCTCGAACTCATCCCCATATTGATGTTTTAGTTGTAGAATCTTTTCTTTAACTGCCAACTCTAGTTTCTGTTTTTCTAATTTTAAAATGTCTCTACTTAACTCTTTCTTTTCTCTTCGAAGTTTAAGAATTTTTAAAATCTCCTTTCTTCTTCACACTTACTATTTTTGTGATGTGGGACCCTCGATACATAATTAGGTCTTTTACACTTTTTCGGTAGTTTAACATGTTCATTTCCAGTGCATTGTTCAAGACTACCGTTGATCCTGTACTTCTTCAGCAACTTGTGCAACCCCACCTAAACACTGACGATTTATGTAATTTTAGTAAATTGAATTGTTATTGTTTTGTTTTCTTTACTTTTTGTAAGCTTTGTCGATAAAATTGTACAATTTTTCATGACAATAAAGCATATTTCTATTTCTATTTCTATACCTTCATTACGAAGAAGTTCATCAAATGGAGCGGTGCTATCATAAATATTTACTATTGGCTGCGTTCCACTAGTACTCGCCATGGATAAATATTTCACCCCAATGGAATCTGTCGCTTGAAATATATTTGAACCACCACCGGTTTTGTAAATTTCCACTTTTTTATTGGCCTTATCTTTTTTGGCTTTTTTTAATGCTACCATAAAGAAGTATTAACTGGCCTGCATTTCTTATTCCACTTTGTGCCGTTGCAATAAACTCCGCTGTGATAACCTCCCATACTTCGTTCTTCAATTTTACACTTGTGCCATCCGTTTGTTTATTGTCAATTACAATAAAGTATTGTTTTACGATTTCTAAAATGTTTTCTTTCTCCTGTTCTTGTCGATTTAGTAGCAAAGTAAATTTAACCCTCAGATACTTATTTGATGATTTATTGGTTGTTTATAATACCGGCCATTAGTGTAGTAAACGTTAAATTAAAATATTATAATCTTTTATTCTATATATACTTACTTAGAAACTACTCGATTAACTATTTTTTAGAAGATTACTTTCTTCACTTACCTGAAAAAAAAACAAACATGTAATATTCGATAATTATTATTCCAAAGAATAGTTTAGTTAGATCTTAATTATACAAATATGTATAAATATTAAAATAATAAAAAAACTTATTATAAATAAACTTAAACAGGTTAATATTTCAGTGGCTGTCAAAATAAAAACGTGTCAGTACAACGGAATATCCGAAGACCAGACAGACACTCTGTTAGGTTTATGTAAATAAACGGTATGCGTGACCCGTCAAAATAGCCCGGTCAAAACAGCCCCGTCAAAATAGCCCCAACACAAAATAGCCTCGACAAAATAGCCCACAAACAAAATAGCCCCGACAAAATAGATCGCACACAAAATAGCCCCAGTCAAAACAGCCCCGGCTAAAACAGCCTCTTATAAACAATTACATAATTATTTATACAAGGTGTCCAAAAACATTTCTTTTTAATTTAAATTATTTGACAAAAAGGAAGAATGTATTTAATTTATTTAATTTAAAATGCATTTTACTGTTGCAAAACATAAAAAAATGTTTATATCATAAATTAACATTGATTTTCGCTTAACTTAAATGTTCAAACTTCCAAGAGGCAGGAAAGACAGGACTCGAGTTCTCTGAAAAGACAATTTTTATTTAATGTGGTTAAGATAAACATCTGAATAGAGGATAATTACCATTTCCGAAAAAAATGTATTTTTAAGGAATTATTTCATGATGAATTCTGACGGGACCTTTTTTTTCGGGGCTATTTTGTCGGGGCTATTTTATCGGGGCTATTTTGTCGGCGGGCTATTTTGTCTGCAGGCTATTTTGTCGGAGCTATTTTGTGTGCGGGATATTATATCGGGGCTTTTTTGACGGGGTACCACTGTATGCATAACCAGTTTGAAAACTATATCCTCCCTATCCGGAGTTATTTGTAACTTTAACGACCATTGGTATGTTGACACTACTTTACTTTTAGCTTTAATGTTGAGTATTCTATTCTTTTTTTTTGGCATAATCCACTCAGTCTCAATGATTTCATTGAAGGAAAGAGTAAAAATTATTGCAACTCTCATGTAGTTAGCTCCAAATATGATTTTATTACAACAATTCGAAGAAATAGAGCGGAATTATTCCAGAGAAATAAAACTTCTAATGAGACCAAGTTTCTAGCTACGCCTATTACTTACAAACCAAACGAATGTTGAATTAAAAAAGACACGGGAAGGTCTATCATTTGCACCTCACTTCCTGTCTATTCAGCGTGGCAAAATTCCAACGAAAACTTGGTCTCGATACTCAGTTAGTAAAACTAATACAGAAGAATTCGCCGCACAACGAAATCAAGAGACGTATTATATTTCAATTTATTCAGAGATTATTTTAATAGTTTTATGTTAGATTTCGTATTAAAAGTAACTTCGTGTCATGAGTGTATCATGTAAAAGTTCTTAATTAAAAGACTTAATAAGAAAATATAAAAAAAATCCAATCAATCCAGTCAAACAATCCTATCAATTTGAGAGCAATGTAGCCGAATATTTAAGAAAATTTAAGCCAAACTTGTAAAATGACTTAATTGCTTCTGAAAAGGACACAAAGCCAGGCAAAATGAAAGTTTTGTGATCCTTTTAAATTTAATAGGCTGGAGAGTCGTGTAGATTCCATCATTCTGGGCTTTTAACTAGAGTTGTGGATCGGGAAGCATACATCTAAGAGGGGAGCAGTGTAAGGAAAAAGTTACTTTCGACCGACCTCTAATAATGTTTGCCACTTAACAGACTGATACGCGGAGCCCAGACTCTAGAGAATTCTCGGATTCTCGAGAACTGGCCAGAAGCCAGAGCGCGATGAATAGAGACAGTCGTACCTCTCTCTCGATGATTCTGGAATAACGTAGTTTATTATAAATAGGACCGCTGTTGTTAGTAGAGTTTGTTAATAAGATAATCTCTATCTGTTACGGAAATGTCTCTCTAGCCCACTAAGTTCGTTCGTTTGGACGAGTTAAGAAATCAGCAGCCTAAAGTTGGAAGAGTACTGTGATTAGAAGATGGTCCCCGATCTTTACTGTATTATATGGTGACCTGGAAGTCTTATATAAACAAGGTAAGCTAGGACATATGATCTGTTCTAACTAATTTAAAGAAAATTTTGTATAAATATGATATAAAAATTTTACTTTATCAAAGATCGGCCATGCACTAGAAAATATAGATTGGAACATTGTGAGAAGCATGCTTGACGTGATCTTTCGAGAAAGCGGCATACGAATTACTATGTGTTGCATTAAGCCGAATAGGTCGTTCCCACAAAAACAGTAGATTGTAATTTTTTCTTGAGGGGTATATACAGAGCTGGAAAGTCCCGTAGACTTCCGGACATCCGGACCTTCATCTAGAGTTGCGAACCAGGAGGCTAAGATTTAAGAGGGGAGCAGTGTAACGAAAAAGTTACTTTCGACAGACATCAAAAGAGAAATTCTAGAGAAATCTCCCATTCTCCATAATTGGCCACAAACCAGAGCGCGATGAATAGGGATGTGCTTGTGCGTACCCCTCTCTCGACGATTCTGGTATAACGTGTTTTATTATAAATAGAAACACTATTGTTCGTAAAGTTAGTTAATAAAATAATCTCGAACTTTAAAATTCTAATATAAATTTGAACTGTTAGTTTTATTTAAACTCGCTAAACTATGAATATCTTACGATATTAGACCGGGGCGCATCTGTAAAAATATTAGTACATTTGGACGTTGAGAGGTGACTCAAATTTTTTTGCAGAAATTGCTTGAAAATAAATCAAATAATAATATTTCAGTTATCCTCCCTCTCAAAAAGGTCCGGAACATTGTTTAAATAATCAAAATGTCAAAAAATTAAGGAAAAATTCGATTTTTTTCTTGGTTTTTTGATTATAACTTTAAAAGTATTCATTTCCGAGAAAAGTTGTACTGACATAAAAGTTGCGTAATTAAATTTCCCACAATATAGAATTGGTTAAAAATTTAAGAAATAGTCACCCTTGTTGCAAAATAGCAATAATTGTGAAAAAAACATACAAAAACTAGTATTCGCATTTTACGTTTTTCAACCATTTATGCTACACTTAGGACCTTCATGTTTCACCCTGAAAAATTTTATGATACAATAAAACAATACTGTAAATTTCATTAAGATCCGTTTAATAGATTTTGCAAAATAAATTTTGCAATCCAGCTTTCGTAAAAAAAAATTCATTTTTTCAAAATGTTACAGGACTGAAAATAAAGCAGATAGCAAGTTGAAAATTTTTTTACATATAGAAGTGTACTGTACCTTTCATTTGCAATTTTGCAAAATTAAAATCGCTTAAGACCACGGCGTCAGGAATTTTTTTAAATAAACATTAATTATTGGTGCTACGCGCAGGACAGCGGATAGGTTGCTCTGATTGGGCATTCCAATGACCTTTGATAATGATTGATACATTTTAATTTTTATGACATTTCGATATAAATAAATAAATTTGTTTATTGCAAAATAAAAACACATACTCTATCCTTTGAAATAACACTTTTATTAGCAAAAATTTTCTTTGTTCATATATTTTAACTTAAATAATAAAAGTTTATTATTTTTAAACATATGCAATTGTTTAAACAATATTTCACAAACAATAATAAAATTAGTTTAATTTTTGTGGAATTAAAAAATTAAAATACAACAAAATATAGAGTAAGAAAATAATATATTAGATAAAGATTGGAAGAAATTTTGGTGGAAATCAACCTGTGTGAATCGAACATCGCTGTCCTGCGCGTAGCACCAAAAATTATTGTTTATTTCAAAAATTTTCTGACGCCGTGGTAATTAATCGTTTTTAATTTTGAAAATTGCAAATGAAAGGTACAGTATACTTCTATAAGTAAAAAAAAATTCAACTTGCTATCTGCTTTATTTTCAGTCCTGTAACATTTTGAAAAAATGAATTTTTTTTGCGAAAGCTGTATTGTAAAATTTATTTTGCAAAATCTATTGAACCGATCTTAATGAAATTTACAATATTGTTTTACTGTATCATAAAGTTTTTCTGGGTGAAATATGAAGGTCCTAAATGTAGCATAAATGGTTGAAAAACGTAAAATGCGAATACTTGTTTTTGTATGGTTTTTTCGCAATTATTGCTATTTTGCAACTAGGGTGACTATTTTTTAAATTTGTAACCAATTCTATATTATAGTAAACTGAGTTACGCAACTTTTATGTCAGTATAACTTTTCTCGGAAATGAATACTTTTAAAGTTATAATCAAAAAACCAAGAAAAAAATCGAATTTTTCCTTCAATTCTTGACATTTTGATTATTTAAACAATGTTCCGGACCTTTTTGAGAGGGAGGATAACTCAAATATTATTATTTGATTTATTTTCAAGCAATTTCTGCAAAAAAATTTGAGTCACCTCTCAACGTTCATCTCAAAACAGATCCGCCCTGGACTATATACACACACCGGCAAAATTAAAGGAACATCTTAAAAATGGGACATGTTTGTTGTTTCGTATTTTCTAAACCAGTTGTCCGATTTGAGTGATTTTTTAGTATGTTATAGCCTGATTATTTGAAAATATTGTTTTAATAATATTGTTGCTAGACAGGTAAATGTCACTTTATACCGGGTGTAACAATCAGACTGTTTTTTTCCTTAAAGTTTGGAACACCCTGTGGAATATTCAAGCATATATAAAATATTGAAATTAAAACTCAATTGTAGCGTTAGGCCTTCTTAACATTTTCTTTTTTGATTCATTTGCTTGGCCATGTTGGATAATAAATAGTTAGGTAATTTAACAACTAGCCATGTTCTTCATCAATACTGGGTGTTTCTAAATAAGTGCGACAAACTTTAAGGGGTAATTCTGCATGAACAATTGATGACGGTCTGTTTGACAAACATATGTCCGCAAATGCTTCGTTTCCGAGATACGGGATGTTGATTTTTTTATTACAAACTGACGATTTATTTATTGCTCCAAAACCAGTTTAGATATGCAAATAAAATTTAGTAGATTTTAAGAGGTAATTATTGCGAATTTTTTGACATACAATTAAGAATTTTATATTCACCATGGGCGTACATATGGGATATATCTAAAATGTTTATACCCGTATGCACGCCAATGATGAATATAAAATTCTTAAACGATGAATAACCATTTTCAATTGTGTTGCAATACGAAACTACATCCGCATCATCATTCCAGTTCAACCAGAGAGTGCAGCAAGCACCTCTACCGGTTTCGAAACTTATTAGTCTCTCATCAGGAGGCACATATGCTGCTCTTTCTGACCCAACTAGGATAAACCCCGGCGTGCAGTCACGGATTGCAACGAACGAATTGGCAGGGATGCCCTAGCGCCAACTGCTATCAAAAAACTAAGTTTTTAACCTAATAGCACATAAAACAACATCCAAAAATGTTATTCTACCTACATCCTACCAGACTGAAAACAATGGGAACCTTCTCTGGTAACACCTCCGAGGCTTCTACAATTTGCAAGCCGTAACGAATGCCGAGACTAAGGAAGATGAGGGAATTTTACAATTTATAATTCACGTCCCATCTGCTCAGCGCGGTAAAGTTCCAACGAGAATGGTTCCCTTCGTACTCCAATCGGAGTAAATGAAATGAAATGAAATGAAATGAAATGAAATGAAATGAAAACTTTTTTTTATAAAATTCTTAATTGTTTGTCAAAACATGCACAATAACTACTTCTTAAAATCTACCAAATTTCATTTGCATATCTTAACTGGTTTTAGAATAATAAATAAATCGTCATTTTGTAAGAAAAAATTCAACATCCCGTATCTCGAAAACGAAGCATTTGCGGACATATGTTATAAAGCAAGCTGGCATTAATTTTTTATGCAGAATTATCCCTTAAAGTTTGTCGCACTTATTTATAAATACCCTGTATTGATGAAGAACATGGCTAGTTGTTAAATTACCTAACTTTTTTATTATCCAATAAAAGCAAATGAGTCAAAAAAGAAAATGTTAAGAAAGCCTGAGGCTACAATCGAGTTTTAATTTCAATATTTTATATATGATAGAATATTTCACAGGGTGTTTCAAACAAACACAGGAAAATACACAGTCTGATTGTTACACCCGATATAAAATTACATTTACCTGTCTAGCAACAATATTATTACGCCGGTGTTTTTAAATAATTAGGCTATAACATAATAAAAAAATCACTCAAATCGGACAACTGGTTTAGAAAATACTAGACATCTAACATGTCCCATTTTTAAGGTGTTCCTTTAATTTTGCCGGGGTGTGTATCCTGCATTTATTGCACATCTTCCTAAATTATGGTATAAAATATGGTATAACAAAATATAAAAATATAAAATATGGTATAATATTATGGAATAAAAATGTATGGAATAAACATTTTTACTTCCTAAATTAATTTAATTAATGAAAACGTTATGGTGACTTACAAAAATTACAGGAAAACTTAGCAAACGTACAATAAATTAAAAAGGCTCAAAACTCTACGTACGTGTTAATCCCTCTTTTCACGCTCGTTATACTAATCCAACTATAAATTCATTGTAATTTTTCTTTAACATATGAGTTGCAAACTAGAAACCACAAAAATAGTAATTATAATATTCCTGCTGAAAGTTGCAACCTAAAACAATTCCCTTTTTAAGCCTCGCGCGAGTTCCGCAGTGTCCGTGCATCTCTCTCTCTTTCCCGCTACCTAGTTAAGTTAAGGTCACAGGTCAACTTCTGCATTAATCTGCTGTGTGGTGAAACAATTGATTGGCGAGAAAATGGAACGTCATTCCCGATCCGGATGCTGATGGACCACCAAGGCGGGCCATTTGGTCGTTATCTTCCAATATTGGGATTTTGGGAGCTTGACGAATGACGAAGTCGACCGACTCCTACGCGCTAACCGCTAAATTTGCAGTTTTATGCACGCTTCTGCCTCCCGATACGGAGTAGATGGCTTTAGGGTTACTCGTTTTTTGGATTAGTTGGCGGGTGATAAATGATACAGCACTTAATAACGATTTGACTTGTTTTTATTAGGGTTTTCATTTAACATTGTAAATTCAGTAGATTTAGTCACTAATAAAATTTGCTCTTAATATATTCAACATTTTGCAATAGAATTAAATATTTTATTATATTGCATTGTGGAATACCTTTAATAACAAGGGATGGCAAAGAAAAATTATACATCAATATCATTATCATTATGATACATCGGGTGAAGATATCAGTATACGATAATATAAATTATATCGGCCTGATATCGGAAAACTATCGATATATTAATAGAATATCAAGTGAATAGAACACATAAAGCCATATGACCCATGATGCCCGAATGAAACAATAGGGAGGAATAAAAATATTGAAAAAATCAAAATCAGAATTTACAAAACAGTCATCCAAACAATATCGGCCTGATATCGGAAAACTATCGATATACCTATTAATAGAATATAAAGTGAATAGAACACATAGAGCTACATGAAACATGATGCCTGAATGAAACAATACGGAGGAATAAAAATATTGAAAAAAGATCAAAATGAGAATTTACGAAACAGTTATCCGAACAATATTGACATACGTGAATTCTTTAATAACAGCAAGAAAATTCATGATCTGAAAACAAATAAAACTAATAGATTAATAAAATAAAATAAAATCAAAATGTAATTCCGTACAGATTGGAATAATTTTTTTATCAAAGTTTAGGTCCAAACAAAAGATATTTTCAAGAAAGTATATGGGATCATTGTTTAAATAATTAAAAATGGGTAATTTTTGCACAAAATTTACTTTTTTAACTGCTGTGGTAATTCTTGTTTTTATTAAGGTTTTTACAATTTCTTTCTTCAAAGCTGAAGAAACAATCTTTTATATAAGAGTTACTGAATTAAATTTGACCCTAAATTTATTTAAATAACTGTAAATCAAAATTAAAAAATAAATTTACAAAAAAACATTATTTGCATGATAAATAAACAATATAAAACATTTTAATGATTATATTCAACTGTAAAATACTACAGTAGTATTTTGTATTTTGACAACGGCACCCGATTTGGGCGTCGAAACGTTAATAAAAAATCATTTTTTAATAATATTGTGGCTTATTTCCCATTATAAATAGTTAAAATTGTAAAAATGCCACAAGAAAATAGCTTCAGAACAACAATTTTTTTTTCAATTTTTTTTTCTCTACGTGCGATAAATAAAATTGACACAAAACATTTTTTATAAAAAAATTAACAAAATAATACTGAATTAGCATTAAAAATTTGTTAAAGACTTTTTTCTTTGCATAATAATAAAGTATATAGTTGGTTCGCTAAACTCAGACACAACTGGCTAGTTATTTTAGTAGGTAATTAAAATTACTAACTATTTAGTAATTATTTTTTTGTCAATTTTACCAAATTGGCAAAATTACTTAGTAAAATCACTTGCCAGCTATGTCTGAGTTTAGCGAACCGACTATATTATGTATTTTACATTTAATTATAATAAATAAAACCATAAGTAAGCATGTTCAAATAATCAAAGGTATATCAGATCGTGTCGCCTATGGCATACTCAAAATAAGAAGAACATCAATTAAAATTATCCAGGTATATGCCCCCACGACAGCTTATGATGACGAAGACATCGAAATATTTTATGAAGATATTTCAAAGGCTATGGAAGAACATAAAAATCGTCTCACACTAGTAATAGGAGATTTCAATGCTAAACTGGGTAAGAAACTAAACAAAGAAGAAACTAAAATAGGAAATTTCGGATACGGCCAGAGAAATGATAGAGGTGCTACTTTGATGAACTACCTAGAAGAAAAGCGTCTATACGCAATGAACTCCTTCTACAAAAAAAGTCCCAAAGAAAATGGACATAGATCAGCCCTAATGGGTCCACAAAAAATGAGATCGACTACATACTGTCCACGGAACGATATATCATTAAAGATGTAACAGTTCTTAACAAATTCACAACAGGTAGCGATCACAGGATGGTCAGAGCAAAAATTAATATCGACGGTAACTATGAGATGAAAAGAAAAATAATAAGAAACTCGGATATAGTAGATAGAAACAAACTAGGGCAATATAAAGAGAAATACAAAGACCTGTTAAAAGAACAATTCACCGAAAAATTAGACAGTGATGATAAAGATATAGACGAAATAAACAACATACTTACAGCAACGATGGTTACATCAGGAAAAGAAATAGCAAAAAAGGATGTTAAAAAGGACAACTATGTATCAGAAGAAACAAAGAAGCTTATGGATAAAAGAAGAAAGCTTGTCGAAGAAGGCAAAAGGAAATCTATAGAATATGTAGAAATCAATAAGACAATAAGCAAAATGATAAAAGAAACTAAGAGAAAAGAACAAGAAATAAAAATAGAAGAAGTAATACAGAACAACAAGAATATGAAATGCTTAAGACCGAAACTCGGCAGATTTGAAATAAACAAAATAAAAGACGTAAACGGAGTAGAAACAAACATTAAAGACGACATCATAAATATAATCCAACATTTCTACTCAGAGTTATATAAAACAAAAAAGGAACCATCAGAAGAAATAAAAACCCAACTTAACTCGAAAATAAAAAATGTCAATTCAGAATTACAGCCAGAAATAAACAAATCAGAAATAAAGAAGGCATTGAAAGAAATGAAAAACAACAAATCGCCTGGAAAAGATGGAATAACTACAGAGATGCTGAAATATGGTGGAAAAGTGGTAATTAATACTCTCTATTCCCTTTTAAACAAAATATTAAAAGAAAAAAGAATCCCAAACAACTGGAAGGAATCCGTAACCATTATCTTACACAAGAAAGGGGACAAAGCAGATATAAAAAACTACCGTCCTATAACACTCCTCAATGTAATGTATAAACTCCTAACAAAAATTTTAACCAACAGATTGACGACAAAATTCGACGGATACCAATCGAAAGAACAAGCTGGTTTTAGAAAGGGATTTAGCACAAGTGATCATTTATTAAGTATGAAAATCCTTATAGAACGAGCAAATGAATACAACATCCCTCTATATGTAGCGTTCATAGATTTCGAAAAGGCTTTTGACAGTGTCGAACATTGGGCAGTGAAAAGTTCTTTGATTAACAGCAGAATTGACCACAGATATACAGACCTAATAGCCAATATATATAAAGATGCCACAACAACAATTAAAGTATACGAAGGAACACAATCAATTCAAATAAATAGAGGCGTAAGACAGGGTGACACAATATCACCGAAACTTTTCAATCAGGTTCTGGAAGATATCTTTAAAAGATTAGAATGGGAAGAAAAAGGTATAAAAATTTGTGGACAACGCTTGAACCATCTAAGGTACGCCGATGACATCGTATTGATAACCGATAAAAAAGAAGAATTGTTTGAAATGATGAAAGAACTGGACATAGAAGCCGGAAAGATAGGCCTTAATATGAATTACAACAAGACCAAAATCATAACAAATACAGATGAGGACATCACAATGAGGATCGGACAAGATGAAATAGAAAAAGTTCATGATTATATATATCTGGGTCAGATTATAAAACTTAACAAGGAAAACCAAACAGCAGAGATCAAAAGACGAGTTAGACTGGCATGGGCGGCATTTGGAAAACTAAGCTACATCCTTAAAAACAAAAGATATCCACAACATATTAAGACCAAGGTATACAATCAATGCGTACTCCCTGTTCTCACTTACGGTTCCCAAACGTGGACGTTTACAAAAGCAAACATGGACAAGATCATAAAGACGCAAAGAGCAATGGAAAGGCAAATGTTGCACATAAAACTATTGGATAAAAAGAGAAACGAGTGGATAAGAGAGAAAACCAAAGTTAGGGATGCTAGACAAAAAGTTGCAAAGTTGAAATGGAGATTTGCCGGACACACTATAAGACAAAAGGAAGACCGATGGAACAAAATTCTCATAAATTGGAGACCGTGGCAATATAAACGAAGCAGAGGAAGACCACAAATGAGATGGGCAGATGATGTCAAGAAGCATGTGGGCTCTAGGTGGATAACTGTAGCGACAGACAGAGAAGAATGGAAAAGGATTGGGGAGGCCTATGTCCAAAGATGGACCGAAGAAGGCTAATTAGATAGAGAGATAGATAGACATTTAATTTGACAATCTTTATATAACATGTAATACAGTAAAAATTGTGTATATATTTGTTAATTTTTATTCACTTACATACATAATAGATTTATAATAGAGGTGGTCCTTCATTTTTTTTAAATATTTTCTTTTGTATTCACATTAACTTTGCGAGATTTTGCCAATGATTTGTACAAAGAAAAAAGTTTTTACGTTTCTTTAACAACATTTTACTATTTTGTTAGATTTTTAAACTAAAAATTTGTCTTAATACTTTTTTGTGGTTATCTTTAGTGCCAAGTTTTATTTATCACAATATTAGAGAAAATTTTTTTTTTTGAAAAAAATATTGTTTACAACAAATTAATGAATATATATTGCAAAAAGGGTACGCAGATGTTATTATTTTTATATGTTACCCCAAATTAAAAAAACATTGAAATTGGCCCATTATTAACGGAGATATCGCAAACTGCTCCTCGGTCAATTTTCAGGCAAAACGTTTTCATTTAAGGTGCTATGAAAATCATTATTTTTCAAAATATTCTACAATTTTTATTACTTATGTGTATCAATGTCATTGTTAAGTAGTAGGTTTAATAGATGTACTCACGCACTTTTAAATGTTGATATTGAGAAATACACAAATTATGAATTTTTAAACCTGCCGAGGAAAAGCTATCTCGGCAAAAAATGGTTCTAGAAAAAAATTTTCTTTTGTTAATGTGTCAAAAACTACCAGAAATACGGATATCGAAAAATAATTTCAAAATTTTTAATCCCGCCGATGTTACTAAAAAAACAAATTTTAAACAAATTACACCAATAATTGTCAAACGCCATTTTTGAGGAGTGTGTAATTGAAATTTTGATTTGGCAATACATTTATCGAAAATATATATAAAAGTAAAAAAAATGAGACACAAAAACAACCACGTTTTTGCAATTGAAAAAATGGTAATTTTTTAAAAACAAATTAAATATCTCATAAACTACTAAATATTTATCAAACTATTTTTTTTTCTACTTTATACTGATACAATAGCCCAACTTTCTATGCAAAACAAAATGTTTGACAGTGCTTATTTATAATGGAAATAATGTTTTTTTGGAAACTTATTTTTCAATTTTTATTTACAATTATTTAAATAAATTAAGGGACAAATTTAATTTAGTAAGTCTTATATAAAAGAGTGTTTCTTCAGCTTTGCAAAAATCAATTGTAAAAACCTTAATATGAATATTAATTAAGGCAGCACTAAAAAAGTAAATTTTGAGCAAAAATTACCCATTTTTAATTATTTAAACAATGATTCCCTCACATGAATCGTGTTTATACTTTCTTGAAAATAGCTTTTGTTTTTTTCGCCTAAACTTTGATAAAAAATTTATTCCAACCTGTACGGAATTACATTGTGATTTACATGTATTGAAATTTTATTTGATCGGTCTGTAATGACATTTTGGTCGACTGTATCTAAAAACTAATTTTTGGTCCATTGATTTAGTTGGTATTGTGGATCTACAACCAAATAGGAATTTCATCAATAGCTACAGGCGATGTTTTTGTTTCAGAACACAAGTTTGTCAAACGAAAACAATATTAAAAGTCGGCTCTTATTTTGGGAGTACGTCCTTGATCTATTTGTCCTTTCAATGCGTCCTGCTCTCTACTGTGTTACAAATGACTCGGTAATATTTTTCTATTGTCAGGAATGTAATTGATTTTTGCATGGGCAAGAGGAAGAGGGTAAGTGACGAATGGTGAATGGCGAGTTGGAAATTTTATTGCTTCAATTATGTGCCGTGAATGGGAAAACAATTGGTAGCCATGGGCGGAGGTTCCAATATGTAGGCATCATTAGATTATTACACCCTAGAGAATTCCTGAATATGCACCGTTGCATCAATATAAACTGAATGTTGTTAAATAGGCAATGGCAAGGAAAGTTTATAGTTTTAAAAAACTCATTTATTTACATTGTAACGTTATAATGGAACAATGCAGTCATTGTTTTATTACACAAGAAAGGTGTTATAACAGATCTAAAAAACTACCGTCCTATCAGTCGCTATCACACATATATCAAATTTTCACAAAAATTATCAAAAAATACTGGAGGCTAAGTTAGACTTCTATTAGCCTAGAGAACAAGCTGGATTTAGATCTGGACACAGCACTAACGACAACTTACTGGTAAAAAAAAACTTGAGAAGTCTGCGGAATACAACAAACCATTGGCACTGATATTCGTGGACTACGAGAAAGCATTCTATACCATAACCCAGCAGAAAATGTTAAAAGCATTGACAAAATAGACCATCGCTACACTAACATACTTTATTAAAAGGCAACGACCAGCGTACCAAAAAAAAAGTTGATTAATAGCAAGCTGAAAATTTGATAATAGTTTAACGGTGTCTAGTAGGACAAACTTTGATGTACGGGAACACTGGAACAGGCGAAGTTTTAATTGTGCAACAGGTTAAAAATTTGGAACGTCAGACTACGAAAACGTTCCATGTACCTATTCTGTCGGACAGAATTTTCAATTGATTTGTTACCCTTTCATAAGAGCACACAGTAGCAATCAACAGGTAGCAACAAACGCGGTCCAAGATTGCGAAAGTTCTGCGAACTTTTAAATGTGAGGCAACAGTGCGTCGGTAATTTTACACTGACATTGACGTTTATACTATCAAAAACAATATTTTTTATACACATAGGCGCAAAATATTACCAAGTCAGTGACGTTCGATTTCTTGTTACCTATAAAAAAATCGATTTTTAGTAGTTCCAATGTGACACAAAATCTAGGCACGGGATAAAAAAGTTTATTTGAAGAAAGTGTATTTTTTTGTCTTTCTCAATGGCGACACAGGCTCCTTTTTTCAATATTTTATTTAGTTATAGAGTAATTTCCACATATTTCTAAAATTGGGCTCTGTACCGCCATTCTTTATTATATTACGAATATGTGTGCCAAATATCTCGACAAAATATTCAAAATTAGAGCCGCAATCTTGGAACGCGTTTGTTGCTACCTGTTGATCGCTACTGTTTGCTCTTAAACTCTCATGGAAAAATCAGACTGCTATTTTTTCACCTGTCATAATTAATGCCATTTGACATGTTCTCCTTGGCGGACTTATTAAAATGCCCAGTTGGTGATAAATACCAGTCTGATTTTTGGATGAGAATTTAATTAAAGGGTAACAAATCAATTGGAAGTTCTGTCAGACAAAACACATGGGACGTTTTCGTATTTGACGTTCCAAATTTTTAACCTGTTCCACAATTAAAATTTTCCTTGTTCCAGTGTTCCCATACATCAAAGTTTGTCCGATGAGACACCGTTAAGCCATTAACTTTTTTGGTACGCGGGATCCAGGCCTATGTTATGACACTGAACAGCTTTTATCTAAATATATACTTTCGTCGTTATAAAATTTCCTATACTAAATTTACAATCAAGATGCAGTAGAAATAAACAAACCAAGACACGTTAAATGCTACTAGGAGCACTCCCGAATCATAATTTACAATGTAAAAACTTTGGAAATCATGACTTGGGATTTACAATGTAAATCCATTGTAAATTATGATTCCGGAGTGCTTCCAGTAGCATTTAAAGTGTCTTGGTTTGTTTATTTCTACTGTATCTTGATTGTAAATTTAGTAGGTATAGGGATGCTACTGCAGTTTTTCTGAGTTTTTGGTCTACTGTATATTTTATGTATTGTTATATTTCTATTTGATCTGAAAATTAAATTTTGATAATTATAAGCAGAATTCAATTTAATATAAAATATTTTCAATTTTCTCAACCACGGGCATATAAATTTAGAACAACCTGTATACAACAAATTGTTATATTTAATTTTAAGAAGTGATTAGAAAAATCTTACGGAACTCGGGACAATGCGCTTAGAAAAAACAAAGTAAATGGCGCGTACCATTATCGTTGTTCGCGGAAGGTTCGATCATTAGCCTATGCTAAATAAAACTCAAGTGAAATCGATAATAGGTCATTATCGTTGTTCGCGGAAGGTTCGATCATTAGCCGATGCTAAATAAGACTTAGTGGAAATAGAGAATAGGTCATTAAATTTTGTAAATAGTAGAAAGTAATTTTAGAATGGGAATTAACTATTTTCTCTGAAATCCATTAAGCATATTTAGAAAGATTAAAAATTGGTTTTGAGGAAGACTGCGAATGAGAGTTGGTGGTGGAAGGTTGATTTGTGAATCTGGAAGGGATATTTAGAAAGTAGGGGAATGAATGACAAATAGAGATCAGAATGTTTTGAGCTGTCGAGAAGTGAAGTCCAGTAGTAGACGGTAGTGTACGGAGAGTGAGAAGGCCGGTGTAGTTCCGTGAGTGTGGAGTATCTATCGTGGAACGAGAGGTAGGCCAGGTCGAGAGTAAAGAACCTCCTTGAGCCAAGAGTGTCCCGGTAGCTGATTGAAGTTTCGAAAAAGGTAGAAACACGGCATCACGACAGAAGCAGGAACGGGAGCTATACGAGCTAGTTTTCAAAGGAGAACATTACTGGAAGCCAGGACGAGGTGTTGATCGCAGCCAAGGATAGCAGGAAACGGGTCTTGTGTGAAGACATTCTCAGTTCACCAGAAAAAGGTCAGTCTCATTTGTTTGGACATGAATGTATGGGTTTTTCGTATTAAATACCACATTTAAAATTGAAGAACATAATCAATAATATCAGAAAAGCTTCATCAAACTTAAATAGAATTGTTGCTAATAAATCCTAATAGTTAAATGTTAATAAAAACTTTCAATTGGAAACCAAAAGGAAATAAGATTCCCATTTGTAAATGTTATGTTTAAGAATAATAAGATCTAGCAAATATTAAGCAGTGATTGCCATTTAAATAAAATAAACAATATTTTGATTATAATTGTAACCCATATGTGTGTATTATTTTACTCTTTTCTTTCCTATCCCGATTAGGAACCATTGAGAAATACTGAGAAGCCACGAGAGTAAGTAATTAATTTTATAATTCGCCCTGAGATTGAAAACATATTGATATGTGATCTGGTAAATTAATTAGATTATGATTAATGCATTGATTAAATTAAATGACATATAAGAATATTATCTCATATCAATAATCAAGATCACAACAGTATATTCTGATTTTATTTAAGAGAAACTTTTATGACTTTTGTAGTGTTGGTTATTCTTGTTAAAAAGACATAAACAATATCGTAAAATCGTGCTATCACAAAGTGCTAGACCATATAATATTACTGAAGTAAACATAAAGTGTAGATTAAAAATAGAAAAATCGTAAATCTTGCAAATATTCGTAAAACAATGAACGTAAAGTAAGTCAGAAAAATTTATAAATCGTTTAATTGTGCAAACAAGAGCGACATTTGAAATTTTGATTGGGGGGGGGGGCAAGCATTATATATAGGGTGAGGCAGATAAAGGACCTATTAGAAATATCTCGAGAACTAAAGGTAAGAGAATCATGAAAATTGGAATACAGGGATTTTGAGGTATGAACTATTTAAAGAAAATATTTTGGTCTCTTTGCTACTTCCAGTTATACCGGAAGTTGATTGTAACTTCGTTTTTTTAAATGGGATACCCTGTATATTTTTACATTTTTGGATTCTGCTCGATGTATTCTTTCTTAAAATATGAGGTTTTGAAATATTATACAGGGTAGTTTAAAAGATAATTACGATTTTTTATAAATTTTGTAGCAAACTTCACACCCTGTAGAATTGTACTGATTTGATATCAAAAACTCCGTTTATGTTTAAGCTATTTTTAATATAGTCTATTATTATTAAAAATTATTAATATAGCGAAATGTTAAATTTTAGTATACAGGGTTGGTCGAAACTCGGAATGAGTTTTTTTGAGTTTTCTTAAATGGAACACCCTGTATTTTAGTATTGCAATGAAATGATATTTTATAGTACTTTTTTATTTCTTGAGTATTTCCTATACCTAAATGCTTTAGTTTGTAAGTTATTCGTAGTTCTTTAAGCCAAACATTAATTGCAACACAAATTGCGTGAAATTTTATTAGGTTTGCCGTGAAAATATTCAATCATAAATAATTTTTTGAAAATAAATACATGTCAATCTAGAATGATCCTTAATTTATTAATAAAGGATAAGATACCAAAATGCCTACGTTGTTAAAATTGTTGGTGCATAAAATATTAATAAAAACAAAACATGTTCTACCTAGTTGGCTATGGCTTTGACACTAAACTTGATTAAACATTATACCTTGTACTATTTTTATAGTTCCAGTTGCTTTGTTACCAATACTAATATAAATTTTTGTAATGGGGAACTGATTACTAAAGTTTGTGTTCTAGGAGAGCATAACAAAAATGTACTACTACCAATAAGAATTTATCATCTGCAACTCCCTGCAAAGTTTACTATGTAGAATAATATCGACGTACTAGACACTTAGATTACGAGAACGTTCATACTAATATGCAGATTCTCAGTGACACTAACATTTGATTTATTTTAATCATTTACAATAGTTCTTTTTCGATCAGATTTCTTGAAATCTAAATGTCCAGTTCGTTGAAAGCACTCTAGCAAATTTTTAACAGTTTCTTTTTTTTTGGTTGTCATCTATCATGGAATTGCTGATGATAAATTCTTATTTCTAGTAGCACATATTTATTTGTTATGCTCTCCTAGAACAAAAAAAAACATCTGAATCAGTTCCTCATTAGAAAAATTCATATTAGTAATGGTAGCAAAGCAACTGGAACTTCAAAAATAGTACAATGTAGCAAACCAAATGTTTAAGCATATTTAGTGTCAAAGTCATAGCCAACTAGATAGAATATTGTATGTTTTTATTATTATGAAACACACCAGCAATCTTAACTTCGTAGGTATTTTGATATATTAACCAGTATTAGTAAATTAAGGGTCAGTCAAGATTAATATGTGCTTGTTTTCGAAAAATTATTTATGATTAAATATTTTTACGGCAAACCTAATAAAATTTCACGTAATTTTTGTTACAATCAATGTTTGGCTTAAAGAACTACGAATAACTTACAAACTAAAGCAGTTAGGTATAGGAAATGCGTAAGAAATAAAAAAGTACTATAAAATATCATTTCATTACAATACAAAAATACAAGGTGTTTTATTTAAGAAAACCCAGAAAATACTCAGTTCGAGTTTCCACCAACACTGTATACTAAAATTAAACATTTCGTTATATTATTAATTTTTGATAATAATAGACTATATTAAAAACCACTTGAACATAAATTTAGTCCTTGATATCAAATCAGTACAATTCTACAGGGTGTGAAGTTTGCTACAAAATTTATAAAAAACCGTAATTATCTTTTAAACTACCCTGTATAATATTTCAAAACCTCATATTTTAAGAAAGAATACATCGAGCAGAATCCAAAAATGTAAAAATATACAGGGTATCCCATTTAAAAAAAACGAAGTTACAATCAACTTCCGGTATAACTGGAAGTAGCAAAGAGACCAAAATATTTTCTTTAAATAGTTCATACCTCAAAACCCCTGTATTCCAATTTTCATGATTTTCTTACCTTTAGTTCTCGAGATATTTCTAATAGGCCCTTTGTCTGCCTCACCCTGTATACAATACATTATACAATACTATAGTAATAAAATTGATGTATTTTTTGTCAATTTGAGTCATTTTCAGGGTCAGGGGGCAAATGCCCCCCTGACCCTGTCAAATGACGCCCCTGTGTGCAGACAAACACTAAATTACAAAAAGGGTTAAATTAAAATTTTGCTTAAATTAAATTTGGTTAAGTTAAATTTTAAACCTGAACAACAGAAATTGTAAGTCTTGTAAGACCCGAAATAGAAATTTGAACTCTTTTTGATTCCTTTTTGCCAAACTTCCGATCATAAATTTTTAACCGCAAATGACATTAAAACTGGAACTAAATATTCGAGCTCGACTTTTCAATACGCGTAGATTGATATGTCACATGTACTATTTCTGCGATTACAATGTGTCACTTTTTTTTAACAGGGAGACATATAAAAACGGAAAGTATGTATTTGTTATATGCGTTCGTACAAGCCATCCTGCAAGGAAAAATAGTTGTAGAACGAGGTTCCATACTGACACAACCATACACAACTCATTATTCCATCCTACACAAAATATATTAGCAGCCTACCATAGCATGTTACATAGATTGACAGAAATTCCTATGTGAAAAGATAACTTCGAGCTAGAACTGAACATCAACAAACAAATAGCAGTAAACAATGGGTACAACGAACAAACAATCAACGAAATTGTAAACCAAAAACCCCACTAGAAAACTCTGAAATTAGTCTTCCCACAACGACAGAAAAAACCCAGTATTTTCTGCTCTATCACATGAATAATACCAGCTTTCAGAACTAACAACAACTTAAGTAAATATATTAAGAACAATAAGAGCCAAAAGAAAAAGCAAATATAGAGTGGTGTTTACAAACTGATGTGGTGACAGTCCAAAGCTTACATCGGTCAAACTAGCAGAACATTTGACAAACGGGCAGGAGAACACAAAAGGGCTTTCAATAATAGAAAAACAGATTCTACGTATGCACTTCTAGATCATAAGCATTCTTTTAACGAACAGTATCAAATTCTTCATATTCAAAATAAAGGCCTTAAGCTATATTTATTAGAATCCACGTAAATAAAAAAAAATAAAAAATACAGATATAATTTTGAATGACCAACTCTCCACTCCTCAACATATTCAAATAGAGACTTTAAAGTGTAGATGCATAGTAAAAACACACCACTTAAGAAAGGCACTCTGCCGAATCAACTGCTACATTATTTTTTATTAAATTTTGTGGAAATATAGAAAACAAAAGTTTTTAGTGTTTTATTGTTGTATACATAATCATACATGTATATATCGTCGCTGATTTTCAAAAAGGTGCCAAGTGACATTTTATTCAAAAGAGGGGTTATGTGCAAAAATGATAGGTACGAAGGTTTTATCTATTCTGTAAAAATGGTCAAGAGTATTACTTATTGTTGTTGAGATAGTCTCATAATTTTCTGGTGCTAAATAACATTTTTTTTAAACTGGTTGTGTAAAATGGAGCTAAGTTCCACTTAGTAAAAATATAAAAATGTTACTTGGCCCCTTTTTGCAAATAAGCGACGACATGTAAGTTTAAAAATTTTTCAAATTGATTTTTGGTCTTTAACGACGACCACTTGTGAAAAAAATCGGCTTGACGTGGTTTTTAAAATTAAATCAAACTACTTGCAAAAACCTTTCAATTCTAGTATATTTCGAGCCAAAGTTATAACCGAGTTATAGCTAATCAAATTTTCTAAAGTGATCGCCGTTAAAAAAGTTGCAGACATACAGATTTCACCCTTTGCAGTTTTATTTGGGACATAAAGAGGAAGAGGAAGAGAAATCATTTTATGCAGCGTCAAACCTTGATAATAATTTTTGGTATAGTTATCTATATAAATTTCACAAATTCTCTCTGTAGTCGGAAGCATGTAAAGCTAGAGTCATTGGTCGAATATTTCGCAGCAACTCATTAACGAAAAGTAAAATATTTCGTCAAATGCAAACATCACATTTCGCCTCTTCTCCCATTAAAATACTATTATAGTCTAAGAGCTGGGAGCGGATTTTGTGCGTGATAAGTAATATGGAAAAACTATACGGGGATATGTTGAATTAGTTGTGTACATGACTTTCACCAACGGCCGGAAACCAGAGTTGGGGCCGAGGGTAGTTATAAGGGGTCAAAGTCGCGGATTTTATTATTTTTTTTATGACGCTCATGATCGAGATAGTGCCCCAAAATTTGGGAATAAGTAGGTCATGACGTACCTAAGTAAAATCTCTAGGGGCTCAACGCTGCGTGGCCGACAAAGGGGTGGGGGTAGCATAGTGCATCAAAATTTGGGTATAAGTAGACCATGACATAAATAATTAAAATCCCCAGAGCCGGAAACCAGAGTGGGGGAGGAAGGTAGTTATAAGGGGTCATAGTTCCGTTTTTATATTATTTTTTTTTTGTGACGCTCATGATCGAGATAGCGCGCCAAAATTTGGGAATAAGTAGGTCATGACGTAGCTATGTAAAATCTCCAGGAGTGGAACGCTGCGTAGCCAACAAGGGGGTGGGGCAGGGGTGAATATAAAAAAATGTAAGGGGTTTTTTGCGACGTTCGTGATTGATATTGTGCACCAAAATTTGGGAATAAGTAGACCATGACATAAGTAAGTAATATTCGCAGAGCCGGAAACCAGAGTGGCGGACGAGGGTAGTTATAAGGGGTAAAATCGCGGTTTTTATTATTTTTTTTTGTGGCGCTCATGATGGAGATAGTGCACCAAAATTTGGGAATAAGTAGGTTATGACGTAACTAAGTAAAATCTTCAGGGGCGGAACGCTGCTTGGGGTACAAAGGGGTGGTAGGCAGGGGTGAGTATTAAAATATATGGGGGTTTTTTTGCCGTTCGTGATCGAGATAGTGCACCAAAATTTGGGAATAAGTAGATCATGACATTACTAAGTAAAATCTCCAGGGGCGGAACGCTGCGTGGGGAACAAATGTTGTGCCGGGTCACAAAAAACATAATACACACTGCGACTTTGACTCCTTAAAACTACCCTCATCCCCAACTCTGGTTTCCAGCTCTGCGGATTTTACTTAGCTAAGTCATGGTCTACTTATTCCCAAATTTTGGTCCACTATCACAATCTAGCACGTCGCAAAAAAACCCTTATATTTTTTATATTCACACCTACCCCCACCCCTTTATCGGCCACGCAGCGTTCCACCCCTGGAGATTGTATTTAGTTACCTCATGACCTACTTATTCCCAAAATTTGGTGCACTATCTCGATTATGAGCGTCACAAAAAAAATAATAAAAACGGCGATTTTGACCCCTTATAACTACCCTCATGCCCAACTCTGGTTTCCGGCTCTGAGCATTTTACTTAGTTATGTCATGGTCTACTTATTCCCAAATTTTGGTACACTCTCTCAATCACGAACGTCGCAAAAAAACCCCTTATATTTTTTGTATTCACCCCTGTCCCACACCTTTGTCGGCCACGCTGCGTGCCACGCCTGGAGATTTTACTTAGTTACGTCATGACCTACTTATTCCCAAATTTTGGTGCACTCTCTCGATCATGAGCGTCACAAAAAAAAATAATAAAAACGGCGACTTTAACCCCTTATAACTACCCTCACCCCCAACTCTGGTTTCCGGCTCTGGGGATTTTACTTAGTAATGTCATGATATACTTATTCCCAAATTTTGGTCCACTATCTCAATCACGAACGTCGCAAAAAACCCTTTATATTTTTTATATTCACCCCTACCCCACCCCTTTGTCGGCCACGCAGCGTTCCGCCCCTAGAGGTTTTACTTAGTTACGTCATGACCTACTTATTCCCAAATTTTGTTGCACTATCTCGATCATGAGCGTCATAAAAAAAATTATAAAATCCGCGACTTTGACCCCTTATAACTACCCTCGGCCCCAACTCTGGTTTCCGGTAGTTGGTGAAAGTCATGTACACAACGAATTCAACATATCCCCGTATAGTTTTTCCATATTACTTATCACGCACAAAATCCGCTTCTATCTCTCCGACTATTATGATTCCTGTTTATATTTCATTTGAAATCCAAACGAAACGTAGGAAATGAAAAACACATTTCATAAATGGTCTAAAAGATTTTTACTAGAACAAAAGTTTTTGTAGGAGGAATACTAGGAAATCGTTATTTTCCTAACTAGTGCGGAAAGTGATACCTTCCCGCACGAGACTGCCGTTGACCGGAAGGACGCGATAGCGCAGTTCGGGCAAGCAGTCGAGTGCGGGGAAGACACTTTCCGCATGAGTTAGGAACAATATTTTTTTTCTAGGGCCGTACGTTTGGAAAAAATCCACAAAAAATAGAGTCATATCAATTTTTATTTAGGAGTGAAAATACACAAATTAATTCTTTCACAAGGTTGTCAAAACCAAACCTTCAATATAATGAGTTACCACGACGACGACATTAGTTTCCAAAACGACGATTTAAAACCATTGTAATTGTCTACTGATTTGACTTTTAAATGTTATGTCAAAGTAATTTTATTTCATCGAATTATCCCGCTAATTTCATTAAAACATGAACACAATAAGATAAATTTGAAATAAATTAGTAAATAATATCTAAATATTAGTTTACTGCATGTATTATAATATATTATAATGCCATATTAGAAGGTATTCTATTATCCCGCAGGGCATGCGGGAAAATTTACTTTCACGCACGCCGTGAGGGAAAGTGCAACTTTCGGAAACGAAATGCGTGCGGGAAAGTGACTGTTTAAGCACGGCCGTAGAAAAAGGTTTTTTAGATCAAATGATTTTAGAGTTTTAGACCATAATATTACAAATAAAATCATTACATCTGAAATTTTACACCTTCTTGAAATTTACATAAATCAGGACAGGACTACTTTGAATTCAATAATCAAATATATATGTTACAGTTCAAGTTGATTCTCAGTTAGAGTTGACTTTTCCTAGTTCGAATCAACTCCAACTGAAACGAGCAGTAAAAGTTGATTTGAAAAATTTAAATCAACTTTTTACTAGTTGAAGTTGACTCTTCCTAACCCTTGTTAGTAAAAGTAGATTATACAATTTATATGAGTATAATCTCACGTGCATTTTTGATTAGTGTGCGTCTCTTTGTTTTGACCGTTTCAACTACTTATTAGTTCGGGCTGTAACGTCGCCCCCGTTAGGTAAATTATTCTGATTCGATTTTTTT
Organism: Diabrotica virgifera virgifera; assembly: GCF_917563875.1. Taxonomy (NCBI): domain Eukaryota; kingdom Metazoa; phylum Arthropoda; class Insecta; order Coleoptera; family Chrysomelidae; genus Diabrotica; species Diabrotica virgifera. Next base: position 72,290,732 of record NC_065444.1, read on the forward strand.
GCACAAACTTACTCAAACAAATACATCCTTATAACAAATACACAGTGTCAGGCTTGACCGCGGTCGAAAAATTGTTTAACCAATTTTTGTTAACCAAATTCACAAAAATAATTCTTATCTACTCTACCTCATATTATGTATGTATAAGTTTTTATTGTGTGAAAATTGTAAATATAGATAGCAGTACATGAAGGGTTTAAAGTGTGCTTGAAGTAATAATGTATTTTAAATGGGATTTACTTTTTCGCACTGATTTTAGCACACTTTCATATACCTAATCAAATATCCTTAACTTTCGCCTTGTCATGATGATGACATGTGAGCAATAAATTACAAAAAAAGTTTTGACAGTTTTGTGGTTTGACAGAAGTTTAAATTTTTAAATGTCAAAATTCTAAAAAATTGTAAAATAGGAATGTATTCCAGTGACGAAGATTTGCAGTTGTTTATTTGTTTTTTGGTAGATAAAATATTGTATGAAACTGTGCGTGAAGTACTTTTTGCGCACTTAGGCGATGTATAGCACTCGGCACGCTCGTACTTTAAACATCGCGTGCGTGCGCAAAAAGCATACTGCACGAACTGTTTTATAAATAACTAAGTATTTCACTTCGGACAAATGTTTTTAGATTATTTTGGTCATTCGGAGCAAAAAAGGTCTCTTGTGATTTTTCTCTAAAATTGATAGGTTTCGAGTTATACGTGATTTAAAATTTGACAAATGCGAAATGACCATTTTTAAGTCTTAATAACTCGATTAAAAACTATTTTTATGAAAATCAGAAAGTCACCTAATTAAAGTTTAAAGCCTCCCCTACAAGAGCCTGAAGAAATTTTTGTCATTATTTTATTACTAAGCTGTTATTTTTAATTATCAACAATGAGCGCTAAAAGCGTATTGAGGCGGCCGTCAATGTGAGTGCGAGTAAGATCCTTCATTCCGACCGTCCAATGGTGCATCTCAGTCGCACTCACATTGACAGCCGCCTCAATACGCTCCTAGCGCTCATTGTTAATAATTAAAAATAACAGCTTAGTAATGCAATAATGACAAATATTTCTTCAGTACCTGTTAGGGGGTCGTTAAAATTTGATTTGGTGACTTTCTGACTTTCATAATAATTTTTAACTGAGTTATTAAGCCTTGAAAATGGTCATTTTCGCATTTTTCAAATTTTAAATCGCGTATAACTCGAGAACAATAAATTTTACAGAAAAATCACAAAAGACCTCTTTTGCCCCGAATGACCCAAATGATATAAAAAAAATGTCCGTGAAATGAATTTTTTTTGTGAATTTGTTTAAAAAAAATTGTTTAAACATTTTTGTCGATTACGGTACCACCTGACACCCTGTGGATTCGTTATAAGGACCTCTTTTTGAGTAAGTGTGTGTAAAAGAATCGAACTGGAATAATTTACCTAACGAGGGCGACGATACAGCCTGGACTATAAATATCACGATTTGAACATAGTATACAATAACATTTAATTTCTACAATCGGTTGTTTGTGCTTTAACTAGTTGGAGTCTGCTTTTACTAGTAAATGTTGAATAAAAATCTTCATTTTATATTTATAATCAACTTTTACTAAAACCAGCCGTTTGAGTCGACTCGAACTAGGAAAAGTCAACTCCAACTAGATAATCAACTTGAACTGTAACATATACACAAACAACAGTGCAGGACTTATCATGGGAAATCCTTCAAGCCCATTACTATCAGATATTTATATGGACCATCTAGAAACAACGATTGCTAAACATCCCGTATTGAAACAATTCTTATATTGGTGGAGATACGTAGATGAGATACTAGTATGCTTTACAAGCACTAACAGGCAACTTGACGAATTGTTATCATATCATACATTAATTCACTCCATAGTGATACTGAATTTACAATAGACGCAGAAGAGAATCAGTCCATGAATTTTCTATATTTAAAAATTACCAGACTGCAAACCAAACATGAGTTCTTCGTATTTCATAAACCTATCCATGCTGAAACAACCATACAAAATTCAACATCGCATCCTGGTATCCTACACAAAAAAAAATTAGCAGCCTACCATATAGCATCTTACATAGATTGACAGAAATTCCCGCGTCAAAAAATAACTTCGAGCTAGAACTGAACATCATTAAACAAATAGCAGTAAACAATGGGTACAACGACTAAACAATTAACTAAATTGTAAACCAAAAACTGCATAAGAAAACTCTGAAATTAGTCTTCTCACAACCACATCAAAACCCAGTATTTTCTGCTCTATCACATATACAGGTAAGATATCAACAACAATTGCCAAACACATAAAAAAAGAAAGGAATAACACCAGCTTTCTGAATTAACAAGTTAAGCAAATACATTAAGGACAAATAGACCCAAGAAAAAAGCAATTAGAGAGTGGTGTTTACAAACTGGCATTTAGTGACTGTTCAAAAACTTACATCGGTCAAACTGGCAGACCCTTTGAAAAACACATAGCAGAACACAAAAGGGCTTTTAATAATATTAAAACATTAACTCATAATAAATTTTGTGGAAATATTGAAAACAAAAGTATTTAGTGTTTTATTGTTATAGGGTGTTTCATTGGGAAAGTAACATAAGTTAACTGTAGAAAGAGGACACTTAGGCGATCTCAAAAATACCATACTTAATGGATCTTACTCCATTAATAACAAAGATACTGGGTGTTTTATCCTTTTTGCCATTTTTTTAATTTGTTCATAACTTTTTAACCACACCGTATATTTATTTTATAATTGGCAAACAAATATCATTTAAGGTGTACAATAAATTAATTTATTTACAATTGTAAAAAATCCAGATCCGGATTAAAAAATATTGGAAAAATCTTCCGACCCCAAAACAACACCCTGTACATTAATTTTTTTAAAAATGGATTTTTCAGTTCAAAAGAGGATGAAAAACTAAATTCAGTGGTAAAATTTGAATTTTCGGCAAAATGATTTTTCTGGTGAAATTTTGAATTTGAATTCGGAAATTAAGTAAATTGCGAGAGCTCTAAGTAGAAAAAAATTGAAATACAGCTTACAACTTGTCAACCTCACTGTATATTGATTTTATATTTAACACGCGAATATTCTTTTAGGTGTACAATCAATTAATTTATTTACAAGTATAAAAAATCCAGGTCCGGTTTAAAAAATATTGTGTAAATATTCCGACCCAAAAAAACACCTTGTATATTAATTTTCTTTAAAATGGATTTCGAATTTGAAAAGAGGATGAAAAACAAAATTAGTGGTATACTTTGAATTTTCGACAAAATGATTTTTCTGGTAAAATTTTGAATTTGAATTCTGAAATTATGTAAATTGCGAGAGCTCTTGTAGAAAAAATTAAAATGCGACTTAATTTTAATTAACACCATTATTTAATCTAAATTGGTAAAATGTTAATATTTTAGTGTTTTTATTATGTGTAAAAAATAGTTTTTGGCGAATATTCATCTTTAAATAATGAATAAATAATAAAGGGTCAATAAAGAATACATCACTTTAATCAACAAAATAGCTAAAAATTATAACAAAACAGCGAAAATTTGCAGCATAATCACTATTCAAAACTAAAGTACTTATTCAAAATTACCACCATCAAAAATTATTTTTTTTATACGTAGGTACGGTAAATTTTTGTAGTTAGGTACCTTGCGTCATGTGTACTGTGTGTGTGGAGTAAGTGTCTTGTTACATTGCAAAGTCAACGTCATTGTCTTTGCAAAGAGACGCTAATTGTATCCGAACGTCTGCGGTCCCTCCGGTGAGTACCGATCCCACAAGGACAGAAACTATTTTCATTTATTAATTTATAATAAACGAAAAATTTCTGACCCTGGTGAGACTCGAACTCACAACCATTCGGACCTTTCGGTCCAAAGGTAGGCGCTCTTGCCACTGAGCCACAGAGGGGGTCATCAAAAATTATTGTTATGTGTGCAAATGTTAATCCCCTCCAAGTACTTGCACACAGCGAATATTTCTACCCAAAGTTATAACCAAGTTAAAGCTAATGTTTTGCCAGGTTAGCTGAACAGATAGAAAATGTATTGCAGTCCGTTCTTTAACGGTAAAATATTGCAAAATCTCTAAATTTTAAAGAACCGCTTGGATTGACATGAAATTTGGCATACACATAGCTAACAAGTCAAAGAAAAAAAGTGATATTGTGCCGATATGTGCTTTTGCCCTGGGGGTGGTTTTCACCCCCTCTTGGGGGTGAAAAAATATTCGTCCAAAGAAAGTCAGGAAATGGATAAACTGGCCAATTTTAAGTAACTTTTGTTCTATAGAGTTTTTTCACTAAGTCAATACTTTTCGAGTTATTTGGCAGTGAATATGTTCATTTTTTCAACAAAATAACCACGCTTTTAGACGGTTTTTCGCAAATAACTCAAATAGTAAGTATTTTGTCGAAAAAACATTCTTAGCAAAAATATAGCCCGTAAATTTTTTGGTGTTATTATCACGTCTCTACACCTAGTAGAAGCAGAGTTATAGCTAATAAAAAATAGGTTCATATTCGTCAAATTCCAAATGGAATACTTTAACGTGAAATAACCAAAAATGAAGCACATTTCGGGGAAAACTCATCACAACTTATTTAAAGTGTTTAAAAAAGCTTTATTTTTGTTTTATAAAAAAAATTTCTAGCATCAAAATTAAACAAGTTACGCTCAAAATAAAGTTAGTCCCTTTTGGTTTTGGTAAAAAAAAATCGAGAAAATCACCCCCTAATTAGTATCTTAAATGAACTTAATCGTTACGACTTCACAAGTTTCTTGACTCGTGTATATATTGTTTATATGATCTGTAAGTTTCATCGGTTCAAAGTCCTTATTATTGAAAAGGCTGTAGTTAAAATGGGTTGAACGAGTCACTGATCACGAATGTATGCAAATTTAGAAACACCAAATTTTAATCAATTTTTGTCTAACAGAAAAACAAAAAAATACATGATATTCAGAAAAGCAAATCTGACTTTTTTTTGTTTTTCGAGATTTTTGGTATCTCTAACAATTTTTAAGTTATTTTGAAAAAAAGCATATTTTTCAAAATTTAAATTTTTAAAAATTTTATTTGAAACCAAATTTTTTCAAAAAAAAGCACTTTGAATCGATGAAACTTACAGATCATATGAACACAACATAAGTAAAATAATTTGTGGAGAGGTAACGATTAATTTCACTTAAGTTGCTAATTAGAGGGTGGTCTTCCCGATTTTTTTTTGAAAAAACAAAATGGACCAACTTTATTTTGCCCGTAACTTGCATAACTTTAATTCTAGAAACTTTTTGTAAAAACAAAAAAAAAGCTTTTTTTAAACACTATAAAAAAGTTATGATAGGTTTTCCCCAAAAAGTGCTTAATTTTTTGGATATTTCGCGTCGAAATATTCTATTTGAAATTTGGTGAATATGAATCTATTTTTCATTGGCTATAACTCCGGTTCTACGAGATCCAGAGACCTAACGCTTTTTTTTACTTTTTTATAAGCTATATTTTTGCTAAGAACGTTTTTTTCGACAAAATACTTACTTTTTGAGTTATTTGCGAAAAAGCGTCTAAAAATGTGGTTATTTTGTAGAAAAATGAACATATTCACTCGCAAATAACTCGAAAAGTGTTGACTTGGCGAAAAAGCTCTACAGAACAAAAGTTACTTAAAATTAGTCAGTTTACCCATTTCCGGACTTATTTTGGACATATATTTTTTTACCCCCAATAGGGGGTAAAAGTCACCCCCAGGGCAAAAGCACACATCGGCACAATATCACTTTTTTTCTTTGACATGTAAGCTATACGTATGCCAAATTTCATGTCAATCCAAGCGGTTCTTTAAAATTTAGAGCAAAAACCGTGAAAGAATGGACTATTGTGCCCCGCATTGTACATCTCTTGAACTGAAACTCGCCTGGAGTTTTTTTTTTCTAATATTAATAATGTAAATAATATTATCAAATGAATAAAGGCCTTTATTAATATTATTAATCGAAGTTTTTAGTGATCGTCATATTTAAAAAAGTTGCCGACAAACAGATTTCATCCTTTGCAGTTATAAAATATAGGACATAAAAAGGAATAATTTCATGCAGTATGAAATCTTGATAATATTTTTTATAGTTATTCATATAAACTTCACAAATTTTCTATAATGCGTTTAAAGCTAGACCATTGGTCGAATATTTCATAGCCAAGCGACTCATCAACGAAAAGCAAAATATTTCGTCAAATACAAACATCACATTTCGCCTCTTCTCTCATTAAAATAATATTATGATTCCTGTTTATATTTCATTTGAAATCCAAACGAAACGTATGAAAATGAAAAACACATTTCATAAATCATCCGACGATTCGTCTCTAGTCCTTTAACACATTCTGCCACATGCTCGAATACGGATTCCCGAATCCAGAAAGCCGTTGCTCTCCTCTTCTTCTATTTCCGTCTAACCATTGACGTCATATCGTTTGCTTTTGTGACGTCACTCCATAACGCTAACGATATATTTGTAGAAGGACGAACTATTAGAGAAAGAGGCAAGGTCGGAGTCGGTGTTTTTTGCCGGAGGTTTATGGAGAAATTTTATATCGAAAACAGTCTAATTTAGACGCATAACGTATATTTCATAATACAGGGTGATTGATTAGTGTGATAAAGCGTAGTAGATTCGCTATAATGATATAGTAAAAGATCCGATATAAGAAAGATCTTCACCATAAAAATTATCTGATATGTAATTTAGTATGTTAAGTATTATACAGTCGGAAAAATGAAAGAATACCCAAGAACTATCACATCAATCACTTATTTTGTATTTGCTGTCTTTTTCTTTAACAAACGTTTGTTATTTATAGAAAAAGATAGCAAATACAAAATAAGTGATTGATGTGATCGTTCATGGGTAATCCTTCATTTTGCCGACTGTATATAAAATTTTGTCCAGGCTACAATTAATTAATAGTTAAAAATGACTTTTTGTTATAAATTCTACTAAAATTTTTCCGGTTCTGGCAGATACCACTTTAGATTTTCTGTATCATTTGAAACAAAAAAGATCTTCTGTAATTTTTCTCTTAAGTTGATCGTTTTCAAACTGTTATCTCTTCAGTTGATCGTTATAAGTTATATACAACTTCAAACTGAAAAGTGACGATTTACAAAGCTCCAAAAATAACAAAAGTAAATGATATTATAAAGGATGTGAAAAAAATTGTATATCAAAGTGTGTAATAGCTATTTGTATAACAAGGGAGGAAAGTGCTACTTTTCCTCCCGAGAATGAAGTTTACTCCCATGGTATACATATGATTTTTCCAGCTTCCTCAAATAACAAGTCATTTTTTCATTTTTAAATAATTTATGTAACTAACTAACACAATTTTTTAGAAAACTAAAACTAACAAGTAGGTACAGCAGAACTGTCAACTGTCAAATATAAGTCAAATTATTAATGTAAACATTGTTAAATCAAAATAACAATTTACTGTTTTTTCCATTCTGCAAAATACAGGGTGTGCTATAAATAAACGTTAAAATGTATAGATACTTACGTAATAGATAATAGAATACCTATCATCTAAGGCGTCAATAAGTTATTTCATCAATGACATACCATGACGTCACTTTTACTTTTACTCCCTAGGGAGGAAAAGTACGATTTTGCTCCCTACAATCAGGTCCAGAAAAGTATACTTTCGGTAGAGGTAGGTGGAAAAAAGTATTTATTTCCTTAGCTAAGCGCTTTCGACAAAATTCTCATCATCGGAACCAATGGTCAATGTAAAAAGAAGTAGGTACCACTACTTAGGGTCGTATTCGTAAGTATCTTAACATTAGATAGCTAACTGCATTACAATATATAGTCCATCCGCTATAACTTTTCCCCTGCGGTACGATTCATTTTCAATCAAATTAAGTCAAAATATAAATTGAAACGAACGTCGATGTGTATATATGTTATAGTCAAAGCCCGAATTTCAGGCACTCCTAGGTTTGACTAGCCAATCCTCAGGTCTGACTGACGGTCTTAGTCAAAGCCCGAATTAAATTACAGTTTCGGCCTTTGACTAGTTAAACCTAGGAGAGACTAAGCTGGTCAGCCAAAGGTCGAAATTTAATTTTATGAAATCGGGGTTTGGCTAGTCAAACCCCGATCAGATATTAAAATGTCGTAATTTGTTAGATTAGGTTTAATAGAACGTCATGTTTTAATTTTAATATCTATTATTTTTATATTGTCGTTATTAAAATAAAAAAAATAATGTTTATTCTCACATGTTGAGGCATTATGACATTTAGAGTTGCATAATACGTTAGACCTTTTACACTTATATAATTTTGAAGAGCATTTCTTAATGCAGTAGCATTTTATAAAGCCTTGTCCTCCAAATTTGAAATCTTTTGTACTAATTTCTCTTAGAGACAGCTTAACGTCGGGAACATCTTCGAAGCTAAAAAAATTTTCTTTGCCTTCCCTTATTTGATTTCTTGAAGAAAGTATGTTTAGTGTTCCGTATTTCGTACCAACTCTATATAAACCGTCAATTGTTTTACCTTGCATGATACCCAAAATATTTTGAGCATCTCCTTTTGCTCTATCAAAGCTGGGGATAGGTATTGCTACAGTTTTCCAATCAAAATTGGAGGAATTTTTTTTTCACTTAATTGTTTCATAGCATTAGCCTGTGCATGAAAACCTTTAACCACCTTTCCTTTATTTATTTTAATCTTTTCTGTCTGTGCACAATACATGCATGTAACTTTTCTTTCAAACCCTTCATATTATGCACCAAGTGTGCTGTCAGCGCACACAACATGTATCACCTGATTACAAATTATGCACGTATGTGCGTCAGAGCTCTCTTTTTGGTAAATACAACAAACTTCCAATTTCGATCGGAAGAACTGCTGCAACAATACCTATCCTCAGCTTTTATAGAGCCAAAGGAGATGCTCGAAATATTTTGGGTATCATACAAGATAAAACAATTATTGACGGTTTATATAGAGTTGGTACGAAATACGTAACAATAAACACACTTTTTTCAAGAAATCAAATAAGAGAATGCAAAGAGCATTTTCTTAATTTCGAAGATGCTCCAGACGTTAAGCTGTCTCTAAGAGAAATTAGTACAAAAGATTCTAAATTTGGAGGACAAGGCTTTATAAAATGCTACTGCAATAAGAAATACTCCTCAAAATTATTTAAGTGTAAAAGGTCTAACGTATTTTGCAACTCTAAATGTCATAATGCCTCAGCATGTGAGAATAAACACTATTTTTTTTATTTTAATTACGACAATATAAAAATAATAAACATTAAATTTAAAAAATGACGTTTCATTAAACCAAACTATTAAATTACGATATTTGAATAGCTGATCGGGGTTTGACTAGTCAAACCCCGATTTCATAAAATTAAGTTTCGACCTTTGCCTGACCAACTTAGTCTCTCCTAGGTGTGACTAGTCAAAGGCCGAAACTGTAATTTATTTCGGGCTTTGACTAAGACCGTCAGTCAGACCTGAGGATTGCCTAGTCAAACCTAGGAGTGCCTGAAATTCGAGCTTTGACTATAACATATACATTTTGTATAGTCTATACTATATACTACACACATCGGCGTACGTTTCACTTTCTGTTTTGACTTAATTTGATTGAAAATGAATCGTACCGCATGGGAAAAGTTATAGCGGACGGACTATATATAGTCATGTATGTTCCAGTTCCAGTCTTCAATGCAACCCCCAAAGAGAAAAAAAAACATGAAAAACTGTCAAACAAACGTTACACATTAAAAAAGTCATAGTGAGGCATTTCACGCAGCCATCAAGGCTGAAGAGGAATAGTTTACTCGTCTGGTGAGGCATTAACCCTGCTACATGCAGGCCATGGAGGTGACTCAATTAAACCTACGTTTGTCTTCGACAAACCCTACAAAAGCGGAACAAGACAATATAGGGAGTCAAACGTGGCAAATGCGTATTGGATATACACCGATGGGTCCAAAATGGAAAAATTCTCAGGATGCTGGATATACTCCAAAACACTGAAACTTAGTATAAAATAGGGTATGGACAAAAATGCCAGACTGAACTGGCTGGTATCTCCATAGCTGCAAAAGAGATAACCCGATAGAAAAAATCTAGAAAAAGATAACACTGAATAGACCAGGTGTCACATCAGGGCTAGTAATGGAGTGTTATGAGTCACTAGCCCAAGCTTCGGATGATACTAACATTATCCTGAGATGGGTTAAAGGACACAATGGAAATAAAGACAACCGCATTGCTGACCAGCTGGCTAGGAAGGCAACAGACGTAGGAATCTTAGAGCCTACTTCTTAGAGCCTGGTGATCTTTTTGGTCAACTACAACAATCGTGGATATTACCAAATGCCACTCCCATACGCAAACCGTGAAGAGATGGGAAGAAGGGCCAGGATGTTGACTTGCCAAGGTAATACTAACCTCAGCACCTTGGGAAGAACCTTGGGAAGTCAGCACCAGAAAAGTACTTGAGAATGGCTAGGAAAAACCATCGCTTGACAGTTGGTTTTTTAACTGGCCATTGTCAACTAAGCAAACACTTCCACACACTGGGGCTAGTAGACACACCTCTGTGCAGGAAGTGTGAACGAGATGATGAAATTGTCGAGCATGTCCTATGTGAGCATCCGGAATTATCGTCAATACGAGAGTATGCGTTCGGTCAGCCTTAGCCTACACCTGCGGACATATGGGAGATGTCCCCTGGTGATTTGTCTACCTTCCTGGAAATAGCAGGATGGGCAATTAACTAAGGAGGACAACCTCCTGGGAGGATGCACAATGGGTCAATTGTGGCCTAAGTGATGTGGGACTTGATTCGCCCTCCTACTCTACAGATACATATACAGAAAAGGTAATCTTTGAATTTGTTTAAAGAATTGTTTAACCCATTAGCGCCCAGTGTCCTCGTTTGAAGACGGTTTGCTTAGGTTGGGATAAAACAATTTCTGCGTGAATATTTTGTGATTGCCTACCTCAGTGGTTTAGTAGAAGCACTATCGTAGGCAGAAGTGTGTATTGGTGCTTTATTTTTATTTGACGAAATACTAGCCCAATACGAAAAGTACGATTTCAAAGTTTACTGAACTAGACTTACATCGGTGTGCATAAGTTTTTTATATACAAAGGTGAGTTCTAAAAATTTATAAAAATAACTTGCACAAAAAATACAAAAATGACTACTCAGTAAAAAAATGTTAAAAAAATTGTCCTCAAATCAGGACGCTGAGCAAACTGATATATTTTGTGTAAAAAGTCTACATTGGAATTTTTAGTAACTAATTATTTTCTTCGATTATAGGATGAGACAAAAATATTTATTAGAGAAAATTATTAGAGTAAACCGAACTGCAGTGTCCTACCAAACAATAAAAAGACCTAAAAGAACAGAACAGAAGCCTCGAGGCGCATATGACTGGTGCTTTAACAACAACAATACAGTAAATGTGTTTCTATTGGAACCAATTATGATACGGTTTTTCTCACCAACCAAGTTCAACAATGGAGTAAAAAGGAAAAAAATAAAGTACATGTTTCCCAACTATCCGCTATTTGAAATATATTGGGTGGCGTGGATAACCATGACTGGTTGTAAGAAAAACACCATACATCTGTAAGAGGAAAAAAAAATGGCATTCGTGTCTTATTACACGAATGGTAGATATGGATGGCTATTGTAAATGGGTGCGTGCTACACAACATGATACATACATGAAAAAATTTATCCATCAAAGAATTTAGGCGACAAGTAGCTTATTCATATCTAAAAAGTCGACATGACGTAAGAATAAGCAAATGTCGTCCATTTAGTCTTAAAAGTACATCAAGAACCACTATGTCTGAGACATTAGATATGATAGTAAAAACCACATTGTAGCAGTAGCAAATGGAGAAAAACAACGAAGATGTCAAAATCGAAACTGTACGTCAAAACCGCGAACATATTGCCAAAAATGTATAATGTAACGCTTTGCATATCAATTTGTTTTAAACAATTTCATAAAAAACTATAGGATTTATATAAACATTTTTTAACTCCATAATATATAATATGAATATAATTTTAAAAACAACTAAATAAGTTTATTTTGAGAAACTAAATTTTGTCTTCAATTTTATAGTAATTGAGCCCAGCGTCTTCAAATGAGGACAGTTGTTTTTTCAAAAATTTGGAAAGAAAAAACAAAAACTTTGATAGGACATCATTTTGTACCTCAAAATATATTACGAAACAAAAAATTACGTTAAAAATGCAAAAAAATAATTTGGGCGTTAATGGGTTAAACAAATATTTTTGTCCAAAAATTTCGTCCGGTACCCTTCTGATTTATTTAAAGCGGATATTTTTAAACAGGAATCCGAAAAAGAAAACCGAATAAGAAATGTTTTCATGCGGGAGCGGCCTCACAACATGAACTAAATTTCGTATTTTTCGAGGCTAATAACACGACCGGAACCGTTTTTTATTATTAACCTCAATCTTTTGAACAGTCAAACCATTACAGCCGTAGCAAATCACCAAAGATAAACAGCCTGTCGGAGAGTATATTTTTCCAAAAGATTTTAATAATCACACGGCAATTTTTCTACTACACTTAAATGAATTTATAGCACGTAAACTGTTTTCCGTTTTCTTTCGAAATCCATAAACATACACGTTCTAAAATTGTCGATCCAGCCCGGGTTATACACGAATTTACGCAAGAAAGAGACCGCAACTTTTAATTTTGTGACGTACGTACTTGCAGTTTTTGTTTTTAATAGCCATCATAAAATCAACATAGCGTCGGCGTCATATGAAAAGTGCCTACGTCCAAATTGACAAATTTTACAGGAGACAAACAAAACTGATTTTAAAAAATATTTTGAGTTAGGAGAGGTCTTATTTTATATAGTTACTTAGAGTAGTGTCCTTCTAGACCAGTAAGGATCTGTTTTTAGGGGGATGTGAGAGGTGGCATTCAGATTTTTGCGGATAAAGTTAGGTGATAACTTCGTTAATAATAATTGATTTATGCTCCTTCTCAAATATGCCCGGAATATTAATATAAAAAAATAAAATATTTAAAAATTTCAAAAAATTTCGTTTTTTTCTACTTTTTTTGCTTATAACTTAAAAACTATTCATTTTAGAACAAAGTCCTATAGGAATAAAACAAAGATTAATAATATCATATGTTATCCTAGGGCCGTATCCTTAGGAATTATATCCATCCTTTGCAATTTGCTATGTTAGCATTTTGATGTGACTTTTAGTCCATTTTTGAAAGGCTTGACCTTCGTATTTTTTGGTTGGCTCACCATGTTCTTGCAACACTGATGATGCTCTTTTTAGAGCGAAAACGTTTTGTTCGCTGTTTGTAGCCCTATAGGGCTTTTTAAAATAATATACCTTTTACCAAGACCAAAATTTTTTATTAAATTTTACTTAAAAGATAATTAAATTTTCTATCAGATGCGATTGGTTAAAAATGTCATAATTTATTACCCTTGCTTCAAAATAGCAATAAATATAAAATAAGGGGGCAAAACAAGCCTGTCCTTATTCAATGATTTTCCATCACTTAAGTTACACTTGGAACCTTCCTAATTCGCTTAGAAAATTTTTGTAATGTTCTAAAACCGTACACCAAATTTCATTAAAATTGACTAACTAGATTTTGCATAATTTTGCAATCTAAACTTTTTTAAAAAAATTAAAATTTTTTAAAATATTGCACAGCAAAACCTAGAGCATACAAAGATTTGTCAATTTTTTTACATATAAAGAAGCACTTCACCTATCTAATGCACTTTACAGAATTGAAATCGGATTATTCAAGCAGCCTAAGCAATGTTTTAAAGTTATAAACAATTTTTTGGCTTATAAACAAATTAGTGCTGTGGCCAGGAGGGGGTGCTACGGGCTCCTTTATTTAGATGGACTTACCCAAGTTTTTTATGTATTTTGACCCGTAGAACATAAATTTTTTGGGTAACAGTTGATCCGGATGTCGATAAGATTGTTATAAACAAAGAACTTGAGGAATTACATAAATTCGATTTTTCGCAAAATAAAGAATTTTTTTGTATTTCGTGGGTAATTCTAAGCAAAAAATGTTCTTACAAGTTTTTTCGTAGGATGCATAGTTTTCGAGATAAACGCGGTGGAACTTTCAAAAAATCGAGAAACTGCAATTTTTGAACGCGAATAAGGTTTGATTAAAAAATAAAATAGCAATTCTGCTAACAGCATTTGAAAGTTTAAGTCAAATTATACCGGTTTTAATTATTTGCATTGCTAAAAATTAATTTTTTTATTATTAAACAAAGCTATTTGTTTATAAGCCAAAAAATTGTTTATAAATTTAAAACATTGCTGGAGCCCCTTAAATAATCAGATTTTAATTCTGTAAAGTGTATTAGATAGGTAGAGCACCTCTTTATATGTAAAAAAATTAGCCAACTTCTAAATGGTCTACTTTTTGTTCAGAAAGATTTTAAAAAATTTGAACTTTTTTAAAAACATTTATAGATTGCAAATTTATTATGCAAAATTTATTAGGTCGATTTTAATGAAATTTGGTACACGATTTAAGTATGTTACAAAGAATTCCCTAAGCGAATTACTAAGGTTCTATGTAAGTGCCACCAAAGTGGTTAAAAAATATTGAATAACAACAGACCTATTTTGCCCCCTTATTTTGTATTTATTGCTATATTGCAGAAAAGGTAATACCTTAAGACATTTTTTACCAGTCGTATATCATACAAAATTCAATTATCTTTATATTTTATTTCTCTACGAGTTTGTTCCAAAACGAATCGTTTTAAAGTTATAAGCAAAGAAAGCAGAAAAAATCGAAGTTTTTCGAAATTTTTAAATATTTAATTTTTTTTATTAATGTTCCGGGCATATTTGAGAAGGAGCATAAGTCAATTATTATTACTGAAGGTGTCACCTAACTTTATCTGCAAAAATCCGAATGCCACCTCTCACATCCAAAAATAGACGTTTTTTCGCAGATCCTTACTGGTCTATTCAGCCATCTCATAAAGATAGATCTATTTTTTAAATATTATTACTTTAAAAATGGAGTTAGATAACTTTCACGTTTAAAATAAGAAAAGATTTTGGAGTGTTGCAATTTTTAATTAAGTATGAGAATATACAGGGTTGCGAAAAAGTCTGGCAACACGGTAATTTCTCGGAAACCGCTAGAACGATTTGTATAGATTTTGGTGGGTAAAGTTCTTCTAATGCGACCGATATTATAGTGGTAATTACATTGTTGCCAAATCTTCCGTTTTTCCGGAAACCTAATGAACTTTCTTATTTCAAACGGAAGGTATATTTTTTGTATTTTGAAGTCCTTAAGAAATGTTGATTATTTTTCATGTTATATTCCCTATACCTAAATGCCATAATTTCGGAGATATTGTTACATTTATTAAAAAACAAAATTTTAAACAAATTATAAAAATCAATTTTTTCGTTCCCGTGTAGACATTATTTTAGGTTCTTTGAGTCATTGGGAACAAGAGAGGTCTTGTGTAATTTTTCTCTAAAGTTAATCGTTTTCGAGTTATAAACAATTTAAAATTGAACAAAACGAAAAATGACAATTTTCAAGTTAGTCCAGAAAGCTACTGCGCATCCGCTAGGAAAAATATTCTGATTCGGATTTTTTGCACAATCTTACTCACAAAGGACTTCTTTTAACAAATTTTCATGTTGCCAGGATCAAAAGGTGGTCAAAAATTTTTTAAACGTTTTTTTTTGTTTTTTTCCTAAAATTATTTTTTTTTGCATGGAAAAAAGTTTTTTTAGATTTTTTGGATCATTCCAAACAAAAAAGGTCTTTAGTGACTTTTCCCTAAAAATGATAGTTTTTGGCATATAAGCGATTAAAACTTGAAAAATTGCGAAATCGGCCATTTTTACCCCTCAAAAACTATGTGAAAAACTGAAAATTTGAATGTTGCCAAGGTAGGTAGATATTCTAAACATCGATTGATGAAATCCCGAAGAGTTTTTTGCAATACAATATTCAAAACTCCTTTTTTTTTTAATTGCTAATCAAGCGTGCGCGACACTATTTTCCACCGTTGCATGTGTATACATTATGGTGCAAATGAAAGGAATATATTCGTTTTTTCATAAACCGGCGACTTTAAGGAAAAATCTCGAAACAGGTCGATTTTTATTATTAAGTTATGATATTGTGGTATATATGGTATACTAGTGACGTCATCTATCTGGACGTGATGACGTAATCGACAATTTTTTTAAATGAGAATAGGGGTCGTGTGCTAGCTCATTTGAAAAGATCTTCAATTCTTTATTCAGTAATATAAACATTTACATAATTATTTATACAGGGTTAATATTTTAAGAGTCTTTTTTCTATTATTTCTTCCATGATCTTCGTGGCATTAAACTAATTGTTCTCTATGAAGTAGGCTCATTTGGTGGTTTTCTTGATTTTTTATAAGGAAAATTTCCACAATTTTCTATTGTATTGGATAGTGTTCCGTCCTTAATACCGCATTGTACGCTTGAGTTAATTGCTTTTGAGAGGTAGATTTTTCTCACCTGTGACTAAGTCGTAGCCAGGTGTTTCTTTTTTGTTAGATTATTATTGTTAATTATATTTTGAACTTATTTTAGCAATACATAGTGTGTTTTCTTCTGTCGAGATTTGGTGCTGTAGAAAATGTAGATTCTAACAACAGGAGTATTGTAAATTTTTATATATTAAAAGAAAAAAATATAAATAAGAAAATATAAAAAAATATAAAAAAATATATAAAAAAAAAATATAAAAAAAAATAATAGAAAAAAAATATATAATAAAAAAAAATATAATAAAAAAAATATGTCAATAAAAATTAATGACGAACTTGGACAGTCCATAGTAAAAAGCTTTCGAATTAAGTAGAGGGCTAAAGTAGAATGTTGCAGTTTTTGCTGTGGAACTCGAACATCATTTAGAAAAAAAAATAAAAATAATATATATAATAAAAAATTATTAAAAAAAAAATAAATACAAAAATAATTATTTATTAGTAGAATTGTTTCTTAGAGATTAATATTAGTATTAATTTTAGAACAAGATACGAAAAAATGATTAATAAAATAAAAAATAGTAAAATTGGCGAATGGATTTAGTGTCCGTAGTCATATAAACCCAAATAAACAACAACAACAGAAGTAAGCAGGTTACATTTAAAGTAAAGTTGGTCCCTTTTTTTGGTAAAAAAATCGTGAAAATTACCCCCTAATTAGCACCCCAAATGAAATTAATCGTTACCGCTTCACAAGTTGCTAAAGAGTTGTAATGAGTTTTTCTCAAAAAGTTCTTCATTTTTTGGTTATTTCACGTTGAAATATTTGATTTGGAATTTGACCAATATGAACGAATTTTTCATAAGCTACAACTCTGCTTCTACTGGGTCTATAAATCTCATACATACACCATTTGTTTTACTTTTTTATAAATTATATTTTTGCTAAGACTGTTTTTTTATAATTTACTTACTTTTTGAGTTATTCCCAAGAAACCGCCTAAAAACGTGTTTTTTTTTGTTAAAAAATAAATTCACTCGCAAGTAACTCGAAATTATTAACTTAGTAAAAATGCTATAGAACAAAATTTTCTTAGAATTAGTCAGTTTATCCACTTCCTGGCTTATTTTGAACGTATATTTTTTCATCCTCGAGAAGAGGTGAATCTCACCGTCAGGGCAAAAGCATAAATCGGCACAATATCCACTTTTTTCTTTTATATGTTAGCTATGTATATTAGGGTGGAGCGAATTTTTTTTTCATAATTCTCTAAAGCTTAAAAAAATCTCAGGTCAATCAACTTAAAACTTCTACTGCCCAAACCGCTTTGAAAATTGTAATTTTCCCTATATTTAAAATATATATAATATCTTATTATTGTCGTATATAATATCACAAGAGAGAAAATTTTGTAGGCAATATTTTCGACTGGTATGAAAGTTTGTTGCCTGGCAATTTTCGCGAATTAAATTTTGACTTAAATCACGAGACGTCAGTCGAGTGATTTTGTCAAAATTTTATAAGCGAAAATTACCAAAAGGCAACGAACTTGAATAAAACCAGGAGAAAATTTTGCCGGTAAATAATTTTCTTTCGAATGATATTCGACAAAACTATTTCACGAGACAATTAATGCACCATATCAACGAAATATAATCTTTATTTACTTGCTATTACCAGACACTTTCGTGACGGATCTGTCATAATTTTGTCGCTGAGAAATCACGTCGCTAAGGAGTTTTGTCAGTAGGAAACCATGCGTTGCTATGAAGTTTTATCAGTTAAAAACAGTCTAGTGAAATAGTCACTAATATCTTATGAATAATTATTACTGGATAATTACGTAAAGAAGGTATTACAAAACATTCCTAGAACCAAATAGCAACTCAATATAATGACCTTGAAACGAGGCTAACAGGATTCCACGAACTCCGTCGCAATAAATCGGTTGTGGTCGTAGACCTACGTAGCGTCTGCTCCCGCTGATTTATGTTGTTGAAATATTTTAGTTGTTTGGCAGCATTAGAGCAGTTAACGTATGTAAAAAATGTCTTTTTCCACCTACCTCTACCAAAAGTATACTTTTCCGGACCCGATTGTAGGGAGCAAAGTTGTACTTTTCCTCCCTAGGGAGGAAAAGTAAAAGTGACGTCATGGTATGTCATATCTATTTTCTATTACGTAAGTATCTATACATTTTAACGTTTATTTAAAAACACTCTGTATTTTGCAGAATTGTAAAAAACAGTAAATCGTTATTCTGATTTAACAATGTTTACATTAATAATTTGACAGTTGACAGTTATATTGTGTACCTACTTGTTGGTTTTAGTTCTAATAAATTTTGTTGTTTAGTTACATAAATATATTAAGTAAAAATGAAAAAATGACTTGTTATTTGAGGAAGGTGGAAAAACCATGTATAACATGGGAGTAAAGTGCCTTTTCCTCCCTTGAATGACTCGGAATGACTAAACTTCATTCTCGGGAGAAAAAGTAGCACTTTCTTCCCTTGTTATACAAATAGCTATTACGCGACGTGATTCATTGTGCCCTGTGTTTGGTGTACCAAAACCATTTAGAACAATGTGTTGCCGACCTACGCGGATATTATTAAATGTTACTTATATCGTCGACAAGAAATTGTTGTACAACAAAGTAAACAAAGACCTAGTTTCGCTGATGATGTCTGTTCCCGTTTAATAAAAGACTTGAAAAACTTGTGGCAGAAAAGTTCCACTTGTGTTGTATCAGACCAACAAATATTACATAAAATTCGAGAATACCACGGTAAATATCGTAACATCATGAAACGGCTAAAAAAGGACGGTAAACTTAATAATTCAAAACAGGTTGTTTTATTTAGAGAATTGGCCGAGAAGAAACTTTTTGATATATCTTTATGCAAATGTAAAGACTTTTTAAGCTGTTCTTGTACAATAAAAGTGCCTGTACTTGAACGTGAATTTCTAACCGACCAAAGAACTTCGCTTAAAATGGTAATCGGTAGAGTTGATCAAAAAACTACAAAAGTACTCGAAAAGAGATGGAAGCGTAAAAGTAAAACCGAGGAAAGGAGAATCAGGCATGATGAATATGATGACCAATACAACGAATCTTTAATTGGCAGAGCATGCCAATCAGTGTCATCTAATCTAGAAGAAGAGACTTCAAACAACAGTTCATCAGAAGAAAATGTCATTAAATTAGAAGACAGGGTCGATACTCTTTCAACTTCTCAGATGAGAATAAAACTACCAAGTGTAGCACAGGCATGTGACAGAACGGGTGTTTCAGATAGGATGGCAGCAATTCGTGTTAGTGCAGCGTTAAAAGATATAGGAATAATTACTACAGATGATTCATCAAAAATTGTCGACCGCAGCAAAATTCGTAGAGAAAGGGCAAAAGCTCGATTTGAGATCATGAGAAAAGATAAAGAAGACGGTTCTGAATTGGTATATGGAATATATTTTGATGGAAGAAAAGACCAAACGTTAGTTCAAACTAGTGAAGAAGGAAGTTTGTCCAAGAAAACGAAGATTAAGGAGCATATAATCCTAGTTTCAGAACCAGGATCCAAATATATTGGTCATTTGACTAATGCATCTGGAAATTCGCAAAGTATAAAGAAGAGCATTCTAGAATTTTTGGAGCATAATTTTGACGTTTCAAATTTGCAGGCTACAGGTTGTGATGGTACAGCAGTAAATACTGGTAATAAGAATGGAATTATTAGACAGCTTGAACTTTCGCTGAATCGATCCCTATCACCGAGAGAACAATTTCTTTTCTCCTAAAACACCAATTTCTTTGAGCAATATTTCTTAAAACTTAACATATCCTATTAACTTAAACATACCGGTTCACATATAAAGAAACGAGTTTTTTAAACACAACTCAATAATTTCTTACAGATAATTTCTTCAATACTAAGAAATGCATTAATGGTTACATTTAATTTTCTTATCCTAAAGTTTTTATTTCTTAAATTGAAAACTACAAATATTTTGCAGTATAAGAAATATAATGTTAAGTTAATCCATATTTATATTTGTGAACAAGAAATTTTCTTGCAATCAAATAAATATTTTAAACCACAAGAAATAATTCTTCAGAAACACCCTCTGTAGTAACTGTGGTTATAAAATAAAAACTTAGTCATTAATGCCGAAATGTAACTTGCAAAGAGATTTTCTTCCACAAAAGAATTGCGCAGATTAACTATTTATGATTTAGTCGTCAGTGTTTGTCAAGATGGCGTGATATGTTCATGTTCATATAGATGGATTTTGGATTTATCGGTGTTCTTTAAAAATTAACGGATATTTTAAAGGTACGTACATATATAGGTATTAAATAAAAGTAAATTGAGTAATTTAAGATGTAATAATAATATTGTTGCGTATCCGAATGGTTAAAAGAGAAACATAATAGTATCTTTATATGCTTTTTAGGTATAATGATGGACGACTCTGAAATAAAGGAGCTTATTATTCTAACTGGGAAATATGCCACAATTTAAAGCTGGGACAGAATGATATAATATATAGCTTCAGAACAATATTAAGAAAAGAGTTATTAACCAACTGCGGAGCCTTCCAGAAATGGTAGAACTTCATACATGTAAGTACCTTTTTAAAAATGTGTATACTTATGTATCAATTATAATAGGTTTCTTGAATGTATCGTCTTCTATAAAAATATACAATACAACGATATATCAAACATGGCGGGTGCAACGCTGAGGATGTGTTCTGTTAATTTATTTGAGATAAAGAAATCAGTTAGTCTAAAAGGAATAAATGTTTATGGTTAAGAAATGTTATTGCCGAAAACCGTGAATTAGTTAATATGTATTAAATGACTTAGATGTAAACTAATAATACTTTTCCGTAATAAAATTTCTTAATGATTAGGTATGCTGTCTCTTTTAGATTATAAAAATTAAGAAAATTACATATTATTATGTCTGCTTCAATGTTTTACATTGGTTGTATTTTCCCTCTTGTTTTAGCTAAACAATATTTATTGTGTGACTTAATATTATACAGATAAATAATTAATATTTCATTAACAAAAAGAAAAAATAAACAAAGATGTCTAGGTTAAATAATGCCATGTTTGAACTAAATATGATTGATTATTATTAGTATTAATAGTTCTTATGTGGGGCCGTGTATTTGTTTTTTTTTGTGTTTCCTAACTGTGTTTCCTTTTTATTACAGTAAGTTTACTCTACTCTTTCTACATAACGATTTTGTTTTAGTGAATTGCTGATATACAAAGTGCTATTAACAAAAGAAGGAAATTTTGAGGAAGTTGGATTTGCCTCTCCGTCCTTTTATTGTTGTGCAGAAGCAAGTGGTTTAAGAGTGGAGAAAATATTTGTATGTAATAATAACGTTTTATATCTTGTTTTATTAATAAATAGTAACTTTACCTTAACACAATGATTTATTTCGCCGTATGTAATATCACTTTATTTCAAGAAATATTAACTTAACTCTAAATATACGTTTATCTCTGCGAAATATATTTCTTAACATTAAATACATTAATTATTAATAGTAAAATAATAATATTCCTTACTAAGAAATATTATTGCCCAGAAAGAATAGTTTTGTAATGTGTAGAATAGTACATTATATACCGCGGGACTGAAGTAGTACATTTAATCCTGAAGGTAAAGTTTATGGCCCGACCGCAGGGAGGGCCATAATTTACCTGAAGGATTAAATGTACTTCAGTCGCAAGGTATATACGATACTTTTCGTACTTCCGGTATGATTTTATTAATTATTTCAATAATTTCAATCAGTTTTTTCTCTCTTCAACTCATTTAATAAACTGTCTTTAAAATAAGTTACCATAGTAACATTGCGTTGTGACAGTTATAATTTAGAAACATTGTCATTACTAGTGTCATTGTAAAGAAACATTGTTATTGATAAATTAATTATTTGTAAACATTGTAAAGAAACATTGTTATTAACGTTAATTACCATTCTAATTAATTATATTTTTCAATAAAATATCCCTTAAATTCGTTTGTTTGTGATTTAATCGTTCCGGGAGTTTCGTCAATATTTAATCCCGGAGGGATTAAATGTGACACTTTAGTACCTGTCACAAGGGAGTGAAGTTGTCACTTTAGGCCCGGAAGTACGAAAAACATATTTTTATTACTAATAAAATTAATTAACATCAAGTGTAATTTCTTTCTGATAAATGGGTTTGAAGTTTGCCAGAAAGTGGTAGTTCGATCATGTTTAAGATATATTTCTTTGGCTATAGTAGAATTTATTTGAAATATTTTAGAAAATTATATCTTACATACAAAGATATATTTCTTAGGCAATATGCCAAGTCGATCTTTCTTAAATATTAATAAAGTTTCTTTATGTCAAGAATTTTTTTCTCTCGGTGTACAATGGTTTGTTTGCCTATTGCACGCAAACGAACTACCTTTAAGACATTTGCTGCAACATTTGGACGGAAAAACAACTGACCCAAAAGGATTTCGTGGCGAGATAGGAAAGCAATTAGAAAAATGTGAAACCATACAACCTACAAATTTTAAAAGGATAGAAATTACTTTGCCTGAAATTAGTGCTGATCGACTAGCACCGACCAACAATACTTATATGAAATTTGTAATGCCATTTCAAAAGGTAACATCTCTTTGAACTTGTCGAAAAGGAACCCCGGGAAAATGGCTCATTCCAGATGGCTTACGACCGCAAACCGGATTTTACGATTATATGTCTCCACAGCGAAACCATCACAAAATTTAACTATTCTAACAGAATATGTCATGAAAGTATATGCCACCACATGGTTTGCAATCAAAATGCAACCATCATGTCGACACGGGAGCAAGCATCTATTTGGTATAATTGAAAAATCAAGATTTTTACCAGAAGATTTGAGAAAAATCATAGACCCAGTAATTCAAAGGAATGGCTATTTCGGTCATCCTGAAAATGTATTATTGGCTATGTTGGCTGATAGTCGCAAAACAGTGAGAGAATTAGGCCTTAAAAGATTATTGAAGTGTAGGAAAACAGCAAACCATCACGAAATACGAGAATTCAAATTGCCATCTTTAAATTTTTATGCTGAATACTACATCGATATGATTGACTGGCAGTCGACAACAATAACAGAACCTCCCCTGACAAAATGTATTTCCAATGAAGAACTAGAAGAAATGATTTTAGATGTTCCAGCTGAAATTGAAATTCTAAAATATTCATGCCACACGCAAGCAGTGGAAAGGTGCATCAAATTAGTAACAGAAGCGTCAGTTACTGTATGTGGAAATACAGCAAGGGATGGATTTATAAGGGCACGAATTGCTTCTAGAGCTAGTTTGCCAGTATTCGAGACAAAAAGTCAATATCTTCAAGTTTTTAATGAAAATTAATCACAAAAGTATAAATAAGCGTGGGAGGGCGGTGGAACTCGATATGTAGCTACCTCCACGCGGTGAGTTCTGGGTTATTTCCATCAAAAATTACGAATTTTTTATGGAAATAAGCGAAGAGCTGCATCACGGCTTTAAAAAATATTTATCTTTAATTTTTTAAATTTCACGGTCAAATGGGCAGTAGAAGATGGCAATATTTAAAGCCACTTTTTTTTTCTAGAATAGACCATTATATTAGGCAACTTTTCCACATACAGGTACATTACAACTCCACCCAAATAGTTGCCCTGGCCTCGCCTATTACATACAAAAATTTGTGACCACGCTGCTTCTGTTTAAATTTCAGCGGTGTTGCCAATCGGAGGGAAATTTCCCTTTTTTATCTATTTATGTCACGTTTGATGAGAAGATTCGCATGTCATGAAATTCTATAGGCGAATTCAATATCGGTGTATTTCGGAGAATCCCTATTCTCTTTTCTTATGAATGAATCACAGTATTACAGATTATAGTCGAAAACCAAACGAAATTGTCTTATTTGGTTTGGTAGATAAGTACTTTCTTTATTCTTACCTAAGTATTCATTATTGAAGTTTAGAGCAGGGTAGTTACAATTAATAAACATGCATTAATCTTCTTCTTCTTCTAGTGCCTATTTGTTTCGAATATTGGCGGTCATTTTGTCTATAATTATTTTATTAACTGATGCTTTAAATGCATTGTTAACTGATGCATTAATGGATTCGTTCTAATTAACTATTTAGATGGAAAATTATAGTTCTTTTTTATTTCAGCTTGGTCATTAAGGATGAAACATTAAACATTTTAGGTTTTTTTAAATTGCTCTTTTCGCTATCGCTATTTTCGCTATTGTTATTTTTAGGTAAATTAAGCATTGTTATACTGAATTTCATGATATAAATTAAACTAGTAAACAAATAACCAGCAAATATTACTGAATAAACAAATCCCATGCTTCAAACAAAAAACATCTCGCGTTGTCGAACTATTTCTCGTGCAATATTTTTTACGACCTGGCAACACGGCCATGCCTGTAGAGGACCAGCCGAGACTGTGGTCGTCAAAATCACTACCAAAACACTAGTCTAGTCAGTAATCAGTCATTTATCATTGGGAGGACATGTCAACTATTCCGTTTTGAAAAATTATTTGTAAAATTGATTTACAAATATTTTTTCTTAATAAAATAGGTGTGTGGTTCTTTTTTTGCCGTAACGGTTTGGAAAATAAAAAATAATTTCGTAAAAAAACAAAAAATAAACTCTTAAAGAAACTTAACAAAACTTAATTTCTAAAAAAAACTTAAAAGATTAAATTCTAAAAAGAACTTAAAAAACCTATTTAGGCACAAAATTTTATGGAGTAAAGGTTCAAATAATCCACCTTGAACATACGAACAATGGGTGAATCTATCATACAAAGATGCTCTTTTATGTCTGAGTTGATCTGGCGTAATGTCAGCACAATATTGGACAATTTTCGCTCTTAACTCCATTAAATTTTGGGCACGTTCAAAATTTTGCCGATAAATCTTTGATTTAAGAAAGCCCCAAAAAAAGAAATCATTTGGGGAGAGGTCTGCTGATCTTGGAGGCCACTTGATTGTACCGTTTGTTGCAATTAGCCGGTTTGGAAATGTCCTTTGGAGATTATTCGGTAACTGCCCTTATATTATGACTGGGACATCCGTCATGCTGGTGCCAAATATCTCCGAGATTCATATTCGGAAGTTGCTGAATTGCCGGAACGATTTGATTTTGTAGCAGTTCGAGGTATTTAGTGCCGTTGAGGTTGCCCTCAATAAAAAAGGGGTCTATTATATAATCACCCAAAATACCCGACCAAACATTAAGTTTTTGCGGGTATTGTGTTCGTACAGGAATGCTTAAATGTTTATTTTCTCGAGACTAATACCGAACAATCGATGAATTGTGTTTTCTGTGAAGAGAAAATGTCGACTCGTCAGTAAATAAAATGTTCTTTAAAAAATTTTGGTCAGCATTTGGCTTGTTCATCATCTCTTCACAGAATACCATTCGTCTAGTATTGTCCTCGGGAAAAAGTTCTTGGGTTGTTTGAACTTTATAGCATCGATATCCTCAAATAAATACCTCAAATACATAAATACCTCAAACAGTACTTTGGCTTACATTAACTTGTTCAGCAATTTCCCTGCTTGAACACGGTTGACTGGCTTCAACAGCACCACAAACATTAATTTCTTTATTTATACGTTGTTCACTCTTTTGACGAATAGGTGGTTCACCAAGATTGTTACACTTGTGGCAGTTTTGAATACATCCACATCTGCGAAATTTTTGAATTATTCTTTCGACTGTGGAAATCGAAGGAGCCGTCCTATTCGCAAAACGAACAACGAATAAATTATCTGCTATATCTCGAATCGAGTGACCTCCAAAATACCAAGCTTAAATTTGAAATTTTGCCTCAAGTTCATACATTTTTAATGTATTTACAAAATTACTTTATTTTCACGCTACGGACTTTTCAGCTAGTAACACTGCGAAGGGCAAAAGCAAGACTGACTAACCTGACTGACGACTAACTTAGTTAAAACCGCCCAAAAACCGCTTCCTCTAGACTTGCACGTCTAGACAAGCTCGTTCCTTTTCTAAGCAGTAAGACGTTTGGACAGTGTTGTCAATCGCATTTCTCTAGATATTTCTCTCAAACAAGGTATAACGTTTAACCATAAAATATTTACAGTTTACAGGAAAGACAGGAAATAACTACAAACCATTAAGCATTAAGTTTATTTTTGTTATTAGTCTGTTGTAGTAGATTGGTAGTTACACTGAAAAATATAGACAAATATCCGATTTATTCGAAGACGTGAAGCAGATAACTTTCAAAAAGATCCGCAAATCGGATTATTATAGATCGCTTGGCAACATTGACTTTGGGCGGCGCTATGGGCTATAATAGCACCTCCTCAAAGGAGACAGATAGTTGAACGATATTTTATACAATGTCTTTCAACGTGGTATGGATTTCTGTGTGTCGAAGTTTTATATTGGTCCACTATGTTAAATGCAGTTCAACCGTACATGTGGTCAATGCAATGTTCCGAAATTTTCTCGCTGAAACTGTATAGGTCAATTGATTTAAGGACTTTTTTTCGATCACTCCACCCTAATGTATACTCAAAATTTCATGTCAATCCAAGCGGTTCTTTAAAATTGGGAGGTTTCGCAATATTTTACCGTCGGTGAATGGGCTAATAGCACGCTAAAATAAAATGTTTTATACGGTTTTTTCGCAATTACAAACTCCATTAGGATCGAAATTCTCCGGTGAACTAGAACAAATCCCTTTATAACTTTGGATGACATTTCAAACCTCGGAATTCGAAAATATCGCCATACGATCAGAAGTTGGAAACGCCATTAAAAAACACGATACGTAAAACATGGAAACACGCTCAGGATTTGCAACTCTCTCCATATCTAATTTAAAAGTTTGGTGATCGCGCCGGTATAAAAACAGGTGCTCGATAAAAGGTTGTTAGTTTCTTTGGTGCGTAGGTTAATATGGATATGGTTTATGTTTTTACTCTATAAGATAAGTGTCACAAAAATAAACCTTTATTAACTTTATTAAACTCATAACTGATATGTAGCTTATATGTTGAAAAAATAATTAACATCATAAAGGTAAATACAAGGTTATAATAAAAAATTGATATCAAAAAATTGGAGGCATTTGATCTGTGGATGTATCGCAGAATCTTGAGAATATCATGGACGGAGAGAGTCACAAACGTCGAGGTGTTGAGAAGAATGAATAAAGAAAAGCAAGTCATATTTACGATCAAAAAACGAAAACTGCAATACTTGGGACACATTACAAGAGGCGAAAGATATTAACTGCTTCGAATAATTATGCAGGGGAAGATAGCAGGAAAAAGGTCCATAGGAAGAAGACGAAACTCCTGGCTAAAGAATCTACGGGAATGGTATAGCTGTAGCAACAACGAATTGTTTCGGTCAGCAGTTTCGAAAATACGTATAGCCCTGATGATCGCCAACCTTCGGAACGAAGATGGCACTTGAAGAAGAAGAAGAATAAAAAATGATACAATTTGGGGACCCTGAAAAAACGTTAACAATCTTAGCAGATGTGTAGTAATTACTACTTTGCTAAAGACGTACAAAATTTTCTTACGGTGCCGTATGCTATGCAGCGTGTAAGCGTTCATGCTGGTTTTCTTAACTATGATTTAGGGGAGTTCATATAGATTTTCACTTCGGAAAAAATCAAGATCACAAGATAGAACTTTTTGTAATTTCATTAAGAAATGTTTAATAAACAACATATCAAAAAGTTCTACTCGAGAAGTGGGTGCTTCATTTTTTATTAAACAAATGAACTACGAAATCAGATGTTTTTTTAAATAACTCCGAAAATATAAATTTTAGAAAAAAACTGACTTGACCATTAAAAAATTCAGAAAATTTTACAAAAAAACCTTATATAAAGAATTTTCTAAAATTAAATCTGTATCTTCTATAATTTTTTATTTATAACGCTAAAGTCACCCTTCTCACAAACATTGGCGCACTGTAAACTAACGTACGGCGAAGTGCACGCTTGAGTTATTTTAATGTAATTCTTTAACTAATTGATCGAATAAAATTTGACAAATTAAATATGAAAGAAGAATAATTAAGGTATCTTATGGTTATAATAGAAAGAAATAAAATGTATGGGCATAAGTACGGTGTGGGCGGAAAGTGAGCCTTAAATGAATTGAATTTTGTTTAAAAATGATTTAAAAATGTATAACTAATACAATTTTTATAATATAAACAAATTTTATGATAATCTTAATATATTAAAAATTCCACTTCCCGTCTAATTGAACAATTTGATATTTTCTGAAGATATTAATACATTAAAAACAATTTACGCACATATCAAAAACTGTAAATATAGATTGTAGCAATAAAATTTATCCTGTATTTAAAGAAATCTTGTTAAAACAAAGCAGACATGTTTATTAAAACAAAACTAACATTTTGTTTTGTTGTTCTTTTTTAATCGATGTAGATTTAAGTAATTATTGTATATTAGAATTGAAAAAAGAACAAGAAAAAAAAAGGGAAAAGGAAAAGCAAAAAGGCAAAAAAAGAAAAAGATAAAAAAGAAAAAAAAAGAAAAAAACTAAGAAGATGTAAATCTCCGAAATGTTGAATCGAGTTTATGTAGTAAAAAAATAATTAATAAAAAATAATAAAAAAAATAATAAAAACAAATAATAAAAAACAAATTAGAAATATAAAAAAATACAAAAAATAAAAATTTACAAAAAAAAATATTTACAACCAAAACAGTGTATTATTTAGATAATAATTGTAATATGTTAGTTTGTTATGTATTTAGAGTTAGAAATACAAAAAAATTCCTCTGTTTGAAAAAACAAATTTGTTTGTTTTTAAAATAACAAAATGTCTGGCTAATTGGCTCGGCCAAGGCTATCAAATTCACAAAAAAAAAATCTTTAGTACTGTCAGAGAGAGTATAAGAACACGTTTTGGTAAATACATAGGCGTACTCTAGACGAAAAGAGTATATTATTATCGTCACAAAAGACATCCCTCCTGTGGATCTCCCCGTTCGCTCTTCACATTTGTTGTAAATCTGCTTATGACTTATTTTGATGAATGCTTTCAGTGCGTGGCTCATGAAGCTGATTACGCGATGATCTTCGCAACTACTTGCGTTGTGCTTTTTTGAAATTGCTACGAAAGATGACTTCAGCCAATTGGCTGCTTTCTCAACACTTTTAATTATCCGATTATTTTTAGTCTCTCTTATTTTCTTTCTAATTTGTTAATTTATTTCTTTGTATTCCCTCATTATCATTATTCTTCAAATTTGTTTTTTCTTCCATCATCTCCAGAATTTCCTCTAGCATCCAACATTTCTTTGCTTGTATTCTTTTGTAACTCAGAACATTTTTCTGAAGCTTTTTGTATAGGATTTTTGATGTTTTCTCATTGTTCTTCTATGCTTTTTTGTTTATTACTGATATTAATTATTCATTTTCTAGTCCCGTTTTTTTTTCAAAACCTATTTTGCAGGCCTGGAGATCATTTTACCTTTGTACTTTAAGTTACTAATTAGTGGAGTATGATCAGAGCCAATATCTACTCCAGGGTAAGCAGCTGTCCTTTTAATGCTATTTTCGAGGCGTTTATTTTCTGTATTTTCTGTATCTCACATCGTTCATACTGGTCTCTTTTTTTCTTTTTCTTCCATATAGGGCCATGAGAAATACGTTTCCTGCTGTAGCAACCTCATCCTGATGTGTATTAGGATCTTTAAAATCTTTAATAGTTGGTTGCAAGTATGTGTTATTCGGCAGCGCTTTAAGAAATTTCAATTTTCACTGATTAAACAACTCAGAAGTAGCACAACCACTCATCGCATGTAGGAATACGATATGGTCCATTAGGATTTTTCAGCAGCCAGATGAGGGTTGTAGAACCTTTGCAAAACCTTTCCTTTTCCTGGTTTCAGAAAAAATATTTTTTTTGTGTTAGGACTACACAGGTCAATCAAAATGACCAGAAGGTAGATATCTACCCCCACCACTATAACATGTCCATTTGACGATGTCATCTCAAGAGCTGTCGTGATAATTAGAATGTCAGCATCCTCCATAGGATGGAGGATATAAATTTGTCAAATGACAGCATTCTAATAAAAAATAAAGTTTTGAAATGTAAAAAGTGGGTTTAGCACAGACCATTAAAAACTGGCAATTTTCAACTTGCACTTTAGACCGAAAGGTTCGTCTGAAAAAAAAAAGTAAATAGTGATATTTGTAGAGAATTTTAAGTACTTTAATTTCTGTTAAAAGACCATTTACTAAAAATTTAACAGTTTTAAGCAAAAAGCGGGATAAAACCAGAAATTTTTTTAGCTTTTTTCGCGATTTGCTCAATGTTCCGTCAAGAAATTTTGTCCGCAAAACACATATTCGGATTCAGTAGCCCAAAATACATATATAATGAAAGAAACCAGAACTACCCCAAAACTTTCCTAGCCAAAACACAATTTGATTGAATTAAACCCGCCAATAAAAAAGCAGAATTACTTATATAGAGGAAGAAGAAGAACAAGATGACGAATCTGTTTTTTTTTAAGAGGCGGGCTCTTTTAAAATTTCATATTTGACAGCCCACATCTCGTGTATCCCCCCCCCCTCTAAAAAATTATGTGTTCGTCTAGAAAACTTCATTTTGTAGAACAACTATTTTACATTATAGACGTACAAACTATTTTAATTTGAAAATGTAAAACACTTTTCGACTTATCCGTGATTAACAATATGGAAATATATTATTACTTTGCGAACTAGTGTCGATATTGTGTCAATCAATCCCACGTTTATACATTGTTTACAGATCTGAAAATCGACCGAAATATTGAAATTCCATATCGCCGTCAACTAAATTCTATAAATGGCACGAAGTCTATAGCTTTCGGGTCATAAAGGGAGATAGCTTCAAAAGGATATTTCCAACACTTTCATATCCGCTTCAGATAGATATATCTTTTGTTAGCTCTGTCGAAAATGCATGAAACCCGTGAAACGTAAGGATAATAAAAGACAAATAACATGGGTAGTGATAGATGGACCGCCCGAAGAAATTTATACTCGTTAGAGAAATCTTAGGGGTTATATTTTTGAGATATCAAACAAAGAGCGCTTTTAAAAAGTAATTAATATAAATGTAAGGGATTTTACGGGTCAAATTAAAATTAGGAAGAAACGTTGCCAACAATAAGACGCCAACTTTCACAGCTTAATCAAATAAAAGGGAACATTGAGGATACATAATTTTATAACTAGAAAGTTGTATAAAGCTAATAGGCCAGTAACTGAACGTAAAAGACGGCGATACCGTGTAATTTTTCTACAAATTTTTGTTTTTCGCCAATAACTTAAAAAGTAAGTATCTATTTTACCGAAAAAAATATCTCTAACAAAAATGGTGTAAAAATGTGAAAAAAAACAAAAAATGGTGTATTTATAAAGTCTGTATACCCAGTACATGCAGAATTGTAGCTCATGAAAAGTAGGTTATATAGCACATTATGTATGTATATCTCATAATGTTCTAGTATATGAGTCCTGATATCTACTAAAAAAAAAAGAAAAAAATATATATAGTCTATAAGTCGTACACTAAGATAAATATGAAGAAGCTGAAAAAAGAGAAAGAGAAAAATGACTTTAAACAAGAAATATATGAGGAATTGCAAAGAATAGAGCTGGAAGGAGACCAATTGGATATGGAAGAAAGATACTACTAAAAGACACACTATATAAAATAGCAGAGAAAATTTGCGGAAAAAAGTCAATAAATAAATATCATAAGTGAACAGAATGGTGGAGTCAAGAAATAAAGAAAATAATAAAGGAAAAGAAGAAAGCCTGGAAAAATATCAACAATATGGAGATGAAAATAACAAATCAGAATATATAGAGAAACGTAATAGAGCAAAGATAGCAGTACGGCAAGCGAAAAAGCTGAGCTGGGAAGAATTCGGAA
The DNA here is from genome assembly GCF_917563875.1 of Diabrotica virgifera virgifera. Taxonomy (NCBI): domain Eukaryota; kingdom Metazoa; phylum Arthropoda; class Insecta; order Coleoptera; family Chrysomelidae; genus Diabrotica; species Diabrotica virgifera. The sequence continues at coordinate 72,323,399 of NC_065444.1, forward strand.
AAGAATTGGAAGCAAATTACAAAACAGATAACAGAAAATTCTAGAATCATATAAAGAGTTTAAGAGGAAAAAAAGCTAGGTAACAGTACGGAATCCAAAAATAAAAATAACCAGTTAAAATAGAGACTACAGAAATAGTAGAAGTATGGAAACAATACTACGAAGATAAATTCAAACACGAAGAAGTAGAAAGAAATGAAGCAGGAAGAAATAGACCAGAACTGGAAGAGGAAGAGGAACCAGAGAATATAAGGAAGGAAGAACTGGAAGAAGATATAAACAATATTAAAATTGGAAAAGCGTCAGGAGAGGACCAAATAAATCCAGAAATGATAAAATGGATGGGTGAAAAAGGAGAGGACTGGCTATTACAGATATGCAAGGAAGCATGAAGTACATACAAAATCCCAGATGACCGGAAAAAAAATAGTTCTACCAATATACAAAAAAGGACAACATAATGAATGCGAAAATTATAAAGCAATATGCTTGTCATCGGTCGCCTTCAAGGTGCACAAGAGAATTATAGAGAAGCGTCTAAGATCAGTGATAGAGAAAGAAATGGAAGACGAAATTCAGATCAAACCGTCAAACAAATGATATCGTCTACATTATAAGGAATATAATAGAGAGACAATGCCGTAAAGGGGATGAACTATTTCTCATGTTCGTTGATCTGAAGGCGGCATTTGATACGATAAAGAGAGAAATAATGTGGGGAATATTGGAAAGTTATAATATACCAGAAAAGATATATATTTAGGGAGCTGTCGATAATAAGAGATATTAATAGCATAATTTAAAAATTAATAAAGTAAATACTAAATTTACAATCAAGATGCAGTAGAGATAAACAAACCAAGACACGTTAAATCCTACTAGGAGCACTCCCCAATCATATTTACAATGTATAAACTTTGGAAATCATGATTTGGGATTTACAATGTAGAATTTATGTGGAATTTATTATTACAATGTGGAATTTACATTGTAAATTATGATTCGGGAGTGCTCCTAGTAGGATTTAACGTGTCTTGGTTTGTTTATCTCTACTGCATCATGATTGTAAGTTTAGTATATACTTTATTAATTTTCAAATTATGCTATTAATATCTCTTAATTATCGGCAGCCCCCTTATTATATGACCATTAAGGCCAGGGTAATAAGGCAAAAATATATCCTGTTTGTGACACTTTAACAGCCAGGGTACTGAAGCGATTTTTCGACAGGTAATACCTATAAGAACAAATTGTAACTATTTCCTGCATAGAATCTGGCGGCCATTTTTATTTATAAACAATTTAGTGTCAAAAAACGTAATTTTTTCCTTATTTTTTCAAATCAATGGAAAACAGTGAAACATGTTTTTTTATTACAAACATCTTCGAGAGAATGGAAAAAGCTTTAAAATGGCGTATTATAAAGGTTGATATACTCATTTGTTGTTAAGATAATTGCGAAAAAAGTCGAAATTGCAAAAAAAATAATTTCGCAATAACTATTGCAAAAATTATTGTATGGCTTTGAAATTTTCGTCAAATTAGGGTTCTTTGGTGCTAAATATGTGATAAAAATTCCAAAGCCATTCATTAAATTGTTTAAATTTTATTCAAATTTGTATTTGTTTTATTCAAAAGAAAAGTCAGAAAAAATTATGTTCCATTCTACAGGTGTCAGATGAAAGAGCATGAGCCAAATTTTTAAATTGATTTAAAAAAAGTGAATAAAAAATTCGGATATTAGTAGTAAATAATTATGCAAAAGTATCATCAATCTTTCCTTATACACTTTTTGAATAACTTAGAAATATATTTTTTGTAATTGTTCAAAAAATAACTGTTGCATAATTATTTATTAGTAATAAACGCATTTTTTATTTACTTTTTTTAAACCAATTTGAAAGTTTAGCTCATGCTCTTTCATTTGACACCTGTAGAATGGTTCTAACATCATTTTTTTTCTGACATGTTATTGCAAAAAAAGCTCTCTGGGATAAACAATTTGAATACAATTTAAACAATTGAATGAATCGCTTTGAAATTTTTGTCATATTATATTAAGCACCAAAGAACCCTCACTTGACAAAAATTTCACAGCTATACACTAATTTTTACAATAGTTATTGCGAAATTAATTTTTTTGCAATTTCGACATTTTTCGCAATTATCTTAACAACAAATGAGTATATCAATCTTTATAATACGCCATTTTAAAGCTTTTTCCATGCTCTCGAAGATGTTTGTACTAAAGAAATCATAAGTTTCACTGTTTTCTATTCATTTCAACAAAAAGGAAAAAAGGCCGTTTTTTGAAATAGTTACAATTTGTTCTTATAGTCCGTTCTTTAACGGTAAAATATTGCAAAACCTCTAAATTTTAAAGAACCGCTTGGATTGACATGAAATTTGGCATACACATAGCTAACAAGTCAAAGAAAAAGAGTGATATTGTGCCGATATGTGCTTTTGCCCTGGGGGTGGTTTTCACCCCCTCTTGGGGGTGAAAAAATATTCGTCCAAAGAAGTTAGGAAATGGATAAACTGGCTAATTTTAAATAACTTTTGTTCTATAGAGTTTTTTCACTAAGTCAATACTTTTCGAGTTATTTGGCAGTGAATATGTTCATTTTTTCAACAAAATAACCACGCTTTTAGACGGTTTTTCGCAAATAACTCAAATTGTAAGTATTTTGTCGAAAAAAACATTCTTAGTAAAAATATAGCCTGTAAAAAATTTAAAAAAATGGTGTATATATCACGTCTCTACACCTAGTAGAAGCAGAGTTATAGCTAATGAAAAATAGGTTCATATTCGTCAAATTCCAAATGGAATACTTTAACGTGAAATAACCAAAAATTAAGCACATTTCGGGGAAAACTCATTACAACTTATTTAAAGTGTTTAAAAAAAGCTTCATTTTTGTTTTATAAAAAAAATTTCTAGGATCAAAATTAAACAAGTTACGCTCAAAATAAAGTTAGTCCCTTTTGGTTTTGGTAAAAAAATCGAGAAAATCACCCCCTAATTAGTATCTTAAATGAACTTAATCGTTACGACTTCACAAGTTTCTTGACTCGTGTATATATTGTTTATATGATCTGTAAGTTTGATCGGCTCAAAGTTATTATTATTGAAAGGGCTGTAGTTAAAAGTGGTTGAACGAGTCACTGATCACGAATGTATGCAAATTTAGAAACACCAAATCTTAATCAATTTTTGTCTAACAGAAAAACAAAAAAATACATGGTATTCAGAAAAGCAAATCTGTTTTTTTTTGTTTTTCGAGATTTTTGGTATCTCTAACAATTTTTAAGTTATTTTGAATAAAAAGGATAATTTCCAAAATTTAAATTTTTTAAAAATTTTACTTTGAAACCAAATTTTTTCAAAAATAAGCACTTTGAATCGATGTAACTTACAGATCATATAAACACAACATAAGTAAAATAGTTTGTGGAGCGGTAACGATTAATTTCATATAAGTTGCTAATTAGGGGGTGGTTTTCCCGGTTTTTTTTTGCAAAAACAAAAGGGACCAACTTTATTTTGAGCGTAACTTGCTTAAATTTAATGCTAGAAACTTTTTGTAAAAACAGAAATAAAGCTTTTTTAAAACACTTTAAAAAAATTGTAACGAGTTTTCCCCAAAAAGTGCTTAATTTTTTGCATATTTCACGTCGAAATATTCTATTTGAAATTTGGTGAATATGAATCTATTTTTCATTGGCTATAACTCTGGTTCTACGAGATCCAGAGACCTAACGCGTTCATCATTTTTTTACTTTTTTATATGCTATATTTTTGCTAAGAACGTTCTTTTCGACAAAATACTTACTTTTTGAGTTATTTGCAAAAAACCGTCTAAAAATGTGGTTATTTTGTTGAAAAATAAACATATTCACTCGCAAATAACTCGAAAAGTGTTGACTTGGCGAAAAAGCTCTATGAAACAAAAGTTACTTAAAATTAGTCAGTTTACCCATTTCCGGACTTATTTTGGACATATATTTTTTCACCCCCCAAGAGGGGGTGAAAGTCACCCTCAGGGCAAAAGCACACATCGGCACAATATCACTTTTTTTCTTTGACATGTAAGCTATACGTATGCCAAATTTCATGTCAATCCAAGCGGTTCTTTAAAATTTAGAGCAAAAACCGTGAAAGAATGGAGTACTATAGGTATTACCTGTCGAAAAAACGCTTTAGTGCCCTGGCTGTTGAAGTGTCATGGAAAAAACCTTATTACCCTGGACTAATAAGATTATTTGTGACCGAACGTTAAAAATTTTATTCTGGAAAGTGGCTCGTTTACTGGCAGTGTCCACAAACCGGTGACTGGTCGTTTAACCGGTTACGTTAAAGCGAATTCAATGAGAATTTTTCACTCATAAACTCATAAAATACTTTCCAACGGATTCCTGCTCATCGGCCCTATCGTTAAATGTAATCCCTGTGACGTTCCGCTCACCGCAACTGCCTGCGCTATTTTCGTTCTTCATCCACTCACGCCTGGTTCATAATTAAAAGTACTTGACCTGAATACTTTTTTGGCAATTAATTCAATAAAAAAGATAATAAAAGATGCCTGAAGAAATTAAAAATATTCGGGAGTTCGAGGATTACGGCAACCAATTACTCTTTTATTACGCGGATTGCTAAATACGGCAGGCATAATATTTATATGCAAAATAGAGAATAAATAATAAAGATATAAGATAAAGAATAAAGAGTAATATTTATATACCTAGTGCTAGTCAAAAGTCCCATTTTCCTTCTCGTACCTTTTGAACGGTTATAGGTACTTATAATAGTGAAATTTCTTGTTCTTCGTCTTCTTCTTTTTGTATAGACATGACTCTGTCTGTTTTTTCAATGTGCCTCTAGTAAGTTGTCGTTCCATCGTTTTCGTGGTCTTCCCACTGATCGTCTTCCTATTGGGGAACCGTCTCTCGCTGTCCTGACTACCCTATTTGTTGTCATTCGGCTTATGTGGTCATTCCATTCGTTTCTTCTGTTTCTTACCCAGTTATTAATGATATCCACCTTGCATCTCCGTCGTATATCTGTACTTCTAGCTCTGTCCCATAGAGTCTTACCATCGATTTTTCGAAGGGTTTTCATCTCCGCTGTTTCGACCAATCTTTTGTCCTCTCTGTGCCGGGTCGTGTTTCTGCCGCGTATGTCATTATTGGTCTGATGACTGTTTTGTAAATTCTGCCTTTCATTTCTTTTTCGCTATTTTTATTTCTCCATATTGTGTCATTCAGGCAACCTGCGGCTCTGTTTGCTCTATTCACTTGATCTTCCACTTCTGTTTCGAGCCTTCCGTAGCTAGATAGTGTGATGCCTAGATATTTAAACTCCATCACTTGTTCTATTATCTGACCTTCCAGCTCCAATTTACATCTTATTGGATCTGCTGTTATAACCATGCATTTTGTCTTTTTTGAGGAAATTAACATATTAAATTTTCTGGCGATTATGTTGAATGGGTGCAGCATACGTTGTAAATCATCTTCACTTTGAGAGATTAGTATTGCATCGTCCGCATAGCAGATTATTTTAAGTTGTTTTTCTCCCATTTGGTATCCTTTTTTAGTTCTTACTTTTTTATTGTTTCGTCCATGATCAGGTTGAACAATAAAGGACTCAAGGAATCCCCCTGTCTTATCCCATTGCCGGCTTCAATTGAGTCAGTTAGTTCATCTTCCACTTTTACTTTTATTGTGTTGTTCTGGTAGATGTTTTCTATCGTTTTAATTATTCCCAGAGGTAACTCTCTCGAGTATAACAAGTGGATAACGTCCTTTAATGTGACCCTGTCAAATGCTTTCTTAAGGTCCACGAAACATAAATATGCCGGTTTGTTGTCTTCCAACGATTTCTCTTGAACTTGCCTCATTATAAATATAGCGTCAGTACAGGACCTTCCCGACCTAAAACCTTGTTGTTCTTCTACTAATGTTATAATTTCATTCAATTTGTTTGTTATCACTTTTGTTGTTAATTTTAATATTGTGTTTAATAAGTTAATCCCTCTGTAATTCTCCGGGTCTGATTTGTCTCCTTTTTTGAAGAGAGGTATTAGGATGCTTGATCTCCATTCTTGTGGTATTCTGTTTTGTTCTATTATTATTTGCATTAGTTTTAATAGTTGTTTAGTTAGATCTTGTCCTCCGTACTTTAGGAGTTCGTTCGATATTCTGCCCTCTCCTGGAGATTTTCTATTTTTTAATTTTCTTAATGCTTCCTTTACCTCTCCCTCCTCGATGTTTATTTCTTCGTTTGTCGTAACTTCAGGTGTTGGTGGTTCATTATCGTCGCCTTTAGCAAATAGAGATCGTAAGTAGTCTGCCCATATTATACAGGGTGTAACAAAAATACAGGTCATAAATTTAATCACATATTCTGGGACCAAAAATAGTTGGATTGAACCTAACTTACCTTAGTACAAATGTGCATATAAAAAAAGTTACAGCCCGTTGAAATTACAAAATGAAAATCGATTTTTTCCAATATATCGAAAACTATTAGAGATCTTTTATTGAAAATAGACATGTGGCATTCTTATGGCAGTAATATCTTAAGAAAAAATTATAGTGAAATTTGGACAGCCCATAAAAATTTTATGTGGGTTTTGTTCCTTTAAACCCCCCCAAACTTTTGTGTACGTTAAAATTTAATTATTATTGTAGTACCATCAGTTAAACACCATATTTTGAAAACTTTTTTGCCTCTTAGTACTTTTTCGAAAAGTCAGTTTTTATCGAGATATTTTGAACATTTGTTAAATCCACCACTTATTTGTATATGGCTAAGTACGATTATGGAGACTTGGTAATAATATGAAAATTTATTTATGATTTATATTTTTAGGTATATTTTGAACCATATTAAAGAAGAAGTCGCATCTCGATATAAAGTGCCTTCTCGAAAAAATACAAAGAGGCAAAAAAGTTTTAAAAACACTGTGTTTAATTAATGGTACCGCAGTAAAAGTTTAATTGGAACATACACAAACATTTGGGGGGTTTAAAGGAACAAAACCCCCATAAAATTTTTATATAAACATATTAAAAAAGAAGCCGCAACTCGATAAAAACTGCCTTATCGAAAAAATAATAAGAGGCAAAAAAGTCTTAGAAATATTGAATTTAACTAATAGTACCACAATAATAATTTAATTGGAACGTACACAAAAGTTTGGGGGGGTTTAAGGGAACAAAACCCCCATAAAATTTTTATGGGGTGCACAAATTTCACTATAATTATTTTTTAAGATGTTCCTGCCATAGGAATGCCACATGTCCATTTTCAATAAAACATCTCTAATAGTTTTCGATATATTCGAAAAAATCGATTTTCATTTTGTAACTTCAAAGGGCTGTAACTTTTTTTATGTGCATATTTGTACTAACGTAAATTAGGTTCATTTGAACTATTTTTAGTCTCAGAATATGTCATTTAATTTATGACCTGTATTTTCGTTACACCCTGTATATATAGTCGGAAGTAGTCTGTCCATATAATAGTGAAATTTGGAGGGAGGAAATAAACGGACATAGGTTCCTAGATATAATAACACGTAGTTAGGCAAGTCCGGAAAATAGCGTAACGCGGAGCAGTTCGGGTCGGTGGTCTATGTATCTCGCTTTACCGGCGCTTAGCTTTCTCTCCCTAGCATATGATGGCCGCCGCCTCTGTGTTTGTGTCGTTCCATTACTCCCAACTTTTGGTAGATACACTCACACTCGCACGACCTACAAAGATAGCTAGACCACCGTACTTGATATTAGCGTTACACCCCGATGCATTGAGTGGCACATGACTAGCCTCATCTATGGTTAACATGTATCTGCATAGGCTTCTCAAATAGTCACAACAGGTGACGTAATACTGACAGATGACGTTACAGAGCCACTTTGACCGAAAATTTAAAATAGCATCAATCATACTAATTTTATTTGGATTTAAGTTGATTTTGTTGAAGCAATTAAATAAATATAAAATTGTAGTTTCGTATTTCACCTTTAAACCCTACCCGGGGTACTGGAGTACCCCAAGCAAAATTAATTTTATTATGAGTCTTGGAATTTTAAAGATTCAGTGCCGACCCTCCTACTATTAGGCTCGACAGAGTGTACGTTCCGTGACCAGACAACAAACTCGTAACGCGACAATTCGTAGCCGGACAAATGGTAACGGACAACTCGTAACGGCGCCAGTTCGTAACAGCGACACTTCGTAACGGCGACAGTTCGTAAATATACAAATTCGTAACGGACAATTTGTAACGTCAAAATTGAATTATTCTGTTTATTTTTGTTAAAGTGGAAACTAATTGTTATTAGAGTTATGTTATAATTGAAATTATGTTTATCAATTTAACGAATCAGTACCGGTTTAACATATTTTCTATTTCGTGTTTCAGAATATATTAAAAGTCTTTAAACATAAACTAATGTTTAAATACATACAAACTTATAACAATATTTTTAAAAGTGTATCCCTCTTATTGTTCCTTAAATTTGCATATACTTAGACAAAGGAATAATGAAGTAATTCGTGAAATCTTTAAGCCGTCAACCGGCTTTAGACATTCCCAACCATAGGCGTAACCAGGGGCGTTTGGGGTTTATAACCCCCCCATTGGGATGTACTTTGAGCTCTATACGCTTAACACCATACCCCCAGAGACTTTCTCCAGTAGTTGTAACCCCCCCCCCCCACCCCCACCTTAGGATCATCCTCGTTACACATCTGTTCCCAACTTTCTAGTTAAACATTTGGCAAAGAAAAGATTATAATTACCTGTTATTATAATAAACCTTGTGATTGGTTATAGCGTTGGAGTATTCAATCAACGGTTATAGTTGATAAGATGGATGGCTTCATATAATATGATAATACGAATCATTCTTCAAACATAATTTGAGAAACATTAGTGATCTTCGAACTGGTCTCTACTATAGAGTTTTCTGAATAATATAATTGTAAGAGATTTAATATGACAAATGAACTTACGTATGGTGTTAGTTCACGCGGAAAACGGACTCTTGTATACCAAAATTTTTAGTATTAAATGTATATATAAAAAGGTGTTTTATTTAAATATTTGTTTGCTTGTTTAAATACTTCTATTATATTATGAAACACGAAATATGAAGTGACTTAAAAATGGTTATCCTGATACTGATTCGTTAAACTGATAAACATAATTTCAACTATAACTGCAATAACAGTTACTTTCCACGTTAACAAAAATAAACAGCGGAGACCGATCCTGCATCGATAACTATAATGTTGTATTCAATGTGGGCTCCGAATATTTTTAATATTAACAAAGCTTAATATAAGTTATAAATTGTGAATCTTAGTGATATATTGAAATAAACTGTAAGTGTACAAATTCTTTACATAATATCCAGTAAAATTAGCATTAAAGTCAGCAAATTGCAATTATTGGTTATTGTTGTCAATACACAAATCCAGTTTTACCAGCAAAATAACCGCTTTTAATAAAGACCGATATACCTGTTTTAGCAGGTGTACAGGGTCGGACTTACTTTTCACTTAACCTTTATCAAAATGTGTTCAAACATGGAATCCCACAACAGTTCTACAATACAAGACCATCAAAGTCAAATAAACGCACCACAGTCATACTCTTTGGCAGCGTCGAGAGTGCAATTTCCTTTAAAGTCCCAAGCAATTATCTTTAGTGCCTTAGAAAACACCAAACTTCAAGACTACCTTCTCCCACTTAAAAATATAATTCAACCGAAAAATATAATCTTCTCTTCTAGATTATCTAATAATCGCATATGTATGTATTTATCCAATAAACAAATAGTGGATGATTTTATGAATAATCATGGTCAAATAGAAATACAAGGTGAAATTGTCAGAGCAAGAAGGTTAGTTACACCAGCGGAACGACTTGTGCTCTCTGGCGTATGTCCTTCAATACCGCACGACTTGCTTATCAATGAGTTACAAAAAATCGGCATAGTTCCTGTCTCCCCCATGACATTCCTCAAAATTAGTGCTTCTATTCAGAGTTCAATCACATCCTTAGTTTTCGAAGACAAATCTATATCAGTCCTCACAGTCTAACACTACCAGAGTTATTTACTCTTGTTTTTGACAACACGATATATAGAATATTCATCTCTCAAGACAGTTTAGTTTGCTTTAGATGCAAGAAGCCAGGTCACATTGGATCACAGTGCTCCGAACCACTAGCTCAACTAAACCCCAACCAAAACAATGAAGCATCGGTGTCCAGAGCAACAAATATATCTTTGCAAGCACCCAATGATACAAACCGTTCTCAGTGTGAACAAATGTCTATTTCCAATGTCCCGGAGATACCGAACAAAGAAGATGCATCAAATAAGGACAGTCACATAATTAATCAACCAAAACGTAACTTTGATGAAATTATTTCACCTGAAGCAGATCCATCTTCAAAAGAATGTAACAATTTTCCACCACCTAAAGTCCAAGCAAAATCTAAAAAAGGTAAAATTAGTTCAGCAAGCACTTCTGAATGCTCATTTTCTCTCTTACTTGGCCCTGCTAAAAACTTCATAGAAAATTCCCCTCTACCTTTCCCTCTAAACTTTGATCAACTTAACATGCTCCTAATGAATATCACGGGATCAACAGACCCTATAACCACAATTCAAGAATATACCACAGACCTATCAGCTTTGTCCCATATGCTCAGTATAGTTTACCCCCATTTAAAGGAAAGATCCATAAAACGAAAATTCACGTCCATAAAGAAAAAAATTCATCGCTATCTTGGCAGTGAGGCGTCAGACTGGGAAAGTGACACATCTCAATTAAGCCAACATTAAGATTCAAGTTTCTACTTCAAAAGAATATTGATGGAATTTTTTATCGCCTTGTTATGCTCCTACATCTTTCTCTGAATTCCAGCATCTATACTGCAGAGCTCTTTGGTTTGTTTAAATGCATCAAACTATGTATATATTAAAAACCTCCCTTGTTGCCCAGTCCTTTCCGACTCTCTTAGCACAGTCAAAGCTATGCAAAATATATACCATAAACACACCATTGAGAAAAGAACCAAGGCCGAACTAATGGAAGCTCAAGAAAGTTTCAGAAGAATCCACTTCCTGTGGATACCATCCCACATAGGCATTGAAGGAAATATGAACAAGCAGATACTAGTGCTCGTAACGCTATCACTAATGATGCATCAGAAAGAGAATGTCGGAATGTCGCTAGCGATCTAAAAGTTCATTCCAAAAATAAAGTGTGAGTGCGTGGAATCCAATTATTGCTCCAAAGATTTAATTGTATACAAATTGTAATTCATTTTTACCAATTTTTGATTTAATATTGTTACAAATGTTACAGAAATGTCGCTAATAACCTTCGGGTGGATGCGACTTTGTCTTTTTAAATAAATAAAAAAATAAACAGCATAATTAAATTTGGACGTTACGAATTGTCCGTTACGAATTTGTATAGTTACGAACTGTCGCGTTACGAGATGTCATGGAATCGTTTCGTTCAGTTACCAACAGTGTTGAGGTACAGTATTCACTTGGCCAACTTTACCAGTACATCTTCCGGAAGATATCAAGGATATATTGACGGAAAGTGCACTTAATGAAATTTAAGAAGAAACTCATGCAAATTCAGCCAACTGAAGTATCTGTGTGTGATCCCGAGACCGTAAGAGCCGAACGAGGTACAATGCGACCAAAAAATTCATCTGTGCAGAAAATCAAATTAAAGTTTGTCCAGGATGTTCTGAGAAACAATTATGTGCACAGATTTATTAAAATTTTTAGTTATATTTGTGTTAAAAAGTTGTGTTTAATAAATTCATTCTAACATTACTTTTTGACTTATTTTACTGGGGTACTAGTGTACCCAGGGTAGTATAAGTGTAACTTTAATTATGGGTACGGTTTAAAGGTGAATCAATAAAGATTCAAACGTGCGCCCATGGTTATTGCTATCAAAAAAGTTAACATTAACGTAAAAACAACTAGAGAATTGAAAAACGTCAATTTTTTTGACAAATAACCAGAGTAATTGATGGATTCGACCGTTACTTGATGGAAGTTCATTTTATCTAACAATAAAACACCGAAAACGTTAGTTTTCTATACTTCCACAAAATTTATTACAACTAAGTGACTACAGCTGTTTCGGCAGACTGAAGAGGTTGAGGAGTGGGGAGCTGTTTGTCTCGAGTTGGTCATTCAGAATTATATCCGTATTTTTCAATTTATTATTTTCCATAGATTCTAAAAAAGATAGCTTAAGGCCTTTATTTTGAATATGCAGAATTTGAAACTCTTCATTGAAAGAATGATTATGATCTAGAAGATGAAGTGCGTACGTAGAAGTATCTGTTTTTCTATTGTTGAAAGCCCTTTTGTGTTCTGCTATCCGTTTGTCAAAGGTTCTGCCAGTTTGACCTCAACCTCTTCAGTTAAAGACTTAAAAAGGCAAACACATTGTAAACTATATTACTTGAGAAAGGCACTGTGCCGAAACAGCTGTAGTCACTTAGTTGTAATAAATTTTGTGGAAGTAAAGAAAACTAACGTTTTCAGTGTTTTATTGTTAAATAACCAGAGGAAATTTCAAGACTTTGATGTTTTAGTTCAGAGAAATAAGGAAAAAAAATATCCTGTTGGTGACACAACCCCCTCCAGGCCGAAACCAAATTTTTTGAGTAGTATGGACATCTATTATAATAACCTATATGTTTCTGCAGCCGATTTTGATGATTATAAACAAATAAAGATCAAAAAACGGTAAATTTTCGCTTTTTTCGTCTATAACCAAAAACTTAAGCATTTTAAACAAATTTGAGAGCAAGAAACTAATAAATCGTATAAAAAACTTCAATATGGCGTTAGCTGAATATGTCTATCCTTATTGGTTGCTTAGAAAATTGCAAAATAAATCATAAATTTTGAGTTTTTATAAATATTCATAACTTATGTAAAAATTAACTTAGAACGTTCTTATTACACGAAATGCTGAGACTTAAGATATTTAATTTGTTTATCCCAAATTAATTTTTTTTGCAACGCTATAAGTCAGAAAGTGATGAAGTTACAGTAATACTTTGGATAGTTTATGAAAGAAGAAGATTTATGCTATTCATTTAATTAAAATAGAATGACAAAAAATAGTTCTAAATACTGCAAAATTATTTTGCAAAAACATGTAAATTAAAAAGGGGGGGGGGGCTAACTTCGTCCCTTATTGTGCTAGGACAATTATTTTTCTTTCTAAATGTGTATAAAAATTCAGTCTTTCCAAATATGAAAAAATAATTTTTCTTCGGGTAACGGTTAAAAAGTTATTTTAATTGTTTATAAGTAAGTAAAAAATCGACGTGTTTTGCAAAATAATTTTACACTGTTTAAAATTACTTTTTGTCATTTTTTTTTAATTAAGTCAATAGTATAAATGTTATTCTTCCATAAACTGTCAGAAGTCTTACTGTAACCTCATAATTTTCTGACTTATAGTATTGCAAAAAAAAAATTAATTTGGAATAGACAAATTAAATAACTTTTAAACTATTTGACCAATTGCTTTGAAATTTAAAATGTAATTTAAGCACCAGAAGTCTCAGCATTTCGTGTAATAAGAAGGTTCTAAGTTAATTTTTACATAAGTTATGAATATTCATATAAACTCAAAATTTATGATTTATTTTGCAATTTTCTAAGCAACCAATAATGATAGACATATTCAGCGAACGCCATATTGAAATTTTTTAGACGATTTATGAGTTTCTTACTCTCAAATTTGTTTAAAATGCTTAACTTTTTGGTTATAGACGAAAAAAGCGAAAATTTACCGTTTTTTTAAATTCATTTGTTTATAACTATGTATATCATCAAAATCGGCTGCAGGAAACATAATAGGTGAGCGGGAGATACCCCTAAAATGACCAGGTACTGACCACGGAGGGCCGAAGGGCTAATTTTATTCATACTTTATATTTTCGATGGTGCTGAAAACGAAAATGAGGTTTATTTTGAATTTCATGTGGGAGAACATTGTCAAAATCGCAATTTTAACCTAAAAATAAAAAAAAAATGAAATCACGTTTTTTTTACGTTTACCTCGCTACAACTCTGTTCAATTTTAATATTTTTTTCTAAAATTTTTACAGTAAATAGCTCTATCATTTCTGAAGACAACGGTACTTGTTTTAAGCTTTAATTCTTATTCTGATAAAGGTTATGAATTTTTCAAAGGGAAAGGTACGGATTTGTGCATTGCACAGTTTAATCGCAAAAGTTGAGTGACGAAATTTAAAATTTAGCCTTTTAATCACGTTTATGTTAAAGTGGAAAGTAGAAAGAAATTTTCTGGAAAATTTTTGATCAAAATGTTTTATAGAAAAAAAATAGTGCAACTTTTATTATCGACATTAGAAATCCCCGATATAACGGTTATTTTTCGAGGTACTGACCATGTGTGGTGAATGGCTAATTTTGGTCTTAGATTATGTTTTTGATGGTGCTGAAAACGAAAATGAAATTTATTTTAAATTTTAGGTGGGCGAATATTGTCAAAATCGCAATTTTACCATATAAATAAAAAAAGTGAAATCACGTTTTTTTGCGTTTAACTCGCTACAACTCGATTGGTCGATTTTAATATTTTAATCTAAGGTTTGTACACTATATGTTGCTCACTTTTTTGAAGACAACGGTATCTGCTTTAAGATTTTAGTCTTATTCTAGTAAAAGTTATGAATTTTTTAAAGTACAAGGTACAGATTCTTGAATTGCAAAGTTTAATCGCAAAAGTTAAGAGGCAAAATTTAAAATTTATCTTATTAATTACGTTTATGTCGATGAGATGGGCCGATGACATAAAGAAGTTTGGAGGACACAACTGGAAACAGGTGGCGCAAAATAGACAACACTGGATTGAATTGTGGGAGGCCTATGTCCAAAGTTGGATTACTGAAGGCTGAAGAAGAATTACGTTTATGTTAAAACATAGAGTACAAAGAAGTTTTCTGGAAAGTTTTAGTTACAAATGTGTAATAGAACAAAAATTGCGCCACTTTTAATATAGACGTTCTTCTTCTTCTTTAAGTTCCATCTTCTATCAAAGGTTGGAAATCATCATGGCAATGCGGACCCTGTTGACTGCCGCTCTAAATATCTCTGCACTACTGCATTCGAACCATTCCCGTAAGTTCTTAAGCCAGGATGTTCTTCGTCTTCCCACATTTCGCTTTCCTCGGATTTTGCCTTGCATAATAAGTTGTAATAATGAGTATTTTTGCCCTCTCATCACATGTCCCAAGTACTCAAGTGTTCGTCTTTTGATAGTTAGTATTATTTCCGGTTGATTTCCTATCCTTCTAGTTACTTCCACGTTCGACATTCTTTGAATCCATGATATTCGTAGGATTCTTCTGTAACACCAAAATTCAAAGGCGGCCAACTTATTCAAATGGACTTGTTTCAACGTCCACGCTTCCAAGTCATAAAGAAGAGTAGAGAACACGTAACATCGAAGCATCCTTAGGCGTAGTTCTAACCTTATATCCCGACAACAAAGGAACTTTTTAAGTTTAATGAATGATGCACGTGCTATTTCAATACGTGTCTTAATTTCTTTGGTTTGGTCTACATTTGATGTTATCCATGTTCCTAAGTATTTGTAGTTATCCACACTCTCAATCACAGTATCGTCAATAGTTAATTGGATGTTTACGTGTGCCGATTTAGTTATGATCATGCATTTAGTTTTCTTTAAATTCATCTTCAGTCCGTACTCATGACAGCGTTCATTAAGGCGTTGCATTACGTTCTGTAAATCATTGTTGTTATCTGTTATTATTACTGTATCGTCTGCAAAACGTAAGTTGTTCAAAACTTCTCCATTGATAGATATACCTTCTATTGAATTTGAGAGCGCTTCTTGAAATACCGCTTCACTGTAGACATTGAAAAGTAGTGGAGACAGCACGCAACCCTGACGGACTCCTCTCTGTATTTTGATATCTTGGGTGTCCTGGTTGTCAACTCTTATCTTGGCAGTTTGATTCCAATATATACTAGATATAATTTTCATGTCACGACTGTCAATATTTTTGCTTTTTAATATATCTACAAGCTTTTTATGTTGAACTTTATCAAATGCCTTTTCAAAGTCTACAAAACATAAGTACATATCCTGATTCATGTCCATGCATCTCTGGGCCAGCACATTCAAGCCGAACAAAGCATCTCGTGTGCTCATACCATTTCTAAAGCCAAATTGTGTGTCACTGATTTCATATTCGAGAGTTTTAACAATTCTACTGTGTATTATTTTCAAAAATGTTATAATATAGACGTTATACGTCCCTAAAATAGCGCTTATTTTTCGACATACTGACCATGGGAGGTGAATGGCTAATGTTGGTCTTATTTTATGTTTTCGATGGTTGGTGCTGACAATGAAAAAGAGGTTTATTTTGAATTTTATGTGACGAAACATTGTCAAAATCGCAATTTTAACCTAAAAATGAAAAAAAAAGTGAAGTCACGAATTTTTACGTTTAACTCGCTACAACTCTGTTCCATTTTAATATTTTTTTTCTAAAATTATTACGACATATATTTCTTACCTTTGTGAAGACTATGAAAGTAACTGTAGTCTTTCAGTCTTTGTTTGTAAAAGTTATGAATTTTTTAAAATTAAAGGTGCAGATTCGTGAATTGCAGAGTTAAATCGCAAAAATTCAGTGACAAAATTTATCTATTTGATTACGTTTATGTTAAACCATAGAGTTCAAAGAAGTTTTATGGGGAGTCTTAGGTCTAGATGTGTTATAGAAAAAATATGGTGCAACTTTTAATTTTAAGAAAAACGTGGTTTAACTTTTTTTATTTTTAGGTCAAAATAGCCATTTTGACAATTTTCTCCCACCTAAAATTCAAAATAAACTTGATTTTCGTTTTCGGAACCATCAAAAACATAAAGTAAGACCAAAATAAGCCATTCACTACCAATGATCAGTATCTCGAAAAATTAGCGTTATTTTGGGGATTTATAACGTAGATGTTAAACGTCGCACCATTTGTTTTCTATAAAACATTTGATCCAAAACTTTCCAGAAAACTTTTTTGTACTTATGTTTTATTTTTGAATTTGAATTTGTCAGTCAAATTTTGCGATTAAACTTTGCAATTCACGAATCTGCACCTTGTACTTTAAAAGATTCATAACTTTTACTAGAACAAGACTAAAATCTTAAAGCAGAAACCATTGTCTTCAAAAAAAGTAAGTGATATATAGTGTAGAAACTTTAGAAAAAATATTAAAACATACATTTTTTATTTGACTTCTTTTGTGTTCAAAGTTATCTCTGTTGATGAAACTTCATAGTAGCTAAAGTCTACATCACTTCATCACAAGCTAATTACAGGAGATATTCTTCGTAAAAGACGCTCAGTCTTTAATTATTTAAATGTTGCAAAAGATTTTTTGTACATACAAACTTTGTGAACCCCCACTCGCCGCTGTCTGTAGCTCGTTCTGGCAACGCTAAGATCGAGATTATAACTTCTCTGTTTCTATCTTACTCTCTCTAGGGAACTGTTTTCGTTTATTATTAATCATCATCTTCTTACATTAACGAAATTATGTGAGGCATAAATCTTGGAAAGAAATTCTCTTTGTCAACGATGAGCCGTACGGCGCTTTCTGAAATATGTTATGTGTATAGTTGATAGTTTCTAATATAGGAGAAGGTATTACATCATTTTGCGGTTTTATGATTCCTCGTCTTGTGTTTATGCATTTTATGAGACTATTTATGAGATTAAAACTTTACCGTGGACCGTGGTAAATATATATTACTATAACAGGAATTACTCTTTTTTTGTGAGTTCCTTATGTTTGCACGATTATATTTATGTACAGGGGGGAGTGGATGGAGTAGAATGCACGTCAAATAGTATCTTCTACTCAATATTTAACCTCACATTTACGAGTGGTAACTTTTCTTGGAAAGACATATCGTAACACGACAATTGATAACTCCACAAATGGTAACAGACAATTCGTAACCCGTCAATTCGTAACAGCGACATTATAGTTTCAATAAATATTTTCTTAATATTTTTGGCAGTATGAAAAATTTTAAACACACTTTCCCTGGAAACCTGAAAACCTGCTGAAAAAACTAAGCACAGAACTGTCATCAGAGTACCTCATTTACCATAAGAAACCTATTAAACTTGAAATATATTTTCATGAAAAAAATGCGTGTTTGTGTTATTAAATTGTTTTTCTATACAAAATTTATCGATTTATCTGTATTATTAATATGCATCATCAACGTGTCCATAATATATGGACACATCATATGTAAATATAAAAATAAATATTGTCGGAATATAATTTTCAATGTTAGTATGGTATAACTAGACCCAAACCCAGACATCCAAAGTGAAAGTTATCCTCCAACACCAAATTGTTCTATATGGTCCATATTATAATGTTCAGAAAAAAGTCACACAATTTGGGCTTCGGGTTTAGGGGGGAGAGGGGGGAGAAATTGGTAAATTCGTAGTTTTGTAGGTTTTTCGTCAATATTTCTAAAACTATGCGGTTTAGCATAAACAACCTTCCATACAAAAATGTTCTACATTAAATTTGAAATAAAAAAGGACCTATGCATAATCCTTCTAAAATGAACGGTTTTAAAGTTACGGAGGTAGTATAGTATAATTGGTCCAAAAAAAGGCCTAACCAAGACATCCAAAGTAAAAGTTTTCCTTCAACACCAAATTGTTCTATGTGGTCCACATAATATGTGTTATATATACTATATATTATTGTTCAGTAAAAAGTTACACCATTTTGAGCGTCCGGTTTGAGCGTCCGGTATGGGGGAAAAGTCGGTAAATTAGAATTTTTTTTCGTTTTTCGTCAATATTTCTAAAACTATACTTTAGCGTAAACAATGTTCTATATAAAAATGTTCTACATGGAATTTAAAACAAAAAAGATCCTATACATAATTGTTATAAAATCAACGGTTCCAGACCTATGAAGGGTGAAAAGTGGAGGTTTTCGATACTTTTTATATTCTTTGGGCAATTTATAGAAATTGTCTTAACAGGATTGGGTTTTGTAAATAAAATATGCTATTTCAGTGGCCGATGATATGTTAGTGATAAGTCCTTGAAGATTCGTCAACCTCCCTACCCAAAAGCATCATTAGTTGCCCAAATAATATAAAATGTATCGAAAACCTCCACTTTTCACCCTCCGTAACTCTGAAACCGTTGATTTTATAACAATTATGTATCAGACCTTTTTTGTTTTAAATTATATGTAGAACATTTTTGTATAGAACATTGTTTACGCTTAAGCATAGTTTTAGAAATATTTACGAAAAACGTAAAAAAACTACTAATTTACCGATTTCTCCCCCATCTCCCCCCCAAACCGGATGCTCAAAATGGTGTAACTTTTTACTAAGCAATATGTGGACCATATAGAACAATTTGGTGTGGAAGGAAAACTTTTACTTTGGATGCCTGGGTTAGGCCTTTTTTGGACCAATTATATTATACTACCTCCGTAACTTTAAAACCGTTCATTTTAGAAGGATTATGCATAGAGCCTTTTTTATTTCAAATTTAATGTAGAACATTTTTGTATAGAAGGTTGTTCATGCTAAACCGCATAGTTTTAGAAATATTGACGAAAAACATAAAAAACTACGAATTTACCGATTTCTCCCCCCTCTCCCCCCTAAACCCGACGCTCAAAATGGTGTGACTTTTTCTGAACATTATGTGGACCATGTAGAACAATTTGGTGTTGGAGGATAACTTTCACTTTGGATATCTGGGTTATGCCATTATTTGAATCAATTTTATCATACTATATGTACTTATATTGTCATTCTATTTTTTTATAGATGTATCAGATTTGCAAACGGTTGCAAATAGTAACTTTGGAAATTAATTATTTTTGAATCGTTGAAAGGGATGAAATGCCACACTTATGATGAGTTGAACATATAATAACCAATAATGTAAAAACTACGTCTTCTTCTTCAGACCATGTTCGACCATTGCTGGGCATAGGCCTCTTCCATCCAGGTCTCTGGGCATCCATTCACCTTTTTTGTCGTCTGCCCACTCTTCTTCTCTTCTTTCTTGGTCTCCAGTGTGTTATTGTCTACATCTAATTGTCAGGGTTATATCGAGCAACTTTCCTATCAATTACCAATTGAGTCTCGCTATACGTTACACATCAGTAACTTTTGGTCGCCAATATCGGAATTCCTAATCGGGTCTCTCAAACTGATTCCGAGCATGGCTCTCTTCATCTATCTTTCAGTTGTACTGAGCTGTTTTAAAGTTTTCTTTGTAAAGTCATGGTCTTAAATTCGTACGTAGTCACTCGTAAGATACACTTGTCATATACACTAACACTTTATACACATTGGTACTTATATCTTTGTTCTTGAAGATATAGCGTATCTTTCCAAAATCTTTCATTTATTTATAAAATTCCATTTTTTTCAGAACGCAACAACTGTTACACAACTCTGTATAATTTATTACGGTTTTAAAGAATTAAAGATATTTTCTTTGAACGACTGTCAAAGAAAAACACTTAAGTGTTTATTTTTAAATCACCTTGAGTAAAACGCTTTCTTTGTAATAACTGCGGCTTAATATCGTCGATTGGAATAAACAAAATATAATCATTTATTTATACTGAAAAAAGCCGATCTGGCGGAAGATCCAAGATTGTGTGAATTATCATCGCAGAGACGAATTTTTTTATTCATTCCCGGTTTAGAGTTTTAAGGAAGTCGGGGACATAGCTTTTTTCACCAGATACTTGGGCTTGTCCGTCACGTGTCCTAGTTCCTTGATATAGGACCTAAATACTACTATATCATCCATAAACCTCAACTTACACAGACATACGCCATCAATACTTAAATCTTTTTCCTCCCAATCCAGGTGTTTGAATACCTTTTCCAATGTGGAATAATACATACAATTTTTTGATGATTAAAATATAACCCTATTAAACTCACTAATCCTACACTGTTACCGATTTAATCAAATATAATTTTCCATTATTCCACCCTTAACTCCCCGTTATACGGTAACCCTTGCCAGATATTGTCGCAGGGTATCATAAGATCAAGCGCCGAATTCCGTATGCCGGGATAAAGGCAAACAAACTAGAGCTATATAGCGGAAACTTGGTTGCCATTGTGGGATATAAGGCAGTGTTCCCGTATGTACATGAAGTATTTAACTAGATAAAGCAAGCCACTGTTCTGCTTCTGCTTGTGCTTATGTGTACGTTGTGTTGTCGTAAGTATCGAAACAAGCAAAAACTACCATTGTACAGTACACATTGTTTTAGTTATAAAATTTAATATACACACAGCGAGAGACTCGTTTATGTGTCATATCACTAGCGATTTAGAGATTTAGAGTGCAAAGAAAACAAACATATATATATTGTTATATTTCTATTTGATATGAAAATTAAATTTTGATAATTATAAACAAAATTCAATTCAATATAAAATATTTTCAATTTTCTCAACCACGGGCATATAAATTTAAAACAACCTGTATACAACAAATTGTTATATGTAATTTTAAGAAGTGATTAGAATAAGCGTACGAAACTCGGAACAATGTGCTTAGAATAAACAAAGTGAATGACGCGTACCATTATCGTTTCTTCGCGGAAGGTCGATCATTAGCCTATGCTAAATAAAACTCAGTGAAATAGATGATAGTTCATTATCGTTTTTCGCGGAAGGTTTCGATCATTAGCCTATGCTAAATAAGACTCATTTGAAAGAGAGAATAGGTCATTAAAATTTGTAAATAGTTAGAAAGTATTTTAGAATGGGAATTAAATATTTTTTTGAAATCCATTAAGCATATTTAGAAAGATTAAAAATTGGTTTTGAGGAATATTACGAATGAGAGTTGGTGGTGGAAGATTGATTTGTGAATTTGGAAGGGATATTTAGAAAGTAGGGGAATGAATGACAAAGTGAGAGCAGAATGTTTTGAGCTGTCGAGAAGTGAAGTCGAGTAGTAGACGGTAGTGTTCGAGGAGTGAGAAAGCCGGTGTAGTTCCGTGAGTGTGGAGTATCTATCGTGGAACGAGAAGTAGGCCAGGTCGAGAGTAAAAGAACCTCCTTGAGCCCAGAGTGTCCCGGTAGCTGATAGCAGTTTCGAAAAAGGTAGAACACAGCATCACGACAAAAGCAGGAACGAGAGCTATTCGAGCTAGTTTTTCAAAGGAGAACATCACTGGAAGCCAGGACGAGGTTTGATCGCAGCCAAGGATAGCAGGAAAGGGTTTTGTGTGAGGACATTTTCAGTTCACCAGGAAAAGGTCAGTCTCATTTGTTTGGACATGAATGTATGGGTTTTTCGTATTAAATTCCACATAAAAAATTGAATAACATAATCAATAATATCAGAAAAGCTTCATCAAACTTAAATAGAGTTGTTCCTAATAACTCCTAATAGTTAAATGTTAATAAAAACTTTCAATTGAAAACCAAAAGGAAATAAGATTCCCATTTGTAAATGTTATGTTTAAGAATAATAAGAAATAGCAAATATTAAGCATTGGTTGCCTTTTAAATAAAATAAAAAATATTTTGATTATAATTGTAACCCATATGTGTATTTTTTTTACTCTTTTCTTTTCTATCCCGATTAGGAACCATTAAGAAATATTTAGAAGCCACGGAAGTAAGTAATTAATTTATAATTCGCCCTGAGATTGAAAACATATTGATATGTGATCTGGTTAATTAATTGGATTAGTATTAATACATTGATTAAATTAAGTAACATATAAGAATATTATCTCATATCAATAATCAAGATCACATCAACTGGCGCCCAACGTGGGGCATTGTAAAGTATTTCTAGTGGCAAATTTGAAGGATAGAAAGAGTAAAGCCGGTATTTGAAAATTTATATGCCTGTGGTAAAAAGTGAGATACTTACATTTGATAACATAAAATTTTAGATCTCTTTAGGTACAAATTTTACATAACTGATTTAATATTTTATTTTTACGATATTTACATTTGATATATTTATTGACAATTTATAATATTTGGGTGAGAAAAAGTCGTCTTGGTAACATACTAGTAAAATTTCATATTTGGCGGGGACAGTACTTCTTGAAAACAAATGTCTGTGACAAGAAGCCAAAGCAAGGACAACAAAAAACAAAAAGAACATTCAGACCAAGAAGATATTTTAGACAAGACAATCATGGCATCAGAACAGCAAGAATTATCAGGAATAGATAAACTATTACAACTGATGCAACTCTAGTCACAAAAAATGGATGAAGCAAAAAGGACAATGGATAAAAATCAGGAGGAAACAAAACTAGCAATGGATGAAGCAAAAAGGACAATGGACAAAAATCAGGAAGAAACATCAAAGAAAATGGATAAAGTGGATCAAAAAATGGAGGAAACACAACAAAAAATGGAACAGAAAATGGATAAAGTGGAGAAAAAAATGGATGACAATCAACAGGAAACAAAACAAGCGATAGAAGAGAACAATAAGAAAATAGAGGAACGCATAGAAAAGTATGAAATGAAAATTAAAGATCACATGCAAAAACAAGAAATGAGAATGAAGGACCACATGAAAGAACAAGAAATGAAAATTCAAAATAAAATGAAGGAGTTAACGAATTGCCAGAAAAAAGAAATGGAAAGTTTGGAAAACAAGTTGCAAAACGCTATTCAAGCAGACATAGAAGAAGTGGAAAGAAAGATTGCGGAAATCAATATGCAACAAAATGTCGGAGAAAGAAGAGAAATGGTTATACATAGCACAGATGACGTGAAGATAAGGTTTGGCGGGGATGTAAGAAGATTACACCCAGTGCCGTTCATTAATAGCCTGAAAAAGAAAATACAACACATCGGAAATTTCGATACAGCAAAAGAAACTATCAGAAACCATCTCAAATATGAAGCAAGCCTATGGTTCGATAGTAAAGAAGAAGAATTCGGCAATTGGCAACAATTTGAACAAAAATTTTTGAATTATTTCTGGGGAAAGGTCCAACAATTGGAAATTAACAAGGAATTGCAAAATGGGAAATACAATGATAGGATGGGTGTATCAGAAAGGACATATGCTTTGCAAATTTACAATAATGCAAAACATTTACAATATAATTACTCATCGGAACAATTAGTCGAACTGATTGCAAGACATTTCGAGGAAACGCTGGAAGACCATATCACATTGCAAAATTACAAAGACATAGATAGTTTATGCCAATTCCTACAAATAAGAGAATCACGTCTAAGAGAAAGAAAATCAAGAAGGTCGCGAGAAGATTGCAGGCCCCGAGAAACACAAGATTACAGAGATAGAAATCAAAATAGGAGGGACTATACAAGACGAGATTTTAATCCCAGAAGGGAAAACGAAAATAGAGACAACGGAAGAGGAAATTATGAACAAAGAAATAGACAATGGAATGAGGACAGAAATCGAGAATACCAGAATAGAAACACCACACGCTCAAATCAAGAAAACAGAAATAATGGTAGACAAAATGAACAGGGATATCGAGAAAACCGAAACAGATCCGACAGACCAAGAGAAAATAGAAGAGAAGTGAATAATACCCAGACAGATGAATATGACGGAGAGAGACATTATGACGAAAATATAAACAACGATGAGCAACCGGCGTCTTTTCACGACGGCGCTCACTAAAAACCAAAAATCAAACAGGAATCTTTTGTCACCCCAAGGAGTTTATTAAATTGGTAGGAAACAACGAAAAGAAAAATGGAGTTAATTTAAAATTTGTGGATGGATTTATCAACGAGAAACCAATTAAAATTATGATAGACACTGGATCTGAAATAACATTGGTCAACAGAAAACTAATAGAAGAAGTTAACTTAACAAATTTAATTTATAAAATACCTAGGGTAAATTTAGTGGGCGCAAACAAACGGACATTGGCAACTATAAATGAAGGCATACGAGTAATGGTACGACTGGGCAAGAATATGTATGCACTACAATGTGTAATAATGCCAAACATGTCACATGACATGATAGTAGGAGTGGACGAATTGGCAGAAAAACATGTAGTGATAGATTTTAAAAATAATACGATGAAACTAACAGAAGAAAAAGAAAAAGAACAGGACAAGGAACATGAGAAACAAAATACGGACGAATCAGGTAAAGAACAAACAGTGGAAATGAATTTGGCAGCGAAGCAAGGACAAAGAAGAAAAAGGAGAAAAGGTCAGAAAAAGATAAAAGAAAATGAAACCTGTGGCTCCTCAAAAGAAGAGTTGAGCCCAGAAGAAGAAAATTTGAGAGTATCAGAAACAAAGGAAACCTGGGATTCCTCAAAAGAAGAGACGGGCTCAGGAGAAGAAGAAATAAAGCTAAAAAATGAAGAAAAGAATATGATTGAAACAGTGGTATTTGAAGAGGAGGTATATGCAAACGAGGATGCAGAATGCACGGTAAACATGTGTGAAGAATCTGAGAAAAAAGACAGAAAATTGATATGTGGAGAAGGGAAAGAAAAAGAATTGCGGTTGATGTTAAGAAACTACGAAAATTTGATCAATGAGGAAAACAGAGTGGCTAAAAAGTACGAACATTCATTTGAGGTGAAAAACTTGGGAAATTTTCGATCAAAGACTTACCCGATTCCATACAAGTATCGACAAGAGGTGAAAGAAGAAATAAATAAAATGTTGGAAGATCAAATCATCGAAAGATGTGATTCACCGTATGTTAACCCGATTGTGATAGTAAAGAAAAGCAGTGGAGAATTGAGATTATGTTTAGATGCCAGGAATATCAACCAGCACACTGTATCACAATATGAATCACCTCTAAACATCGAGGCCATTTTTGGAAGAATCACCGGGTCACACATATTTTCGAAAATTGACTTAAAACACAGTTTTTGGTTGATACCGTTAGCTGAAAAGTGTAGAAACTACACCGCTTTTTCTATTGATGGTATTGTCTACCGGTTTAAGGTAGTGCAGTTTGGATTGCAGAGTGCTTGTGCTGCACTCGTCCGAGCTCTACATACCATTTTGAATCGCCACGAAGATTTCATAGTTCATTATATCGATGATTTATTAATTTTTTCACAAGATACTCAGAGTCATCTGAAACACATAGAAATAATTCTGGAAGAATTGGACACAGCGGGATTGAAATTAAACATTGAAAAATGTCAATTTTTTCAAAAAGAAGTAATTTATTTGGGTTTTCAATTGGACACCAAAACAGTAAGATTATCCGAAGACAGAGTCAAGCTCATAGATGAATACCCAAGACCAACGAATTTGAAAACATTGAGAGGTTTTCTTGGCACGATTAATTATTTTAAAAAACTGATTCCCGATTTGAGCCAAAAGGAAATCCCTCTGATAAAGTTGCTTAAAAAAGGAATAAAATGGAATTGGAAAGAAGAACAGGAGGAAGCTTTCGAAACATTAAAACGAGAATTCGCAAAAGGAACGAAAATATACCACCCCATTTACAATTTACCTTTTATACTCCGAACTGATGCGTCCATACAAAAATTTGCAGGAGTTCTGTCTCAAATACAAAACGACCAAGAAGTGCCGATATGTTTTATATCGCGAGTGACTAAAACACATGAGAGAAAATATAGTGTTACAGAATTGGAGTTTGCCAGTGTACTATATTGCGTGAACAAATTGAGGTTTTACTTATTGGGAGCAAAATTCACAATCGAAACAGACCATGCAGCTTTAGTACATATCATGAAGAATAGATTAGTAAATAATAGAATACATAGAGGTATTCTATTATTACAGGAGTATGATTTTGAGTTCCGATATATAAAAGGAAAAGACAACATAATAGCCGACGCTCTAACACGGGATGAGGACACGGGAAAAAAGGAAACAATTACTCTACAGGTGGGACTAAATAGATTAATACAAGAAGAAGGGATATATTCGTTAAATGAGATAAGGACAAACCAAGAAGACCTAGAGGAAAGAGAGAAAAGAAGAGCGGAAGTAGAAAATGACATATATTTTAAGAGAATAGACGGAAAGGAACTATATTTAGTGACACAGACATTGGCCGAAAAGATAATAAAGAAATTACATGAGGACAATGGGCATATCGGTAGCAGAAAAGTTTGGCTCGTTTTTAGGGAAAATTACATCAGCCGACAGGATTACCGCATTGCAAAGGAAGTTACCCAGAAGTGCGATGTATGTCAAAAATATAAGAGTCAGAATTTCAAAAACGAAAATGTTGCCAAAAATATTGAAGCCCGAAACAAACTAGACATTGTAGCAATAGATATGTTAAGCGATCTAATTATGACCACTAAAAGGAACAAACATATTCTGGTAATGGTGGATGTGTTTTCAAAATACGTAAAATTATATAGTTGCCGCACCACAAAGGGGGAGGAAATATTAAGAAAAATCGACAATTTTATAGCCATAGTAGGAACACCAAAAAAGATCCTACTGGACAATGCAACGTATTTCCGAAATGATCGTTTCAAGGGACAACTTCGAGAACGAGGAATAGAGACAAATTTTGTCAGCATCAGGCATCCACAGAGTAATCCTTCGGAACGATTCATACAGGAAGTGACGAAATTTCTTCGCATTGCAACAGATGGTCAACATCGCCACTGGGACAGGAAAATGGCGGAAATAGAAAGGTATCTAAATACAATTCCGAGCACAGTAACAAAAGAGACCCCAGAATACATCATGAAGGGTGTATTGCCGATAAGGCCATGGGAAGACCAAGAGCCAAAAGAATATCAACAGGTGATTGAAACCGTACAGAGAAGATTACGGCGAAGCAACGAAAAATATATCCAAAGACAGGAACAAAATAGAAAAAGAAGACCAGTGACTTTCCAAAAGGGTGAAAAAGTACTCGTGAGGGCATTACGAGTATCAAATCTTCCTGGGGGCATTTGCGCAAAGTTGATGCCTGTTTTCGAAGGCCCGTACATCGTGAATAATGAAAATGAGATAAATAGTTATGAGTTGAGGCACAGGAACTCGGAAAAGATCCGAGGAATTTATAATATTCACGATGTATACAAATATCACGAATAAAAGACAGAATTACATGAAGTAGATAGTAAGTTAGGATATAAGACGTAGATTAAAGTAAGGAAATATACAGGGAGTTGGTTTTGCCTCGAGAAAATTTATTTAAAAATGCAGATAAATTTTATCGAATACAAGGCGGGGATTTGTTATATTTCTATTTGATATGAAAATTAAATTTTGATAATTATAAACAAAATTCAATTCAATATAAAATATTTTCAATTTTCTCAACCACGGGCATATAAATTTAAAACAACATGTATACAACAAATTGTTATATGTAATTTTAAGAAGTGATTAGAATAAGCGTAAGAAACTCGGAACAATGTGCTTAGAATAAACAAAGTGAATGACGCGTACCATAATCGTTTCTTCGCGGAAGGTCGATCATTAGCCTATGCTAAATAAAACTCAGTGAAATAGATGATAGTTCATTATCGTTTTTCGCGGAAGGTTTCGATCATTAGCCTATGCTAAATAAGACTCATTTGAAAGAGAGAATAGGTCATTAAAATTTGTAAATAGTTAGAAAGTATTTTAGAATGGGAATTAAATATTTTTTTGAAATCCATTAAGCATATTTAGAAAGATTAAAAATTGGTTTTGAGGAATATTACGAATGAGAGTTGGTGGTGGAAGATTGATTTGTGAATTTGGAAGGGATATTTAGAAAGTAGGGGAATGAATGACAAAGTGAGAGCAGAATGTTTTGAGCTGTCGAGAAGTGAAGTCGAGTAGTAGACGGTAGTGTTCGAGGAGTGAGAAAGCCGGTGTAGTTCCGTGAGTGTGGAGTATCTATCGTGGAACGAGAAGTAGGCCAGGTCGAGAGTAAAAGAACCTCCTTGAGCCCAGAGTGTCCCGGTAGCTGATAGCAGTTTCGAAAAAGGTAGAACACAGCATCACGACAAAAGCAGGAACGAGAGCTATTCGAGCTAGTTTTTCAAAGGAGAACATCACTGGAAGCCAGGACGAGGTTTGATCGCAGCCAAGGATAGCAGGAAAGGGTTTTGTGTGAGGACATTTTCAGTTCACCAGGAAAAGGTCAGTCTCATTTGTTTGGACATGAATGTATGGGTTTTTCGTATTAAATTCCACATAAAAAATTGAATAACATAATCAATAATATCAGAAAAGCTTCATCAAACTTAAATAGAGTTGTTCCTAATAACTCCTAATAGTTAAATGTTAATAAAAACTTTCAATTGAAAACCAAAAGGAAATAAGATTCCCATTTGTAAATGTTATGTTTAAGAATAATAAGAAATAGCAAATATTAAGCATTGGTTGCCTTTTAAATAAAATAAAAAATATTTTGATTATACAGTGGAACCCCGATAAGTCGGCCCCCGATAACCCGGAACTCCGGCTAACCCGGACCGATTTTTATCAGACAAACATTTCAACAATAAAAATGTATTGCTGTTACAAAATCTCGTGAACCTAATTCATTCATTTGGTGACGTCAATATACGAACGAAACGATTGATGAATCCGACATTACTGAAAATATCAGGGTGCAGATGGGACCCTGTCGCGCAATTCGCAGCAAATAAAATAGTCGTATGTTTTTGGCTTCATTTTATTTCGGTTATACATACGCATTTTCAAGGTTCACGAGGTTTTGTACCAACTCTATGTAATATAATATTTGAGAGATAATGGAACCGGATTGAACTACATATAGCATAGTAAAAATGACTCATGGTACACCACATTCATTGTCGAAAACAACAGGAACCTGTATTATCCTTTATTTTTTTGAAACTGTCTGTGTTAGCATTGTTTAGAAAAGACTATTAAAATTCTTTTTTTAACAATGGTCTTAGTCATCACTGTTATTAAATAACATAACATCAGAGACGGTATTGTGTGTAGTAAAGTCGTATTATTGTTCGCTTCCGTTTTGTAATCGTTCGTAAATTTATTCAGATTTTGTGTTTGCGTGTCTTTTGTCTATAAGGGCAACAAAACGTAAAAATGTTGTAGTGACAATGGAAAAGAAACTAGAAGCATTAAGTAGAATTGATAAAGGTGAATCTTGCAGCATTATATTATGGTGTCGGTACATCTACAGTATCGGATTGGAAGAAAAATAGAACTAAAATCGAAGAATTTTTTTTTTCAAAATGATAACAAAAGACAGTTTAATCGGTGCAAAGCTAATAAAGCTAAGAATGAGACTTTTGACGACGCTTTGTATGTGTGGTTTTGTGTGGAATGCGAACGTGGTTTACCAGTGTCTGTGTGACAATTATAACGGAGTTTATCTGTAAGCATACCATATTTTATTAATTTTTACCATTTTCTCCGGCTAACCCGGATTTTCGATAACCCGGATCGGCCGCGGTCCCAATTAATCCGAGTTAACGGGGTTCCACTGTAATTGTAACCCATATGTGTATTTTTTTTACTCTTTTCTTTTCTATCCCGATTAGGAACCATTAAGAAATATTTAGAAGCCACGGAAGTAAGTAATTAATTTATAATTCGCCCTGAGATTGAAAACATATTGATATGTGATCTGGTTAATTAATTGGATTAGTATTAATACATTGATTAAATTAAGTAACATATAAGAATATTATCTCATATCAATAATCAAGATCACATCAATATATATATATATATATATATATATAGTTTGAGTTTAATTCTTGAACCTTGATATATTTTTTTACCAATGTTTCTTAGGTTTATGTTCATAAAAAAAGCTTGTCTATGATGTTATGACCATATTTATTGATATATTATCCGACGTTTCGGCAGGAAATCCATGCCTTTTTCAAGGATTGACTAAAACAACATTTATTGAAAGCTACAATACAATTTAAAAGAAAATCAACTTACCATGCAATCGTAAATTTAGTTTTGAAACAAGTACACAAATAGACGTCACAATTAAAACAATGTTAAAATGTTAAAGCATAGGAACGGACCCACTAAGTCATTGCGTTAAGAGAGTAATGAACTGTGTCAAAAATTATTATGGTGTTTATTGATGTTTGATTTTATGTTAAGTCAAAATAGTTGTCTTCGTCTCATAGGCGTGCTGAAATATTATATAGTTAATTTTAGATTAAGTTGAAATATACCCTATTAAGGTTTTTGACATCCCGTTTATCATTGACAGCTTTGTTATTTTTTTTTAATTTCTATGGACTCTAGCAGTTCCCTCTTCTTTTTGTTGGGTTCACTTTTTAGGATTTTAGTTTTATCGAAATCAAATTTGTGTTTCTTTTCGTTTTCATGTTTTGTGAGGGCTGTAGTGTTATTTTTGTCATATTTGTGAGACCGAATTCTAGAGTTTAGTAGCTGGCTGGTTTGTCCGATATATACCCCATCGCAATTTGAACAAGGAATTTCATATACAACATGTGATTTTTTTGATTGCGGGGTTTTAGTTTTAAGTTTAGTAAAATTCCTTTTCAAGAGATTATATCCTTTGTGAGCAACTGTAATGTTATGCTTGGCTAGGAGATTTGAAAGTTGTTCAGATAACCCTTGTATGTAAGGCAAAGACATATATTTCTTCTTTTCCTTATTATTTTTGTTGTTGTTTTTGTTGTTGTAAAATGTATGTAGTCGTGACTTGAAGGTGTTTTCAATGAGGTGATGTGGGTATGAATTAAGTGTTAGTGCTGTTTTTGCTTTTTTTATAGCATGAGGTCTATTGATGGGATCAGACAATCTGATGGCTCTGTCGGCTAGGCCAATAACTACTGATTTCTTCTGGGACAACGGGTGATGAGAGTTGAAGTTTAGGTATCTTGACGACCAGGTTTTTTTGGTGTACCATGAAGTAGTTATGATGCTGTTGTCTCGATGTAAGGTCAGGTCCAGAAAATTGATTTGACAATTTTTTTCAACTTCTAACGTGAATTTGAGTTTTTGGTGGAAGTTATTGAACTCATTTAGCAAAACATTCATTTTGTCCTCTGGTGCTGCACTTAAACAGTCATCTATGTATCGATAGAAAAAAGGAATATTGAAATCTATTTTATTCAAAACAATTTCCTCTAGGTGCTCTAGAACTAATTGGGCTATGGCGCTAGATATGCTAGCACCCATAGCGCATCCATCTGTTTGTTGGAAAATTTTGTTTTTATATATAAAATATGTTGATTTTAATGTTGTTTCGACTGCTGAAACAAATTCTTCTAGAGGGATGTCTGTAAATACTTTTATTTCATTCCACTTTTTTCTAATGACGTCTTTCGCTAAATCTATGGGAATATTGGTGTATAAAGATACAACATCGAGAGACACTAATTTATACGTTGTAGGTAAATGTATATTTTTGAGTTTAGATTTCAGGTCCTCAGCGTCTTTTAAATAGTGCGGATTTTTGTTAATTACGTTAGAAATAATGTTCTTCAAATATTTAGAAAGGTTTTCAAAAGGAGACTGAATACATGAGACAATAGGACGCAGAGGCATACCTTCTTTATGTGTTTTGGGTAGACCATATATTTTTGGAGCTACAGAATTATGTATCTTGAGAGATTTTGCGGTGTTTGGTGAGATGTAACACATTTTTTCCCATCTATCAACTAATTCGTTATTTCTTTTTTGGAAGATGTTCGTAGGGTCATTTTTCATTTCACGGTATGTTGTTTTATCATTTAACAGAGACTCCATTTTACTGTCATAGTCGTTGGATTCCATAATGACAGTTTTGTTTGTTTTATCAGGCTTCAGAACAATTAAATTTGGGTTCTCATTTAGAAAGGCTTTGGTTTTTTTAATTTTCTTATGCAATGTTTTGTCTTCAAATGATAATTTGTTTTTGTTTTTAAAATTAGTCAAAATATTGCAACATTTTGTTCTGATATCATCCTGTACATTGCTACTTAAATTAGAAATGGAACTCTCAATTGAACAGATAATTTCTGATGTTGGAATATCATTTTTATTACGGATAGGAACTGCAAAATTATCTCCTAAACTTAAAACCTCTTGTACGTCACTGGGAATATCTACATTTGTTAAATTTTCCAACCAAGTATCTTTCATTGTATTTTTATGGTTTTTATTATTTGATCTTAACAATAGCCTATTAATTTTTTGGATGTTTCTATCTCGTGTTTGACAAAAAATACGCTCATTATATTGTATGGATATTTCTTTAAATGTATTTAAAATATCAGCTGGTAATGAATCGATTAGTTTTGCGTCCAGTTTTTCTAGGTCCGAGTCTAAAGTTTTTAATGAAATAGTGGTATCCGCTATGATTAAATTCAATGTTTGTTTCACGAATAGATTAAAAACGTTACCAAATTTACGCGCAAGGTTTACAGAATTCAAATTAATATGTTCTATACGTAAATTTAAAAAATTTGGTATTAAGTTTTCTGTTTTACATCTTAGTAGAAAAATTCTTCGATTTCTTAGATTTGTCTGTTTAGCCATTAATTTATTGTAGAATTTCATTTGTTGGACGGTTGTCCTTCCAAAATTGGTTTCAATACCACGATAGAAAGGCACAATTTCACCCATGCCTGCATATATTGTTTGAGTTTAATTCTTGAACCTTGATATATTTTTTTACCAATGTTTCTTAGGTTTAGGTTCATAAAAAAAGCTTGTCTATGATGTTATGACCATATCAATTTTCTGGACCTGACCTTACATCGAGACAACAGCATCATAACTACTTCATGGTACACCAAAAAAACCTGGTCGTCAAGATACCTAAACTTCAACTCTCATCACCCGTTGTCCCAGAAGAAATCAGTAGTTATTGGCCTAGCCGACAGAGCCATCAGATTGTCTGATCCCATCAATAGACCTCATGCTATAAAAAAAGCAAAAACAGCACTAACACTTAATTCATACCCACATCACCTCATTGAAAACACCTTCAAGTCACGACTACATACATTTTACAACAACAAAAACAACAACAAAAATAATAAGGAAAAGAAGAAATATATGTCTTTGCCTTACATACAAGGGTTATCTGAACAACTTTCAAATCTCCTAGCCAAGCATAACATTACAGTTGCTCACAAAGGATATAATCTCTTGAAAAGGAATTTTACTAAACTTAAAACTAAAACCCCGCAATCAAAAAAATCACATGTTGTATATGAAATTCCTTGTTCAAATTGCGATGGGGTATATATCGGACAAACCAGCCAGCTACTAAACTCTAGAATTCGGTCTCACAAATATGACAAAAATAACACTACAGCCCTCACAAAACATGAAAACGAAAAGAAACACAAATTTGATTTCGATAAAACTAAAATCCTAAAAAGTGAACCCAACAAAAAGAAGAGGGAACTGCTAGAGTCCATAGAAATTAAAAAAAAATAACAAAGCTGTCAATGATAAACGGGATGTCAAAAACCTTAATAGGGTATATTTCAACTTAATCTAAAATTAACTATATAATATTTCAGCACGCCTATGAGACGAAGACAACTATTTTGACTTAACATAAAATCAAACATCAATAAACACCATAATAATTTTTGACACAGTTCATTACTCTCTTAACGCAATGACTTAGTGGGTCCGTTCCTATGCTTTAACATTTTAACATTGTTTTAATTGTGACGTCTATTTGTGTACTTGTTTCAAAACTAAATTTACGATTGCATGGTAAGTTGATTTTCTTTTAAATTGTATTGTAGCTTTCAATAAATGTTGTTTTAGTCAATCCTTGAAAAAGGCATGGATTTCCTGCCGAAACGTCGGATAATATATCAATAAATATGGTCATAACATCATAGACAAGCTTTTTTTATGAACCTAAACCTAAGAAACATTGGTAAAAATATATATATATATATATATATATATATATATATATATATATATATATATATCGCGAAAAGGAGTACGACCGTTAATCCAATATAAATTAAGGATCACTCGAAGAGTGGTGGGTTTTTCGGTCAATAGGTGGAGAAATAAGACAAAGAAGGTGGCTACTTCATCTATTTATTCGAAGACGTTTCGCTCTTTAATCAAAGAGCATCATCGCTTCATCTAAAAATAATAATATGAAAAACCAAACATCCAAAGAGAAGTTAATACAACAGTGTTACCTCAAAAAGACATGTAGCAGTCAAAGGTATAAAATTGTAAAAAAAGCTTGAAACAATGAACCATTGAATCGTTAGGTTGTAGAAACAATCAATAAAAAGTACAGTTTACAGTTTAACAAAGACTTTGAACAGCAAAAGCAGCATGTGGTTATCATACATGTGATTAAAAAAAAATATGTAAAAAACTTGTATTCGCCGAGAAACTAAGTAAGATCACAAGATCAACCTTCCAACAAAAGCATATTAATTTAGTTTGATTTTGACTTTAGGTAACATTATTAAAATGATTATAAAAGTTAATAGTAGTAAAATTTATAAAAAAGGTATTAAAAGTTACCACAAAAGCTTCTACACTATTCAAATCCACTCGGCAAAATGGGCATTTCTAAAGACAACGAACCATCCCGTAAAAGACAGTGACCTTGAAGTCAAAACTGACACAACAAGGCGAAATACCAACCGCTAATGCATTTGAGCGGTAAATTTGAAGATGTAATATAATATGGTAAGAAAAACTTGTTGTTTGTACGAAACATTATAAAGAAAGCAACAAATGGTTAGTAAACACCATTTAACTTTCAAAGAATGGTTCGAGGAAAAAAACAAACTAGTGAGGACGATCTTTCCATATTACCATACACGTGACTTGGTTTTAGCTGGCTAGCCAGCCAAAAACAAGTATAAATTTAATTCAACTTCCACAGTCCAAGGTTCATAATATTATAGAACTGAGTAAGTAATGAGAATTAATGAATCCAATTAATTTAAAATTTCATTAAACTATTTTATCAAAAATCCATTTCCAGCAATAAATATTTAGTTAATAATAGTTATGGTTAAAGTAAAAAATTTTAAATTGAATTTATTTAAGTGAAAATGTATACAGAAACACACCATAGGAGACAATATTACAGTAAACTGACAATGACTAATTCTGCAATATTAATGCAAGATAAATTTGGCTCAGGTTACTAATGTCCATTCTTTTATTCAGAGCATTGGGGTGCTTCAGTATCGAACACATTTCCAAGAATTGCCTTTTCATGAGATTACGTTCGTTGCCAAGAATCCTAACTTCATTGAAGTCTACCTTGTGTTTTGTGGTAATAGCATGCTGAGAAAGAGCACACGTATGCTTGGATAAGTTAATATCACTGCGGTGTGTTGTAAGACGCCCCCTTAGTGATCTCCTTGTCTGACCGATGTAACAAGAGTCACACTCAGCACAAGGTATGTGATAGATGACGTTGACTTGTTCCAGAAGGGACAAGGGTGTTTTAGTTTTAGAAAACAAATTTTTGACCGTCTTGGCATTCTTAACAGCAATTTTGACAGGAATGTTATTGTGTTTATACAGTTTAATAAGTTTTTCAGTAACATGAGGAAAATATGGTAAAGAGGAGTAATGGGTAGTTGGAGTCCCTAGTACAGTAGTAGGCAGAACAGTGTCATTGACAGTGTTATTTGATATTGATCTCAGTTGGTCACCATTGGGTATGTCATTTAAAGAAGAACCATAACTCTGTGAATAAAGGTATTTATTAATGAGGGAAGATGGGTAGGAATTCTCAATCATGTTTCTGAGCAGTATAAATGCAGTATATATATATATATATTGAAGAGGGCGAAACACATTTCTAAGAACTGGTGTTTGGATCTTTGATTCTATTCGAAAAAATTTTCCCAACCCGAAATGGTGGATGTGTGAATTGTTCGTAAGGGGATTTTTCCACATTCTCTATTTCATCTGTTTTATATATATATATATATATATATATATATATATATATATATATATATATATATATATATATAGAAAACTTGGTTTAATAATAGCTGACTCAATTTAAATTATTTAAGGAGGAGAAAATAATTGGGTAACCAGCTGAATATGGACAAAGTGTACTCTTTTTACTTATTCCAATATATTTCGCCCATTTTCATGGGCATCATCAGGGAAAGCTACAATGTTGGTTATTAGGTAGGTACATAAGATGAATTAGCAGTATACTTACTAAGTGAGAATTGTTGTCACGATGTTTTAAAAGAAGCAAATATAAATAAAATGATAAAAAACTAAAATACAGAAATAACATATCACAAAAGTCCATAATTTAAAATATACATGATGATAGATAAAATTTATATATTGACACAATGAATTGAAAACAAGGTCTGACATTATTTATTTACTTTTATGTTAATTGTCAGTCAAATTTTTTTGGTCATTATCCTATTAAGTTAAACAGTTAAAATAGGTTATCAGCAATCAATATTATTAATTATTTAAGTGATAATTAATTAATTATTAATTATCCCACAAAAGTGACAGTAGACTATATCCAGAAAGATGCACTCTTGCTACACATGTAAATGACAATAACCATACCATGGACTATAATTCATTTAAAATTTTAGATATAGAAAAAAATTATACTAAAAGAATCTTTTTGGAGATGGCTTTTATAGCACAATGTGATAATTGCATCAACAAAAAATCAGACATTAATCACCTGAGTGAAATATACTCTTATTTACTATTCTTAGACAAAAATAAAAATAATCAAAGTTTAACAGGTTTAGCTAATATCTCTCACTTAAATAATTAATAATATTGATTGCTGATAACCTATTTTAACTGTTTAACTTAATAGGATAATGACCAAAAAAATTTGACTGACAATTAACATAAAAGTAAATAAATAATATCAGACCTTGTTTGAAAAAGGTTTGAATATAACGAGGGCAATATGTGGAACCTGGTGGGGAGCAAACCCCCATACAGTCTCATTAATTTATAAAGGAATCGTAAGACCCCATTTGGATTATTCATGTGCAATATTAAAACCCTGTAGTAAGTCCCCACTCTTAATATTAGATAAAATTCAGTTTAAAGCTTTACGAATCATCACGGGCTGTATGAGATCTACCCCCACTAATGCTTTGCTAGCAGAAAGTGGAGAAATTTCATTAGATGCAAGAAGGAAAATACTGTGCGCTAAGTTCTATCTGAAAATCCTAGCTGATCTGAAAAATCCACTGAACGAAATCCTGTCAGAGTTGGGAACCAAAGTAAATTATAAAATAGGATTTTGGAAATCACAAGAGCCACCATATTTGATTGAAATCAAAGATAATTTTGACAAATACCTCATTAATCTATATAAAGAGAATATTAAATCCTGCTTTCAGATCGAACTGAATTATCTTACGGGAACATTTCAGACAATTTTCTCAACCCACAAAAAAATGGAAATCTATACTCATCAGGAATTTCTTAATGAATTTTCAGCTTCATATGGAAATTATACATGGGTATTTACAGATGGTTCTTTAGATCCCGAGTCGAGGACAGTAGGTTTTGGGGTACACATACCTTCAATCAATTATAACTATGCATCGAGATTACATGAGCACACTCAAATATGCACTGCAGAAATTATTGCAATTAACAAGGCAGTATCTGTTTGTATTGAAAAAAATATTAAAGACGCAATAATTTTTTCAGATGCTAAAAGTGCTATCCAAAAATTACATAACACCACCTGGGGGACAAACAACCATATTGTAAACCTAACTAAAAGACTTATTATTGAGTCAATGGAAGCAGGATTTAATATAATCTTAGCTTGGATTCCAGGCCATACTGGAGTAAAGGGGAATACAGAGGCTGATAAATTGGCAAATATAGGCAAGACTTTAAATGTTCCTGCAGACATTAAAATAGATAAATTTGACTTTTTGCCTTTTATTAAACAAAAAATTGTAAACGAGTTTAAAGTTGAATGGACAAAGCAGTTTAAAACTAAAGGGAAATGGTATCAACAATGCCAAAGTGATTTTTCTATAAACCCTTGGTTACTTAACATCTATTATTAGAATGCGAACGGGCCATTGTCACACACCAGACCATTTGTTTAAAATTAATTGTAGTGATACTCCTTTTTGTGAATGTGGACAGATAGGAAGTATAACTCATGTCATGTTACTTGAATGCCCAATTAACAAAACAAATCAATTTGACCTGTATCAGGAACTAGTTAATATAGGAAGTCCAACCCCTATTTCAATACAAAATCTCTTACATAATATTAATGACCAAACCTTAAGAAAGATCAATCAATTTTTAACAATATTTCAAATTAAAATATAAAATAAAAATAGTTATTTGAAAATCATATCACAATGAATTTAAAGAAGGGAATATGGAAAAATCCAGACCCTTTGAAAAGAGGATTCCCTTCCAGTTAGTCTAAATACGAGGACTGGCCAAGTACCTAAGAGGTGGAGGCCATGAAACTACAAGAAGAAGAAGAAGACCTTGTTTTCAATTCATTGTGTCAATATATAAATTTTATCTATCATCATGTATATTTTAAATTATGGACTTTTGTGATATGTTATTTCTGTATTTTAGTTTTTTATCATTTTATTTATATTTGCTTCTTTTAAAACATCGTGACAACAATTCTCACTTAGTAAGTATACTGCTAATTCATCTTATGTACCTACCTAATAACCAACATTGTAGCTTTCCCTGATGATGCCCATGAAAATGGGCGAAATATATTGGAATAAGTAAAAAGAGTACACTTTGTCCATATTCAGCTGGTTACCCAATTATTTTCTCCTCCTTAAATAATATATATATATATATATATATATATATATATATATATATATATATATACTCATTAACCGATAATACGAAGCCAAAAGTTCCATATTGCCCTATTAATATGAAGCCCGCATCGACAATACGAGGCCCGACTCCGGGCTTCCTAAAGATTAACGTGTATATGTTTGAGCCTAAACTGTACGCTCCACAACGCTATCAATAACACATTTTTTTTTTGGGCTTCGAATTGTCAGGGAGTATCTCCAAACATACGCCATTTAGTTCATCGATTTGATGGGTAGGGGGCGTCTCGAACATTAGGTGTATATGTATATACACATTTAATATATTTACAGCGTATTCGAAGCCCGAGTTGATTCACATACAGTACGAGTCCCGTTGAATTGGCAACATTGCTTCAAAGTATTGGCAATTGTTTTTAATACTCGAGACACCTTGTGCGGATTTAATGAGCCAGCTTTCTAAATTGTAATGGTGTTTTTTATAGAAGTATATCAAAAATATATACCGGGTGCTGCATCTCATTACGCACCATAGGAATTACAATGCAAAAATAAAGAAATACATATTCCTGCTTCCCTAATTGTTTTAGCTAAAAAGTCCATAAGACTTTTTTTGTAGCAAATTACTTTTTATATCAGATGGCATTCTCAAAAAACGAATTTCCCCTTTCCATCACCTATTTGAGTTATTAAGGAAAAATCAACACCTTTTTTAAAAATTTCAAAGATCTGTCATATTTGTTGGCACAAGATTATCGTCAATTTATCACACTAAAATAACTGCAAAATGATTTATTTATTTTATATGATTTAATACTATAATAATACTAATACTTAATACACTAATCATAAAATTTAACATACAACACAGTTTTAATATTTAATTAAAGCAAGTGCTCGAATATTCCACCATTTTGAACTAAACAATACCCTAATCTATTGTAAAATTCTCTACGAACGTTAGCCAATATTCGAGGAGAAGTTTTTCTACATTCTTCGCGTATACTATTTTTAAGTTCTTCTAGTGAATTTAACTTTTTTTCGGAATAAATCCTGGTTTTCAAATGCCCCCAAAGAAAAAAATCGTTTGGGGCAAGATCTCCAGACCTAGGGGGCCTCTTAATTTGGCAATTTGGTCCAATAATACAATCATTAAAACAATTGTTGAGAAATTCTTTTAGAGTCTGGCTATTATGGGCAGGACATCCGTCCATTTGGAACCACACCTCGTGGTCTTCTCGGACAACCTCTGCCAAAGCAGGCAAAATGTCTTCCTCTAATAACATTATAAAACGTTCTGCAGTTAGATTTTCCTCGTAGAAAAAGGGCCCAATTAAGTGATGACCTATTATTCCCAACCAGACATTTGTCTTCTTCGGGTACTGGGTGCGTGTTTCTAGAAAAAGCTGCGGTTTTTCAGTAGCCCATATCCTACAATTTTGTATATTGGGTTCATTGTTCAGAGTGAAAGTACATTCGTCCGTAAAACAGATATTTTTTAAAAACTCTCTATCACGATTGGCCCGCTCTTGCATCTCAAAACAGAACTCCGTACGTTTTTCAAAGTCTCCTTCTAATAGTTCTTGGTGACATTGATACTTACACGATTTAAACTTTTGTTTATGCAAAATTCTCGAGATGGTCGAATTATTAGCTATAGTACGCAAACTACTTCGAGGGTTCTCAACTACAGCAGTTGTAACATCTTCTTCTTCTTAATATGCCGTACCCGATATCGGGCGTTGGCGACCTCTCGCGTCTAACTATGTTGTGCATAATTTAAGTGATTACACAGATAGACGGGACCTACAGTTTAATGCCGGTTCCGAACGTTGTTGTAACATACTCAGCATTAACAGGATCTTGATTCTGTCGGGGTTGCCTTCTTGTACACTTGCAGTGTACCACAGTTCCGAAATCTTCAAATTTTTTGACTATCCTTCCGATCGTGGTATGATTTGGAATGGGACGATTTGAATATTTGGCACTAAATAATGCATTTATTTCCCGTGTACTAGTTTCAGAATAATACAATTTTATAATTTATACTTTTTCTTGTATGGAATAAATCATTTTGCAGTTATTTTAGTGTGATAAATTCATGATAATCTTGTGCCAACAAATATGACAGATCTTTGAAGT
Organism: Diabrotica virgifera virgifera; assembly: GCF_917563875.1. NCBI lineage: Eukaryota > Metazoa > Arthropoda > Insecta > Coleoptera > Chrysomelidae > Diabrotica > Diabrotica virgifera. The sequence goes on from NC_065444.1 coordinate 72,365,439, forward strand.
TTTTAAAAAAGGTGTTGATTGTTCCTTAATAACTCAAATAGGTGATGGAAAGGGGAAGATATTTTCGACGATTTTCACTCCACGACTAAAATAATTCGTTTTTTGAGAATGCCATCTGATATAAAAAGTAATTTGCTACAAAAAAAGTCCTATGGACTTTTTAGCTAAAACAATTAGGGAAGCAGGAATATGTGTTTCTTTATTTTTGCATTGTAATTCCTATGGTGCGTAATGAGATGCAGCACCCGGTATATTTATAATATACTGTATTATACATAAATAAGTTATACACGACTTAAGTAACCATTGGAGGAAACATTTTCACTGAGTAAACTAATTTACAGTCAAATTTCAATTCAAACGCATTACTATCAATTATTATTGTCAAATATTTTTGCTTTAGTCACACCCAAATTACTCTAAAAGCTGTTAATGTTATTTCTCTTCCGTTTTTTTTTTCGTATTTAAGAACGGGAATAAAGTATGGGTAGAGTTATTAAAAGAACGATCTTACTCTTTCGATTGGTTGAAGAAAAAAAATTTACTGAATGGGCATAGTTGTTTCTAACTATCAAAACTACGTTATCACGGATATTGATTTTTTTTTGTTAAATTTAAGTAATACTCTAAAAAACAATAGGGCCAATTATTGATTTCTTGAAACTCTTCTCTCAAAACATAAAAGAAAACAAATAATTAATGTTATTTCGAATAAAATGAGAGAGTTGGGCCGTTTACTTATTACATTAAAAAAATCATATGACATTAAAAATTTATTTGATGCCTTGAAACCAGAACTATTTAATTACCTAATACTTGCTACCAAAGAAATAAGTGGTTATAGTGTAGAGAGTAAAAGCTTCAAATCACCATCACTAGCGTTGCATATGTTCTAGAAAAAAAACGTCTTCCTGGTATAGAATAGATCGATCAGAAAATTAAAAAAACCGAAATTAAAGATCTAAGAAAGTTAATTGAGGGTCACTGGTGTAACAAACTGTCTAGTTTAGCTTTGAAAACCCTTAAAGAGAAACACTGGGAAAAGCCTTTGCAATTGCCACTAGCAAGTGATATAAAGCTTTTTAATGACTACTTAAATGCGCTATCAGCTGAATCGTTTAAACTACTTCAGGAAAATACCAATATTAGAAGTAATTATAAAAAATTGACAGAATGTATTTTGGCTAAGACGGTGATTTTTAACCGTAAAAGAGTAGGGGACGTGCAGTATTTAACAGTAGAAACCTACGGGAGGAACTACGATACACTTAAGCAAGAAAGTTTTACAGAGGCACTCACTGAAGTTGAAATGATTATATATAAAAATCATAGGCGTGTTGTAACTGGAGGTAAAGGCTCAAAACCTGTTCCAATTTTATTTTCAATCCAGACGCAAAAATACATTAGCCTTTTACTAAAAGTCAGACAAGAAACCAATGTTGTACCAGAAACCAATCCATATCTTTTTGCAAATCCTGATTCCGAAGATCGCTGGATGTCTGGCGCAAACACAATTAGAAAGATAGCTATTAATTGTGGAGCCAAACATCCAGAACTATTGACATCAACTAGATTTAGGAAACAAATTGCCACGACTCTGCAATTATTAGCCCTCGATGATGACGAAATGGAACAAATAGCCACTTTTATGGGACATACAAAGAAGACACATACCGAGTTTTACAGGTAATGTCAACTTTAAGAGTATGCATGCACTGTTAATTTTGGTTAGGATTTTTTTTAAACTTTTTATGCTTGATATGATATATCATACATAATGTAATAGAATTAGCAACAATGGTTAAGTTTCGAAAAGTTTACTTTAAAGGTATCTCGTACACAAAATATTTCAAAAAGCTTTCTGTGAAAAATAGTTAAAACCGGGTTTTAATTGTTCCTTGTCCGAACTTAGCAAAACGCGTGTTGAGTCTAAATTTGTTTAATGAATAAACATTTCTTTTTAAAATTTACCAGCATATTTTCTTTCAGCCTTTCCGATATATTTGAATGCGATATATGAAAAATCGTTATTTCCCCTTTAATATTCGAAAATCGTTGTTAGAATGTATGCTTCATAAATCCGTATTTAAAATAAATTATTGTTCTATTAGACTCTCACTGTTTCCGATAAGGTAAATTCGATGGATACCTAAACCATGTATCTACATAGACATTTAAATCTTTTTAAAATTAATAAAATACTTTTAGACTACCGCAAGATATCTACCAGACTGCTAAAGTAGCCAAGATTCTTTTACTTATGGAAAAAGGCAAGGGAAATCGGTACCGAGGAAAAAAATTAAGTGAAATCAATATAGATGATAACGAATACTATAGCTCTGAATACGAAGGCGATGAAGAACCGATTATGCAGAAGGTGCTAAAGCGGGTTACAAGGGGAAAAAACCTGAAGACGAATTAGATACTGGAGATTCTGACAGATATGTGCATCAGTCAACGGAACGTGATCAACATAATGAAAACACATTATCAAGAAATTATTTTAAAAAGGCGACTAGTCCGTTTCACGAATCTAACGAAGAAAATAGTGAAGAACCACCAACAAAAAAAACTGAAGGTATTAATAAGTAAAAGTGTCTACGATCATCACAAAACAAACTTTTTTGATATTCCGCCATATTTTGTTTAAAGTTACGTTATCAATGAATAAATATAAAAGTAAAAAGATAAAAGAAAGAAAAAACGGGAATACCTGAGATTTTTCCCTACTTTTGTTTTTTCAAAATTACCACCGTTATTACCAGGTTAAAATAGAAAATATTTTTGGCGGTTAGAAATTTTAATATTAAAATAAAACTTTAAATGAATATAGGTCATAACTTTTTAAACGACCACTTTACTTTTCTGCGCTTAAAATTTGGATTATTCCTGTGGATCCGTCCCTGGAAAAAATATGAAATAATAATATTAGATATTAAAATATTTAGTTAAAATACATTCATACGTGATTTTTTTTTGTATTTTTTTAACGTTTTGACGTTTTTAGAATCATCCACGAAATCCATCCAGAGATTCAGAGCCAAATGGTCAGATAATGAAAAACAAGTTTTACTTCAGTAGTTTGAAAAACATATTGAAAAAAAATTACCCCTCGGAAACATGAATGTGACGAACTACTGAAACTACATCCACACGTGTTCGAAAATAAGGACTGGGTCCGAATAAAAACATATGTGTATAATACATTCCGTGAAAGGAAGTGATTGCTTATTTTTATTTTTACTGAACCACATACTCGTAATAGATTATTTTTAGTTCCAATAAATTACTTTTAAATAATATATATTTTATTTTCAAAAATGTTTAAACCTAAACAAATCCGATTTTTGTACGAAAAGATCATTTTTAAATATGATCAGGTACGCAATATAAAATAGTGAAAGTTGAGAAATCTGACAACCCTGTCGGGCTTCATATAGTCTGGTAAATATAAACATTTTATACAATTGGCTTCGTATTACCTTCAAATGTTTGGGCTTCGAAAGACCTAAACTATATATCTACTATTTGTGTATTAAAATAACTTACCCCTCAAAGGTTGCCTTTACTAACTTTAGAATTTCCTATATAATTACATAAAATACACTCCTCTATCGGGCGTATTAAGGGTGGGCTTCCGGTTGTCTGACTAATATAGTGGGCTTGGTATTAATAGAGTAATGTGTATATATATATATATATATATATATATATATATGTAACTCGTAAAGTTTGGGGACGGTATCGGTTACTTAATGGTGAGTTTGAGGACATTAGTCAAGTTTGGGGACCGTCCTCAAACTTTTTTTTTGGGAAACGGTTAGTTTGAGGACATGTCCCCAAACTGTTGTGCCTATTGACTATTGGTGATTTTGAGGACATATCTGACAATAGTAATGTTTTTAAAGTATGTAAGCTCTCACGGCTGGAAAGTTCATGATGGGTGTTGTTTTTGGGGCTTATAAGTAAAAATTGTAATTGGCTGACGTTTAGTCTGGAACTGCATCACACTTTTTCAAAGTATGGTAAACGTTTATATTACTAATTTAAAAGTTGTTAGGTCATAAATTTTGTGAATTATAAAACATTATTTATATGTTATTTAATTTCACTATGTCCAACCAATATCTTCAGAGCACTAAATGTATTTGCAAAATTGGTTTTACATTACAATCTTAGTTTTTAATAAGCTACCTAGTGATGTTGTAATACAAATAGGGAACGAAAATTGTCGTGGCCGCGCCAAATTTCAAAAGTTGTCATTTTGAATCGAATTCAATCATGTCTGGATTTTAAAGCTATAAGCTACCTTATCAAAAATTAAGATACTAATATGTGTGTAAACCTGTATTGCCCCAGTTCCCAATATATTTTTTCACAACTGTAGCAGTTAGTGCTAGGTTTGTTCTAGTTTGTTCTGTAATTTTTAAGTTTGTTCTAAAAAATAAAAGAATTATTGAAAAAAATATGTGGTTTTTTAACTTGACATAAACTTGTATGGCCCACTCGAAAACAAAAACTTTCCGGAATATTCAAGCAGATAGCCACTTAGTGCTAGGTTTGTTCTACCTCCCGGCGGAAGCCAGAAATTAGTTTTTTCCCATAAACAAAAAAGTTATTCAACATACAATGTAGCGCTCCAATTTTACGTAATTTCAGCTGTTTCTACTACGCCAACAATGGATGGGTGATACCTATGCCATGAAAAAAGAAAAAAAAAGTTTTGTGTTTGTGTAACGTGTAATGTGGCCGTTTTTTTTTCTGTTTTTACTGTTTGGGGTTGTACGGAGGACAAAGCATTTCCAACCAAAATTCATGTTTATATTCACAAGATGCAAATGATAACACCTCAATGTTGTAGTGGTACTTTTTTACTATTTGACGTAAGTAAAAAAAGAGTTTTGTACTTCTTTTTCTTACAAGACCTCTTTTTTTATTTCAGCATTAGCTCCGATGATGACGTTTATGTCAAAAGCGCTCAGCTAAAGAAATAAATTATTTACACACTTTGACATACTACATTTTTTATTTCCTTTATTTTTATTTAGTCAAATTGACTGAACCGGCCGTGGAAATTGTGCGCAAAAAACAGGAGAAACAATTTGAATTTGGAAAGATCTGTCAGGTGCATCTTTAGCGTACTTTTTAGCAATAAAACTCACAAATTTAGATACACTTAAACAGATGTTAGTCAATATACAGGGTGTTTCAAAAGTAAGGTATACTATTTAAGCGGATTCTTTGGTTTATTTTATATGAACGTATGTCTAAAACGTTTTAAATTTTTAGATACAAGGTAATAAAATAAATAAAAGCTACCTAATGTAACAAATATAATAAATAATCATCATCATCATCAATGGTGCTACAGCCGTATGAAAGAGCCTCAACCTTCCCAACTCTATTACGCCAGTCAGTCCTACCCATTGCCAACCGTTGCCAGTTTGCTGCGACTATTTTTCTCCCATCCTCATCTACACCATCGTTCCATTTGAGTTTTGGCCTACCCCTATTTCTACTTCCCACATATTGTGACATAAGGGCTCTTCTAGAAGGGTTGTTCTGCTGTGATCTTGCTAGATGTCCTGCTTATCTTAATTTTCCTATTCTTATAAGAGATACCTACTACGTCTTTACCACCAAATTTTTGTTTATATCTGTGGTATACCTCGTAGTTGTACCTCATCCCCCAAATGCCATTTTCACAGATGCCACCAAATATTCCTCTGAGGATCCTTCGTTAAAATATAAGCATAAGGTTTTCATCTGCCTTGGAGATGGTCCATGTCTCTGATCCATATGTCAACAATGGTTGTATAAGGGTTTTGTATATGGTTATTTTTGTTTTTTGGTCGTAAGTTTTTGCTTTTCATATGTCTACTTAGTCCAAAATAGCATTTGTTTGCTAGGATTATCCTTCGCTTGATTTCTTCCGTCATGACGTTCTCCTTTGAGATTAGGGAGCCTAAGTATGTGAATTTGTCCACCACTTAAAAGTAGAGTTATCAACCGTGAATTGGTGACCGATGTTTCTGGCTCTATTGTTGGGTGTTGATGCCATCATCTTAGTTTTCTCCTCGTTTACTTGCAGGCCCATACTTTTTGAGGAATTTAAGAAGGTGGTATACATTTCTTCTAGCTTGCGTGTTGTGCGAGCAATTAGGTCCACGTCATTTGCGTATGCCAAAATTTGGGATGACTTATTAAAAATATTTCCTCTGTTGTCTATTTGGGCATGTCTGATCGCCTTTTCCAGAGCTATGTTAAACACGCCAGCACATCTCGCCAGTACACCTCGCCAGCAAAGATGTGGACATTATCCATGACTTCATACAATTTATTTCTTAGGAAAATATTATAGGCCGATTGAAATCTACGAAAAGATGGTATGTGTCGATATTGAATTCATTGGTTTTTTCCAGTATTTGCCTTAGCACAAAGATCTGGTCTGTTGTTGATCGACAACTAAATAATAAATAAATAAAAAAATAAAAGGTAATCTTTATATACACAACGTTTCAAAAGTAAAGTAAAATATTTAAGGGGGTGATTTTTGGGTTTATTTTAAGAAGAAAACTTTATTCGAGATGTCATAAAGGTCTTAAATTTTGAGATATACGAAACATCTATAAATCCCTAGGTTGTTCAATTTGTTAATAGAACAGTCTAATATTTTGACCACCATGTACAAAGATAGGTATAGGAAACCTTAACAAAGATTGGAAGCTAAGTAAATTTTACATACGATAAACTAATAAAATACAGGACGTTTCATTCAACATAAGTACGTTATTACACCTTGAATATTGTTAATATAACAATGTATTATTTTGACCACCCTGTACAAAATTTTGCTACAATAAATATCTATTTAAAACGCTGAGTAGTCTATTATTAAGATCCAAGAAAAAAATTTGTCACTGATTCTTAGATTCATAGATATTTACTTTTTTCTAAAACGTTACATTTTTATAAAAATCGAAATAAATCAAAACACCCTGAACGTAGGTATAGAGAACCCTCAACCCTCTTATGCCCTTATAAAAGTACAGCTTATTTTTTAAGGGAAATTAAAAAATGTTACCTGATATAGGGTGTTCCATAAGAAAAAATATAACTTTGATATACTATCTTTTGGAGCACCCTCCATAATTCACATTATTTTTAGATTGTAGTGTTAATGGTCCAGTATATTTCTATGAAGAAATTTTTTTAAAATATCAAGTCGTTTTCCGTGCAGAGACCGAGGCGAATACAATAAACCACCCCGTATAATATTTTTCTATGAAATAAAATGAACACTCTTGTCACAAACTACGTTTCCGTCAATAATTGGTTATTGTCGTATTTTTGATTATAAAATTATTGTAATATTCACTTTATTCCCTTACATGGAGTATAAACTATAATAATACCTATAGTAGTAAGAAAATATTTTATAAGACCTTAATCTTAAGCTTATTACGAAGTCATTTGTATTTGAATGGCGTTAAGTTTTCGGCCCAGGTAGAAATTAATACATTTTAATCTATTGTACTTTTAATTAATATACCTGCTATTCAGTATGTCCACTGTCCACCTCTTGAAATTTAATGATAATACTCAAATACAAATAACTTTGTAAAAGGATTAATATACCGTTTTATAAAATATTTTGACACGGACTATAGATTACTTCATTTAAAGGACATCGCACACATCTTATGGAAAATATAATGTCACTCAAATTCAATAAAATTTATACGAATAGATTCGTTTTAAATTAACGGTCAAATCTTATCATTGCGCCAACTCTATATTTTCAATAATAAGAGCAGAAATTGATATAAATAAATCTTACATCAAATGGGTACGTACATAAGTTAGAGAGAGAAAAAATATTTAATACCCAAATAATTGTCGGTACTCCATAAATCAGCGGATTAGTTTCACTAATCCGCTTAGGCCCAGCGGGGTTTAAGCTCTTTTGAATAGCACCCAGAGCAATAGTGATTTGACACTTTTACTGACTTCAAAAATGTGATTTCGATAAACTTTAATTGCAATTTGCGCCGTAATTAATCATAACTAAGAGTTGGCGCAATGATAAGATTTGACCGTTAATTTTAAACGAATATATTCGTATAAATTTTATTGAATTTGAGTGACATTATATTTTCCATAAGATGTGTGCGATGTCCTTTTCACTTCACTATTTTATTGTTGTTCTGAAGCTATTTCCTTGTGGCATTTTTATGATTAACTATTTAGATGGGAAATAAGCCACAATTAAGTTGAAAAAAATAATTTTATTAACGTTTCGACGCCCACATCGGGTGCCGTTGTCAAAATACAAAATACTTAATTAAACAAAAATGTTGTTGCTAAGTAAAAAATTCTTCTAATAATTTATTTAATCTGACTCATTTATATTGGCAATTCAGACATATTGTTATACATTTTAAAGTAGAAGACTTTAAAATTATATTGCCAATATTTATGTGTTGCGTTTCTGGGACGACTTTACTGAAAGATAGTTCATTCGATTACATGAAATTAACCCCAACTCAAGAATATCCGTCACAAAAAAAAATTATAGCATGTGATTTGTCTTTAAAAGAGACAACCAAATGCAACGATGACAGTAAAATTCTCGCGTTAGAGATTCCATAGTAAATCACGAGGGAAAACCAGGAAAACCCTCGTGATACTATCCCGACGTCGTGCGTCGTAAGTATTTGGTCTTACATTTAATTTTCTTTCAAAAAAATAATACCAGATTCTGACTTTAATATGTTTAAATTATATATAATATTAATCATACATAGATATATAATAAGGAATACTAAAATATAAAATATGTACTATCTCGATATGTTATTGACTTACTAATCGTGGTATTTTCTTTCTTTTGACTTATTCTTTCAATATGGGTAACCACATCCAAATTTCGTTTTAAACATAATCAAAACGAAATTAGAGAATGATAATACATTGACAACTCGGACAAGACTAAATGTATCAGCTAGAATGGAGTTATTGACATTATGTACTAATAATACCTATTTTCCACTAAATAATGATTTCTATAAACAAAATTTTGGTCTAGCAATGGACTCTTCTTTATCTCCATTATTGGCTAATATATTTATGGAGGACTTCGAAACTAATATCATTTCTAAACAAAATTTAAAACCCACAGTATGGTGGAGATATGTAGATGATGTGCTTTCAATATGGCCTCATAGATCAGAATTGTTGGATACATTCCTGAATATTATAAATGATCAAGAAGAGACAATAAAATTTTCAATGGAAAAGGAATACAATAACACCCTACCTTTCCTCGATGTTTTAGTCTCAAAGAAGGATACTGGATATGAGACTCAAGTGTATAGAAAACCAACACACACCAACAGGTATCTCAATTACAAATCAAATCACAACATCAGCGTTAAAAAGGGAATCATCAAAACCTTATATGATAGAGCCAAAATTACTTGTTCTAACGAAAATTCATTTTAAGAAGAAAAACAATTGTTAACATCTGACTTATTAAAAAATGATTATCCTTTATCGTTTATAAATAAGGAATTGTCAAGATTGGATCGAATGGAACAGAACAACTTAGAACGGGATCCTACAACATCCACAAGAAATAATACGAGGAAAATATCAATACCATATATAAAAGGACTATCCGAGAAACTTAAAACTATAGGAAATAAATTCAACTTTTCAATAACATTCAAAACAACAAACACATTGAGATCTATACTATCTAAAACTAAACCTAACAGTGAACAAGAAAGAACAAAGAATTGCATTTATAAAATACCTTGCGAATGCGAACAATTTTATTTAGGTGAAACATCAAGACCCTTAAACGTTAGAATAAGTGAACATCAGTCTTATATTAAAAATAGAGAATTTGATAAATCTCAAATATGTCAACACGCATGGGATAATGAACATATAGTTCATTGGAGAGATTCAAGTATAGTCCTGAAAGAATCAGATAGTAAAAAGAGAAAAATCAAAGAAGCGGCTCTAATTATGCTAAATGAAACCAATTGTGTCGCAAATTCCTGGGTAGAATGCAGTAGGATGTGGTTACCCATACTGAAAGAGGAAGTCAATAGAAAGAAAATACCACGATTAGTAAGTCAATAACATATCGAGTTAGTACATATTTTATATTTTAGTATTACTTATTGTATATATATGTAGGTACTATTAATATTATTTATAATTTAAACATATTAAAGTCAGAATTTGGTATTATTTTTTGAAAGTAAATTAAATGTAAGACCAAATACTTACCACGTCGCGATAGTATCACGAGGTTTTTTTCTTGTTTTCTCTCGTTATTTACTATGGAATCTCTAACGCGAGAATTTTACTGTCATCGTTGCATTTGGTTGTCTTTTTAAAGACAGATCACATGCTATGATTCTTTTTGTGACGGATATTCTTGAGTTGGGGTTGATTTCATGTAATCGAATGAACTATCTTTCAGTAAAGTCCCAGGAACGCAACTCATAAATATTTGCAATATCATTTTAAAGTCTTCTACTTTAAAATGTATAATAATATGTCTGAATTGCCTATATTAATAAGTCAGATTAAATAAATTATTAGAAGAATTTTTTACTTAGCAACAACATTTTTGTTTAATTTAGTAGTATTTTGTATTTTGACAACGGCACCCGATTTGGGCGTCGAAACGTTAATAAAATTATTTTTTTCAATTTAATTGTGGCTTATTTCCCATCTAAATAGTAAATCACTATTTTATTATTTCACCTGCAATTTATTTAACATAACAAAAATTGTTAATAATTTTCAAAATTTGGATATAAAGAATCGACACAGAAAAATATAATAATTGATTAATCCTAATACTCCATCAGTTTCTATATTTTTCCGTTAATTATCTAGATATTTATTTAAAATAAATATGTAATGTTAAGTATGTAAATACCAAATGAAATATAAAATTTCTTAAGCCGGCCCTTTCCCTACTTTTTACCTGACGAGGCAGAGGTCCCTTTATCGCTCTTAAATTCTGCATAAGTAAATTCTTATAATTATTACTTATTAAATTATTAAAGTTAGCACTAGTTGTTGTCTATTCAAATTTTTCTTTGGATTTTATATGGGGCAGTACATTTTTAGGTAGAATTGAAGCAACGCATAATATATTGTGTAACTTTTTTTTGCGCAAATTTCACGCTTTGGCAGAAATGCAAAACAAACCCAGCACTAACTTATGGTCAACATATTTAGATTTCCTCCAATCGTTCGGATTCTATAATAGGTTACAGAGCGCTATACTGTACATATTTTGAATAACTTTTTTGTGTACGCACAACAAATTACACGCTTTGCCAAAAATGCAGAACAAATCTACCACTAACTTGGTGGTTTATACCCTATTCCACGAATATACGACTGTTTTGGATTATCTCAACAACGAATACTTCACTGTGGAAAATATAAAGAACGAAACTAAATTGCAAATTACATTGTTGCTTAGTGAAATAATTATTGGAGCCATTTAATTTCGTACTTCTTATGTTGCACACTAAAATATTCGTTGACTCGATAATCCAAAAGAGTCATATATTCGTGGAATGACCTATATTCAGATTTTATTCAATGGTTTGGATTATATATGGGGCAGTACAACCTTACGTAAAATTGGAGCGCAACATTATATCTTGTATATCTTTTTTGTTTATGCAGAACAGATTACACGCTTTGGCAAAAATGCAGAACAAACCTAGCACTAACTTGTGGTTTATTCAGATTTTCTCTAATCGTTTGGATTCTATATGAGGCAGTACAGCTTTACGTAGAAACAAAGATTTCTACTTGTGAAAATCAAAATATATTCAACATGCTGGACCATCGGCCTGGACTTTTTCGCCTTTGTAGGTTTTATTATAAGAAACTCGATGAGGAATCCAACAACATTGTTGGAAGTCAACTAAAATTAATATAAAATAGTTTACATTATCTATATACATATATCGAAAACTACTTTTTTATATTACAGGATATTTATAAAAATTGGTTTGTGGATAATCCCCACAAAGTTATGACGAATATAAATTATGACTTCAGAGAATATTTTGACGACACGTCCCTTCTGTTTATACCTGTTCTGTTATACCCAGAGCCGTGCGGTAGGGGAATGCGGGCAAAACGGGGTAGCTGCCTAAAACGGGGTACCCCCTTTTTTTTCAATATCACTCGTTCCATCTATACGACGTTAATGAAATTATATTATAGACTGCTGTTTACGCCTTCTGTCATAAAGCAGATATAATTAACTGTTAGATGATTGTTGTGAAGAGTACATGTGCGTTTTTAGTTAACCAAGTTATAAAATCGGCCGAAAAATAATCCCTCGTTAGTATTACTAAAACAATTTATTATTTAATTAGTGGAGTCACTGAAGGTTTTTACCTCCGATTTCGTTGAACCTCTATCGATTTTCATGAAAATTGGTAAGTAATTAGAGGATACCTCAAGGAACAAAGGTGACATGATGCCAACTTGCGCTTTTACCCTGGGGGTAGATGCCACCCCTTCTCGGGGGTGAAAATTATTTTATTAAAAATTACACCATAATTCTATAGAGGGACAAATTATAAGCAAAATTTGTTATATAAAGTTATTAATATAAATCAACACTTTTTGAGTTATTAAAGACCAAAGATTTTATTTTTTCGTAAAAAAAAAATGCATGTTTTAAATCGGTTTTTCACGTATAACTCAAAAACTATAAGTTTTTACAAAATAGTTATTATTATTGAAATTGATGGTAATAAAAAACTAAATACATTCCTCACTTAAAGAACTAAACTAATGTTAGTTCAAAGTGGGTTATTGGCAATTGAATGTGTATTTTTTTCGACGAATACTCAAATCTAAGTATTCAAGCTTAAACAACGGAAAAACGATGCAATGTATAAAATATACCTGCTAATCATTTGTCAACGTACTTCGGAATACCTATTAAATGAGCTTCAGAACAAGTTAATAGCGTCAAAATTAAGCAAGTTATGCTGAAAATAAAAGAGCCCTTTCGAATTTTTTAGGAAAAAGTGAAAAATAAAATATACATTATTTCCACAAAAATTAAAATGTATAGTAATCCTTAGAAGAAATTCTTTATATTAGCATAAGTAATGATTTTAATAATTTTGACCGGTTTAGAATGCATATTTTTGAAAAAAAGATGTAATTTAAAAAAATCATAATTTTTAAAATTATTGTAATTTTCATATTCTTTTGATAATAACTCCAAAAATACTCAATATATGTAAAAAATGATATATACCTAAATTTTAGTTTTTTCTATGCCAAATATTTTACCTGTTTTACTATTTCCATAGGGTAAAAAATAACCGAGATAGAAACGTTTAAATCTTAAATTTTGCTGTGAAAACCATGCAACCGGGGCCATTTAACCTTTTATTCTTAAAAAAGGAAGGGGTCTAAAAGATTAAATTCAACCTGGTTAAATAGCCCTTGGAATTAACTTGCAAACGGTTTTTAGATAAACCAGATATCCTAAAAACAAACGGAGTTATTAAAAAAAAACAATAACATTTTTTGGAAAAATTTATAAAAGATAGATTTTGAAAAAATTTTGGTGCATAAATTTTAATGCTATCAACATGTTCGGGGGCTCATTTGATAGATATTTTTAAGTACTTTGACAAATGTTTAATAAGTTTATGTTACAAAATGCATAATTTTCCCGTTATTTCAGCTTGAATACTTAGATTTTTTTACTCGCCGAAAAAAATATATATTCAATTACCTATAACTCACTTTTAGTTAACATTAAAAGGTTTTTGTAGTAAAAGGTTTATTTCGTTTTTTATTAACTTCAATTTTGGTAATAATAACTTTTTTGTAAAAACTTATAGTTTTTGAATTATTGATGAAAAATCGGTTAAAAACATGCATTTTTCTCAAGAAAAATTAAAATCTTTGATCTTCAATAACATAAAAAGTTTTGATTTATATTAATAACTTTATATAACAAATTTTTCTTAGAATTTTTCCCTCTATGGAATTATGGGGTTATTTTCAATAAAATAATTTTCACCCCCGAGAAGGGGTGGCATCCACCCCCAGGGTAAAAGCGCAAGTTGGCACCATGTCACCTTTGTTCCTTGAGATATCCTCTAACCATTCACCAATTTTCATGCAAATCTATGCAGGTTCAACGAAATCGGAAGTATTAAGCTCATATCCACCTTCAGTGACTGCACTAAATATCATTACTTCCAACTAACAGTGAATGTGTTCTAGAGTATTTATTTGTCATTATGTTAAAAAATAAAAACTTGTAATAATTTAAACAGGTCATAATCTCAAAATCTGCTCTTTGGGCAAAATGGGGTACCAATAGGTAGGGTAAAATGGGGTACCCTTTTTACCATGCCTATTGGTAGTCTTTACCCTTTTACCATACCAAGTAAGATAGCCGATGATCAAACCAAATGGCAGACGAGTAAGAAATCGCAATTGAATAAAACTAAAAAAGTAGAGTCAGATTCAGAAGGCGAAGATAGTGACACTGACTGGTTCTTCGGAAACTTTTATTCAAGTTCCACAGAAGGATAGATAAGCTGATCCAGTTGCCTTAAATGGGTTAAAAATTCATGTGCAGGTGTAGTAGATGAGGATGATGAAGTAGTACTTGTATGCGAATTTTGTCAATAGGCTTTTCTTGGTTTCAATTTGGTACCCCATTTTACCCTATACGACGGGCATAATGGGGCAATTTACATTAGTTTCTGTTTTTTTCATATAATAAAAAACACGTTGACTTTTTTAAATTTAAATTATATTAATAAATAATTACTACTATAACAATGATATTTGTCTTATTTTAAGACCTTAAAAGTTACAGATTTTTTTTAAATCCCAATTTAAACCTTAAGTACCCCATTTTGCCCGCCTTTCCCCTACATATTTTAAATACAGTGCGTCCATAATATAACGCATAAATTCATTATTTTGTAAACCTGCCATTTTAAGGAAAAATCCCGAAACAGGTAGATTTTTATTTTTAAATTATGATTTTTTGGCATATATATCGTAGTAGTGACGTCATCCATCTGGGTGTGATGACTTAATCGATGATTTTTTTAATGAGAATAGGGGTCATGTGATAGCTCATTTGAAAGGGTATTCAATTCTCTATTCACTAATATAAACATTAATATAATTATTTGTACCTGGTGTCCAAAAAAATGTTTTATAAATTAAATTAATTGATACAAATAGATGAATGTATTTAATTTATTTAATCCTAAATACATTTTACTGCTGTCAGAAAACAGAAAAAAAATTATTTGAAAAATTAACATTGATTTTCGCTTAAAAGAAATGGTTAAACTGCTAAGAGGCTAGTGGGTGGGAGCTTTAACATTGAATTTAAGCGAAAAACAGTATTTATTTGATAAATAATTTTTCTTCCTTTTCTGTCCTTGTGGAATCGGTACTCACCGGAGGGACCGAAGATGTTCAAAATTAGCGTCTCTTTGCAAAGACAATGACGTCGACTTTGTAAAGTAACAAGACACTTACTCAACACACACTACACATTACTCCCCTGACTTAGTGATAAGTTATACAATTACGTGGCTAAAGGTTCTAGTTCTAAACCAAAGCCAGAATAAGAGAAAAAAAAATTTCTTCCTGTTACCTGACAACAGTAAAACGTATTTTGAATTAAATAAATTACATACATTCTTAACCCCCTCTGTGGCTCAGTGGTAAGAGCGCCTAACGTTTGGATCGAAAGTTCCGAATGGTAGTGAGTTCGAATCCCACCAGGGTCAGAAATTTTTTCATTTATTATAAATTAATAAATGAAAATAGTTTCTGTCCTTGTGGGATCGGTACTCACCGGAGGGACCGCAGACGTTCGGGTACAATTAGCGTCTCTTTGCAAAGACAATGACGTCGACTTTGCAAAGTAACAAGACACTTACTTAACACACACACTACACATTACACCTGAGTTAGTGATAAGCTACCTATACAATTACGTGGCTAAAGGTTCTAGTTCTAAACCAAGGCCAGAATCAGAGAAAAAAAAACATACATTCTTTTTTTTTCTCAATTAATTTAATTAAAAGATAATATTTTGAACACCCTGTATAGCTAATTATGTTAATGTTTATGTTATTGAATAGACAATTGAATACCCTTTTAAATGAGCTATCACATAACACCTACTCTCATTTTAAAAAAAATCATCGATTACGTCATCAGGCAAAGACGGATGATGTCACTAGTATGATATATATGCCAAAAAATAGTAGTTTAAAAATAAAAATCGACGTGTTTCAGGATTTTCCCTCAAAGTCACCTGTTTAAGAAATAATAAATTTATGCGTTATTTTATCTGTATGCTGCAAGTCTTTGAAATGCCGCCCCTTATACAGGGTGTTTTTAAATAAGATGACGACATATAATTAATAATTTTATACGCACCATTGGTGCGCATATTGGTAATGGCCTGAATTCTTTATAGAAAAAAAAAATAGTACGCCGCTGAGATATTTCAAATTAAAAATAATTTTTAAATCCCTTGTTTAATTTGTGACAAAAATATATCTTCCCTTTTTTTCATACGACGACGCTCCGTTTTTATGCAAAAAATATCTTAACGCTTACAAAGTTATGAGTTTCTAGAAGCCAAAATCGATTAATCAAAGAATTAAGAACATGCGTATTAATTAAGAACAGGCGCAAATTTGCTTGCAATGCTGTTTAAATGAATTCATTTTTTTCAAATTCTGAAAAATCTATTAAATATTTTTGAAAAATTTAAACTCAGATTGAATGACTGAAAGAAAGAAACCGAGGGCCGAAAGTCCCTTAGAATAAACAAATGTTTCTTTTGAATAAGATATTTGAAATTAAAAAGTAGACTCAATTTTCTCTTTTTTTTTTCACCCCTGTAACTTGTTCAAATAAACATTATAGAGGTTTTCATGGACTTTCGGCCCTCGGTAATAATGTAATCTTTTATTCAGCGTTTAAATTTTTCAAAAATACTAATTAGTTTTCTCAGGATTCGAAAAATATGAATGCATTTAAAAAGCATTACAAGCAAATTTTGCGCCTACCCACTTAACGGCAATGTCTAAAGCCGGCCACTAACGATACTGCGGCGTCGTTCAATTTTGTCGAATTCCACCTAATCGGTAAGGCCGATGCCACATTATGCGTTTTGACCGGATGCGGTGAAAACGCATCCGTTTCCAACGCAACCGGACCGACCTGTCACACTATGCGTTTAGTCTGGTGCAGTTTGTAAGCGCGTACCGATGACTCAAAACGCATCCGTTCCCAACGCAACCGAACCGATCTGTCACACTATGCGTTTTCACCGGATGCGGCGGAAACGCATCCGGTCAAAACGCATAATCTGACATCGGCCTAATAGTTACGATTTTCAGTATTGTGAGATATAAATGTATGGACCTTTGACTAATTGTATTTGGCACTAAAATGAAAAATGTGAATTTTAAGTACATAGAGATATAAAACTAATAAAAATATACCGGGTGATTCATTAAGCAATCTTATCCGGCAACCAAAAGCAATATCTCAGAAACTAACAGTCGTAGAACTTTGGGAAAAAATCCATATTGTGAAATTAACAAAAAAATATTAACATAGCACCTTTATAATATGAATTTATACATACACATTTTATTACACAAAAGTTTATAAGTAAAGAGTTTCTCAGAGGCTTCTTTCAGTGCGTCATAGTTTTTCGATTTCTTTCTAACCCATTAAGTTGGATGTGACGGAAAAAGTGGTAGTTCCGTGATTAAATATAAAAATATTGCAGCGTTACATAGATAAGCGATCTATTTCTAACCTACGTTTGATTCGTTGATATTTAGATGCGCGCTTTTTCCAGCCAATCAAATACGCGTTTTACGAACATGTGACGGTTGTCGTTCAGGTCAGTATTTGTGTACGACTTGTGGTATTTCGAGTTCAACTTCCGACATAATAATATTTGATATTTCTTAGCGTTGTGCAGTTGTGTATTATTTTGCAGCTAACAAGTCAAAGAAAAAAAGTGATATTGTGACGACGTGTGCTTTTGCCCTGGGGGTGACTTTCACCCCCGAGAGGGGGTGAAAAAACTCGCTATCGCCCATTCTGCAAACTTTCACATGCGTGCCTTAAACGTGTACTTTTAACACTTATATCATAAATAACTATTAAATAAAGAAGCACGTTTTTGATTAATTCATGTGTGGACATTTATTGACCCTCCTTGGTCCTCGCCGTTTCTAATAAAAGGTTGGTCCTGCAAGGGTTAATAGCAAAATATGTAACAATTCATTAGCACTAACTTCAAATTAATTTTTAATTGATCTATCTAGAAATACGAATTGTGTAGTACGTTCTTTAACGGTAAAATATTGCAAAACCTCTAAATTTTAAAGAACCGCTTAGATTGATATGGAATTTCTCATACACATAGCTAACAAGTCAAAGAATAAAATTGATATTGTGCCTATATGTGCTTTTGCCCCGGGGGTGCTTTTCACCCCCTCTTGGGGGTGAAAAAGTATTCTTCCAAAGTAAGTCCGGAAATTGATAAACTGACTAATTTTAAGTAACTTTTGTTCTATAGAGTTTTTTCACTAAGTCACTACTTTTCGAGTTATTTGCCAGTGAATATGTTCATTTTTTCAACAAAAGAACCACGCTTTTAGACGGTTTTTTGCAAATAACTCAAATATTAAGCATTTTGTCGAAAAAACATTCGTAGCAAAAATATAGCCTTTAAAAAATTTTTAAAAAATGGTGTATATATCACGTTTCTATAAATAGTAGAAGCAGAGTTATAGCTAATTAAAAATATGTTCATATTCGTCAAAATCCAAATGGAATATTTTAACGTGAAATAACCAAAAATGAAGCACATTTCGGGGAAAACTCATTACAACTTATTTAAAGTGTTCAAAAAAACTTCATTTTTGTTTTATAAAAAAAATTCTAGCATCAAAAGTAAACAAGTTACGCTCAAAATAAAGTTAATCCCTTTTTTTTGGTAAAAAATCGGGAAAATCACCCCCTAATTAGTATCTCAAATGAACTTAATCGTTACGACTTCACAAGTTTCTTGACTCGTGTATGTATTGTTTATATGATCTGTAAGTTTCATCGGTTCAAAGTACTTATTTTTGAAAGGGCTGTAGTTTAAAGGGGTTGATCGAGTCACTGATCACGAATGTATGCAAAATTTAGAAACACCAAATCTTAATCAATTTTTGTCTAACAGAAAACCAAAAAAATACATGATATTCAAAAATGCAATGATGACTTTTTTTGTTTTTAGAGATTTTTGGTATCTCTAACAATTTTTAAGCTATTTTGAACAAAAGCATATTTTTCAAAATTAAAATTTTTAAAAATTTTATTTTAAAATCAAATTTTTTCCAAAATAAGCACTTTGTATCGATGAAACTTACAGATCATATAAACACAACATAAGTAAAATAATGTGTGGAGCGGTAACGATTAATTTCATTTAAGCTGCTATGCTAATTATGGGGTGGTCTTCCCGATTTTTTTTGCCAAGACAAAAGGGACCAACTTTATTTTGACCATAACTTGCTTAAATTTAATGCTAGAAACATTTTATAAAAACAGAAATAAAGCCTTTTTAAAAACTTTAAAACAGTTATAATGGGTTTTCCCCAAAAAGTGCTTAATTTTTTGTATATTTAACTTCGAAGTATTCTATTTGAAATTTGGTGAACATGAATCTATTTTTCATTGGCTATAACTCTGGTTTTACGAGGTCAAGAGACCTAACGCGTACACCATTTTTTTTTTACTTTTTTAAAGGCTATATTTTTGCTAAGAACGTTTTTTTCGACAAAATACTTACTTTTTGAGTTACTTGCGAAAAACCGTCTAAAAATGTAGTTGTTTTGTTGAAAAATGAACATATTCACTCGCAAATAACTCGAAAAGTGTTGACTTGGCGAAAAAGCTCTATAGAACAAAAGTTACTTAAAATTAGTCAGTTTATCCATTTCCGGACTTATTTTGGACTTATATTTTTTCACCCCCAATAGGGGGTGAAAGTCACCCCCAGGGCAAAAGCACACATCGGCGCAATATCACTTTTTTTCTTTGACATGTAAGCTATGCGTATGCCAAATTTCATGTCAATTCAACCGGTTCTTTAAAATTTAGAGCAAAAACCGTGAAAGAATGGACTAGTGGTTTCATTATTAAAATCGTAATAGCCACAAGCGCGTATGTTAGAGGTATTTACGTTTTTCGCTGCTGGATCTATCAGAATGACAGAGGAGTGCTATACATTTTTTTATTCCATTTTGACATGTAAACGGAAGTTTATTTCGCTACCTGCTTAGTGTCAAGATTTCCTCCGCCCTAAAATGGATCTGCCAAAGAAAACACAAACCCTCTATAAAAATAACATTATTTTTGAGCATACATATCTGTTGTTAAATTGTTATTTACATTATATGTTAAATGTACAATTAGAAAAGTTGTTATATATTTCTTTAAACTTTAGTTTTAAATAAAGTTTTTGCAATATTATAGCTCGATATCTGTCCCTTTTTTGACAAAAATAATCTGATATTAAGAATCGTAAATAGAACAGATTATATTTATATATTCATATCGTTTTGAAGTCTGTAGATACCATAGCAATTCAATTAAAGTAAAAAAGTGCTGCAATCTATTTGCAACATTTTGAGTTGAACAAAAGGACCCGTTCCCATTATTTTTATCTAATGTTATAGTTTTGCGCAATAATAGGTCTGGATCCCGCGTATGAAAAAAAGTTGATTAATAGCAAGCTGAAAATTTGTTAATAGCTTAAGGGTGTCTAGTCGGACAAACTTTGATATATGGGAACATTGGAACAGGGGAAATTTTAATTGTGAAACCGGTTAAAAATTTGGAACGTCGGACAACAAAAAGGTCACATGTATTTTGTCCGACAGAACTTCCAAGTAATTTGTTACCCTTTCATTAAACTCATGCAAAAATCAGACTGCTATTTATCACCTGTCATAATTCCTGTAATTTGACATGTTCTACGTGTTCCACTCATTAAAATGCTTATTTGGTCATAAATAGCAGTCTGATTTTTGCATGAGAGTTTAATGAAAGGCTAACAAATCAATTGGAACTTCTGTCGGACAAAATACATGTGATGTTTTCGTGGTCTGACGTTCCAAATTTTTAACCTGTTCCACAATTAAAACTTCCCCTGTTCCAGAGTTCCCATATATCAAAGTTTGTCCGACTAGACACCCTTAAGGTATTAACAAATTTTCAGCTTGCTATTAATCAACTTTTTTTCATACGCGGGATCCAGACCTATAATATATTATGTTGTTTGATTGCTGTAAGATCCAAAAATTTGATAATTTTTATCTATTTTTATGATCCTTCAGCATTATTGCTACAAACTTAAGCAATAATATATTATATCTGATGGCTGTTTCCAGATGGTGGTAAGATTTAAAAAATCGATCATTTTTATATATTTTCGTGATTTTTCTGCAATATTGCTACAACCTTGCGCAATAATATATTATATTTGAATGCTGCAAGGTTGCAGCAAAACTAAAAAATCAATGATTTTTATTTATTTTCATGATATTGCTAAAATCTTGCAGGATAACATATTATGGTATTTGAGTTATGTAAGATTGCAGCCAGACTTAATAAATTGGTGATTTTTATATATTATTGTCTATCAATCTATCAATCAAAGATAGAATAAAATTTTTATTTTTTTAATATAACGCGGGCACATAAATTTGATACACCCTGTATATTGATTTGTAAATATTTATTAGAAGGTAGCTTTCACGTAGTAGATTTCTCCTTAATTAGTTTTTCCCTGAAAAATAAAATACATTTGTAAATAAAAGTGAAGTGAAAGTGATTTAGGAATATAAGTTTAAAAATATTGTTTACGGAAAAGATAAAACCACAGGTAGATGTAATTAGTAGTTTTTAGAAAAACAGAGGTAAAGAGAATTGGAATTTTAAATATGTTTGTTTAATGACAGGAATATTTAGATAATTTCCGTAAAGTCATTAGTGTTTGAGTAGAAATATTGTTTGAAAGAATGACTGGGTTTTTCGATTGAAACAGAGGAAGGTGGAGAGAGAAATGTTTCTGATTGGCTTGGCAATTTGGAATGGGGAAAGTTTTGTTTGAATGTTGAGACATTTTGGAAAAGAAAAGATCATTGTGTTACCGGCATCCGAAAGAAGCAGTCAAAAGTTTTCGTGAGTAGTTCAGAAGCAAGTACTAGTGTTTTGTTTTGATAGTGAGAGTAGCTGAAAGTTGAACGAGAGACAAATCAAATCGAGAAGAAATACCTCTTTGATTATGTAAAGTCCAAGAGAGTAAGTTACAAGAATTATCATTATTAAAATAATTTGTGACACCAAGTGAAAAAGATACTTGGGTCTCAGGAGATTATTGTTGAGAGAAAGAGAGGAGAGAGTTTTGGAGTTTATTGAACGAGTACTGGTCAAAAGGAGCCTGGCTTGTGTTTTGGGAGAAATAGTGCTGGTTTGCTGCTGGATTTTTGCTGAGAACGGAGAGGGCTTTGATTGGTAGCCTAACATAATCAACAAGGAGGAGCTGTTTGGGTCAAGAGGAGACATCATTGTGTGTGAATCAAAAAGGTCAGTCAATAACCTAAGTGATAGATTTTTTTTTTATAATCAGAAGTTAAATTTTTTTACGTAAAAGCATATGCATTTAAGATTCCAACATTTCAAAAATTTAATAGGAAGTATAAGTAATTTGCGAATACCAAATTTGTTTGTTTAGCTTGTTTTATTAATAATATCAAGAACAAAGCAATAAATATTTGTTTGAATTAGATTAATTTAAATGGTAAAGGTTTCTTTTGGACAGTTATGCCCACAGGATTTAATTAATAAATTTACAGAGCATTGCTTTTTATAATTTGTAGGTATTAAAGGTATTTGTATGTGTTTATTTATGATTTTTCTATTTATTTCCTTTTCCTATTTGATCCCGATAAGGATCAACTAAGAGATACTGAAGCCACAAGAAAGGATAAGTATAACCTAAGAGGATTTAATTAATTTTTTTTTTGTCAAAAGGCACCCTGAGATTTTTTCTTAATAATTTTTATGTATGATTTGTGTTAATTAAATAATTGATCAAATTAATAATAATTAATATAAAAATAATAAGAAGCAGATCATAACAACATGGCGAACCAACGTAAGGCGTGAAAGTATCTCTGGTTGTGAATTTGAAAGGATAGGAAAAGGAAAAACAGCTGAAGGAAAATTTATTTGCCCGTCGGAAAAAGTTGATATATTTAAAATTTTTGAAATATTTTGTTTGACTTGTTTTTTTATCTAGGTACAATTTTACATATTTGTTTTATTTTTGATTGATTTAAATTTTGAGATATTTAAAAATTTGTGTGATAAATTGATTATATTTGGGGAGAGAAAAATTTTCGTCTCGACAGCATACAAGGTATTTTCGAATTTCGTATCAGGCGGGGATAAATTTTAACTACATGTCGATAACCAGAAGCAAAAGCAAAGAAAACAAAAAACAAGAAGAACTTTTGGAACAAGAAGAACATATAGATCAAGAAGACATTTTCGAAACAACAATCATGGCATCAGAACAACAGGAATTATCAGGAATAGATAAATTATTACAACTGATGCAACTCCAGTTACAAAAATGGGATGAAATATTAAATAAAATGGATAAAAATCAGGAAGAAACATCAAAGAAGATTGATAAAATGGATGAATCACAACAAAAAATGGATCAAAAAATGGATGAAACATCAAAGAAAATGGATGAATCACAACAAAAAGTTGGATAAAAAAATGTATGAAAATCAACGTGAAACGAAACAAGCCATGGAAGAAACATCAAAGAAAATGGATAAAATGCAAGAAAATCAGGAAGAAACAAAACGAGCCATGAAGGAAACACAACAAAAAATGGATGACAATCAACAGGAAACAAAACAAGCAAAAGAAAAAGAACAGGACATTCTGTAAATCGACAAGGAACATGAGAAACGGAAAAAGGATAATTTAGACAAAAAACAAACGGTGGAAATGAATTTGGCAATGAAGCAAGGACAGAAAAGAAAGAGGAGAAAGCTGCAGAATATAAGTAAAGAAAATGAAGCCTGGGATTCCTCGGAAAAAGAGATGAGCCCAGAAGAAGAAAAAGAAGAAAAAAGAGTGATACAAGAAAATAAAGCTTGGAATTCCTCAAAAGAAGAGATGAGCCCAGAAGAAGAAGAGATCAGAATAAAAAAGGAAGGCGAAAGAGATACAATTGAAACTGGGATAATTGAAGAAGAAGTATGCAAAATGGAGGAGGCAGAATACACAATAAACATGTGTAAAGAATCGGAAGAAAACGAAAGAAAATTGACATGTGGAGAAGAAAAGGAGAAGGAACTGCGTGTAATATTGAGGGAGTATGAAAATCTAATAAATGAAGAAAACAGAGTAGGCAAAAAGTATGAACATTCATTTGAGGTTAAAGATGTAGGAAATTTTCTATCGAAAACGTACCCAATCCCATATAAGTACAGACACTGGGACAAAGGAAGCAATTGTTTTTCAGGCGGGAATAATTATTTTGACATAAGAGAAAACTATTGTTGTCGAGAGAAAATCATTTTTTCGTTGCACTTATTAAAAACGATTTTATCTCAAAACAAGGCAGGGATGTTATTGTGTATCAATCTATCAATCAAAGATAGAATAAAATTTTTATTTTTTTAATATAACGCGGGCACATAAATTTGATACACCCTGTATATTGATTTGTAAATATTTATTAGAAGGTAGCTTTCACGTAGTAGATTTCTCCTTAATTAGTTTTTCCCTGAAAAATAAAATACATTTGTAAATAAAAGTGAAGTGAAAGTGATTTAGGAATATAAGTTTAAAAAGATTGTTTACGGAAAAGATAAAACCACAGGTAGATCTAATTAGTAGTTTTTAGAAAAATAGAGGTAAATAGAATTGGAATTTTAAATATGTTTGTTTAATGACAGGAATATTTAGATAATTTCCGAAAAGTCATTAGTGTTTGAGTAGAAATATTGTTTGAAAGAATGACTGGGTTTTTCGATTGAAACAGAGGAAGGTGGAGAGAGAAATGTTTCTGATTGGCTTGCCAATTTGGAATGGGGAAAGTTTTGTTTGAATGTTGAGACATTTTGGAAAATAAAAGATCATTGTGTTACCGGCATCCGAAAGAAGCAGTCAAAAGTTTTCGTGAGTAGTTCAGAAGCAAGTACTAGTGTTTTGTTTTGATAGTGAGAGTAGCTGAAAGTGGAACGAGAGACAAATCAAATCGAGAAGAAATACCTCTTTGATTCTGTAAAGTCCAAGAGAGTAAGTTACAAGAATTATCATTGTTAAAATAATTTGTGACACCAACTGAAAAAGATACTTGGGTCTCAGGAGATTATTGTTGAGAGAAAGAGAGGAGAGAGTTTTGGAGTTTATTGAACGAGTACTGGTCAAAAGGAGCCTGGCTTGTGTTTTGGGAGAAATAGTGCTGGTTTGCTGCTGGATTTTTGCTGAGAACGGAGAGGGTTTTGATTGGTAGCCTAACATAATCAACAAGGAGGAGCTGTTTGGGTCAAGAGGAGACATCATTGTGTGTGAATCAAAAAGGTCAGTCAATAACCTATGTGATAGATTTTTTTTTATAATCAGAAGTTAAATTTTTTTACGTAAAAGCATATGCATTTAAGATTCCAACATTTCAAAAATTTAATAGGAAGTATAAGTAATTTGCGAATACCAAATTTGTTTGTTTAGCTTGTTTTATTAATAGTATCAAGAACAAAGCGATAAATATTTGTTTGAATTAGATTAATTTAAATGGTAAAGGTTTCTTTTGGACAGTTATTCCCACAGGATTTAATTAATAAATTTACAGAGCATTGCTTTTTATAATAAAGGTATTTGCATGTGTTTATTTATGATTTTTCTATTTATTTTCTTTTCCTATTTTATCCCGATAAGGATCAACTAAGAGATACTGAAGCCATGAGAAAGGATAAGTATAACCTAATAAGAGAATTTAATTAATTTTTTTGACAAAAGGCACCCTGAGATTTTTTCTTAATAATTTTTATGTATGATTTGCGTTAATTAAATAATTGATCAAATAAATAATAATTAATATAAAAATAATAACAAGCAGATCATACCAATATTTACATAATTTTGCCGCAATATTGCTACAAGTTTGCGCAAGAATATATTATGGTATTTGAGTACCGCAAGATTGTCGGAAGATAAAAAAAAATCGAGGATTTTCATGATCTTGCTACAATCTTGGGCAACAATATATTATGGTATTTGACTGCTTCAAAATTAATTCAAACAATTATTTCCATGATTTTCTGCAATATTGCGACAATCTCGCCCAATAAAATTGATGGTATTTTACTGACGTAAGATAAAAAAATCTATGTCATCTATTTTCACGATGTTGATGCATTATTGTTAGAATCTTGTGCAATAATATATTATATTTTTGGATTGCTGGAATGTTATTGCAATCTGGTCAAGATTGCTAAAAATTTGCATATATATTAAGTGCTATTTAAATAGCAATTTTCAAAACAAAGGGCCGTGATATAAAAAATATTTGTTGGATAAAATCATCCTTTGTCTTTTATTGAGACGGAACAACAACTTCATTTTTGTAGTAAAGTGATCTTTAGTGTTTACAATAAAACACCAGATATGATAAAACTAAATGTATATCCAAATATACAAAAAAAATACTGTTAAAAAAATAGTCCTCAAAGTTGACACTTTACAAAAATAAATGTTCTTAAACTTTACAGTACATGACCATTTCTTTAAAATACTGTATGTTTCAAAAATTCGTATTTTTTTGTGATGACAATATAAATGTATACGAATGTATACAACAAATGTTCGATTTGTACAATGTCCCCAAACTTTACGTTTTACAAACATATATATATATATATATATATATATATATATATATATATATATATATATATATATATATATATATATATATATATATAGATTATAGTTTTGTTTTGGGGTTGCAGTCATTTATTTTTTAGGGGCAGGATAAGTAAAACTCTGTGTTATTACCTAGCTTTCGCAAAATATATTTGCTTCTTCAGGGTAAGCTGAAATGAGTATATTATAAATACAATGAAATTAAGTTAAAATACATTGTATAAAAAATAACAAAAAAGACTTACAACTTGAGGTTATTCCTAAACATTTTCACAAAACATAGTATATATATAATTCTTATTCTAATGTTATCCAAATAGCAATGTTTTAATTTTCAAAAATTCGATTTAATAATTTAGTTTTTAATTTTGATTAATGCCAGAAAGACACTCGAATAATGTCAAAAAGACACAAAAATCTGTTTATTTTATTTTAAGTTGAAAAGTTAGTATTAGATTATTTAATTAGTAATCAAAATATCAAAAACTACTACATATTTTAAATTATAGAGGATATAACTAGATATTTATATGCATTAGTAGTTTATTTTATTTTAAGTTGAAAAGTTAGTATTAGATTATTTAGTGAGTAATTAAAAACTATTATATATTTTAAATTATAGAGGATATAACATATATTTAGTTTGCCAATTATGGTTTTGTTAATAAATTAAAGTGTTGCCAAATTTGAAGATTAAATTTTAATAATAGAATAATTGATATGAATAAAACAACAGAACCTAATCACCAAATTTCACAATCCCAATTTACTTACACATCACTACCATACATACCAATATTAACACCCAAATTAACTAAAGTATTTGCTAACTACCCACAAATTAAAGTTGCAACTAAAAATATAAAATCATTAGCAACATTATATACAAAAACTAAAACACCTATTGGTATCATGGAAAACTCAAATGTAGTATACAAGATACCATGCCAAAATTGTGATAAATCATACATCGGACACACATCCAGGAATTTAATAGGTAGACTAACATCACATAAAAGCGATCTCAGAAACAACAAAAATACATGTGCATTAGTGGATCATGCCATAAGTAAAAATCATTCTTTCAATTTCAATGAAACAACGGTATTAAAACATGAAAACCAACTAAATAAAAGGGAATTCCTAGAAATGGTATGCATAAATAAATATCAATGTGTGAATAAAAGAACTGATATAAATAAACTAAGCAACATCTATAATTATATTTTATCTTATGATAAATGATGTTTTAAATCAAGAACATTAAATTCCTCGACTAAATTTTATAAATTTAATCTTCAAATTTGGCAACACTTTAATTTATTAACAAAACCATAATTGGCAAACTAAATATATGTTATATCCTCTATAATTTAAAATATATAATAGTTTTTAATTACTCACTAAATAATCTAATACTAACTTTTCAACTTAAAATAAAATAAACTACTAATGCATATAAATATCTAGTTATATCCTCTATAATTTAAAATATGTAGTAGTTTTTGATATTTTGATTACTAATTAAATAATCTAATACTAACTTTTCAACTTAAAATAAAATAAACAGATTTTTGTGTCTTTTTGACATTATTCGAGTGTCTTTCTGGCATTAATCAAAATTAAAAACTAAATTATTAAATCGAATTTTTGAAAATTAAAACATTGCTATTTGGATAACATTAGAATAAGAATTATATATATACTATGTTTTGTGAAAATGTTTAGGAATAACCTCAAGTTGTAAGTCTTTTTTGTTATTTTTTATACAATGTATTTTAACTTAATTTCATTGTATTTATAATATACTCATTTCAGCTTACCCTGAAGAAGCAAATATATTTTGCGAAAGCTAGGTAATAACACAGAGTTTTACTTATCCTGCCCCTAAAAAATAAATGACTGCAACCCCAAAACAAAACTATAATCTACATAGTATCAGTCAATATTACCTAATTACTTTATATATATATATATATATATATATATATATATATATATATATATATATATATATATATATATGCATGTCTTCTCTTTTAATGAATAGCGGACCTGAAAGTGAATAAATTCTCAAAAAATAATACATAACAGAACATATAAAAAAAATTAATATGAAAATCACATATCGTATTTTAGAAACGGTCTAGGAACCAACTAATTACAAGAGAAATTGTCAAAGTTAAAGCCTTCTTGGTGACACTTCTTATGGAATAGTGGTCCCGGTCAAATTTAATGAAAGTACCCCGCATAAACCTTATGGAAATTAGGTCCTAGTGGATTTAGTTCATACTTTGGGAAAATATTCTTTGAAGCATTGTGATGAAAAGCTCTCATGGGCACAACTCGATCGTATGGAGGATTTTCAAGATATAGAGGCACAAACTCGGAAAATTATAAGATTTACTGGGTATTCCAATTCCCTGAGTTACTGGTTATCTGGCAACATGTAGAAGTTTGGATCAAAGAAAAGTATCCAATGGCGACCTTTACTTTGACCTTGACCTTCAACGGACGTCATCTTCTAGAGTTTCGAGGGTTCTCGGTAATAAATTGATATAAACAGATTACTCATGGGTTTATGGGATCGCTAAACACGAATATTCCATCAGAATTGACCTCCGGAGCACGTGGTGGCCAGGGACACTGCAAGGGACGTGAACTTCTAGAATTTCGGTGGTTTTCGGCATTTAATTGATGCAAAGAAATTACTTTGGGGTTTTTTGAGATCGCTAAACACGAATATGCCACCAGAACCGACCCGGAGCACTTGGTTTCCAAGGTCAATGAAAGGGGCTCCTGGAGTTTCGATGGTCTTCGGTACTACATTAATACAAACGGATTAGTTATAGGTTTTTGGGGTTGCTGAACACGAATACGTGATCAGTACAGACACAGGAGCACCTGGTGGTTAAGACAGGTTATCTTCTGGAGTTTCGGAGGAATCAAATGGAGGAATCAAATGGATTACTCTTAGGTTTTTGGGGTTACTGAACATGCATACACTATCAGATCCGACCCACGAATCACATTGTGCCTAATGCACGTCATCATCTGGAGTTTCGAGGGTTTTCGGAATTACATTGATAAAAACGGATTACTCATGATTTTTGGGGTCGCTGAACGCTAATACGCCATCAGATCCGACACACGGAGCACCTGGTGCCTAAGGTTATTCATCTTCTCGAGTTTTGAGAGTTTTCGACATTATATTGATACGAATGGATTACTCATGGCTTTTTGGAGTTGCTGAACACGAAAACGCCATCAGAACAGACACCGGAGCACCTATTGCCTAAGGCACGTCATTTTCTGGAAATTGGAGAGTTTTTTTGCTATTTGTAGATTTTTATAATAAACTATTTTTAGTTTGGTTACAATTTCATAGGTCCAATTTATTTTTTATTGAACAAGACATCGTAAGTATTGAAGATTTGCTTTTCGGAATGATATCGAATTATGATTTTGATCGAATTATTTTTAGTTTACAAATAATTGATCAAAATTCATATCAAAAACAGAGAAATATACATTTAAATAAATTCAATATTCTTTTAGAACAAAATAGTATACAAGCTTTTGATAACCTAAATAGAAATAATGACATATTAGCGACAGTTGTAAATCTATCAAATAGAAATTTAAATGCAACGGAAAATCTGGTATTGTCAAAAGGTTTAAACTATGCTGTTACTCATCCATCTATTCCAAAATTAGACATAATTAGCTCAGTGGAAAAAATATCCCAGTGTTTACCAAATCATGAAAAATAACAGTATAGGGTACTATGTAAACTTGAATTGGAAAAATCTAATAAAATTGAACAGAACATCAGCAAAGAAAAAATAAAAGCTTTAAAAACTTTAAAAAATGATGACTCCATAACAATCCTACCAGCAGATAAAGGAAATGCAACTGTAATAATGGATAAAATAAAATATCAGGACAAAATTACAGATCTAATTACAAATGAACCTTATACCAAATTAACGAAGGATCCAACGAAGTCACTGGAAAACAAAATCTATAGAACTTTATTCAAATTTAAAAATGATCTAACGTACTATCAAAGAAAATTAATGACACCTCATTACACTAAGACACCACATTTTTATGGAGTACCGAAAATTCATAAAGCGAATATTCCACTTAGATCCATTTGTAGTACCATCAATTCTCCTTCTAGTGAACTATCAAAATTTTTATTAAATATTATAAAACCATTTGCAAATAATAATGACACATTTATAAAAAATATACAACAGTTTTTAAACAAATTATCAAATATTGAATTTAATCCAAATAATATTTTAGTAAGTTTTGACATAAACAGTTTATTTACAAATGTGCCATTAGATAAAACTTTAAACATAATTAAAACTAAATTAGAAAATGATAATACATTGACAACTAGGACAAGACTAAATGTATCAGCTATAATGGAGTTATTGACATTATGTACTAATAATACCTATTTTCAACTAAATAATGAATTCTATAAACAAAATTTTGGTCTAGCAATGGGCTCTTTTTTATCTCCATTATTGGCTAATATATTTATGGAGGATTTCGAAACTAATATCATTTCTAAACAAAATTTAAAACCCACAGTATGGTGGAGATATGTAGATGATGTGTTTTCAATATGGCCTCATAGATCAGAATTGTTGGATACATTCCTGAATATTATAAACGATCAAGAAGAGACAATAAAATTTACAATGGAAAAGGAATACAATAACACTTTACCTTTCGTCGATGTTTTAGTCTCAAAGAAGGATACTGGATATGAGACTCAAGTGTATAGAAAACCAACACACACCAACAGATATCTCAATTACAAATCAAATCACAACATCAACGTTAAAAAGGGAATCATTAAATCCTTATATGATAGAGCCAAAATTACTTGTTCTAACAAAAATTCATTTTTAGAAGAAAAACAATTGTTAACATCTGTTTTATTAAAAAATGATTATCCCTTATCGTTTATAAATAAGGAAATAAGGAATAAGGAATGGAACAGAACAACTTAGAACTGGATCCTACAACATTCACAAGAAATAATGCGAAGAAAATATCAATACCATATATAAAAGGACTATCCGAGAAACTTAAAACAATAGGAAATAAATTCAACATTTCAACAACATTCAAAACAACAAACACATTGAGATCTATTGTATCTAAAACTAAACCTAACTATGAACAAGAAAGAACAAAGAATTGCATTTATAAAATACCTTGTGAATGCGAACAATTTTATTTAGGTGAAACATCAAGGCAATTGAACGTTAGAATAAGTGAACATCAGTCTTATATTAAAAATAGAGAATTTGATAGATCTCAAATATGTCAACACGCATGGGATAATGAACATAGAGTTCAGTGGAGAGATTCAAGTATAGTCCTGAAAGAATCATATAGTAAAAAGAGAAAAATCAAAGAAGCGGCTCTAATTATGCTAAATGAAACCAATTGTGTCGCAAATTCCTCGGTAGAATGAAGTAGGATATGGTTACCCATACTGAAAGAGGAAGTCAATAGAAAGAAAATACCACGATTAGTAAGTCAATAACATATCGAGTTAGTACAAATTTTATATTTTAGTATTACTTATTGTATATCTATATATTATTAATATTATTTATAATTTAAACATATTAAAGTCAGAATTTGGTATTAGTTTTTTGAAAGTTAATTAAATGTAAGACCAGATACTTACGATGTCGGGATAGTATCACGAGGTTTTTTCCTGGTTTTCCCTCGTGATTTACTATGGAATCTCTAACGCGAGAATTTTACTGTCCTCGTTGCATTTGGTTGTCTTTTTAAAGACAGATTACATGCTATGATTTTTTTGTGACGGATATTCTTGAGTTGGGATTGATTTCATGTAATCGAATGAACTATCTTTTAGTAAAGTCGTCCCAGGAACGGAACTCATAAATATTGGCGATATCATTTTAAAGTCTTCTACTTTAAAATATATAACATACGTCTGAATTGCCAATATAAATGAGTCAGATTAAATAAATTATTAGAAGAATTTTTTTACTTAGCAACAACATTTTTATTTATTTTAGTAGTATTTTGTATTTTGACAACGAAACCCGATTTGGGCTTCGAAATGTTAATAAAATCTTTTTTTTTGGTAAAATTGTGGCTTATTTTCCATTAAAAATAGTTTATTATAAAAATGCCACAAGGAAATAGCTTCAGAACAACATTGTAGATTTTTATTAAAATTACTATGTTGTGCTATTCAATTGTTTTAATTATTTATAAATATAAACTCAATTTATATCTGGCAATGTTTTTCCTTCATTTATTTTAAGATCGATTTACTATATTCTATTTTGATAGTGTTATTCATCGTGATCACTAGATGCTCCAGAGTCTTTTATCTAAGTCATATTCGTGTTCAGAAACACAAAAAACCAATGACTAATACTCATTTGCATCAAGTTAATGCTGAAACCTGTCGAAACTCAAGAAGAACACCTGCCTTAGGCACCAGGTGAGGTGCTCGGTGGGTCGGATGGCGTATTTACG
This sequence comes from Diabrotica virgifera virgifera, assembly GCF_917563875.1. Classification (NCBI taxonomy): domain Eukaryota; kingdom Metazoa; phylum Arthropoda; class Insecta; order Coleoptera; family Chrysomelidae; genus Diabrotica; species Diabrotica virgifera. The sequence continues at coordinate 72,399,102 of NC_065444.1, forward strand.
TTCATCAGCCCAAAAAACCTGTGAGTAATCAGTTTACATTAATTTAGTATCGAAAGCTCTCGAATCTCCAAAGCATGACGTGCCTTAGGCAGCAGGAACTCCGATGTCTGTTCTGATGGAGTATTCGTGTTCAGCAATTCCAAAAACCTATGAGTAATCCGTTTGCATCAATGTAGTACCGAAGGCCCCTTGAAACTACAGGAGCCCCTTTCATTGACTTTGGAAACCAGGTGCTCCGGAAGTCGGTTCTGGTGGCATATTCGTGTTTAGCGACCTCAAAAAACCTCCAGTAATTAGGTCTACCAGGTCCTGCCCATGAGAACTTTTTATGAGGATGCTTCAAAGAGTATTTTCCGAAAGTATGAACTAAATCCACTGGGACCTAATTTCCATAAGGTTTGTGCGGGGTACTTTTGGGCAATGATAGTTCTCAGTGCGTAGATTAAAGCTAGAGCAACATAAGAATTATCATGTTTTCATGAATGCTTCAAACTTATCCAATACAAGCATAGCTGAAGTTCCGCCTTATCATTAGAAAACTACTGAACAGTGGCGAATCTATCGGGGGAATAGAAGAATTCCCCCCGTAACACGGTCTAGAATTAAAGAAGAACTGTTGAAACATAAAAAATAAATTAGCTGACATGAAACTTGACAAAAAAATTCAACCCAATAAACTCGATAATTAGGAAAATTAAGGAAACTTATTGCATATAAGTTATGCAATTACATTATGCAATAGAATGGCATACATACAATAGAACTTTTTGTACATTTTTAGAAAAGTTAGTAATAATTTTTCAAAAAATCAACTTGCTATGCAAAATGAAGCTATTATTGTTTTGAAGCTATAATTAACAAAAATAATTTCACAAACTCCGATTTTAAAATATTTTCTATGTTTTTTCAGTCAAATTATGTCACTTTTCCACATAATCTACCCGTCTTTACCTTTAGTATTTAAAATCAAATAATAATCTTATAAGAACAGTCAAGCAATAAGGAATGCAAGTAATTTTCCCCTTGTTGCCATATTCTAAATAAGAATATATATATATAGGGAATTATCAGATTCTTTGACATGCCATTCCTATTACAGCGAGTATTTCATTGACTAGAATTAGTGACGAATATGACGTCATTATTATATTTGGTGAGATTGTAAATGGTAACTGACGTCTGTCATAATATTGGAGGTTAAATATAATGACAAATTATTGTTTTCAAATTATGTTTTATTTATTTAGTTTATATTTTAACGACAGTTTATTTTTTAACCAACTTCACTTTTCCTTCCCTATCCTGGATTGGTGGCTTAGGTTTGTAATAGTTTTGTTGTATGGTAGGTTTAGTTAGGCGTTAATTTTAAGAAATGTTGCTGGCTAAATGAGCACAGCTCCCAAATAAAAGAAGAAGGAACAAATAAACAAACAAAAATCTTACATAACCTTCTATAGCACAATGTCAGTTTGACACTTATAGTACAGATAGTTATCTTTGTTTGACACTCTTAAAGACAAAAACAAACAGTGTAGCCGGTAGTTGCTTTGATCTGTTTTTTATTTGGCAACAGCGCTTTCCTGTTAAACTTGACGGTAACGAAAAAACTAATGTTTGCGGTCAAGTTTGTGCCGGTGGGTTATGACGTCATTAAATCTATGACGTGCATTCCTAATTGTTTGACTTTTAGTTTACATTGTTTATACAGTGATGAGCGCGCTAATAACCGGCAAAATACCGCAAAAGATAAAAAACATATTAAGTTGTAAGATAAAAAGAAATGAAACTAGTAGAGGTGGGAAATTTAGCCTTAGAAATCTATTAATTTACATTATGTTTATTGTTTCCCACCTTTAGACGTATCGGACGAGTTTGGCAACTACCACTCTGACAGTGACAGTTTTAGTTGACAAACTCCTCTGATACGTCTAAAGGTGGAAAACAATAATCGAATGTAAATTTTTAGCTTTTTATCGCCAAATTTCCCACCTATACTATTTTCATTTTTTTTTATCTCAGAACTTAATAATGTTTTCCATCTTTTGCGTTATTTTGCAGGTTATTAGCGCGGTCATCACTGTATATTGTTTATAAGTAAAAAGTGACATTTCTACGTTTTTCTAGATTTGAGAGAAATATTCTGATGTAGTGTCACTACACTACAAAATGAAACAACTATAGAGGAGTAACACGGTTAAACAGTTGCTACAAAATATCGACAGCACTAAGCAGTTCACATAATCACACAGTCAATTGAAAAATGTTACGAACATGATATCCTCTTCTTCATCCTCTTCATCGATTTCAAGCAAGCCTTTGACAGCTTAAATAGACCCGACCTAATAGAAGACACGAAAAACCTAGATATACCAATGAAACTTATAAAACTTACCAAAATGACAATGGAAGGATCGACTGCAACAATAATAATTACAGATAACGGTATCACCAAAAATATAGAAATAGCAAGTGGAGTACAAGGTGACTCTCTATCAACGTCATTATTTAATGTCGCAATAGAAAGAACAATAGGAGGTACAGAAATAAAAGGTACAATTATAACATCGACGTCGCAACTTGTGGCGTATGCTGACGACATAGCATTAATTAGCAGAAACCTGAACAGTTTAAAGGAAGAATTTACGAAGTTATGCAAGGAAGCATCCAAAAGGGGTTTGGAAATAAATCAAAACAAAACAAAATACCTAATATGCTCAAGAAAAAAGAATGTGTGTGTACTTTGTACGCACGTAAGAAGTTATGCTTCTATTATATGATTTCTTAAAAATAAATATACTTTAAACAGTTTGTTTTAATTTTTTTTAAACACTAAACTAATTTTGTGCTTACCGCTTTCAAAAAAATAAAAAAAAAGTATAGGATTGCACTGGATTCGAACTCAAGACCTCTCGATCTCTGGCCGAATGCTATACCAAATACGCTACGAGGACTGTGTCTGTATCGGTTCGGACGTACCTAATGACAATTCACGGTAACAAACAGACAAGGCAAAGTATAATAAATATACAATAAAATGTTTTAATAATACTCATCTTACTCCTGAGGAAGACAAATCCAAAGACACAAAAATTATAATAAATATATTTACCAAAAACACTAATATATTCTTTTCACGTATTTTCTTGCACTAATATATTTATACATAACTTGAAAGATAGCAACTAAACGCCATACTATCTGTGTGCGCATGCGCGCAGTATTATGAAATTTTACTCTCAATCGCGCCTAAACAAGTATAACTTCAAAAATCCAGTTAATGTGAAAAGTTTAAATATTAGTAAATATGAGTTTGAAAAGGTAGAACACTTTAAATACTTTGGAGTCTCAGTTAATGGAACTAATGATAGAAGCATCGTAATCAGTGAAATAATCCAGGCAGGAAACAGAGCCTACTGGAAATACAGTAACTTCCTCAAAGATAAGAAGCTTACTCAGAATACTAAACTGAAAATTTACAAAGCAGCAATTAGACCAGTAATCACATATGGTGCTGAAGTAATGTGTCTGACCCAGAAAGAGGAAGAAAGATTGAGGATCCTAGAGAGGAAAATAATTCGGAGGATAGCAGGCCCACTAAACTTAGGTAATAATGAATTTAGAAAACTCATGAACCACGAAGTAAGAGGACTTCTGAAAGGAGAAGACATCGTCAGGTTTATCAAGGCACAGAGACTCAGATGGATGGGACATATAGAAAGGAGAAATCCAGAAGCCGTCATCAAGAAAATTACCAAATGGAGACCTGTATCAGGCAGACCACGAGGAAGACCCAAAACTAGATGGGAGAACCAGATAGTCGAGGACCTTAAGAAGACGGGAGTCAGAGAATGGGTAACTATAAGCAAAGACAGGAACGAATGGAGAAAAATTGTAGAAGATGCAAAGTCACACAACCAATTGTAAAACCAAAATGTTAATGCGGATTGATTCACCGCGACAAACGAATCGGAAGAGCCCAAAGAGGGCGGCAATCACTCCGCTAGGAGTGTGGATGCCATGATGATGATTCTGATGTAACAATGGGTCTGATAGGTATATATAGACGACCAAAGGGCTTTTGATAAAATCCAGCTTAAAAAATATTTTATAAGATAAATCTCATAAACATCTAAAAATTATATCACATTTTTTCCAAAACCAGACTCATTTTTTATCAAAACCAGACCATCATACACCTAATAATGTTTATCCGGCTTCTATTTTAGTTTTATTGCACTTAATTTAACGTGTTAATTCGGAACAATGTTCCGAATAAGGGAAACACTCATCAGCAGTCGCAACACTTTTAAATTAAAACCAGACTTTTGTTTGTGGTAAAAAATTGAGTTTTATGTGCTTTTGGTTGTAACTTTAGGTAACAAAGATAAACCCTACATAATGCACCGATAGGAGAAATTACTATTAATTTGGGCGAGAGAGTAGATAATATATTTATCTACAAAGAGATCCAAGATACGAAACATTTGTAGATTGTCGAGCGGGACCAATGTTGGTTATTTGTGCAGCTAAAAATTTAATAAAACGCTTTTGAAGGGACAGAGGAAAAACTAGATATTGATTCACTCTTCACTATGTACACGTTTTTTCTGTCCATACCAAAGTTAAGAATTCGCTATTACAGATTTTTAAACTAATTCAAATTTAAAAGTCTTTACACTGGTTGGTACATCTTAGGTTGTATATAGACAAGGCGAAAACGGCGTGTCCGTTGGGAAAAATATTTCCATAAGATTTTTTTGCATAATCACATTCGTGAGACATCTTAGAATAAGGTTCAAGAAGTCGCCCACGTGAAAAGTGGTTCAATTTTCTTTTAACAATTTTTTTTAATCAAATTGCAAAAATCAATTTTTTTGGCCCGGTCAAATTTTTTTCAGGTTTTTTGGACCATTCTGGACAAAAAAGGTCTCTTATAATTTTTCTCTAAAGTTGATCGTTTTCGAGTTATAAGCAATTTAAAATTTGAAAAACCCGAAAATGACCCTTTTTAAGATTTTCGGTTAAAAATTATTATTATGAAAGCTAGAAAGTGACTAAATTAAAATTTAAAGCCTCCGCTACATGATCCTGAAGAAATCTGTGTTATAAATTTATTACTAAGCTGTTACTTTAATTAATAACAATGGGCGGTTAGATCGTTTTGACGCGGCTGTAAATGTGAGTGCAAGTAAGATGCACAATTGGACTGCCGGAATGGCATCTCTCTCGCATTTACGGCCGGCTAACACGTGCATGGCGCTCATTATTAATACTTAAAAATAACAGCTTAGTAATAAAATAATGACAAACATTTCTTCAGGATCTTACAGGGGGGACATTAAACTTTGATTTAGTCACTTTCTGACTTTCATAATAATAACTTTTAACCGAGTTATTAAGCCTTGAAAATCACTATTTTTCGTTGTTTTCAATTTTAAATTGCTTATAACTCGAAAACGATCAACTTTAGAGAAAAATTATAAGAGACCTTTTTTATCCTTCTTAGTATATACCTTATCCTTGACATATTTTTTTTACCATTGCATATAAATGCGTGCATGTATGTGAGTGTAAGGGTTACACAACATACGTACGTACATGTGGGTATTTATGTGTATGCATAAATATATGTACTTTGATATTGGCTTGATCATTAACTTTTGATTTAAACCAGACCACTTAACTAACTCTGGTTTTTTGTTGTTTGTAGCATTTAATTTTATTTTAACCGGGACCTGAAGATGCTGTGCAAAGTGTAGACAGCGAAACCGGTCGTCAGTTGTAAAATAAATTGTTTGTGAGAACGTCTGTTTTCTTTACTACAATAGTATGGACTCACACATGCAACCCATTAATTATTTAAAATAGGGAGAGTGCAGAGAAAACACAAAATATAAACGATATTTTACCAACAGCAAAAACCAAAAAAATCTTTAGAAAATCAAGAAGTATATGAGATTCCATGTGAGGAATGTGAAAAGTAGTACATCTGAGAGACCAACACAAGAATCCATGTTAGACGAGAAAAACACCGAAATGCCATCAGAAGGAAAAAAAACGTCATCCCTTGCACAACATATCGTAAATACAGGACATACAACAAACTTAAACGAAACGACGATGCTACCTAACAAAGAAACCAAAAGAAGACGTAAAAACGTAAAATCAGAGAATCGATAGAAATAGAAAAAAAATCTAAACAGTCTAAACCAAAGACATGATGCTCAAAGGCTTTCCACAACATGAAAAACGGTACTGAAGAAAAGAACAAAATGAATCAGGCAACGACAACGACGAGTATTACCCCTCCTGTCCTTCCTGCCCCTCCAACCTATACAGGGCCAATAACAAGAGCCAAGAACCGTTCGTGGGTAACGCGTCAAGATCGACTATATAAGTAACCGTATCGAAAAAAGAGTTACGGTGTACTCACTACGGAGACCAAATAGTCTAGAGAAATAAGATTTTTCTCGTGACATATCCCCCTCCAGGCCAAAACCAAATTTTTTGAGTAGTATGGACATCTATATTAATAACCTATATGTTAAAACGGTAAATTTTCTATTTCTTCGCCTATTACTAAAAAGTAAAGCATTCTAAATTTGAGAATAAGAAACTCATAAATCGTCTAAAAAGTTTCAATATGGCGTTCGCTGAATATGTCTATCCTTATTGGTTGCTTAGAAAATTGCAAAATAAATCATAAATTTTGAGTTTTTATAAATATTCATAACTTATGTAAAAAATTAACTTAGAACCTTCTTATTACACGAATTGCTGACACTTGTGGGGCTTAAATTATATTTTAAATTTCAAAGCAATTGGTCACATAGTTTAAAAGTTATTTAATTTGTTTATCCCAAATTCATTTTTTTTTGCAACACTAGAAGTCAGAAAATTAGAGGATTACAGTAAGACTTCTGACAGTTTATGGAAGAAGAAAATTTATACTATTGACTTAATTAAAAAAATGACAAAAAGTAATTTTAAACAGTGTAAAATTATTTTGCAAAAACACGTCGATTTTTTGCTTACTTATAAACAATTAGAATAACTTTTTAACCGTTACCCGTAGAAAAATTATTTTTTCAGATTTGGAAAGACTGAATTTTTATACACATTTAGAAAGAAAAACAATTGTCCTAGGCAATTAGGGACGAAGTTAGCCCCCCCTTTTTTAATTCCCATGTTTTTGCAAAATAATTTTGCAGTATTTAGAATTATTTTTTGTCATTTTTTTAATTAAATTAATAGTATAAATCTTCTTCTTTCATAAACTATCCAAAGTATTAGTGTAACTTCACCATTTTCTAACTTTTAAACTATTTGACAAATTGCTTTGAAATTTAAAATATAATTTAAGCACATGTCTCAGCAATTCGTGTAATAAGAACGTTCTAAGTTAATTTTTACATAAGTTATGAATATTTATAAAAACTCAAAATTTATGATTTATTTTGCAATTTTCTAAGCAACCAATAAGGATAGACAATATTCAGCGAACACATATTGAAGTTTTTTATACGATTTATGAGTTTCTCACTCTCAAATTTGTTTAAAATACTTAACTTTTTGGTTACAGACGAAAAAAGCGAAGATTTACGGTTTTTTGATCTTCATTTGTTTATAAATAAATATGTATATCATCAAAATCGGCTGCAGGAAACATATAGGTTATTATTATAGATGTCCATACTACTCACAAAATTTGGTTTCGGCCTGGAGGGGGTTGTGTCGCCAACACGACATTTTTTTTTCCTTATTTCTCTGAACTAAAAGGATTGTATCCTCGCTCCGACCCTCGCTCCCTGGTGTTTATATTCGTGAATTCTCGCATTTAAAATAATGTATTTATTTTACATCGCGATCGATAATATAGTTTCGATCGTTATGTAAAATAAATACACTATTTTATATGCGAGAATTCACGAATATAAATACCAGGGAGCGAGGGTCGGAACGAGGATACAATCCTTTGGTCTCCGTAGTGAGCACACCCTTAGTTTACTTTAACCCGGCATTGGTCGCTAGGTAGGTTGTTACGCGAGTGGTCGCGCGTGATATTTTCTCTCACATATCCAACTTTTGCCTTTCTTTACAAAATTTTACAAAAAAGGTGAGGTTTCATCAACGATAAAGCCATTTGCTTTAAAAAAACACGACGTTTTTCTGTTTTATTATTATTATCTTTATATAAAATGTGACTATTGATGCCGCCAATATTTAACATTGAAAAATATATGGTAAGTGACCATCTACAACTAACCCGTGAAACAGAATATAGGATTTTCATATCATCGACCACATCCACAGCGCCTTTTATTACATCATAAAAGGATATTATTTTGGGTCTTAAGGGGAAAAATAAAATTAATTTTTATACACAGTTGGTGACGCCGGTGGTCGCTTGATGAGAGAATCTCTCACATGAAGCGCACTGACTCAACAATATGGTGATACTAAGTAAACTGAGTCACTATTTGAGCGGACGAGTCTATTAGATTGTCGAGGGAGGATGGTTAGGAGACTAGAAGGAACTACAGCGCGTATAATTTCCCAGAAAAAAGGTTGTGCGCAATTTTCTGAAACCGTGAGAGAAAATCTCATATAGCGACCACTGTCGGGTTAAGCCACAGCGAGAAGAGGAACTCGTAACTTAACAATGGCAAGTTCGACCTTGCCGAAACGTCGTCAAAGTAATGGATTTTCCAAAAATCAAAATTATTCAATGCGACCGGAAAACCACAGATATGGGCCATTCCACGAACATACGCCTGTTTTGGATTACTTCGACAACGAATATTTTACTGTGCAACATAAGAAGTACGAAAATAAATGGCGCTAATAATTATTCCAATAAACAACAATATAATTTGCAATCTACTTTCGTTCTTCTTATTTTGCACAGTAAAATATTCGTTGTCGAAGTAATCCAAAACAGGCGTATGTTCGTGGAATAGGGTATAGCACATATACAGGGTGTAACAAAAATACACTCATAAATTTAATCACATATTCTGGGACCAAAAATAGTTCGATTGAACCTAAGTTACCTTAGTACAAATGTGCACATAAAAAAAGTTACAGCCCTTTGAAGTTACAAAATAAAAATTGATTTTTCCAATATATCGAAAACTATTAGAGATATTTTATTGAAAATGAACATGTGGCATTTTTATGGCAGTAGCATCTTAAGAAAAAATAATAGTGAAATTTGGACACCCCATAAAAATTTTATGGGGGTTTTGTTCCTTTAAACCCCCAAACTTTTGTGTACGTTCCAATTAAATTATTATTGTAGTACCATTAGTTAGACACAATGTTTTTAAGACTTTTTTGCCTCTTAATACTTTTTCGAAAAGTCAGTTTTTATCGAGATATTTTGAATATGTGTCAAATCCACCACATATTTGTATATGGTTAAGTACGATTATGGAGACTTGTTAATAATATGGAAATTTATTTATGATTTACATTTTTAGGTATATTTTGCACCATATTAAAAAAGAAGCCACATCTCGATAAAAGGTGCCTTCTCAAAAAAATACAAAGAGGTAAAAAAGTTTTAAAAACACTGTGTTTTACTAATGGTATCGCAGTAATATTTTAATTGGAAAGTACACAAACATTTGGGGGGTTTAAAACAATAAAACCCCCATAAAATGTTTATGTAAACATATTTAAAAATAAGCCTCAACTCGTTTAAAACTGCCTTATCGAAAAAATACTAAGAGACAAAAAAGTTTTATGAATATTGAGCTTAACTAATGGTACCACAATAATAATTTAATTGAGACGTACACAAAAGTTTGAGGGGGTTTAAGGGAACAAAACCCCCATACAATTTTTATGGGGTGCACAAATTTGACTATAATTTTTATGGGGATGTGAATGGCATAGTGTAGAATTCCTTCCCTCTCGTCTTCACTGCAGCATCCATTTGACTTGCAAATTGTAGAAGTCTTGGAGGTGTCACCAGGAAAGTATACCAATAAGTTTTCAATTTAAAAATCTTTTAGTAATATTTTTAATATTTTCAATATTAATAATTTACTATTAGGATTGAAAACTACTTCGTCTTGACTATAATTTTTCTTTAAGATGTTCGTGTCATAAGAATGCCACATGTCCATTTTTAGTAAAAAATCTCAAATAGTTTTCAAAATATTCGAAAAAATCGATTTTAATTTTGTAAATTCAAAGGCCTGTAACTTTTTTTATGTGCATATTTGTACTAAGGTAAGTTAGGTTCATTCGAACTATTTTTGGTCCCAGAATATGTGATTTAATTTATGACCTGTATTTTTGTTACACCCTGTATAGTTCCCGCGAAAATTTCAAGTGTAGCAAGTGTATATTTTAGTATTACAAAGATATATTACATACACATACAAACGCTTAATGATATTAATAAAACTGCACCAGAATGCAATTAAAGCAATATTGATTGCATGTTTTGTTTCGTTTAAAATACTCCCGCTGTTTTAGATTATTTACCATTACAGATACAAAATAAACTGAAATGTCTTCAATTCGATCATTGGTAAATATCAATTATTTCTTTTGAAAGGTTTCTATTTTTATAGCACTCAACATGTCGAGATGAACGTACTAATCTATATCAATTTATAAATAAATCCTTCCGACTATAATGGGGATCGGAATCTATAGTGCGGCAGATTCGTGCAAATATTATAAGAATTGCGCATTTAACGATAGAAGCATATAATTTGGACCACATATAACGGTTCAAAATTAGATATGAGGCCATCTCAGATTTTAACTTTTACAAAAATGGCGGGCGTTCAAAATAGCGACGATACATATGTGACTAATAGCACGATAACTTTTAAACGAAAAGTCCAACTTCAACCAAATTTGGTGTATGGGTTCTTTTTTTGATGTATAAGATCGAGCTCTTAAACCGGAAGAATCGGTTTAAGAGAAGTTGTGTTTTTCCTGATTTTTTTTGTAAAAATATGGTGTTTATTTTTTCAATTCTTTCACCCTGTATACAGGGTGTTTCATTGGGAAAGTAACATACGTTAACTGTAGAAAGGGGACACTTAGGCGGTCTCAAAAATACTATACTTAATGGGTCTTACGCCATTAATAACGAAGATACTGGGTGTTTTATCTATTTTGCCATTTTCTTAATTGGTTCATAACTTTTTAACCACACTGTTTATTTATTTTATATTTGGCACGCAAATCTCAATCAAAGTGTACAATAAATTAATTTATTTACAATTGTAAAAAATCCAGGTCCGGATTAAAAAATATTCCTACCCAAAAACAACACCCTGTGCATTAAATTTTTTTAAAATGGATTTTTCAGTTGAAAAGAGGATGAAAAACTAAATTTAGTGGTATACTTTGAATTTTCGGCAAAATGATTTTTCTCGTCAAATTTTGAATTTGAATTCTGAAATTATGTGAATTGCGAAAGCTCTAAGTAGAAAAAAATTGAAATACAGCTTACAACTTGTCAACCGCACTGTATATTTATTTTATATTTAACACGCGAATATTCTTTAAGGTGTCTAATCAATTAATTTAATTACAATTTTAAAAAATCCAGGTCCGGATTAAAAAATATAGTATAAATGTTCCGACTCAAAAAAATACCCTGTATATTAAATTTTTTAAAATGTATTTTGCATTTGAAAAGAATATGAAAAACTAAATTTAGTGGTATACTTTGAATTTTCAGCAAAATGATTTTTCTGGTAAAATTTTGAATTTGAATTCTGAAATTATGTGCATCGCGAAGCTCAAAATAACAGTTGGTAAAAAATTAACATTTCCACACATAACAATAATTTTTGATGGTGGTAATTTTGAATAAGTACTTTAGTTTTGAATAGTTATTATGCTGCAAATTTTCGCTGTTTTGTTATAATTTTTAGATACTTTGTTAATTAAAGTGATGTATTCTTTATTGACTCTTTATTATTTATTCAATATTTAAAGATGAATATTCGCCATAAACTTTTTGTCACACATAATTAAAAAACACTGAAATGTTAACATTTTACCAATTTAGATTAAATAATGGTATTAATTAAAATTAACTCGCATTTTAATTTTTTCTGCTTAGAGCTCTCGCAATTGACATAATTTCAGAATTCAAATTCAAAATTTTACCTGAAAAATCATTTTGCCGAAAATTCAAAGTATACCACTAAATTTAGTTTTTCATCATCTTTTCAAATGTAAAATCCATTTAAAAAAAATTTAATATACAGGGTATTTTTTTGGGTCGGAATATTTATACAATATTTTTTAATCCGGACCTGGATTTTTTATAATTGTAAGTAAATTAATTGATTGGACACCTAACACAATATTCGCGTGTGAAATATAAAATCAATATACAGTGCGGTTGACAAGTTGTAAGCTGTATTTTAATTTTTTTCTACTTAGAGCTCTCGCAATTCACATAATTTCAGAATTCAAATTCAAAATTTGACCAGGAAAATCATTTTGCCGAAAATTCAAAGTATACCACTAAATTTAGTTTTTCATCCTCTTCTCAACAGAAGAATCCATTTTAAAAAAATTTAATGTACAGGGTGTGTTTTTTGGATCGGAATATTTTTCCAATATTTTTTAATCCGGACCTGGATTTTTTACAATTGTAAATAAATTAATTTATTGTACACTTCAAATGAGATTTGCGTGCCAAATATAAAATAAATATACAGTGTGGTTAAAAAGTTATGAACCAATTAAGAAAATGGCAAAATAGATAAAACACCCAGTATCTTTGTTATTAATGGAGTAAGACCCATTAAGTATGGTATTTTTGACACCGCTTTAGTGTCCTCTTTCTACAGTTAACGTATGTTACTTTCCCAATGAAACACCCTGTATATTAATTTTTCAAAAAGGTAATACCGGCGTTGAAAAGAGCGTAAAAATTATTTTTTAGGAAATATTTTAAACTCTTTAGTTATATTAATTACCATTTAATAAATGCATAACGTATCTTCACATGTAGGTACCTATGTGGGGCACATTCGTGCAAATAATAATATAAGAATTATTGTACATTTAATGGTAGAAGCATATAATTTGGACCACACATACTACACATACAAAGGTTCAAATTTAGATATGAGTCCGTTTCAGATTTAGTCTTTTACAAAAATGGTGGGCATTCAAAATGAATCTGCCGCCCATAGGTACATGTGAACATAAAATATGCATTTATTAAAAATGGTAATTAACATAACTGAAAAGTTCAAAATATTTTTACACTATTTTCAATGGCGGTATTATCTTTTTGAAAAATTTATATATACAGGGCGAAAGAATTGAAATAGAAACAACATATTTATACCTAAAAAAAAAACAGTGAAAACACAACTTCTGGTAAACCGATTCTTGCGGTTCAAGACCTCGATATTATTCATCAAAAAAAGAACCTGTGTACCTTTGGTTGAAATCTGACGTCTCGTTGAAAAGTTATCGTGCTATTAGTCACATATGTATAGTCGCCATTTTGAATGCCCGCCATTTTTGTAAAAGGAACAAAAACTGAGATGGCCTTATATCTAAATTTGAACCTTTATATGTGTAGTATATGTGGTCCAAATTATGTGCTTCTACCATTAAATGCACAATAATTCTTATAATATGTACACGAATCTGCCGCACATAGGTACATGTGAAGATACGTTATGCATTTATTAAATGGTAAGTAATTAACATAACTAAAAAGTTCAAAATATTTCGTAAAAAATATTTTTACGCTCTTTTCAATGGCGATATCTTTTTGAAAAATTAATACATACAGGATGAAAGAATTGAAAACAAAAAACAACATATTTTTACATAAAAACCAGGAAAATCACAACTTCTGGTAAACGTAAACCGATTCTTCCGGTTCAAGACCTTGATCTTATACATCAAAAAAGAACCAGTATACCAAATTTTGTTGAAATCTGACGTCTTGTTGAAAAGCTATCATGCTATTAGTCACATATGTATAGTCGCCATTTTGAATCCCCGCCATTTTTGTAAAAGGCAAAATCTGAAATGGTCTCATATTTAAATTTGAACCTTTACATGTGTAGTATATGTGGTCCAAATTATATACTTCTATCATTAAATGCACAATTGTTTCACATATCGGCTGCACTACTACAGAATGTTCTGAATAAACGACCACAATGATTAGAAATTTACTAAAAGAAAATAATAAATTTACTTTTATTAAAACACCGAAACCTACTGGTCAGTGTTTAGGCCAGTAATGAAAAAAAGACAGCTGAAAAACCTTAGTTTTTGAAGATTCTAAAAGGGTTCCTTGAAGACGTTGAGCTGATTTTGTTTTGCTTTTTTAACAATCATAAAAAGTAAAAAAAATATTTTTTTCTGTAAATGTTTCTTATAGGGTAGGAGAGCCCCGGATGCTAAATTTGCAGTTACTAAAAGAAGTTAAGTTTTCCACTTTAATGAGGATTTTCCATTTTTAACTTAATTTTCCATTTCTATGAATCGTTTCTTTCCAATTATAGCGCCATCTATCCATAATTCAAAAAATATCTCGAATAAAAGTTACTTATTTTTACATGAGGAATCCAAATCTACAGTAACCAATGGAGATTCCTAATTAATATTTTAAAATAACCCCCCACCCCACCTCCGTGGAGGGCCGCGTTTGATGTCATTCGATGGAACACGTATTTTCCAGTTTTTAGATCTAATGTTCATTTCAAAAAATATCACGGAGTTTCTATTTAAAATTTTAAATGTACCCCTCACCTCCCTCCGTGGGGGATCGTGTTTGGTATAATTCGATAGATTTTAAAAAAATTTGAACACGAATTTTTCAGTTTTTCGATTTGACGTGCATTTCGTGAACATTCGCTTTTTTATTACGCATTTCCTTACGTCCCGCTCAAATCGTCAGATTTTTTAAAAATACAGTATTATTCATGTACTTAACTTATCGGGTCTAGGACGTTTCATCGCCGCCGTTTCGATGCCGCCAGTTCGATGCTGATGCCGGCCGATTCATCGCCAGTCAATTAATCGCTATCTGATATATTTCCGAATTTTCGACAATTACAATTATTAGTTATTTTTAGTATTAATTAGGAATTCTAGGAAATGCGAGATATGACGGCGATGAAATGGACTGGCGATGAACCGGCGGCATCGAAACGGCCGGCGATGAACCGGCGGCATCGAAACGTCCCATTCCGTAACTTATCTTGTCTTAATCTCACGATTTCGAGTTATTCTAAGATTTCAAGGGTATGAGTTTTACGGCCCACTCCATTTTGAGTCTGTTTTCCGTTCCCGTCGCGAAACTACCAAAAATTTCGAAAATTTAAACTCTGACCTCTGCAGCTTCTGATAGTATTGATCATTAGCTTTCCTGCGTATGTCTAATTTTAAAAATCGGTTGTACCATTCAAAAGTTACCGAGCTCTGAAATTTGACTCAATTTCTATTTAAAAAGAGGAAAATGTTTGTGGGTATGTGTGTATGGAAAAGTTACACCGATCTGATTTTTTTTCTGTTTCAAGAGTCGGGACCGATTCAGAACCGGTGTAGTTTGTGAGTTCAGCTTTCAAATGGTGTCTAGGTGGTCAGGATCAGACATACACATGGCTAAGTATAGCCAAAAAAAATTTAAGTTTGAAAATTTTGATTTTTCGACAATTACTCAAAACTTCCAACTACGAATTGCGCCAGTAACTGAGCGTTTGTAGGAGGCGTCTAACGCATCTGACCGTCTAACGACGTATGCCTGATATCGGAGAAAATTCGAATCTTTAAGTTTAAGTCTCAAGTATGATCAACTCCATTTCCTATGAGAAAAACGGATTTTAAAGTCAGTAAATCCTGTAATACCTTCAAATATAATATGGGTAGCATCGGGTGCATCACACACTACTTGTCAATACCTTTCAAACACATGTTTAGTGATCAAAATCGGTTAAACGGTTTAGAAGTTATCGAGCTCCAAACATGTAATCACTTTAACCATTATCGCCGAAATGGTCTAGTGGTTACCACGCTAAATTTGATCGGGAAATCTGAGTTCATTTGCTAGACATTTCATTTTTTTTATTCCAAATACAAAAAAACTCGTATGTATATGAGATATAAATGTATATGAGATATAAAAATACGTGTATATGTATATAACCTTATAGTTTAAACTATAAAATTGTTAATTTTATTTGCTACAGAAACTTTGCATATTTTTGCCATAATCCAACTGAATGCCTTTTAATGTCATCCAAACACTAGTCCGGAGCATTATTGGTTTTACCTTGGTTATAAGCCGTTGTTAATCCTTATCCAAGTAAACCTCGTGAATTAGACGGAATAGTAAATTCATTATGTGGACCTAATAATGTCAGTGATAATTTAGATTCAGTGGCGAGCCCTTTGAGTAAATATTCCGTCTGTGTGTCAAATATACAACCTATTTCAATAATAATTCTCCATTGCACAGTGAGCATACAAGATGTTATACTGGTGGGGTAGGGACTACTTATAAATTATTGGAGATATGTTAAAGATATTTCAAGTTATCTTTATTTATGTTACATATTGAATAGCAGAATAGAGGATTATTACCTTAAGAGGATCGGTACGTATTTTCGGCTGCAATGCTATTCAAATGGGGATTCATTTTTTTCGAATCCTGAGAAAACTAATACGTATTTTTGAAAAATTTAAATGCAGAATGAAAGATTACGTTATTAGCGAGGGCCGAAAGTCCCTGAGAACTTCTATAATGTTTATTTTAATAAGTTACAGGGGTGAAAAATTAAGGGAAAATTTAGTGTGATTTTTAATTTCAAATATCTCATTCAAAATAAACTTTTTATTTATTCTAAGGGACTTTCGGCCCTCGGTAATAATTTAGTCTTTCATTCTGCGTTTAAATTTTTCAAAAATATTTATTGGTTTTTTCAGGATTCGAAAAAAATGAACACAATGCCGTGGTAATATTTTCCAAATCTGTCTTTGTCTTACAACGCACTCAGCCGAATATAATATTGTCAGCATATATATTGTCAGTCACACACTGACAATCAGTGACAATTTTAAATATTTGACATTGCATCGGGAATATTTTGAGAAATTGATTAAATATTATTGATATATAATGTATTTGATAAATAATTGATTAAAGACGTGAACTTAATAAAAAGTTATTTATTGTGTATTATTTGTGGAAGATCCAAGCAGAGAATACATCAGATATATCCTGTGATCCAAGTATTTTGTTGTTAGAGATGTTGAAAATTGTAAGCGTTCCATAATAACAATATATTATTAAAAAATCACTTTAACACTTTTCCTCTTTTCTCGATTGATTATTAGTTTTTGTTGTACAAATAAATTATTACAATCACTGAAAACATAGTTAGTGAAAAAATTATCACATTTATTAACTGAATTAATAATTTGCAATTATAAAAATAACAGTTATCCAAGAACATTCAAAAGCCATCTTTTTAAATTAATTATGACATTTTCAAGTAGAATGACATTCTAGTAATGTTTACATATCCATACCAGTGTGAATTTTACTACACGTAATTTGCCGTGTAAAGACAGAAAAAGTAGGGATACACGTAAAATATTTGCCAATTATGTACCCATAGCCTTAAACGACATAGTCTATAAAGTAAAGTAGGTAGTCTACGTTATTGAAAAAAAAAAGATTAGAACAGTTTTCAAAACGAGTACTGGAAGATTACCAAGGGAACAACTGATCAAATATTTCTGCTAAAATGAATAATGATACAAATATGGAATAAATACAAATTTGTTATTTGCAGTTTTCAAAAGCAACATATATAATACATTAAACTGGAATAAAATGCATGAAAGTATTAAACTTGACCCGGAATAATCCCTTATACAAAACATTTTCGTGACCCGTCAAAATGGCCCGGTCAAAACAGCCCCGTCAAAAAAGCTCCATCAAAATAGCCCGGATACAAAATAGCCTCGACAAAATAGCCCGTAAACAAAATAGCCCCGACAAAATAGATCGCACACAAAATAGCCCCGGTCAAGACAGCCCCGGCTAAAACACCCTCAATAAAGAGTTTTACCTTTTAACGGAGTACCATTTATTTTAAATTACTATTCTAATTGGAAAATAAGCCACAATTTAACTTAACAAAATTATTTTATTAACGTTTCGACTTGCACTTTGGACGTCGTTGTCAAAATACAAAATATTAATAAATGAAACAAAAATGTTGTTGCTTCTTAAAAAAATTCTCTTAATAATTTAATTTAATCTGACTCATTCATATCAACAATTCAGACATACAGTATGGTGCAAATGAAAGGAATAAATTCGTTATTTCGTAAACACGCGACGTTAAGGAAAAATCCTGAAACTGGTCGATTTTTATTTTTAAATTACGATATTTTGGTATATATGTCATACTAGTGACGTCATCATCTGGGCGTGATGACGTAATCGATTATTTTTGTTTAAATGAGAAGAGGGGTCGTGTTCTAGCTCATTTGAAAGGTTATTTAATTCTCTATTCAGTAATATAAACATTTACATATTTATATATACAAGGTGCCCAGACACTCTTTTTTTAATTTAAATTATTTGACAAAAAAAAAGAAGAACGTATGTAATTTATTTAATTCAAAATACATTTTACTGCTATCAGAGAAGAGAAAAAAATGTTTATATCACAAATAAACATTGCTTTTCGCTTAAATTAAAATGTTCAATCTTCCAAGAGGCAAGTGGCTGGCGGGAGCTGGCTTGAACATTGAACTTAATCGAAAAGCAGAACACATTTAATCTAAACAGAAGAGAGGGTTCGAGTTCTCTGAAAAGACCATTTTTTTTAATGTGGTTAAGATAAAGATTTGAATAGAGGATAATTACCATTTCCGAAAAAATGTATTTTTAAGGGATTATTTCATGATGAATTTTGAAGGGCTATTTTGTCTGCAGGCTATTTTGTCTGCAGGCTATTTTGTCGGAGCTATTTGTAATACATGTTTTTTAACGGAAACAAAACTAAATTAACAATAAAATATTACAGTTAACAAAATTTTCAAAACAGAAAGGCACATAACGTTATCTTCAGTAGAATTATTTTATAATTTTTATTAAAAAATTTTTTAGAAATTGTAGATATTACACATAGTTTCAAAAGTGCATTATGTATTACCACAAATTATGCTCATTTATTTCCGTAGTTGAGTTTTTCGTGAACAGATTAACGGAATTCGCTATTTTTTTATTATTTTAGATTTATCTTCAGTATTTAAACAGTTGAGCAAATGTTCACTCAGACTTCTTTTTTGTACCTAAACCAGGTGGAAGAAAAGAGACGTTTTTTTGTTAATTTTGAGACATCCTGTAGGGAGGACAAGGTACAAGTATGGGTATACATCGCAATTTTATTGTAGTTTTAGGTATTATCAACATTTTGTTTTTTGAATGTCTCTGATATCTTTAGAACCAAAGAAAATAGACGGTTCTATTCTTTCACATGTTCTGTAAGTGAAACAAATCTAAATTCACAATAATGTATATCAGTTAACAAAATTTTAAAACCAGAAAGCACATAACGGTAATAGTTCTGGTCGATACCTATAAGCGTTATTGGTCAATCAGGTGAGCGGTATGCACATCGCAACATAAGAGAGACGATACTGTTTAATGGAGGCTCTGTGATGTTTTGGGATGAAATTTTTTTGAGAGTATGTACGTATTTGGCATTATTAGGTGGATACTCACTAAATAGCGAGAGATGCATTACACAGATTTTCTTTCTTTGAACACTTTGTTCCTTTCGCACTTTATATAGGATATAATTTCATCTTAGTGTATGTTCAATTGTACATGCAAAAAAATTCTTATTTTTTTACTGCATTAAATCTCTTATTACAACCCTTAATTTAAATAAATCTCAAGCCAGCCCTGTTCAATAGTACCATTTCATCCCCTCCTAATTTTACCCTTACCCCTACAGACAGACTATTTTGGATTCGACATAGAAGAAATCTAACTCTCTTCTCTCTCGTACCTCTCGTCACACGTGAGGGTGCAACTCTCTCTTCTCCGACACCCGCCGTAGGGTGAACTTATCTCCTGTACCTCTTGCAGCACGTGAGGGTGCAATCTCTCTGTTGCTCTCTCTCTCATCAGCGGTTCCACGGAAAAGTCGATGCCGCTCATCTCTTCACTCTGGACGGTCCAGCCTTCCTTTTGGGCTGAAACAAAGTAGTAATACGTGTTACGTTACGTGGCGAACAGTAATTCGGGAATGACGCCATACCTGATTTCGCAAATCGTGGTACGGGAACAATCAATTCGTGTGTGACCACGGCTCTAATGATCTACAACGTTCACAGTTTGATAAGAATTTATATACATATTAATATTGTCTGTATAAAACCTTATATTTTATATTTCCACCTGAACCTAACAATCCTAATTACAGTCCACAATCTAAACTAGAGATTGTATTTTACAATCTCACATATGTACAAGCCTTTTCGTACAGTGTATGCTAATACAAAAGCTACACAGATATCGCATGTCGTTACTTCGTATTTAAGTCAAGTAAATATTCAGCTATTGAATTGGCCCCCTCACATCCTAGACATGACTCCTATTGACCACTTATGGGATATTGTCGGTAGACAATTAAGAACTCGTCAGCCGCTTCCTGTTTCCTTGCAAAATATAGAAACTATGGTTACTGTTATCTGAAACTCCATAGACCACAATCAAATAGCCTGCTTAATATCCAGCATACCTAAGCTATGTGAAGCTGTTATTAGAATAAGAGGAACAACACGCGATATTACGCATTAGTTTACGTTATCTTTCTTTCTGTTTTTCAAATTTTGTTAACTATTATTATCTATTATGTTTAGTTTAGTATTTTTCAGTTATGACACATGTTAAACAGTAAAACCGTCTATCACCTTTTTTTTATTTTATAGATATCAGAGAAATTAAAAAAATAAAATGTTCACAAAATATGAGCCTACAACATAATTTCGATGTATTGCACCTTTTCCCTTTGCACCTTTTCTTTCCTATGGGATGTGTCGAAGTTAACATAAGAAAACATTTCTTTTCTCCCACCCGTATAAGTACAAAAAATAAGTTTGAGTAAACATTTGCCCAACTGTGCAAATATCGAAGAAAAATCTAAATTAATAAAAACAAATTCGGAATTCGTTAATTTATTCACGAAAAAATCAACTATGAAAATGAGTATAATTTTAGTTTATGCATAACTTTTGAAACTATGTGTATATTCCCTTATATACCGGTTTAAAATTAGACCTAATTATTGGCTAAACTAGTCATGCTGTTCAATCGATGCTTATAATACAAACCCAAATAGGCCAGGGTAATAAGACAAAAATATACCCTGTTCGTGACACTTCAGCAGACAGGGTACTGAAGCGTTTTTTCGACAGGTAATACCATAGGAACAAATTATAACTATTTTCTGCGTAGGATCTGGCGGCCATTTTTATTTATAAACAATCAACTGTCAAAAAATGGTATTTCCCCCTTTCTTTTTTTCAAATCAACGGAAAACAGTAAAACTTATGATTTTTTTGGTACAAATATCTTCGAGATTATGAAAAAAGCTTTAAAATGACGTATTACAAAGTTTGATATACTCACTTATTGTTAATATAATTGCGAAAAAAGTCGGAATTGCAAAAAAAATATATTTTCTCAATAATTGTTGTAAAAATTAGTGTACAGATTTAAAATTTTTGTCAAATGATGGTTCTTTGGTGCTTAATATGTGATAAAAATTTCAAAGCGATTCATTCAATTGTTTAAATTTTATTCAAATTGTTTATCTCAGAGAGCATTTTTTTGCAATAACATAAGTCAGAAAAAAATGACCTTAGAAACATTCCACAGGTGTCAAATGAAAGAGCATGAGCTACATTTTCAACATGGTTTAAAAAAGTGAATAAAAAAATGCATTTATTAGTAATAAATAATTATGCAAAAGTATCGTCAATTTTTCTTTATAAACTTTTTGTATAACTTTTTTCAAAAAAAAATTAACTTTTTTACCCTGTTTTAAGTGCCCAACTACCAAGTAATGTTATCTATATCATAATTAATAAAAAATTGTATTAAATATGTATAATTTCTTATATAACAAAATAAAAAGTTTATAAGGAAAGATTTACGATACTTTTGCATAATTATTTATTGCTAATAAATGAATTTTCTATTCACTTTTTTTAAACTAAGTTGAAAATATAGCTCATGCTCTTTCATTTGACACCTGTGGAATGGTTCTAACGTCATTTTCTTCTGACTTATGTTATTGCAAAAGAAATGCTCTCTGAGATAAACAATTTGAATAAAATTTAAACAATTGAATGAATCGGTTTGAAATTTTTATCACATATTAAGCACCAAAGAACCCTTATTTGACAAAATGTACACTAATTCAAAGCTGTACACTAATTTTTACAACAGTTATTGCGAAAATATTTTTTTTTGCAATTCCGACCTTTTTTCGCAATTATATTAACAATAAATGAGTATATCAAACTTTGTAATACGTCATTTTAAAGCGTTTTCCATACTCTCGAAGATATTTTGTACTAAAAAAACCATAAGTTTCCCTGTTTTCCATTGATTTGAAAAAAAAGTGAAAAATGCCATTTTTGACACTTAATTGTTTATAAATAAAAATGGCCGCCAGATCCTACGCAGGAAATAGTTACAATTTGCTCTTATAGGTATTACCTGTCGAAAAAACGCTTCAGTACCCTGGCTGTTCAAGTGTCGTGGAAAAAACCTTATTACCCTGGACTAAAATAAAAAATTTATTCTAGACGTTTTAAATTGGTGCCTCCTTATGTATCAAGGTATAAATAAATCTGGTATAAATCTATTGCAAAACAGGGACTACGGCGGTGAGTCACAAATTTACATCATGTAATAAGATGTTTACAGTTTTTTATGAAAACACGATATAATCTAAGTTTCTTGCCCCTCATATTTTGAATATATTTTTAGCATGCGGGCTTTTTTATCATCCCACATTTTATTTAAATTAGGACAACGAATTGCCGGTGTCAACGTGTAGAAAAATTGTATATCCATTAGCGCTACTAAAACATTTATGACGAAAAATTAGGTAAACAGTGATTTTAGTCATTCCTTAAAGAATAGTGAATGGACCTAGTACACATGAGAATGAAATTTTCTTATAGAGGATGATGGCATAATAATAGAACTGCCTAGTGAAGGAGAGAGTAAAAGTATAATCAATAGGCTCAAAAATAACAAAAGACCAGGAGAAAGCGAAATAGCTGCGGAAATGCTAAAGAATGGAGGGGAAGAACTACAAAGAAAGAGGTTTGGTATTATTGTCAAGAGGATATAGGAAGAAGAAAATATGCCCAAAGATTGGACCAAAGCTCTATTATGCCCCATATACAAAAAGAGGGATAGACTGACGTAAAAATTATAGAGGTGTTGCTCTATTGGATACTTGTTACAAGGTATTAGTCAGGATGCTAATAGAGAGACTCAGCAGATTTGCTGAAGATAAACTAGGTGAGTATCAGGTCGGTTTTAGGGTTAATACAACAGCGACAGATCAGATTTTTACACTAAAGGAAATTCAGACCAACTACTATGAATATAAGGTATCTCTGCATGCGTTATTTATAGATTTTAAACAAGCGTATGATAGGATAAGTAGGAATAAAATGTATGAAGCACTGTGTTCCTTGGTCATACCCACATAACTGGTTAAGTTAGAAGAATGACTCTGAATAGTATTATTAGTTCTTGTAAAGTACAGAGAGATTCGTTTCAAAATTTAATGAATAATAGTCATTTATGTACCAAGTCAGTAAAGTGACTCTTTATCGAACGAGTCTGATATTACGAGAAGAGCGAGGCGAGTAACAGACGAGTTCGATAAGGAGTCTTTACTTACATGGTGCATACAAAATTTTATCGCCAACATATATTTTTTAAATTTAATGTCGTCCGAACCACTGGGGTTATAAATAACAACAATGGAAAATACATATTAAAAATAAAAAGAGATTGTAATATTAAGTAAATACATATGTACTAACAAAAAGTATACCTGAAAAATTTGTGATACCAGTAAATGTCTTTTATTCCTATTTCCGTTAAAAACTGTATATTGTTGATATTTGTATTGTCTCTAAGAAGCTCAGATATATCCCTGGGAAGGTTGAGTTTACTTCTCGTTTGCTGGTATATTTGCCAAATCGGTTAAGATATGTTTTATTGATATAAAATAATATTTGCCAACATAATTTGATATTGGTTTTAACACTAACTTGCAATTTACAATTTAAGAACGTTTTAAATTTTAGACGTCATAATAATTTCATGACAGTGATGACAGATAACTTGCAAGATGGCCGCTTTCGATTTTTAATCGATAGTTATCAATATTGAATAATTACTAAATCGGTAAAGTTTTAATTTATATTATATGAATATAATTACAAAATACTACAGAATTTCACTTTTTGACATAAATTTAATTGATATTATCGCAAATTGCGTACAATATTTTTAATAATTAAAGTAGATAAATTGTAAGTCCACTCAAATACTCGCCATTCGTTTACTGCCATCGACCACTTACATTCAATCTCGGTTAATTTGATTAATCGCGGTAGGTAAAGGAAGATTCTTCTTTCAGTACAATAAAGTGTTACTTTACTGCCGCAAATGAGGGCAAATGAGTACAATAATGAATGACTTTAGTGACGGTTGGTGATAAAAATAATTTCTATCCTTGTAGGATCAGTACTGACCTGAGGGACCGCAGCCGTTCGGATACAATAAGCGTCTCTTTGTAGAGACAATGAAGTCGACTTTACTAAGTAACAAGATATTTACTTAACACAAACACTACACATTACACTATAATCTGATGGCGACTGGCTGAATGATCAACACCTATGCTATTATAAAAAGTAGTACCTACTTAGCACTTGTTACTTATTTCAGTAGTTTCTAAAGAAATTCAGTATCTTCTTCTTCTTGTAGTGGCTATCCGTTTCGGATGTTGGCGACCATCATGGCAATCTGTACTTTGCACACTGCTGTTCTAAAAAGATTTGTGGTTTTTGTGTTGAACCACGTACGCAGATTTTTCAGCCAGGAAATCCTTCGCCTTCCTGGTTCCCACTTTCCTACTACTTTTCCTTGCAAGATTAGTTGCAGCAGTCCATATCTTCCACTGTTCCTCATGATGTGACAGTGGTATTCGATTTTGGCTGTTTTTATTGTGATTAACAGCTCTTTTTCTTTTTGCATTCTCAGCAACACACCCTGATTAATAATGTGGTCGGTATAAAATATCTTCAGGATTCGACGGTAAATCCACATTTCAAAAGGCTCAATTTTATTGCAGGTGACGTCTGTGAGAGTCCACGACTCTCTGTACTCCGTACAACAGTATAGAAAAGGAAAGATAACGTCAGAAAAATGAAAGAATACCCATGAACGATCACATCAATCACATATTATTCAGATTATTAATAATCTATCTCTTTCGTTTGTTATTTATGAAAACAACAGCAAATACAAAATATGTGATTGATGTGATCGTTCATGGATATTCTTTCATTTTTCCGACTGTATAATACGGTAGTAACCTGATTTTTATGGGTATCCACAAATCATGAAATTTGAATAACTGCCATATTTTGAAATGCAGATCTTGCTTTCTCTATCCTACGTTTGATGTCTATGGAATCATCCCAATTTTCATTGACGTTCGTACCAAGGTAGGTGTATGTTTTTACTCTTTCAATTTGTTGATCGTTCACACTGATTCATCCTAATTGCTAGTGCTTCTTAGAGATCATCATACATTTTGTTTTCTTAGTGTTTAGTGAAAGCCCATATCTCTGACTGACTTCTGCGATTCTGTTCATTAACTCCTGGAGGGCTTCAGAACTGTCAGCGAATACCACAGTGTCGTCGGCGTATCTTATGTTATTGATACATTCTCCGTTAATTCGAATTCCGGCTTCAACATCATCAACTGCTTCTTGAATGATCTCCTCAGAGTAGATGTTAAACAGCAGTGGTGATAGCACACATCCCCGACGGACCCCACGTTTGATTTTGATAACGTCGGATTATCCTGCTTCTGTCCGGATAGATGATGTTTGATTCCAGTACAGACTGCTGATAATGCTTAAATCACAGGTGATTATTCCAATATTGGTTAATATCTCCATCAGATTGTCGTGCTTTACTGTGTCGAATGCTTTACGGTAATCAATGAAACCTGCATAAATATCGCAATTTACATCTCTACATGGTTGAAATAGCACTTGTGTACTAGACCAGGGCGCATCTGTAAAAATATTAGTACATTTGGACGTTGAGAGGTGAATCAAATTTTTTTGCAGAAATTGCTTGAAAATGCCTCAAATAATAATATTTGAGTTATCATCCCTCTCAAAAAGGTCCGGAACACTGTTTAACTAATCAAAATGTCAAAAAATGAAGGAAAAATTCGATTTTTTTCTTCGTTTTTTCATTATAACTTTTAGTCCAGAAAGCCACTGCGCATCCGCTAGGAAAAATATTCTAATTCGGATTTTTAGCACAATCTTACTCAAAAAGGACTCCTTTTAACAAATTTGCATGTTGCCAGGACCAAAAGGTGGTCAAAAATTTTTTAAACGTTTTTTGTTTGTTTTTTTCCTAAAATTATTATTTTTGCATGGAAAAATTTTTTTTAGATTTCTTGGATGATTCCAAACAGAAAAGGTCTTTAGTGACTTTTCTCTAAAAATGATAGTTTTTGACATATAAGCGATTAAAAATTGAAAAATTGCGAAATCGGCCATTTTTAACCTTTCAAATGAGCTACCACACGACCCCCATTCTCATTTAAAAAAATCATCGATTACGTCATCACGCCCAGACGGATGACGTCACTAGTATACCATATATGCCACAATATCATAATTTAAAAATAAAAATCGACCTGTTTCGGGATTTTTTCTTAAATTCGCCGGTTTACGAAATAACGAATTTATTCCTTTCATTTGCACCATACTGTCGGTGGAAAATAGTGTCGCGCACGCTTGATTAGCAATTAAAAAACAAAGGAGTTTTGAACATTGTATGGCAAAAAACTCTTCGGGATTTCATCAATCGATGTTTAAAGAATATCTACCTACCTTGGCAACATTCAAATTTTCAGTTTTTCACATAGTTTTTGACGGTTAAAAATGGCCGATTTCGCAATTTTTCAATTTTTAATCGCTTATATGTCAAAAACTATCATTTTTAGAGAAAAGTCACTAAAGACCTTTTCTGTTTGGAATGATCCAAAAAACCTAAAAAAACTTTTTTCCATGCAAAAATAATAATTTTAGGAAAAAAACAAAAAAAAAACGTTTAAAAAATTTTTGACCACCTTTTGGTCCTGGCAATATGCAAATTTGTTAAAAGGAGTCCTTTTTGAGTAAGATTGTGCAAAAAATCCGAATTAGAATATTTTTCCTAGCGGATGCGCAGTGGCTTTCTGGACTATTTAAAAGTATTCATTTCTGAGAAAAGTTGTACTGACATAAAAGTTGCATAATTAAATATCCTACAATACAGAATTGGTTATAAATTTAAAAAATAGTCACCCTTGCTGCAAAATAGCAATAATTGCGAAAAAACTATACGAAAACAAGTATTCGCATTTGACGTTTTTCAACCATTTATGCTACACTTACGACCTTCATTTTTCACCCAGAAAAACTTTATGATACAGTAAAACAGTTAGTCCATTCTTTCACCGTTTTTGCTCTAAATTTTAAAGAACCGCTTGGATTGACATGAAATTTGGCATACGTATAGCTTACATGTCAACGAAAAAAAGTGATATTCTGCCGATGTGTGCTTTTGCCCTGGGGGTGACCTTCACCCCCTCTTGTGGGTGAAAAAATATATGTCCAAAATAAGTCCGGAAATGGGTAAACTGACTAATTTTAAGTAACTTTTGTTCTATAGAGCTTTTTCGCCAAGTAAACACTTTTCGAGTTATTTGCGAGTGAATATGTTCATTTTTCAACAAAATTACCACATTTTTAGACGGTTTTTCGCAAATAACTCAAAACGTAAGCATTTTGTCGAAAAAACGTTCTTAGCAAAAATATAGCTTATAAAAAAGTAAAAAAAATGGTGTACGCGTTAGGTCTCTGGATCTCGTAGAACCAGAGTTATACCCAATGGAAAATAGATTCATTATCACCAAATTTCAAATAGAATATTTCGACGTGAAATATCCAAAAATTTAAGCACTTTTTGGAGAAAATCCATTATAACTTTTTTAAAGTGTTAAAAAAGCTTTATTTCTGTTTTTACCAAAAGTTTCTAGCATTAAATTTAAGCAAGTTACGCTTAAAATAAAGTTGGTCCCTTTTGTTTTTGCAAAAAAAAATCGGGAAGACCACCCTCTAATTAGCAACTTAAATGAAATTAATCGTTACCGCTCCACAAATTATTTTACTTATGTTGTATTTATATGATCTGTAAGTTTTATCGATTCAAAGTGCTTATTTTTAAAAAAATTTGGTTTCAAAAATAAAATTTTTAAAAATTTAAATTATGAAAATATGCTTTTTTTCAAAATAACTTAAAAATTGTTAGAGATACCAAAAATCTCGAAAAACAAAAAAAAAGTCAGATTTGCTTTTCTGAATATCATGTATTTCTTTGTTTTTCTGTTAGACAAAAATTGGTTAAGATATGGTATTTCTAAATTTGCATACATTCGTGATCAGTGACTCGTTCAACCCCTTTTAACAACAGCCCTTTCAATAATAAGGACTTTGAACCGATGAAACTTACAGATCATATAAACAATATATACACGAGTCAAGAAACTTGTGAAGTCGTAACGATTAAGTTCATTTAAGATACTAATTAGGGGGTGATTTTCTCGATTTTTTTACCAAAACCAAAAGGGACTAACATTATTTTGAGTGTAACTTGTTTAATTTTGATGCTAGAATTTTTTTTTATAAAACAAAAATGAAGCTTTTTTTAAACACTTTAAATAAGTTTTAATGAGTTTTCCCCGAAATGTGCTTTATTTTGGGTTATTTCACGTTAAAATATTCCATTTGGAATTTGACGAATATGAACCTATTTTTCATTAGCTATAACTCTGCTTCTACTAGGTGTAGGGACATGATTATATACACCATTTTTTAAAAATTTTTAAAGGATATATTTTTGCTAAGAATGTTTTTTCGACAAAATATTTACTATTTGAGTTGTTTGCGAAAAACCGTCTAAAAGCGTGGTTATTTTGTTGAAAAATGAACATATTCACTCGCAAATATCTCGAAAAGTGTTGAGTTGGTGAAAAAACTCTATAGAACAAAAGTTACTTAAAATTAGCCAGTTTATCCATTTCCTGACTTTCTTTGGACGAATATTTTTTCACCCGCAAGAGGGGGTGAAAACCACCCCCAGGGCAAAAGCACATATCGGCACAATATCACTTTTTTTTCTTTGACGTGTTAGCTATGTGTATGCCAAATTTCATGTCAATCCAAGCGGTTCTTTAAAATTTAGAGATTTTGCAATATTTTACCGTTAAAGAACGGACTAAGTACTGTAGATTTCATTAAGATCGGTTCAATAGATTTTGCAAAATAAATTTTGCAATCCAGCTTTCGCAAAAAAATCATTTTTTCAAAATGTTACAGGACTGAAAATATCGCAGATAGCAAGTTGAAATTTTTTTGCGTATAGAAGTGTACTGTACCTTTCATTTGCAATTTGCAAAATTAAAATAGGTTAACTACCACGGCGTCAGAAATTTTTTTAAATAAACATTAATTATTGGTGCTACGCGCAGGACAGCGGATAGTTTGCTCTGATTGGACATTCCAATGACCTTTGATAATGATTGACACATTTTAAGTTTTATTACAATTCGATATAAATAAATAAATTTGTTTATTGCAAATTAAAAACACATACTCTATCTTTTGAAATAACACTTTTTTTAGCAAAAACTTTCTTTGTTCATATATTTTAACTTAGAGAATAAAAGTTTATTATTTTTAAACATATGCAATTGTTTAAACAATATTTTACAAACAATAATAAAATTAGTTTGATTTTTGTGGAATTAAAATATTAAAATACAACAAAATATAGAGTAAGAAAATAATATATTAGATAAAGATTGGAAGAAATGTTAACGGAAATCAACTTGTGTGAATCGAACACCGCTGTCCTGCGCGTAGCACCAAAAATTAATGTATATTTAAAAAATTTCCTGACGCCGTGGTAATTCATCATCATCTTGGTGCTACAGCCCTTAGAGGGCCTCGACCTTCTCAAGCTTTCTACGCCATTCTGTTCTGTCCCTTGCTTGCATTTTCCAGTTGCCGACTCCGATCTTCTCGGCATCCTGTGTTACCCCGTCCATCCACCTCAGCTTTGGTCTACCCCGTCTTCTCATTCTCACGGGTTGCGCTGTTAGAATATTTTTTATCATGTTCGATTCAGGGGCCCGGGCTACATGTCCTGCCCACTGCAGGCGGTTTCGCTTAATTATAGTGATAATATCTTTTCCACCAAACGTATGCTTGTAGATATTCTGCAGTTCAAAGTTATATCTACGCGTCCATATTCCGTTCTCACAGACCGCTCCGAATATCTTACGTAGCACCTTTCTTTCAAAAATCGACAGAGCGGATTCATCTGTTTTAGTTAGCGTCCATGCCTCTGATCCATATGTGAGAACGGGGACTATCAATGTTCTATACAGCCTTATACGAGTTGACGCCGTGGTAATTAATCGATTTTAATTTTGCAAATTGCAAATGAAAGGTACAGTACACTTCTATAAGCAAAAAAAGTTCAACTTGCTATCTGCTTTATTTTCAGTCCTGCAACATTTAAAAAAATGAATTTTTTTGCGAAAGCTGGATTGCAAAATTTATTTTGCAAAATCTATTAAACCGATCCTAATGAAATTTACAGTGTTGTTTAACTATATCATAAAGTTTTTCTGAGTAAAATATGACGGTCCTAAGTGTAGCGTAAATGGTTGAAAAACGTAAAATGCGAATACTTGTTTTTATATGGTTTTTTTCGCAATTATTGCTATTTTGCAACAAGGGTGACTATTTTTTAAATTTCTAGCCAATTCTGTATTGTAATTTAATTACGCAACTTTTATGTTAGTACAACTTTTCTCAAAAATGAATACTTTTAAAGTTATAATCAAAAAACCAAAAAAAAAATCGAATTTTTCCTTCATATTTTGA
Source organism: Diabrotica virgifera virgifera (assembly GCF_917563875.1). Lineage (NCBI taxonomy): Eukaryota > Metazoa > Arthropoda > Insecta > Coleoptera > Chrysomelidae > Diabrotica > Diabrotica virgifera. The sequence continues at coordinate 72,430,437 of NC_065444.1, forward strand.
CATTTTGATTATTTAAACAATGTTCCGGACCATTTTGAGTGGGAGGATAACTCAAATATTATTATTTGAGTTATTTTCAAGCAATTTCTGCAAAAAAATTTGAGTCACCTCTCAACGTCAATCTCAAAACAGATGCGTCCTGGACTATAAGCTGATTTTTTCTTCGCACAGTCTTGCATCATTTGATGCATAATTTTTAAAAATAATTTTAAAATATGGCTCATTAAGCTGATGGTTCGGAAATCACTGCAGGATACGGATTTTGTTTCCTTTGGTAAAGCAATAAGACGTCGACAAATTCAGTACAATATTATTTTAAGTACTCGATTTATTTTTAAACGTACAAGAAATATATTAAATCTGAATCAAGAAACTATTTTGAAATACTCGAGATATATTTTATTTTCTATTTGTATGAAGTCTTCCTTATATCATCGACTTTATAGCATTGTTTTCGGTTCCAGTATCTTGGTGGTTTTTTCTCTACCATTCCCTCGGGAAAACAATTTATAGTGACTTCCCTTTCAAACAAATATCGATGCAATTTATTTAGACCTGTTTCGAATCAGTAACGTTTTAAAATCTTTTTTCTCGTTTTCTCTTGAACGTTTCATTGTTCACCGTAAAATATACATTCTTTTGAACTTTTCCCCTTTCTCCCGTCAAGTTATTTAAATGCGGGAGGGAAACCTTTCAGACTTTTTAGACGGAGAGCTAAATAAAGAATCCCTTTATTATTACATAATGAGAGTAGCAGTGTGTTCTGAGAATGAATAAAATTTCCATATGCCTAATTTCTTCCTCATAAAAATTTCAGCTTCACTAATGGATATTTTTTTTTTATTATTTTTAAACGCTACCGAAGGTAAATTAGAGGCTTAGTTTGGAATAAGATATAACAGAATATAAAGGGATAATGAGAAATTTTTGAAGACCTTTTGAAGCTACGGTTATTACAAAAATAGAACCACTGCACAGTGGTGAATTTCGCCGAAAACCTGGCCAAAATGTAAAAATCTAAGTTTATAGGTATACCCTGAGAAATTTTATATGAACCTTTCTCTGTAGGTTTTTGAGAATCATAAACGGTCGTTAAGGGGCCGTTAATTTTTTAGGGGAGGGGCCAGACGTGAAGATGAAGATGTTGCACATTACATTTTGTATACTTTGGATGACAATATATTATAGTTTAAAGCAACAAAAAAGCTAGGGAGCCGTGGCCATGCCCATGCACATTGGCGCCTATGAGATCATATATTTACTGCCGTTTTCACCGACTATATTAAGGCTAGCTTAAAATTAAGGCCCGCTTAAAGTAAATATTTAAACATTAAGATATTAAGAGTAAACAGTAGCGCGTCATCAATATTTTTGTTTTTCGAAAGTTCTGCGAACTTTCAACAGTGAGGCAACAGTGCGTCGGTAATTCGACACTGACAGTGACATTTATACTATCAAAAACTAGTTTTTTATGAAACAGTTCGTAAAGTATGCTTTTTGCGAACGCACGCGATGTTTGCGTAAGCTCGCAAAAAATACTTCACGCACAGTTTCATACAATATTTTATCTACGATAAACAAATAAAAAAACTGTAACTCTTCGTCACTAGAATTCATTTATGTTCTACAATTTATAGAACTTTGACATTTAAAAATTTAACTTCTTTCAAACCACAAAACTGTCAAAACTTTTGTTGTAATTTATTGCTCACATGTCATCACCATGACAACGCGAAAGTTATAGTATATACAACAAGAGAGAAAAAAGACATATTTCTCACGAATGCAGACGAGGCGAGTGCCGCAAATTAAGCGAGGGAGAAATATGTCGTTTTCTCACGTGTTGTACAATGTACTTTTTCTATGGATGCGTTTTTGTCAAGAGTTCAAACTTCAAAATTAAATAATTTAGGTGCTTTTATGTAGATTATATGCCAAAATTGAAATAAAATACACATTATACACATAATAAATGTAGGTTTCTTAATGTTGTTCTGAAGCTATTTCCTTGTGGCATTTTTATAATTACGTATTTTTTATGGGAAATAAGCCACAATTTTACTAAAAAATGAATTTATTAACGTTTCGAAGCCCAAATCGGGTTTCGTTGTCAAAATACAAAATACTATTAAAATAAAACAAACATGTTGTTGCTAAGTAAAAAAAATCTTCTAATAATTTATTTAATCTGACTCATTTATATTGGCAATTCAGACGTATATTATACATTTTAAAGTAGAAGACTTTAAAATGATATCGCCAATATTTATGAGTTGCGTTCCTGGGACGACTTTACTAAAAGATAGTTCATTCGACTACATGAAATCAATCCCAACTCAAGAATATCCGTCGCAAAAAAATCATAGCATGTGATCTGTCTTTAAAAAGACAACCAAATGCAACGATGACAGTAAAATTCTCGCGTTAGAGATTCCATAGTAAATCACGAGGGAAAACCAGGAAAAAACCTCGTGATACTATCCCGACATCGTAAGTATTTGGTCTTACATTTAATCTACCTTCAAAAAACTAATACCAAATTCTGACTTTAATATGTTTAAATTATAAATAATATTAATATTACATAGATATACAATAAGTAATACTAAAATATAAAATTTGTACTAACTCGATATGTTATTGACTTACTAATCGTGGTATTTTCTTTCTATTGACTTCCTCTTTCAGTATGGGTAACCACATCCTACTGCATTCTACCGAGGAATTTGCGACACAATTGGTTTCATTTAGCATAATTAGAGCCGCTTCTTTGATTTTTCTCTTTTTACTATCTGATTCTTTCAGGACTATACTTGAATCTCTCCACTGAACTCTATGTTCATTATCCCATGCGTGTTGACATATCTGAGATCTATCAAATTCTCTGTTTTTAATATAAGACTGATGTTCACTTATTCTAACGTTTAATGGTCTTGATGTTTCACCTAAATAAAATTGTTCGCATTCACAAGGTATTCTATAAATGCAATTCTTTGTTCTTTCTTGTTCATTGTTAGGTTTAGTTTTAGATAGAATAGATCTCAATGTGTTTGTTGTTTTGAATGTTGTTGAAATGTTGAATTTATTTCCTATCGTTTTAAGTTTCTCGGGATCCTACAACATTCACAAGAAATAATACGAGGAAAATAACAATACCATATATAAAAGGACTATCCGAGAAACTTAAAACGATAGGAAATAAATTCAACATTTCAACAACATTCAAAACAACAAACACATTGAGATCTATTCTATCTAAAACTAAACCTAACAATGAACAAGAAAGAACAAAGAATTGCATTTTTAGAATACCTTGTGAATGCGAACAATTTTATTTAGGTGAAACATCAAGACCATTAAACGTTAGAATAAGTGAACATCAGTCTTATATTAAAAACAGAGAATTTGATAGATCTCAGATATGTCAACACGCATGGGATAATGAACATAGAGTTCAGTGGAGAGATTCAAGTATAGTCCTGAAAGAATCAGATAGTAAAAAGAGAAAAATCAAAGAAGCGGCTCTAATTATGCTAAATGAAACCAATTGTGTCGCAAATTCCTCGGTAGAATGCAGTAGGATGTGGTTACCCATACTGAAAGAGGAAGTCAATAGAAAGAAAATACCACGATTAGTAAGTCAATAACATATCGAGTTAGTACAAATTTTATATTTTAGTATTACTTATTGTATATCTATGTAATATTAATATTATTTATAATTTAAACATATTAAAGTCAGAATTTGGTATTAGTTTTTTGAAGGTAGATTAAATGTAAGACCAAATACTTACGATGTCGGGATAGTATCACGAGGTTTTTTCCTGGTTTTCCCTCGTGATTTACTATGGAATCTCTAACGCGAGAATTTTACTGTCATCGTTGCATTTGGTTGTCTTTTTAAAGACAGATCACATGCTATGATTTTTTTGCGACGGATATTCTTGAGTTGGGATTGATTTCATGTAATCGAATGAACTATCTTTTAGTAAAGTCGTCCCAGGAACGCAACTCATAAATATTGGCGATATCATTTTAAAGTCTTCTACTTTAAAATGTATAATATACGTCTGAATTGCCAATATAAATGAGTCAGATTAAATAAATTATTAGAAGAATTTTTTTACTTAGCAACAACATGTTTGTTTTATTTTAATAGTATTTTGTATTTTGACAACGAAACCCGATTTGGGCTTCGAAACGTTAATAAATTCATTTTTTAGTAAAATTGTGGCTTATTTCCCATAAAAAATACGTAATATAATACGTATTTAATATTCTTAATATTTATATACTTTTATTTATTTACAATTATAGTTACCAGTTATATTTGAACAGTCTTGAAAGGTAATTCCTGGTAAGTTTTGATTTGACACATTTTATTTGACAAAAATATTTGTGTTTGTATTGTGCATGTTACCATGGAAACTGCGATTCTACGTATGGAACCCGTGAGAAAAAATATTTCTCACAGCCTGAGAAATTGTTCGTTTTTAATGTATGTAAGTAGTGAGAGAAGTTGCACATTGTATAGCATCCATAGAAAAAGGATATCTGATTATATGAAAGTGTGCCAAAAAACAGTGCGAAAAAGTAAATCCCATTTAAAATACATTGTTACTTCACGTACACTTTAAATCCTTCACGCACTGCTATCTATAATGACAGTTTTCACAAACTAAAAACTTATAAATACATAATATGAGATAGAGTACATAAAATAAATTTTATACTCATAGGCGCGAAATGTTGCCGAGTCAGTCACGTTCGATTTCTTGTTATAGATTGATTTTTCCGCAAATCGCCAGGAAATTTTGACCTTCCTGTCAAAATTTCTTGAAGAAAAAGTCAGGACTTCCTTACTGTAAGGAAATGTCATTTCCTTACTGTAAGGAAATGATATTTCCGTACAGTTGTTAGTGTTCTACATAAATGATAGAAAACACATTGCTATTAAAACCTTGTAAATTAACTTAATCATTAAATTTTCTTTATCTGGAGCTTCCTGGATAAATTTTTCAATTTCTTCCTTCGTTAAAATCTTAGATTTCTTTGCCCTATAACCTTGAGCTTGCCGTTTCAATAAAGAACGAAGTTTTGAGTATGTAGATATATCTACATTGTGTTTAAGTGCAAGGGTTGACTTCAGCATTGAATAATTGGCCCATAATGTTGAAGATTTCATCTTTAAACAAAGGTCTAGGAAGTATGCCATTACAACATTTTCTGAGAAAGAACTCGTATTTTTACTCATGCGATAATCCATAAAACGTCTGTATGCATTTTCGTACTTTTCTCTTGATTTCTTTGGCAATAATTCTAATGAAGCAGTATTCACTGCCTCAACCAGCTCTGGAGGAGTCCCAGGAATGGAAATTTCATCATCACTTATCATTTTACTTTCGAGAACACCAGCAATTAAATTTATAAGCGTCAAGTTTGACAATTCAACCTCAATACGTTTCCATAGTAACCCAAGTAATTTTATTAGGAATTTCAAAGCACCATTTATTTGGGAATAAAATTATCGCGTTTTTTTTAAATCAATCAATATCTGTCGAATTTTAAACGATTTGCGGAAAAATAGTATGTTTACCTCGTAGGAAAAGCCACATTCCTGGACTCTGTGTTGCTAAGTCTCGGCTTGCGCCTCGACTTAGCAATCTTCACAGTCGTCCAGGAATGTTAAGCTTTTCCTACCCGGTAAACAATGTACTATTTAGTACTTAGATCCAATGTGACACAAAATCTAGACATGGGATAAAAAAGTTTATTTGAAGAAAGTGTATTTTTTTGTTCTTCTTAATGGCGGTACAGGCTCCTTTTAGAATATTTTATTTAGTTATAGAGTAATTTCCACATACTAACATATTTCTCAAATTGGGGTATGTACCGCCATTCTTTATTATATTACGAATATGTGTGCCTCGACGACAAAATATTCAAAATTACAGCCGCAATCTTGGACCGCGTTTGTTGCTACCTGTTGATCGCTACTGTATGCTCTTAATAAATAAGCTGTTTTTTATTAATTATTTACAGATATTAAATTAATGGATTTCTTAGTTAATGACATTGTTCTGAAGCTTTTAATTGACGATCTTTTGTGTATTTCCTACATCTAATTTAGACCAACCATCTAGGCTTACACAGAAGAAATCGTGGATCGTGGTACAAAAAATATATGTATATGAGGCGCAATAACCAAAGAATAGACAGAATCGGTCAGAACATCATCATTGACGACTTTAACTTTGACAAGAAATCGAGAATTTAAATTAAGAAAATTGAGAATTTAATATCTTGAAACAACAATAACTGAAGACAATAACGGATCACAAGAAATAAACAATAGGATACAGGCCGGCAACAGTTATTTTTGGAAAAAAAATTCTGTTTTTTTTTTAATTTTTAAGATAGTTCGTTGATTAAAGTTATGTATTTTTTGTGGACTCTTGTTATTTATTCATTAATTAAAGGTGAATATTAGTTATGAAATATTTGTCGCCATAATAAAAATCACTGAAATGTTGTTAACATTTTACCAATTTAGATTAAATCTAAAGAAGACTTCTATAACCGACTTACAGGGTGTTTTATCGATTTTGCCAATTTCTTTCCTAAGCCATAACTTTAGAACCACCCTGTATATTTTTTTCATATTTGGTACACATGTGTCTCATCCAAAACCCAAACATCCGACATACAAATCACAAGAAAAATCCAGGTCCGGATTAACAAAAAATTATAAAGTATTTGTGACCTTAAAACAACACCCTGTATATTAAAATTCTGAAAATCTGTTGGCATATTTAAAAAGAGCACAAAAAACTAAGTCTAACCGTTTACTTCAATTTTTCGGCCAGACAATTTTATGACTTTAATTTTGAAATTATATTGAATTTTTTAAGAACTCTGACATTAAAAAGCAGGTATTATTAACTTTTAATTATAAATTATTAAAGCTATTGAATAAATACTTATTTTAAAATTAGTCAATATTTATTTACCACATTGGAACGACCCAATTATTAATCACAAGAAAAATCCAGGTCCGGATTAACAAAAAAACACAAAGTAATTGTGACCTTGAAAGAACACCCTGTATATTGACATTTTAAAAATTTGTTAGCACATTTGAAAACACCACAAAAATCTGAGTTTATCAGTTTGCTTTAATTTTTTGTGGAGAAAATTTAATTATGTACTTTAATTTTAAAATTAAATATATTGATACTTTTAAAAACACTGAAATTAAAAAGCAGATTTTTATAGCACTTTTAACAATACATTATTAAAGTTATTAAATAAATACCCATTTTAAAAATAATCAATACTTATTTACGACATTCGAACGACCCACTTACAAATCACAACAAAAATCCAGGTCCGGATTAACAAAACAATATCAATGTTGTTCTGAAGCTATTTTCTTGTGGCATTTTTACAATTTTAACTATTTAGAATGGGAAATAAGCCACAATATTATTAAAAAATGATTTTTATTAACGTTTCGACGCCCAAATCGGGTGCCGTTGTCAAAAAGGGAATCATAAAATCCTTATATGATAGAGCCAAAATTACTTGTTCTAACGAAAATTCCTTTTTAGAAGAAAAACAATTCTTAACATCTGTTTTATTAAAAAATGATTATCCTTTATCGTTTATAAATAAGGAATTGTCAAGATTGGATCGAATGGAACAGAACAACATAGAACGGGATCCTACAACATTCACAAGAAATAATACGAGGAAAATATCAATACCATACATAAAAGGACTATCCGAGAAACTTAAAACAATAGGAAATAAATTCAACATTTCAACAACATTCAAAACAACCAACACATTGAGATCTATTCTATCTAAAACTAAACCTAACAATGAACAAGAAAGGACAAAGAATTGTATTTATAAAATACCTTGTGAATGCGAACAGTTTTATATAGGTGAAACATCAAGACCATTAAACGTTAGAATAAGTGAACATCAATCTTATATTAAAAATAAAGAATTTGATAGATCTCAAATATGTCAACACGCATGGGATAATGAACATAGAGTTCAGTGGAGAGATTCAAGTATAGTCCTGAAAGAAACAGATAGTAAAAAGAGAAAAATCAAAGAAGCGGCTCTAATTATGCTAAACGAAACCAATTGTGTCGCAAATTCCTCGGTGGAATGCAGTAGGATGTGGATACCCATACTGAAAGAGGAAGTCAATAGAAAGAAAATACCACAATTAGTAAGTCAATAGTCGAGTTAGTACATATTTTATATTTTAGTATTACTTATATACCCATGTATTATTGATATTATTTATAATTTAAACAAAATTATAGTAAAGTCAGAATTTGGTATTAATTTTGAGAGTAAATTAAATGTAAGACCAAATACTTACGATGTCGGGATAGTATCACGAGGTTTTTCCTGTTTTTCCCTCGTGATTTACTATGAGATCTCTAACGCGAGAATTTTAATGTCACCGTTGCATGTGGTTGTCTTTTTAAAGACAGATCACATGCTATGATTTTTTTGTGACGGATATTCTTGAGTTGGGGTTGATTTCATGTAATCGAATGAACTATCTTTCAGTAAAGTCGTCCCAGGAACGCAACTCATAAATATTGGCAATATCATTTTAAAGTCTTCTACTTTAAAATGTATCATATGTATCTGCATTGCCGATATAAATGAGTCAAATTAAATAAATTATTAGAAGAATTTTTTTTACTAAGCAACAACATTTTTGTTTATATTAATAGTATTTTGTATTTTGACAACGGCACCCGATTTGGGCGTCGAAACGTTAATAAAAATCATTTTTTAATAATATTGTGGCTTATTTCCCATTCTAAATAGTTAAAACAATATCAAGTAATTGTAACCTTGAAAAATCACCCTGTATGTTGAAATTTTCAAAATCCGTTTGCACATAGGTATAAAAGAGCAGAGAAAACTAAGTTTAATCATTCGCTTAAATATTTTGGCCAGATAATTTAATGAATTTAATTTTAAAATTATGTCGAAATTTTTAAGAACTCTGGGAACTCATAATAAAAGTTTCAATATAATTTCAAAAGTACTGTCATTAAGATGTCTGCACAAAAAATTAAAGCAGGACATAAAACTTAGTTTTTCGTGCTCTCTTCAGGTGTGCAAACGTATTTTAAAAGTTTCAATATACAGGGTGTTTTTTCAAGGTCACAATTACTTTGTATTTTGTTGTGAATAGGGACCTGGATTTTTCTTGTGATTCAACGTAGAATGAAGTAAACAGGGTTTAACGTTACTACAGGGTTTACCCTTTTAAAGTTTTCTTGTGACTAGTAAGTGAGTCCTTCTAACGCAGTAAATAATAACTGATTATTTTTAAAATTAGTATTTATTTATTAACTTGAATGATTTATTATTAAAAGTGCTTTGAAAACCTGCTTATTAATTTCAGGGTTTTTAAAAATTTGAATATATTTAATTACAAATCATCATTCTCTTTGCCTATGTGGGGTCGGCTTCCCTAATTGTATTTCTCCACACAATTCTATCTTGGGTCATATCAATGTTAATCCCCTTTACCAACATGTCCTGCCTTATCGTCTCCCCCCAGGTCTTCTTTGGTCTTCCTCTCCTACTCCTTCCAGGAATCTGCACTTCAGCTATTCTTCGTATTGGGTGATTAACGTCTCGACGTTGAACATGACCAAACCATCTTAACCTATGCTCTGTCATTTTGGCATCAATTGGTGCCACACCTAGACTTCCCCTAATATACTCCTTTCTAATTTTATCCTTCTTTGTCACTCCACTCATCCATCTAAGCATTCTCATTTCCGCCACATGCATTCGTTGTTCCTCTTTCTTTTTTACTGCCCAACATTCAGTTCCGTGCATCATAGCCGGTCTTATGGCAGTTTTATAGAATTTTCCCTTCAGCTTCATTGGAATTTTTCTGTCACACAACACACCACTCGCTTCTTTCCACTTCATCCATCCAGCCCTAATTCTACTGCATGCATCTCCATCTATTTCTCCATTACTCTGTAATACCGATCCTAGATACATAAAACTATTGCTTTTCACAATCATTTCACCATCCAAAGATACCATTTTATTTGTAGTAACTCCACCTTTAAATGAACATTCCAAATACTCTGTTTTTGTCCTACTAAGTTTTAAACCTTTTTCCTCCAGAGCTTGTCTCTACTCTTCCAGTTTTTGTTCTAAGTCTCTTTCACTATTTCCTATCAACACTATATCATCAGCATACATTAGGCACCATGGAATACTACCCTGTAGTTTCGCTGTTATCTGGTCCAAAACTAATGAGAATAAATAAGGACTAAGCACCGAGCCTTGGTGCAATCCTACTTTCACCTGAAATTTATCAGTATCTCCCAAACCTGTTCTAACACTAGTCGTTACTCTCTCATACATATCTCTCACAATCTTTACATATTCGCCAGGGACTTCTTTCTTATTGAGTGCCCACCACAGAATCTCTCGAGGAACTCTATCATATGCTTTCTCAAGATCAATAAATACCATATGAGCGTTGGTCTCTTTATTCCTGTATTTTTCCATCAGTTGCCTTACAATGAAAATTGCATCTGTTGTTGATCTGCCCTGCATAAAGCCAAATTGATTATCGGATATTTCGGTTTCTTCACGTATCCGTCTATCAATTACTCTCTCCCATATTTTCATGGTGTGGCTAAGTAGTTTTATAGCCCTGTAGTTTGTGCATTGTTGTATGTCTCCCTTGTTTTTGTAAACAGGTACTAATATACTGCTTCTCCACTCGTCTGGCATTTGTCCAACTTCCATAATTCTATTAAATAGACCTGCTAGCCAACTTATTCCTGTCTCTCCCAATGCTCTCCATACTTCTCCAGGAATATCATCTGGTCCGACTGCTTTTCCTTTCTTTATTTTTTGAAGCGCTTGAGCCACTTTCTCGTTTGTTATTCTGGTAACCATTGCTGTTACTGTCTCCGTTAACTCCACAGGCTGTCTGTCAAATTCTTCATTTAATAAACTGTCAAAATACTTTCTCCATCTCTTTTTGACATCCTTTTCGTGAATTAGTATTTTATTATTTTCATCTCGGATACATCTAATCTGATTAAAATCTCTTGCTTTCTTTGCTCTCTGTTTGGCTATTTTATATATCTTTGCTTCGCCTTCCCTGGTATCAAGTTGATCGTATAAGTTTGAATACGCTTCTGCTTTGGCTTTTGCTACTGCTACTTTCGCTTTCTTTTTGGCGACCATATAGTTTTAAAGATCTATGTCCGATCTGGTTTCTTGCCACTTTTTATATAATTTTCTCTTCTCTTTTATTTTTCCTTGTACTTCATTTGACCACCACCAAGTCTCTTTATCCTCAAACTTCTTTCCTGACGTTTTCCCAAGTATTTCAATAGCAGTCTCTCTAATAATATTGGCCATTTTTCTCCAAATTGTGTTAGGGCTTCCTTTCATGTTCCAACATATTTTTCTACTATTCTTTCCCTGAATAGACCTTCCTTCTCATCTTTTAGCATCCACCACTTGATTTTTTGTGGTCCTCTCCGATATTTTTGTTTAGTTTCGCTTTTTACTTCGATGTCCAGAACAAGCAGCTTATGTTGTTGGCTTACTGTCTCACTAACTATTACCTTGCAGTCCTTGCATTCACGTATGTCTTCTTTCCTTATCATGAAGTAGTCTATTTGGGATTGATGTTGTCCACTTTTGTAGGTAATAAGTTGAGTTTCTCTCTTTTTAAAGAATGTGTTAACAATCGCCATATCCAATGCTGTTGCTAGTTCTAGCATGTCATTTCCAGCTTCATTTCTAGTTCCAAAGCCTAATCCCCCATGTATTGTTTCATATCCTGTCTTGGCTTGGCCCACATGTGCATTGAAATCACCTATTATAACTTTCTCCTCTGCTGGAATATCACTCAGTACGTCTCCTAATTGGTCATAGAAAGCTCTTCTTTCATTCTCACCCAGACCTGTTTGAGGAGCATACACACACACAACATTCAATACCTCCTTATCAATTAAAAATTTCACTGACATCATTCTATCACTCGTTTTTACAATTTCTACTACGTTATCTTTCATTTCACTATCAGCAATTACACCAACTCGATTTCTAGTGTTACTACTCCTACATACCACAATTTATATCCATCACCTAGTTCTTTCGCCCTTTGTCCTTTCCACCTAGTTTCTTGAATACAAGCAATTTGAACTCTTCTTCGTTTGAGCGCATCCACTAACTCCAGACTCTTACCTGTAAGACTACCAAGATTCCAAGACCCTATCCTGATTTTTCTAACCTGCAATGGTGTTCACCCTGAGATAGTCCTCATCCGGAGATCCGAATTGAGGCTCATTTTACTTCCGGAACATTTTACCTCAGGAGATGCCATCATTTCAGTATAAGTTTTTATTGCGTTTGGAGAAGGTATTTTCATTATTATGGCCTGAAAAGATTTTTGGATATTTGATGCCTGAATGCCTTTTCTATCAGCACCATACCCTGCCCTGCACGTTTACCCAATACACCACCAATTCAACCAAAGTGCAGTATTACCCCACACCCGCCTGCATTTTTCTGTATAGGCCAGGATCCCTACTGTAAGGACTGCCCTATAAGCCACTGTATTGTTGCCTGTATCCCGCCACTAGGAGGCACGTACTTCATTCGGGATACCTATATATTTAATTACAAAATTAAAGTTAATAAATTTTTGCACAAAAATCAAAGTGAACCGATAAACTCGAATTTTTGTGGTCTTTTCAAATGTGGAAACAAATTTTAAAAATGTTAATATACAGGAAGTTGTCTCAAGGTCAAAATTACTCTATGTTTTTTTGTTAATCCGGACCTAGATTTTTCTTGTGATTAATAATTGGGTATTTCCAATTTGGTAAATAAGTCTTGATTCATTTTAAAATGAGTATTTATTCAATAACTTTAATAATTTATAATTATAAGTTAATAATACCTGCTTTTTAATGTCGAGTTCTTAAAAAATTCAACATAATTTCAAAATTAAAGTCAAAAAATTGTCTGGCCGAAAAATCGAAACGCACCATTACACTTAGTTTTTTGTGATATTTTCAAATATGCAAACAGATTTTCAAAATTTCAATATACAGGGTGTTGTTTTAAGGTCACAATTACTTTATAATTTTTCGTTAATCCTGACCTGGATTTTTCTTGTGATTAGTATGTCGGTCGTTTGAGTTTTTAATGAGACATATATGTACCAAATATTAAAAAAATATACAGGGTGGTTCTAAAGTTATGGCTTAGGAAATAAATGAGCAAAATCGATAAAACACCCTGTAACTCGGATATAAAAGTCGGTAGAGCAAAAAATTTAGTATACCTAGAACGGCATCGGTGACCTCTATTCACCATTAAAGTATTTCCGTTTCCCAATTAAACAGCCTGTATAATAATAGACAATTTCAACTACCTATTCCCAAATTTTCATCTTTCCTTTATTTTTTTGGAGATTTTCGTAAAATTTTGTGTTCCCTGTTCCTACAGTGACGCTCTAACAAAATAGTTTCTCTTTTCCTACGAAATTTATGAACTACTTCTGCTATATTTCATATGATATTAGAATAGTTTCTAATCGAATTAGGGCTTGAACGAATCTTAAAAGTCCAAACAAAAGAAAAGTGCTATTCGTTTGCCAGATTTTAGTTTGTCTTCCAGCTGGAGTGTGGAAATACCGCCTCGTCGATATAGACATTCGTGAAATATCTGACAAAAAGTTTTATTGACCTTTCACTTTTACTAACTTTGGGATCCACAGCACATAAAAAAAGTAATGGCAGAACGGATATAAAACGGAGTAACCCTCTGTTTGACGGAAAAGGGGTGAACAGACAAATTTAAGATCGAATTCACAGAGCAGAAAGTTACGTAAAGAAAGTGTAGTAAAAAGCTGCGTAAAGAAACTCAATGTTTCCTGAGTCAGTGTTTCCATTTGAGAGATTAGTTTTTTAACTGAGCCTAAATATATTTGCGTATATCCTTCTTTTTAATAATGAAAGTGAAAAATATCAATAAGCTGAATTGAAAGTCTAAAAATTGGATGCAAGAAAATATTGAAGTTGTTCTTTGTCAATAGGTACTACCTATAGACCAGGGCGCATCTGTAAAAATATTCGTACACTTGGATGTTGAGACGTGACTCATATTTTTGCGGACAATGCTTGGAAATAACTCATATCATAACTCATACTTGGAAATAACTCAATATAATAATATTTGAGTTATCCTCCCACTCAAAAAGGGCCGGAACATTGTTTAAATAATCAAAATATCAAAAAATTAAGGAAAAATTCGATTTCTTCTCGGTTTTTTGATTATAACTTTAAAAATATTCTTTTTCGAGAAAAATTGCACCAACATAAAAGTTGCGTAATTAAATTTCCTACAATATAAGATTAGTTAAAAATTAAAAATTGTCACCCTTGTCGCAAAATAGCAATAATTGCGAAAAAAAACATAAAAAATAAGCATTCGTATTTTACGTTTTTCAACCATTTATGCTACACTTAGGACCTTCATATTTTATCAACAAAAACTATATGATATAATAAAACAACACTGTAAATTTCATTAAGATCGGTTTAACAGATTTTGCAAAATAAATTTTGCAATCCAGCTTTCGCAAAAAAAATCTTTTTTTTTTCAAAATGTTGCTCGACTGAAAGCAGACAGCAAGTTGATTTTTTTTACATATATAATAATACTGTGCCTTTCATTAACAATTTTCAAAATTAAAATCGGTTAACTACTACAGCGTCAGGAATTTTATGAAGTTATACTTCTTTACGATCGAAAGTGAAATTTTATAATTGCCTGGTGCATGCGCACACAGATAGTACGTAGTTCGTTGCTAATCTTTCAAGATAGGTATGTATATATCAATATATCAGCGCAAATAAGTCATTAAAAGAATATATTAGGGTTTTTAGTAAATGTATTATTTATTATAATTTTTGTGTCTTTGGATTTGTCTTCCTCGGTAGTAAGATAATAAAATATCTAGGTATAACATTTTTATACTTCACTTGATCTATTTGTCACCATGTTGTGTAATTATATTCTAGACGTCAATTACAACGGGCTCGATAGCTAGGATAGTAGAGCATTGGACCAGAGATCGAGAGGTCCCGGGTTCCAATTCCGGATGATTCATATATTTTTTTAAATTTTTGGTTGTTTTAATAATAATTTTTTGATAATGGTATGTAAGAAAGTTAGTTTAATATTTAAATAAAATACAACTAACCTGTTAAAGTATATTATTTATTTCGTTGAAATAATATAATAGAAGTATAACTTCTTACGTGCGTACAAAGCACACACACATTCTTTTTTAAATAAACATTAATTTTTGGTGCTACGCGCAGGACAGCGGATACGTTTGCTCTGATTGGGCATTCCAACGACCTTTCATAATGATTGATAAATTTAAATTTTTAGTACATTTTGATATAAATAAATGAATTTGTTTATTGCAAAATAAAAACATCTACTTTGATCTATGAATTTACACTTTTTTTCAAAAACTTTCTTTGTTCATATATTTTAACTTAGAGAATAAAAGTTTATTATTTTTAAACATATGAAATTGTTTAAACAATATTTCACAAACAATAATCAAATTAGTTTGATTTTTGTGGAATTAAAATACCGGGTGTCCATTTATATTTTATATTTTATAACTGCCTATAACTTCTAAACGGCTCAAGATAGAAATATGCGGTTTTCGCTGAAATGTTTTATTTTAGTAAAAGTTTTGTCTGAATGGATTAAATTTTTTATATCGCTTTCAAATACGAAAAAAAATGGCGGATTTTTGAAAAAAACTTTATTGACTTTTTTTTAATGGAACACCCAGTATATTTTTTTGTAAATTGAAATAAAGGTCATTCACCTATCCAACGATATAAAGTTTTTCAAAATCGGTTGTCAAATGACTGAGTAATTAATTTTTAAAATGAGAGGTGCAACTCTCTAACTAAGCAAATTGATATTATGTTATGTGATTTCCACATTGCATCTCTCATTTTAAAAATTAATTGCTCAGTCATTTGACAACCGATTTTGAAAATTTTTTTATCCCTAGATAGGTAAATGATCGTTTCTTAAATTTTTTAGATAAATGGCCATTTTTCATATCGCTTTTAAATAAAAAATGGCGGATTTTTGAAAAAAAAAACGTTGTTGACTTTTTTTATTAAAACAGCCAGTATATTTTTTTGTAACTTGAAAAAATGGTCATTTACCTATCCAGCGATATAATTTTTTTTTAAAATCGGTTGTCAAATGACTGAGAAATTAATTTTTAAAATGAGAGATGCAATGTGAAAATCACAACATAATATCATTTTGCTTATTATTAATTATTAGTTACATGTTAATTATGTAATATTATAAATATTAGTTACATGTTATTTAGGTATGTGATATCCACGCTGCACCTCTCATTTTAAAAATTAATTACTCAGTGATTTGACAACCGATTTTAAAAAACTTTATATTGCTGGATAGGTGAATGATCGTTCTTTCAATTTACAAAAAAATATACTGGGTGTTCCATTAAAAAAAAGTCAACAAAGTTTTTTTTAAAAATCCGCCATTTTTATTTTCGTAATTGAAAGCGATATAAAAAACTCAATCGATTCATACAAAACTTTTAGTAAAATAAAACATTTCAGCGAAAACCGCCTGTTTCTATCTTGAGCCGTTTAGAAGTTATAGGTAGTTAAAATGGGGGAAAATATAGATGGACACCCGGTATTAAAATACAACAAAATATAGAGTTAGAAAATAATATATTATATGAAGATTTAAAGAAATTTGGTGGAAATCAACTTATGTGAATCGAACACCGCTGTCCTGCGCGTAGCACCCAAAATTAATGTTTATTTTAAAAAATTCCTGACGCCGTGGTAGTTAACCGATATTAATTTTACAAATTGAAAATGAAAGGTTCTGTATTCTTCTATATGCAAAAAAAATTCAACTTGCTATCTGCCTTATTTTCAGCCCTGCAACATTTTGAAAAAATGATTTTTTTGCGAAACCTAGATTTCAAAATTGATTTTGCAAAATCTATTGAACCAATCTTAATTAAATTTACAGTATTGTTTTACTATGTCATAAAGTTTTTTTGGGTAAAATATGAAGGTCCTAAGTGTAGAGTATGTAAAGTTATTAACCAACCCTCTATTGTAAGAAATTGAATTAGGCAACTTTTATGTTAGTGCAACTTTTCTCTGAAGTGAATACTTTTAAAATTATAATCAAAAACATTTTCACAAAAATTTTCTGACATTTTGATTATTTAAACAATGTTCCGGACCTTTTTGAGTGGAAGGATAACTCAATTATTATTATATGAGTTAATTCCAAGCAATTTCTGCAAAAAAATATGAGTCACCTCTCAACGTCCATCTCAAAACAGATGCGCCCTGGACAACTACAATTGTACAGAGATATCTAAAACCGCAAAGGTGACTCAGGTAGCAAATCAAGGAGAGAGGATTTCAGTTAAACGCGTTGTAGGAAAGAGTAAATCATTCATATTTAAAATGAATGGTGCACGAAATCAAAGGTTTTCAAACATTGCCAGACAAAAAGAGTTGTTTATTTAGAATATACATTTAACATTTTTTAATAAACATGAATTTTACATGTGCTCTGAAAAATAGGACACTAAGTGTACAATCTCGTGAAATTATACAAAATATTTTATAATTTTCGCAGGATGAAGCAGAAGACAATTTTACTGTGAAACAAGTAACAAATAAAAAACCGAAAAATCTTTCAAACAAGATTGATCTGACAACGTCGCGTAACCAGAGTTTGCGATCTGTCTGACCTTGACAGTTTCAGATATTTCTGTCAACTTGTAGAATTATATATTAATGGCACTTTTCAAATAATTCAATGTCATATTTGTAGATGGAATGGTTTTTGTGCTCAAAGTCACCTCAGTTTCTATAGAGTTCTCCTTACTGACTTCAAACTTTCCTGTCTTTCCCTGGATTCTGTTAAGGTATGTAAACAGCAAATAGTCGCTGAGTTTCGCATGTAAAGAATACGAATATATTTCGCAGTACATTTCATGTATACCCATTTTTGTCATCGAATTTAGTGAAATAGCAGTTTTTCATCATTCTGGGTATAGGGCAGTCAATGAGGGTATTTGGCTCCGAATTCCATCCTACTACATCCATTTACTTGATATTTTCACAGTAAGAAGGGAATAGCTCAAGAAACAAAGTCTACGCTATGCCAAGCTGAGTTTTTTAATTGGGGGTGTTTGCCTCCACTTCTCGAGGGTGGAAAACTTTTTGGTTAAAATAGCCACGGAAGTGGCTATAGAACCTAATTCTAAGCAAAAACTCTACTATATTTTTTTAACTCAATACTTTGGCCATTTTCAATTGGCCTTTGGACATGAAAATTGGCCATTTTCATTGAAGAATGACACCTTTGCGGACGGTTTTTTGCGAATACCTTAAAAACTATGCATCTAACGAAATAACTATATAAAATATTTTTGTAGCTTATAATAAAACAAAGAGATTCGTTCCTTCATAAATCTTCTAATTATAATATAAAAAGAGATATGGTAGGTGAGAAAAGTTTGTTTTTTGGTGCATTCTTAAATCGGTGTATTCAACTTGAAATTGCAGAGAAACGGTGGATTTTAGGTGTATAATGGTACTTATACCTTTTGTAGTGCTTGAAAAGACCTTTAAAATGAGCAATATAAAATGTCGATTACATTCAAACTAAGCGGGATATGCTGCAAAAAAAATGAGAACTAATGTATATTTAAGTAGAGAAGTATATTTAACACCTCATCCATCAGAATTTAAATGAATCGTTTTTCTTCTACAATACTTTTTATTACAGTGTTATTTCTATGTTAAAAAAGTTGGACGGGCTTAATAAAATGAAGGGTTTTTGAAAAAAATAAGATCAAATTATAGCACATTTTTAAATTTTCTTAAAAATTTTCGTTTTTCTCCATGTAACTCGAAAATGATAAAAGATACGAAAAAAAAGATAGCACACAAAAATGTAGGGTTTTTAGATAAAAAGTTTGTTTTATATTTCATTACTGTATCTCTTATTATAATTTGCAGGTTACATGGAGAGAAAAGAAAATTTTTAAGAAAATTTAAAAATGTGCTCTATAATTTGATCTTATTTTCTTCAAAAACCATTCATCTTATACCCGTTCAACTTTTTGAACATAGAAAAAAGGTATTGTAGAAGGAAAACGATGCATTTAAATTCTGGTAGATGGGGGTTAAATATACTTCTCATTTTTTCTTAAAATACATTAGTCATCATTTTTTTACAGCACATCTCGCTTAGTTTGAACGTAATCGACCTTTAGTATTGCTCATTTCAAAGGTATTTTCAAGCACTACAAAAGGTAATAAGAGCATTATACACGTAAAATTGACCGTTTCTCTGTTATTTCAAGTTGAATTCTTTTCACCTACCATATTTAGTTCTTCATAGAACTATAAGTTTCATTGATAATTGTCGTCCTGACATCAGACAGATTCGCTTTGAAATCTCATCTGCTATTAGTTGCTTGTCACCTCTTAAAACACAATGACCTAATTAATTAACCCACTTACCACCTTCACCTGTGGGAGTCATATGTTGCCCTAAAGCCTCATCCATAGGAATTTTATCTATCCTTTGTATTTTAGGATGTTTATATTTATACAAGACTTTTAGCCTATTTGTAAAAGGTTTCATTCAACCTTTGTATTTTTGGGTGGCTCACCATGTGCATGTAAGTACATATAACCAAACTTTGCTTTTACCTTGGTCATCATTTTAACTTTAAAAATTTTGCTTTAATTAATACGGTTATACTTATTTTAGGTAACACTGATGATGCTCTTGTTACAGAGCGAAAACGTTTTGTTTATATATTTGTAGCCCTATAGGGTCTTTTTAAACTAATATACCTTTTACCAGGACAAAAACTTTTATTAAATTTTACCATATTTTTGTTATATTATAACTAGAAGATTTATGAAGGAACGAATCTCTTTGTTTTTTTATAAGCTACAAAAATGTTTTATATAGTTTTTTTAGTTAGATGCATAGTTTTTAAGTTATTCGCAAAAAACCGTTCGAAAAGGTATTATGTTTCAATGAAAATAGCCAATTTTCAACCACGAAAAACTCAAAAAATATTGAGTTTTCAAAAAATAATTATAGAACAGTTTTTATTTAGAATTAGGTTTTCTAGCAACTTTTGTGGTTATTTTAACCAAAAAATTTTCCAACCCCGAGAAGGGGTGGGAACCACCCCCAAGATAAAAGCGCACATCGGCATAGGGTAGACTTTGAATTAGAAGATAAGTAGATGCTATTCCCAAAATTTCATTAAAGTCCATGCAGTAGGATAGAATTCGGAGGTAATATCCTATTCTTGCTCCCATTGACTGGCGTAGTATTTTTGTTCGCAATTTCTTCTTTCTAAAGTAAAAATAGTAAAAATATTATTCGTTACTGATGGTTCTTCCTTTCTCAAGGAAATCAGTAAACAAAATTCCATGCACTTACCAAAATACGAAATCCAAAATATTGCCAGTTTCATTCATTGAACTTGCTCAACGCCGAAACACCTGGTTCCCAAGGTTACTGCTAAAGTCGACTTTACATTACATGATTTATCATGTGATTTGTCATATGATTTGGTCATGGAGTGAAATTTACATGTTTACACTGTGTGATTTGTCATAGAATTTTGCATTGTTTATACGGCTCGTTTTGTCATAAGCATTGTCATGCGGCTCGTCATGGGAAAAATCATATGACAAATCACATGATAAATCATGTAGTGTAAAGTCGACTTACGGCACGTTATCTAGACTTAAGGATTTTCAACGAAAACTTTTCGTTTATAAATTTGCAAAAGTCTGTGTGTTATTGCGTTGCCGCTCATGCAATACTTAGAGCAGGTGTATCGATGGATTCTTATGTAGTTTTGCCTTCTGAATACAAATCTGAAAACGGCATTTCGATATATCTAACCGTCTTCGAGATAATCGACCTCAAAGTCTAAAATGTGACGTCACAATCCGGTTATCTCATACAGACGCACTAAACGTCAGCTCAAATGGTTGATTAGGAAGTAGGTTACTTTTTTTTTTAATTTCGATTTGCCAAGCATAGGTTATTTATATTTGAGTTTGACACTTCGTGAATGTCAAACTAAATTTTAAATTAAGTATTAATAAAACATCAATGACATTTGATAGTGAACTTAATTATTATATAAAATAAATAAGATGTTCAAAAATACAATTTGAGTATAAATATTTTAAAAGCAGTAATTTATTAACAGTTTTAAAAAGGTTTATACCAGTATAAATACGGCCTCCCCTTTATGATAAATGGACTGTTCCATGTGCTATAAAATTAAAATATTATGTATATTCTTTTTCTCATGATCATCTTTCAGTGCGTCACAGTTTTTCGATTTCTCTCTAACGCATTAAATTGTATGTGACAGAAAAAAAGGCACGTCTCTGAATACTTTGGTAATTATTCTAGTTCGGTGATTATTCTAGTTGTCGATAGATGGCGCCATAATCAAAAAAGAATTATTTATTAAATAAAATAATAATATTATCAATATAATCTGTACAAGTTATAAGACTATACAAATGAAAGAAAATACCATTTTATAAATGCAATAGACACAATTGATTTGGTTTTATTCCAAATTGAAAATAAAATTTGACAACTGTCAGATTTAACTAAAATGTCACGTTAGAATAAATGTCATAAATGTGTATTATCCACAAACCATACATACTCATAGACGTTTCACGTAAATTGTCAAGGTCAAGACAGCAAATTAGTTACCATTCCAATCCAGAGATGTCGCTGTCAGTTAATTCTCTTGTCATATTTAACAACTGACAGTTGACAATTAAATTAATTTGTTATTTACTTTTTATTTTACAGTTTGTGGCTTAATGATTTTATTATAGTGGTGTTACGTTTTTAATTAGATCTAATCACAATTTTAATCAATTGTATTAATCTCCTCTCCGTTTTTATGAGTAGAATTTTTAGTTTACATTGATCATCCCGTGTTGTGTTTCTCCACATTAAAAAAAAAACAATATAATAGATCCTGAAACAGTGTATTCCAATAGACAAGTGTGTCATCAACATTTCGGACCTATATATTTTTGGAAGTTTGTAAAAGATTATAAGGTAATATTTATCTAAACTATAAACAATCATCCAACAAGATTCTTTCAAAAATTTTCATTCAACTCAATATTACACATCAGTGCTTTCACGTGACACATGGCAGTAGTGTTTAGAATTTTGAAAAAAAATTGGAATATTTGAAGTGTTCAGTAAAATTATAAATAAAACATTGAATTGTCTTTCTGTTGTTTTAATTTCCTGCGAAATTTCATCAAAAATCCCGCAAAATTTATAATTGGAAATTCTCACGTAACTAAAATTTGTCAATTTAGTTCCCATTCCAATCAAGAGATGGCATTAATTCGATCCGAAAGATTAACATGGTCGTGAAACGTCTATGAGTATGTATGGTTTGTGGTATTATCACGGACTTACCTTTTTTTCTATAATTTGTGACGCACTGAAAAATGTTCATGAAAAGGAGAATACCTAGTCGTTCCCTAAACTCGACACAACTGGATAGTAATTGTAGAAGGTAATTTTTTTGTTTTTTGAGAATTTTGCCGAAATTGGCAAAATTACTAATTAGACTGGGGAACAATTTGAAACTTAATTTCTGTTGAGTTAGATTTTTTGGCTATTTTCTATAGAATTAGGCATGCTGATTTCAAAACTCTTTTTAGTTTTCTTCTATCACGTCACGTTCTTTTTCTATGGGGGTGGGGCGCCTGGTGGGAGTAATGACGCTCTGATAACTGCAATTTGTCTAGACTTGCCTGTTAAATTCATTGCCTGTAAAATATGTCTGTTATACTGTGGTGAAACGTTGTGTGTCGGTTAGCAGTCTTTAGTATTTTGTTACTGAAGTGTATAGAACTGCTTAGTTTAGTGTGTTTGAACTGAAAAGTTTCCTCATGGTTACCTCTGCTCCTATAATACGTCGTGAGTGCGAAAAGAACCCCGATTCGTTTTGTTATATATGTGGCAGTTTTACTATTCCCAGTCAAAGGAGAAACATTAGTACATTTGTCAGACAAGCATATTTTGCCTATTTTAAAGTGAAACTTGGTGATCAAGATAAAGTATGGGCACCTCATACAGTGCATTTCCGGGTTTACGGATGTGGACCAAGGGAGAACGTTCTAAACTTCCATTTGGTATACCTATGATTTGGCGTGAGCCCAAAGATCATTCAAGTGATTGTTACTTTTGTATAGTGCAATCAGGATATAACAAGAAAAACAAATGTAAAATAGAATATCCTAGTTTACTGTCAGCTAGTGCCGTATTCAGCCGAAAACGCTGTGCCAGTTTTCAATGAATTTCCCTCTTTGGAAGAAGAGGAATACGGATATGGTGCAGATGAAAGCGACTCCAACGCTGAAGATTTCGAAATTGAAGATGACTCCGTACATAAGGGATTCGAACAACAAGAGCTAAATGATTTGGTACGAGATTTGGGACTATCCAAAAAAGTTTCAAAGCTCTTAGCATCACGACTCAATGAGAAAAACTTGCTTGAGAAGGGAGCCCCTTAGAAGGGATGCCCTTTCGAACACGAGAAAGGGCATTTCTGCAATATTTTCAAAATGAAGGTGGATTTGTGTTTTGCCATAATGTAAGTGGTTTAATGGAAGAATTGAGAATTTCAAACTATAACGCATCTGACTCGAGACTGTTTAAAGATAGCTCAAAGCGAAACTTGAAATGTGTTCTCCTCCATAATGGAAATTTATTTAGTTCTGTTGCATTATGGAAGCACGGTACCAAGGTAGATGGGATGTACATATGATGGCTGACTATTTTTGGAGCATCAAGCGCGATTGTACACAAACTGAACACACCAGAAAAAGCCATAAACGCAATTGTTTTTCTTAATTTGTAAGTAATGTTCATTATTAAACAATTTTATTTGTAAGAACTCGATTTAACTTGAATTAAATGATTTGTAAACTGTATTTTAAACTGACTTTTATTTTATGTTCCTTTGTATGCATGATTTTTATGATTTTTGAGGATATCCTGTAGTTTAAAAAGTTGACGTGATAGAGAAAATCTGAGGTCATTCTCAGATTCAGACGCCAAAAATTAGTGAAAAACAAGTGTCAGATCTAACTCAACAAAAAATGTGTTCCCCAGTCTTATTTAGTAATAATTATTAACTATTTAGAAATTATTTTTTTGTCGAATTGGCAAAATTATTGACTAAAATCGCTAGCCAGTATTGTGTCTGTGTACATCCTTCTAATGGAAAAAAATATTTGAAGATTTTTCTCAAATTATGGATACCAAGAACATTTTCATTTATAACTCTTTTATTTTTAATTTGACAAATAAAAGTTATTCTTCATAAAAAGCTCTTCTTGTTCTAAGATTTATGATGCAACCGTGTCCCAAAAGTAGGGGAACGGTCGAATATTTCGCGAACTAAACATCGGATGGAAAAACTGAAAAATACGTGTTCAATCATTTTCAAAAATCTATCCAATGACACCAAACACCAACTCCCACTACACCCCCTGGAGGTGGGGTAGGGGGTAACTTTAAAATCTTAAATGGAAACCCCTAGTTTTTCTTGCAGATTTGCATTCGTTACGTAAAAGTAAGCAACTTTTATGCAAGACATTTTTTCGAACTGTGGATAGATGGCGCTATAATTGGGAAAAACGATTTATCCTGATACCATATGTAAATTATAGAAAAGGTCTAATATCTCGAGAAATACACTACCAAATAAGAAACCAGAAAACAGGTTTTTAATATTTTTCGAAAACCTATCGATAAACACTAAACATGACCCTCCAACCCACCCGCTGGAGGTGGGGTGGGAGGTAACTTTAAAATCTTAAATAGCAACCCCCACTTTTTATTGCAGATTCGAATTCGTGATGAAAAATTAAGCAACATTTATTCGAAACATTTTTTAAAAATGCCGATAGATGGCGCTAATAAATCGTATTTTTCCAATTAAAGCGCCATCTATTAACAATTCTAAAAAATGTTTCGAATAAATGTTGCTTAGTTTTTCATGACAAATCCGAATCTGTAATAAAAAGTGGGGGTTGCTATTTAATATTTTAAAGTTACCCCCCACCTCACCTCCAGGGGGGTGGGTTGGAGGGTCATGTTTAGTGTTATTCGAAAGGTTTTCAAAAGTATTAAAAAAATTTGTTTGGTTTCTCGTTTGGAAGTGTATTTCTCGAGATATTAGACTGTTTCTATAATTTACCCATGGTAAAAATATTTTGACAACGGCACCCGATTTGGGCGTCGAAACGTTAATAAAAATCATTTTTTAATAATATTGTGGCTTATTTCCCATTCTAAATAGTTAAAATTGTAAAAATGCCACAAGAAAATAGCTTCAGAACAACATTACCCATGGTATCAGGATAAATCGTTTTTCCCAATTATAGCGCCATCTATCCATAGTTCGAAAAAATGTCTTGAATAAAAGTTGCTTACTTTTACGTAACGAATCCAAATCTGCAAGAAAATCTAGGGGTTTCTATTTTAGATTTTAAAGTTACCCCCCACCCCACCTCCAGGGGGTGTAGTGGAGGTTGGTGTTTGGTGTCATTGGATAGATTTTTGAAAATGATTGAACACGTATTTTTCAGTTTTTCGATCCGATGTTCATTTCGCGAAATATTCGACCGTTCCACTACTTTTGGGACACCTTGTATAAAATTTTATTAATTTTATACGAGGTATATAAAAAATATGAATTTCGATCAAGAGTAAACTACCTTTATAGTTCATAACATTTAAATTAGAATGATATAATTGAGGCCGACTCTGAACATAGTAGCGAATACTGTTTTAAAATCGAGCTGCGACAATAAATTAAATAACTAGTGAAATACTAAATATTATTTCAATAAATAGTGATATAAAGTAGTGTAGTACCAAAAACTAAACAGCAAAACAGTAAGTTATTTTAAACGATAACAATTTTTAGTTTTATCAATACTATATTCAAACATAAACAGATAACCTACAAAAGCTCTAGAACCAGTTGGTAAACTTGTTCCGAAACCGCCACAGCGATCTACGGAGGTTTGCCAGGACCGTACTCCAATTAACTGTACACAAATAATGATTATTAAAAATGGATGATTCAAGTCACTATGAAAATCCTACAGATAATAATATACCAAACAACTCCTCCACAAATCAATTAAATGGATCACCTACATATTCTTCCATAGCCAATCAAGCACCACAAACCAATATGTTCCCATCAAGAAAACAAGCAATTATATTTGATTCAATTGAAAATACCAAAATAGAAGATTACCTATCCGCTCTGAGTCTTCATATACAACCAACCCACATTATCTTCTGTTCAAAATTATCAAATAATAGAGTATGTATATATTTAGCAAACGAAAAACTAGTTGAGGATTTTATAAACAAAAATGAAAAAATTCAAATAAACCAACAACTCCTACAGGCTCGTAGACTGATTAGCCCTAGTCAACGGTTGATATTGTCCGGTGTCTGCCCCTCAATCCCACACTCAGTCCTAACATCTGCATTAAAATCACATGGATTGAATCTTCTGTCACCCTTAACATTCCTAAGAATAGGCACATCAACACCACAATTCCAGCATATTTTGAGTTTCAGACGCCAAATATACATATCTCCAGTAATTAACCAGACCCTACCTGATTCATTCCTTATCACACATGAAGAAACGACATACAGGATTTTCCTATCGTTAGATAACCAAGCTTGCCAAACATGTAAGCAAACCAACCACTCAACAAAAAACTGCCCAATGTCTACTGCAAATACAACGGATAATCCAACATCAAATAATACATTTCCAAATACAAACCTGATTGAAAAAACAACTAATCCACCAATCCAAAAAACCCAGACAAACACTCATCAACAACAGTCGAAAGAAGAAAACGTACAACAAAAAACCCAATCTCTAAATACCCAACAGCAAGAACCACACCTACACCCTACCAAAGAAGATTCTCAAACAACAAACGAACAAAAAATTGATCTAGAAAATAGGGAAATGCATATAAACACAGATAAAGCACAAAACAAACGCACAATATCCCAAATCTCTCCAACAACTAGCACATCTACAGAGGAACCTATTTTCATTACACCAAAAAATAAAGAGAAAAAAATAAAATCAGATCAAAATGTCACACCAAAAAAAACACTGAAGGAAATGCTAAGTTACACTAAAATATTATTTGATAATCTAAACTCCAACTACCCTATAAATTACGAACAATTATTAGACTTTTTTGAAAACTGCGAGAACTCACCAGACCCTTTGAGTATCGCAAAAATGTATACAGAAGAGATAGCAGAAGTCACATATCTATTATCCGATATATACCATTACCTGAAGGATCGAAAAATTAAAGGCAAATGCACCAGAATAAGAAACAAAATATTAAAGCAAGACATTCACACTGACATAGACAGTGACGCATCTACAGATACTTATTAATACATCATCTTCAACTCTCTAATTCAATGGAATATAAATGGGTATTATGCCCATTTAGAAATGTTAAAATTATTAATTTCAAAACATAAACCTAGTTTAATATGTTTACAAGAAACCAATTTCAAAAATAACAAAACTCGCAACTTAAAGAACTTCAATTGTTTCTTTAGAAACCGAGAAAATGCGAAAATTGCCAGCGGAGGGGTAACAATCTATATAAAAGATAACTTTGACGCTAAACCAATAAAACTCACAACAGACATCGAAGCAGTTGGAATTAGAGTCACAGACACAATTTCATTTTCAATTTGCAATATTTACATTCCCCCCAATAAAGAACCAGATTCAAAAGAAATCACAAACCTATTAAATCAACTACCTGCTCCACGGATAATAGTTGGAGATTTCAATGCACATAACCCGTTATGGGGTTCAACAAAACTAACATCTCTAGGTCGAAAAATGGAAAAAATAATACAAGAAGTCAACCTAAATATCCTTAACGACGGACAACATACGCGCTTCGATATAAGAACAGGTGATGGCTCCACTATAGATCTAAGTATTTGTGAGCCATCAATGACTCACGCTCTTACTTGGGACGTGTTACCAGACCTATTTGATAGCGATCACTATCCTATTATAATAAGTAATGAACCGCAATCAACAACCCCACAGCAACCAAAATGGAACTTAAAAGGGGCAAATTGGACAGAATTTCAAAATTATATTGAAAATAATCTGCAAAATTTAAATGAAAATGTAGATATAGACAAAATAATACATTCTCTGACAAACCTAATCACAGAATCAGCAAATAAAAACGTTAGAACAATTAACTACGATCACAAACATCCTTCGGTACCTTGGTGGAATCATGATTGCAAAGAAGCACTAAATCAATCGAAAAAAGCTTTTAATAAATTCAAACGACACAAAACTCAAGAAAACTCTATTGAATTTAAAAAATTAAGAGCAGTTGCTAGGTACACTATTAAAAAAGCCAAACGCGACCCTTGGAAAGAATATGTCACCACAATAGATAGTTCAACCCCTATAACAACTATATGGGAAAAAGTCAACAAAATGTCTAGATCGAAACCTCATAAGTCAATCAACTTTTTAACTCAAAATAACATCGTTTATAAAAGCCCAGGAGAAATATCCAACATACTAGCATCTACTTACGAATATAACTCAAGTAACTTAAATTATACCACCAACTTCTTCAGTGTCAAAATAAAAGAAGAAGAGAAACCTATAGAATATTACGATCAGAACAACAACGATCTAAATATACCTATAACAGATGAAGAATTAGAAAATATACTTCAGAATGGTAAGAAAACTTGTCCTGGACCCGATAATATACCGTTTATATTTCTTAAAAATTTAGGCCCTCAAGCTAAAGAATATCTACTCAAAATTTATAACATAATCCTATCCAAGAACGTCTTTCCAAAGGCATGGAAAAACGCAATCATAATACCTATTCCAAAACCAACTAAATCAAAATCAGATCCACAGACATACCGACTGATATCACTCACATGTAGCATAGGTAAGATATTAGAAAAGATAATAAACAACAGGCTTATGTGGTACTTAGAATCAAACAAATTAATTATTCCAGAACAATGTGGTTTCCGAAAACACCGCTCAACTTTAGACAACCTTGTTGATTTAGAATCAGAAATTCACGAAGCATTCGCAATAAAACAGCACTGTGTTGGAATATTTTTTGATATAAGCAAAGCATATGACACAGTTTGGAAATATTCAATCATTAAATCTCTCAGCAACTGGTTAATAAGGGGTAACATATTAAAATATATTGCAAACTTTCTTCAAAACAGACAATTTCAAGTTCGAGTTGACGGAACATACTCTCAAACAAAAATTCAACAAAATGGTATTCCACAAGGATCAAACTTAAGCACAACTTTATTCTTAGTAGCAATTAATTCGATCTTAACACAAATTGAAAACGCAGTTAAAGCTAGATTATACGCTGATGACCTAGTTATTTTTTGTAGAGGAAAAAACATAACAACAATTCACAAGCATATTCAAAAAGCATTAACACACATTGAAAAATGGTCAGCCACAAATGGTCTTCAGTTTAACACTTCAAAAACAAAAGCAATATGTTTCACAAAAAGAAATCAAATCCAAATAGAAGAATTATATCTAAACGGACAAAAACTCGACTATGTAGAAGAAATCAGATTTTTGGGTATGACTTTTGATAAAAAGTTAACTTGGAAGACACACATCCAACAGCTAAAAAAATCCTGTCTACCAGGTATAAATTTACTACGATCACTTGCCTACAGAAACTGGGGTGCTGATTATTCAAGTTTAATACTTATTTACAAATCCATAATTAGATCAAAACTTGATTATGGATCCATTGTCTATAATTCTTCCAAAAAAACCCATTTAAAATCACTAGATACTATCCAAAATACTTGTCTACGTATTTCTTTAGGCGCTCACTATACAAGTCCTATTCAAAGCCTCTATTGGGAAACTGGAGAATTTCCTCTTCGTTTTAGAAGACAATATCTGAGCCTATCTTACGCAGCTGCAGTGTCATCAAACCGTAATAATCCAGTACTACATAACGTTTTCGCTGATCGATTTACAAATAAATTTCAACAATCACATCAAATTGATCATCCTTTTTACTTCCGTATACAATTATACTTATCCAAATTAAACTTCCAATTTCCAAAAACTTACGATACCTCTTCAATCCAGATTCCTGCACCATGGACAATACCTCTTCCTACTATCGATATCAGTCTAACAAACCTAAGAAAATCAGAGATATCATCAATCGTCATAAAACAAAAATTTCATACACTATTAAATAGATATGGCAATACCTACAACGTGTACACCGATGCGTCAAAAAATGAAGACAGAGTTGGAGCGGCAATTTATACCGAAGACTCCGCAGTAAGTTTCAAGTTGCCGTCAACTACCACCATTTTTTCGGCTGAATTATTCGCAATCCTAAAAGCACTATCGTTAATACAAAACAAAAACAGAGAAAAGTGCATAATAATCACAGATTCTCTAAGTTCATTATCCTCACTAACTCAATTATATTGTGACAATCCCCTAATACTTCTGATTAAAAAAGAGCTTAAAAACATTTCAAATAAGAACATGGGTTCACTTTTTATGGGTGCCTTCTCATGTCGGAATTGAAGGTAATGAAGTAGTAGATAAATTAGCTAAAAGTGCCTCAACTAACCCTGTGTCCGAAGAAAGTAACAAATTGGTACAAAACGATTTAAAACCACTCTTAAAACAAAAAATAATTCAAAATTGGCAACAAACTTGGAACAACACCCCATCAAGGTTATACGAAGTCAACAAACACCCACATCTTTGGAAACCAAAAATAAAAGACAGAAGAGAACAAGTGATACTTACCCGTCTCCGTATCGGCCATACAAGACTTACTCATGACTATTTACTACAACGCAAAAATAAACCAGTGTGTGAAGTGTGCAACAGTGAACTAACGGTAAAACATTTTTTAATACAGTGTCCCAAATATAACAGTGAACGACGGAAGTATAACATACCCGACTCCCTAAAAGATGCCCTAGAAGAAAATACACATACAAAAAAAATATGTTCGTACCTTAAAGACTGTCAATTACTTCAAAAGATTTAAAAACCATATTGTAACACACATATCTTTATTAACTTATGTATACACATTGTTTATATAAATTATTGTTACATTAACCTAAATGCGCTAATGACCCTGCGTGGTCGATGCGTTATAATAATAAAAAAAAATGATATAATTGCACATTAAAACATAATTATTAATTCTAAACTACTTTTCACAATAGAAATTTTCCATATTATGAATTAAAATACGTAAATATACAAAGTTTTCGTTATGACAATGCTCGCATTTTCAGCTTGTTGGTACTTAATTTATGCAAACAGATTAGTCGAAGGTTTTTGGGATCGTTGAATTCATTAGAACCGACCCCCGAAGCACCTAGTGCCCACGGTACGTCATCTGAGGTGGGTCATCTTCTGAAGTTTCGAGGGTTTTTGGCACTAAATTGATGCAAACAGATTTTTCGGGGGTTTTTGGTGTTTGCGGAACACGAATACGACATCAGAACCGAGAGTCGGAGTATCTGGTGGCCTGGGTGACTGATATGCACGTCATTTTCTAGAATTTCGTAGTTTTCGAAAAACACGTTCCGTTCAGCGATCCCACAAACCCCAGAATAATCTGTTTGCATCAATTTAGTGTCGTAAATCCTTCAAAAGTGCAGATGACTACTTACTTACTTACAGATGGTTACTAGTAGTAACCATGGACACCAGGTGCTTTGGGGGTCGGTCCTGATTGCGTATGCGTGTTCAGTGGCCCCAAAAACCTCTCGAATAACAAAATCTGGCCCTTGATATACTGGTTTTGACATGTTTATGCACTTTTGGATGCAATTAAGTGCAATTATGCATAATTAGAAGCACAATTCAAAAGTTGCAGGTCTCTAGGTGCTGTATTTAAAAGTAGATTTGTTCCGGTGTTTTTAGTTCTAAATGCCCTGGTCTAGATGAAATTGTAAAAAAAATAGTAAAACATCAATTTTATTTTCCCATACAAACAGCTGGCAAATAGGGTGCGTTCAGAAACGCTCATAAATTGAACAATTAATTAATTAAGTAATAAATAGCTTTGGCTTATACTAGAATATTAAAAGACCACTCATTCAATAGTTTGGTGTGTCATTTACTCGCTTATTGTATTTTTTTGTTTTAATTTATTATCGACACATGGTTTTTAGTTGTCTTGATATATCGTTCTGATAAAATTTATATTTGTGAATGTACCATTAATATTTGACAGTAAACAAATATGTTAATAATTTGCTTTGTGACCCTATGAAAAAGAACAACAGTTATAAAGAGAACCTCCATCCATTTTAAAGAAAATTGGTGAGTAGTTAGAAGATACTTCAAGAAACAAAAGTGACATTGTGCCAACTTGCAATTTTATTCTGTGGGTGGATTCCACCTCTTCTCGTGGGTAAACGCCCAAGTTGGTGCCATGTCACTTTTTTTCGTTGAGATATCCTCTAACCACGCACCAATTTGCATGAACATCGATGGAGGTTCACCAAAATTGGAGGTAATAGCTCATATCCACCTTCAGTGACTGCACTAATAACCACAATTATTGGCAGTTCAGACAATTCATTTGAATTGTCTAGTTCAGACAATTCATTTGAATTGTCTGAACGTTGTCTGGTTTCAGGCAACGCGATATTATACCAACCGTTTCAATTAGAGCCACGTCGACGTTCTTTGCGTGAGCAGAGTTTGCCCATACTGATGCTCCAAACTCCGTGGCCGAAAAACATAATGGTAAGGCAGAAGTGCGGAGAGTGTGTGGTTGTGCTCCCCATTTTGTATTAGTTAGCTTGCGGATGATATTATTTCTGGTACTTCTTCTTGACATCTTGAGAGTGGTATCGGTAAGACAGAGTTCTATCCAGACGGACGCCAAGGTATTTTGGCGTCTTGTTATGTTCCAGCATCTGACCACGCCATTCCACCTCTAGCCGCCTTCGGGCATGCTTGTTTCTAAGGTGGAAAGCACATACCTGGGTATTTGTGGGATTTGGTTTCAGCTGGGTTTCATCGTAGTATAGAGCTAAGTCTCCTAGGGCATCTGTCAGTTTCACTTCGACTTCATTGAAGGTTCTTCCCTGAGCTGCCACAGCTGTATCATCAGCGTAAATAAATTGCCTTGTTTGTTGGTGTATGGGTTGGTCGTTGGTGTATATGTTGTATAGAATCGGCGCGAGGATAGTTCCCTGTGGGAGCCCATTTTTTTGGTCCCTCCACCGACTGTTCTTAGACTGGAGCGTTACGTAGAAGCGTCTATCCTGGAAGAGACATTTCACTAACCTTGTTAGTCGAAAATCCTTTGTAGTTTCGTAGAGTTTTGCGAGTAGCCGTTGATGGTTAACTGTGTCATAGGCAGCAGTTAGGTCTATGAACGCTACTCCTGTTATTTCTTTTCGTTCAAAACCATTTTCAATATGTTGGGTGAGATTAAGAATTTGACTGCAGCAGCACTTTCCGGGTCTGAATCCTGCTTGTGCTGGAATAATTTTAGTCTCCACATATTCAGCGATCCGGTTTAGTATCATTCTTTCAAATGCCTTGAAAAGGTGGCACAGACAGCTGGAGAGACAGGTGGAGAGACAGGTCTAAAACTCTTTATATCCGCCGGATCCTTCCCTGGTTTCAAGAGAGCTACCACTCTAGCTTTCCTCCAGATTTTGGGAATTTGTAACGTACGGATGCAGCAATTCATCATTTTTACGAGCCACTCTACGGTTTTTAGTCCAAAGTTATTTATTTGTTCTCTTCGTATGTCGTCCAGGCCAGCCGCTTTATTATCTTTCATTTTGTGGATCGCGCCTCTTTTCTCCTCTATTCAAAAAGAGGTACCTAGAACATCTCTTTCTTCGTCGATATCCCGTTGATCTCTCACCTTGTTCTTTCTTAATGTCGTCTTACCGTTCATTAGAAGACGATGGGCTATCTGATCGGGTGTGACTTCTGTCATGTTGACTGCCGGAGCAGCGGGATAGTTGCCAAGATTCCGAATCAGCTTAATCGAATCAACTTAATCTTAATATCGAAGATTAACAATTTTCTGGAGGTATTTGTTATTTCTTGTGCTTCTCAAAAATATTAATGAAATATTTCTAATAATAAAATTTTATCATAAAATTGCCGCATTGCCAGCGAACATAATAAATACACCCTAAATAAGAGCAGTTATGGGAACCTCATGAAAAAATAACTCGAAAATCCTCCTCGAGAGGCGGATAATTGTCCCTGTCCTTTATTGCCGGCTTCGTCGGAGTTGTACGCCCCTGAAGCCTTGGCATTTACGACCAGAAATGCGGCAAATAAAGCACTTTTTCATTCTGTAATGAATAGCTTCTTCTGGCGGTGATGCGCCCAACGTGGTTTTTCGTCGGCCTCTAAAAAAGTGGATCGCACTACGAGAAGATAAACGATCTTGTGAAAATTACAAGGTGGAAGAGCTTTGCCTAAAAACCTAACGGTGAGCCGTAAATAAATTATATTTTTATACTGGTGCAGTTTTGTAAAAGTTTTGCAAACTTTTTTAGATTGGAAGTTTCCTTCAAGCTCCAATTACAGGAAAAAAGTACTAAACTTTGTACCAAAACCAGTGAAAACGGTAATTGCAATCGAAAAAATATGTTCATAGATTGCACTTTTAACGCCTTAATTGAGGAGCTGAGAGGAAAAGTGGTACAAGTGACAATTGTGCAAAAATGATATATGTACAAGAGTGGCCTAAAGGATGTTGATATTATTTATTAATTTAAAAATGGTACAAGTACAAAACGCACTACTGTACGGACATCTGTATGTAAGAAGTAAAAGCTCTCGAAAATTGCTGGTCATGGTTTTCTGTAGTTGTTTGTGACAGTCACGTTTAAAAAGTGTTCAGGGATATTAACACAATTTGTAAAATAGCCTTACAATAATGTAAGGTGAGTCTTCAATGAGTTTTATAGATTACATTGCTATTTTATAATTAGACCAGGGCGCATCTGTAAAAATATTAGTACATTTGGACGTTGAGAGGTGACTCAAATTTTTTTGCAGAAATTGTTTGAAAATAACTCAAATAATAGTGTTTGAGTTATCCTCCCTCTCAAAAAGGTCCGGAACATTGTTTAAATAATTAAAATGTCAAAAAATGAACTAAAAATTCGATTTTTTCTTCGTTTTTTGATTATAACTTTAAA
Source organism: Diabrotica virgifera virgifera (assembly GCF_917563875.1). NCBI lineage: Eukaryota > Metazoa > Arthropoda > Insecta > Coleoptera > Chrysomelidae > Diabrotica > Diabrotica virgifera. The sequence goes on from NC_065444.1 coordinate 72,466,014, forward strand.
AAGTATTTATTTCCGAGAAAAGTTGTACTAATATAAAAGTTGCGTAATTAAATTTCCTACAATATAGAATTGGTTATAAATTTAAAAAATAATCACCCTTGTTGCAAAATAGCAATAATTGCGAAAAAAACCATACATAAGCAAGTATTCGCATTTTACGTTTTTTAACCATTTACGCTACACTTAGGACCTTCATATTTTGCCCAGAAAAACTCTATGATACAGTAAAACAATACTGTAAATTTCATTAAGATCGGTTCAATAGATTTTGCAAAATAAATTTTGCAATCCAGCTTTCGCAAAAAAAAATCATTTTTTCAAAATGTCACAGGACTGAAAATAAAGCAGATAGCAAGTTGAATTTTTTTGCGTATAGAAGTGTACTGTAACTTTCATTTGCAATTTGCAAAATTAAAATCGATTAACTACCACGGCGTCAGGAATTTTTTTAAATAAACATTAATTATTGGTGCTACGCGCAGGACATCGGATAGTTTGCTCTGATTGGGCATTCCAATGACCTTTAATAATGATTGATACATTTTAAATTTTATTACATTTCGATATAAATAAATAAATTTGTTTATTGCAAAATAAAAACACGTACTCTATCTTTTGAAATAACACTTTTTTTAGCAAAAACTTTCTTTGTTCATATATTTTAACTTAGAGAATAAAAGTTTATTATTTTTAAACATATGCAATTGTTTAAACAATGTTTCACAAACAATAATAAAATTAGGTTGATTTTTATGGAATTAAAATATTAAAATACAACAAAATATAGAGTAAGAAAATAATATATTAGATAAAGATTAGAAGAAATTTTGGTGGAAATCAACTTGTGTGAATCGAACACCGCTGTCCTGCGCGTAGCACCAAAAATTAATGTTTATTTAAAAAATTTCTTGACGCCGTGGTAATTAATCGATTTTAATTTTGAAAATTGCAAATGAAAGGTACAGTACACTTCTATAAGCAAAAAAAAATTCAACTTGCTGTCTGCTTTATTTTCAGTCCTGCAACATTTTAAAAAAATGAATTTTTTTGCGAAAGCTGGATTGCAAAATTTATTTTGCAAAATCTATTGCACCGATCTTAATGAAATTTACAGTGTTGTTTTACTATATCATAAAGTTTTTCTGGGTAAAATATGAAGGTCCTAAGTATAGCGTAAATGGCTGAAAAATGTAAAATGCGAATACTTGATTTTGTATGGTTTTTTTCGCAATTATTGCTATTTTGCCACAAGGGTGACTATTTTTTAAATTTTTAACAAATTCTGTATTGTAGGAAACTTAATTACGCAACTTTTATGTCAGTACAACTTTTCTCAGAAATGAATAGTCTTAAAGTTATAATCAAAAAACCAATAAAAAAACCGAAATTTTCCTTCATATTTTGACATTTTGATTATTTAAACAATGTTCCGGACCATTTTAAGTGGGAGGATAACTCAAATAGTACTATTTGAGTTATTTTCAAGCAATTTCTGCAAAAAATTTGAGTCACCTCTCAACGTCCATCTCAAAACAGATCCGCCCTGGACTAAATGTCCATACCTTCAAAAAGTAGTAGTTGAAAGAAACTGATACCATAATCTTAACATGTGTGCTAACATTTTTGAAGTTACACTTCTTTAGGCACGAGGGTGAATTTTACATTCCCTGGCGCATGCGCACACCGACAGTACGGTATTAGTCGCTACATCTTTATGTAGCGCAAATAAGGTGTGCGTGAAAAGAATATATTACATATTAGTGTTTTTAGTAAATATATTTATTATAATTTTTGTGTCTTTGGATTTGTCTTCCTTGGCAATAAGACATTTTATAATAATAGTAAGTATATTTAAAGTATTTTTGTATACTTAACATTTTTGGAAAGTAGTAAGTAAAAATTAGTTTAATCTTTAAATAAAATACAAATAACCTGTTGAAAGTATATTTATTTCGTTGAAATCATATAATAGAAGTATAACTTCTTACGTGCGTACATAGTACACACACATTCTTTTATCTTGTTTTCCTTTTCAGTACCTGGCAGTTATTCGGAATATGACGATTCAGAAAGGGACAAAAACTTAGTGATAGTAATCATCATGTACAAAACGTTGCAGACGTTGATTTAAACGAGCCTTTAACGAAAAAGGGCACTTTTTCATTCTGTAATGAATAGCTTCTTCTGGCTGTGATGACCCCAACGTGGTTTTTCGTCGGCCTCTAAAAAAGTGGATCGCACTACTAGAAGATAAACGATCTTGTGAAAATTACAAGGTGGAAGAGCTTTGCCTAAGAACCTAACGGTGAGACGTAAATAAATTATATTTTTGTACTGGTGCAGTTTTGTAAAAGTTTTGCAAACTTTTTTAGATTGGAAGTTTCCTTCAAGCTCCAATTACAGGAAAAAAAGTACTAAACCAACGAGTCTAGCATCCAAAAACCAAAACCAGTAAAAACGGTAATTGTAATCGAAAAAATAAGTTCATAGATTGCACTTTTAACGCTTTAATTAAGGAGCTGAGAGGAAAAGTGGTACAAGTGACAATTGTGAAAAAATGAGATATGTACAAGAGTAGCCTAGAGGATGTTGATATTATTTATTAATTTAAAAATGGTACAAGTACAAAACGCACTACTATACGGACATCTGTGTGTAAGAAGTAAAAGCTCTCGAAAATTGCTGGTCGTGGTTTTCTGTACAAGTGGTACAAGTGCATATGTCCCGCTTTTGTTCTAAACCAGATATAGTTGTTTGTGACAGTTCTGTTTAAAAAGTGTTCAGGGATATTAATTTAATACAGTTTGTAAAATAACTTTACAATAATGCAAGGTGAGCGTTGAATGCGTTTTTTAGATTACATTGGTATTTTATAATGTCCATACCTTCAAAAAGTAGTAGTTGAAAGAAGCTGATACCATAACCTTCAAACGTGTGCTAACATTTATCTTGTTTTCCTTTTCAGTACCTGGCAGTTATTCGGAATATGACGATTCAGAAAGGGGCAACAACTTAGTGATAGTAATCATTATCTACAAAACGTTGCAGACGTTGATTTAAACGTGTCCTTAACGAAAAAGGGCACTTTTTCATTCTGTAATGAATAGCTTCTTCTGGCGGTGATGCGCCCAACGTGGTTTTTCGTCGGCCTCTAAAAAAGTGGACCGCACTACGAGAAGATAAACGATCTTGTGAAAATTACAAGGTGGAAGAGCTTTGCCTAAAAACCTAACGGTGAGCCGTAAATAAATTATATTTTTATACTGGTGCAGTTTTGTAAAAGTTTTGCAAACTTTTTTATATTGGAAGTTTCCTTCAAGCTCCAATTACAGGAAAAAGGTACTAAACTTTGTACCAAAACTAGTGAAAACGGTAATTGCAATCGAAAAAATATGTTCATAGATTGCACTTTTAACGCCTTAATTGAGGAGCTGAAAGGAAAAGTGGTACAAGTGATAATTGTGGAAAAATGAGATATGTACAAGAGTGGCCTAGAGGATGTTGATATTATTTATTAATTTAAAAATGGTACAAGTACAAAACGCACTACTATACGGACATCTGTATGTAAGAAGTAAAAGCTCTCGAAAATTGCTGGTCATGGTTTTCTGTACAAGTGGTACAAGTGCATATGTCCCGCTTTTGTTCTAAACCAGATATAGTTGTGTGTGACAGTCCTGTTTAAAAGGTGTTCAGGGATATTAACACAGTTTGTGTGAGCGGCTGTGGAGTAACGGCATATTCGCTGGCCTCGTACGCCAGTGCACGTGGGTTCGAGCCCTGCCAAAGACAAACCATTTTCATTTCCAATAATGACACGAGCCGTCTCACCAGTCACCGTGCCTCGGAGAGCACGTAAAACCGTCGGTCCTCCTGGGCTAGTGTACATCGGTACTAGTTACTTGAAACAGGCTTAAAGATGAAAATGGCGCCGGAACTGTCCGAAAGGATCTCCCCGGCAAAAATGCCATACGATATTATATTTATAACACAGTTTGTAAAAGAACCTTACAATTATGCAAGGTGAGCCTTCAATGCGTTTTATAGATTACATTGCTATTTTATAATGTCCATACCTTCAAAAAGTAGTAGTTGAAAGAAACTGATACCATAACCTTAAAACGTGTGCTAACATTTATCTTGTTTTCCTTTCAAGTACCTGGAAGTTCTTCGGAATATGACGATTCAGAAAGTGGCAAAAACTTAGTGATAGTAATTATCAGTGGCGTGCGGTAACTTTTTCTAAAGGGGAAGCGATTCAATAAGGATATAAAAATATTTTCTTAAGGGTCGAGGGTCGAGCCACTTCCCACCTGATAACACTCTGATGCGCTATAGGGGCTCTCTATCAGCAAAGTGCTTATGTGAGACGTCCTGGGTACAAGGAGTCACACAATAAATCCTACCCCGATCAATGCGTGAGGCACTCTATTGCCGCTAGTTCTAGTGACTATAGTGACCTATCATTGATCTGTATTGATTGCTCGGGCCTTAAGTCCTCGCTCCGGACTTCGTTTCCTAAAGAAGAGATATATTTAAATGATAGTAATCATCATCTACAAAACGTTGTAGACGTTGATTTAAACGTGTCCTTAATGAAAAAGGGCGCTTTTTCATTCTGTAATAAATAGCTTCATCTGGCTGTAATGAGCCCAACGTGGTTTTCTAAAAAAGTGGATCGCACTACGAGAAGATAAACGATATTGTGAAAATTACAAGGTGAAAGAGCTTTGCCTAAAAACCTAACGGTGAGCCGTAAATAAAATATATTTTTAAACTGGTGCAGTTTTGTAAAAGTTTTGCAAACTTTTTTAGATTGGAAGTTTTCTTCAAGCTCCAATAATTACAGGAAAAAAGTACTAAACCAACGAGTATAGCGTCCAAAAACCAAAACCAGTAAAAAGAAAAAATATGTATATAAATATTGCACTTTTAACGCCTTAATTGAGGAGCTGAGACGAAAAGTGGTACAAGTGACAATTGTGGAAAACTGAGATATGTACAAGAGTATACCTAATGTAATTTCTAATTTGAGCCAAATCGCTACAACGTAACCTGTGAATTTTTTTTTCATTATGTGAAAAGAATTTTCAAATAGGTAGCTGCTTTCTGCAAAGTTGAGAGAAAAGGAAAAGGTAAAAATATAAAATTCAAATTAATGGGTCAATTATCTTTAAGATTTTTTTCTATTATATACAAAGTCATTATCATTTTACCTATTACCAACTACATTCCTGAAAAATGAAACCATTTACTATCCTAACAGATTTAATAAGATATATCCCTCAAGGTCTGACTACTCACGTCTATTAGTAGGCCAACCATGACCTTCACACCTTTGTTTCACATCTAGATCATGCATCATACGCTTAATAAGCCGCTTTATATTGTTTACAAAATTGTACCTATGTATTGTAGTAATAAGAATCACAGGGTGACTCATTCAGATTTATGAATAGAAATTAGCAATTGCTTTTTCTTAAAATAAAATTGATAAAAGTGAATTTTGAATTAATCAAATATTGGCAATTATTAAAAACTCTTGTTTAAAATTGTATGAATAAAAGTAGTCTTGGTCTGGTTTGCTCTTAATAACGACTTCCACAAATTTAATTGCAGGTTCCTTTTTTCCATTACCTCGTCTACATCATTTCTAAACGATCTACGAGATATTGCTAATTTCTTGTTCAAAAATACGCACTTTATTCTGTGATTTCGTACTTTTGAACCATTATAAATACCAAGTTCTTCGGAGACCATCGATGACATGGTATTAGTGTTCATCGAACTCGGTGTGAAAGATGAGGAATGGGAATGCTTTAGGGAAAGGCTTTTATTTATATAGTGTAGAGTAGACCAAAGAAAAAAATCCACCTCGATATTTGGTAGTAGTTATTAGATTTCAAGAAAATGCCGAAATAGGTCGATTTTTGATCTGAGGGGGACACATTTTTACGGTACATACATCTGTCATTTGTCAAACCCCGCCCTTCCACTTCACCCACCCCTTATTTTTAAATAGGGAATAGGGATCGTGTGCTTGCTCATTTGAAAGGTTATTTAATTCTCTATTCAGTAATGTTAACATTAACATCATTATTTATACAGGGTGTCCAAGAATGAAATTTTTTAATCCAATTAATTACCACAAAAAGAAGAATGTATGTAATTTATTTATTTCAAAATACATTCTACTGCTGTCACAAAACAGAAAAAAATGTTTGTTGATAAATAAACATTGCTTTTCGCTTGATTTCAGTGTTCAAGCTGTCACGCATCTGTCTGTTGGTAGGTTGAATATTGAATTTAAACAACAAGCAATGTTTATTTATCAAATAAACATTTTGTTCTGTTTTCTCTCAGCAGTAGAATGTATTTTGAGTTGAACAAATTACATACATTCTTCTTTTTGTGTCAATTAATTTAATTCAAAATAATTTTTCTTGGACACCCTGTATAAATAATTATGTCAATGTTAATATTACTGAATATAGAATTGAATAACTTTTCAAATGAGCTAGCACACGACACCTATTCCCTATTTAAAAATAAGAGGTGGAGATGTGGAAGGGAGGGGGTTGACAAATGACAGATATATGTACCGTAAAAATGTGTCCCCTTTAGATCAAAAATCGACCTGTTTCGGCATTTCCTTAAAATCTAATAACTACTGTCAAATATCGAGGTGGACTGTTTTCTTTGGCCCACACTGTACAGTAATAGTAATTATTTGATTTATTAGCGATTTTCCAATATATGTTATACTATCCCATTGATTTCTAGTCGTGGTTCTAAAAATCTTTAATATATTAGGGTTTACCCTTTTTAAAGTTTTATTTAATATATTAGTAGATTTTACAATGTTTATATCTCCAAGAATAAGGCAAGATTTAATCAAAATATACTCCAGGGAAATAAGGTTTTTGTCGGGACACTTAAGCAGCCAGGTTGCAAATAGATTTTTTGGGTACTATATACCTAATACATTATACATACAAAAATGCCCGTCACAGTTCGGACGAGAATTTTAGTTATTAACAAATAAGGGTCAAAAATGGCAGTTTTTTCGTTTAAATCGCTACAGGTAAAAATAGGATAATTAAATTTCTTATTTATAGTATTCTTCTTTTAGTAGATGAGCCAATGTTTAAAACGGCAATTTTTTAATTTTGGTCTGATCATTTGTTGCTTCGAAAATTGCAAAATAAAACTAAAATTTCGAAAATAAAAAATTTGCTATAACTTTCGCGAAAGTGAGCTTACAACTTTTATATTTCACAAAAAGTTGAGTCAGAGTCCATATACTGCACAAAAAATTTTAAGACGATTCGTCAATTAGTTTAAATTTTATTCAATTTGTTTATCCCAAAGAACTTTTTTTTTGTAATGTTATTGTTCAGAAAATAATAATTACATAGAAATTCTGTGAAAAGCACATGAAAGAACAATAGTCTTGTTTTCAAATTATTGAACAAAATCATTAAAAAGTAATTTTTTTCACTACGAAAACATTTTACTAAAGTATTTTTGGCTTGAAAACAATTTGAATAGCTTTGTTAATATTGACTGTAGAGTAAATTTACCTTGGAATTTCAAAAGCTGGTATTTTTGCACAAATTTTCAAAAAAAAAACTTTTCGCCTATGTTAATTACGGTCAAGGTTAGCCACTTTTATTATTTAATTCACAGTTACTTCAATATACATAAAATTCTCCTCTAACAGTGTTAGTTACCATACTACTCCGAAACGGCTTGGCCGATTTTTATGAAATTTTACAAGTATATCCTATGGGACTGAGAATAGGTTTTAATCTATTTTTCATACCCATAAGTTATAAGGGGGGTTGCCCCCCTGACACTTTTTTTAATTTTTTTGGACAAAATTGTCTATCTTAATTTTATATGATGTAGCATTAAAAAATACATACAACTCTTAATTAACACTTTTCCATCACCAACCCCTATTTGTTAATACCCATCTATATATTTACATCTATAAAATTCTCCTGTCACAGTGTTAGTTGTCATACTCCTCCGAGACCGCTTGACCGATTTTTATGAAATTATATATGTATATTCGGTAGGTCTTAGAATCGGTCGTAATCTATTTTTCATATCCCTGAGTGATAAGGGGAACTCCCCCTAACATTTTAAAATGTTAGGTGGGGATTTACGTACATAACGTACTCTACAAGACTACCACATACAATTTAAAAAAATTATGATCAAAATCCATCAACAAACTCTGGAGATATTAATCGCAGCATATGTTTGAAGAATCAGTTTCATTTTTTCAGTGCACGGATTTTAATATTCATTTCCACCGACCACAAATCGATTTCGTTAGAACGTTATTTTTAAAGCTTTATTAACAACTCTGTTGAACTTTAAAGTTCACTCAAACTTTTACACATAAACTATATACCTTCAAATTCGAAATGGCGCTAGTTGGGTTGCTTAATTGTTATAAACAAAGTAGCTGCCAATTAAATAAAAAAAGTGACTAACTTTGACTGTAATTAACCTAGGCAAAAAGTGTTTTTTGAAAATTCGTATAAAAATACCAGCTTTTCAAATCCCAAAGTAGTTTTAGTCTACAGTCAATATTAACAAAGTTATTCAAATTGTTTATGAACTAAAAATGACCCTACTTAATAAAATGTTTTCGGAATGATAAAAATGACTTTTTAATGATTTTTTTAAAATACTTTGAAAACATGACTTTTCTTCTTTCATATGGTTTTCACAGAATTGCTATTACGTTACTATTTTCTGAACAATAATATTGCGAAGAAAAAGCTCATTGGGATAAACAAATTGAATAAAATTTAAACGAATTGACGAATCGTCTTAAATTTTTTTGTGCATTATATGGACTGTTTGTCTCAACTTTTTGTGCAATATGAAAGTCCTATTAAGGCCATTTTCACAAAAGTTATAGCAATTTTTTTTTTTCGAAATTTTAGTCTTATTTTGCAATTTCTGAAGCAACAAATGATCGAACCGAAATTCAAAAACTGCAATTTTAAACCTTGGTTCATCTACTAAAAGAATAACAGTATAAATAAGATATTTAATTACCCTATTTTTGCCCGTAGCGATTTAAATGAAAAAACTGCCATTTTTGACACTTATTTGTTAATAACTAAATTTCTCGTCCGAACTGTGACGGGCATTTTTGTATGTATAATGTATTAGGTATATAGTACCCAAAAAACCCATTTGCAACCTGGCTGCTCAAGTGTCCCGAACATGGTAAAGTTTTGTCTTATTTCCCTGGAGTAATATTCTTTGTTTTTAAAATGTTCTCAGTGACGAGAAGATAGGGACATAATATCTGATTTAGAATCTGAAGGTATAAGAGCTTTCTGGACTTGTAGAGAATGTAGCATTTTAAATTATAAAAAGAAATTAAACTTTAAAAGTTAGTCGATAAAATTAATTTGTACGATTAACTAAATAAATGATATAAATTAATTGTGTGTTGTAGTGACAGTATTAGAAAACTGTAAATAACTTAAAATAAACATTACAAAATAATATGCACAAATTTCCACACCACCTGTATAAAATTTATTTTTAGGAAGGTACTTAATTTTGCACAATTAAAATATAAGTTAGAAAATATTTCACTTACCCCATCAGGATTGTGTTTGTACGGTGGTCCTGATCCACAAAATTCGACCAATACATCTTGAAGTTTTTTAGTAGAGTCTGAAATTTAAAAAGTATTTTGAAGCGTATAAAAATAATAATAATATTATTATTATGCATATTATGCAAAAGTTAATACGGATTATTCGATTACAAGCACATTCAGAGTTTCTATTTTGATGTTTCGGTATTCTTAATTTAACAGTGATTTAATAACACTATATAGCGAAACCTAATGTTAACACTGAGATGACGTCAAGAATATAAAGCCAGTGTATGACAATAATAAAAATGAAGAAATCACATCCTGTAGTGAATACACGTACCTGGGAGTAATCTTCGATAGAACGGGAAAAGATGATGAGGAAATAAAGAAAAGGGTAACACAAGCTAGAAGAACAATTGGCTGCTTAAATGGAATACTTTGGAGCTCCGAAATAGGAATACAGCGAAAATACAATAGCTATGAAACACTTATTAAAAGCAGCCTACTTTACGGAGCAGAAACTTGGAGAATAACCGAGAACAACAGGAAAAAATTAGAAGCTGTAGAAATGGATGTTTTTAGAAGATCGTTAGGTATATCCCATAGGGAAAGAGTTCGAAATGAGAAAGTAAGAAGACGAATTGGAATAGATGGTTACTTAGCAACAGACATTGAGAGGAAACAGTTGCTTTGGTATGGTCATGTTCAAAGAATGGAAGACACAAGATTGCCCAAAAAGATTATACAGTGGGTACCACCAAACCGCAAAAAACGAGGAAGGCCCAAAACGACATGGAAAGAAGGGGTAACCAAAGCAATGAGTACAAGGGATCTTAGAGATGGCCAATGGGATGATAGAAGGACGTGGAAGTTAGGCATCGGACAACGTCGAAAGACGTTCTAGAACCGATACATACATACATGACAATAATGAAATAATATGCACCAGAAACAAGACCCGACACCGCCATAACACAAAGACTACTGGGAACGGCAGAGATGAGAGTACTGAGAAGAATTACAGGAAATACGCTAAGAGATCGAAAAAGGAGTGAAGATAGAATGTAATGTCAGTGCATAAACGAATAAACACAAAACTAAATATCTGAAGAATAAAAATGGAATAACCCCTTATGCAGAATAGGAGAGACCCGTCTAGTCGAAATAGGAAGAGATAAATGACCAATCGGCAGAAAAAGGTATCGGACAACCACGTAAAAATTGAGTGACAGTCTTCCAAAAAGGTATCAATCCGCCAATGAACAAACAGAATTGCTTATAAAGTGGAAGAAGAAGACGAAAAAAATTAACCAGGCTGCTGGCTTAACCAGATGCTAAGGCAGTGGCGATTTAACAGATAATAGTGGCAGATTATTAATAACAACTGATAAGATAGAGAAACTTTCAAACAATTAGAAGAGGCCTAGAGAAATACAGGGTGTAACAAAAAGGTGGGTCATAAATTAAATCACATTTTCTGGGACCAAAAATAATTCTATTGAACTCAACTTACCTTAGTACAAATGTACACATAAAAAAAGTTACAGTCCTTTGAAATTACAAAATGAAACAGATTTTTTTCCAATTTATCGAAATCTGAGTTTTTTTTATTGAAAATGGACTTGTTTGTGGCTTTCTTATGCCAGTAACATCTCTAAAAAAAAAATAACAGTGAAATTTGTTTACCCCATAGAAATTTTATGGAGGTTTTGTTCCATTAAACCCTCCAAATGTTTGTGTACGTTCCAATTAAATTATTTTTGTTCAACACAATGTTTTTAAAACTTTTTTTGTCTCTTAGATAGTATTTTTTCGATAAGCCAGTTTTTATCGAGATATTTTGAACATGTATAAAATCCACCACATGTTTGTAAATGGTTTAGTAAGATTATAGAGACCTGGTAATAATACGAAAATAATATTCTATAATTTTACTTAACCATTTACAAATATGTGGTGGATTTTACAAATAAAAGGTTCAATCAAAATTGGAACGTACACAAACATCTGGAGGCTTTAATGGAATAAAACCCCCATAATTTTTTATGGTGTGGACAAATTTCACTGTTATTTTTTTAGAGATGTTCCTGTCATAAGAATGCCACATGTCCAGTTTCAATATAAAATCTCCAACAGTTTCCGATATACTGAAAAAAATTGATTTGGTAATTTCAATCATATAACCTGTTTAGCAAAGATTTAACATTAGAAATGAAGTAAAACACAGACGTAGGTACTCTCAATCATTTATTGTAACTTCCAACGACCGGTTTCGCTTTTTAAAGTATGTAGAGCATCTTCAGGTCAGCGGTTACAAGTCACTAAATGATTCGGGTACAAGGAGCTACTACCTCAGTATTCACTAACATGATGTTTTTGCTTAAGTTATGCTAACGGGATATGGTGGAATAGACAGAGTATTTTACGTCTGTCTTTTACTTCATTTAAAATGAACTCTCACATGCAACCCATTCAACATTTAACATTAGCTTTTAAAGTACACCTAACAAAATGTTACGTATACAGAGTGTACCTACTATACTATGGGGTGGAATCATGGACGTTTAATCTAGAGACAATGAGACGACTTAAGGCTATGGGTACATAATTCGCAAATATTTTACGGCTGTCCCTACTTTTTCTGTCTTTACACGGCAAATTACGTGTAGTAAAATTCTCACTGGTATGGCAACTGCAGATGTAAACATTAGGTTGACAGTGACATTGTCATTAGAAAGGTAGAGATGGCTATTTCGGTTTCGTTCAGTTTTGAATGTTCTTGGTTCTTGGATAACCTTTACTTATATAAATGATAGGATTATTTTTTCACTAATTATGTATTCAGTGGTTACCATTATTTATATACTATACAAATAGTCGAAAAAGAAAAAAAGTTGTAAAGTTATTTTAATAATGTAGTGTTACCATGGAAAGCTTAGATAAGGTTTGAACATGTGAAGAACTGCGTTGTATAAATGTAGTATTACTCAATTAATTTATAAAGACTTTATTTATTTCCTTATTTGCGCAAATTAAAATATGGGACGTTGTTACAAGAAATGTGTTACTGAAAAGCGAAGAAATAGACGGTTAGCTCAATTGAAGTAAGTACTTTTTTACATAAATCAAATTAATTACTATTGTATTTTTCCAATTAATTTTAAATTTATAGTGAAATTATGATCTAAAAAATCTATCGGTAAACCAAGAATTTTCGCATTAAATTTTATTCTCGTTTAAAGAAATAAACTATTTGTTGGATTATTTAATTATTATAATTGTACATGAATAAAAAACGAGTGACTCAGATTCCGAAGCGAGAAACGAGTTACGCGAGGATAAAAATGAACAATCTTTTTTTTTTGTTAATCTTGTTCACAATTATTAAATTTTATTTGATAAAAGAATGACCCCAAAAATTTACAATCTTCTTCTTAGTTTGTAAATTTTTCTATGACACACATTCATAAATGCTGCCATATTGTAACAAAAAAATACGCCGAAGACGTCCACCCACCAACTTCATTTAAACTGAAGCAAAATACTACTAAACAAGCACATACTTCAAAAGCGTAGTACATTCTTCTATGTAGGCTGGTAAATAGAAGCAAACACTACGGAGAAAAGCAAATGCTTTTTAAGTGTAGTGAAATCTTCAGAAATGTAGTACGTGCTTGAAGCATTAGCATTTACTACATTTTATGCCACCATGGGCACTTTACTTTAAACCTAAACTCGTACCTATTTACGGTTATCGGAACAAACTCTTATAAAATAATACCTTTATTTGAATTTTAATGACTTGAAATACTTGGATTATCCATAAATAATATATAAACAATAAATAACTTTTTATTAATTGTACGCCTTAAATCAATTATTATTTTTCAAATACACTATCAATACTATTTAATAAACAACTCTTTGATTGATTTTATTATTAACGCGTTAAAAATCAGTAGCAGAATGAACTGCTATATCAAAATAGCGGGTCGGACACATCTCTACTTGTCACTGTCTTGAGTTCTGTCATAACATTATATTCGACTGAGTGTCGTTGTATGACAAAGATAGCGAATGTTCGATTTCCACGGACATGGTGTCCATTTTTTTCAAATCCTGAAAAAACTCATAAATATTTTTTAAAAATTTAAACACAAAATGAAAGACTAAATTATTATCGAGGGCCGAAAGTCCCTTAGAATATATACGAAGTTTCTTTCGAATGAGATATTTGAAATTAAAAATCACACTACATTTTATATTAGTTTTTCACCCCTGTAACTTATTAAAATAAACATTATAGAAGTTCTCAGGGACTTTCGGCCCTCGCTAATAACGTAATCTTTCATTCTGCGTTTAAATTTTTCAAAAATACTTATTAGTTTTCTCAGGATTCGAAAAAAATGAATCCCCATTTGAATAGCATTGCAGCCGAAAACACGTACCGATCCTCTTAACGCCTTTGAAATGTGGACCTACCTGTAGAAGGATTATGAGGGTTTTCTGGGTAGCTAGAGTTACGAACAATGAAGTACTGAGAAGAATAGGTAAAGATAACGAAGTTGAACTTAAAATTAAAGAAAGAAAGCTACAGTATCTCGGACATGTGATGCGGGGCGACAAGAATGACATCCTGCGTCTCATAATGCAAGGAAAGATAGATGGCAGAAGAAGCATCGAAAGAAGACGAATTTCATGACTGAAGAACCTGAGAGAATGGTTTGGATCCAGCTCAAAACAACTATTTAGAGCTAATGCCTCAAAAATTAAGCCGGAAGCAGTCGCGCTCATTTCTGTCACGTAAGTAGTCGCGCGTAGAGAAAAAACCCACAATACAAATTTAAATACGAATTTAAAACAAATTTTTATTTTATAGTATTTTTATTTACTTGTTATGTTAAAAATACCTATTTCTAACAATTTTAAAGTTAATTGGTTCTCACCAAAGCCATAAATTATACAAAAAAAAATTAAAAAATAAAAATAAATTAAAAAAAGAATGTGTGTGTACTTTGTACGCACGTAAGAAGTTATACTTCTATTATATGATTTCTTAAAAATAAATATACTTTAAACAGTTTGTTTTAATTTTTTTTAAACACCAAACTAATTTTGTGCTTACCGCTTTCAAAAAAATAAAAAAAAAAGTATAGGATTGCACTGGATTCGAACTCAAGACCTCTTGATCTCTGGCCGAATTAGTCGAGGCATTGAAGCACAAAAAAGGCCTTACTGTCGATTTTTGGCGCAGTAAGAGGGATTTTAATGCAGTTTGGTGCGTTGGATTCGTGAGAATGTCAGGAAATTTTGTGAACTAATGTAATGAATAAGAAATCTGAAATTGCCTTTGTGCATAAGAAAAATGCATTTCAAAAGTGCATTTTGGAATAGGCAATTATTATAAATTTGCAACTCGGTAAATAGTTGGGCAACATCATCCCGATTAATTATTTTAATTATTTTGAATAATTTTTTAAGTCCATAATATAATAGTCTAAGATGTCAATAACCATTAATAATAAACAAAAAATTTTTCCTTATCGGGAATCGAACCAAGTACTAACACGTCCGTAACTAGATACACATACCGCTAGCCTACGCAGACAATTGCTAGACACGGGCGATATTAGGTATAAACAGAAACAAATAGGTAAGTAAAAGTTGTAAAGAAAATTACTACATACTTAAATGTATTATAAAATTAATATAATCCTAAATTTTAGAAGAAACATTCGTAAATAGGTAAATTTATACAAAACATTCGAAAAATCGACACTTCAATCCTTCAATGCCTCGACTAAATGCTATACCAAATACGCTACGAGGACTGTGTGTGTATCGGTTCGGACGTGCCTAATGATAATTCACGGTAACAAACAGACAAGGTGAATAAATATACAATAGAATGTTTTAATAATACTCATCTTGCTCCTGAGGAAGACAAATCCAAAGACACAAAAATTATAATAAATATATTTACTAAAAAAACTAATATATTCTTTTCACACCTTTTCTTGCACTGATATATTTATACATAACTAGAAAGATTTTAGCAACTAAACGCCATATTGTCTGTCTGCGCATGCGTGCAGATTATGAAATTTTACTCTCAATCGCGCCTAAAGAAGTATAATGTCAAAATAATTTTAAAAAAATTCTACGCATTACTACGATCCTCCTCGAGGCACTTACGAGTGGAAAGCAATGTTGCAAAATTCTTCATCAAGTTATCACGGAAAAGGATAAAATGTGAGATTTTTTCTCACGGCGCGACTGTTCCCCGGTTAAAATAGCTATGATGATTGCCAACATTCGTAGCGAAGATGGCAACTGAAGAAGAAGAAAAACTTCAATGGACTATAACTTTTTTAATGTGCACATTTGTACTAAGGTAAGTTAGGCTCAATCGAACTATTTTTGGTCCCAGAATATGTAATTTAATTTATGAGCTGCCTTTTTGTTACACCCTATATAATGATACTATATTTTTTGACTTGTTACGATTACTAAAAATTTTGTAAAACCTACTGATCCAAAATACTGAACATTTACCATTATTTGTTTTATCATTGCTTTGTTATACTTTTGGCAGACTCAACATTAATTTATTTAAAATGTTTCTTGTCCCCAATAAATTATTCATCAACTGGACTTAACCTAAAGGATAAGGAGTCGCCACTGTCTTTCAAACGGAATGGATGACTCCATAAAAGCATAGATGTAATATTAAAACAAATATAACTCAGGAAGCTAAGGGCTAGAAGCTGGAACCGAGTGATCTTTTAGTCAATATTTGATCCGCTTGTAACGGCCAACTCCAACTATAAAATTTTAATGTATAACTGTAGTACGTAGATCTTCAAAGGCAAAAAGCGACCTTTAAATATAATTTATGGGTCTTTTAATATTGTCCGATAGAAAATGGTATGAAAATTGAAATTTTTTGTTTGTGTGTACGACAAGACTAAATATTTTTAGACGTTTCTTTATAAACTTCTACACGCCACCACTACCCTTTAACATAGGCGATTTAGATCATAATCATCAGCCGTTTTGAGTCCACTGCTGGACATAGGCCTCCCGTAAATAATTGCATTGCATTCTATCTTGAGCACCCTGAATCCAGTTTTGCTGGATGCGCATGATGCCGTCTTCAGTTATGATAAGCATCGTGTCCAGGTCTCCATTCTAGAATTTTGTTTGTCCATCTTCCATTTTTGAATCTAGCAACATGTCCCGCCCAGTTCTATTTCAATGCCGTAATCCTTTGAACTGCGTCCGTAACACCTAGTCCTGTCGCCAGGGGGGGTACAACGGCCTCCTTAATTCAGATGGACTTACCCAAGTTTTTTTATGTATTTTGACCAGTAGAACACGAATTTTTTGGGTAACAGTTGATCCGGATGTCGATAAGATTGTTATAAACAAAGAACTTGAGGAATTACATAACAGCGATTTTTCGCAAAACAAAACATTTTTGTGTATTTTTTGGGTGATTCTGAGCAAAAAATATTCTTACAATTTTTTTCGTAGGATGCATAGTTTTCGACATAAACGCGGTTGAACTTTCAAAAAATCGAAAAATTGCAATTTTTGAACCCCAATAACTTTTGATTAAAAAATAAAATAACAATTCTGCTTACCGCATTTGAAAGTTCAAGTCAAATTCTATCGGTTTT
This sequence comes from Diabrotica virgifera virgifera, assembly GCF_917563875.1. Taxonomy (NCBI): domain Eukaryota; kingdom Metazoa; phylum Arthropoda; class Insecta; order Coleoptera; family Chrysomelidae; genus Diabrotica; species Diabrotica virgifera. Next base: position 72,483,336 of record NC_065444.1, read on the forward strand.
GATTATTTTCATTGCTAAAAATTAATTTTCTTATTGTTAAACAAAGCTATAAACACATGGTGTTTCCCGTGCCCAATGTATGCGTTTTAATGTACGTAATCTACGTCGAAATTGTTTGTATGTGCGCCTACTCGTTCGATTTAAATGAGAAATGCATTGAAAACACCATTCAAGCACTATGTGTTTATAGCTTTGTTTAACAATAAGAAAATTAATTTTTAGCAATGAAAATAATCAAAACCGCTAGAATTTGACTTGAACTTTCAAATGCGGTGAGCAGAATTGCTATATTATTTTTTAGTCAAAAGTTATTAGGGTTCAAAAATTGCAATTTTTCGATTTTTTGAAAGTTCAACCGCGTTTATGTCGAAAACTATGCATCCTACGAAAACCTTGTAAAAACATTTTTTGCTTAGACTGACCCAAAAAATACAAAAAAATGTTTTGTATTGCGAAAAATCGCTGTTATGTGATTCCTCAAGTTCTTTGTTTATAACAATCTTATCGACATCCAGATCAACTGTTACCCAAAAAATTCGTGTTCTACGGGTCAAAATACATAAAAAAAAGAATGTGTGTGTACTTTGTAGGCACGTAAGAAGTTATACTTCTATTATTATGAATTCAACGAAATTAATATACTTAACAGGTTATTTGTATTTTATTTAAATATTAAACTAACTTTCTTTACCTACCACTTTTAAAAAAATTTTATTAAAACGATACCAAAAATATAAAAAAAATATGAATCGTCCGGGATTTGAACCCGGGACCTCTTGATCTCCGGTCACACGCTCTACCACTGCGCTATCTCCCTTTTGCTACGACAGGTTACAAGATTTCTCATACATACTGACAAATGTAATACAAAAATACTTTAAATACCTAATAATAATATACTTACTATTATATAGGAGAGTTGGACAAAACCGGGTACCACTCCAAAAACCGTCTGTATGTTTTGCTATGTGAGAGTAGCAAATGTTTGCTGCAGATTGAAATATTCTCAAATGACTTAAGTTTGATATGCCAATGTCAATTTTTAAAAATATTCTTAGATTTTTAATTTTTTTTATTTTTATGAAAATATTGCAAAATACCCGGTTTTGTCCAACCGGTATGATAAAACCGGGTAGTAACTTACCATGTAGTAAATTACCATGTAAAAAGACTAATGGGCAGAAAATAAAATATTAATTAAAAGTATGTGAACCAAAATCGAAAATCTATGAACAGAAGTTACAAATAAAACCTTCATCTACATCATCATAGGCACTACAGGCGTCATAAGCCCATTTGGTGCAAGACACATTTTATCCAGCCTTGCTTCGCATTATAATTTCAAAATAGTTAATTGTAATATAGACATGCATCGAAATTATTATCTTCTTTCTCCAAACTCTCCAAAACTTTGTTTTTGGTGCAGCCCATTTTACCACGTTTTTTCTTTTTTTTTTGTCCAGTTCATTTAGTTTTAATTTTTTACGACTGGAGATTTTTTTTAATTTTTCCTACTAAAATATATAAAATTATTAATTATATTTCTTAAGTTGTAGGATAAAATTATTATATTTTCTATTAAAAATTTTTATAATATATAATTCTAATATTAACAATTAAGTATATATTTAAAATTAAAAACTAGTATAAATAAATAAATAATAATAAATAAATAATTTAAATTTATTTATTATTAATAAAATTAATTTTTATATAAAATAGCTTTCTAACTAGCTTCTTCAACAGAAGAAGCCACATGTTGTAGTTAACTAAAAGCAAAAAACCACTGCAGAAACTGGAAGTAACAACAGGTCTGATAAAATCGGGTACCCGGTTTTATCGATTTTCGGACTACCCGGTTTTGTCAAACTCGTAAACAAGACATTAAATGTTATTTAAATTTTTAAGTTATGAAATAATATTCAAAATTTTTGGCCAAATTAAAGGTAATATACTAGGTTACATGTATTAAATTTTGAAATGGCCATTAGTTATTCATTAGAGGAGAAAACAGCTATAAACTTACCTTAAAAATCGAGTTTCCTGCATCAAAACGCAGGTGAGGTCTTACTGCTCCGGCACAGCTTACTCAAATGAGGTAGAAATGAATGCACACGACTGTTGGTGGTAAAGGGACACTTATTTTAACATTGTCTAATAGATAGCAGCAGACGGTTAGAAGAAGTAAGGGGTACCCGGTTTTATCAACCTACCCGGTTATGTCCAACTTTCCCTATTTACATATTATAAAATAATATACTTACTATTTAGACAAGGCGGAAACGGCGGGTTCGTTGGGAAAAATATTCCCATGAGATATTTTTGCATAATCACATTCGTGAGACGTCCCAGAATAAGGTTCAAGAAGTCGCCCACGTGAAAAGTGGGCCAATTTAAAAAAAAAAAAATTTTTTAATCAAATTGCAAAAATCGATATTTTTGGCCCGAACTAATTTTTTTTAGGTTTTTTGGGCCATTCTGGACAAAGAAGGTCTCTTATAATTTTTCTCTAAAGTTGATCTTTTTCGTGTTATAAGTAATTTAAAATTTGAAAAACGCGAAAATGGCCATTTTTAAGACTTAATAACTCGGTTAAAAATTATTATTATGAAAGTCAGAAAGCGACTAAATCAAAGTTTAAAGTCTCCGCTACATGATCCTGAAGAAATCTGTGTCATTAATTTACTACTAAGCTGTTATTTTTAATTAAAAACAATGAGCGGTTAGATCGTATTGACGCGGTTGTAAATGTGAGTGCGAGCAAGATGCACAATTGGACTGCTGGAATGGCTTCTCTCTCGCACTCAGCATTTACAGAGGCCGCACACATGCATGGCGCTTATTATTTTTATTTAAAAATAAAAGCTTAGTAATAAAATAATGACAAAAATTTCTTCAGGATCTTGTAGGGGGGGCTTTAAACTTTGATTTAGTCATATATTGACTTTCATAATAATAACTTTTATCTGAGTTATTAAGCCTTGAAAATCGTCATTTTTCGTTTTTTTCAATTTTAAATTGCTTATAAGTCGAAAACGATCAACTTTAGAGAAAAATTATAAGAGATCTTTTTTGTTCAGAATGGTCCAAAAAATTAAAGAAAAAATTTTTCGGGCCAAAAATATTGATTCTTGCAATTTGATTAAAAAAAAAATTGTTAAAAAAAAATTGGCCCACTTTTCACGTGGGCGACTTCTTGAACCTTATTCTGGGATGTCTCACGAATGTGATTATGCAAAAAAATCTCATGGGAATATTTTTCCCTTCGAACCCGCCGTTTTCGCCTTGTCTAATTATACTTACTAAATATTATTATAAAATATCTTATTGCCGGGCAAGACAAATCCAAAGCAACAAAAATTATAATAAATAATACATTTAATAAAAACACTAATATATTCATTTCACACCTTTTCTTGTATTGATATATTTATACATAACTTGAAAGATTCAGTAACTAAACGCCATACTGTCTGTGTGCGCATGCGCGCAGAATTAGGAAATTTTACTCTCAATCGCGCCTAAAGAAGTATAACTTCAAAAACTTGGGTAAGTCCATATGAATAAAGGAGGCTGTTGTACCCCCCTACCCCCTGGCGACAGGACTACCCAGTTTTTCTCCTAATACGCCAGTCAATGGGAGCAAGAATAGGATATTACCTCCGAATTCTATCTTACTGCATGGATTTTAATGATATTTTGGGAATAGCCTCTACGTATCTTCTAATTCAAAGTCTACTATATCCCGATGTGTGCTTTTATCTTGGGGAGGTTCCCACCCCTTCTCGGTGGTGGAAAATTTTTCGGTTAAAATAACCACGGAAGTGGCTATAGAACCTAATTCTAAGCAAAAACTGTTTTATATTTTTTTTTTGAAAACTCTGAAAACTTTGAAAGGTGAGCTTTTTAATTGGGGGTGGTTGCCACCACTTCTCGAGGGTGGAAAACTTTTTGGTTAAAATAGCCACGGAAGTGGCTATAGAACCTAATTCTAAGCAAAAATTGTACTATAATTTTTTTTTAACTCAATACTTTTTGAATTATTTGTGGTTGAAAATTTGCCATTTTCATTAACAAATGACACCTTTTCGAACGCTTTTTTGTGAATACCTTAAAAACTATGCATCTCACTAAAAAAAACTATATAAAACCTTTTTGTAGCTTATAAGAAAACAAAGAGATTCGTTTCGTCATAAGTCTTCTAGTTATAATACAAAAAGAGATATGGTAGGTGAGAACAGTTTGTTTTTTTTGTGCATGCTCAAATCGGTGTATTCAACTTGTAACAACACAGAAACGGTCGATTTTAGATGTATAATGCTACCAATACCTTTATAGTGTTTAAAAAGACCTTAAAAATAAACAATATTAAATGTCGATTACATTTAAACTAAGCGAGATATGCTGTAAAAAAATTTATGACTAATGTATTTTAAGAAAAAATGAGAAGTATATACAACCCCTCATCCACCAGAATTTAAATACATCGTTTTCCTTCTACTATACCTTTTATTATAGTGTTATTTCTATGTTAAAAATGTTGGAAGGGTTTAAAATGAATGGTTTTTGAAAAAAAAAATAAGATAAAATTATAGAGCGCATTTTTAAATTCTCTGAAAAAGCTTCATTTTTCTCCATGTAACTTGAAAGCAATAAGAAATACAGTAATGAAAAATAAAAAAAAAATTTAACTAAAAAGACCCTACATTTTTGTTTGGTATCTTTTTTTTCGTATCTCTTATCATTTTTGAGTTACATGGAGAAAAAGGAAGATTTTTAGAACATTTAAAAATGCGCTCTATAATTTGATCTTATTTTTTCAAAAACCATTTATTTTAAACCCGTCCAACTTGTTGAACATAGAAGTAACACTATAATAAAGAGTATGGTAGAAGGAAAAGGATGTATTTAAATTCTGATGGATTAGGGATTAAAATATACTTCCCGTTTTTTCTTAAAATACATTAGCCATCAATATTTTGCAGCATATCTCGGTTAGGTTGAATGTAATCGACATTTAATATTGATCATTTTAAAGTTCTTTACAAGCGCTATAAAAGGTAGTGGTAGTATTATACACCTTAAATCGACCGTTTCTCTGTTATTTCAAGTAGAATACACCGATTTGAGCATGCACCAAAAAAACAAACTCTTCTCACCTATAGTATTTTTACTACAAAAGCAATATTACGTAGGTCAAAATTTTTGACGTAAGAGAACTGTCAAAACATTAGAATGTGACTTTCCATTATTGCCATGTTTATAATAAATTGTATTCATGTATTGTATTTTGGAAAAAATAATTTGAAGTCTAACTCGTGTGATAAACTCGAATAAGTGATTTATATCATTCTGTTATTTACATGTTTATCTCATTTTTTATGCATGCTCCTCCATTTTCCTGATGTGTACGTGTTTAGCAGAATGTGATAAGCATTAAATTATGAAAATGAAAAACAGCTAAAATTTCATTCTGTTTCAGAGGCGACCATCATCCTCGTACGTACGTTTAACTCTTTTGAGATCTTCAGAGAGGCCTATGTTTGCTCTGAACAAAGCCACCTTTACTTAACAAGCCATGAAGTTGAAACTTGGCAACATCTAATGGTAGACCGGTTAAGTCTGTCAGTTCTCATTTGTTGGTAAACAATATTCACCATATTTACAGAGAAACTGAAAAATTTTACAATATTTCGTGCTACAAATTATAAAGAGCTTTAAAAGGTATGTTATTAAGATGATTCTAGTTCAAACAGCTTGTTTTTTGTAGTAAAGGAGAGACAACTGGAGCAGATTACTATGCGATTATTTGCAAAGGGATGGTTTGTGTTTAGCAACGGATTCAGTAAAATTTATTTATTATCACCTTTGTTTAACATTTGAATTTATTATTAACAATCCCAATCTTAAAAAATTATTTTTGCAAAACAATTATTGTTACCTGATGTTATTATCATCTTTGGTAATGAAAAGTTTACAGCAGCATAAAGGATTTCACTTAAATTTTGAATGTTAGTGTGAATGTGGGGAAAATGCCTTCAAAGTTTATTCTTCTGTTATAAAAATTACGTGTAATATTGTTTTAAATAATTATACAAAAATAGCAGCCACCAAAGTAATGAATCTTCAAAATAGTACAAAAAGAAAAATAACGATAAGGGCGACAACAAAAAAGAAAGTTATCTACTCTAAACCTCAACAATGCACATCAAACATTGTGAGCAATTGTTCTTACAGTTATTTCTAGCGATATTTTGTATATAATTTAAAATAAGATATTATTTATTTAAAATAAAATATTTTACACATATTCTTGTCATTTTTTTTTGTATAATAAACGTTACTTACAAGGAATTACTTTTGATTTGATTGTGTAAAAGTGTCTAATTAATATATTTTCCAGTTCGACTCAAAAAATACTATAAATTTTACTTGAATTTGTACTTTAAAATCGTGTTTTCGAAAGAAGTAGTCCGAAAGTCAGACTACCGACGTCATCAATTGCCTGTCAGCCTGAAGCAATTGTCATCAGTTGCCTTTTTCTCTTCATGGCTTGTAAAGTGAAGGTGGCTGTGCTCTGAATCAAAAAGAAAACGACCTGTCTCACTAAGCAAAATTATAAACAATAATTTGCTTTTAGACGCTGTAGCGACATCTATTAAAAACAAATAGAAGTCTAAAATCCGAAAATCTAAAGACTTGTATTATGGAAACCAAGATTCTGGTGACAATCTGAGTCTGAGATTCTGCTTTCTAAAATTTGCAAGGCAAACGAACGATAAATAAAGCAGACTAGGGGGAATCCCACATTGCATTCCACAACCAGTCAATTTATCTAGGTAAAAGTCCATGGAATCTTGATTCCTTATACTCAGAGAAGAGTAAATTAAAAGAAAAAAATGGATTAGCAAATCAGATTTTTTTTTTAAATTCGGTGGACATATACTCAGTATATCGACAGCCAAGTCTATATTATTTCATCTCTCACCTCGAAAACTTGTTACCCTCATGCGCCTATCAGAGCCATCCAAAGAAAACCCCTAGATTCATCACAGAATAAACAGACAATGTTGTCTGCTTCTGTAATGAATCAGCGTACAGTAAGACAGCCAAGAATTATAGTATGGGGCACTATATGTTTGGGAAGCAGATCACCTCTAGTTTTTATTAAGGCACTTTGACAGCTCGACGATATATTGGTAAATTACTACAACCGGTTTTAGGTTTTACATCCCTGGCTACAAATCATTCCAAATGCGATTTTTCAACAGGATAACACAAGACCTCACATTGCCCATGAAATCATGGAGTTCATACAAGAATCTGATATAGACACTTTATCGTGACCATCAAGATCAGCTGATTTGTCACCCATCGAACGTGTGTGGGATATGGTACGTCGAAACCTAAATCGATGTCCACGTCCTCCAGCAAACTTAGAAGACCAGGTGCATGCAATAGAGTAACTAAGAAAGAAATCAAGAAAGAGCCACTCACTATTAATTTTTTGACGAAAATGACGTAGCAAATTTGTTTATTTTATAATAAATATTAATAGTATTCTAATTTAAAAAATATTTGTCCTTTTATGTGCATTCTTTGGTCATCAGTATGTTTATCAAACAAACTAATAGCAAGGCACCAAATTATTGAACTTGGAAATCTAAAAAGAATGTTTTACCATTCTATCGAATATTTTTCCCCAATTATTTTTATTAAAAGCTTTAAAACATTTTTTTATGTAAGTACAGTGGAACCCCGATAAGTCGGCCCCCGATAACCCGGAAGTCCGGCTAACCCGGACCGATTTTTATCAGACAAACATTACAACAATAAAAATGTATGTCCTTTATGCTGGATTTTCCAATTTCTTTTCAACATCTTAAAATATTTTCTTTTATCTTTCCTTATAAACATATTGTTCGAATACTATAATATCTTATATTTTTCAGGCTAATTTTATTTATCATAATAAACTTTCTTCGTAAAAATTTGTCGCTTTAGCGAATTCCTATGTAGTTCATTCGTTTCAATTTTCAATGTCAAACACATTATACAATGAGGGATAATGCGCATTTGTGTAATTTGATACATAATATACCTTAGTAAAAATGACTGGCATGGCAGACAACGCTCATTCTCGTGTTCTCGAAACCAACAGGCATCTGTAGTATCCTTTATTTACTTGAAACTGTCTAGCATTGTTTAGAAAAGACTATTAAAAAATTATTTTTCAAACAATGGTCTTAGTCTTCACTCTTATTAAATAACATAAGTTCGTTCTCGTTGCGAGACGGTATTGTGTGTGTGTAGTAAAGTCGCATTGTTCGTTCCGCGTAAATATATTCAGATTTTGTGTTTGCGTGATTTTTTGTCTACGTAATGGCAATAAAACTTAAAATGTTGTTTTTGTTTCAAAATGATAACAAAAGACAGTTTGGACAATCGGTGCAAAGCTAAGAAAGCTAAAAATGAGACTCTCGACGACGCTTTGTATGTGTGGAACGCGAACGTGGTTTACAAGTGTCTGTGTGCCAATTATAACGGAGTTTATCTGTAAGCATACCATATTTTAATAATTTTTACCATTTTCTCCGGCTAACCCGAATTTTCGATAACCCGGATCGGCCGCGGTCCCGATTAATCCGAGTTAACGGGGTTCCACTGTATGTTTATTTACAATCTACATAATTAAAAGAGTATTAAGTAAATTTGTTCAATGTTTTTGGGCATGAAGAAGAGACTTCCAATGATGTCTCATCTTATTCTATTTCTGTTTAAGTTTTAAAAGAGGTCCTGAGGCCAGGTTCTATCTAGTCTCCTTGTGGCAGGGCCATTATGGAATAATCCCCTTACTAACTCATTTTCATGGTGAATGGTACGCTCATTTTGTGACTCCGTGGCTCGATGGATTTCTTCTCTGGTGAAAGGTATATTTAAGTCTTCGTGAAGTGTTTGAGTACTTACGTACCATGGTGCATCCACTATTGATCTTAGAACTTTAGACTGAATGGAACATCTTTGGATGATATTCAGTGATGTTGACTAGGCACAGCCCCAGAGGTGTAGTCCGTAGTACCGAATAGGTTTCAGTATTGCTTTGTACAGAAGAATTTTGTTTTGGATGTTGAGTTTTGATCTGCGCCCAATGAGCCAATACATTTGGCGGAATTTCAAGTCTAGCTGTCTTCTTTTGGTCTGGATATGTTTCTTCCAAGTAAGACGTTGGTCAAGATAGAGGCCAAGGTATTTAGCGTCTGTTACTGTTGGTATTCGTACATTTTCCATTCTTACAGGTGGGCATGTGTTGTGGCGGTTGGTAAACGTTATTTGAGATGATTTTGTTTTGTTTACTTTTGTTCGCCATTTTATGTACCATTCACTGAGTATGTCTAGATGGTGTTGCATGTCTTGTGAGGCTTGTATAAAATTTTCATTTACAGCTAGTATTGCTACGTCATCAACAAAGGAAGCGATCGTAGTATTATGAGACTCTGGTATATCGGCTGTGTAGAGTGAGAAGAGCAGCGGCCCGAGAACACTACCTTGCGGAACTCCGGAGTTAACAGGACAGAGGCTGGATTGTTGGTCTTTGAATTTTACAGAGAAATATCTATTTGATAAGTAGGATTTGATTAGGAGGAAATAGTTACTAGATAGTGCTAATTTTACTTTGTAAAGCAGACCTCTGTACCAAACTTTGTCAAACGCTTGTGAGATATCTAGGAATACAGCGTTGCAGTATTTCCTTTCTTCGAGAGTTTTTGATATTTCATTTATTATTCGATGGACTTGTTGTGTAGTAGAGTGATTTTCCAGAAAACCAAACTGATGTTCGGGTAGTAATGTTAGGAATTCATGATCTGCGTATATTCTTTGTAGCAGCAATCTTTCAAAAACTTTTGATAACGATTGGGAGTAGGCTGATGAGTCGATAAGATGTTACTTCATTGGGCGCTTTGCCTGGCTTAAGAATCATTATGATTTCTGCAAATTTCCATAATTTTGGAAAGTATGATAAGCTTAGCATGTGATTAAATATTACTGATAGCATAATAATGGCCTTACGAGGAAGTTGTTTTAGTACTTGTGCCGAGATTAAGTCATAACCTGGAGCCTTTCGTGAGTTGAGTTTGGTTATTTCTTTCTTGACTTCTATAGGAGTAAAACTTTTGATTGGAAGGGACATTTGACATGCTGCGCTAATTAGTTCTTCCACTTCTTCATCAGGGTCTGGTGGCTCGGTTTGACATACACTCGTAAGATGTTCAGTAAAGACGTCCGCTTTTTCTTTGTTGGAACGAGCCCATTCACCATTTGGTTTATGGAGCGGAGGAATAGTTATGTATGGTTTTTTGAGCTTCTTAGTCACCTTCCATAGCGTCTGATCATTTGCTGTAAGGTTTGCAATGTAATGTTCAAAGGTTTCGTTGTTTGCAGCTTTCATGGCTGCTCCAAGTTGCCTACGTAGTCTATTGTATATATGTTGATCTATGTTGTTTCTAGATCTTTGCCAGTTTCTTCTCGCACGAAGTTTTTCAGCAATGAGTTGCCGAATGTGTAAGGGAACATTTGTTGTATGTGTCGGTCTGCGTTCAGTTCGTGGTGTAGATTGCCATGCCGCTTCTTGCACAAGGGTGGTGAAGTATTGAGCTGATGTAACTATCTCGTGTGGAGATTTGATTCGCAAATTAAGATTAATGTTTTCTTCTAGGTAGTATTGGAAATTTGCCCAGTTGGTGTTTTTTGACGCTAGTCGAGGAGGAAGTGTGTTGTTTATAACTGTGATACTCTTGTTCATAATAACTGGTGTATGATCAGATGAGAGATCATAGCTGGCTTTTATAACACAGTTGTTTCCGGATTCTCCTTTGCTTATGTAAAAGTCTAGCACATCTGGAAGTTTTCTGGGGTCATTTGGCCAGTAAGTAGGGATTCCGTTGGTGTGGCAATCATAGTAGTTGTCGGTCATTGCTTTTAAAAGGTTACGACCTTTTGTTGTTATGAGTCTTGAGCCCCAATGTGTGTGTTTCGCATTCCAATCTCCCCCGGCTACAAATTTACTGCCAAGTAATTGAAAGTAATATTTTTAAAAAACATTTTTTAGACGGTACTTCATAATTTTGACTAACAAAAATGCAGTGTGGTAATAAATTCTAAATGCAGTAAGTGTCTTTTTCACGCTTCAGCTAGTTTTCAAAAAAAGAATCGACACTGCGTCTACTATAGATAAATGTTCGAATCCTGTATAGACTAGACAGCCACAAATGCAATTACAAGCTGTCGGTCTACAAATGCAATTACTTAGACAAAACGAGAACGTAGCGTTTGTAAATATTTACAAAAGTAAAATGAAAGGACGGAGTAATGAACAGCGAAATAACAGAATTTGACAAATGCTGCAATTTATCCCAACGAAATTGAATAAACAAGAAGTCTTCATCTGATTTGCACGAATGAAGACAAGAAAAACAAAAGGGCGCTGTCTTCACAGCATGATTTTTCGATAACGAAATAAGTTGATTACGAATAAGATGCACCGAAGCAATTTTAGAGTGCCTAGTTATATACGGCTGTCATAAAAGACCTGTACGCTCGTTTCTTTAATTATTAATTAACCTTTTACGTAAAAGAATTTTGATTGCCGTTCATAACACTTGTAAACATAAACTAATACATTTCTTTGCTTCATCTTTTCTAAGAATGTCCTAATATATAAAATATATTATGTAATATACAGGGTGTCCCAAAAGCAGTGGAACGGTCGATTATTTCGCGAACTAAACATAGGATCGAAAAACTGAAAAATACGTGTTCAATCATTTTCAAAAATCTATCCAATGACACCAAACACCAACCCCCACTACACCCCCTGGAGGTGGGGTGGGGGGTAACTTTAAAATCTCAAATGGAATCCCCCAGTTCTTCTTGCAGATTTTAATTTGTTACATAAAAGTAAGCAACTTTTATTCAAAACATTTTTTCGAACTGTGGATAGATGGCGCTATAATTGGAAAAAACGATTTATCCTGATACCATAGGTAAATTATGGAAACGGTCTAATATCTCACGAAATACACTTCCAAATGAGAAACTAAAAAACAGATTTTTAATCTTTTTCGAAAACCTATCGAATAACACCAAACATGACCTTCCAACCCACCCCCTGAATGTGGGGTGGGGGGTAACTTTAAAATCTTAAATAGCAGCCCCCACTTTTTATTACAGATTCGGATCCGTCATGAAAAATTAAGTAACATTTATTTGAAACATTTTTTAGAATTGTTAGTAGATGGCGCCTTAATTGGAAAAATTCGATTTATTAGCGCCATCTATCAGAAATTTTAAAACACTCTCTGCACAATGAAACAAGCGAGAATGGGGAGTTTTTGATAAATTTTGCCACCAGTAAAAACATGGTTATAAGTTCCACATGCTTCCCACATAAAGGCATACACAAAATGACATGGTATCTCCGATGTGAGAACACGACGAGGAGCATGCTGTGGATCAGACCATCTTTTAGTACAAACCAAATTTAGATGCAGAGTTAACAGCAAAAGAAACGAAAGACAACAAAGAACAAACAAACTGGACCTGGAAAAACTGAAGATTCAGGAATGTAAAGAGAAGTTCGAATAAGAAGTCGCAAATGAGTTAAGGACGCTAGAACTGCACTCCATAGAGGGCAAATGGACTAATATCAAAACAGCAGTACTGACAGCAGCAGCGTCCACCCTGGGAAACAAGAAAAAGGAGAGAAGAGCAGCATGGTTTGATGACGAGTGCAGACAAGCAATCGAGGAAAGAAATGAAGCACACAAAATGTACATAACAAGAAGAACACGGGAAAGACGAACATTATTTGAAGTCGCAAGACGGAAAGCAGACAAGACATGTAGAAATAAAAAGAGAGCCTATGAAAATGGATAAATAGAAAAAATGGAAGAACATTTCAAAAATAACGAAATTAGAGGGGCTTACGAATACCTAAAAAAGATAAAAAGTGGGTATAAACCTCAAACAAGTCTATGTAAAGATGAAAGTGGGCAAATAATCAGTGACCAACAGAAAGTCACAGAAACCTGGAAGCATTATTTTCAGACACTACTTGGAACTCAAGTAGACATGGAAGATGAAATGGGTATGATCTACGTAGACGAGAATGGAGTAGAAGCTCCAACCATAGAGGAAGTTTTCGAAGCCATTAAGGCCCAGAAAAACAATAAAGCTCCGGGAGTTGATGAAATACCAGCAGAACTATATAAGGTAGGTGGCGACCACCTAGCAAGTCACATCCACGCGCTCATCAGAGACGTATGGCAAGAAGAGAAAATACCCGACGACTGGAAGAAAAGTATAGTATGCCCGATCTATAAAAAAGGAGACAAACTCCAGTGCAAAAACTACCGTGGAATCTCTCTACTATGTACAGTATATAAAGTCCTCACGTATATTATAAACCAGCGGCTCCAACCACTAGCAGAAAATATTATTGGAGAGTATCAGACGGACTTCCGACGGGGAAGATCGACACTGGATCAAATATTCACAGTAAAACAGATCTTGAACAAAGCATGGGAACACGATATTGATGTTCACAACGTGTTTGTAGACTTCAAACAGGCATACGACTCAGTCAAAAGGAACAAACTATACTATATATTGGCTGAATTGGCAATACCACACAAGTTAATAAGACTCATTAAAGCCACAATGGATGAAACTCAGGCATGTGTACGAATACAAAACCACCAGACAGACTTTTTTAACATTTCGCAGGGACTAAAACAGGGAGATGGGCTGGCCCCAACATTGTTTAACCTGGCACTGGAGTATGCGGTTAGGCAAATGCAAACTGGACGAGGAAATCTACTGACCAACCGAACGGTTCAACTGGCCGCTTATGCTGATGATATTAATATTATGAGTAGAACATCAACAGGAGCACAGGAAACATATGCAGAGTTAAAAACACAAACAAAAATGCTAGGTCTGGAAATTAACACAGAAAAACAAAAATAATGACTCAGACGAGAAGAAATATAGTCCCAGAAAACATTATACATGAAGATGACATTGAAACGGTTGAAAAGTTTACATACCTGGGAGTAGAAATATATGCCGACGGATCAGAAGATGGAGAAATAAGGAAGAGAATAACGCAGGCAAACAGAGCTTATTTTGCCCTCTCCCATATATTTCGGTCAAAAAGTGTCCACCGAAATACAAAGATGAGAATCTATAAAACCTTAATTCGACCAATAACATGCTATGGCAGTGAAGTCTGGGTGCTGAAAGAAACATCCAAAAACAAACTCGACACATTCGAAAGGAAAGTACTTAGGAGAATACTAGGACCTGTGAGGGAAAACGGAATCTTCAGAAGTCGATACAACAACGAGCTTTATCAACTTTATAAGGAAACGCCCCTGTCAGACTTCATTAGATTACAAAGATTGCAATGGGCCGGACATGTGATAAGAATGGGAGAGGACAGGCTACCAAAACGAGCACTGAATGCTAGAATGCAAGGAAAGAGACCGGTTGGGAAGCCACGAAAGCGCTGGGAAGACACAGTAAACAGCGACGCACAAGCCCTTTTAGGAGTCCGTGTATGGAGAAGAGCAGCCACAGACAGGCAAGGGTGGAGGCAAAAAATAAAGGAGGCCAAGGCTCAATTTGGGCTGTAGTGCCGTAGAAGAAGAAGAAGAAAATGAAAGGACGGAGTAATGAACAGCGAAATAACAGAATTTGACAAACGCTGCAATTTATCCCAACGAAATTGAATAAACAAGAAGTCCTCATCTGATTTGCACGAATGAAGACAAGAAAAACAAAAGGGCGCTGTCTTCACAGCATGATTTTTCGATAAGGAAATAAGTTGATTACGAATAAGATGCACCGAAGCAATTTTAGAGTGCCTAGTTATATCGATGGTGCAGAATGAAAACCTTCTATGTCAAAAACCTCAGTTTTTCAGGAGGAAGAAATAACTCTCTAAAATAGCTTCTTGTACAGCAATTGATTTCTCAATACAATTAGAAATGCATATTACAACTAAAACTAACTTTGTAAAAAACTTTTCATTAACTCCAGAGTACTTAATTTGACATAGACGGTTTGGCATCGAAGTATTGCCGAAATGACATAGGAGGTTTCCATTCTGCACCATCGATATACGGCTGTCATAAAAGACCTGTACGCTCGTTTCTTTAATTATTAATTAACCTTTTACGTAAAAGAATTTTGATTGCCATTCATAACACTTGTAAACATAAACTAATACATTTCTTTGCTTCATCTTTTCTAAGAATGTCCTAATATATAAAATATATTATGTAATATACAGGGTGTCCCAAAAGCAGTGGAACGGTCGATTATTTCGCGAACTAAACATCGGATCGAAAAACTGAAAAATACGTGTTCAATCATTTTCAAAAATCTATCCAATGACACCAAACACCAACCCCCACTACACCCCCTAGCAAGTCCCCCCCACTACACCCCCTGGAGGTGGGGTGGAGGGTAACTTTAAAATCTCAAATGGAATCCCCCAGTTCTTCTTGCAGATTTTAATTTGTTACATAAAAGTAAGCAACTTTTATTCAAAACATTTTTTCGAACTGTGGATAGATGGCGCTATAATTGGAAAAAACGATTTATCCTGATACCATAGGTAAATTATGGAAACGGTCTAATATCTCACGAAATACACTTCAAAATGAGAAACTAAAAAACAGATTTTTAATATTTTTCGAAAACCTATCGAACAACACCAAACATGACCTTCCAACCCACCCCCTGAATGTGGGGTGGGGGGTAACTTTAAAATCTTAAATAGCAGCCCCCACTTTTTATTACAGATTCGGATCCGTCATGAAAAATTAAGTAACATTTATTTGAAACATTTTTTAGAATTGTTAGTAGATGGCGCCTTAATTGGAAAAATTCGATTTATTGGCGCCATCTATCAGAAATTTTAAAAAATGTTTCGAATAAATGTTGCTTAATTTTTTATGACGAATCCGAATCTGCAATAAAAAGTGGGGGTTGCTATTTAAGATTTTAAAGTAACCCCCACCCCACATCCAGGGGGTGGGTTGGAGCGTCATGTTTGGTGTTATTCGATAGGTTTTCAAAAAAGATTAAAAATGTGTTTTTTGGTTTCTCATTTGGATTTGTATTTCGTGAGATATTAGACCGTTTCTATAATTTACCTATGGTATCAGGATAAATCGTTTTTCTCAATTATACGCCATCTATCCACAGTTTGAAAAAACGTCTTGAACAAAAGTTGCCTACTTTTACGTAACGAATCCAAATTTGCAAGAAAAACTGGGGGTTTCCATTTAAAATTTTAAAGTGACCCCCCACCCCACCTTCAGGGGGTGTAGTAGGGATCGGTGTTTGGTGTCATTGGATAGATTTTTGAAAATTATTGAACACGTATTTTTCAGTTTTTCGATCCGATGTTTAGTTCGCGAAATATTCGACCGTTCCACTACTTTTGGGACACTCTATATAAGAATATACATGGTGTGACAAAACAAGCAGATCACTCGAATATTTCGCGACATTAATATCAGATCGAAATACACTTTTTTTTCCATAATCATCACTACGATGATGATTATTACAATTACAATCTGACCAATGAGCAATTGACAATATACGTGAATACATTTTTAACTACAACATCTAGTTTACTGAATTTTAAATGATTATTTTTCACAGTGGAGGGAGTGTTGTTACATCATTTACAATTTTAACTAGCTGTACACCATAGTCTTTAAATATGACAGGTTAATTTTTCAACTTCCTGTGGAACTGTCATTTCTGTCATGTCATCATTCGGAAGTCTCTATCCATTTCATTGTTACTTGCTGCCATACTTTCACCATGTGAACAAGTCAAACCACAGCTTAGATGTTACCTGGGGCATATTAGTAAAATACTTTAAACATCCATGCTTAAGTTAGCATTTTCAACCGATGTTTCCTTGACGGATTACTTGTACAGGGCTTCGACCCACATATTTTTGTAAAATTATATCTTGGTGGTTAACATGTAAATTTTACGTGAGTATAACCTACAACTTTTCTTAACCCTAGTCAAAATTTCAAAATCTTTGCATTATTTTAAAAGGTTATATTCATTTTAGGTAAGAACTGATGATGATTGGTAAACCAATCAAAAACTAGTTATGTGATTGTGATGTAGCCCTTTTTAGGGATTTTAAATATATACTTTTTATAAAGGATTTTACTGTTTTTTGTATTACATGGTATACAGCCAACTACAGGAAAACTTTTTCCTTGTGGATTTTTAAATTACTACTGTTCCTTAAAATTAAAAGCTTTCTCCATAGCGTCTCTTATCTAAAATCTAAACTAACAAGATAGTGCACTATTCTAACAATCATCCGCGCACAAGCACTATGCTCTGCTTTTCACTATCACCTATAACTCATGCTAGTTCAAAAGGCTTTGTCCTTTTCAATCTTCTAGTTTGCCTAGTTGTATCGAGAAGCTAGATTTCTTCAATATTCTCGTTTCTATGAAGTCGTTGCTCATGACTTCCTGCCATCTTATTGATGAGTATATCCACAGTTTTAATAGTCGCATCCACTCTGTTTGTACATACCAAGGAGCATCAACAATATTTCTTAGTATTTTGTTCTAGAATCTTTGTATTATTGTTATATTACTTGGTCTAGTACACCCCCATAGTGGGCATCCATAAGTCCATACAGGTCTCAATATTTGTTTGTAAAGTAAGTTTGTAAGTTTGCAACTTATTATGCATCGACAATGTGGAGTTTCTTCCAACTAGCCAATACATTTCTTTGTACCTATGTTTAGTTCTTCCCTTTTTTTAAAGTGAGCCTTCCAGCGTAATTTAACATCTAATGTTATACCCAAATTCTTAATTCTCGCCACGTAAAATCACGCCGTAGTCCGATGTTTAATGTCAAGTTCACATAGCCGTACGTCGCGATTTTAGTGTCATTGGCCGCGTATAGTTCGTATGAAGTCTTTTCGCGTGCACCCCGTACATATTTTCGCGGGAAAACGCACAGATCGGCTCCGGTGTCGATTAAAAACTGTTTTTTGTATCATAGTCTGTTACGAAAAGGCGGCGAGACTTTGGGCTTCGATCGGATGCCGCATTTACCGACTGCCCGCGACGTTTCCCTGCTGCTTGCACGGAGGAGAGCACTTTTGAGCTTGGTCACCAAAACGGTAGTGATACCAACATAATATGTCACTATTATGTTCCCTACTGTAGCTACTGTCTCTAGGATATGGTCTTCGTCTTGAGTTGCTGCGGTTTCGACGGTATGTGTTAGCTTGTGCTCGAGCATGCGACAAGCTAGCTAGCTGGATTTTCATGTCAGCTAATTCGGCTGTCAATTTCCCGATGGCCACTGCAATCCGATCTGAAACACTATTGTTGGCACTGGTCGTCATTGTTGATGTTCACTGTATATTATTTACCGGCAAAAATATATTATTAACACTAACTTTTGTTAAATTTTCGCGGCGGTTTAAATACTCGCGGGGGTCACCAATATTCCTATGGGTGAGTTGCTGGAATTTAATTAAAAATGAATATAATAAAACAAACGGTAATTTTATTGTTGTAACGAAAATGTGTTTTCGTTTATGTCTCTCGGAGAGGGTCGAGTCGGTGTGTGTGTGTGAATCGTTCGAATGCTGTGTAGTGACTAAAGAAAAAAACCACAAACGATAAATATGTTTGTGTTTCTTTTACTTTGACCAGCTGTCAATAAATCACTAGGTCTGGCGTACACTTTCGCAGTTTTAAGAAAACAATTTCGATGCATTCTTTGTTGACATAATGGTCTGATATGATAACTAATTTATGTGGGTGAGGAAACAGATGTTGACAGAGTAAAGCCATTTCACTCTTAGCATTTTTGTGTTTAATTTAATGTGAATTTCGAATGACTAAGTTGTTTCGCTTTTGAGAAAAAATATTAAAATTAAAATTAGCGAAATAGTAATTAAAGCGTATCGCTATAGCAGTATCTGCATAATGTACTTGGATATTGTTGATTATAACTGGCATATATGTTGTATTTTTTTTGTTGGTGAAATTAACATGGACGGATTTAGCTTCATTCAGCCTGATTCTTCATTTTTGTGTCCATTTATGGATTTGGTTAACTGCTATTATTTGGGCCTTGTTTTTCGCCTCTTCACTAGTCGTCCCTACTGCTTGGATAGCGGTACCATCAGCAAAGGTGGCAACTGTGTTGTCTTCCAGTACAGGTATATCACACGTGTATAGTAGGTACAGGACCGGACCCAACACACTTCCTTGGGGAACACCTGCTCTAATTTCTTTTTTAAGTCTAAAAAACAGTATTCTTGCTTAATTCAAAAATGTCGTTATTTTATGTAGGTACGATTGTAACATTTTGAGTACTGTTTAGGTAAAAAACTTTTTAGTTTATATATTAAACCTTGATGCCAGACTTTATCAAAAACATGTGCAGCATCAATGAAGACAGTTGAACAGACTTTCTTTTCTTCTAGCGATCATTCGATAATATTTGTGATTCTGTGCACCTGGTCGAAAAACATAAAATACTCAAAGTGGCCGGAAGTAGAACCGGAAGTCGATATTTGAACTCTTTGTGTAACTTTTTGTCGATTGACACACTAATATATATAATAGATTTCACTAATTTTGAGTCATTTTTGCTAAACTTGTGGTCATAACTTTTTATCCGAAAATGACATGAAAACCGGACCTAAAGATACAAGCTCAACTTTTCAATACGCGTCTATTGATATATCACATTATTATTTCTGCCACTAATAGGTATATGGCAATTCCAGTTAGAACTTTTTAATCGGAAATGATATAAAAACCAAAAGTATACATTTGTTCCCATCTTCCTAATAGTATGATAGAATTGATGAAAAAAAAAGGCATAACCCAGATATCCAAAGTAAAAGTTATCCTTCAACACCAAATTGTTCTATATGGTCCACATATTGTTCAGTAAAAAGTAAAAAGTTACACCATTTTGAGCGTCCGCTTTAGGGAGGGAGATAGCGGAGAAGTCGGTAAATTGGTAATTTTTTACGTTTTTCGTCAATATTTCCAAAACTACGCTTTAGCGTAAACAATGTTCTATACAAAAATGTTCTACATATAATTTAAAACAAAAAAGATCCTATGCATAATTGTTATAAAATCAACGGTTCCAGAGTTACGGAGGGTGAAAAGTGGAGGTTTTCGATACTTTTTATATTTTTTTGGCAATTGATGATGATTTTGGGTGGTGAAGTTGACGTTTCTTCAAGGGTTTATCACCAGCGGGCACTAAAATAGCAAATTTTATTTACAAAACAAAATCCTATTAAAGAAAATTTCTTTCATCAGTAATACCGTTTTGAGCGTCGGGTTTGGGGGGGGGGGAAGTCGGTAAATTAGGAGTTTTTTATGTTTTTCGTCAATATTTCTAAAACTATGCGGTCTAGAACAATAATCTATACAAAAAGGTTCTACATTAAATTCTATACAAAAACGGTCCTATGCATAATCCTTCTAAAATGAACGGTTCTCAAAGTTACGGAGGTAGTATATTATAATTGGTCCAAAAAAAGGCCTAACCCCGTCATTCCAAATTTAAGTTTTCCTCCAACACCAAATTCTCCTATATGGTCCACATATTGTTCAGTAAAAAGTTACACCATTTTGAGCGTCTGGTTTGTGGTGAAGGGGAGGGGAAAAGTCGGTAAATTAGTAGGATTTTAGGTTGTTCGTCAATATTTCTAATAGGGCAGTCAATGAGAGCAAGAACAGGTTATTACCTCCGAATTCTATCCTACTGCATGGATTTTAATGAAATTTTAGGAATAGCCTGAAAATATCCCCTTATTCAAAGTCTACCCTATGCCGATGTGTGCTTTTGTCTTGGGGGCGGTTCCCACTCGTTCTCGGGGGTGAAAAATTTTTTGGTTAAACAACTACGGAAGTTGCTAGAGAACCCAATTCTAAGCAAAAACTGTTCTATAATTGTTTTTCGAAAACTCAATACTTTTTGAGTTATTCGTAGTTGAAAATTGGCCATTTTCATTTCCTTTTCAAACGGTTTTTTGCGAATACCTTAAAACAATGCATCTAACTAAAAAATTATATAAAACATTTTTGTAGCTCATAAAAACAAAGAGATTCTCGTTCCTTCTTCAATCTTCTAGTTATAACACAAAAAGAGATATGGCAGGTAAAAAGAGTTTGTTTTTTTCTGTGCATGCTCAAAGCAGTGTATGTATTCAACTTGAAATAACAGAGAAACGGTCGATTTTATATATTGTTATGATCTGCTTCTTATTAATTTTATATTAATTATTATTTATTTGATTAATTATTTAATTGTCGCAAATCATACATAAAAATTGAATAAAAATCTCAGTGTGCCTTTTTTTATACTATTAAAAAAATCCAAATTATCTCACGTTATACTTATCTTCTCTCGTGGGTTCAGTATCTCTGAGTTGATCCTAATCGGGATAAAATAGGGAAAAGAAATAAAGCAAAATATTAAAATAAAAATACAGAATTGTCTTTTATTTATCAAAATCAATACTCTGAAATCTATCGAATCTAAAAACCTGTGGACACAGATGTCCGAATGAAATTTTTACCACTTAAATTTATTATAGTTAACAAAAAAAAAACAATTTATCGGTTTGTTCCCGATGACGTTGGTAAAACAAACTAAACAAAACAAATTTATGTATTCGCAAGATTACCTATATTTACTATTTACTTTTTGAAATATTGGAATTTTAATTCATATGCTTTTTACTCAAAAATTTAGTTTCCGAACATAAAAATCTCTTTCACATAAATTGACTGACCTTTTGCTTCACTCACTCTGATGTCTTCTCGTGACCCAAAAACAGCTCTCTCTCATTGACTATGTTAAAGGCTACTCATCAAAGCCTTTCTCCGTTGTCCAGCTTCAAAAAACTATCAGCATACCAGCACCAATTCTCCAACAAGCCGGGTCTCTTTTGACACGTACTCGATTCAAACAAAACTCCAAAAATTCTCTGCTCTCCTTCTCACAATAATACAGAATCAAAGAGGTATTTCGTCTCAATTTGATCTGTCTCTCGTTCCACTTTTCAACACTATTCTCCACTATCAAACAGCCACTGGTATCTGCTAACTATCTATCCACGAAAACGTCGAACCGCTCCTTAGCGATGCCAAAAACATAATCATCTCTTTTTCAAACTCCTCAATCATTCTAACTACTTTTCCCCTTCCACATTGCCAAACATCAGAAACCTCGACTTTTCCATTCGACAAACAAAACAGTCATTTTCAAAATTATTCCGACAATCCTAATTACTTTCGGAGAAACTCTACAACATTCACTCGGGTTGACACAAAGATATTAAATTTCCAACTTTCTTTTAATTATCCATTTCTAGGAATTGATAATTACCTATACCCTAAACAATCTTTTTCCATTTTAAATCTAAATACATCGTTCTTTTCACTTTAATTATTCACAAAAGGCTTTAATGGTTCATCGGAAAGCTCATTAAAAGAGAAATCTACTTACATCCAAACTACATTCTAAGAAATATCTACAGCTCAATATACAGGGTGTATCAAATTTATGTGCCCGAGTTATTTAAAAAAAAAATTTAATTTAATTTTTATTTTGCTTTTGATTGATAAAATTGAAAACACAATAATATATAATGCTACCAATACCTTTTATTGTGCTTAAAAACTCTTTTCAAATAAGCAATATTAAATGTCGATTACATTCAAACTAAGAGAGATATGCTGCAAAAAATTGATGATTAACGAATTTTAAGAAAACAATTGAGAAGTATATTTAACCCCTCACCCACAAGAATGAAATGCATCGTATTCCTTCTAGAATACATTTTACTACAGTGTCATTTTTATGTTCAAAATGTTAAGCGGGTTTAAAATGAATGGTTTTTGAAAAAAATAAGATCAAATTATAGAGCGCATATTTAAATTTTCTTAAAAATCTTCTTTTTCTCCATGTAACTTGAAAATGATAAGAGATACTGTTATAAAAAAATAATGTGTGTGTACTTTGTACGCACGTAAGAAGTTATACTTCTACTACATATTATGTGTTTTTTAAGACAATACCAAAAATTTAAAAAATAAAAAAATAAAACGCACACAAACACATTGAAAAATGCCACAAAGAAAAAATTATTTAAAAATAAAAATGTATACCATTTTTATTCATTCAGTTGCGGTGCGAAACCAAAACTGTCTTAATTTTTACTCAGATCAGAGAGTGCAGCCAGTCACCAGGAAATGGGCCAATAAAGTTTTTCAATTAAAAATCTTTTAAAAATATTTAATTTACAAATATTTTTATTAGGTTGAAAAACTTAGTCTTTTATTTAGCAGATGCCGCTGGGCACCTACTACCATCTCGTCAGTTGCGGTGGGATATGGATATGTCGAAAATTTTTACCTGGGCCAGAGAAA
Source organism: Diabrotica virgifera virgifera (assembly GCF_917563875.1). Classification (NCBI taxonomy): domain Eukaryota; kingdom Metazoa; phylum Arthropoda; class Insecta; order Coleoptera; family Chrysomelidae; genus Diabrotica; species Diabrotica virgifera. Next base: position 72,506,877 of record NC_065444.1, read on the forward strand.
AGCAGCCTATGCAGTCTCTGATGAACCTCTAACAAGAGGTGAAATCGTCGATAAGAATGCTGGCTGCACTCTCTGATCTGAGTAAAAATTAAGACAGTTTTGGTTTCGCACCGCAACTGAATGAATAAAAATGGTATACATTTTTATTTTTATATTAGTATTACTCCTATAGAGTAACTAGGTCCATTTTCCGTTGGAACTTTACCACGCTGCAGACGGGGGTTGTGAATTGCATAGTGTAGAATTCCTTCCCTTTAGTCTTCACTGCAGCATCCATTTGGCTTGCATATTGTAGAAGCCTTGGAGGTTGTCACCAGGAAATGGGCCAATAAAGTTTTTCAATTAAAAATCTTTTAAAAATATTTAATTTACAAATATTTTTATTAGGTTGAAAAACTTAGTCTTTTATTTAGCAGATGCCGCTAGGCACCTACTACCATCTCGTCAGTTGCGGTGGGAGATGGATATGTCGAAAAAAAAAAAATTTTACCTGGGCCAGAGAAAAGCAGCCTATGCAGTCTCTGATGAACCTCTAACAAGAGGTGAAATCGTCGATAAGAATGCTGGCTGCACTCTCTGATCTGAGTAAAAATTAAGACAGTTTTGGTTTCGCACCGCAACTGAATGAATAAAAATGGTATACATTTTTATTTTTATATTAGTATTACTCCTATAGAGTAACTAGGTCCATTTTCCGTTGGAACTTTACCACGCTGCAGACGGGGGTTGTGAATTGCATAGTGTAGAATTCCTTCCCTTTAGTCTTCACTGCAGCATCCATTTGGCTTGCATATTGTAGAAGCCTTGGAGGTTGTCACCAGGAAATGGGCCAATAAAGTTTTTCAATTAAAAATATTTTAAAAATATTTAATTTACAAATATTTTTATTAGGTTGAAAAACTTAGTCTTTTAAAAAATTATTTCTGAACGATAATAATTGTTGGCAAACATTTTAAATACGCATTTTCTGAAAAAAAAATTATATAACAAATATACTTACAATCATAAAATGCATAAAAAAATAAAAAAATAAAAACTTGCATCGGGAATCGAACTCGTGAATTTCGGGGCGCTTTGATTCGTAATCGAAGCCTAGACTCACTCGTTTAATTCCACATTATTTGTCATGTGGAAAAATAGGGTAACTGAACGTTTTACTGTTTGACAGTTGTTTTGAATATAATTAAATTATGTAGTTTAAATTTTGTGGAAGAAAATATTAAAATATAACAAAACAGTAAGAAAACAATATATTAGATGAAGATTGGTAGAACTTTTGTTGGTAATCAAATTAAGTATGTAAATCAAAGCATTAAATACCTACTAGATAAATAAATCTACGCCAAAAAATCATCATTTAAAAATAAAAATCGGACCCAATTTGGGATTTCTCTCTAAAATCCCCATTCTTGAGAAAATAAATGTATGTATTCCAACCTAATCCAAATGTATAATTACAATATGATTATAATAAAAACTACTTACCAAATTAGAATGAGTTTTCCTTGTCCAAAGTAGTCCAAAAGCCCAAAAATATAGGTATATGAAAACTATTTAAAAAGGCAGTATAACTATTAACTAACTTTGTTTTTTTCCCACAAATTTCAAAACGCAACAACCATAAATAATCAAACTAGTACAGCTGTGCCACAGCCGCCATATTGAATAATTGTTGACATATCATTTGAACATCCAATCAGAACAAAGTTATAATTAGGTTTTAACATATAAAACTTCACCCTCATACCGCCGGTAAAGAAGTATAACTTCAAAAATAAAATCAAAATGTTTATCTAGAAAAAACCTTCATTTTTGTATGGCATCATTTTCGAGTTACATGGAGAAAAAGGAACATTTTTAAGAAAATTTAAAAATGCGCTCAATAATTTGATCTTATTTTTTCAAAAACCATCCATTTTAAACCCGCCCAACTTTTTGAACATAAAAAGAACACTGTAGTAAAATGTATTGTAGAAGGAAAACGATGCATTTAAATTCTTGTGGATGAGGGGTTAAATATACTTCCCATTTTTTTCTTAAAATAGGTTAGTCATCAATTTTTTTACAGTTTATCTCGCATAGTTTGAATGTAATCGACATTTAGTATTGCTTATTTTAAAGGTCTTTTCAAGCACAACAAAAGTTATTGGTAGCATTATACACCTAAAATCGACCGTTTCTCTGTTATTTCAAGTCAAATACACTGATTTGAGCATGCACCAAGAAAACAAGTTTTTTTCACTTACCATATCTCTTTTTGTGTTATAACTAGAAGATTCATAAAGGAAAGAATCCCTTTGTTATTTTATAAGCTACAAAAATGTTTTATATAGTTTTTTAGTTAGATGCATAGTTTTTAAGGTATTCGCAAAAAAACCGTTTGAAAAGGTTATGTTTCAATGAAAATGGCCAATTTTCAACCAGGAATAACTCAAAAAGTATGGAGTTTTCGAAAAAAAAATTATAGAACAGTTTTTGCTTAGTATTAGGTTCTCTAGCAACTTCCGTAGTTATTTAAGCAAAAAATTTTCCACCCCCAAGAAGGGGTGGGAAACCCCTACCCACACATCGGCATAGGGTAGACTTTGTTTCTTGGGCTATTCCCTACTTACTGTGAAAATATCACGTAAATCGATATAGTAGGATAGAATTCGGAGCCACATACCCTCATTGACTGCCCTATAAATTTAAGCGGTTTAGCCTGAACAATATTCTATATAGAAATGTTCTACATTAAATTTGAAACGAAAAATATCCTATGCATAATCGTTCTAAAATCAACGGTTCCAAAGTTACGGAGGCTGTAAAGTGGAGGTTTTCCATATTTTTTATACTATTTGGACAAAGTATAATATTATTACTGAAGAAATTAATATTTTTAACAGGATTGTGTTTTCTAAATATAATTTTCTATTTCATTGGCCGGTGGTATGTTACTGATAAGCCCTTAAAGGAACGTCACCCTCGCCAAGAGGCTTCTACAGGCCTAGTCCATATAAATCTCTGGCACGGAGAAATCCAATCTGAACTTTCTATGAACAAATTTAATGTAGAACATTTTTGTATAGAATATTGTTCACGCTAAACCCTTAGGTTTAGAAATATTGACGAAAAACGTAAAAAACTACTAATTTGCCGACTTCTCCCCTCCACCTCCCCCCAAACCCGACGCTCAAAATGGTGTAACTTTTTTACTGAACAATATGTGGACGAAATAGAACAATTTGGTATTGGAGGAAATCTCTTATTTTGGATGACGGGGTTGTTAGGCCTTTTTTTGGACCAATTATACTATACTACCTCCGTAACTTTGGAATCGTTCGATTTAGAAGGATTATGCATAGGACCTTTTTTGTTTAAAATGTAATGTAGAACATTTTTGTATAGACATTGTTCACGCTAAACAGCATAGTTTTAGAAATATTGACGAAAAACCTAAAACACTCTTAATTTACCGACTTCTCCCCCCCCCCCCCCCCAAACCCGACGATTAAAATGGTGTAACTTTTTACTAAACATATGTGGACCTTAGAGAACAATTTGGTATTGAAGAATAACTTTCACTTTGGATGTCAGGGTTTGGGTCTAGTTACACCATACTATAAGGGGCGTCGGATAATGTATCGCTTGTACTATTACAACGACTTTAAAATAGTACTTCCAGTTGAAACTCTTGAACCGGAAATCTGAGGTAAAATTTCTCATCTTTAATACCATCCTTGGATTGTAAGCTTTCATTCGACACCTTATTTGTCATTCTACCTGGTATAATGACGGACGAATTGTGTTTACAAAGTCCCTGGTACAGATGGGCGTGGATAATCAATATTTTTTTAAAAATCTATCGAATGACACCAAACACAACGGAAAACCTTGGATGGGATTTTTAGTAACGGGAGTAACGATGTATGTATCTCACCACCCCATCTCACAGTTTTGTGGGTTTATGTCGTGGTTGTGTTGAGGGGTTAGATTCTGGTGAACACTTGTTATATACTAACTTAAAAATTTTTGATTTTACCTTAGGGTTAATGTGCTACCTTCGCCATATAGTGTTATTAAGCACATTATGGCCAGTTTATTTGCTATTTGTACTTGACTCACTTCTTTCTGCAGATCTCCTTAGGTGGACAGTGTAATCCCAAGTTCTGATTAGTTCTTTACTCATTACTATTGTTTTGGTTTTCTGAGTTGAGAACGTCATATTATACATTGTTTTGTTGTTGTGTTGATTATATGGACAAGTCCTTGTAGATTATCTGCATCTTACCCTTTATAAGTTATTTTAACTTCCTTGTACCCTATTATGAAGAATTTTCCTTTGTTATTCGCTAATTATCTATTCCTTCGACGTTGTATTGTCTTTCATAATTTTGTTTGTTAATAATATTTTTTCAATCATGGCAGCTCCATAATATATTAGCAGTTAATTCGGTATCATACCATACAAAATCACGATAGAGAAATAGAGGAAGTATCGATAGAGCAAGTACCGGCCAACCGCGCAAAATATGGAGTGTCAATCTTCCATAAAGGCAACAATCCTCCACTGAAACAAGTAAAATTGCTTATATAAAGAAAGATGAAAAAGAGTGATTGTTATTGTGTAACAATAAATAAAAAATGTCTCCAGAAGTGAATCAGTTCCGATGAATCTATTACTGAGTTAATCAATGTGTAGAAGTGTAGATTAAACCTTTTGGGAAACTAAGTTCTTAAGCTTCTTTCGTATAAAAAAAATGGGGATTATTCATACTCTAGCCCCATTTATAACTATTGCACTGTTTTCTAATTACACTAATTGCACATTACATTATTTAATTAATCTGGTAATGGACTTTCCATCGCTGAGAAAATACACAGCAAACGATTTAATCTCGAAATGAAATTGTTTCCAACTAAACATAATCCAAGGCAAGGCGCTACGTTTAAATATAAACTTCTTCAATTTAATGTTGAATGTGTTTAAGAGCATTACAAGTTTCAATCTGTAAGAAAAAATAATGAAGATATATTGATTTAAAAAGTTGTAGGCAACAGCTAATGGCAAAAAAGAGCAAACAAAATATATTGACAACACAATAAACCTTTAATTAAAATTTGGATACCGGGATGCACATTTACAGATGCTCCTATACTACGGCACCGAGTGCTGAATTCCGTTAGCATTTGATATACACTATTACGCTACAAAACCTCATTGATTTCGGCAACTATTAAGTTATAAGACATCTATTAAATTTTGCTGCTGTCTTAAGTTTTTATTGCAATTAATATTACTGTAAGTATTGTATATTTATATTTCAATTTATTGCTTGAAAAACAGGAATAGAAATGTCTTTTCTTTTCTGAAAAATGTCTTTGGCAGGGCCAATTAGCCAGACTTTAATCTCTAGATCAGACTCTAGCCAAACCTAGAATATTTGAGAATGTGTTTTTTGACCCTAACCCGAGAAGCAAATAAAACAAAAATTATAAAAAAACGCCATTGAATAAAACAGAAATAAATATTTTTTATTTTTATTTATTTATAGATACAGATATATACAATAATTATCTACTCGTATAGAGTGCGTTCATAAAGTATCGCATAAATTCATTTTTAGCTAAATAAACAACATTATTTGAAATTACCGAAACAGGCCGACTTTTGATTTTAATTTATGATATTTGGCATATAATATATATCAAACTAGTGACGTCATCCGTATGGACGTGATGACGTAATCGATGATTTTTAAAGGAGAATAGGGGTCGTGTGCTAGCTCATTTGAAAGGCAATTCAATTCTCTATTCAATAATATAAACATTAACATAATTATTTATAGAGGGTGTCCAAATTTTTTTTATAATAAATTAATTGACACAAAAAGACGAATGTGCGTAATTTATTTAATTCAAAATACATTTTACTGCTTTCATAAAACAGAAATAAAAATTTTATTTGGCAGATAAACGTTGCCTTTCGCTTAAATTAAATGTTCAAACTGTCAAGAGGCAGGTGGGTGGCAGCTTAAACATTGAATTTAAGTAAAAAGTAATGTTTATATTTGAAATAAACAGTTCATTTCTGTTTTCTGACAGCAGTAAAATGAATTTTGAATTAAATAAACTACACAAAGTCTTCTTTTTGTGTCAACCAATTTAATTAAAAAAATTTTTTTGGACACCCTGTATAAAAATAATTATGTTAATGTTTATACTACTTTTTTTTTATTAACCCCACATTTATTACAATCTATCTATACAATCTAAACCTAAATGTTTAGGTAGATAACAGACAATAAGTAATAGGACTGACAATAATTAGGAATGACATGTAGGGAGGCATCCAGTGATGCACCCCTTTTTTAAAACTTAGCCTACAACACTGACTATTTCTGACATAAACTTATACACATTAATTTAGTACCTATTGTTCACTTAACTCTAACGGAACTTTTCGTTTTAACCTACGAACAGTACGCGGTTTATTCACTAAATTTTTTGCTAACACGTTTGGATGCACTTTAAGTTTTTCTGTATGTTTTTTCGCGCACTGTTTGATGTCATCTTTGACGTATGGTAGTCCGGCGTCCCGATGGATGGCTTCATTGGTTATGAACCATGGAACTCCTAGTATTGATCTCAATATTTTGGACTGAAATCTTTGTATGATTTCAATGTTGGAATGTGCGGCGGTTCCCCATAATTCTATCCCATAAGTCCACACTGGTTTTAGGATGCATTTGTAGATTAATATTTTATTTTCAGTTGATAGTATTGATTTTTTGCCCAACAGCCAATATATGGTTCTTAACTTATGACCCAGTTGTTTTCGCTTAGTAAATATATGCTTCCTCCAGTTTAATCTTCTGTCCAAGTACATACCTAGATATTTGACTTCATCCCCTTGTGGGATTCCTTTACCGTTTAAGTATACAGCCGGACATGTTTCCCTACGCATGGTAAATGTTAGGTGTAGCGATTTGTTTTCATTAATTTTGACTTTCCATTTTGTCATCCATTGTTGAATTTTATTTAGATTATTTTGTAAGATTTCTGAGGCTATTTTGGGATTTTTGTTCGATGATAGTATTGCCGTATCATCCGCAAATGTGGCTGTAGTGATATGTGTATCTGTCGGTAAGTCAGCAGTGAATATAAGGTATAATATAGGTCCTAGTACACTTCCTTGGGGCACCCCAGCGAGAATCTGTTGTATGTTTGTGTATTCATTCTCATACTTTACCTGGAAGTTTCTGTTGGTGATATATGACTTTAAGAGTATATAGTAATTTGTCGGTAAATTCTGTTTTAGTTTACATAATAGGCCTTTATGCCAGACTTTATCAAATGCCTGACTTACGTCCAGAAATACCGCCGAGCAGTACCTATTATTTTCAAAGTCCTCGTTGATTCTCTCTACAATTCTATGTACCTGTTGTATTGTTGAATGTTGTTTTATAAACCCAAATTGGTGTGGTGGTATTATTTTTTTGTTTTCTAGTATAGGCATTAGCTTAGTAAGTGTCAGCTTTTCAAAAACTTTGGATACCACGGGAAGAAGACTAATAGGACGGTAGGACTGTACATTTTCTGGTTCTTTTCCTGGCTTTAGTATCATTGTTATTTGTGCTAGTTTCCACTGTGATGGGAAATGACCTAGTCTCATTATAGAGTTAAATAACTGTGTCAGAAATTGGAAGCCTTTCTCTGGGAGTTGCTGAAGAGTTTTTCCTGTAATCAGGTCGTATCCTGGAGCCTTTTTTGGATCGATGTTGTGTTGTATAATATTTTTTACCTCATTTGTTGTGAATCTTTTTTCAGGAAGTTCTAGTTGATAAGGTTTTGTGAGTATCGAAATAATTTCTTCTTCAGTTTGTAGTGAGTAATTTCCCTCATTTGGTGTAAAGACTTTTTTAAGGTGTGTCGCAAATGTTTCGGCCTTTTCTAGAGGACTTCTCGCCCATTGTCCTGTTTGTGTTCTTAGTGGTGGGACTGTATAGTTCTGCCTTCGTAGATGTTTATACTACTGAATAGAGAATTGAATTGCCTTTCAAATGAGTTATCACAGGATCCCTATTCTTATTGAAAAAAATCATCGACTACCTCATCACGTCCAGGCGGATGACGTTACTAGTATGATATATATGTTACAGTTCAAGTTGATTCTCAGTTCGAGTTGACTCCAACTAGTTGGAGTCAACTCCAACTAAAACGAGCAGTAAAAGTTGATTTTAAAAATTTAAATCAACTTTTACTAGTTGGAGTTGACTCTTCCTGGATCGATGCAGTAAATGTTGATTATCCGAGAATCTCAAGTGCATTTTTGATGAGTGTGCGTTTCTTGGTTTTGACCGTTTCAACTAATTATTAGTATAGTCTGTAACATCGCCTCCGTTAGGTAAATTATTCAGATTCGATTTTTTGCACAAACTTACTCAAAGAAATACATCCGTATAACAACGTGGAATGAAGTAAACACTTCTGTTGTATGTAGGCATATATGAATTTATTAAAAATCATTAAAATTTGTCCACGAAGGAGTGGAAGTACAAAACGTTTTCGGTTAAACTGACCATCATTAGTGTAAACCTGGCAATAAGTAAACCACTAAGATTAAAAAGCAAAAGGGTGAAATTTTGACAGTTGAAATTTTTTTTAAGAAAATGTGGTTACTTACGTCCAGTGTACAAGTAATTGAAACTAGCCACCTCAATAGGTATAAAAACCTCAAAAATACATTATTGTTACATTCTATAATGAAAAGTGGTCGACATTAAGTCGATGTCTTAAGATTTAAAGATCACCTGTGAATGTATTTCATCCTTGCTCGAAAATTGCACAAGGTAAGTACCTGTGTTCAGGTGAGAGGTTACGAACCAACTGATCAGACAGTTTGGTGCCAGAAATGAATGACAAGATGTCAAAGGAAGTTATGTGGATTTTTCATCTGTCAACCGAAAAAATTTTTTAACAAAGAGATTAATATTTAGTTTTAATTGGTATAATGAAAAATGCAGATATTAAAAAGTTTAATGTGAGTTCTAATTTAAAATTGAGGTAATACATTCCTTAGTACCAACTGAATTAAAAAAAAAACAAAAATCTGCTCCGTATAACAATCCTTATAACAAATACACAGGGTGTCACGCGGTACCATCTCTTTAGCACTCACCATTGACGGCCGCCTAATACGCACTTAGCGCTCATTGTTAATAATTAAAGATAAAGCTTAGTAATAAAATAGTGACAAAAATTTCTGCTTGATCTTGTAGAGGGAGCTATAACCTTTGATTTGGTCACTTTCTGACTTTCATAATAATCGATTTTAACCGAGTTATTAAGCCTTGAAAATAGCTATTTTCGCATTTTTCAAATTTTAAATCGCGTATAACTCGACAACAATCAATTTTAGAGAAAAATCACAAAATACCTTTTTTTTGTTCAGAATATCCCAAATGATCTAAAAAAAATTGTTCGAAGTGAACAAATTATTTTTGTGAATTTGTCTAAAAAAATTGTTTAAACAATTTATCGATCAAGGTACTGTCTGGCACCCAGTAAATTTGTTATAAGGACCTCTTTTTGAGTAAGTTTGTGCAAAAAATTCGAATCGGAGTAATTTACCTAACGGGGGCGACGATACAGCCTAGACTAATTTGAACATATTCAGTAACATTTAATTTCTAGAATCGGCTGTTTGTGTGAATCAGAATCAACTTTTACTAAATGGCATTGGGAAGAGTATACTTTTTCTAGTTGGAGTCTACTTTTACTAGTAAATGTTGAATATAAATCTTCATTTTATATTTATAATTAACTTTTACTGAAACCAGCCGTTAGAGTTGACTCCAACTAGTTGGTAACTCCAACTGGATAATCAACTTGAACTGTAACATATATACCAAAAAATCATAAATTAAAATCAAAAATCGACCTGTTTCGGTCATTTCTAATAATGTTGTTTATTTAGTTAATAATGAATTTATGCGTTACTTTATGGACGCACTGTATACGAGTAATTAAATCTGTACTTATAAATAAATAAAAATAGAAAATATTTATTTGGTTTTTATTCATTGGCGTTTTTTTTTTATTTTTGTTTATTTGTTTTTGAAATTATTTGTTTCTCGAGTTAGGGTCAAAAAACACATTCTTAAGTATGCTAGGTTTATTGCAGTTTCGACATTTCTATTAAATACAACAAATAGAAATATACAATACTTACAATAATATGAATTGCAATAAAAATACCCGGTATGTACGCTAATGTTTTTGGTGGAGGTTTTTCTCTACCCAAGAAATTTTTTTGACAAAGATACTAAAGTATTATTTTAAAGCATTTGGAGAAAGACATTTGACTGTTAATAATAATAAATTGTCTTTCTGGTGTGTACATGCGAACAATCTGTTCACAGTAAAATTACGAAATTTTTAATATGGTCCATTATACAGTGCGCTGGAATAAGTGTTACCCCTCCCTATTAACTTATTTATTTTTAGCACATAAGCAAAACGCTCGGATAGGTCGATTTTTAAAACAATCGTAGTATATTCTGGCATCAATGTTTCGAACGTTACGTGAACCCTCTTCAGGTGACAGGCATAACTTTGATTTTTTTTAATGGGAAAGTACATCATGTGGCACCTCATTTAAAAGCTTTTGAGATACTGATTACAAAAATGTATAATACTTAAATCTTTCTTAAGAGCGTAAGCGTGAAATTTCGGTCGAATTATATTTAAATGCATTATTTTTTTGCGGATCCTGAGAAAACTAATAAGTATTTTTGAAAGATTTAAACTCAGAATGAAAGATTACATTATTACCGAGGGCTGAAAGTCCCTGAAAATAAACAAAAAGTTTATTTTGAACTATATATTTTAAGTTAAAAATCACTCTTAATTGTCTATTTTTTTCACCCCTGTAACTTATTAAAATCATCATTAAAGAAGTTCCCAGAGACTTAAAACTCTCGGTAATACCGTAATCTTTCATATTGCGTTTAAATTTTTCAAAAATACTTATTAGTTTTTTCAGGATCCGCAAAAAATGAATGCATTTAAAAATAATTCGACCTGAAATTTTGCGCCTACGCTCTCAAAAAGGATTTAAATATTTAGTACATTTTTGTATTTTAGTATTAAGTACATTTTTGTAATCAGTATCTCAAAAGCTTTTAAATGAGGTGTCACATGATGTACTTTCCCATTTAAAAAAATCAAAGTTATGACTGTCACTGAAGAGGGATCACGTAAAGTTCGAAACATTGATGCCAGAATATACTATGACGAAGCTGGAAACTGGCAACCGGAAGACGGAGACCGCTATAAAAAACCGGGATAATAATAAAAATGTTATGTCCACTCTCTTCTTCTTTATTGGATTGTTAATGCTGACTTAATGAAAAAGCTGCAAGCTTTTGAGATGTGGCTTTTTAGGGGAATTATGAAAATACCATGGACCGATCATATTACGAACGAAATGGTGTTGCACAGAATGGAAGAGGAACAGAGAACTTTTGACCATCATTAAAAGGAGAAAGACATAATTTGAAATTAAAAATCACACTAAATTTTCTATTTTTCCCCTCTGTGATAAAAATTATAGAAGTTTTCAGGGAGTGTCGGCCCTCGGTAATAATGTAATATTTCATTCTGCGTTTAAATTTTTCAAAAATACTTATTAGTTTTCTCAGGATTCGAAAAAAAAAGAATGCATTACGCTCTTAAAAAAATCACTTGCGAGATTTCTCAATGGGCCGGATAAAGTAAGCAAAAGGGCCGGATCCGGCCCGCGGGCCGGCTTTTGCCCACCCCTGGTGTATATCAAAGGCTAACCGATTTCAGCACTCTGGTGCAGTAGTATAGGAGCATCTGTAAATATGCTACCGGGATTTTGGATATTTGGAAATCGAAAGTATCTTATTAGAACCATAACCATCACATTGGTTTATGATATATTATGTTACGTTGAATACAATATACTCGTCTGTTATTAAATGGAGATGGACGTTCCGCAAGATTGATCCCATATTATTATAGAAAAATATAACCCAGAAATATCTAGTGTCATCTAGACTAGAACGTCAGAAAATGGAGCGTCAGAAAAAACATATAATGGAGTTGAAAGTTTGAGAATAGTTGTATCTGAGATTTTGAAGTTAAAAGATGTCGTTGTATTAAAAGTTATACATAAGTATTGTAATATTATATTAGAGTTTGAATAAACCGATTTTAAAGCAGCGTAACAATAATATATTTCTGTACATATACGAGTAGATAGGTACACCTTTATCATGGCAATATTTTTAATTATACTAATTACGTTGTGTATTCCCAAATTAATACGGGTATATTAATGAACTTCCTGTTAATGGCTATCCAGGCAAAATAATTTATCGCAAAATGAAATTGTTTACGAATGGAGAATAAACTGCGGCACGGCGTTGTTTGTATAATACAAACTTCGTTCAATGTCATGGGTGCGTTCTAAATTGTAGAGTTATTTTCTATATAGAATACATGCCTAGTTACCTATATTGTGGGTTATTTTTATCGAATACCGATAAGGCGCTGTTTTATCAATTGGCTTTGTCTTACGTTTTTTATCTGTTGATTATGGGTTTTGCCGTATTCGTAAATTCGCGATATAGTATTTATACTGAGTGACACAAAAGAGTAAATAAAATATTAATCACTTTTGTAATACATATTCAGTGCCCCTTTCTAGTAAATGATTAAATTTTCTACTTGATTCGGAAACTTACTGAAGAAGCTGGTTCAATAATGCGTTGAGAGCCACGATTATTTCAACACTTATTAACATAACTTTACTGGGAATCGTTCTAATGAGGTGGTCAATATCCAGGTGGGGTATCTTATTCCAGCTTACTTCAACTTTGTGAGTAAGATGTACTTAAGTCTATAGAAGGAAATTGTAGAAGACAAATTCAAGAGCCTGTCATCCTATCATGTCCTAGACATGTTAAATTGGGAACAGACCACGCGATCGTGATAGCCAAGGTATAGTTGTTTTGGTTTTTGGTTTTTGTAACGTCATGATTAATTTTCAAACAGTTTAAATCAAAACAAGGGGAACGGAACAAAATGCAAAATGTTGACGCATGTCAAAATTTTCGATGTATTCATGTATTCATTTTTTTCGAATCCTGAGAAAATTAATAAGTATTTTTGAAAAATTTAAACTCAGAATGAAAGACTACTTTATTACCGAGGGCTGAAAGTCCCTTAGAATAAATAAAAGGTTTCTTTTGAATGAAATATTTGCAATTAAAAATCACACCAAATTTTCTCTTTTATTTTCACCCCTGTAACTTATTAAAATAAACATTATAGAAGTTTTCAGGGACTTTTGGCTCTCGGTAATAATGTAATCTTTCATTCTGCGTTTAAATTTTTTAAAAATATTTATTAGTTTTCTCAGGATTCGAAAAAAAATGAATACATTTAAAACACATTCAAAATTTTGACATGCGTCAAAATTTTGCATTTTGCTCTGATCCCTTTAAGCGAAACATACGTCGATATATAATATCATTGATTATTTCATTCATAGGAGATTCTGACCAATAGAAAGCTACAGAAATCTGAATTAAATCGATAATTTTTGATAATCTCCCGTCGTTAAGTATATTACGTCAGATGCCCTTCGTTGCTACGAAAAAATACATTCAGTGACAGTAATGACAATTATTGTTTTAAAAATTATAAAAGTGATGACTTTAAATCGTCAAATATTTATAAAAACTGTGTGTTTAATGGTACTTACATAAATAAATTACAATAAAATTTTGGTTTTGAACAGTTTTATTCATGAAATAATCGCAACAAATTGCACTCGACCTCTGAAATTAATATATAATTTTTGCTCTCGTGACACTTTGACATAATTTCACTCGCCTTCGGCTCGTGAAATTAAAACTGTCAAAGTGTCACTCGGGAAAAATTCAATAATTTCAGAGCTCTTGTGCAATTACTACTGATTATATTTATACTACTGTCAATGTAATAAATTAGGAAATGGCTATTATCCATATGGACGTATTTTATAAAGTTGTTTTATTGAAAAGTTTAATCTTTTTCATTATTGAGGAGATTGATGGACTCTACAGTAAACAGCTTGAACATCATACCGACTATTACTACATAGTACCTATAAATATAAAGATAAATATAGAACGGTAATAAATAAATTTAAAAAAAAAGTCACAACAACAAAATTAATATTTTTAAGAAGATTTAATATTACCTAAGGTTGAGAAATACAAAACTATCGAGTGAATTACATAAAAAAAACAATTAATATTTTAATATATTGGACCTTTGTGGAAAACAGTGATACAAGTGCAAAATTTTTCACAAATTGAATTATCAACACTACGATATTTCTAATACTCGTCTTTGTCTGGAGACCCAAAAGTCAGAATTGCCCCAGACAGAAACGAGATTCATCTCTAAAGATCACCCGATTTCATTCCCAGTTATATATAACTCTTTCCCTACACCAGAGCAAACAGTTACGCCGAATTTAGCTGTAAGATATAGGCGAATGTTTCTAAGACAAAATTTAAGATATTTAGTTGCCAACCCCAAGACAATGATGCCCTACAGATAGATCAACAAAGAGTTACTCACTTTAACCCTTATCCGGACAACACATTTTACTTACGGATCCGGGCAGCTCGGGTCCTTTGGGCCCACCACTGTTCTTTAATGTACTATTCATATTTACCCATATATTATGTCTCATATTCATTTTTGATTTTTTATTAAAGTTAAATTTAAATTCTCTAGATTAAGAAAAGGTGCTACTATAGTACATATGCGGTCTACCTCGAGGGTGCGATCTACCTGAAGGATTTGCACAAAATAATGAAATGCAAAAAAACTTTTGTAGAAAAAATATTTATTCACAAGTAATAAAGATTTTAAGCCAAAGAAGACTTAATTAATAAATAAATAAAACCTTTTGTAAATCTAATAGGCCATTTTATTTGAAAAGAGGGATTGGTATTTACGCATACCCTGGAAAAAGATTACGGTGTTGTTGCCTTTCATTATTGTGTGAAAACCCTTCTGAGAAAAGAGTATAAAAGAGAAAATATAGTAGGGCCATAAAACTTACTCCAAAGTATATCTACATTATGATTGTTGATACTCAGGTGCTCTGCAGTTAGTAGGAGTCCAATAAAGGCATATATCTCTGTAGAGTCGCAATATGTCCAGTTCTCTATCCCCAGGACTTTTTCGGCTTCTTTATTTGTATACTTCACTATTTCGTTCACAATTTTTTCATCCACAAACAAACAAAAGGAATCAACAGGATCATCCACACTTTGACCAGGGGCTAACATTACTTTGTGCACTTTGCTTTTTATTATGTCGCAGGATCGCATACGTCCTATCGGTTGTGGTTGACTCTTCCAGTTAGTTCCATCCTTAGTTTCAAAAATTACACACTCTGAAATCTGGGAACTGGTAGCTACACATTCTTCTTCATTATCACTCAATACTACTTGCTGATCATCCTCTTCACTTGCTTCCGAAAGATGATCTTCAATTTCAGAGTCACTTTCAATGCCAACTACTTCAGGAGATTCTTCATCATCGGAATCCCATAAATTATTAGCAATATCTTGCAGTTCTGCAGCTGATAATGGTTTCCGGGACATTTTATTCGCACTATCTACTTTCACTGTAATTCAATATAATTTTACTGGCTTAGTAGTTGTCGACACTAACATCGGTATCAAACGACTGATAGCAGATGCATTATTTATTTCAAAATATGTATAGGTACCTACCTAAAAATACTATTCCATTCCAATAATCATTATCAGTTTTTACAATTCATTTAGAATAGATATAACACATATTGTAAGCATCTCTTTGATGTTCACATCAAAGAGATATTTAAATTGTTTGTTGCACATTTAGACTTTATTATTGGATTTCCGGAATCATAAAAGTCTTTTACATAATCCACAAAAACATAACCTGACTGCCAGATTAATTTCTGTAACAAAGATTTAGACTTTAGGTATAAATACAAGTAGGGCCCGTATTGCCCCTTTACGTGACAAAATTCTTTCGACGCAATAATTTCAAAAATGATAATGAATATTTTGAATAGCTCATGACTATGTTGAAGGAAACACACTTCTAAACAAATTCAGTGATGCATAAAATTCAATAAAAAATTTTTTATCAGTGTATGATAAGAAAAATTGGCGTCTCGGGCCCCCTGGGCCCACCTTGCCCGGATAAGGGTTAAACATCTGGGATGCTACATTACAGACCAACTGTGGTCTGAAAGAGATCAAATGCAGAAGCTCGTGGCTCGTACATCATTTTTAAAACTGAAATCGTGAGTTTAACCACAGCTTAAACCTAAAGTCATGTCAGAGAATGATCAAATGCTATATTAGGTCAATGTTGTTACAGCACACTGACATCTGGACTCTAAAGACCTATACGACCGCACGCCTAGAGGCGTTTGAGATGTGGTTGCATAGAAGAATGCTCGGAATACCCTGGACAGTGATACAGAGCAACGTAGCTCTGTAGCTCCGTATGTTAAATAGAGCAAATACCGTTGGTGCGAAAATAAAAGGATAGTATAAAATTTCAAAATTTAGAAGTAGACAACGAAGAGTTCGAAAACAAAATATTCCAAAACCACCAACAAGAACAATGTTATGCAATATCACTTTCTGAAGAGATTCTGAGCCTGTTTACGTTAAGTTTGGTTAAGTTAAATGTTAAATATTACTTTAGATGGGATTAAATTTTACAATAAATTGTGGTTCAGGCTCATATTAAATAATACTAAACGTTCAAAAAATGCAATAAAGAATTGAAACACATACAGTAATATTTACTGTGCCTATTTAAAAACCATTATGATTTAATTTTTCCCGAAAAATAAGTTATTGGTGGTAATCTTGACATTATACAATATCAAACTCTCTCATTGTATATTCATTCCAATTGTTTCAAGGTTTATTCCGAATATTTAATTTATGGGTTATCTGCAAAAACGCCGTATAAAATTTAAACACTGATTCCATAAAATGGGTCACGATTTTTGTGTTGTATATTGTATATATTAATTGAAACAAATCTATAAAAAGCTATAAAACCCACACGCTATTGCAATCAACAGCCGCCTCGGTCCCTCGAATTTTTAGACCAGGGCATAAATCGATTATTAAATACAGCATCTATCGACTTACAACTTTTTTGCATTGTGTTCGGGATGACGTCAGGAAAATATCTATACAAAATAAAAATGTTTGGAAATGGATAATTTTACAGTGCATAAAATGCATCCCAAAGATTAATACAAGCAGAGTACTTGAGGACTTAGGGGGGGCGCAGAACACGAATACGGTCCCAGAGCAGCTGGTGCCCAGGGTACAGCTAAGGTACATCATGTTCTGGAGTTCCCAGGATTTTCGACATTAAATTGATGCAAATAGATGCAAACTGAGTACGATTCTCACGTAGGTGAAAGCCTCTGGAGTATCAGGTGCCTATGACGGAAACAAATAAAAAGGAATATAATAATTAATATCGCTTTTTTGCCAAAAACCAGCTCTTTATTTTTTACAATCAAGAGTTTGAACACTTTAGAGAACGTTTTACATTTACAATTAATTGACACATTTATGATTCACTTATCACATCATTTATCATATTTAATCTGGATACCAGATATACCAGAGCCCTTCATAATCATCATTGGCTCTACAACCCATGGTAGGTCTTGGCTTGTTCCAGAATCACCTTCCACTTCTTCCTATCCTTCGACATGGTTTTCCAATTTCATACTCTAAAACTTGTAGGTCGTCTTCCACCCATGATACAATAACCCAAGATACGACAAGCAGCGTTCCTAATTTCGTTCAGGTCGCGCATGACGTCACGTTGTGAGCAGATCCTTTACATTTCGAATGCATGGCCATTAGGATTTTGGGATTTTAGCTTTTAATATTAATTGTGAAATTTTCGAGAAATGCTGTTTTGTTTAGTATGATTAAATATAATTATTGAGAACATAATCTAATAATAGAAATCAGTTACAAACATGATTTTTTATTATTAGGCAAGGTACGTCTCATTATATATTATACTGTATAATACACAGCTTTGCTCTCTACTGTCGTTCTGAAGCTATTTTCTTGTGGCATTTTTGTAATTAACTATTTTTAATGGGAAATAAGCCACAATTTTACCAAAAAAATGATTTTATTAACGTTTCGACGTCCAAATCGGAAAAAAACAAAAATATTGTTGCTTAGTAAAAAATTCTTCTAATAATTTATTTAATATGATTTATTTATATCGGCAATTTAGACATATATTATACATTTTAAAGTAGAAGGCTTTAAAATGATATTGCCAATTGTTCATTCGATTACATGAAATCAACCCCAACTCAAGAATATCCGTCACAAAAAAAAATCATAGCATGTGATCTGTCTTTAAAAAGACAACCACATGCAACGGTGACAGTAAAATTCTCACGTTAGAGATTCCGTAGAAAATCACGAGGGAAAACCAGGAAAAAACCTCGTAATACTATTATGACATCGTAAGTATTAGGTCTTACTATTATTATCGTAAGTATTATATTAGAATCTGGTATTAGTTTTGAGAGTAAACTAAGGTAAGACCTAATACTGACGATGTCGGGATAGTATCACGAGGTTTTTTCCTTTTTTTTTCCTCGTGATTTACTATGGAATCTCTAACGCGAGAATTTTACTGTCATCGTTGCATGTGGTTGTATTTTTAAAGACAGATCACATGCTATGATTTTTTTCTGTGACGGATATTCTTGAGTTGGGATTGATTTCATGTAATCGAATTAACAATTGGCAATATCATTTTAAAGTCTTCTCCTTTAAAATATATAATATATGTCTGAATTACCGATATAAATGAGTCAGAATAAATAAATAATTAGAAGAATTTTTTACTAAGCAACAACATTTTTGTTTAATTCATTAATATTTTTTTTATTTTGTCAACGGCATCCGATTTGGATGTCGAAACGTTAATAAAATCATTATTTAGTAAAATTGTGGCTTATTTCCCATTAAAAATAGTTAGTTGCTCTCTACCAGGATCCACTTTGCCTTTTCCCGCTTTGGCTAAATTTTGGGATGGAATAGCTTCTTTTTTAAGACATCGAAAATTTTTGGGAGAATATCCAAGCAGCTCGTGCTTCAGATTGCGTTCATAATCGTCGCTGTTACAATGTGTTGAACAGATACGAGCGTTGTTAACGTTAAAATTGTCTGCACGTTTACGTTTACATAATTGTTTTCACACACATCGCACTTTTTTGTCTTTTGGGAAACTAAAAAACTTGATATTCGTATCGAAACCTTGTGATTGATTGTCCACATTACAACCAAACACGGCACATCTCATTTTTAATAATAGTTTAACAAATTATAAGTAAAATTCACCTTAAACAAAAAAATAAACACCGTTTACTATACGACAACACTGAATTGAATGCTGTTCTACTCACAGAGTGACGTAGCTACGTAGGCCCCGCCCACCGACTCCATGTCATATCTTCAGTTATTGTATCATGTCTTCCACCTAGTTCTTAAATCCTGATCTGGGCCTGTCACTTCTCCTCACTCCATCCGGTTTTTGGTTATAAATGAGTTTCGACGGCTCCACCTCATTCATTGTCTCTAACCCATATAGCACACAACGTCCGATGGACGTCCATATAACGTACATTAAAAGTCCAAACGTCCATGGACCAAAACTGGACGTGGTATGTACGTCCATTACGCGACGTCCATTGGACGTTTGCAGTGGCGGCTCGTCAGAGGAGGCAAGGGAGGCTCAGCCTCCCCATAAATTTTTTACACACTCTACACTGTTTTGTTTATCATGAATCGCGAAAACAACAAGTACAACTCTCACTATTATACAACGTGGAAATTCCATATTATCACTAATTATCCATACGTACGGAGCATTAGCATTAGAACGCATGATCGCGTCTCAGTTTTATTACATTTTATTGTAGGTAGGACCCTGGGTTATCCCGAGATGCATGAACGGAGCACGGAGCCGAGAAGCCCAACAGTCTCCGTTGCTAATGCTCCGGCAGCGCAGCAGGCATTTAAGGAGACCCGGTCTCCTAACAGTGGCATCTACGGTGCCATCACACGCTGCCCGGAGATATACCAAGGGAGGCAGAATAGCTTCTCGGCTCCGTTGCGTGGTTGCGTGCGTCTCGGGACAACGAATTTTAGGGTCCTGACTAAAAATATCTAATGAAAAATCTAAAAGTGCGAATTTTGTTATGAAATTTGGTATGTGGGGTTATAATAATATTTGGAACAACTTGCTCAAATAACTTTTTCCGATATCTCTAACTCAAAGCAAAATATCGGTAATTTATGGTGTTTTTGAATTCGCAGTAGGCCGCGTTTAGAATTAAAAAAATTCAGTTGAGTATCTTAAAAAATTTGAAGCTTCATTATGTATGGACTGCAAAACTTCAAATCTGTATTTATTTTGATATGCGAGGTATCTATTTACAAATAGATGGAATTGTTAACAAATAAACGACACAAACTTTGGTATTAAACTTTTACAATTAGACTAACTATTTTTAAAATGATATGATATCATGAAATTATGAATTAGGATGATATTATGAAATGTAAATAAAAAATGGTCAAAAAATGGGGCCTTAAATTACATTTTTGACGCATTTTTTTGCTAGTGCAAATTTTTACAGATATTTTACAGTTAGGTATAGCCTCCCCTATTGTAAAAATCACGAGCCGCCACTGGACGTTTGATTTCAACGTACATTGGACATCCATTTGTGGTCCATGGAGATTTTACACAAAATGCGACTATTATTATGAGTAATTATATATACAGTCTGTTCGCTAAACTCAGACGCAACTTTCTAGATATTTTAGTCGGTAATTTTGCTAATTTTAGTAAAATTGGCAAAAAATAATTACTAAATAGTTAATAATTACTAAATAGTTAGTAATTATGCCAATTTTTGCAAAATTGGCAAAAAACAAAAAAATTATCGACTAAAATATCTAGCCAGTTGCGTCTGAGTTTAGCGAACCGACTATAGCTTCTTGTTTTAATCAAAGCAATATTATTAGTAGAATACAAGAAGCTTCTAATAAATGTAGTCACATATTTTTTCATCATCGAATTAAAACACTGAACCACTAAAATTATTTTAATTAAACCTATATGATATTAGATGATGATAAAACGATGGTAAACTTTTTCAGAATAACGGAGCTGCATCGCGCATCGGTAATTATAGAACCTACAATAATTAGACATTACCAATTTAAATCTTAAATGTGCATTTTGTAACTCTTAAATTTCCCGCCAAACTAAATGAGAATCTTCTTGACAACGTTGTCGCTCTTCACGCTATCAGTCGTAAAAGTTAGTACTAGGCAAGTACTTTTAGGGGATTATCGCTGTTAATTGTTGTGGAATACTGAAGGAGGATTTATTTATGATAATTCACATAATGACAAACCCGCTTGCAATATACAACCGTACTGACTCTCAAGTTCTAAGAAATAATGTTTGGAAGAAACAGAACAGAAATAAACCTCTTTTAATGTACATGCATCATAGGGCGCCATTATCTGAATTTTGTCTTTATTAGTTATTACATACAATATAATACATCCTGTCATATCTTTGTGTTTGCTGTTTATCGTGCAAGTGCAGCCGTGCATTAATGAAGTTCCTATAATAAAGTATACATAATAAAGTTATAATAAAGAGAAATAAAAAAAGGTATTTTGTGTAATATTTTAAAGTATAAGTTTAGTATTATAGGAACTATTTCCTATATCTAAAGGCTTTTTGCTATGTATGTATTCAAAAAATTATGGACACTAGATTGCTTTCTGAAAAGTGCCCTACAAAAATGTCCATAAGACGTACATTGAATGTACATCAGATGTACATTGAATGTACATAAAATGTACACTAAGAGCTTCAACAACGTACACTGTACGTTTGTAGCGGACGTTCTATGGACATCCAATTTTGTAAACTCTGGACGTTCGTTGGACGTCCATCGGATGTCCATTGTACTTTAGCGGGACGTCCATTGGACGTTCCAATGTACACAGATGTACGTCCATTGGATGTCCATAAAACGTACTTGTGCTATCTGGGAAGTGGCCTAGCGACCGCAGCTTGTTTATTTGGATACATCTACCAATAATATATTCACTATAAAGGCGGTAAAGCTCAAAATTATAACGTCTACGCCATAATCCGTTTTCCCGTGCGGCTTTATAGATATGTCTGAGGATTTTACGTTCAAAACAACCTAACCGTTCTTCATCACTTTTTGTTATCGTCCTGTATATCAATATTTTTGTACTTTTTGTGACTATATTGGATGTCAAAAGTTTCTATGATCCACAGAATGTTCTATATGCTAGATGTATACGTCTGTTAATTTCTGCAGTTAATGTATTACTTTGGTTGATTTGTGAGTATAATTGAGTATAGTTTGAGTATAGTTTGGTTCTTACTCCTTCGAAAGTATATGTTCCAACCGTTAGATCTTCAAGTTTTGCTTCTTGATTATCATTTGTGACCCTCATATCCATCCATCCAATGGCACTACAGCTCAAATCGAGCCTTGGCCTCCTTCAACAAGCTTCTCCAATCATTTCGATTTACCGCTGTTCTTTTCCATGAACGCGTTCCCAGGAAGTTCCTGGCATCCTCATCGACTTCGTCTTCCCATCTCTTTTTAGGTCTGCCAACAGGTCTTTTTCCCTGCATTCTTGCATTTAGCAATTTTCCGGGGATTCTATTCTCATGCATGCGGACCACGTGCCCTGCCCACCGTAATCTCTGCAGTTTAGTGTATTGTGCTAGAGTTGGTTCGCTATATTGCTCGTATATTTCTCTATTATACCTAATTCGCCAGTTGTTATTTTCACTTATTGGGCCCAGTATCCTACGTAATATTTTTCTTTCAAACACATCTAATCCATTGGCAGATTTCTGTGTCACCACCCATGTTTCACAGCCATAACTTACTATGGGCCTGATTATTGTTTTATAGACCCGGAGTTTTGTTTTCTGGTGTATGTCTCGCGATTTGAATATGTGGCCCATCGCTAAATAGGCTTTATTTGCCAGCACAAGCCTTCTATTTATTTCCTGTTCTTCTTCATTGCTTGCGACCAGATCCATTCCTAGGTACGTGAATCTATTCACATGTTCTATATCGTCAATAAAGTGTTGTTGCGCCGGTCTATTTGATCTGGTTTGTATGAGTAGTTTTGTTTTATTTGTATTTATTGCTAGCCCCACTGCTTCTGCACTCTGTTTCAACTCAACGTAGGTTTCTTCCGCTGCATTCATTGTTCTGCTCATTATGTTTATATCATCTGCGTATGCTGCTAATTGGGTAGATTTTTTTGTAAGTATGTTATTTCCGCTTACCGTCAACCGTCTAATTACATATTCAAGAACAAGATTAAAAAGCGTTGGAGCCAGTCCGTCGCCTTGTTTCAGTCCTTGCGTTATCGTAAACGCATCAGTGATCTGTCCTTGAATACATACCTGTGCTTCTGTTTCTGTCATTGTCATTTGCACTAGTCGTATTAATTTTGATGGTATGCCAAATTCTTCCAATATATTAGGTAGAATTGTTCTATCTACTGAATCTACTATCTACTGAATGACCCTCATATACTTAGTTTTATTAGTGCTATCGTGTAGAGCCACTTTCGTAATATTCGCATTCAGAAGATGGCGTGCATAGCATTCAGCCTAGGCGCACAAGTGCTAGTCCTAGAGTCGGTTCTGACATCATATTCGTGTTCAGCAACCCCAAAAACCCCGGAGTAATCTGTTTATATCAATTTAATGCCGAAGACTCTCGAAACTCTAGAAGATAACGTGCCTTAGCGGTAACCTTGTGCACCAGGTGCACCCGGGATCGGCGACCACAAAATTCCCGAGTAACAAAATCTGGCCCTTATTACACTGATTTTGACATGTGTTCGACAAAATTTTAGAACTAATAAAATTTTTCGTAAAAACTATTCAATTTTGTTTTAATTCTGTAATGCATTTAACTTCATCTTTGACTTCAACACTGTCAGCATTATAAATATAAAATACAACCAGTGTTTGAATGTCTGCCAAAAGACATGTGTTTCGACAAGACTTTCCAATACAAGACACACCCCGTCCCAAGATAAATTAAGAAGAAGCCGACACAATCTCCCTGTTGCGCGTTTCATTCCACTTAAATGGGCAAATCAAGATGTTGGCCAAACAACATCTCTGTTCGGCAGTTTTCTCACAATTTCATCAAGAATTTCCGGTATTCACCCGGTATACTTACAATATGGTAAAGATTGTGCATTGTTGCTAAAAGAGCAACCAATTACGAGTTTCAATAGTGCCCTTTTGTGTACATAAGTGTTCAGAAGTTGATCGCCTTTGATATCTGGACACAATCAACGTTGCCACGTCCACGTCATACTGCATATAGCCAGGATCTGCGTGCCAGTGAAGTTTTGACATGCAAATAGTGCACATAAACAATCAAAAGACTTTTGAAATACTCATTACACTCGTAAGAACTTAAGGTAGTTATAGTATTTTGTTTTCCTCTATAATATGATATATTTGTTTATATGTATGTTTTCTTACTATCTCAAAGTGAAGGAATAATAATTATCGGAAGATCTTTTAACAACATAAGATATGCAGATGACACCGTGATTATGGCAAGCTCTGCTGAACAACTCCAACTACTACTAAACAATTTCTGTGAAGAATATGGACTAAAAATGAATATAAAAAGACCAAATACATGATAATAACAAAGAAAACAAACATACAAACAAGCATACATTTGGGAAATGTACCGATAAAAAGGATTGATAAATACAAATACCTAGGAACCTGGATTTCAGAGAAAAATGATCAAACAACAGAAATAAGGACCAGGATAGAAATAGCAAGAAATGCGTTTGTAAAAATGAAAACAGTTCTCTGCAACAAAGACCTTAGCTTAGAACTGAGAGTAAGAGCTTTGAGATGCTACGTGTTCTCGATACTACAATATGGACTTGAAAGCTGGACATTAAAGCAAGAACACATCAATAAGCTACAGTCATTTGAAATGTGGTGTTACCAGAAGGATGCTTAGAATAGCATGGACACAGAGCAAAACGAACACGGAAGTATTGCGAGAAATGGGTAAAGAATGCGAAATAATAAACACAATAAAAATAACAAAGTTACAATATCTGGGACACGAAATGAGGGGACCGCGATATGAAATGCTAAGACTGATAATACAGGGAAGGATAAGAGGCGGAAGGAGTATATTAAGAAGGAGAGTGTCATGGTTAAAGAATTTAAGAGACTGGTTTAGATGCAGTTCTATAGAACTCTTTAGAGCAGCGGTGGATAGAGTAAAGATAGTGATGATGATATCCAACCTCCGATTAGGAGACGGCACTTGAAGAAGAAGATGTTTTCTTAGTTTTGCTCCATTTTATATTTTTTCTACAATAAATTGTTTGTAGGTACCCTTTAAAAAACGTTTTTGATCCAAGAGTGTTAAGACATCCATACATTACAAGTAAGAGCCTCATATTTTTCAACCAGTACCTAACCTATGTATGTCTGTACATATCTCTCTCTCTCTCTCTTTTAGGACGTTATTCATGTTCGTCCTATTATTGTAAATGTTAGTTTTATCTCAACAACATGTTTCATAAAATTCGATATAGTCCTAATGTTTATGCACTTTTGGATACATTTTATGCACTGTGAATACAAGTATGCATTTCCATATATTTTCTCCATTGTAGACTTTTTTCCTGGCGTCCTCCTGAACACAATGCTTTTTCATCATTTACAATGGAAAAAGTTGTTGTAAAAGTCGATTGGTGCTGTATTTAAAAATTGGTTTATTCCGGCGTTTTTTGTTCTCAATGACCTGGTCTATTGTGGTGTGGGCCAGAAATTAGGGACCTTTGTAAACATACTCGTGTAGTTTTATTTTCAATAATTGATGCTGCATAACATGGTTCGTTTTGCTAGGAAGTAATGCAGTGGAAAACAGGTGCTTTTCAAAACAATTATAAAAGGATTAAACAACAAACATTAATAATTCAAGCTGGGTTTTGTACAGTTCTGTTCACATAAATAATTCAGTTTCGAGTGCCATACACATTTCAAAAATAACATTTAAAAATAGTAAAAGTAGTAGTGCTGATACTACAAAATGTATTATTATAAATAAGTAATTATTTTTATTATTATTTTAGAAATGAACTTTGGGAACGATTTTTTTAATGACAGTTCATTTGATTTAATAAAATTAACTTTTGATTGCATCTGATACATCACATAGAGCCGGTTGTTCGAACGCTAATCAAAAATGGAATCAACTGATCATTATCAAATATTTAATTACTGCCACTATCTGTCAATGTCAACTTTGATTGGGTTGCTGAAAACATAATTGATTACAATTATGAGATTAATTGATTAGTTAATCAATTATGTTAATAATTGTTATGTTAATTAATAATTAATAATTAATTAATCAATCAATTATGTTAATTATCATAATGATAATTAACATAATTGATTACAATCAAATGATTGGAATAGGAACAACGGATTTTGTTATTTGATGGTTGTTAAGGGGACTTGATTATAATCAACTTCTTGATTAGCGTTCGAACAACCGGCCCATAGTTTCAAAAGTTATGCATCACTTTAAACCAGGGGTGGGCAAAGTGCAGCCCGCGGGCCGCATGCGGCCCTTTAGACATTTTTTTGCGGCCCGAGGATAAAAAGTGAATTATTTTCATTTCAAGATTTTTTCTAATTATTGCTAATATTGATAATTAAATGTATAGATAGATAATGCTATTAATATTATCACTTTCGCAGCGGGTGATTTTTCCGCAAATTTTCAACATAACGTGGGCAATGATTTGGGTTTTTGGCACAGAGATTTATCTTCTCCCTCAATGAAATCCATGAAATTTCAACAAATGAAAATGGTATTGTCGAAGTAGTCAGGAACTGTGTGGACAATTTTGAATTAACCCGTAACCACCTAGTAAGAGTAACAACTGACAGAGCACCAAATTTAAGAGGAGCAAATATTGTAACGTTGAGAAAACTTAAAGATTACGTTCAATAGTTTCCAGAACATGATTTATTATCCTTCACTGCATAATCAATCATCAGATATTGTGCAAAAATGTTTTGCAAGTGGACAACGTCATTTCAATTATAACTAATAT
The DNA here is from genome assembly GCF_917563875.1 of Diabrotica virgifera virgifera. Classification (NCBI taxonomy): domain Eukaryota; kingdom Metazoa; phylum Arthropoda; class Insecta; order Coleoptera; family Chrysomelidae; genus Diabrotica; species Diabrotica virgifera. The sequence goes on from NC_065444.1 coordinate 72,534,239, forward strand.
TGTTAACTGTATTAGTTCAATAGGATTAAATCATCGTGAATTCAAAGCATTTTTGGAAGAGTTGGAGACAGAACATACTGATGTCATACAACAATCAACAATCATATTCGATTATTAAGTTAAGAAAATGTTCTTAAAAGATGCTGTGAATTAGGGGAAGAAATTATTTAGAAATTAAATACTGCTACAGTGGAACCTCGATAAGTCGGATTAATCTAGACCGCGGCCGATCCGAGTTATCGAAAATCCGGGCAAGCCGGAGAATATGGTAAAAATAATAAAATACGGTATACTTAGCAGCGATAGATAGTTAGCGTATTCCATGATGTTTTTTCCATCTATCCAGCCAACCTTGACTCGCAGTGAAATTTGGTTCACAATCAGGCAACATTTTTTTCAGCTCGAGTGCTGTTTCTTGAATAATAATTGGGCCAGACGCTGGTAAACCACGTTCCCGTTCCGCACAAAACCACGCATACAAAGTGTCGTCGAGAGTCTCATTTTTAGCTTTCTTAGCTTTGCACCGATTATCCAAACTGTCTTTTGTTATCACCGACACCTAATGATGCTGAAATTGTTTTTAAAGATTCGCCTTTATCAATCCTACCTAATGCTTCTGGTCTCTTTTCCATTGTCACTACAACATTTTTACGTTTTGTTGCCATTACGTAGACAAAAAAATACGCAAACATCTGAATCACGATTACAGAACAGAAGCGAACAATACGACTGTACTACAGACAATACGGTCACAATCGGAACGATGTTATGTTATTTAAGAACAGTGGAGACTAAGACCATTGTTTAAAAAATAATTTTTTAAATAGTCTTTTAGTCTTTTTTAAACAATGCTAAGACAGTTTGAAATAAATAAAGGAATACAGGTGCCTGTTGTTTCCGATAATCCGAGACAATGAACGTCGCTCTGCCGCCGTTTGCCACGAGTCATTTTTACTATCGTACAGTTCAAATTACACAAATACACATTGCCACTCAAATATTATATTATTACATACATTTTTATTGTTGAAATGTTTGTCTGATGAAAATCGGTCCGGGTTAGCCGGACTTCCGGTTTATCGGGGGCCGACTTATCGGGGTTCCACTGTACTTTGCTAAATTTATAAGTGTTAATCGCAAAATGAAACTTTTGTAATGAAATTCAAACTATTCATTGATCATATAAAAAAGAAAGAATTAGTCCAGTTATTTCCCAATAATTTTGTTTAGTCCGGATCTAGATTATTCTTGTGATTAGAAGTTGGGTGGTTTGGATTTTAAACGAGAGATATCTATGTCAAATACCAAAAAAATATAGGTGGTTCTAAAGTTATGCTTCCAGGAAGACATGGGCAAAATCGATAAAACACCCTGTAACTCTGTTATAAAAATCATTATTGAGGCAATAAATGTAGTATATCTAGAACCGCCTTAGTGACCTCTATTCACAATTTAAGTATTCCCGTTTCTCAATGAAACACCCTGTATATTTGCGGCAAATACCGTGCTCAAATAAGTGCGAATGTGGTATAGGGGGATAGGGATATGGTTTGGAAATTTTGAAATTTTCGATTTTTTTTATTATTTTGTATGAAAATACATAATTTCAAAAATATTCTCTGAAAATTTCAGTTTGACCGTAGGAAAACTACCAGAAATGCAGCATGTTTAATATCCCTACTTTCGACTCGCTTTGCAGCAGCTTGTTGAGCGTAGTGAGAAACGTTCAACAGCTGTACCATTTTCTTTTGTAAATTACAAATTATAAAATATAATATTTTAAAATATATTCCGATGTGCACCACTTTACGATTTGGCAGACAGAAGAAATTGAAAATAAAAGTTGTCAAAACTAAACGTGTTTTTCTCAAAACTGCTCAACTGCTTTTTATAGGCGGTGGACATTGTAACTCAAAAGCTACTTGACAGATCCACCTGAAATTTTTCATATATTTTATTTAGGCATTTCGTGAGGTATCAATAACAAATGTGTTGATTTTCACTATTTCGGTATTTTCACTTGTGAGTGATATCAAAAACGCAAAAATCGTCAAAACTAAAAAAACTCGACAGTGTAATCTCGAGAAACTCGATATTAATAAAATATTTTTGAATTTTTTGTTTTAATATGATCCAATAACGAGTTCTGATGTCTACTGAAAAATTCATTTTGTTTAGGTAAAAATTTGTCACCGTTGGCATATTTTTCAATAGTTGGTCTTGAAACATTTTTTTCGGATATTGTTTGAATTGTATTGAATATGTTTATTTAATTTAAAAATAAAATAATTCTACCATAGTTTCAAACAAATTTTAAAAAATTGCTTAACATCCCCCCCCCCCCCAAAGTTAAAAATTCGAAAACAATGCGGCCTTTGGTAATAGACTAAAAACCTTTTGTGGCCCTTATTAAAAAAAGTTTGCCCACCCCTGCTTTAAACTATGCTCATTTTCGTAGTTGATTTTTTCGTGAACAGATCAACGGATTCCGCTATTTTCTTTATTATTTTTAGATTCTTCATCGGTATTTACACAGTTGGCAAATATTAGCCCAAACTTCTTTTTTAAAGGTATACCGGATGGAAGAAAAGAAATGGTTTTCTATGATAAGTTTGAGACAGTAGTCTTAGTTTTGTGAACATTTTTCGTTTTTTGAATGTTCTTGTTATCTATAGAAACAAAGAAAATAGACGATTTTATTCTTTAACATGACGTGTTCTAACATTTGTTAAGCAAAATGTAAATAGCTACCACGTTTCAAAATTATCACATTTTGCAGATATGGTATAATTATTGTTTATGATGGCAAATCAAATAAGGTATGCACATCAACAAATATCTATAAAAAGACGGGTTATTAATAGCATTATTTTCACTATTCTTTTATTTGCTTTAATATTTTTAGTTAAGTACACTCATATTTAATTTCCGTTTTTAAAGATCTGGAAATCTGGATATAAATAACAAATCCATAAAACAGAAAAATGAATATAAATAATTGGGGTAACTTTAACACATACAAGATAAAATCAGATGAAACGGATATAATAAAATAAAGAAAGGAAAGACAATAACCCGACAATTACCTTCAATTATATGGTGAGACGATACTATCCAAGCAAAACTAAACATCAAAAACGCTGGATGGAAGGGCCGCCCGAGAACTTTATCGTACCGATCTATTATCGTTATCGTACTAGATACTGGCATTCTATAAAAATAACACAGTTACTGGTTATTTTGATATTTTAGAGACACCTAGTATACTTGAAAATATTTTATGGTTCTACGCATCATTAATTCCTGCATTTGAGAAAATGTTCGATGCTATATTTCGGGGTTAACAGAATAGCGAGGGTTATTTTGGTTAACAGAATAGCGACATATAGCCAAGAATACGGTTTAACAATGAACATCAAGAAGACAAAATTTATGAGAATATCTAAAACTCAAAGAAATAACGAGAATCTCCTCATAAACGGAACCAACGTCGAACAAGTAGACCAATATGCATATCTTGGAACAATGATCAACTCCACAAATGATTACTTCCAGGAAATTAAAATTAGAATAGAAAAGGCTAGAGCGAATTTTAACAAAATGAGAAAAGTGCTCTGTACAAGAGATCTAAGGTTAGAGCTAAGAATAAGGTTCGCTAGGTGCTACGTTTTCTCGACTCTGTTTTACGGAATGGAAGCTTGGACCTTGAATGCGGCATCAATGAAAAAACTGGAATCATTCGAGATGTGGGTATATAGAAGAATTCTAAAAATATCATGGACAGAACACGTCACAAACAAAGAGGTTCTGAGAAAGATGAATAAAGAAATGGAAGTCTTAAATACAATTAAAACCAGAAAATTGGAATATCTCGGACATATTACACGTGGAGAGAGATACAACTTGCTCCAACTCATTATGCAGGGCAAGATTCAAGGAAAAAGAGGCATAGGGAGACGCAGAATATCGTGGCTGCGCAACCTGAGAGAATGGTACGGATGTACATCAAACGAACTTTTCAGAACAGCCGTCTCCAAGGTCCGAATAGCTATGATGATTGCCGACCTCCGTCGCGGAGATGGCACTTGAAGAAGAAGATATTTCGGGGGACATACTATGGATTATTGCATAAATCAATAGAATATTAGTCATACTTTCATTTCAAATTAGTTCATTTTTCAGAGAAATTAATAGTTTACAATATTTGCACTTTCATTCTATTTCTATTACGCCAGTTAGTCCATTAAAATGTTACATTTAGTTTGCATTTCTTAGAGGAGTCAATTTTATTTTTTTAATGTGTAGGAGGGTTCAGTAGAAGCTTAAGGTCAAGTTTTTGGGGTCGCCACCCTTGTCCCCCGGCCGCCATATTGGAAAAAGGGGTGCAAAGGGCTTTCGCACTTTATCTTCTACACTAGTAATTCTACAGAAAACTTGATTACACATAAAATGTAGCAAATTAAATTTTCTACAATTTTATATCTATTACTTTTTATCGTCAAGTGACCAACAAAAAAGTTATAAATAAAAATATGAGAAAATTTTGTAAGAAGTTTCCTTTTGGAGGTTATAACTTTTTTTCCGTTCATTTCACAATAAAATAACATCATAGCGATTTTGTAGAGGATTTTTCAATGAACAATTTTCGCTATAAAGTTGTTTAATTTTATTTATTATCTAGGTTTTACAGCGCTCCAATCTTGACCAGATTCTCGAATTCTCATAGGAATACAATAAAAAAAAAATACTTTTCTATCTATATATTAGTCGAGCGGCAGCAATCGTTATGCAGAAGACGAAAGTCAAATTTAAGGTGAATTACCAATATTGGTCTATTTTTTTGTTTTCGAGGTCGCTGAATCCGAATATGAAGTTTATTTTTATCTAGATTTGGTGGAACATGTTCAAAAATCAAATTTTATACAAAAATCCCGAAAATCAATTTTGATGATTTTTCAAATTTACCTCGCTGTATCTCTGGCCGCTGTAAATATTTCCTTTTGAAAATTTTACTGTGTAATCTTTGAAGCATGTAGATAACAATGGAATTTATCCTAATATCTAAACACATTAAAAAAGGAGTTGTTAGTTTTTAAACATGTTGTCATCATATTTCGTTAGTTTCATGTTTACTTAAAAAAGTTGAGTGACAAACTTTTTAGTTTATAATTTTAACGAACACAACAACAAAATATAATTCATGAAGAAGTTTTTTGGAAAATTTTAAGTCAAAATATACAATAGGAAAAAAGTTATGTTACTTCATAAACAAGCGGCATACCCCAAAAAACGCTTATATCTCGAGATCCTGACCACGGTGTGGTGAATGGCTAATTTTAATCATACTTTATGATTTTGATATCAAAAATTCGTTTTTTGCTCTTCTTAAGAATTTTGCAATATGCGGTTGCGTCATTCTTCTTCTGAACCGGCGAATTTGTCGTCAAACAACTTCTTGGGCCGTTTCTACATATGCTTAGGGTTATAAGTTTTATAGTGGGGAGAAAGGTCAAAAACAGATTAATAATAGCATGGGAATGTTAAAATCATAATAAATTGTATGAAAAAAAAATATATATATAGATAGAAAAGTAAGCCTAACTTTTGTTTTTATTATATCCCTATGAGCATTCGAGAATTTGGTCAAGTTTGGAGCGCTGTAAAACCTATATAAATAAATAGAATTAAACAAATTTATAGTGGAAATTGTTCGCTGAAAAACCCTCTACAAAATTGCTATAGTGTAATTTTACTTTAAAATGAACTGAAAAAAAGTTATAACCTCCAAAAGGAAACTTGTTAAAAAATTTTTACATATTTTTGTTAATATCTTTTTTGTTGATCACTTGAAGATAAAAAGTAATAGAAATAAAATTGTAGAAAACTTAATTTGCTACATTTTATGTTTAACTAGATTTTCCGTAGGGTTGGTAGTTTACGAGATATAGCGCGAAACCCCTTTGCACACCATTTCCAAGATGGCGGCCGGGGGACAAGGGTGGCGACCCCAAAAACTTGAACTTAAGCTTCTACTGATCCTCCCTACACATTAAAGAAATAAAATTGACTCCTCTAACAAATGCAAGGTACGGCTTAAAAAATGTAACATTGGAGTAAGTCAATGCGCGAGAGTAAGAACAACAAGATATTACCTCCGAATTCTATCCTACTGCATCGATTTTAATGAAATTTTGGGAGTAAGTAGCCCAACCTCCTAATTCAAAGTCTATCCAATATGCTGTATATACTATGGCGCTTTTATAATGGGGGCGGTTCCCACCCCTTCTCGGAAGTGGAACATTTTTATTTTCGAATTACATGAAGAAAAAGGAAGATTTTTAAGAAAATTTAAAAATGCGCTCTATAATTTGATCTTATTTTTTTTTTCAAATACCTTTCATTTTAAACCCGTCCAACTTTTTGAAAGTAGAAATAACACTATATTAAAAGGTATTGCAGAAGAAAAACGATGAATTTAAATTCTGGTGGATGAGGGGTTAAATATATGTACTTATTGTGTATGTACGCATTTTTCCTTAAAGTACATTAGTCATAAATTTTTTTGGCTCCATATCTCGCTTAGTTTGAATGTAACCGACAACGGTGCTCGTTTTAAAGGCCTTTTCAAACACTACAAAAGGCGTTGGTAGCATTATACACCTAAAACCTACCGTTTCTCTGTTATTTCAAGTTCAATACACCAATTTGAGCATGCACCAAAAAACAAACTTTTTTCACCTACCATATCTCTTTTTGTATTATAAATAGAAGATTTACGAAGAAACGAATATCTTTGTTATTTATAATCTTAAAAATGTTTTATATAGTAGTGGAGTTCTCTTTATAGGCTTTAATTTTTTGACCGAGGTGTCTATATTCGTCAACAACCTCAATATTTACGATATTTTTTATAGTTTTATTACGATATTTCTGTCATTTGTATTTGTTAAGATTTTGTTTTACTTATGTTCCTTTCTAATCATATCTTTTCTGATGCTTGTGCTAGTTGAGTCAGCATTGTGGCTAGTTTTTTTTTTGGTTGGTTGTAATAAGAACAACATAATCGCAAATATCTGAGGTGATTGAGTTTCTTTCCGTTTATGTTGATACACATGTCTTCCCATTCCAGTTTTTTAAAGACGTCTTCCAGAGCTAAGGTGAAAAGTTTTGGGGATATTACATTTACACTTAAAGTAGCATAATTTAGTTAAAAAGATAGAGAAAGATTTGCCGAAAATCTACAAAAGCAAAATTAACAACCGTCTAAAAATTAACCACATTCAATCTCGGCATTAACAGCGAATACTGGCTTCATTCGATTCGAGGTCTTCATAAGAATAATCAAAAAGTAAAATAAGTATGCAAATATACCTATTTCACATTCTAGCTATAAGTACGTTTTTATTCAAACTTTCCAGCCGCATTTTCGCTCGTGACAGACATTTTAAATAAGCGGATAGTGACTAATAACGAAAGGCAACTTCAGCGAACTTTTATTTATTTCAGGAAATTACTAACGAATGACTAATTTTTAAATATTATACTTAAGAATGTAGTTGGCTTAAGTCAAGGTAATGGTAGGGGAGCCCAAGCGGAGATTTTTGCAGTTACTCGAGCGCGTCAGATTATCATATGGGGAGAAACCTGGTACCCTGAAGATGCACTTCTACCATATATTGGCTGTTAACACAAAGGGGTTTGTTAAAGGGGGTCCTAAAAAAATATATCCTTAAAAAACTCAAAATTGTCAGTTTAAGATAAGTCAGGTACCCTGAAGATGTACCTCTACCATAATATATTGGCTCTTAACACAAGGGGGTTTGTTAAAGGGGGTCCTAAAAAAATCTATCCTCAAAAAAAACTCAAAATTGTCAGATTAAGATAAGTTAAGTACATGCAAGAGAGTGTATATTTCAAAAATCTGACGATTTGGACCGGGAGTAAGGAAATGGGAAATATTTCGCGAAATGAATGACAGATCGAAAAACTAAAAAATACGTGCTCAATATTTTTTAAAAATCTATCGAATGAAACCAAACACGACTTCCCACGGAGAGGGGTGGGAGTAAATTTAATATTTTAAATACGAATCCCGCGATATTTCGCGAAATGAACATCAAATCGAAAAATTGTAAAATACACTTATTCAATATTTTTAAAAAATCTATCGATGGCACCAAACACGACTCACCACGGAGGTGGGGTGGGGGTTACTTTAAAATCTTAAATAGGAGCCCCCATTTTTTATGCAGATTTGGATTTCCTTACGTAAAAATAAGTAAGTTTTATTCGAAACATTTTTGCGAATTATAGATAGATGGCGTTATATTCGGAAAAAACGATTGTTGGAAATGGAAAATTAAATTAAAAAATGGCAAGCGCCCCCTAAAATGGAAAACTTTACTAAATATTTTTGGTTTTAGAACCTACTTTTCACAACCCAATAGGTCCCCATAACGCTCTGAGTGACTGCACATTTAGCATACTTTGCTCCCCTACTATAATACAAATTTAAATAAAAGTACAAAAGCAATGGTGAGAATTTAGGATAGGGTAGAACACCCTATATTTTATTTTAAATTCAAAATCTTGTTAACTTCTCCATCACAAAAACACAAAGGTTTGTTATGTTATACAGGGTATTTACAAAATTATAACCAATTTTATATGAAAATCGTAACAAGTTCAACTCCCTGTATAAATAAAAATAAGCAAAACAACAATGGTTTATTAATGCCATATTATTACTGCAATACTAAATTATTATTTAAATTTTATTATTTAATTTAAATTATTAAATTATTATTATTTAACAATATTAAATTATTATTATAGAATGATATAATTGCACATTAAAACATAATTTTTAATTCTAAACAACTTTTCATAATAGCAATTCTCCATATTATGAATTAAAATACGTAAATAAACAAAGTTTTCGTTATGATAATGCTCGCAGTTTCATCTTGTTATTTCTTTATTGATAAGCAGTAATCGTCAATTTGTCAATTCAGTCATGGCTTACTTAAAATTTAGATAAATTTAGACACCTAAAATAATTTGCTCTGAAAAATGAAAATATCTCAAAAACTAATAAATTTGGACATAGGGAATGTTATATAAAAATTGAATTACGGTAATGTTACTTTTCAATAATGATATAAAATATAGGGTGTTCCATTTAACATTACTGAGAAAATAATGTACTTGCGTCTTGACTCACCCTGTATTTACTATAAAGAAAATTAGCAATGTCAATAATTCTAGAAAATGTTGACAATGAATAAAAAAATATGGCATTAATAAACCATCACTGTTGTGCTTATTTTTATTTATACAGGGAGTTGAACTTGTTACGATTTTCATACAAAATTGGTTATAACTTTGTAAATAACCTGTATAACATAACAAACCTTTATATTTTTGTGATGGAGAAGTTAACAGGATTTTGAATATAAAATAAAATATAGGGTGTTCCATTAAAAAAAAAACATAAGTTTGGTCTGCCACTGTGTTATCGAACAACCTGTAACATTTTAACTAATTTTGTAATGTGAAGCTCAAAGCTGGCTACAATTTTTGTTATTAACTTTTATTGCTATCTATTACTATAGCGGATCTATTGAGCTTTACTCCACTAATCAATCACCCTGTATAGGGTGATTATTAAATATTATTTATTAAATAAAGTAAAATTTTCTGGGGTGGCTCTAATAATATGATCACCCATTGTATTCACTTCTTGCAAAGTTATCGTAAAAAATAGGTTTTTACCAGTCTGCCAGGTGTTTCTCAGGTGTCCAATGCCAAGTCTGCCAAGGACTTGGCAGAGCTCATTGGCCCAAGATGGTTGTTAGGGTTCTCGTTTAGAGTCTCACCATGTTCCCGGAGGTATTCTTTTAACATCGGCGTTTAGCCTTTCCAATTTCACAACACTATAATGTAGATTAAATTATAAGTATAACCATTGTTTGATTCTGGGGCTAGTTAGCAAGTATATATGAATTCACTGATGATGGACTGATAGGTCCGAAAACGTTCTGAATGAACCTATTTTATTTAATCCATTGGGATTTTTAAAATTTTATTAAATATACCTTTTACATAGAGGTTTTACTTCATGTTAGAATTTTCTATAAGACTTCATTTGTCTATAAGATTGCAAAGAAAAAAAATATCCAATGCACCATCCAAAGCTAAACGTAAAAAAGCACATAATTGGACAAACTCAAATTTGAATAATATAGATGTTGATTTCCAAACCATCACCTTCCTATGAAGTTCGGAATTTTTAGTCTCAGTAGATTTTTTCCTGCTTATATCTTGTTAACAAACAATGATGATACAGTTTCCCAAACAAATATTTATGGCAAAAAAACCAAAATCTAAATCTAAATTCTTCTCTAGACGAGCTTTATCTTATATTTGGTACTGTTACTTAGCGGATATGCAAAATATCCCAATAAACGTATGTTTTGTAATTCTTCTGATGATATTCATATTATGATAAAGAAATCTATGAGGCTAAATCGATTTGAACAACTTATAAGACATCCCCATTTCAATTATAACAGTAACATTGAACAAATTGATAAGTTGTTCAAACTCAACTCAATTATCGACACTTTGAATAAAAACTTTCTAACAGATGGGAGATTAGATGAACATTTATCCATATTTAATACTATAGTCCTTTTAAACAGATTTGCTTTTTTTAAAACTCAGAAAAAATCATCATAGGTAATATTTTTGTTTTATTTATAATGATATGCTTATTAATTTTTTTCGAAATTTAAACTTATTTTTCACTTTTCTTCTCTCTTTGCACTAATGGGTTAAATAAAGGAACAAGCACGTTGGTCAGAGGGGGTTTAACCATTATAATTAATTTTAAAAATATATATAGCGTAACATACATATTTTGGCAACCAATCTTCAAAATAATGCACTAAAACAGATCTACACTCTATATAACAACGTAACGCCACTTTAATTATTAAAACTGGCACACATGGTACATTGTAAATACAACAACAGTAACAAATTTGAACTCCGGTAACGACAAAACGGACACTGCAAACTAATTAGCAAATTATTCCAAATGATGTGACGCACCAGAGAACCTTTTAACGTCCGGAAAATAGGTGAGAATTATTAGTTTCATGTAAAATAATTGAAAATTATAATTTAAAAGGTTGAGCGAAACACGACAAAGTACAGGTAAATATAAACTATAAATAAATTAATAAAAAGGAAAAAAGAATGGTACGACGAAAGACTGCGAAATGGCAATCATGGAAAAGCTAGGACGAAAGAAATGGCTGAAGACAGGTAGAGAAGAAGATTTGGAGGAGTATACGAGAAGAAAGAGAGTCTCAGACAAATGCTATACAAATAAAAAAGAAATGGATTGTTGAACTTATAGAAGATATGGAAGTAAATAGGAAGAATAATGTAAAGCTATACATATAAAATAACAAAATCTCACGAAGAGGTGAGAAAAATATATGGGAGAAAGCTCAAGAAGAGTTATTTAAACTAAATAAAGCACTCACGAATACAGAGCAGAAACATACATTGATGATAAGAATGAAATTGAAAATTCGTCATATGTGTATATTTTACGGGTAATGAAATCTAAAACAAAAGAAAGCCGCAGGCCCAGACGAAATCCCAAACGAGCTAATAAAACTAGACGGAGAAGAACCGCAACGAAAAATATACGACCTAATAATCAGGATTTGGTAAGAAGACAATACCCTAGGAATGGAAAACAAGGTGGATATTTCCTATTCTAAAGAAAGGTGACATCACACAACTGTATGTGCGAAAACTATAGAGGAGTAATTTTGTTAAGCAGCTGCTACAAAATATTCACATTATTATTTTACACAGAGACTCAAAATATACTGAAATTAAAATAGGAAGCTACCAACAGGGATTTGGAAAGTGAAGGACAACAATAAACGCAATACACATAGTCACACAGTCAATTCAGAAGTGTTACGAACATGATATCCATTTCACAGATTTCAAGCAAGCATTTGATAGCTTAAAAAGCCCCAACTTAGTAGAAGACGTGAAAACCCGCGATATCCTAGATGGCAGCAAGAGTAACAGATGACTCTCTCTCTATCTCTCTTGTGGTTTCCCCATTACTGAAGGTCGTGATTTCTTCCAATATTTTTAACAATGTTTCTCCATTGGTCTCTATTTTCAGCTGCTCTAAGAGCTTCGCAGAATGAGTTTCCAGCTGAATTCTTTATTTGGTCGGACCATCTAGTTGGTGATCGTCCTCTTGATCTTCTCCCGGAACGTTTTCAGAAACAATTAATCTCCAAACTGTCGTCACCTCTGCGAACCACGTGACCAAAGAATTTTGCAGAATTCGTTGCAGACATATTGTGGACAGCCTTTTTTTAATATTGAGTTGGTTTAGAATGGAAACGTTTGTCCTATGAATTGTCCAAGGTATGTGCAGCATTCTTCTCCAGCACCACATCTCAAAGGCATCAATTTTTTAAATAGAAATCTCCATATAGAAATATTGAGAATACAAAGGCATTCACCAGTCTCATCTTGATATTTTGAGAGATAGATATGTCTTTCCAAACTTTAGTTAGGCGACTCATTGCATTTTTTGCCATACCAATACGTCTCCGAACTTCTGCTTCACAGTTACCATCGTTAGTTATACTATACCCGAGATAGACAAAGGTGTTTACTATCTGGTATTCCTGCAACATGTTAGTCAGTTGAATAGTGTCGAATCTGTAGACCACCATTATTTTTGTCTTAACTTTATTGATTTTCAGACCAACTTTATTGCTTTCGTACTCAACTCTTCGCAGAAGATCAAACATTGCTTACTCATTTGCTTCTATAAGTGTAGTGTCATCAGCAAATCTTAAATTGGAGATTTTCCTACCAGCTACTGTTACTCCACCGGCCCATCCTTCTAAAATCATCCTCATGACATGTTCACCATAAATGTTAAATAAGTCAGGTGACAACACGCATCCTTGTCTAACACCTCTCCGGTCTTGAATTGGTTTGAGAACTTCTGATCTAGTCGTACTGTCGCTATATTGGACTGGTACAGATGTTTATTAAGTGTCACCAGGTGCATTTGTGCGCCCTTTTCTATTAAAATTGACCACAGATTTATCCAGCTTACACAATCAAATGCCTTTTGGTAGTCAACGAAGCATATAATGCTTGAACTTCTCTAGACTTTTCAATGAGTTATCTCAGATTCAGGACTTGTTTCCTTGTACCTTTACCCTTTACAAACCCTGCTTGTTCCTGAGGTATTTGGTAACGTAGATAGGTTTTTAATCTGTTTTTGATGATATGCAACAAGATTTTACTAGCATGTGTTATTAGTGACAGTGTGCGGTAGTTTTCACATCTGGTAGTAGTTGCTTTTTTGTGCAGCGGGATATAAATTGAGGTACACCAATCAGATGGCCATTTTCCTGAATTCCAAACAGCGACACAGATAGAATGGATGATATGTAATCCTTCCTTGATTAACAGATGACTGCATCTCCAAAAATGTAGAAATAGCAACTAGAATACGACAGGGCGACTCTCTATCAACGTCACTCACTATTAATGAATGTCACTATGGAAGGAACAATAAGAACTAACTACTGAAATAAAAGGTACAATTATTATAACATCGATAACGCAACTTAAGGCGTGCGCTGACGACATAGCATTGATTAATTAGAAGAAACCTAAACAGTTTAAATAGAGCAGGGCATTTAGCATAAAATAAATCAATTTTTAATTACAGCACCTAGAGTCTGGCAACTTTTTGCATTGTGTCAGGATGATGTCAAAAAAAGCCTACTATATAAAAATAGGTGGAAATGTATAGTTGCATTTTAAAATGCATAAGATGCATCCAAAAGTACATAAGCATGTCAAAATAAGTGTATTAAGAGCCATATTTTGTTAGTCAGGTTGTTTTTGGGGTCTCTGAGGACGAATACAACACCAGAACTGACCACCGGAGCACCTGGTGCTCAGGTTCACTGTAAAAGCACATCATCAGAAGTTTCGAGGGTTTTAGGCACTAAATTGATGCAAACAGTTTACTCGGGTGTTTTTAGGGTCGCTGAACAAGAATACGCTATCAGACCCGACCACCGGCGCACCTGGTGCCCAAAAATCCTCCAAATACCAGTAGATAACATGTCTTAACAGTGATCTTCGGCACCAGGTGGTCCAAGGGTCGGTTCTGATTACCTATTCGAATTCAACGACCCCAAAACCGCCTGCCTAGTAATCTAGGTGTATTAATTCAAGGCCGAAAACCTTCGGAACTTCAAAAGATGACGTATCTTTGCAATGACTTTGGGCACCAGGTATTCCGGGAGTCAGTTTTGATAGCGTATTCGTATTCAGCAATCCCAAAACCACTCGTGTAATCTATTTGCATCAATTTAGTGGCGAAATCTCTCGAAACTACAGAAGATGACGTGACCCTAGACACCAGGTGCTCCGGGTGTCGGTTCTGATGGCAAATTCGTTTTCGACGACCAGAAAAACTGCCCTAGTAATCTATTTGCATCAATTTATTGCCAAAATCCCTCGAAATTCCAAAAGATGACGTGCGTTAGCGGTGACACTGGGCACCAGTAACCTGTTTGCATCAATTTAGTACCTTCGAACCTCCAAATGACGTGCCTTAGCAATGATCTTGGGCACTAGGTCCTTCGGAGGTCAGTTATGATAGCATAGTCGTGTTCAGCGACCCCAAAACCCACGAATAACAAAATGTTGCCCTTAATATGCTTATTTTGACATGTGTATGCATTTTCGGTTGCATTTTATGCGCTTTAAAATGCAATTATGCATTTCCACCCATTTTTATGTAGTAGACTTTTTTCCTAATATGTTCCTGAACACAATGCAAAAAGGTGCAGATAATCATTCAAGAGGGGTTTGGCAATAAAATAAAATAAAAGAAAATACCTAATCAGCTCAAAAAAATACAGTTAATGAGCTAAAATTAAATATTGGCGAATATGAGTTCGACAAGGTGGAACACTTTAAATATCTTGGTGTCTCAGTTAATGGAACTGATGATAGAAGCATAGTGATCAATTAAAGAATCCTGGCAAAAAACAGAACCTACTGAAAATACAACGAGGAACGATTGAGAATCCTAGAGAGAAAAATCATTCGCAGAATAGCAGACCCACTAAACTTAGGTAATAATGAATTTAGAAAACTGATGAACTACGAAGTAAGAGAACTTTTGAAATGAGAAGACACAGAGATACAGAGAGATATCTCTATATCTCTGTGTCTAAAAGATATTTCTTATCAATATACAGAGACTCAGATGGATGATGGATGGGACATATATAAAGGAGAAATTCAGAAGCAGTTATCAGGAAAGTCGCCAAATGGAGACTACTATTAGACCGCGGGGAAGGGGAAGACCTAAACCGAGATGGAGAAACAGATAACATACATCCAGTTCACAGCGTAATACGCCTTTGGGTTCCCGTTCGCCAAGCCTGTCTATTCTGCCAGTCTTCTTCAGATAGATTTCTTGCTGACATTGCTATTGAGATTCCTTGGATCCATGTTGTTGGCGGTCGTCCTCGTTTTCTTTTCTGTGGTGGTACTCATTCTAATACCTTTTTGGGTAGTCTTTCTTCCCCCATACGTCTAACATGTTTCCGTACCATATTAGTTGTTGTTTTTCGATGTCTTCTATAATTGATCTTTGTACTTTCATTTGTCTCCTTATGTCCTCATTTCTCACATGTTTTAATCTACACTTTCCCGCCGCTCTCCTGCAAAAATCCATTTCAACTGCCAATAGGTTACCTTTAAGTTGTGATAACTGCCACACTTCTGAGCCATAGACGATTACTGGTTTTAATATGGTATTATATATTCTTTTTTTTTTTTTGTTTCCGGTCTTATATTTTTTTGCCATAATACTGAATTCAATTCACCTATAACTTGTTTTCCTTTGGTTATTCTGTCTTTTATTGCTTCATCACTTCTCCCTGTCTTTGTCAGTTTTACCCCCAAATATGTACATTGGTCACACTTCTTAATGGTTTCATCTTCTAAGTCAAGGTCATCTACAGTATTTTCTACTCCTACGCAAAGATATTGTGTTTTTTTGGACATTTACTTCGAGGCCCCATTTTTTGTACTCTTCCATTAGTTTTCTAGCCATATACTCCCAGTCTTCTTTGTCTTGGGCAATAACTACCTGGTCATCTGCATAGTTTAACGTATATAACGTTTCACCCCCAATAGATAGCCCCATCCCCTTACACTTCTTTTTCCAGTGCCTGAGTGCTTCATCGATATATATGTTGAACAGTATGGGAGATAAACAACAACCTTGCTCTTCAGTCCTTTTGTTACCTGAAAACCATTAGACATCTCTTTTCCTATTTTAACTTTTGCTATTGTGTTCTTATATAGCTAGTTCTTTAATACAGGGCCGTAACTACCATTGGGGCAACCGGAGCAGTGCCCCGGGGCCTCCGACCAAGGGGGGCCCGTGCATAGATTTTAACGAGGAAAATAAAAATATGTATTTTAAAAGCCGATCCCAACATTCCCAACGAAATATTTTTAAATGGCACAATTTTAAAAAGACCGAAACATAGTTTTAATTTTTCAATGGGGAAATTAGTCTTTTAGCCTAAAATGCAATTGGGACAGAATAGGGCCCCTTTTGTCTTAATCAATTTACCCCAGACCACGTCTTGGTACGTGAAAGGACCCACATATTGAAAAGAAAGGTATACATAAGATAAAATGAGCATATTAGGATCAGTCCCACCAGTACACTGACCAGCTTCAATGAGTGGGCTTGGCTCACACTGCAGTAGCTTAAGACACCTTAAGATGCTTTTAAATCAAAGTGAACACGACCGAAGGAACGAGTTCGTAGGTGTTCGCTTGGTTATTCGTTAGGTACAAAGTAAGACCATTTACATTGTAGCGAACGAACGCATTCGTTGATAATCCGTCCGCAATGTCAGATACAGATGAAGCTGTAATCATTAGCGCTGCTAATTTTATAGTTATTGCAGGACATGCTGAAAAAAAAAGAAAGAGGAGAGTGTGGTGTTCACATAGGACGGAAAATGCACTTTCAAGGGGTTAAATATCAAACATTTTTCCGGACCTCCTTGCGGTGGTGGTAAATTCCCCAGACCTCCCGATAGGGGGCCCCCAGATCACATTTGCCCCGGGGCCCCCAACATCGTAGTTACGGCCCTGCTTTAATAGCGTCGATTAGTGTAACGCTGATACTGGTTTTCTCCAATACTTTCCACAACTTCGCAACAGGCACGGTGTCATATGTTTTTGTTAAATCGACTAAAAGTAAGTGTACTTCTCGAGATCTCAGTGTTCCTTTCTCGAGTATTTGGGATAAGCAGAAAATACTATCTATTGTGGATCGTCCTGCTCTGAATCCGTTTTGTTCTTCTGATTCAAAAGGACGGTACCAGAACCAGATCATTGCGGACTTTAAGAAGATGGGAGTTAGAGAATGGACAATCATAAGAAAAAACGGGAAGGAATGGAGAAATATTGTATAAGACGCCAAGTTACACAACCAATATTTGTAAAACCAAAATGATACTACGGACTGACTTCCCTGCGAAAATGAATCGGAATAGTCCAACCAAAGAGGGCGGAAGCGTAGATGCCATAATGGTGATATAATTTTAAATTACAGTATTTCAAGAATATTGTAGGTACTTTTTACAGTTTTTGTTAAATAAAGAAATAAGCAAATTAGTGAAAGGAGGTTAAACCATAATATTTATTTTAAAAAATGTACCATACCTCTTTTGGCAACCAACATTTTTACCACGGTTAATCCTCAAAATAATGCACTCTAATGCACAAATGCACTAAAAGAGATCTACTCTACACTCTTTTTACGTACAAAAACACTCTTTTAATTATTAAAATTGGCACACATGGTACATTGTATTTAAAACAACAGTAACAAATTTAAAAAAACCGGTAACGACAAAACGGACACTGCAAACTAATTAGCAAACTATTAAAAATGTGACGCACTACAAAACGTTTTTATAAGCGAGATTTATTAGTTTCATGTAAAATAATTGAAAATTATAATTAAAAAGGTCGAGCGAAACACCGGTATCACGTATTAAGTCGAGGAAGTTAACACGACCGAATTCGGTTAAGTTAAGTACTGTTGTGTTCTGTGTTGTGATGACGAAATTCTAAACGCCAGTACCCGATTCGCCAAAGGTAGACAGACGTGCAGTACCACGCATCGTAAGCACATTATTTTGTGTAGCGGAACAATCCACAAGCGCGCGGTTATGGCATTTTGGTTGGGTTCTTTGTTTATAATTTTGTATTTAACTTTGTTGTTAAAGTGTCTGAAAATATAATACTCCAGGGAAATAAGCTAGAAATAGACCATGTTCGGGACACTCAAAGATCCAGGTAGCTGACTACTTTTTTAGTTATTGTAGACATATAGGAAGAACACCTGCCTGTTTCCTGCCTAGAGTTCACGTCCGTTTTTTAATTATTAAGAATTTAGTGCAAAAATCGCGATTTTTTCTATTTTTTGCACCCCATTCAAACGCTCAATAATAGTTGATATAAAATTACAAAATTTAATGTTTTAGTTAGAACATTGAAAAACCTTCAAAATGCCTATTTTTGAAAGTTAAAATAAGTTAATTTGTTGCTAAGCAAACTACAAAATAAGTGAAAATCGTTATAGTAACTCGTTATACCGGAGATACAGAAAATTGTATTAGTTTGAAATTGCTTTTTCGGTATTTTAACTAAGTGGATTTGTAGGTTCCCCCTAGTAATCGTTTGAACTACATTTTTGAAAAATCGTAGAGGGTGCTGTGAAGGTACAATGTTTGTGCAATTTTTTTAAGAAAAAATACAAATGCCATTCTTTAAAATGGCGTTAATGCGATTCCTTAATTATTATAAACAAATTAGCTATGAATTAAAAAAAAAAAACACATTGCTAACTTTGTCTCAAATAAACCCAGGCTAAATTTTTTTATTTGAAAATTCGTGTTAAAGTACTAGTTTTTCGAATATATAAAAAGATTGTTTCTACGGACACCATTTTTAAATTTATTCTAAATGTTTGTAAACTACAAAATTTCAAAAATTTGGCATTCGGATTTTTGACTATATTAATAATTTTTATCTTTTTTAATACATTTTGATACTATCACACTTCTACTTTTATTTGGCATGCTCAGAATTGCCCTATCTTTATTATTTTCTGTCTTATGTTGTTGCGAAATAAAGGTCTCTGGGATAAACAAATAGAATAACTCTTAAACTAATTAATGGATCGGTCTTAAATTTTGAGGATTTGTTAAGTACCCCAATACCCAACTTTGAGTGAAACAGTAAACTTCTAAGGTAGTTTTAGTAAAAGTTATTAAAAAATAACGATTTTCATTTATTTTGCAGTTTGCGTCGCAACAAATTAACTTTTTAACTTTAAAAATCGGTCTTTTGAATATCTTTCAATGTTCTAAAAATTAAATTTTGTAATTTTATATCAACTATTTAGCTTTTGAATGGGGTGCAGAAAATTGAAAAATCGCGATTTTTGCACTAAATTGTTATTAATTAAAAAACGGACGCGAACTCTAGGCAGGAAACAGGTAGGTTTTCTTCCTAAAGGTCTACAATAACTAAAAAAGTAGTCGGCTACCTGGATCTTTGAGTGTCCCGAGAAAATCCTTATTTCTCTTGACTATAATAATTTAAATCAAAGGCGCACCTGTTGCAATAAGAATCATATGCTTAGCTTACAATAAGATCTTACGATAAGAGAGCACCTTCTTCTTCGAGTGTCTTTGGCCTATTGTAACTGTCTAATATTACAGGTTTCGAACGTCGGACTACGAAAACTTACCATGAATTTCGTCGGACAGAACTTTCAATTGATTTGTTACCCTTTCATTAAGCTCTCACGCAAAAATCAGACTGCTATTTATCACTAACATAATTCCTGTTATTTGACATGTTCAGAGTGTCGGACTGGTTAAAATACCCAACATTTTTGTCGGACAAACATTTTTTTATATACATATTATATTAGTCCAGAAATCCACTGCGCATCCGCTAGGAAAAATATTCTGATTCGGATTGTTTGCACAATCTTACTCAAAAAGGACCCCTCTTAACAAATTTGCATGTTACCAGGTCCGAAAATTGGTCAAAAAATTTTTAAACGTTGTTTTTTTTTTTCCTAAAATTATTTTTCTTGCATCGAACAAAGCTTTTTTAGGTTTTTTGGATCATTCCAAACAGAAAAGGTCTTTAGTGACTTTTCTCTAAAGTTGATAGTTTTTGACATATAAGCGATTAAAAATTTAAAAATTGCGAAATCGGACATTTTTAACTGTCAAAAACTACTTGAAAAACTGAAAATTTTAATGTTGCCACGGTAGGTTGATATTCTATAAACATCGATTGATGAAATCCCGAAGAGTTTTTTGCAATACAATATGGAAACCCCCTTTGTTTTTTAATTGCTAATCAAACGGGCGCGACACTATTTTCAACCGTTGCATGTATGTATTGTATACGTAATCGGAAAACATTTTAAGTTCAAAAAAATTCTTTAAAAAACTATTTGACCCATTTTTTACCTTGACAAATTTATGATTGTCTAAAAAACACAACATGGAAATGAAAGGTTAATGATAGAGCAAACCCAAATAGAAAAAGTAAAGACATACAAATATCTGGGAACCTAGGTTGATGACAAAAATTACCAAAGCAAATAAATTAAAGTCCGAATTGAAACTGCAAGGCAAGTATTTATAAAAATGAAGACACTGTTTACAAACAAAGACCTTCAGTTGCCTCTCAGATTGATGGCTCTAAGATGCTACATATTTTCTATATTACTATATGGAATGGAAGCTTGGACATTGACAAGACAACACATAAAAAAATAGAAGCGTTCGAAATGTGGTGTTACAGAAGAATATTGAAACTTTAGTGGGTTCAAAGGATTACCAATGTTGAAGTGCCACGACCCGACGTTTAAATAAGGAGTTAGAAATTATGAACAGTATAAAAACAAGAAAACTAGAATATTTGGGTCACATTACCACAGGAGAAAAATATGAGTTGCTGAGAATTATTATGCAAGGAAGAATCCAAGGAAGAAGAAGCATAGGTAGAAGACGCATCTCCTGGCTGAGGAACCTTAGAGAATGGTTTAACTGTAGTTCATTACAACTGTTCAGAGCAGCAGCCCACAAAGTGACCATGACCATAGCCATTACGATATCTAACTTCCGATTGGAGATGGAACTTTAAGAAGAAGAACTGTCTACAAAATGACTGACTTGCAGTCAATAAATTCCATATCTGGGAAGGAAGTGGAAAATCTTCCTAAATTAAGGTAAATCGATTCCTATAGAATTTACTAACAAACGTGAGCAACATATACCTGTATAAACGGACATGAAATTCCATATGCTAATACAGCCAAATTGCTAGGTCTAATCCTAGATGCAAAGCTGAACTAAAGCACATGTAAAGAAAAAACGGGAAGAATTGGGTATCAGTTCAAAAATATGTATTGGCTTCTGGGAAGACACTCAGCTTTGTCAAATCATAAAAAGCTTTTACTCTACAAGTAGATTCTAAACCTTAAGTGGACGTATGGCATTCAACTGTGGGATTGTACCAAAAAGACATAATAAGGGGATCGGTAACAAAGTTTCGGCTCCAATGCTATTTAAATGGAATTCATTTTTTTTTTCGAATCCTGAGAAAACTAATAAGTGTTTTTAAAAAATTTAAACGTAGAATGAAAGATTACGTTCTTACCGAGGGTCGAAAGGTCCTGAAAACTTCTATAATGTTTATTTTAATTAGTTACAGGGATGAAAAACTAAGAGAAAATGTCGTGTGATTTTTAATTTCAAATATCTCATTCAAAAGAAACTTTTTATTTATTCTAAGAGACTTTCGGCCCTCGATAATAATTTAGTTTTTCATTCTGCGTTACAATTTTTTAAAAATATTTATTAGTTTTTTCAAGATTCTAAAAAAATGGACACCAGTCCGTGGTGATATTTTCCAAATCGAACATTCGCTATCTTGGTCATGCAATGCACTGAGTCGAATAGAATATGGTGACAAGACAGTGACAATTTTAAATATTTGACATGGCATCGGGAATATTTTGAGTTGTTGAATAAATAATATTGATAGTGTATTTGATAAATAATTGATTCAAGACGTGAAATTAATAAAAAGTTATTTATTGTCTATTATTTATGGAAGATCCAAGCAGAAAATACACCAGGATATACTGTGATCCAAGTGTTGTGTTGTTAAAAATGTTCAAAGTTGTAAGCGTTCCATAGTAACAATATATTATTAAACACTTTATCACTTTTCCTATTTTCTAGAATAAGTATTAGTTTTTTTTGTACAGTATATAAACTATTACAATCACTGAATACATAGTTAGTGAAAAAATTATCATCTTGATTAACTGAATTGATATTTACGGCAATTGTACAAGTAACAGTTATCCAAGAACTTTCAAAAGCCATCTCTTAAAGTTAATGACATTGTCAAGTAATGTTTACATATCCATACCAGTGAGAA
This sequence comes from Diabrotica virgifera virgifera, assembly GCF_917563875.1. Classification (NCBI taxonomy): domain Eukaryota; kingdom Metazoa; phylum Arthropoda; class Insecta; order Coleoptera; family Chrysomelidae; genus Diabrotica; species Diabrotica virgifera. The sequence continues at coordinate 72,556,907 of NC_065444.1, forward strand.
TTTTACTACACGTAATTTTCCGTGTAAAGACAGAAAAAATAGGGATAGCCGTAAAATATTTGCGCCTACACTCTTAAAATAATTCAGACTTTCAAAATATAGTATTAAGGTACATTGTTACTTCATCTTGAGACCAAGATATCCACAGAGATCTAGGGGTGGGGTATGTTGATGAAGAAATAAAAAAATCACGTACATCACCCAAAACGTCGAGACTATTTAGCTTCTGGATAACTCTAGCCAAAAAAAAAAGACTGAAGAGTGTAAAGCCATATGATTTGGTGTAGTGCATAGTGCAAGTTAAGTGAAAAAGATATATAATATTGTCATTGGCTTACAAGAAAAAATTGCTTTAAAAATTAGAACAAGCTAAGAATTCACCACTGTGTAATACACCACTGATAGTAAGTTAGGATTTATAGTTAAAGTTACTGGTTGGCCTTTGACTAGATTGTAGCATTAAATAAAGAACATACAAAGACTTTTATCACACTATATTTTTTTATTTTATCTACAAAGTAACATACATAGCCAATTTATGCACCTGATTTGTTTATGTTCCTTAGCAACTCTGGTTGCTCTGGTTGTCATTTATTATTCATAAATATAGAAATGTAATAAAATGTATGACATTTCTAATCTGCGTCTATGAAATATGTTGATTTTATGACAATCTAAATATTTTATGTACATTAGATCAACATGGTATGAATAAATTGTGTCAGTTATATTGTCTCACTGATTTATAATGTAAACGTTAAAACGGATTGTTAATTCGGATTTAGAATATTCCAGTTCTTTTCTGTTATTTCAACTATAACACCCATTTAAAGATATCTGTATCCATATTGTCAATGTGGAGAATTACAATGAAATATTGCGTAATGCACCTAGAATTAGATAGATTTAAAGGTAAATTATAATGGTAAATTATGAGAATGTTAGTCCGTAATTTTGCATAGTAGGCCATTAGTTGTCAATTGGATAAAAATGTAGTCATGGTAATTTTCAATATTCTGTCTGTCACTAAAGTTCTTTACTGGAAAAATATGTATAGCCCAATAAATGACCGTTTTGGAGTGTAATTTCCAGGGGCAACTCCGAATTGCATAAAAATTTGGATTTAGGTTCTACTTACACTCCACTTCAAAGTTGAATTTGTGCCGTTGGTTGCTTTTACTTGGGGGGTGTCATTTACCCCTTCTCGGGGAGGGGGGGGGTGAAAAACGCGTGTTTAAAATAAGGCCGGAAATGGATAAATTGACTTATTTTAAGCACCTTTTGTTCTATAAAGTTTTTTACGTAAGTCAATACTTTTAGAGTTATTCGCGATTTAAAATGTTGATTTTTCGACAAAAAAACTACGTTTTCAGACCGTTTTTCCCAAATAACTCAAAAAGTAAATATTTTATCGAAAAAAATATTTTTAGCAAAAGTGCAGCCTATAAAAAAAAAGAAAAAAATAGTTTACAATAAAGTCTACAAATTGAGTAGAAGCAAAGTTGTAGCTCATGAAAAATACGTTCTTATTCGTCTAATTCCAAATCGAATAATTCACCGAAATCACCGAAGAAAGAAGCGTTTTTCGGGAAAACCTTATTAACATTTTTAAATTATCGAAAAAAAGCTTATTATTTGTTTTTTACAAAAGTTTACAGCATCATAAATAAACGAATTACCCTGAAAAAAAAAAGTTGGCACCTTTTTTTGGTAAAAAAATCGTGAATACCTCTCTCTATTTAGCACCCTAAATGAAATTAATCGTTTGGCTTTACCATCTATTTTAACTGTATGTGTATTGTTTATATGATCTGTAAGTTTGATTGGTTTGAAGTGCTTATTTCTGAAAACATTTGGTTTTATAGTAAAAAAAAATTTTGAAAAATTTCATTTTTTCAAAATAACTTAAAAAGTATTAGTGATAATAAAAAATTTAAAGAGTAAAAAAATGTAGGTTTTGCTATTATAAACATGCTAGTTTCATTTTGTTTCCCCGTAAGACAAAAATTGGTTAAGATATGGCTGTTCAAAATTTGCATACACTTGTGATTAGTGACCCATTCAAGCTTTCTCAATTATAACCCTTTCAAAAATAAACACTTTAAACCGGTGAGACTGACAGATCATATAAAAAATAGATAGGTAAGTAAATTGTTTGTAAAGCGGTAGCGATTAATTTCATTTGGGGAGCTAAACACGGCGAGATTTTCATGATTTTTTACAAAAAAAAGAGGGCCAACTTTATTTTGAGCGTAACTCGCTTATTTTTAATGCTAAATCTTTTGTTAACAATTAAAACCAATCTTTTTATAAACACTTTAAAAAAGTTTAAATGGGTTTTCCCGAAAAATGCTTAATTTTTCGGCGATTTCACCTTGAATTATTTGATTTGGGATTACACGAATAAGAACGTATTTTTCATGAGCTACAACTTTGTTTTTATTTGATTGATAGACTTTACTGATACACCATTTTTTGGGTTTTTTATAGGCTACACTTTTGCTATTTTTATATATTTTTTTCGATAAAATATTTACTTTTTGAGTTATTTGCGAAAAACCGTCTGAAAACTTAGTTTTTCTGTCGAAAAATCAACATTTTCAATGGCAAATAACTCGAAAAGTATTGACTTAAGTAAAAAACTCTATAGAACAAAAGTTGCTTAAAATCTGCCAATTTATCCATTTTCGGTCTTATCTTGAACGTACGTTTTTTAACCCCCGAGAAGGGACGACTGTCACCCCCCAAGTAAAAGCAACCAACAGCACAATTTAAACTTTGAAGTGGAGGGTAAGTAGAACCTAAATCCAAATTTTCATGCAATTCGGAGTTGCCCCTGAAAATTACACGGTATCGCCGAATTTCCCGTTCATTTACTGGGCTAGTAGAAGAGTTAGGATATTTTTTTTAAACTAATTAAAAAATCAAGCGGTGATAAGTTACAGCTACATCTTTGTACGACTACATCTACTACGACTTTTATACTATCATCTTCCTATTTTATACAGGTCCCTTAAGCTAGAGGAAACAAAAAATGAGCGGAATCCAATTTAACTTGGAGAGGAAAAAGAACTGTAGGATTTATTAAATAAAAGTGATAATTATAAGTTTCTGGAAGATTAGTTTGACGGTTGGGACAGTGACGATGGTGAAAATGATTCTGAAATTGAAGAAAATAATTTGCTACTAGCCGAAGCTTGAAAATGGTTCAGATGCTGAGAATGAAAGTTGACCTCAAACCTTCTCTAAAGAATTTCGATATGAAATATTCCGGTTATCTACTTAAAAGCCTCTGCGAAATTCCAATGATTTTGGATGTTTTTGAAAATTTTGTTACTAAAAAATTCGTCAAAAAAATAGCGGTACAGACAAGCATGTATGATAATTACCGTTAGGGGAGTGCAATTAGAACGAAAACATGCATTGTTTCGGAAAAATTCAAACAAGCTTATATTTGTCTAAAACTTTTTTTGTTAGTTTACATACTTGTTAAAGTAAAAAGTTCTACTCGCAGATTTGGCCGCTAATTGTTTATTAATTGTTTAAACAATAACAATTGCTTTGTGTAAATAATTTTAAAAATATCGTTAAATTCATCTTTTTACGTTGATCAAATATGTTTCTATTTTGTTTTTAATTATGCTGAATCCGAATATGGCATTGCAGTTTGAAAATTCTTATACAGAAGCTCTTATACAGGATGTATGCGTAGCTAGGAATCACATGGAAAACTTTTTTATTATCAATTTTACCAAAAAAAGTTATTCTTCATAAAATGCTCTGGATAGTCAAAAATCTAAAACTTAACCATCAGATATCAAATTTTATCAATTTTATACGAGTTATGTCAAAAATATGAATTACGTTAAAGAGTAGAGTACTTTTATATTGAAAACTTTTCGATATTGTGAAATGTAAAGGTACTTTAGTCTTGAGTGAAATTCATATTTTTTGACATATCTCCTACTAAATTAATTAAATTTGATATTTGATGATTGCATCTTAGATTATACAGGGTGTAACAAAAATACAGGTCATAAATTTAATCACATGTTCTGGGACCAAAAATAGTTCGATTGAACCTAACTTACCTTAGTACAAATGTGCACATAAAAAAAGTTACAGCCCTTTGAAGTTACAAAATGAAAATCGATTTTTTCCAATATATCGAAAACTATTAGAGATCTTTTATTGAAAATAAACATGTGGCATTTTTATGGCAGTAGTATCTTAAGAAAAAATTATAGTGAAATTTGGATACCCCATAAAAATTTTATGGGGGTTTTGTTCCTTTAAACCCCCCAAACTTTTGTTTACGTTCCAATTTAATTATTATTGTAGTACCATTAGTTAAACATAATATTTTAAAAAACTTTTTTTCCTCTCAGTACTTTATCGAGAAGTCAGTTTTTATCGAGATATTTTGAATATTTGTCAAATCCACCACATATTTGTATATGGCAAAGTACGATTATGGAGACTTGGTAATAATATGAAAATTTATTTATGATTTACATTTTTAGGTATATTTTGAACCATATTAAAAAAGAAGTAATATTTCGATAAAAAGTGCCTTTTCGAAAAAATAAAAAAGTTTTAAAAACACTGTGTTTAACTAATGGTACCGCAGTAAAAGTTTAATTTTAACATACACAAACAGTTGAGGGGTTTAAAGGAACAAAACCCCCATAAAATTTTTATGTAAACGTATTAAAAAAGAAGCCACAACTCGATAAAAATTGCCTTATCGAAAAAATACTAAGAGGCAAAAAAGTTTTAGAAATATTTAATTTAACTAATGGTACCACAATAATAATTTAATTGGAATGTACACAAAAGTTTGGGGGGGTTTAAGGGAACAAACCCCCCATAAAATTTTTATGGGGTGCACAAATTTCACTATAATTCTGTTTTAAGATGATAATGCCATAAGAATTATATATGTCCCATTTTCAATAAATAATCTCTAATAGTTTTCGGTATATTCGAAAAAATCGATTTTCATTTTGTAACTTCAAAGGGCTGTAATTTTCTTTATGTGCATATTTGTACTAAGGTAAATTAGGTTTATTCGAACTATTTTTGGTCTCAGAATATGTGATTAAATTTATGACCTGTATTCTCGTTACACCCTGTATACGATGCAGAGTATTTTATAAAGAATTACTTTTTTTCGTAAAACTGATAATAAAAAAGTTATCAATAGGTTCCAAGTTACGCAGACATACTGTATAAGAGCTAAAAAAAAATTTTTACTGAACATTTATTATTGTTGAAGCTTATTATTAAATGTATTTTAGGTAAGTTTTACAGAAAAAAGTTTTGATCACTGTGTATAAACATTTTTTTAGCTGGTAATTTTCGGTTTTTGTATTACATTTTTGTTATCTTTCTTAATTTTCTCAAAAAGAAAGAGTTTATTTCATTTCTAAGGTAAAATAATTTAGTGCATTTTAAAGATTACATCTTAAGCTTTAAAAATGTACTTGCAAAACTGTAATAGATTTATTCAAACTTAAGTAATACCGTCTTAAAGTGGTGATAATTCTATAAAACTACGAAGATTTCAAAAATTACATTTTTTGAGACGTAATGTCATTTGATTTAAATTTTTGAGATTTTTTTGAATGAAACATCATTTAGTAAGGTGCTTGAAAGGTAAGTTTTATAAGAAAAATTGTATTTTTCTACGAGCGTGCAAAAATGTCTACTTTCGCGCACGCATTTTAGTTTAGAAAGTTTCACTTTTCCGCACGCGTGTTACTTTTCCGCTCGCGTGTTACTTTTCCGCACGCGTGTTACTTTTCCGCACGCGGTTTTTACTTTTCCGCACGCGTGTTAATTTAGATATGTTAATATGGCCTTAGAGTAATTATAATACATGCAATAAACTAATATTTAGATATTATTTACTAATTTATTTCAAATATATCTTATTGTGTTCCTGTTTTAATGAAATTAAAGCGACAATTCGATGAAATAAAATTATTTTGACATAATATTCAAAAGTCAAATAACAGTCGTTTTGAATCATCGTCATGTAAACCAAGATCGTCGTCATGCTAACTAATTATATTGAAAGTTTGGTTTTGACAACCTTGTCAAAGAATTAATTTGTGTATGTATTTTCATATTAATTAAATTAATTGATTAAGATTTGGTAATTTTTTTAAGACTCTTAGAAAAAATATTGTTTCTAACTCTTGCAGAAAGTCTCTTTTCCGCACTCGACTGTTTGCCGAACTCCCGCTTCGCGTCGTTCGGCAAGCTGAAGTCGCGTGCGGAAAATAATGACTTTCTGCACTTGTTAGGAAAATAACTATAGTTACACATTTTTAAATCACTTTTAAACAAAATTCATATGTAAGGATCATTTTTCGCCCACACCGTACTTATGACCATATATTTTATGTCTTTCTATTATAACCATAAGATAGCTTAATTATTCTTCTTTGATTTTCAATTTGTAAAATTTTATTTGGTCCATTAGTTAAAGAATTACATTAAAATAACTCAACCATGCACTTCGCCGTACGCTAGTTTATAGTGCGCCAATGTTTGTGAGAAGGGTGACATTTTTAGCGTTATAAATAAAAAATTATAGAAGATACATATTTAATTTTAGAAAATTCTTTATATAAGGTTTTTTTTTGTAAAATTTCCTGAATTTTTCAATAGTCAAGTCAGTTTTTTTTCTAAAATTTATATTTTTGGAGTTATTTAAAAAAATATCTAATTTCGTAGTTCATTTGTTTAATTAAAAAATGAAGCACCCACTTCTCAAGTAGAACTTTTTGATATGTTGTTTATTAAACATTTCTTAATGAAATTAACAAAAGTTCTATCTGTTTGATTTTTTCCGAAGTAAAAATCTATATGCACTCCCCTACATGTGTTTGTTTTCAGTGAGTGATTAGTAGAGACTTATTTGTTTTTTACAAAAACCTGGAATCCAATAATGAGAAATGTTTACAATTAATTTAATGTTACAAAATAATACAAATTTTACAAATTTAAAAATTTTGACGCCGAGTGTGAAATAGCAACAGAAATGCAAAGATATACACAATGCTGCAATATGAATCTCCTGTTACTAAATACCGAAGAGTTATAGCTAATCTCACTTCCATGGGAATATAATCTCTTTAGTTTGTAACTATTTTACTTATCCCAGTACCTATTAGCAATATTCAGTATTGGAAGTATCCTTATGACATAGGAAAGAAATTTTTAAATAAGCGACTTCATTTTCCATTCTTATTCTCATTTAGAAGTTCTATTGAAATTTCTCCTTTTTGAAAAATTTGACATCCAAAATCGATTATTTCTTCTTTTATTGAAAGATTTTTTGTTTTATTTCTTATATTAAATTCATTTTTTCGAGAATAGACCACTTTAGGCGAGCGGCAGCAACCCCTAAAATTACATTATACCGACCACGAAAATCAACTTTAAGGTGAATGACCAATTTTTCTCATTCTTTATGTTTTCGAGATTCTCATTCTTTATGTTTACGTTTTCCTTTTTTCTTTCATCAGCTGCAGAATCTCTGTCGTCATCCATGTCTTATTCTTATCTTCTTCGTTCTTCTAAAATTGTCTTTAATGTCGTCTATCGTTTTATTAAGAGATTCTATCTTCTCTTCTGTGCTTTCCGTTATGCTCTGTATAAGATAAAACCCAAAAAATTTAAATATTTTATAGGTTCCACGATAAACGTAGCGACACAGGTATCTTTTATTAGAAATGCAATTACTATGCTTTCTTTTTAAACCAGGAGGAGTAAACTAAAAAGACAGATTCTCACCCAAGGAAGTCACTAGATTAATCACTAAATACCATAATATCCATAAATATTTTATTATGCTAATACTTCGCTAAATAGTTTTAAAAACAACTGTTTTTTTTTATAAAAATAGACTAAACATCTAAAAATTAAAGGAATACCGCAAAAAGCACAAACAATCGACTATAATATTATGTATAACTTAATTAACCTATGAAATGCCAATAGTTTCAAAAGTTCATAAAAATGTTAATATGTAGTGTCAAAAATTTCATAACAGTGGAATATACTTCCCTGCGGTTGGACCATATCTTAACTTAGTTCATAGCTTAAATAAGTTTTATCGGCGATTTTTTGTGTTTTCTGCGTTACTCCTTTAATTTTTATATTTTGTCTTTTTTTTTATATAAAAAGCAGTTGTTTTTAGAACTCTTTAGCGACGTATTAGTATAATATTTATGTATTACCGTCGAAGGCCGATATGGTCAACCAAAAAAGAAGATGTATTTTGTAATGTTTCTAGTGACTTCCTTGGGTGTGAATCAATTACAAACAAGTACAGTAGAACCCCGATTATCCGTGTACAGATATTATCTGGGCTGCGGATTATCCGTACTATGATTTTCTATTACTCAAATTGCATTTTTGAGGTTTTATCAAAGTAACCGTAAATTACTCGACTTAAACCCTATAGGTTTGAGAAGGAGACTCATAATGAAAGATTTATTTTTTCTGTTATCCATTTATGGTAGGTACATATGTATTTGTACATGTATATATATATATATATATATATATATATATATATATATATATATATATATAGTACATTTCATGTCAAATCACTCAGGCAAAAAATTTTGGATCTCCGATTTGTCTGAAAATTGGTATGTAGCTTCTGCGGGACGTAAAAATAAGATATTTAAGGTAAAAAAATCTTCTTCTTCTTTTTTTCTCAAAATGTGATTTTACAGTGATTTGGTGTTTATTTAAACAAATTTGCATTTCCTGTCGTAAGGTATCAATGAAAAACATAATATTTTAATAGAAGGGACTCAAAAATGTCATTAAATGGCATTATAACAAGTTATTTTGAATCAAAACGTTTTTGATCAACTTTTATAGTGTAAAAAAAGGTTAAAATACGGTTTTTTACATTTTCCTCCATTCCCAAAATACATCATCATCGATTTGGCTGAAAATTTGCCCACAGATAGCCAAAAGATATGACTTTAAGTGGTTAGAAGGATTTGAATTATATTACAATACCAAAAAAGTTACATGCAGTAATATCAGACTCAAAAGTATATATTAGTCCATTCGGGATAGCATTTGACCTTGAATGCCGAGCTGCCCAAAATTTTATTTTTCTGATTTTTAGGGGAGTCAATAGTAGCCTAAATTTAAAATCACGAATGAATTCCTTCGTTACGTTAGTCGCCATCTTGATTTTAAAGGAGAACCTGTTTTGCTCAATATCTCCGCCATTTTTAACTTCTCGACAAAAATGGTTGGGACTGAAATTGTTCCAAATAAATCGTATTTAAAATTATTACAATTTTTTTTAACAATATTTGTCGTGAGGTCGATATTTTCGAGTTAATTGTACTTACAGTAGACGCCTATATTTTTGACTATAATATTGCATGTAACTTTTTTGGTATTACAATATAATTCAAATCCTTCTCACCACTTAAAGTCCTGTGTTTTGTCTATATGTGTGCAAATTTTCAGCCAAATCGATTATGATGTATTTTGGGAATGGAGAAAAATGTAAAAAACGGTATTTTAACGTTTTCTACACTATAAAATTTGATCAAAAGCTTGTTTTGAATCAAAGTAACTTATTATAATGCCATATAATGACATTTTTGAGTCCCTTCTATTAAAATATTATGTTTTCCATTGATACTTTACGAACCAAATCACTGTAAAATCGCATAAAATAACATTTTGAGAAAAAAAGAAGAAGAAGATTTTTTGACCTTAAATATCTTATTTTTACGTCCCGCAGAAGCTATATACCAATTTTCAGACAAATCGGAGGTCCAAATTTATTTTTGCTCCAAAATTGAGTGATTTGAAATGGAATGACCCGTATGTATTATATACGTACATGTATTATATGAGAAATAAATGTTTGGATTATCCGTGCATTTCAATTATCCATGCCAACGTCCGGTCCCGAGGAGCACCGATAACAGGGCCTTAACTACCATTGGGGCAACCGGGGCAGCGCCCCGGGGCCCCTTTTTCTTTGGCCTTACATAAATTTTAACGAGGAATATAAAAATATGTATTTTAAAAGCCGATCCCAACGAAATATTTTCAACTGACACAATTTTAAAAAGATCTTACAGGGGCACCCTAGACCTCAACCAACATAAAGTTTTAATTTTTCACTGGAAAAATTAGTATTTTTGACTAAAATGCAATTGGAACAGAACAGGGGCCCTGAGGCCTGGGCGAAGCTGGGGCCCCTGAGACCTTAACGTAACAATTTAAATTATTACTTAGGAAATTAGTTATTTCCGCGTAATAAAACCTGAAATGTCATTGGAAGAGGGGGCCCGGGCGCATATTTACAGATACTAGCGTGTGTAGACACCAGGGTGTTGAAATCAGTTAGGGTTTGGAAAAACAGTACGTTTACAGATGCTAGCGTGTCTTGACACTATGGTGTTGAAATCAGTTAGGGTTTGGAAAAACAGTACATTTACAAATACTAACAGATTTAGACACCAGAGTGTTGAAACCAGCTGGCTTTTTTAGTGGTTATACATGCATATATGCTGACGGCTATTGACATTGAATTTATATACCTACTGGCGTGGAAAAATATTTAAGTGATTTAGGTATTAATAAATAATTAAACGTTGTTGGGCTATAAACAATAATAAATTAACACAAAAGAACAACATAAAAATAATGTTGTTCTGAGGCTATTTCCTTGTGGCATTTTTATAATTAACTATGTATTTAGATGGAAAATATGAATAGATAATAACACCCAATACTTTACCGGTGAGGAATACTTCATTACTCACGGGTCATTGCTCACGGGCTGAAGTAAAGTTCAAGTTGTGCATGCCACTTTTAGTACATTAGTTGTGTACAAATCGCAGATAATAGTATATTATTCAACGAGCTTCATCATGTAATGATGGCTATTACTCACGATGATAAAGTGTCGTAATTCATCAGAGTGAATAATAGCCACTACGTACGAGTATAATCCTATACTTTTTCTACAACCTTTTTTTATTTTAATTAGTAAAAAACCATGATTATCAAGTAGTCGAGATTAAAATTATACAGAATTATAAAAAATGTAACAATGGGTGAGTATACTTTTTAGTTTATACCTTGTTTAATATGTATGAATTTTGACGTTTATCAGTTTTAGTGAGAGTGACATTAGCGCATTTGCTGTTTTTATTGAAATTTATAACTTACACTTATTGTGTTTATTTTATAAAGTTATATTGTCTTAAATATATTATAACATACAATAGGAAAAATGAAAGAATACCCATGAACAAACATATAAAACACGCTGTATTTTCCTTTCACCGTGTCACACAAAAAATTGGCCAGCACAAGTACATGTAATAATTATTATTACATATACTTGCGCTGGGCAATTTTCTTTGTGACACGTCCACCAATAATAGCTATTTCTTATTAATTACATTGACAAAGTGCTTAAAATTTTCGGAAACGAATAGAACTTGAATTGACTATTTCTTGTTGTATTTTTACAATACATAAGACAGTATTTGCCGTTTTTTTTTAAATTTTATAAAGCAACATTTATTTTTGTATATTATAATTTTAATCTCGAGTACCTAGCTGACAATATTATTTTTTTTACTAATTAAAAAAAAATAACGTAGAAAAAGTATAGTATTCTACTCTCATGTAATGGCAATTACTCACTCTGATGAATTACGACACTCGCCTTCGGCTCGTACCGCAAACTTCATCGTGAGTAGTAGCTGCCTATCAATGCATGCTCGTTGAATAATATACTATGAAGACCTAAGTGGAAGACGGGAGTATTTTGAGGGAATTTTGAGTTTCTTAGTGAATGAAGGTGGTATGTAACTTCACTATCATATGACACTTAACTGTATCTCTAAAAAGCTTAATAAGAGATATTCTAGTGCAGAGGTTCTCAATCTGTGGTACATGTACCACTGGTGGTACATATCATTATTGGCGGTGGTACACAAAACATCAGAAAAATTAAAATAGTAGTACTTAGTAAGTATTGATAATACAATTTAAAAATATAGGTGGTACCAAAAATAATAAAAATAACTGTAGGTGGTACATCACTCAAAACGTTTGAGAACCGCTGTTCTAGTGGATGAAGGAGGTATGTAACATTTAAATTACAATTCTTGAATGGAAGAAGGAGGTATGAAATATTTTTCGTCTTTTTCAGGTTTAAATTGTTTATAACTCGAAAACTATTAACTTTAGAGAAAAATTACAAAAGACCTTTTTTGTTTCCAATGATCAAAAAACCTAAAATAATGTAACCGGGTTGAAAAAATTGATTTTTTTTTAATTTGTTTAATTTTTTTTTAATAAATGTAGCTAAATAACTACGAAATTATGGCATTTAGATATAGGGAATATAACACGAAAAATAATTAGCATTTCTTAAGGGCTTCAAAACGCAAAAATATACAGGGTGTTCCATTTTAAATAAGAAAATTCATTAGCTTTACAGAAAAACGGAAGTTCTGACAATAATGTAATTGTCACCATTATATCGGCCGCATTAGAAAACCCTTTGTCACCAAAATCTATAAAAAATCGTGCATGTCGTTTCCGAGATAATTGAGTCTTTCCATATATAAAACTCAGTCTGTATAATATACTCCATTTAATAATACAAGGCAAGGTAGACGAAAGAAGAAAGGCCAGGTCGAAGAAGACCGTCATGGCTTAGACACCTGTGAGAATGGTTTAACAGATCCTCTGCATCCCTTTACCGAGATTACCAATTACATAAATTTCTGTAAAGCTGATTATAGAGTATTGTTTCATGTCACATACCCCTTTCATCCATTCAGATAAAAGATAGTTATACAAACTAAAATTAGTTGAAGACGGCGGTATGTACAGTTTTTATTTATTTATAGAAAAAATACTAAAAATAAAAACAAATTATCAGTAGTAATTGCACAAGAGCTCTAAAATTCTATATTAATTTTAGAGATCGAGTGCTATTTGTTGCGATTATTTCATGAATAAAACTGTTCAAAACCAAAATGTTATTGTAATTTATTTATGTAAGTACAAATTAGCACAATTAAACACACAGTTGTACATAAATATTTCACGGTTGAAAGTCATCACTTTCACAATTTTTAAAACATTAATTGTCACTGAATGTATTTTTTCGTAGCAACGAAGGGCATCTGACGTAATATACTTGACGACGGAAAATTGTCAAAAATTATCGATTTAATTTAGATTTCTGTAGCTTTCTATTGGTCAGAATCTCCTATGAATGAAATAATCAACATTATATGTAAAGGAATGCTTATAGCAATATAAATAAGACCAAATAACACAAACAATATTTTCATGATAAAAGTAGAGGACTAAAAACTTTAACTTCCCATATCTCAAAAGGTAGGCTTTGTAACATACCTTCTTCTTCCACTTGGGTCTTCAATTAATAATAACAAAATTAAGTAATATCGATAAAAGTCTAAATATTTTATCTCGCTTATTGATTAATGTAATTAATTTTGTTTATTAACTAATTCTTTATACTAATTTATGTAAACTGTTATGTAAACCGAGGTAACAATAGGAAAAAAGAAGTAGAAACCTGATGAGAAACATCACAGAGAACCAACCTAACGCTAAAAGGCATGGATCTGCTCATTAACCTAATATTTTTTTTATGTTGTTCTTTTATGTTAATATATTATTTTTTATATTCCAACAACGTTTAATTTTATTTGTTCATACCTAAATCACTTAAATATTTTTCCACAGCAGTAGATATATAAAATCAATCAATAGCCGTTAGCATCCTATGCATGTATAACCACTTAAAAAGCTAGCTGCTTTCAACGCTCTGGTGTCCAAATCTTTTAGTATTTGTAAATGTACTGTTTTTCCAAACCCTAACTGATTTCAACACCCTAGTGTCAACACGCGCTAGCATCTGTAAATGTACTGTTTTTCCAAACCCTAACTGATTTCAACACCGTGGTGTCAACACGCGCTAGCATCTGTAAATATACTGTTTTTACAAACCCTAACTGATTTCAACACCCTGGTGTCTACACACGCTAGCATCTGTAAATATGCGGCCCGGGCTAAGCTACAACAAGTCCAGGAAGGGATGCCTCAAGGGAGTATTTAATCGCCCATACCATATAACATTTTTGTTTCAGATTTGCCAACAGATGTAAGAACATTGTAGCCGAACAATGTAATTAACATTATAGTATCATTTTATGAAAACAGAAAATATGTTATATTGATGGTAGGTACTTGCAAAATTATTTAGCTTAAAATAAGGTGATTTAAATTTTTTTTGTATTGGTCTAAAATAGCAATATTAAGGTACAAGAAATTTCAGTCATGGAATGCATTAAAATGCGTTTTCAAGTGGTTAAATCTTAAACATTTTTCTGGAATCCCTCCCCCCCCCCCTTCCGCTGGGGGTAAACCTTCCAGACCAGGTAGAGGGCCACCAGATGACGTTTGCCCCGGGGCCCCCAACATCGTAGTTACGGCCCTGACGGATAATCGGGGTTTTACTATATTACGGCAAGGTAAATACGAACTATGTGTGTGTTTGTGTTTTATTGGCACTGGTTTTAGCATAAATTTGAACTACTCATCCTGGTTTAAAAACAGAGTATAGTAGAATCTCATTAACCTGAATTTTACTTGGAAATAAACTTACTGTTAAATAAAACTGTAGTACATTGCAAAACAAACAAACAAAAATTAGTAAAAGCATCGTAAATTAAAAAAAAAAGTATAAAGTTTCCTTTATTTGATATGCAAACATAAACTAGCAATAAAATCTATATGGACGATATAACGTTTTATTGTTATGAGTAATATCAAAGTTAAAATGAAAAATATTGATCGGAGATATGCAAATCCACATGAACCAATAAACATAGCAAATTCAATTAGTCATCAAATCTATATTTTAAACCGTCTGTGAAATGTTATAGAATAACTTTGTTTAAGTGTATAAAAGAAAAAACAACAAAACTTTTGGCAAAAATAATACCACGGCTTTGTTTCATCTTTATAGATAGATACTAACGGGAGAGGTTATAGATCGAATCTGTTTTCAAGTTACTTTTCCATCTAAAAAAAGGTGGAAATCCGGCGATAGACTAACATCCTGAAATTATCATCTATCGAATTTAAAAAAGTAAATATTTATAAAAAAGTAATTAAAAGTAAAAGTAAGTAATCATTTATTCCATTAAATTGGTCAGCATCAGCAACACGTTACAGTTTTTCACGGCCATTGAATTTATATCAGAACAAAAAAATCAAAAAAGAAAAAAACTAAAACAATGAATTTTGAAAATTTCATCATTATTATTAGCGTAACGTTTCTAGTGCAGTTCCATATTAAACCTACTTTTCTATTGTAATTCCTCTTATAATCCGGTCAACTTAGACATCAAAATGCTTGGCAAATAACAAAAATTGCCGGAGAGCCAAATTTTGGTCGAGAGCTAGGGTATACCATAACAAATAAAGTGTAAAAAGTCCCCATCGATCCCATGTGTGCGTCAAAAGTTATTCGGGGTCAAAGGTCAAAATTTGAGATTTTTTGAATTTCTTTCGAAAACGGTAAGTTTTATCAAAAAAAAACCTTAAACCAAAGTTGTAGATCTTAAAATTCTCTACAAAAATAGTTCTTACTATTTTTTTCCTAAGAGTTGCCATTCCTGAGATATCGCGATTCAAAGAGTCACATTATACATGATATGCACACGTTTCCACAGCACCTGTGAGGTAGTGTACTCGGCGCGTTTTTTTACCGTGGTTTCCCCTGTAGGCCTACTCCACTAACTGTTTTGACAATTTTAGGTTTAAGGAAACAATACCGGTCAAGTTCTAGATATTACCTTATTATTGATATTGATGATTGATATTGCTATTGATTATTAGGTTAACTATTGTTTTGATTTCTTTAGATATTTTAATCAGATTCATATTCTTGAAAGTCTGCTTCAACAGTCAAGTCTTCTTCGATTTCATCTTCTTCCTCTTGCTGGATGTTCAAAAATTGTTCAAATGTGACTGAGTCATTGGTCTCTTCAATAAAATCACAGGAGTCTTCCTCTGTTGTACTAAACTGGACATTTGAGCAAGACTGACCTTGGCAGTTGGTACACACTAGAGAACACAGCAACCCGACTTTTTTACATCCACATTTGGCACTACAACCTTTTTTGCAATTGCAAAAAATAGTGTTAAGGAGTTTTTCTGGAGCAGGTGGGAGTAAGATTTTAATCGGTTCCAGAGTATTATCTATTAATTTCCAACCCCAGTCTTCTGAATTCAGTTCATTGCCTAGCCATGTTTGAACTTGATAATATACTTGATACAAATGTTGAAAAGCAGATGCTGATGTTGGAGGAAGACATGATAGTTGTACTTGTTTCTTGTTTCGCGTATTTTTTACAAAAGTTAAGTATCGGTATTTATCAAGACAAATAATTTTTCTTGGAGCTCCATAAACCGCAAGAAGAAAGCGAATTCCTTCCGTAATTATTGTTTGCGGTGTAGAAGTAAAAACTTTACAGCAGTCAGTCAAATCTTTTTTTTTTTCGAATAATTTAAGTACTGACGTTTTGCCCCTTCTGTACATTGCGGACGTAGTGTCGCAGCCGGTTATTGCATGTAAAAATAAAATGTACTTTTGGCATTTGGGATAAGCCGATAAACTATTCGAAGAATATATCTCTGTTCGCTGTTGATATTTACGGAAGGAATTCGCTTTCTTCTTGCGGTTTATGGAGCTCCAAAAAAAATTATTTGTCTTGATAAATACCGATACTTAACTTTTGTAAAAAATACGCGAAACAAAAAACAAGTACAACTATCATGTCTTCCTCCAACATCAGCATCTGCTTTTTAACATTTGTATCGAGTATATTATCAAGTTCAAACATGGCTAGGCAATGAACTGAATCCAGAAGACTGGGGTTGGAAATTAATAGATAATACTCTGGAACCGATTAAAACCTTACTCCCACCTGCTCCAGAAAAACTCCTTAACACTATTTTTTGCAATTGCAAAAAAGGTTGTAGTGCCAAATGTGGATGTAAAAAAGTCGGGTTGCTGTGTTCTCTAGTGTAGTATACCAACTGCCAAGGTCAGTCTTGCTCAAATGTCCCGTTTAGTACAACAGAGGAAGACTCATGTGATTTTAATGAAGAGACCAATGACTCAGTCACATTTGAACAATTTTTGAACATCCAGCAAGAGGAAGAGGAAGAAGATGAAATCGAAGAAGACTTGACTGTTGAAGTAGACTTTCAAGAATATGAATCTGATTAAAATATCTAAAGAAATCAAAACAATAGTTAACCTAATAATCAATAGCAATATCAATAATGAATATCAATAATAAGGTAATATCTAGAACTTGACCGGTATTGTTTCCTTAAATTATCCTAAAATTGTCAAAACAGTTAGTGGAGAAGAAGGCCTACAGGGGAAACCACGGTAAAAAAACGCAGCCGAGTACACTACCTCACAGGTGGTGTGGAAACGTGTGAAACTTTGAATCACGATATCTCAGGAATGACAACTCTTAGGAAAAAAATAGTAAGGACTATTTTTGTAGAGAATTTTAAGATCAACAACTTTGGTTTAAGGTATTTTTTTGATAAAGCTTACCGTTTTCGAAAAAAATCCAAAAAATCTCAAATTTTGACCTTTGACCCCGAATAACTTTTGACGCACACATGGGATCGATGGGGACTTTTTAAACTTTATTTGGTATGGTATATCCTAGCTCTCCACCAAAATTTGGCTCTCCGGCAATTTTTGTTATTTGAAATGTCTATATAGACCGGGTTATTAGCTTGATGCCAATTGGCTATACTGATTTTATAAAATTAAAATTATAAAATTAAAACTATAAAATTAAAATTATAAAATTAAAATTATAAAATTAAAATTATAAAATAAAAATTATAAATAGACATATTGGGCGGGCCCGACAAGGAAAATGCCGAAAATATGCCATTAGTTGGATAAATCTCAGTTCTATCAAGTCCTTTTTAAAAATATTCCCAAAGACCGCTCGGGCCACATACCACACTAAGGCAGGCCGCACATCAAAGAAACATGAAACGTAAATTACGTTTCATGGAAATAAACCACTGCTAAACAAATATATGCCCGGCCATTTATGAAACTCTCCGAAAATAAAAATGTGTCATGAGCATGAATCACACTCGTTTCATTGGTAGGCAGACTTTGAGATTTGTTTAGCAGTGTTTTCTTTTCATGAAACATGTTTTTCGTTTCATGTTTCATGTTTTCCGTTTCATGTTTCTTTGGTGTGCGGCTTGGCTTACCGGCCGTTACGGCCGGTTTCACAAAGTAAAGTTAACTTGTGACAGAGCCGTGCGGTACATATTTTCAATATGATGCAAGTTTTCAAAATTCCGCCTTTTAAATATGATTAAAACCTATCTTTTTTTATTAAATGCAACTACACAAAATCAACACACTTTTATTTTAAAAACAAAATATAATTTAAATTAAATGAAATACGTATTAACATTAAATAATATTTACAAAAAGTACAATTTTATCCTTCTGACTTTAATTTTGGCAAATTCGTCAATCAGATTTGTGTAGTCTAAAATAGCAGCTAGTGAGGACTCTATTGAAATGAGTGCTAATTTTTTTAGTTTTGTTTGTCTTATGGATCTTCGTAATAGTTTTTAATAATTTATAATTTTGAAAAACTTCTTTCCCCACTAGCTACTGAGACAGGGAGTGTTAAAATAATAAAATTCTTAGCGATACATCTACATTTGGGTATACAGAAATAGTTTAAAACTTCTAATAGTTTCATTGAGTATGTTATCATTTGGTATATATCACGCAATTCTTTTCATTCACAGTCATTCGTTTCGAGCTTCTGTCATGTGTCACATAATAGATATTATTATGTCTACATCGTACGTTATTGGTATATATAGTCGGTTCGCTAAACTCAGGCACAACTGGCTAGTGATTTTAGTTGATAATTTTTTTGTTTTTGGCCAATTTTGCCAAAAGTACTAACTATTTAGTAATTATTAACTATTTAGTAATTAATTTTTCGCCAATTTTACGAAATTGGCAAAATTACTTACTAAAATCCCTAGCCAGTTGACTCTGAGTTTAGCGAACCGACTATATCCATGATACAAACCAAAGACGTATGACGTGGATATATTAATATTATGTGACACATGACTTAAGCTCGAAACAAATGACAATCGATGAAAAGCCCTATTGAAAGTATTGAATGAAGATTCATACAATATTTTTTTAGTGTTTTATCATCTATTTCCCTCAATTTAAAAATATCATTAAACATTGATTTATTTATGAATTTCTAGAAGCGAAAATCGACCAATCAAAGAATTAATGACAATGTCTAAAATATAGATGAAAAAAATTATTTTAAATTTATCTTGTTCTGTTAAAAGCTCATCCATAGATTTTTCGTAATCAAATTGACGCTTTTTTCTCCTTGCTCGAATTTCATTTTCCGCTGGAAATTCGGAGCTTATATCAAGATTTTCTGCAATTTCATTAGCAGTAATTTTCGTTTGGTCATAGCCAGATTGTCTCTAACTTTTAGTTTTTTTTTATTGTTTCTGACAACCTTTTTACACAATCTGACAAATTTATAGTTACATGAAGCAATATCTTCGAGACTGAATTTATATGAAATAAAATATCATGCCCAAGAACTTTACCGCATATACATTTATAATTTTTAATATTTTTTGCTAATCTCCGTGCTTTGACTTTAGTTTCTGTATCTTTGTTGACTTATTCTATTATTTCGAATACGGCATCATATATTTCACAAAATTGAAATCTTAAAGGTTTCAATGCATCTATTCGACTTGACCATCTAGTATCGCTTAACGGTTTTAGAGTTAGTTGAAACACATGGTTTTTCAGAACTTAACAACACTTTGTGGAACCAGAAAAAAAGTGTAAAGTTCTTATATAATACAAAACAAGGTTGTTGTTTCTGTAGAAGAAGATGCTTTCACTTTTAAAACTATGTTTGCAAAGTGGCATGGTTACTCTTTAAACTCGAGTTTCACAAGCCATCGGATATTTTTCAAATATTCTATTTTGCACACCCTTTGTTATCCATATGATTATTTTGATGTGTTTTCATTTTACTAATTATGCCGCCCCCATTGTGATGCCGCCTGATGCGACCGCCTCACCGCATCATAGCACCTTGTGTGGTTAAGAGATAACCAGAAGAAACGTCAAAATATGCGTTTTAGTTTCAGGTCAACGGCGAAGTATGGTTAACTCACAGAATTTTTAACCAGAGGTTGGAGTTGGTTACCCTTATGGGTATACCCAGAAGGGTAACAATTATGAAACTGAAACGCATATTTTGGGGTAATTTTGAGGTTATCCCTTAACCACAAGTTAACTTTACCTTGTGAAACTGGCCGTAACGGTAACTTTATATTTAAATATTTTGCTATAAGGTTTTTCTGTTCTATTCACTTTGCCTTTAGAAATTGAGTTGTGAAGATTGGTTTTCGCCCTCTGAGGAAGAAGCTGCAACATTCGTACCACCACCTCTGTCTAGTTTGTACCACCACCTAATTTTAGTTTGGTAAGTGAAATATTTCGATTGTTCCACTTTCACTTTATTCTTCATCTCTCCGTCAATCTGAATCTCATTGTTACTGTATTACATGGTTTAAGATTTCAGGGGTGTAACAAACAAATGTTTTCTAAAATTGATACCTCACTACCCCAGCTAAATTCCTTAGACTTCAGTCTCTGCCATAAGCAATTAGATAGTACAGAAGGTCAACAGGTTGTTGACAGCTCTGTCCAATTCATTATAAAGTACTTTTACTTTCTTATTCTCAAACGAATTAGTTTAAGTTATTTTAAAATAAAAAAGTTACAAATAAAATAAGAGATTAAAAGATAGTATATTTAATATACATACTCCATAGAGACATAGATATCAATATTTAAAACATTTTATGGAAACAGTGCATAGGTATTTCATTATTTTTTCATTATTAAATATTGAATGTTACTTTGTTTTCCTGGAGTTTGCAGCTTAAACATGTTTAAAACAAGATGGATTAACTGGACAGTATTTTTTGTCAGTTTTGCATATTTAAATTTAATATGATATGATGTTTTATTTTCCAACGAAGTTAATAGTCCACAATAAATCGTTCTTTTTGGAAGATGATTACAAGGGTCTTAAAAATGGAACTGCTTCGTTTGAGAGAGTCTACCACTTTCTGAAAAATTTCAGAGTGCAGGTTGGACGCGTTTCCGCGTCCCGCGTCATTAACATATTTACTTTAAGTACTTTAGTACTTTAAATTAAAAATTAAGAGTTTTGTAATAACAAAATCGTAGAGTCTGACACCCGCAAGATGTCACTCAAGCGCGGTAGTTTTATTATTACAAAACTCTTAATTTTCAATTTAAAGTACTATTATCTACGACTGATACATAATATATGTATTATACTTGTGGTGTTTGCAATATAATGCCATATAATAATCCCTTAGGGATTAATAATGCGGGATTAATAGCTATTAATCCCTCTGGCACAACAATCACAAAGAACAAATTTGCAGATATTGGTAGGCAGATTGCCAAATATTTAAACTTGCCAAATCCTCAAAGTTATACCGGCCATTGTTATCGCAGATCATCTGCCACTCTGTATATTGATGGAGGAGGCGATTTAACTGGATTAAAGCGTCATGGGGGCTGGAAGTCAACACAGGTAGCTGAAGGATACATTGATCAGTCTATGAGAAACAAGGCAACTACAGCAGATACTATCGCTAAAGAGATAAACAGTAATGTACCATCTTCTTGTTCTACAGCAATCGAGATCCCAAATATTTGTATTAAAAACTCTACTAAAGTTAATGATGATTCTCAACCAATTCAGTTTATTAATTGTACTATTACTAATTTTATTGTTTTTAACAAATAAAGTTGTTCATTAAAAATCTTAAATTAATTAATTTGTCGTAGATAAAGTAGAGTATACTACTCGCAATAATGGCTCTCATTCCCTCGGAATGTTACTCCCTCGCCGCTAACGCGGCTCGGTTCGTAAATATTCCTCGGGAATAATAGCCATCATTATTGACTCGTGGTATAATCTACTATTATTTAATTAATAAAGATTGTCGATCTCTTACCCGACAAATTTTCAGTCGCGTTTCGTTAGTCCGACAACGTAAATAATGTTAATGACGCGGGACGCGGAAACCCGTTCAGCCTGCACTCTAAAATGTTTCAGAAAGTGGTAGACTCACTCAAACGAAGCAGTTAAGACCATTTTTAAGACTTTGTAATCTTCCAAAAAGGACGATGTACTGTGGACTATAATCCATTAAATATACAACTCTTAATAGAGATTATGTAGAAAAAAATAAAATGATACTTACATGCTGCTAGGTCTTGTAGCTGCTGAAATTCTTGTGGGGATAATTTATCCCATTGTAAAGTCATTTTCAGAAAACGGAAGACAAATTAGCTTATAAATGCTCGTAGGCTCATCTGCAAAACAAAAAGAAAAAACTATTATTACCTTAATTCAAATATATCGTATAAGTATCTATAACTAAAACATTGAAAACTTCTCTTCTTGGCAGAAACACAACTTTTTTTAGTGCTCTTTCTATACGTAATACAATGTACTATATGTAATTTAAATATAATTTTTATGTAGTTTCCATGTTTCGATTTCCAACGCGTAAATCGTTTTGAAAAAATTCCTAAGTCAAAATTATGAAAATCTTTAATCTATAAGTTTTATGATTGGCGGTAAAGAATGAAAATTTTTCGATCCAATTTGAACAAAATTCTATAGGCTACTGTTGAAATATCACCATATTTTTTTTCATACTTGTTTTTGCTATCTTTATTTCCCCTCGTATACTTGGTCAAAATATCGCTGGCTTAACCTTAGAAGGACCAAGGAGGGTTAAAAAGTATCCAGAACATTGCATTATATCCGATTTTCTAAATACCGTTGTACTTAAAAATCTCAAATAATTAGTAGTTGTCGGCATACTACTGCCCTGCTAGATAACATAATTAGCATTTCTATAATTTAATTCATTTCAAAGACTGGACACCACATAGTAAGATCGAGAACACGTAGCAGCGAAGTAGGCGGATCCTCAATGCCAATTTTAGGTCTCTGTTACATATTACCTTGGACAACCTTCTAAAAGCGGCTCTGGCCTGCTCTACCTTGATATGATAATTATGATGATGATGAATTACATGTTATTATAATTAATTTTGGTTCTTTAAATTTGCCCTTCGAGTATCAAATTTATTCAACGGTTTTCTTTTTATTAAGCCAATCAGTCCCTGGTGTTCTCGGAAGAACACTATCGTGTAAACTGGCAACAGCGAAGCGCAACTTCCAATTTAAAATACATGGTAATAAGCTTGTTTCATTGCCAACTCATTATGCAAGCATCTATAGTTTCAATAGATTGTAAACAAAGACTGAAGTGATGTATCGACTTAAAATCTTGTGTACGTTTATACGAAGCATAAATGGCTTTAATACAATTTTACTATAGGTGTCAAATTTTAACCAGGCATAATATAAGTTATGTTCGTTTCTCACGAGAACAGTGTAATAAAACGCTTTGTTACTGTGCTGTACAAGTTTGTGTCTTCCCTGCGCTGTAAAAAATAGCTATTTGTATAACAAGGGAGGAAAGTGCTACTTTTCCTCCCGAGAATGAAGTTTACTGCCCGACGCGTAGCGGAGGGCAGTAATCATTCAAGGGAGGAAAAGGAACTTTACTCCCCTGTTATACATATGGTTTTTCCACCTTCCTCAAATTAATAACAAGTCATTTTTCATTTTTACTTAATTTATTTATGTAACTAACCAACAAAATTTATTAGAACTAAAACTAAGAAGTAGGTACAATTTAACTGTCAACTGTCAAATATAAGTCAAATTATTAATGTAAACATTGTTAAATCAAAATAAAAATTTACTGTTTTTTACCATCCTGCAAAATACAGGGTGTTTTATAAATAAACGTTAAAATGTATAGATACTTACGTAATAGAAAATAGATATTGTACAGGGCGTCAATAAGTTATATTATATCATGAATGAAATACCATGACGTCACTTTTACTTTTCTCCCTACAATCAGGTCCGGAAAAGTACTTTCGGTAGAGGTAGATGGAAAACTTTTTATTATACTGTTCTAGCGATAAATGAAAATACCTGTTTGTTTGTGTCCACATACAAAAGGGTTGTGGGAGACACTAATAAATTGCATGTGAAAGTCTGAAATAAATTGCATCTGGACTCAGCGCTTAGTCCTTATTTATTCTAATTAGTGTCGGATAAGATAATACGGAAACTGCAGGATAGCATTCCCTGGTTCTGATTTATGCTAATGTATGCTGATGAATTAGTGTTAGTAGGAAATACTCAAAGGGGAAATTTTGCTTTTAAAGCAAAACTAGAACACTTTTTATAAATGTCCCATATGTAGGTATTGTATCCAATAAAATTAAAGAATTAAAAATTTAGGAAATATTGACCACCACAGAATTATCGAGTCTGATGACATAAACGTTTTTTGGAAATCTGTTAGGAACAAATGAACAATGCAATAGAAAAACATCTAAAAGTATCATCCAGAAATAACAAACAGGAATGGATGACAGATGAGATATTACAATTAATGGACAAACGAAGAGAATCTAAAGGAAAAGATGACCAGGATGGAGAATACAAAAGACTAAATAGAATAATTCAAAGAAAAATAACCGCAGCAAAAGAGAAGTGGCTGGAAACAAAATGCGTCGAAGGAAACTACCAAGCGAACAACTTTTCACACCATGCTGAACACGGATGGCAAACTGCTAGAATCAACGGAAGATAAACTGAAAGAGTGGGAAAACTATATTAAAATTCTTTTTCATGACATACGAGAAGAACCAATATTGGAAAATAACAACGAAGGGCCAGCAATTCTGAAATTATAAATGCAATTAACCAACTCAAAACAAACAAAAGCCCAGGTCCAGATCGAATATACCCAGAAACGTTGAAACTAATCAGCGAAGAAAATATCGAAATATTTGTCCTTTTATTCAATCGCATTTATAATACAGGTAAAATACCCCAAGACTAGCTAGAGTCAATATTCATCACACTACCAAAAAAGCCAAACCCACAACACTGCAATGAGTTCCGTCTGATAAGCCTTATGAGTCATGCAGTAAAAGTCCTGTTAAAAGTCGTACATAATCGTATCTATAGAAAGTGCGAAACAATTATCGGAGACGATCAGTTTGGACTCAGAGCCGGGAAGCATGGGAACGAGAGAAGCCCTCTTCAATTTACTAGTTCTCGCGCAAAAATGCTACGACCAACAGAAAGATATATTTATATGCTTTATAGACTTCGAAAAAGCATTTGATAGAGTAAGGCACGACCTACTATTAGACCGTTTGCAAGAAGTCAGTTTAGATGGAAAAAGCATCAATTTACTAAAGAACTTGTACTGGAACCAAAACGCCAGAGTTAGGATCGAGGATTCCACATCAGCAGAAGTAGAAATTAGGAGGGTAGTTAGACAGGGATGTGTTCTGTCGCCTCTGCTGTTTAATCTTTACTCTGAGTTTCTATTTAAAGAGGCACTGGAGGACTCCAAGGATGGAGTCAAGATGAATGGCGTAAATATCAACAGCATCAGATACGCCGATGATACGGTGTTGATTGCAAATTCCGACTTGAGTCTACAACGACTCATCGACAAGACGAACTCGACCTGTGAGCAGTTTGGTATGAAAATAAACATTAAAAAAACCAAAGTGATGTCAATCCGAAAAAACCAAAACGTACCTCAACCTTGTACGATAAATGGGCACATTTTAGAACAAGTTAATAGATTTAAGTACTTGGGATGTTGGATCGATAGCAGCCTAAATCCGGATCTAGATATAAGATCGAGAATAGAACAGGCCAGAAAATATTTCGAAAAAATCAAAAAACTGCTTTGTGATTCTCGAATAAATCTCGAAATTCGACTACGTTTATCCAAATGCTACGTCTGGTCGAATCTTCTCTATGCAGTTGAGACTTGGACCCTTAAAACATCAACCATAAATAAGTTGGAGGCCTTTGAAATGTGGATCTACCGGAGAATTCTCAAAATTTCGTGGACATCGCATACCTCAAACGAAGAAGTGCTGCATAGAATAGGCAAGGCAAGAGAACTTTTCAACGCAGTGAAAGTTAGAAAAATATCACACCTGGGCCACATACTGAGAAATAATAAGTATCAATATGCTCAACTTATAGTGAAAGAAAAGATCGAGGGAAGGAGAGGACTAGGAAGGAAAAGACTATCGTGGCTCAGAAATATCCGACAATGGACAGGGCTAAATTTTGAACAGCTAATAAGAACAGCTGAAGACAGAGAAGAGTTTGCAACTGTAGTAGCCAACCTCCATTGAGGAGACGGCACTTTAAGAAGAAGAAGAAGAAGAATATGTATTGCAATCTGTTCCGTTACTAACAATAAGCATTTGTATAATGCATAAGTACCTATTCATCCTGTCATCACAGAACACGATGATCCTGTCATGACAGGATCCCTACACAAATTTTGGCGTGGACACCACAGGGGAGAAGGAAAAGAGAAAGGCCGAGAAGAAGTTGGTGGGAGGGAATTGAAAAAGCACTAGAGGAGAGAGAAATCCCTCCGGGTCTATGGTTAAACAGAGAAGAACAGCGGTTAAGAGTCGGAAGACGTCGGAGAACGCTGTAAACTGATAGTAGTAGTAGCATAAGTATTTATAAATAATATGAGTATCATTATCAATGGCGTTACAATTGTTATTGAGTTTTTGTCGCGTTTACCATTATGTTCCATGTTTTTCGGCCATTGCCGTTGCTGTGCCACTATTTTCCATTGCCTCACTCCCATTTTCTCCAGATCCTCTCTGACTGAATCTCTCCATCTTTTTCTAGGTCATCCTAAAAACCCTCTGACATCTGGTCTTTCCCAAACCACATTGTTTATAAGGCGATTGATTTTTCTTCGGTGTATAGTAGTAATCTTTTTAGTAATACCGAAGCCAATATTTTATACTTAGTACTGATTATTCATGATTCCTTTTGAGTACTGCAACATCATTCTTATTCTTTCGGCAAAATTCCTTGTTGCCAGGCCTTTTCTATTAATTGATGGATTTTAGATACAACTTATACTAGTCCAGAGAAATAAGGTTTTTGTCGGGACACTTTAGCAGCCAGGTTGCAAAAAGCAGTTGTCACAGTTCGGACGAGAATTTTAGTTATTAACAAATAAGTGTCAAAAATGGAAGTTCTTTCGTTTAAATCGAATTTTATTTCGTAATTAAATATCTTACTTATATGTAGTATTTTTCTTTTAGTAGATGAGCAAAGGTTTAAAATGGCAGTTTTGAATTTCGGTCCGATCATTTGTTGCTTCGGAAATAGCAAAATAAAAATAAAATTTCGAAAATAAAAAATTTGCTATAACTTTTGCGAAAATGACCTTAAGATTTTTATATTGCATGAAAAGTTAAGTCAAACAGTTCGTATTATAATGCACAAAAAATTTCTAGACGATTAGTCAATTAGTTTAAATTTTATTTAATTTGTTTATCCCCACTTTTTTTGCAACGTTATTGTTCAGAAAATAATAATGATATATTAGCAATTCTGTGGATACCACATGAATGAAGAATGTAGTTGGTTCGCTAAACTCAGACACAACTGGCTAGTGATTTTAGTAAGTAATTTTGCCAATTTGGTAAAACTGGCAAAATTTTAATAATAATTACTAAATAGTTAGTAATTTTATCAATTTTGGCAAAATTGGCCAAAACCAAAAAAAATAACCTACTAAAATCACTAGCCAGTTGTGTCTGAGTTTAGCGAACTGACTATACTAATATTTTCAAAGCATTTAAAAAAATCCACAATAAATCATTTTTATTGCTTGATCGATTTTTATGAAATTTTACACGTATATCCTGTAGGACTGAAAATAGGTTGTACTCTGTTTTTTATACCCATAAGTTATAAGGGGGGTTGCCCCCCCTGACATCGTTTGTTATTTTTTTGGGCAAAATTGTCTACATTAATTTTATATGATGAAGAACTAAAAAATTCATACAACCCTTAATGTTCACTCTTCTATCGCCAACTCCTATTTATTAATAGGCATCTGTATATTTACATCTATAAAATTCTCCTGTCACAGTGTTAGTTGTCATACTCCTCCGAGATCGCTTGACCGATTTTTATGAAATTATATATGAATATTCGGTAGGTCTTAGAATCGGTCGTAATCTATTTTTCATATCCCTGAGTGATAAGGGGGGTTCCCCCTTACATTTTATAATATTAGGTTATTTTGTACACACTATATGTGTACATGACGTACTCTACAAGACTACGAGTACATACAAATTAAAAAAATTATATTCAAAATCTATCAACAAGATCCGGAGATATTAATCGTAGCATATATTAATCGTAGCATATATTTGAAGAATAAATTTCATTTTTTGAGTGCACAAGTTTTAATAATTCCCCTCCACCGACCACGAATCGATTTCGTTAGGACGTAATTTTTAAAGCTTTATTAACCACTCTGTTGAAGTTCAAAGTTTACCCAAACATTTACACATACACTATATATATATATATATATATATATATATATATATATATATATATATATATATATATATAAAAGAGTACTGAGATAACAGCTGGGAAAACCCTGGTACTGAGGAAGCAATGAAAGACTGGTGCTTCAAAGTGAGTGCCTTTTATTTTGGTCAAGCTTTCGCCTATTGTTTTTAGGCTTCTTCAGGACTTGCTACAAAGAAGAACATTCTTTACAAATATGCTTAAAGATAGAACAAGCAATTCTTACCGAAATATATTATAAATACTCCTTGGACGTTTTTATATATATATATATATATATATATATATATATATAGTGGTTTGAAGTTTCAGCAATTCGGTCATGTGAAATAAAAGTCTATTTGTTATTTCTCAATATTTCGTCACACTTTTGTGACTTCTTCAGGAGAAAACTGTAAATTTTTATTAAGATTAGAAATTAACAAAAGCTAAATATTTAATTACTTACAACTATAAGAGTATTAATTTAGATTTTTTTAACATATCGTAAGGGACATTGACTTAATTTTGATTTTGACATTTATTATTTCGGAGTTATGGTAACTGCAATAAATTTTATATTCATAGAATATTGTCTGATATTTAAAATTCTTTTTTTAATAATAAATAGGTCAAAGTAAACCAAAGAAAATATTTACTTTGACCTATTTATTATTAAAAAAAGAATTTTAAATATCAGACAATATTCTATGAATATAAAATTTATTGCAGTTACCATAACTCCGAAATAATAAATGTCAAAATCAAAATTAAGTCAATGTCCCTTACGATATGTTAAAAAAATCTAAATTAATACTCTTATAGTTGTAAGTAATTAAATATTTAGCTTTTGTTAATTTCTAATCTTAATAAATTTACAGTTTTCTCCTGAAGAAGTCACAAAAGTGTGACGAAATATTGAGAAATAACAAATAGACTTTTATTTCACATGACCGAATTGCTGAAACTTCAAACCACTATAACACAGTACGGTCGAAAATATTTGTACAAATATATATATATATATATATATATATATATATATATATATATATATATATATATATATATAAAGAAAAAAACCCAGGGAGGTTGAAGAGGGCGAAACACATTTCTGAGAACTGGTGTTTGGATCTTTGATTCTATTCAGAAAATTTTCCCAACCCAAAATGTTGGATGTGTGAGATGTTCGTAAGGGGATTTCTCCACATTCTCTATTTCACTTGATTTATATATATATATATATATATATATATATATATATATATATATATATATATATATATATATATATTTAAAAACATAAGATGTAGATCTTTGAAACACACTCAGTGATCAAAAGATCCAAGGCTAATGGTTTAACGACCACTCGTACGAAATCAAACAGATGAAATAGAGAATGTGGAAAAATCCCCTTACGAACAATTCACACATCCACCATTTCGGGCTGGGAAAAATTTTTCGAATAGAATCAAAGATCCAAACACCAGTTCTTAGAAATGTGTTTCGCCCTCTTCAACCTCTCTGGGCTCATCGGTAAAGATGGGAGGTTGAATATCTTTAGACACATTCCAATCAAAAAACAACATTCGAAACCTAGACATAGAAGGTGCGTAAATCTACGGCAAATCCGACAATGACAGTCTCAAGTTTTAATTCCCTAATTACTTAAAGTAAGTAAAATATATGTTTAAAAACATAAGATGTAGATCTTTGAAACACACTCAGTGATCAAAAGATCCAAGGCTAATGGTTTAGCGACCACTCGTACGAAATCAAACAGATGAAATAGAGAATGTGGAAAAATCCCCTTACGAACAATTCACACATCCACCATTTCGGACTGGGAAATTTCTCTATTTCATCTGTTTGATTTCGTACGAGTGGTCGTTAAACCATTAGCCTTGGATCTTTTGATCACTGAGTGTGTTTCAAAGATCTACATCTTATGTTTTTAAACATATATTTTACTTACTTTAAGTAATTAGGGAATTAAAACTTGAGACTGTCATTGTCGGATTTGCCGTAGATTTACGCACCTTCTATGTCTAGGTTTCGAATGTTGTTTTTTGATTGGAATGTGTCTAAAGATATTCAACCTCCCATCTTTACCGATGAGCCCAGAGAGGTTGAAGAGGGCGAAACACATTTCTAAGAACTGGTGTTTGGATCTTTGATTCTATTCGAAAAATTTTTCCCAGCCCGAAATGGTGGATGTGTGAATTGTTCGTAAGGGGATTTTTCCACATTCTCTATTTCATCTGTTTGATTTCGTACGAGTGGTCGTTAAACCATTAGCCTTGGATCTTTTGATCACTGAGTGTGTTTCAAAGATCTACATCTTATGTTTTTAAACATATATTTTACTTACTTTAAGTAATTAGGGAATTAAAACTTGAGACTGTCATTGTCGGATTTGCCGTAGATTTACGCACCTTCTATGTCTAGGTTTCGAATGTTGTTTTTTGATTGGAATGTGTCTAAAGATATTCAACCTCCCATCTTTACCGATGAGCCCAGAGAGGTTGAAGAGGGCGAAACACATTTCTAAGAACTGGTGTATGGATCTTTGATTCTATTCGAAAAATTTTTCCCAGCCCGAAATGGTGGATGTGTGAATTGTTCGTAAGGGGATTTTTCCACATTCTCTATTTCATCTGTTTATATATATATATATATATATATATATATATATATATATATATATATATATATATATATATATATATAAACAAGGATGAAATATTGGGGTAGCAGCAATCTCAAAGAAAACTCTTTATAATAGTTCCAAGCTTTCGAAAATGTTTATTTTCATCATCAGGGAAACTACAATCATAAATAGACAGTATTTTTTGATATTTGACGTTTCCGTATGAATTCAAACAAAATTTAATAAAAATCGATATAACATTTGTTAGACATTTTCAAAAATGCCATTTGACATACATCATTTTTTAAAATATTTTACCATTTTTCAATTTATACTCGATTTTTAGAACAATTTTTTATATATAGTTTTTAATTTTAATTTTTATATACGATTTGTACCAGGACAAAATTTCGTTTTATATGTCAGTGTTTAACAACTAGGCTCAACATCCTCAAATAATGTAAGTACAAACATATAAGTAACTCTTTAGTAAGATTGTTTTGTGATGTGCAGTGTTTTTAGTGAAAGTATTGACTCTGCATTTCTCAAAACAATTTTTTGTTGTTTTTGTGTTTTTGGGGATCCTCGACACCTGGTTTAGTGAGAGGAAACTATGGTGTTCTGGATTTTTGGTAACACAAAGATAGCAATTATTATTGATTTCAGTTAGCCTATTTGTTAAATACTGTCTATTTATGATTGTAGTTTCCCTGATGATGAAAATAAACATTTTCGAAAGCTTGGAACTATTATAAAGAGTTTTCTTTGAGATTGCTGCTACCCCAATATTTCAGCCTTGTTTCCTAACTGTTCAGCAAATATTATATACCTGTTATATATATATATATATATATATATATATATATATATATATATATATATATATATATATATATATATAATATATTTTATAAATATTTTTATATATACAGTGTTCCCATACATCAAAGTTTGTTCGACTAGACACCGTGAATTTTCAGCTTGCTATTAATCAACTTTTTTTTTGGTACGCGCGATCCAGGTCTATTATAAAAATAGATGAAAAAAAATTAAAAAATTAAAAATTTAAGAAATTATATAAAGTATCTACAAACTAAAAACATATTTGTTGTTTTTAGGTAAAATATGTATTATATCACCTTTATACTTTATTAAAAAATCCAAATTGTATAATTAGTATACAAATCAGTACATTCATTTGTCATTTTTAGCCTAAAATATTAAATAATTTTTATTTTATTGATTATACACTACAATGTACTGTATAATCAATATTATTATATGTCATATTATATAATCGATTAATATAAAATCGATTAATATGATTTATATAGGATAAAAAGGTATAGATATATTATCTGTATAATAAGCAAGTACAGTTACAAGTTATAAACTAATAATTAATAATGCATATTATGCAATAATCGAATCCAAAGGGCCGGTACGGTTAACTAACCGGAGTTTAATCGAGAAAATACTGGCCCTAAGAATAACAGACTTCATAAATGGAATTATAATTATTACCTGTAATTATAATAATAATTAAAATTGCATTTATTAAGTCTGATATTCTTACGGTCGGTATTTTCTGTCCCGATAGACACCGGCCCTACCTAGCGTCACCAAATTAAAATTTGGTAACACCAATACGCGGTTTCAGAGCCATCGTCCCCGCAAAATTTTCAGAGACGATCCAGTCAAAGATCCTACTATCGTTGCCACTCACAGAAGTGGTAAACGGCGTGGCGCACGGTAAGGGCACAGTATAATAAATATGGAACCTCTTTATACTGTGGTAAGGGCGTATTATAATAACGTGCAACCGATTTTACATAAACTCGCTGATATTTTTGTGCGTCTAGTTGGCTATTTTACTGAATTAGGTAGATACTATTAACAAACATTTCTATTTTTAAAAAATATAAATGGAATTATTTCATAGTAGTCATAAAATATTTATTTACAAATTTTAACTGTTACCAACGGTAACAATGGTTACATGGACGCTTCGCCAGTGGAGCACAGTCGTAATAGAGGAAGACCACAAAAACACAGTGCTATTCAGGTAAAACCTTAGAGTAGGGAGAATTTTACACTTCAAATTCTCCCTACTCTAAGGATAAAACTATCCCCCTTAAATACCTTTTGAACGATTGATTCTTAGAAAAACAGTTCAAATAATATTTGAAGGGGGAGACATTATGCCATATTTAAGTTTGCTTGATAAGTTTATTTTTAAATTATTTTTTACTTTATCCTACTACATACGTAGTATGAGTATAATAGATAAAGTTATAGGATCGTGCAAAAAAAAATTTCCAGATTTCACTTTTTTTCGACGTTTTGAGTCCCCCTGAGTCTAAAAAGCAAATAAAAAAAAAAAGAATGTGTGTGTACTTTGTACGCACGTAAGAAGTTATACTTCTATTATATGATTATATGATTATAAACGAAATTAATATACTTTTAATTTATATTTTATTTAAATATTAAATTAATTTATACTTACTACTTCTCAAACATTTTTATTAAAACAGTGCCAAAAATTAAAATAATAAAAAAATAAAACACACACAAACACATTAAAAATGCCACAAATGATTTCTGAACATTAATTGTCGGAAAAATTTTTAACTAAATACGTATTTTCTGAAAATAAAATTATATAATAAATATACTTACAATCATAAAATGTATAAAAAAAATAAAAAAATAAAAGTTTCTATTGGGATTCGAACCAACTTACCACGCGGCTGGTATTTGCGTTGTATTGGGATTCACTCGCATTAAAACTTGAGATACAGAGACAGCTTGTCATTATGTGCGAAGATCGTCTAACTAAACAGATTAACCTTTTGACATTTTTAACTTATGTAAATCAAATTATTTTGATTTTGAATGGAAATGATTTAGAATTGAAAAAATACAACAAAACATAGAGTAAGAAAACAATATATTAGGTGAATATTGATAGAAATTTTGATGGTAATCAAATTATGTAAATAAAAGTATTACATACTACTTACCATGTATTTTGGTAGGTTCAAGGTAGGTATCGGAGCCCGTATAACGACTAATGAATTTCGCAATCACTTGCGTCGTGCAAAGTGGCTATGTTCAAATATCATAACAAAATTTGATCAACTATTTATAACACACTTACTAGTGAAAGATTCTTTAGCTTTGAATAAGCGAGATCTGCGGCACTCATACTAGTCACAGTTTGATGAGCTTTCACATTGGCATGCAACAATCATCTCTTCTATGTAAATACAGTGTGACCCCGATAAGTCGGCCCCCGATAACCCGGAAGTCCGGCTAACCCGGACCGATTTTTATCAGACAAACATTACAACAATAAAAATGTATGTCCTTTATGCTGGATTTTCCAATTTCTTTTCAACATCTTAAAATATTTTCTTTTATCGTTCCTTATAAACATATTGTTCGAATACTATAATATCTTATATTTTTCAGGCTAATTTTATTTATCATAATAAACTTTCTTCGTAAAAATTTGTCGCTTTAGCGAATTCCTATGTAGTTCATTCGTTTCAATTTTCAATGTCAAACACATTATACAATGAGAGATAATGCTTTGATACATAATATACCTTAGTAAAAATGACTCATGGCATGGCAGACAACGCTCATTGTCGTGATATTGAAACCAACAGGCATCTGTAGTATCCTTTATTTACTTGAAACTGTCTTAGCATTGTTTAGAAAAGACTATTAAAAAATTATTTTTCTAACAATGGTCTTAGTCTTCACTCTTATTAAATAACATAAGTTCGTTCTCGTTGCGAGACGGTATTGTGTGTAGTAAAGTCGCATTGTTCGTTCCGTTCTGTAATCGTTCGTAAATATATTCAGATTTTGTGTTTGCGTGATTTTTTGTCTACGTAATGGCAATAAAACTTAAAATGTTGTTTTTGTTTCAAAATGATAACAAAAGACAGTTTGGACAATCGGTGCAAAGCTAAGAAAGCTAAAAATGAGACTCTCGACGACGCTTTGTATGTGTGGAACGCAAACGTGGTTTACAAGTGTCTGTGTGCCAATTATAACGGAGTTTATCTGTAAGCATACCATATTTTAATAATTTTTACCATTTTCTCCGGCTAACCCGAATTTTCGATAACCCGGATCGGCCGCGGTCCCGATTAATCCGAGTTAACGGGGTTCCACTGTAAGTCCAAAAATATAATATGAAAACTATTTAAAAAGGCAGTATAACCATTAACTAACTGTTTGTTTGTTGTTTCTCTTCCTACAAATTTTAAAACGCAACAAGCATACATTATAACCAAACCACAGTGCCACAGCTGCCATATTGGATAATTTATGTCATGTCATTTGAACATCCAATCAGAACAAAGTTATAATGCGCATGCGCCCGGTCGCTAGGTTTTACCATATAAAATTTCACCGTCATTACGCCCGTAAAGAAGTATAACTTCAAAAACATGTCGGAAGTATGTACGTATGTATGTATGTACGTACGTATGTCGCCACCGCCCAGCAAAAACTACTGGACTGATTTCGATGAAATTCGGTATGAGTAAGTTTAAGAGAATTTTGTCGGGAAACTAAGCTTTTGAAAAAAAAACCTCTCAAAGGGAGGCCGAAATAGGGGGGTTATTTGGGGCCCATTTTTGCAAATTTTGACCGAAACGAATGAAATTTCATTTAAAGTTAGCTCATCGATAGGTAAATAGAAATACGGAATTTGACATTTCCAAATCCAAAATGGCGGCCAGCATGGCCGACCGCCCACCCGATACATTTCCCTACCAATCTAAAAACTTGTTTAAGACAAATTTAATTTGAAAAAACATTTATATAGCCTAAAGATGGGGCTATAACAAGAATATTATCGTTTTTCAGAAAAAGTTATGGGTTGCCTATATTTAAGGGGTCAAAATTTGACATAACTTTGAACTAGATTTTCTCAAAGATGGCTCCAAGGAATTTGTTTATTTTTTGATATATTTTTGATATCCTATCGGTAAATTGAATAACATTAGTCAGATTTCTTAACTTCCTCTGTAATAGAAACTAAAATTTGAAATTTGGCAGACGTATATAGTACTTTATTATCTATTAGCACAGCGGTTCCCAACCTTTTTTCACTGCCGTACCCCTTGAGATAAATGTATTTCAAATTGTACCCCCAAGAAAAAAAAGTTGCAAGAACATTAATCATGGAAAGTAAATATTTACGCAAGAGTTTTTTTTTATCTTTTATTTGACAATAAAGTTATTGTTCCAAAATTAGGCCTATATATGTTTCTAGTAAACTTAGTAAATTCTAAATACCAACTGTAAAAAATAATAACAAAGTAAATACAATATTTCTTATCACAAAAACATACTAGAATTAGCAAATAAGTTTATTGAAAAAAAAATAAATCAAAATTATTCTTAAAACAAGTCAAAACTGTTTTAGTGTGACCCTTGGGCCTGTTTTGTTGCACATAATATTTTGAAATCAATATCAAAGGTTGATAAATACACTCTTAAATCAGGACTTGCATTTAGCTTATTCCTATACTTATTCTTAATGAAATCATAGGAAGAGAAAGATCTCTCAACTAGTTCTGTGTTTGTAAAAGGAAGTAAAACCAGAAGGGCTTTTGTGGCTAAGGGTCCATATTCATCCCTAATGCTCACCCAGAATTGTTGAAGGGGTTTCTTCTTGAACTCGGATTTCAAGGAGGAGTCACTTAAAAGTTCTAGGAGCTTTTCCATCTCATGAACGGTCAATGTAGCAGTCTTGACGTTTTCTTCATTGAAAGGATCTGCAATCCAGTTCTCTCCGTCACCTCGTTTAGGAAAATACTTTCTAAAAGAGTCCTTCAGGTTTGTCAAATGTGTCACTATTTGATGTTTCACTTTGTCAGATATGGGCAGATTATTGTCACTCAAGAAATCATGAAGCGTGCCAAAAACATCAGCTTGATTGTTTTGAATACAGGTTTTCCAAAAATCAATTTTCTTCAGCATGGATTCAATTTTGTCAGCAACTTTGAATACTGTAATTGAGCTTTTCTGTAACTCTAAGTTGAGTTTACTGATCTGAGAAAAAATGTCAGCTAAATAAGCAAGCTTTTGAAGCTAGTCATTATCATGAAACTTGGAGGCTAAATAAAAAGGATGCTCTTCAAAAAATACTTGCAGTTTATGTCTGAGCTCAAAAAGTATTTTAAGAACCTTCCCGCGAGATAGCCACCTTACTTCCTTGTGCAAAAGCAACGTGGAGTGAATGCCACCCATACCTTCACAAAGCACTTTCAACAGTCTGGAGTTTGTTGCATTGGCTTTAACAAAGTTGACTACTTTAACTGCTTCATTGAGAACATCATTCAAAGAAGACGGCAACTTTTTGGCTGCAAGACTCTGTCTGTGGATGCAACAATGGCTCCATGCTACGTGGGGGGCCACTTCTTTTACGCGCCCTTGAAGACCGATATATATGCCAGACATTGATTTTCCTCCGTCAGTGCATATACCACACAATTTACCCCAGTCTATTTCTTTTTCACAGAAGTAGCTATAAATCACATTGAACACATCTTCCCCTGTAGTACGCTCAGTTAATGCATGGCACAGCAACAGATTTTCTTCAAACTCCTTGTTGGGATTTACATACCTTGCATTAACAAGTAAGATTGTTAGGGCAGCAATGTCCGTACTTTCATCAACTTGGATGGAAAAAAAATCACTGTCTTTTAATTGCTGAACCACTTTTTCTTCAATGTACTTAGAAATGTCTTGAATTCGCCGTGAAACTGTGTTGTTTGACAGCGGGATGGAGTTCACCTTACTAACAAAGTCCTGACCAAACATACACTGAACAGCATCTTTTATACAAGGGGCTATCAAATCCTCACCTATTGTGTGGTTTTTACCACTTTTTGCAATATGGTAGCTAATTTTGAAAGAGGTTTCCACAGCATTTTCATTATCTCTATTAACTGATGAGATATAAGAAGAAACCACGCCATCTTTACCATAATTTTTTGAAAGTCGTTCAAAATAGGTAATTTCTTTATTTTTGTGCTGGGCGTGTTTGGATTCAAGGTGGCGCAAAAGTAAGGAAGTTTTCGTGCTACCATTACCTAAAACTTCTCCACAAACAACACGTAGTGGGTTTTTACTTTCCTCCTCTCCAGTAAACGAAAAGCCATATTTCAAGTACTCATTTGAATATTTTCGTTTCTTTGAGGAAGTTCCAGTACTAGTACTAGATTTCTGAGGTTTACTATCACTGGTACTCACACAAGAAGAATGTTCTGCTGCTGAGCCCGGGACGTACTAGGCTTGCTAAGCACCTGCCTTGCCGTATCAGTCTGATTTGTTTTAAACGATCCAGTTTTTAACCACTTTTCCATCTTCTTGATTACAGTTAAATCGTTTACAAATCAGTCAAAAACTAACACGCACAATAAGCAAGTAGAAAGTAAACTGAACATAAAATCACGTAATGATTTATCACGTAACGTACGACAAACACATAAAGTCCGCCATTACCAAATATTT
Source organism: Diabrotica virgifera virgifera (assembly GCF_917563875.1). Taxonomy (NCBI): domain Eukaryota; kingdom Metazoa; phylum Arthropoda; class Insecta; order Coleoptera; family Chrysomelidae; genus Diabrotica; species Diabrotica virgifera. Next base: position 72,595,895 of record NC_065444.1, read on the forward strand.
TCGGCGTACCCCCAACCAGGTCGTTGCGTACCCCAAGGGGTACGCGTACCCCAGGTTGGGAACCGCTGTATTAGCACAATAAGTTTTACCCACAATATGACTTCCGGTTGAACCGGAAATGAAAAAAATCTTAATTTTTTAGATACGCCCTGTACAATTTTAGGTACTTTGAAAGAATGTAAAATTACCTTTCTAATGACATAAAACTCGTTGCTGTAACTTAAAAACTCGAAAAGTTACAGAAAATAGAAATTTTGCTAGAATCTTGTGTGAGTCCCCTCTCACGCGATCATAGCAGAGCATTATTATAGGGCAGTCAATGAGGGTATTTGGCTCCGAATTCCATCCTACTACATCGATGTACTTGATATTTTCACAGTAAGTAGGGAATAGCTCAAGAAACAAAATCTAACCTATATACTATGGCGCTTTTATCTTGCGGCAATTCCCACCCCTTCGAAGGGGTGGAAAATTTGTTGGTCAAAATAAGCATGGAAGTGGCTAGAGAACCTATTTTTAAGCAAAAACTGATCTATACTTTTTTTTGAGAACTCAATACTTTTTGAGTTATGCGTAATTGAAAATTGGCCATTTTCATTTAAAAATGACACGTTTTCGGACGGTTTTTTGTGAATACCTTAAAAACTATGCATCAAACTAAAAACACTATATAAAATTGTTTTTTAGATTATAAATAACAGAGAGATTCGTTCCTTCGTAAATTTTCTATTTATAATACAAAAAGAGATATGGTAGGTAAAAAGAGTTTGTTTTTTGGTTCATGCTCAAAGTGCTCATGCTTTTGTAGTGTTTGAAAAGGCCTTTAAAACGAGTACCGGTTAATGTCGGTTACATTCAAACTAAGCGAGATGTGGTGCAAAAAAATATATGACTAATGTACTTTAAGGAAAAATGAGAAGTACATACATTTAACCCCTCATCCACCAGAATTTAAATACATTGATTTTCTTTTGCAATACCTCTTAATATAGTGTTATTTCTACTTTCAAAAAGTTGGACAGGTGAAAAAAATAAGATTAAATTATAGAGCGCATTTTTAAATTTTCTTAAAATTCTTCCTTTTGCTCCATGCAATTAGAAAATAAAAATGTTCTATCCCCTAGAAGTGGTGGGAACCGCCCCCATGATAAAAGCGCCATAGTATATAGTATATAGCAGGGGCGGGCAAAGTGCGGCCCTCGGGCCGCATGCGGCCCTTTATACGTTTTTTTGCGGCCCGCGGAAAAAAAGTGAATTATTTTCATTTAAAGATTTTTTTAATTAGTGCTAATATTGATAAATAAATATAGACAATGGAGCTATTAATTAACAATTTCGCATCGGGTGATTTTTCCGCAAATTTTCAACATAACGCGGGCAATTATTTGGGTTTCCGGCAGAGTTTTGTCGGCTTCCTGAATGGAATCTAAGCAAGTAGAAAGTAAACTGAACATAAAATCACGTAATGATTTATCACGTAACGTACGACAAACACATAAAGTCCGCCATTACCAAATATTTTCGGCGTACCCCCAACCAGGTCGTTGCGTACCCCAAGGGGTACGCGTACCCCAGGTTGGGAACCGCTGTATTAGCACAATAAGTTTTACCCACAATATGACTTCCGGTTGAACCGGAAATGAAAAAAATCTTAATTTTTTAGATACGCCCTGTACAATTTTAGGTACTTTGAAAGAATGTAAAATTACCTTTCTAATGACATAAAACTCGTTGCTGTAACTTAAAAACTCGAAAAGTTACAGAAAATAGAAATTTTGCTAGAATCTTGTGTGAGTCCCCTCTCACGCGATCATAGCAGAGCATTATTATAGGGCAGTCAATGAGGGTATTTGGCTCCGAATTCCATCCTACTACATCGATGTACTTGATATTTTCACAGTAAGTAGGGAATAGCTCAAGAAACAAAATCTAACCTATATACTATGGCGCTTTTATCTTGCGGCAATTCCCACCCCTTCGAAGGGGTGGAAAATTTGTTGGTCAAAATAAGCATGGAAGTGGCTAGAGAACCTATTTTTAAGCAAAAACTGATCTATACTTTTTTTTGAGAACTCAATACTTTTTGAGTTATGCGTAATTGAAAATTGGCCATTTTCATTTAAAAATGACACGTTTTCGGACGGTTTTTTGTGAATACCTTAAAAACTATGCATCAAACTAAAAACACTATATAAAATTGTTTTTTAGATTATAAATAACAGAGAGATTCGTTCCTTCGTAAATTTTCTATTTATAATACAAAAAGAGATATGGTAGGTAAAAAGAGTTTGTTTTTTGGTTCATGCTCAAAGTGCTCATGCTTTTGTAGTGTTTGAAAAGGCCTTTAAAACGAGTACCGGTTAATGTCGGTTACATTCAAACTAAGCGAGATGTGGTGCAAAAAAATATATGACTAATGTACTTTAAGGAAAAATGAGAAGTACATACATTTAACCCCTCATCCACCAGAATTTAAATACATTGATTTTCTTTTGCAATACCTCTTAATATAGTGTTATTTCTACTTTCAAAAAGTTGGACAGGTGAAAAAAATAAGATTAAATTATAGAGCGCATTTTTAAATTTTCTTAAAATTCTTCCTTTTGCTCCATGCAATTAGAAAATAAAAATGTTCTATCCCCTAGAAGTGGTGGGAACCGCCCCCATGATAAAAGCGCCATAGTATATAGTATATAGCAGGGGCGGGCAAAGTGCGGCCCTCGGGCCGCATGCGGCCCTTTATACGTTTTTTTGCGGCCCGCGGAAAAAAAGTGAATTATTTTCATTTAAAGATTTTTTTAATTAGTGCTAATATTGATAAATAAATATAGACAATGGAGCTATTAATTAACAATTTCGCATCGGGTGATTTTTCCGCAAATTTTCAACATAACGCGGGCAATTATTTGGGTTTCCGGCAGAGTTTTGTCGGCTTCCTGAATGGAATCTACAAAATTTCAACAAATGGAAACGATATTTTTGAAGTAGTCTGGAACTGTTTGGAAAACTTTAAATTAACGCTGTAACCACCTAGTAAGTGTAACAACTGACGGACACCAAATTTAAGAGAAACAAAATATTGTAATGTTGACGAAACTTAAAGATTACGTCCATGAAAAATTTTCAGAACATCAGTTATTATTTTTCACTGCTTAATCTATGAGCAGGTATTGTGCAAAAATGTTTTGCAAGTAGTCAACGCCAACGTCATTTCAATTATAACTAATATTGTTAATTATTCGTTCAATAGGATTAAATCATCGTGCATATTTTTATATTATTTAATTCTTTCAAAGAAAACAAAAACAATGAAGGAAATCTAAGATTTTTCAAATTTACAACTTTTGAATTAAAAATGAAGCGTCTTGCATATTACGTATGATGCGCGTTTGCATCTATTTAAGCACTGAATTTCCCTTCAAAAATATTTAAGTAACTAATAGCTATGTGAAAATATAATTCACTATTTTATTTGGGAATAAGCCACAATTTAAGTTTGAAATTAAATTTATTTGACGTTTCCATTTTCACTTCGGAAATCGTTATCAAAATACAAAACATTAATAAATTAAACTAATTACATAAATGCTTAATTTTTTTATTTTTTTGTATTTTGATAACGATTTCCGAAGTGGAAATCGAAAAGTCAAATAATTTTAATTTCAAACTTAAATTGTAGCTTATTCCCAAATAAAATAGTAAATTGCATAAGATGTCACAAGGAAATAGCTTCAGAACAATATTAGGGAAAAAAGAAATAGGTTCAGAGATAAAATAAAAATAAATAAATATATAGATACACATATATTTGAAGAAAATACCATGCTTAATTACGTGCAAATGTTGTTTACGGGAGAGGGGTACGGTTTGAAAAAATTTTTGTTTGAAATTTTTGATTTTTTTATTATTTTTAATGAAAGTACATAAATAAATAAATAAATAAAATTCAAGAATACTCTCTAAAATTTTCAGCTTGACCGGAGTAAAATTACCGGAAGTAAAGCATGTTTAATATCCCTATCTTCGATTCGCTTTGCAGATGCTTGAGCGTAGTGAGAAACGTGTAAGGAATAGTGTGTTGTTACTGCCTTCTGGTTCTAATTAATTAAAAAGACTAAACACGTCTTACTATACATTATATTTTATTCACTGGTATCCAATATCTAAACAATAACATTAATGATTCATAGCGCCTTACTACATACTAACTTCTAATAATTATTTGTATATCTATATCTGCATACTGATTGTTCAGCGTGTTTTTATACCTATCTGAACCATAACAAATATAGTTCAAGTGCACTCGTAATAAACATGTGATACAAACTATAAGCTATTGTTTTTATGTATGTTCAATACCCTAAAGGTTAATAACATCATATTTAAATTATGATTTATACAGAGGGTTCATAATATACCACATCTCCGCCGTTAAAAAAGAAAGTCCTAAGAAGAGAAGAAGAATATCTGACGGTATATTCCTCTTTCCCTTTTACAAAATGTTTATGGTTACCTAATACTATTTTCAAAAATTAAATTTCCTAACTATGCTAACTAACTGTAATATGGTACGTTTCAGATCAATCGATTTTTCCCTAAACATGTATATTCTTTTTCCTATTTTACACAAAAGTTCATATTTTCCCTATACGAAACTGGTATTTTATAACCTATTACTAGTTCACGTACTTTCACGTCGTGTCTTTTCGTCCTTTTTTTTTTCGTTCACTAATTCACTTCATCAAAACAGTGTCCACAGTGAATGAAATTGATCCTAACTTTTAAATAGTCTTTTAGTGCCTATAAGCCGTAACTAATCTAATTGTAATAAAATCTCGACTTTAATACTTCCTAAGCTAACTAAATATTACCTAAACTTCTATTAAATGGTATATAAAAAAAAGAATTTAACGTTACTTTACTATTTCATCTTATTATTTCAGTCTTATTTTGATTTATTTATATACGCCTTACTAACTTTAAAATATTGTACCTATAATAAAAATGTAATCTCTCTAAAACTTTTAATATGTGTCTCTAAAAAAACTTCTAATAACTCTCTTGTACCTATAATAAAGATTTAATATCTCTAAGAACTTCACTTTTTGTGTCCCTTTGCTTACTATCTACTAACACTATTGTAAGATATTGTCTATCCTTAATTCAAATACTTCCATTTTCCGCGAAAATTTAACCTGAATTTAAAAATAAGTTATTTATAATTTACATTACTTTAGAGAAAAAGTTTACAACTTTAATTCTTAGACAAAATTTCAATGATTAGCTACTTATTTGCTTAGTATCTTCTTAATTTTGCTTGTTTATTTTGGCATTTTTTATGTTTCTTCTTTCATTTTTCCCACATATTTTAATAAAAAATTATCTTTTTTTTCTCTTCTTCTTCTTGTCTGGTACTACAACTATATTTCTTCATTTTCTCCACATAATAACACTTCTACAGTGTACATAATTCATCTTCATATACATATTTCATTTGTCATTTAATCATCAATATATCATTTCATAATATAACATCATAATAATCACTTCCTTTACTTATCCCTCAATGCCTACGTTCGACTAATCAAAGTGGCTTTACTCGAGAGAAAAGTTCCAATTCTTCTACCTATTCCATATAACAATCATAATACTCAATACTAGCCACGAAACCTCTACAATCTACCTTAACAGAAGCGGGTATAACATCGTTGGCTAGATCAAATTCTTTTACAAATTTCACAACCTCAATCCCTTGCTTTGAGGCCGTTGTTTATTCACGAATAATCATGAATAAAATAGGTTCTCTCAAAACACAGAGTGGGTCTCTAATAAGCTTTCAAGCTTCTATAAATCACTTAGTACCTTCCTAATTTGACAAGAGCAGTGGGTTTCTTATTGTCTCTAGTTGCCTCATAATATTTAGCTTATAATATTGTTAGTTCTTCTTCTTATCTATATAGTTCTTCTCCAAATTCTTTATCTCGACTCATCAGATCGGTTCGTTAAAAATATATCTCTTGCTTATAGCAATGTTTGTTGTATGTCATCACTAATCATTATTCATTAAAAAATCATTTATATATCATTTATCACACAAAATTATTAATTCAGGTTCATATCATACAAAATTTAACACAAAATCGATGAAAATGTATCTATATAATCAATAAATATCAATAATAAAAACAACTGGCAAATAAAAATTCAATAATAGTATACATATTCGACAAAAATTCAATAAAAAAATAGCATATGCAAAAGTTAGATAAAAATATTCAAAATAAGTTTATATCTCATACTTCGATAGAAATTTTCGGAAAAATTCGGTATTCCATAAAATATTCAAAAATAACCGTACTAAAAATAGAAATCGGATAGAAATTTTTCAAATAAATTCAATAAAGATTCAAAATTCAATAAAAATTCAATAATAGCATATACATATAATAACTTCGATAAAAATATTCAATTCAAAAATCACTTCATATTTCAAAATTCATAGATATTCTTAAAAAAAATCGATACTTCATAAATTATTCAAAAATCAGCGCAAAGATAAATATTCAATTTTCAATAAAAATATAAAAACGAGGGAAGCATTTTTAATAAAGATAGACATTCTTACTTACATTTTATTTCCACTTTGTCTTTATTTCACTGGTTCGGTTCTTGGGTCCTGGTCTGGTCCATTTTCCGCCGTCGGTGTTTCCAATTTGTTGCCGCCATCTCTGCTCCTATCAGAAGATTCTCCCACTTATTTACAGGAACGCCATGTAAGGAATAGTGTGTTGTTACTGCCTTCTGGTTCTAATTAATTAAAAAGACTAAACACGTCTTACTATACATTATATTTTATTCACTGGTATCCAATATCTAAACAATAACATTAATGATTCATAGCGCCTTACTACATACTAACTTCTAATAATTATTTGTATATCTATATCTGCATACTGATTGTTCAGCGTGTTTTTATACCTATCTGAACCATAACAAATATAGTTCAAGTTCACTCGTAATAAACATGTGATACAAACTATAAGCTATTGTTTTTATGTATGTTCAATACCCTAAAGGTTAATAACATCATATTTAAATTATGATTTATACAGAGGGTTCATAATATACCACAAACAGCTGTTCCCGTCTCTTTTGTAAATTATTCTACGATTCAAAAACATATTCCGGCGTGCATCACTTTAAGATTTGACAGACAAAAAACAAATTGAAATAAAAGTTGGAAAAACAAGTTGCACTTGCGGTGACAGTTAATAGTGACAATTTTCTATTTAATTTACTTAACCGATTGTCTTCTTTGCTTAAAATTCAAAGAATTTTAGCTTATGCTATAAGGTTTATAAAAAATTCTAGGTCTAAACAAAGACTCAACGAAAACAAAATCCTTACTCCTCAGGAAATAAATTCTTCACTTATACCGATCATTCGATATGTTCAGCTGGATGTTTTTTCTGATATTTTCTTAAGATTAATCAAAATCAGTTACTGTCAAAACCTTTTCGTACATTGGCCCCATTTGTGGACCCAGATGGTTTACTTAGAGTTGGTGGTCGGCTTAAAAGATCTTCTTTTAGTTATGACATTAAACATCCTATCCTTTTGCCCAAAACACACAGACTGACAGAATTGATAATAGAATCAGTTCACAGCTCATATTTTCATCCTGGTTTAAAGACTTTGCAATACTTGTTGCTTCAACAATATTGGATCTTATCCCCTAAAGCAGCAATTTATAAATGTTTATCTAGATGTATTACATGTTTTCGTTCTAAACCCAAGTCATATAATCCGTATATGGCTGATTTACCCTCGTTCCGCGTTTCTCAGTTAAAGGCATTCTCATCAGTTTGCATTGATTTCGCTGGTCCATTTTCGCTTTTGATGAGCAAACACAGAGGAGCAAAAAACTTTTAAGGGTTATGTCTGTTTATTTGTTTGTACCGCTACTAAGGCCATTCATTTGGAGGCCACATCTGATCTTAGTTCAGAGTCATTCTTAGCAGCTTTTAGACGTTTCATTGCCCGAAGGGGTAGGTGCAATCATATTGTAAGTGATCAGGGCACTAATTTTAAGGGTGCTAATAATCAATTAATAGAACTTGCTCAAATTACAGCACAAAAATTAGACATTTCTTGGAATTTTAATCCTCCCGCTTCTCCGCATTTGAATGGATTGGCCGAGGCTGGCGTCAAGTCATTTAAATCATATTTTTACCGAGTTATGGGAAATCAAATTTTAACCTTTGAAGAATTCTATACAGTTCTAACACAAGTCGAGGCTATTCTAAATTCTCGTCCCTTGTGTCCCATTAGCTCAGATCCTAATGATCTGCAGCCACTTACGCCTGGATATTTTCTGATTTTCGAATCGTTAAATAATCCGATTCCTGAACCCAATTTAGAGCATTTAAGTCTTAACAAACTAAGTCGTTGGCAGCTACTGCAACGTATCTAAAGCGATTTCTGGAAACGTTGGTCTTTAGAGTATATTAACACTCTTCAACAAAGACACAAGTGGACTAAACAGTCTCCTCCGGTTTCTAAAGGAGATCTGGTAGTTATTAAGAATGAGCAGCAAGCTCCTTTGCAATGGGAACTTGGTCGTATTGTTAACGTATTTCCGGGACAGGATGATGTAATTCGCGTTGTCGAAGTCAAAACTTCTCGCGGCACGATGAAACGACCGGTGGTCAAGATTTGTCCTCTTCCAGGCAATTAGGCAATGTAACTGCCTTTTTTAATTAAGTTTAATTGAGTTTAACTTTAGTTTTATTTTTTTTTCTTTCTCTCTTACTTTGAAAACATTCGTTTTGGCGGGGTGAATGTTCGGGAATCCTTATTTCTTTATTTTAATATTGCTATGATTCTACTATTTATTTATTTTCGGGTAGAATAAGCTTTAGACAATTTAATTATATTTAGTTATTTTGGTATGCCCCTGTAAAATGACGCGGAATAACCTTCTTAATGTCAATTTTTAAAATTATCCACAAGCTCAAAGCTTATCGCTTTCGGTACGCATGTATAAAACTGGACATGCGTTAAGTACTTTAAGGACAAGGTACCACTGGGTCTAGGAAAGTTGGTCGAGAACACTTCGTCGACGGAAAATTGGTCGACAACATTTGGTCGACAAACAGTTGGTCGAATGCACAATTCATCGAATGGACAATTCGTCGACGAACATTTGATCGAATGGAATTTTCGTCGACAAACTGTTATTTATCTTTATGATAAAGGGATTAATGGTGACAAACGACCGACCAACGGGTTGTTGGTTTTTATTTTGTGAACTAGAATATTGTATTAGGGTGATTCCAATTCAAATCACTCAATTTTGGATAAAAAAAACTTTTGGATCTTTGTTTTTTCTGAAACTAGGTGTATAGCTTCTGCGGGATTTAAAAATAAGAGATTTAAGGTCAAAAATCTTCTTCTTCTTTTTTTTCTCAAAATGTTACTTTAAGCGATTTTACAGTGATTTGGTATTTCTTTAACAAATTTGCATTTTCTCTCGTAGAGTATTAATGGAAAAATTAATATTTTAATAAAAGGTACTCAAAAATGTCATTATATGACATCATAACAAGTTAATTTGACAAAACAAGCTTTTCATCAAATTTTATAGTGTAGAAAACGTTAAAATACCGCGTTTTACATTTTACTCCATTCCCAAAATACGTCATAATCGATTTGGCTGAAAATTTGCCCACAGATAGCCAAAACATAGGACATTGAGTGGTTAGAAGGATTTGAATTATATTACAATACCAAAAAAGTTACATGCAATATCATAGTCAAAAATATAGGCGTCTACTGTAAGTACGATTAACTCGGAAAATATCGACCTCACGACAAAAATTGTTAAAAAGAAATTGTAATAAAAATACGATTTATTTGGAACAATTTCAGTTCCTACCATTTTTGTCGCAAAGTTAAAAATGGTGGAGATATTGAGCAAAAACCGTTCTCCTTTTCCAAAAAAATTAAGATGGCGGCTAACGTAACGGAGGAATTCATTCGCGATTTTAAATTTAGGCTACTATTGACCGCCCTAAAGATTAGAAAAATAAAATTTTGGGCAGCTCGGCTTGCAAGGCCAAATGCTATCCCGACTGGTCTAATATACTTTTGAGTCTGATATTATTGCATGTAACTTTTTTAGTATTGTATTGTAATTAAAATCCCTCTAACTACTTAAAGAACTATGTTTTGGTTATCTGTGGGCAAATTTTCAGCCAAATCGATTATGACGTATTTTGGGAATGGATGAAAATGTAAAAACGGTATTTTAACGTTTCCTACACTATAAAATTTGAGCAAAAACTTGTTTTAAATCAAAATAACTTGTTATAATGCCATATAATGACATTTTTGAGTCCCTTCTATTAAAATACATAATATTTTTTCCATTGACATTTTACGATAGAAAATGCAAAGGATACCCCCGTTAAGATAGGCAAAATGCCCTCACTACCAGAATTCAGTTTTTTTCATTGTTTTACGTTCTATGCAATTAAAAAATGAGATAACGCATTTTTACGCCTCCCCCACAGCCAAAAACTTAGATTTTTAGATTTAATTTTTTTTAGTTGGGCTGAAATTGTTTTAAAAATTTCAAAAATTCACACGTATAGCTGAGGCTTTCACAAAACATGTCCATTTTTTATGGACTGGTCGGTCGAGTGTACATAACCTCAATTTTTTTTAAATTTTTTATAACTTTTTTTTTGAAGATGGCTGCAGGTCCAATTTTTTTGCATGTTGTGTATTTTATCAAAAACTATCTATCTGATTTTTTTCAGATTTTTCCGTCAACTGGGCCATCTTGAAAAATCCGGAAAACAGTTTTTTAGGGGGTTTTTGGGGACTTTCTCCATTTTATAGACTTGAAAATTTTTTGCTCAATTAGAAATCCAATGAAATCAATTAATTTGTGGTCATCTGATTGAATACAACCAATAAAACCAACATTATACTGAAAACAGATCCCATGGGCTGTTTTCACTCAATCATGTAGCTATGGATACCTACATTTCGTTTCATTTCGATTTTGACATTTCAAATATTCAATATTTCAAACATCATAATAAAATTATTAACAGCATGCGTAGTGGAAATACATCTTCATCAGTTATAGAAACTAACATGTCTGGATCTTCATTAAATTTTTCTAATTGTTCCTTTGTTAATTGCACATTTAAATAAATTGTTTCTGCTCTGTGTTTTTTTTCATAACCAGCAAAAAATTTTCTATCCGAATAACCCTCGAACATTGATAAATGCTCAAAAATTTTTTAACAACTTTCTCAAGCTTGTTGCTTACAGGCAACAGACCTCCGCCTACGGTGTCGGTCTGTTTCCAAGCAACAAGCTTTCGAAATCTGTTATAAAATTTTTTCGAACAATTATCAATGTCCTTGGGTTATTACTACTGAAAATTTTTTGCCCAATTAGAAATCCAATGAAATCAATTAATTTGTGGTCATCTGATTGAATACAACCAATAAAACCAACATTATACTGAAAACAGATCCCATGGGCTGTTTTCACTCAATTATGTAGCTATGGATACCTACATTTCGTTTCATTTCGATTTTGACATTTCAAATATTTAATTTTTCAAAATGTCACGATTTGGTTGTAATACTGATGAGAATATTAATGAAATTATCGAATCAAATATACCAAAGAATACTGTTTACAAAAATTTTCTATCCGAATAACCCTCGAACATTGATAAATGCTCAAAAATTTTTTAACAACTTTCTCAAGCTTGTTGCTTATAGGCAACAGACCTCCGCCTACGGCGTCGGTCTGTTTCCAAGCAACAAGCTTTCGAAATCTGTTATAAAATTTTTTCGAACAATTATCAATGTCCTTGGGTTATTACTACTGAAAATTTTTTGCTCAATTAGAAATCCAATGAAATCAATTAATTTGTGGTCATCTGATTGAATACAACCAATAAAACCAACATTATACTGAAAACAGATCCCATGGGCTGTTTTCACTCAATCATGTAGCTATGGATACCTACATTTCGTTTCATTTCGATTTTGACATTTCAAATATTCAATTTTTCAAAATGTCACGATTTGGTTGTAATACTGATGAGAATATTAATGAAATTATCGAATCAAATATACCAAAGAATACTGTTTACAAAAAATTTTCTATCCGAATAACCCTCGAACATTGATAAATGCTCAAAAATTTTTTAACAACTTTCTCAAGCTTGTTGCTTACAGGCCTCCGCCTACGGCGTCGGTCTGTTTCCAAGCAACAAGCTTTCGAAATCTGTTATAAAATTTTTTCGAACAATTATCAATGTCTTTGGGTTATTACTACTGAAAACAGATCAGCTCAAGGTTTTGTTGATAGATCATGTATAATTTGAAATAAGTGAGTATTTTACGATATTTAAAAATTGGGCGAATCACTTTTAAACCCCCAAAAACCATGTTTTTTTAAGTTTTGTAAGGGTTTTTGCAGGTCTAATCATATTTTTTGAGGTCGATACAGCCTGAATATTTTTTTTTATTTTTTCAGCTTCTATGTGATTAAAAAAATTAAGACTCACCGCAATTTTAGCCCACCACCCCCTTCCCCTTTCGTCACATCCAAAAATGTTAATTTTTCGATTTTATTTTTTTTAAGTTGGTTCAATTAACTTATAAATTACAAAAAATCCACACGCACATCTGAGGCTTTTACAAAACATCTATTTTTATGGACCCGAAGGTGTAGTGTACATAACATCAATTTTTTTTTTTTTTTTTATAGTAGGTACGTATAACTTTTTTGGCGATGGCTGCATGTCTATTTTTTTTGCGTTTTGTGAATTTTATCAAAAACTATATTTCTGACTTTTTTCAGATTTATTCGTAAGGTGCGCCATCTTAAAAAATCCGGAAAGCTGTTTTTTTTTTCGGTAGTTTTTTGGGATGTTCTCTATTTTATATACTTCAAAATAGACTAACTCAAGATTTTTTATAGGTTACGTACATATAATTTAAAATAACTGAGTTTTTAGGGATATTCAAAAATTGTATAAAACACCTCTAAACCACCCAAAAACTATGTTTTTTCAAATTCTTAAAAGTTTCTAATTCTTTCGTACCCCCATGAAGTTAAATTACAAAGCCATTAAAATATAACTAGAGGTGATTCATACCTACCATCTCAATTGAAACCATCTATAATATTGTCACCCCCAAAAATCTACCTGGGTCTTAAAATTCAGGTAATTGTTGCGTTATAATTACCTAAAGAGTCTTATCTTTTAAAATTTTGTAGTAGAGCATTTCTATAGCTATAGTGGGTTTATTGCCCTACCTCTTTATGGGGCTTGGTGATTTGGATTGTAAACATTGATACCAGATATACCAGAGAAATTAGCAAATAAATGGCCTCTTTCGTGACATCCGTGGATACAGGCACATGTATCCAAAAACTGCTTAGGATAAATTTGGTTACAACAATATCCAATATAAAAATTATGCAAAAGATCAAACGTACTTTTTAACTTATAAAAAATATATAAACCATTAAAGATCGCTATTTGATTTTAAATATTAAAGGTGGAGACCGGTATGCTGTATGGAAAGGTGATACAATTTTACTGAAGAAGCATAGAAAATTCTTTAAAATGAGTGTTTGAAAAGTTATTTTTGTTAATTTATTGCTTAGTTATTGGGAAAATAGCTTCAAAAGTCGATTTTTTGAAAATGATTAATAACTTTTCTAAAAATACACTAAAAACTTTATTTTCGTGTAAGTAAAGGAACAATATTAGAAGTATTCAGCCGTTAAAATTTCAAGAAGTATTACATAATAGTTATTGCAAAATTGAAATTGTTTATCACAAAAAGCTTCTATCTACAGCGTTATTAGGCATAAACTATTAGGTCAACATAAATTCTAAAGACATCAAATCAAAGAGAAAGGCTCAATTTATCAAATTAGATCAAGTCTTGATTAAAAAGTTTATAATAAATATTATAAAATAATTTTGAAAAAGTAGTGTTATTTTAAGCTTATAAACAAGTAAAATAACTCAACCGCATTAACATGTAGGAATTAACTAATTTTGATGGGAAATAAGCCACAATTTTACTAAAAAAAAATGATTTTATTTTGACAACGACACCCGATTTGAGCGTCGAAACGTTAGTAAAATCATTTTTTTAGTAAAATTGTGGCTTATTTCCCATCAAAACTAGTTAATTGAAAAAATTCCACAAGAAAATAGCTTCAGAACAACAACATGTAGGAAGTTAATTTTTCTTATTCGAAATGTTGGTATTCTTATACAAACTGAAACAAAAATTTAATGCCCTACAACCCTTTAAACCCGAGTTAGCCACTTTTTTTCAAAAATTCACCGGAACTTTGTTTATAAATATTAGAAAATTTGAAAAGCAACATTTAAACGACTGAAAGAGCATGTTTATACAAAAAAAAATTAAAATGATTCTTGTAAAAATGAGCCGTCCATGATGCGCCAAAAGTGAAGAGTTTAAAAGCAAAGCGATTCTTACCCTCTTGATTTTATTATCGAAAACTTAATTTACAACTACACATTTATAAAAGGCGCAATACCTCCGGTTCTTACCAATGAAAATTGATATTCTTTTTGAAGTGAATACTTCTAATCGCTTTGTATGGAAATTTGACGTCAAATACTAAATTCGTATTTGGCGTCAATTAAAAGTCGTGACGCGAGTGGTAAGCTTGCGGTATACCGTACATATATAACACTTATTTTAACTTTCATAGTAAACCTGATCCTGAATTTTCTACTGTTTGAATGGTTTCAGGGTGACTTCAACTATACATCGCGAATTTTAAATAATTAATTGGGATTAGGTCGTTTCAACCCTAGAGGGGTGATGGATTAAATTTTTCTTAAAAATAAAGTGCGACACATGCTTTTATGGTAAAACTAAATATAGATTCCAAATTTTTTATGATCGGCTGTCTTCGGGGTGGTTTCAACACTATAGGGGTGATTTGTAAAATTTTTTCAAAAATTATAGTAGATACGACACACATGTATTTATAATAAATCACCCTGAAACCAGTCAAACAGTAGAAAATTCAAGATCATACTATGAAAGTTCGAATAAGTGTATATTACAGTGTAATATAAATATGTACATTAAGGTATACCGCACGCTTACCACTCGCGTCACGATTTTTTTATAACGGCAAATATGAATTTAGTATTTGGCGACAAATTTCCATACCAAGCGATACTTCAAAAAGAACATCAATTTCCGTTGATTAGAATTGGTAGGGGAGCAAAGTATGCTAAATGTGCAGTCACTCGAGCGCTTTGGGGACCTATTGGGTTGTAAAGAGTAGGTCCTAAAACCAAAAAAAGTTACGTAAAGTTTTCCATTTTAGTAGGCGCTTGCCATTTTTTAATTTAATTTTCCATTTCCAACAATCGTTTTTTCCGATTATAACGCCATCTATCCATAATTCGAAAAAATGTTTCGAATAAAAGTTACTTATTTTTACGTAAGGAATCCAAATCCGCAATAAAAAATGAGGGCTCCTATTTAAGATTTTAAAGTAACCCCACACCCCACATCCATGGGGGGTCGTGTTTGGTACCATTCGATAGATTTTTCAAAAATATTGAATAAGTGTATTTTACAGTTTTTTCGATCTGATGTTCATTTCGCGAAATATCGCGGGATTCGTATTTAAAATATTTAATTTACCCCCCACCCCTCTCCGTGGGAAGTCGTGTTTGGTATCATTCGATAGATTTTTAAAAAATATTGGGCACATATTTTTTAGTTTTCCGGTCTGTCATTCATTTCGCGAAATATTCGCTTTTTTCTTGTGAAATTTTGGGACTCACCCATTTCCTTACGCCAGGCTCAAATCGTCAGATTTTTGAAATATACACTCTTTTGCATGAACTTAACTTACCTTATCTTAATCTGACAATTTCGAGTTTTTTTAAGGATAGATTTTGTTTTCGGGCCCCCCTTAACGAACTCCCCTGTGTTAAGAGCCAATATATGGTAGAGGTACATTTGCAGGGTACCAGGTTTCTCCCATATGCTAATCTAACGCGCTCGAGTAACTGCAAAAATCCCCGCTTGGGCTCCCCTACCAATATAAGGCATTGCGACTTTTATAAATAATGTGCACATGTGAATTAAGTTTTTGATAATAAAATCAAGATGGTAAGAATCGCTTTACTTTTAAACCCTCCACTTTTGGCGCATCATGAATGGCTCATTTTTACAAGAATCGTCTTGAATTTTTTTTTGTATAAAAATTATATTTTAGTCGTTAAAATGTTGCATTTTAAATTTTGTAATGTTTATAAAGAAAGCTTCGTTTAGAAATAAAGTTTATTGCAGTCGAAAACATTGTACGGAATTGCCTCGATTCCCTAAAAATTTATTGACCTCAGCATCTCGCATATTTCGTCTTGTCCGGAAGTGCCCCCAAATTTGACTTGTCCGGAAATGCTCCGTTTGCAAGTACTCCGACACCAAAAAGAAGAACGGTACAACATCACTAATTAAAATATCGGCTTATATTTGCTGTCTACTCTCCTACCGCAGCCAATTTTTTCAATAAATTTAAAAATAATTAAGATTTAGAAAACAAATTAACAAAACCCAAAAAAATAAAATGTTTAATACAATATTCCAGTTAACAAAATAAAAACCAACAACTGGTCGGCGTCGTTTGTAAAAATAAGTAAGATTTAGAAAAAAAATTAACGAAACCCCAAAGAAAATAAAATGTATCATACAATATTCCAGTTACCCGTCGTTTGTCACCACTAATCCCTTTATCCTAAAGATAAATAACAGTTTGTCGATGAAAATTCCATTCGATCAAATGTTCGTCGACGAATTGTCCATTCGATGAATTGTGCATTCGACCAACTGTTTGTCGACCAAATGTTGTCGACCAATTTTCCGTCGACGAAGTGTTCTCGACCAACTTTCCGACACCGGGTACCACTACTGTGATTTCGCTTCAAGCTTTCAACGAAAAAGGTACTCCCTTTCGTGATCTTGACGGTACCGTCCCGCGTTCCACGTGCATCGCGAATTCCATGGAAGGAGTCCAGAATTGAGTCACCCATTGGATCTACAAGTTTACCATATCCTAAACATCACCGATTTCCAGGTAAGCGATATTGTGCAAAGCTTGTGGAAACATAATTTTTAAATTCTATTTTTTTACAACTCAGTTTTCATATTTCCTGCAGTTTTCATAACATTTTGAAACAGTTGTCAAACCAAACGCGGTTTTCTCAAAACTGCTTTTTTCAAAGGCGGTGGACATTGTAACTCAAAAAACTACCTACTTGACAGATCCACCTGAAATTTTTTATAGATTTTCTTTAGACATTTCGTGAGGTAACTCTGTCGAGATATGTTTTGGTTAGCAGTAATAAATATGTTGATTTTCGCCCTATTTTACAAAAATTTCGTTATTTTGACTTGTATTTTAAGTGATATCAAAAACTCAAAAATCGTTAAAACTAAAAAACTCAACAGCGTTACCTGGAGAAACTCATAAGCTAATAAAATATTTTTGAATTTTTTGTTTCATATGATCCATTGACGAGTTCTACTGCCAAATCCATTTTTTCTTGGAACTGCCAGTAAAAGTTTGCCAACGTTGGCTTATTTTTCAATATTTGGTCTTGAATTTTTTTTAGTAATCTTTGAATTGTACTGGATATGTTTATTTAATTTAAAAATAAAATAATTCTACCATAATTTCAAACAAAATTCAAGAAAAGGTGCTTGAAATGTGAAATGTTAATTTCAAACCATGCCCCCCCCCCCCATCCATCCGTAAACAAAATTAGTAAAAAGTTAAAAATTCGAACATGTTAAGGTAACAAATATTGTGGCCCTTGGTAATAGACCAAAAATATTTTGTGGCCCTTGCTAAAAAAAGTTTGCCCACCCCTGGTATGTATATAGGATAGACTTTGAATTAGGAGATTGGGCTTTGGGCTACTCCAAAAATTTCATTAAAATCCATGCAGTAAAATGCAAATATTGTAAACTATTAATTTCTCAGAAAATTGAACTAATTTGAAATGAAAGTATGACTAATATTCTATTGATTTATGCAATAATCTATAGTGTGTCCCCGAACATTTTCTCAAATGCAGGAATTAATGATGCGTAGAACCATAAAATATTCTCAAGTATACAAGGTGTTTCTAAAATATCAAAATAACGAGTAACTTTGTTATTTTTATAGAATGCCAGTATCTAGTACGATAACGATAATAGATCGGTACGATAAAGTTCTCAGGCGGCCCTTCCGTCCAGTGTTTTTAATAATTTGTTTTCAATTAACTTTTCTTGTATTTGTATTTATTTTTCTCATAAACTAATCACTTTAAGCATCATGTGTTATACATTTTTGAAATCAGTACAAAGAGGAGAATCCAAATATCAAATAAATAAAAAAAGGTGGAAATTAAAAGAAATTAAGGGGTGATTCGGGGGGTGAGAGGGGGCCTTTCCCGGCAAGCTTAAATATGGAATAATGTCTCTCCTTTCAAATATTATTTCACGTATTTTTGCGCTTTTTCTAAAAGTCAATGGTTCAAAAAGTCAATCAAAATCAATCAAAAGGTCTTTAAAGGTAGATAGTTTTATCTGGAAAGCACTGTATTGATGATACTTGATTTCGTAATATATACAATGATTTTATTATAATATTCTTAAAACCTTAAAACAAATATTTTCTAATAGAATATTTTAATATATTTTTCCTGGAGTTTCTTAATTATTCTCTACTTAAAACCAGGGCAATTAACTGGAGGCAAGCTACGAAGCTTTAGAGTCTAAGTTAAGATTAAAAATTAATTGGTGATTTGAAAATACCTTAATTGGAATAGAGATACTGGATAGAGGCAAAAGAATAAATTAAGCTTGGAAATAACTTTGAAGTATATAACGTATAAATTTAATAAAAATTTGTCCTGGTAAAAGGTATATTAGTTTAAAAAGCCCCTATAGGGCTACAAACATAGAAACAAAACGTTTTCGCTCTGTAACAAGAGCATCATCAGTGTTACAAGAACATGGTAAGCCACCCAAAAATACAAAGGTTAAAACCTTTTAAAAATAGACTAAAAGTCATATAAATGTAAACATCGTAAAATCAAAAGGATGGATATAATTCCTATGGATGTGGCTTTAGGGAAACATATGACTCACATACGTGGTAAGTGCACTCTAACACCTCATGTCCAAAAAAATTAAATTTCTACAATGCTAAGATATATTATAAGGTACAAGGGTAGGTTCTTATAAGGGTCCGGTGAGAAAAGAATGGGTATTTAACACATGACATAAACATTATTTTGTTAGTACCTACTCTTTTTGATCAACATAGTTACTAGTAGGGGAGGAAAGTATGCTAAATTTGTAGTTACTCGAGCGCTTTGGGGACCTATTGGGTTGTGAAGAGGAGGTCCTAAAACCAAAAGAATTTAGTAAAATTTTCTATTTTAGCGGGAACTTTCCATTTTTTAAATTTAATTTTCCATTTCCAACAATCGTTTTTTCCGATTATAGCGCCATCTATCCATAATTCGAAAAATGTCTCAAATAAAAGTTGCTTATTTTTACGTAAAGAATCCAAATCTGCAAAAAAAAATGAGGGCTCCTATTTAAGATTTTAAAGTAACCCCTACCCCACCTTCGTGGGGGGTCCTGTTTGGTGCCATTCGATAGATTTTTCAAAAATATTGAATACGTGTATTTTGTAATTTTTCGATCTAATGTTCATTTCGCGAAATATCGCGGGGTTCGTATTTAAAATTTAAAATTTACCCCCACCCCTCTCCGTGGGGAGTCGTGTTTGGTATCATTCGATAGATTTTTGAGAATTATCGGAAACTATTTTTTAGTTTTTCAATCTCACGCTCATTTCGCGAAATATTCGCTTTTTTGTAAAACTTTGTGACTCACCCATTTCCTTACGGCCCGCTCAAATCGTCAGATTTTTTAAATGTACACTCTTTTGCATGTACTTATCTCAATCTAACGATTTCGAGTTTTTCTAAGGATAGTTTTTTTTTCGGACCCCTCTTAACGAACTCCCCTGTATTAAGAGTCAGTATATGGTAGAGGTACATTCACAGGGTACAAAGTTTCTCCCCATATGATAATCTAACGCGCTCCAGTAACTGCAAAAATCCCCGACTGGATTCCCCTACCATTTTCATTTTTTAAATTTTCGAATAATGCCATGTTTTTATAAAAAAAATTTCGCATTCATTGTATTTCTCATTTACAAATTAATGTTCCTCCTTAAATCTACGCCAATCTATTATAAGTGACAACTCCAAAAATGTGTCTTCTTCTCTATAAAATATGCGTGGATCGAATTTTTTGCACCTGAATGTATTATAGCAATTTAAAAATATCGGAAAATTCATAAAAAAATATTTAAACTGCACATATTAAAACGCGAATGCAAATCGGAAGGAAAAACTCATTATGCTATCACAATAAACTGCGTATTTGATGTTTAATAACTTGTTTTTTCAATATTGCCAAACAACTCGTACCATATTCGATTCAAATGCAGCCAGTTTGGTTTTTTCAAATAAAAAAATAGGGACTTTTTATTTTTAATAGGTATTTCAAAATTTTCTCAAGCGGTGAGAAAAAATGTGAAAACTGTGCATACATAAACTATATGATATACAAATGTAAATATGTACTATATCTGCAGTTTTTGCAAAGATTAGGTTATTACCGAGTGCCGAAAGTCTCTTAGAATAAATAAAAAGTTTCTTTTGAATGTGGGGTGGCGATTAGGCGACGCTGGTTTATTACGCAATCAAATTTAAAGTGGACTGTAGGGAAATAACAACAAAAAAATTCTAACCTTATTTTAACTGGTAGGTCGAGAAGTCTTCAGTTATTAGTAAGGTGAAGGAAGGAGGGAGAAAGGGTTAATTTATTTTTTACTATATAGTTGTGTTGTGTAATAGTTGTGTTATCATAATTACACCTTTATCTGGTAACTCTTTTAAGATAGTTCCTGTTATAAGGTCATAGCCAGGAGCTTTTTTGGTTTTTAATCTATATTGAATAGTATTTTTTACATCTCTTTTTGTTACTGGTTTCATTTGCTCACTTGGCTGTTGGATTGTTTCTAGACTTTCATAGATAGCCTCATCTTCTTCAGCACTGACAGAGGGCAGAGGTAGAAAAACTTCTTCAAGATATTTTCCAAATGCCTCTGCTTTTTCTTGATCTGTTCTCGACCATGAGCCGTCTGGATTTCTTAATGCTGGTATGTGTTTACTGGGTTGTTTTAATTTCCTGGTTGCCTTCCAAAGTGAATAATCGGTATCTGCTGTTGGTGTTAAAATTTGAAGATAATTTTCGATATAGGAGTTTTTGTGCTGTAGTATTGTATTTTTCAGCTGTCTTGCGGCTCTATTGTAGTTCATTTTGTCTTGATGCTGCCTTGTGTTTTGCCATATCTTTCTTAGTCTCCTCTTCTCTTTAATTTGATTTCTTATATTAATAGGATTGTTCCTTTTATTCTGTGTATCTTTACATTTTGGAGTGGCATTCCAAGCTGCCAAATATTCAATATTAGAATAGAGATCATAAAATGCATCTAAATGCGTATGGTAAGCAACGCCAGCATCTGGCTCCATCTCTTGTTTTAATATAACGATATCTTGAACAATTTCCTCATATTCTGATAGAGTTTTTTCGAAAGTACTATATCTAACTGCAAAGTTAGGTACGCATTTTTGAGGCACTTTCTGGATCTTTTTCTAAGGCCGACCCGGCATCGTAACATAATTGAGCCCTACGAAAGATAGTTTCACGTTTAGAGCATAATCGCTCCAATTTTAGTTCGTTTTGACTTTTAGGCATGTTTAATAATAAATATTGAAATTCTTTCAAAAAATTATCAATGATGAAGAAATAAAATGGAACAAAAACCAAAATATGTCAAGAATAGTAGTTAGGTGTATATATTTTTTCAACAATTACTCAAATTTTATTACACTAAATCCAAACAAACTATTTTTAGGTTTGCAAAATATCCAAATAAAATATATTTAATTAACCAAAGTCGATTTCACTAAGCGATGGGTTCAGAAGCAAAAACACGAATTCAATGTCCTAGCTATAGTCGACCGAAGAACAAGGTTTTTCGATACACGACAAAAAAAGGGTACACTACGATTTAATTAGATTTTAACACGACAAATATACTATACCGATTACAATTATAATTTTAAATAAATTTATCCAATGCGAAAAATACGATAGATCAGATCTTGAATCGGCAAAACAACAACGAAATTGATTCATGACGATCCGGCTCGAAGGACCAAATTTATGGGGTGGCGATTAGGCGACGCTGGTTTATTACGCTATCAAATTTAAAGTGGACTGTAGGGAAATAACAACAAAAAAATTCTTACCTTATTTTAACTGGTAGGTCGAGAAGTCTTCAGTTATTAGTAAGGTGAAGGAAGGAGGGAGAAAGGGTTAATTTATTTTTTACTATAACTGAAACCGGCGTTTTTTGGCGACACTTGATAACTACAGGAAACGACTTAACAATTCAATTTGTTCTTACTTACTGAGGACCACGACTAGTTAGTACTAACGAAAGGTAATTAAAGAGAAAACAAAAAATTTAGTACAATATCTGGGCAAGTAAATAGGCCAGGTACTTCGAATGAAATTTAATTTAATGAGGCCAAAACATCCTGCCCCCCGAGTTTATTTTTAAAATAAACGAAAAATAACGAAAAATCAACGAAAACTAATTTCATTTTAATATGCTAAGTCTGCACATGAACCCATCACCCTAAACTAAAATTTTAACTATCAAATAAAATTAAAAAAAAAATCCTCTCTAGTTTATTGACTGGGTAGAGGACACAGTTTAACGACTGGGCGCATGTAACTACCGTGCTTGGTTCGCACTTTTACGATTCGAACAATCCCATCTTTTCCAGGATACAAAGTCTCTATGACTGCCAGAGGCCACTGTAAAGGTGGGAGAGTTTCATTTTTTATTATAACTACCATTCCCTCTTTGGGAGGATTCGAGTTAGTGTTCCATTTTAAATAGTCCTGTCGCCAGGGGGGGTACAACGGCCTCGTTAATTCAGATGGACTTACTCAAGTTTTTTTGTGTATTTTGACCCGTAGAACACGAATTTTTTGGGTAACAGTTGATCCGGATGTCGATAAGATTGTTATAGACCAAGAACTTGAGGAATCAAATAACAGCGATTTTTGGCAAAACAAAACACTATTTTGTATTTTTTGGGCCATTTTAAGTAAAAAATATTTCTACAAGTTTTTTCGTAGGATGCACAGTTTTCGAGATAAACGCGGTTGAACTTTAAAAAAATCGAAAAATTGCAATTTTTGAACCCGAATAACTTTTGATTAAAAAATAAAATAGCAAGTCTGCTTACCGCATTTAAAAGTTTAAGTCAAATTATATCGGTTTTGATTATTTCCATTGGTAAAAATTTATTTTTTTATTGTTTAACAAAGCTATAAACACGTAGGGTTTCCCGTGCTTTTACATGTGTTTTAACGCATGTAACGTAGAAATAGTCTTGATTGCACTAGTACCTATTCTACCTACTCGTTCGATTTTAAATGAGAAATCATAGAAACATCACTCACGCACTAGTTGTTTGTAGCTTTGTTTAACAATAACACAATAAATTTTTAGCAATGCAAATAATCAAAACCGACATAATTTGACTTGAACTTTCAAAGGCGCTAAGCAGAATTGCTATTTTATTTTTTAATCAAAAGTTATTCGGGTTTAAAAATTGCAGTTTTTCGATTTTTTGAAAGTTCAACCGCGTTTATCTCGAAAACTGTGCATCCTACTAAAAAACTTGTAGAAATATTTTTTGCTTAAAATGACCCAAAAAATACAAAATATTGTTTTGTTTTGCCAAAAATCGCTGTTATTTGATTCCTCAAGTTCTTGGTCTATAACAATCTTATCGACATCCGGATCAACTGTTACCCAAAAAATTCGTGTTCTACGGGTCAAAATACATAAAAAAAACTTGGGTAAGTCCATCTGAATTAACGAGGCCGTTGTACCCCCCCTGGCGACAGGACTAAAACGAGACTGCATAGAAGACAAATATTCTGAATGCCATCTTTTCCAATAATGTTGAACAATGCAATCTAGTAATTTACATCTTTTCAAAGTACTCATATTTTTATCAAGATCAATATCCATCGAGGGTAATGACACTAAAGGTTCTGTACATAAAAAATGCGATGGAGTCAGCGCGACTGGATTTTCAGGGTCGTTACTTTGAACACAAAGAGGACGCGAAGTCAAAAGACACTCGATTTGTGTCAGAACAGTTAAAAATTCTTCGTAAGTAAGGATCTGATTCCCCACAACTCTACTTAAATGAAGTTTTACACTTTTTATATTGCTTTCCCAAATACCACCGAAGTGACTGCCATAAGGTACGTTCATTTTCCAATAAATTTTGGTATTATTAAGTTCCTGTTGGAATGCATCTTTATAAGTGTTTGAAGTAGTTAATTGATATATTTCATCGAGGACTCTTTTGGCACCCACAAAATTTGTGCCATTATCTGAATATAAAACCTTACAATTTCCACGACGATATAAAAATCTTTTGAAAGCGTCTAAGAAACAATCTGTACAGAGCGAGGAGGCTAATTCAAGATGTATGGCTTTCGTACTTAGACAAACAAACAAACATATGTAAGCCTTTTGAGTTTTTACGCCACGATATTTTCCTATAGTAATGGAAAAGGCACCAGTATAATCTACACCAGTGTGTAAAAAGGCTTTTGCCTGATTGACTCTTACGGCGGGTAAGTCAGCCATCATAGGATAGGTAGGTTTAGGATTAAGACGAAAACAACGATTACATCTCTAAATTCTATTTCTGATGGCCTGACGACTAGATAGTATCCAATAATTTGTTCTCAGAAGATTTTGCAACAAATACGCTCCAGCATGTAAATGCAATTTATGGAAATAATCTATTAACAAAATGGTTAAAGGATCGGCTTTGGGCAACAAAATCGGATGTTTTTGTTCAAAACTACATTGGGAGTTGGCCAAACGTCCACATACTCTAATTATTCCATTTTCAATAAATGGATTCAAACGACGTATGGAAGATTTTACAGCGAGATTTTGAGAAAGGGCTTTATATTCTTCAGAAAAATGTTTTTGCTGGACAGCTCGAATTAATTCAATTTCTGCAATTTTTAAATCAAATAGAGATATCCGTTTATTTAAAGGCAATTTTCTAAGAAATCTCAATACGTATACTGTGGAATTTAAAAGTTTCGACCAACTGGAAAAATATTCAATAAGAGTACACAGCGGAGAAATTACACGAGTGACATTACCAAAGAAGGTTTGTGATCTATATTCAGAATCACAAATCATAATTTCCTGTCCGTTGACGGACTGAATAGGCCAATATTCTGGCTTCAACAGTAACCAATTTGGACTAGTAAAGCATGTGGGATGGTTGACTAACGAAGAAGGAAACAAACCTCGAGAGGCGCAATCAACAACATTTTCCTTTCCAGGAACAAAATACCAATACTGTGACGGAACCATCTTATGAATTGTAACAACTCTATTTTGAACAAATAATTTGAGATTTTTC
Source organism: Diabrotica virgifera virgifera (assembly GCF_917563875.1). NCBI lineage: Eukaryota > Metazoa > Arthropoda > Insecta > Coleoptera > Chrysomelidae > Diabrotica > Diabrotica virgifera. The sequence continues at coordinate 72,621,630 of NC_065444.1, forward strand.
TCTGAGGACTTTATCCAATTTAAGACAATCATGGAATCACTTAAGGCAAAAATTTTATCAATATTATGTCTAGGAGAATAAGTTTCAATAGCATGTGAAAGAAGCTTTGAGAGAAGAAGCGCTCCACAAAGCTCTAATCGAGGAAGAGTTATTTTAGACATTGGAGATACTTTAGATTGAGAGTACAGTAAAGTAACTTTAACTTGACCTGTACAATTAACAACCCTGGAATAAACAATGGCTGCATATCCAGCAGCACTTGCATCTGAAAATCCTACAAAAGACAACGACGAATTAGGTGTAACTGCTATATGGCGTGGAATTTGTATTTTGTATAGGACATGAAATTCATTTTGAAACTTTTCCCATGCTATTTCGATTTCTTTTGGTACGGTACTATCCCAATCTACCTTTAGAGTCCAAAGTTTTTTTATCCAAATTTTAAGCAAGAGGGTTATAGGAGATAGGAATCCCAAGGGATCAAACATACGACCAACAAGTGAGAGCATGTTTCTTTTTGTACAATGAGTCGATGAGGGTATTTCTAACCCAAAACTAAAATTGTCACATTTTTCTTCCCATTGCAATCCTAACACTTTGGAGACTGACTTATCAAATTGTTTGGTTTTGACCAGTTGGAGGGGTTCGGGGATTGTCGATAGTAGATCGTTCGAGTTCGACATCCATTTGGTTAATTTAAAACCACCTTTTTGAAACAAATTCACTAACTGAGTGTGTGTAACTATAGCTTCAGAAACATTTGGAAAACTGCTAATAAAATCGTCTACATACATATCTCTTAAAATTGGGATGATAGCATCAGAAAAATTTTTAGATTCGTCATTACATAATTGTTTTATTACCCTGAGACTAAGATATGGTGAGGATTTTACTCCAAAAGTTAAAGTATTTAATTGGAAAATAGAAATAGGGTCATTGGTATCAAATCTCCATAAAACTCTTTGAAACGAACAATGAGATTCAACCACTTTAACCTGCCTATACATTTGTTTCAAATCAGCGACAATTGCGATTGGAAAAAGACGAAAATTCAACAATATTGTGGTAGGATTATTTTGTAATTTTGGACCTTTATAAAGAATTTCATTTAATGACGGTCCTTTACTAGTTTTCATAGAGGCATCAAAGACTATTCTACAAGGAGTGGAAGGGCTATCTGGTTTAAAAACACAATGATGGGGAATATAATACGACAACGAATCAATGGTTTGAATGGGAACTAAACTCATGTGCTTTTGGTCTAAATAGTCTTGAAAGATATCACAGTAAAGTTTTCTAAGTTCTGGGTTTAGTGCGAGGCGATTTTCTAAGGACAACAATCTATTTTTAGCAAGAACAAAAGAATCACCCAGTACATTAGGATCATTTTGGAACGGCAACGAAACTGTGTATCTACCATCTGCATCTCTACATACATTTTCTAAAAATAAATTTTCACAAATTTCATCTTCTGATGAACTATTAGTAACAGTGGGCAAATCCTCTAATTCATACATTCTTTCGACCAAGGAATCTAAATTCAACAAAGGGTTACAGACGAAAGACAAATATGTGTGGATTTTTTCAAAATTTGGTGCAGCTGAGCCCATGACTACATAACCTAAACTAGTGTCAATAGCTGATAGAGAATCTTCGCATGACACTCTATTACAACCAATGATATTTTAAAAGACAGATAAGCCTAAAATACCATCTATCTTGTCAGGAAAAAAGAAATTCCGGTCAGCTAATTTCAAGTGTGTGTGTGTGTGTGTGTTTAGATTTATGACCTTGGTTTGAACCAATTGGCCAGCTCAAATTTTTTTTTTATTTTCATAGACACAATTTCCTAATTTTAACTGATATACATTATATTTTAATAATCACAAACATATATTACATACATTACATTAAAAATACATACTAATAAAACACTATTACTAAATACTTATACTAAACCACTAATTGATATTCATTTTTTTTTCTTTTTTTTTTTCTTTCGCGCTAAGACCTAAACCCGATTCATCCTCGCGGAGGTTTAGGCCTTCTTTGTGATTTTTTTGTTTTTTTTTTGTTTTTTTTTTGTTGTTTTTTTTTGTTTTTTTTTTTTGTTTTTTTTTATTTTGTTTTTTTATTGTTTTTTAATATTTATTTATTTTTTTTTAATTATTTTTTTTTCTTTTTTTATATATATATATTTTTTTTTAATTTTTTTTTTATATATATATTTTTTTTTAAATATCAATTTTCATATTTTTTAAGTGGTTATAAACAATTTTATACAAATTTATATTTCGTGTACATAAAATGGAATTTAAATTGGTGGGGAGAGTAACTCCTACTGTTTGTAGATTCTTATATAACTGTTGATTCAGCATCTGGAAGTTTGCGCAATCGAAAATCACATGCTCTAAAGTACCCAACTCCCCGCATGTGCAGTTTTGAGAAGTGGCCAACCCTAGTTTATTTTTGTGAACTGGATATAAACCATGTTTGTTCCTTGCTCTATTTAAGGTTTTAATGAAGTGCCGATTTGTAATGTCGTTAAACCACGGTTTTCTATAAATTTTTGGTTGGATATCATGAAATCGTACACCTTTAAGAGATATATCATATTCCAGTTGCCATTGCTCCATTTGTTTTTTCTTAAACCATTGTCGTAGATCAGTGACTGGCATTAATGGTTCTTCTATCGTTACCCCTGTTGTAGTAGCATCCTTGGCAAGTCTAGCCACTATTACATTTCCGTTAATTCCATAATGAGCCTTAATCCAAACCAAAGAAATTTGTTTACCTGTATTCGTAAGTAACTGGATTGTTTCTAAAATTTTTATAATTACTACTGATGAAGTGCTTGATAATTTAGTTTGTACTATTGTGTCTACCGAACTTTTGCTATCTGTTAATATAACAAACTTATTCTTGTGATGGATATTAATATACCTCAAAGCTTGAAGAATTGCGATGAGCTCAGCAGTATAACTAGACATTTGATTTGAAAGTTTAAATTTTTTGGATAGATTTTCATTTGAATGGTAAAAGGCGCATCCAGTTGACTCAGCGAATTTGGATCCATCTGTATAAATACAATCGGACTCCGGCCATCTTTTCAGAATTGTTTTCTCAACAAACGTATTTATGTTAAATTGATTAACGTGTGGTTCAATATTAAGATAATAATAAGGAATTTGTAGTTCTAATAGGTTATAATCACAATTATAAAAGGGAAGGATGTCATTTCTGTAAACCTCGCTATTAAATTGGATTAATAGCTGATAACTGCTTATTACTTTGGGATGAATTTTACGTCGCCAGAAGGGACTATCTATTTTTGAATTGAGGTTTTGTATTTTCTCAGATCTTTTCTGTGCTAGGAGTTTTGACATAAAAACATCACACAAAAATTGCCGTCTAAGATGCAAAGGAGGCTCTGCTGCTTCAATTTATAAAATATGTGTTGGTGTGCTTTGTATACATCCAAGACAAAGTCGTAAACACTTATTTTTTATTTTTTCCAATATCTCCAATTGAGTTAAATTTGCATTTCCATATAAAATACAACCATAGTCAATCACTGAACGTATTAGTGCTCTATAGAAGATTAGTGATATATTTGGATCGGCTCCACACTTTGTGTGGCTAAAAGCTCTTAGTATATTTATTGCGTTTTCACATTTTTTTGACAAATGATGAATATGTTCTTTCCAAGAGAGCTAATTTCAAGTGTTCTATACTGTTAATACAGTCTTTATCAACTGGTTGATCTGGCAACTTATTAGAGATTGTGTCTATAAGCAACACTTCTATAGGATATTCTATTTTTTTATCAAAATGAGAAAAGATAACAATGTTGGTTTTACCTACTATCGGGGTGGTTGATCCTCCTATACCAGAGACTGTCGAATTTCGAACTGTCGAAAAATTTAATTTCGAATAACTTAGGCCTAATTTTCGGGAACAATCAAAAGTAAGAAAATTAGCAGAAGAAACACTATCTAACAAAAATCTAACCTTGTGAGCACTACCCCATTTATCAACAACTTTAACCATTATTGTCCCAAACAGACTAACAGAACTCGATTCTGATTCATTTGGGATATTTTTAGAATGGCAGACGTGTAAAGTAGAAGGATTATCAGAAGAACCAGAGGTAGGCTCAGTACTAGTGGAGGGAAATGGAACATTTTCATTAGGCCGAGTAGTATTTGGCTTATGCAACTTGGAATGGTGCCTAGCTTTGCACACAACACAAGAAAATTTTGACGGACAATTGGATACTCGATGCTTTGAAGAAAAACAATTTAAACATAAATTATTTTCCTTCACTAATTTAAATCTGGATTCAAATGATAGCCCTAAAAAGTGCTTACAGTCTTTGATTAAATGTGGGCCTTTTTTACAAACAACACAATCTATAGAGGAATACTTATTCTGTACTTGCAAATGAAATGATTTGTTCGGTTTTTGAAACGAAGAATTATTTTTGGAATTCCTTGATCTATCATTTTTAATAAGAGCTTTACTACGTTGGCGTAAAAATTTCAATAAATCATCATAAGCGGGTAAATCATTATTATTTCTTATTAAATCAAATGAATCTGTGGTATCTTGTGGTAATTTTAACATAGCTAAATAAGTTAAAATATGATCATCTAAATTATCGAGATTTAATCGTTTTAGTGCAGAAACATTAGTATCAAACTTTTCCAAAAATATTTCCAAATACGATGGATTATTAGATTGCAAACCGCGAAAATTAACAATTCGATCCGTACAGAGATTAAACAAATATTTTTTATCATTATATCTTTCAACAAGCATATTCCAAATAATATCATAATTATTAGGAATGGGTTCTATTGAGCTACAGCTTTTCAAGGCTTTCCCGGAAATACAACTCAACAAATACTGTAGCTTATCGGACTTGGGATATTCTATTTTGTTATGAACAAATTGTTTGAAATTTTCATAGAAAACAGGCCACAGAGATATATCTTCACCATCAAACTTAACTAATTCAAATTTGGGCATTTTAATATTAGAATTATTAGTACTATTGGGATTATTACTCAAAACAGCAGGTTTATTTATTAATAATGAAGCTAAATATTCAATATTTTTTTTTGAAACGTTTATTCAGCAATCTGTTAGTTATAAAAATTCTAACAATAAGCGTCTTTGGGGTTTGAAATAAAAAAGAATTGACGTTAGAGAGGTCAGTCCAATGACTGGACCTCTAGTATGGAACAAACATGACATTCCGATAATATGCTACATACAAACATACATTTTACATTTAAAAACAATACATATATCTAAAATATAAACACAATTACGGTGAGGTATAAGACTTATTTATAAATAAGGTCCAGTGGATTTTTACGTTTTAGTCTGTGAGTTTGTTGACTATTATCAAGCAAGTTTATTGCCAGGGCATTTGGATGGCTGTCTAGGCGTTTTATGTACCGAACACTGCACTGAACTATCACTTCACTGATCGTAGGTACTTCTAGATCACAATAAATGTATTTGTTTGACACGAACCATGGGGCGTCTGTTATAGAGCGTAACACTTTGGATTGCAATCTTTCCATTATGGATATGTTGGATTTTGCTGCTGTACCCCATAGCTGGATCCCATAGGTCCAGACCGGTTTGAGTATTGTATTGTATACCAACAGTTTGTTACGTATAGACAACTTCGATGTTCTGCCCAGTATCCAATAATGTTTACGAAATTTTAAATTTAACTGTTGGCGCTTTTTCCATATATGTGTTCTCCATGTCAAAGTTTTGTCCAGGTGCATACCAAGGTATTTAACGCTTTCGGCTTGTGGAATTGCTTTGTTATTTATTTCTATATTAGGCGATATTTTACGACATTTTGTAAATATGATATGTTGTGATTTTGATTCATTGATCTTTATTCGCCATTTCTTTGTCCACTTTTCAATGTTCCTAATATGCCTTTGAAGAGATTCGGTAGCTGTTGCGGGATTTTCATCTGTGACTAACATAGCTGTGTCATCTGCGAATGTTGTAGTCGTTACATTTTCCTTTGTTGGTATGTCGTGTGTAAATATTAAATATAATATAGGACCCAGAACACTACCTTGAGGGACTCCAGATCGTATAGGGTAGATTTTCGATGTATCTGCTTCATGCTTGACACGGTAGTACCTTTCTTCTAAATATGATTTTAGTATAGTAAACATTGAATCAGGAACGTTCATTTTTATTTTGAAGAGCAACCCTTCATGCCAGACTTTATCAAAAGCCTGACTGACGTCAAGAAAAAGTGCAGAACAGTACTTTTTTTCTTCAAAAGTTTTATTTACTATATCAACGACTCTATGAACTTGTTCTATTGTTGAATGCTTCTCTCTGAAACCAAACTGGTGATCCGGAAAAAGATTATTATCAGTTATTATCTTCATTAGCCTGGTCGCTAATAGCTTCTCAAATAGTTTAGCTAGTACCGGTAAGAGACTAATAGGACGATAAGAGGTATGTTCGTGAGGTGGTTTACCATGTTTATGGATCATTATTATATCAGCAATTTTCCATTGCGTTGGTACAATTTTCAGCCTTATTGCGGCGTTGAATAGTTGTGTTATCATAATTACACCTTTATCTGGTAACTCTTTTAAGATAGTTCCTGTTATAAGGTCATAGCCAGGAGCTTTTTTGGTTTTTAATCTATATTGAATAGTATTTTTTACATCTCTTTTTGTTACTGGTTTCATTTGCTCACTTGGCTGTTGGATTGTTTCTAGACTTTCATAGATAGCCTCATCTTCTTCAGCACTGACAGAGGGCAGAGGTAGAAAAACTTCTTCAAGATATTTTCCAAATGCCTCTGCTTTTTCTTGATCTGTTCTCGACCATGAGCCGTCTGGATTTCTTAATGCTGGTATGTGTTTACTGGGTTGTTTTAATTTCCTGGTTGCCTTCCAAAGTGAATAATCGGTATCTGCTGTTGGTGTTAAAATTTGAAGATAATTTTCGATATAGGAGTTTTTGTGCTGTAGTATTGTATTTTTCAGCTGTCTTGCGGCTCTATTGTAGTTCATTTTGTCTTGATGCTGCCTTGTGTTTTGCCATATCTTTCTTAGTCTCCTCTTCTCTTTAATTTGATTTCTTATATTAATAGGATTGTTCCTTTTATTCTGTGTATCTTTACATTTTGGAGTGGCATTCCAAGCTGCCAAATATTCAATATTAGAATAGAGATCATAAAATGCATCTAAATGCGTATGGTAAGCAACGCCAGCATCTGGCTCCATCTCTTGTTTTAATATAACGATATCTTGAACAATTTCCTCATATTCTGATAGAGTTTTTTCGAAAGTACTATATCTAACTGCAAAGTTAGGTACGCATTTTTGAGGCACTTTCTGGATCTTTTTCTAAGGCCGACCCGGCATCGTAACATAATTGAGCCCTACGAAAGATAGTTTCACGTTTAGAGCATAATCGCTCCAATTTTAGTTCGTTTTGACTTTTAGGCATGTTTAATAATAAATATTGAAATTCTTTCAAAAAATTATCAATGATGAAGAAATAAAATGGAACAAAAACCAAAATATGTCAAGAATAGTAGTTAGGTGTATATATTTTTTCAACAATTACTCAAATTTTATTACACTAAATCCAAACAAACTATTTTTAGGTTTGCAAAATATCCAAATAAAATATATTTAATTAACCAAAGTCGATTTCACTAAGCGATGGGTTCAGAAGCAAAAACACGAATTCAATGTCCTAGCTATAGTCGACCGAAGAACAAGGTTTTTCGATACACGACAAAAAAAGGGTACACTACGATTTAATTAGATTTTAACACGACAAATATACTATACCGATTACAATTATAATTTTAAATAAATTTATCCAATGCGAAAAATACGATAGATCAGATCTTGAATCGGCAAAACAACAACGAAATTGATTCATGACGATCCGGCTCGAAGGACCAAATTTATGGGGTGGCGATTAGGCGACGCTGGTTTATTACGCTATCAAATTTAAAGTGGACTGTAGGGAAATAACAACAAAAAAATTCTTACCTTATTTTAACTGGTAGGTCGAGAAGTCTTCAGTTATTAGTAAGGTGAAGGAAGGAGGGAGAAAGGGTTAATTTATTTTTTACTATAACTGAAACCGGCGTTTTTTGGCGACACTTGATAACTACAGGAAACGACTTAACAATTCAATTTGTTCTTACTTACTGAGGACCACGACTAGTTAGTACTAACGAAAGGTAATTAAAGAGAAAACAAAAAATTTAGTACAATATCTGGGCAAGTAAATAGGCCAGGTACTTCGAATGAAATTTAATTTAATGAGGCCAAAACAGAATGAAATATTCGCAATTAAAAATCACACTAAATTTTCTCTTTTATTTTCCCCCTGTAACTTATTAAATTAAACATTATAGAAGTTTCAGGGACTTTTGGCCCTCAGTAATAATGTAATTTTCATTTTGCGTTTAAATTTTTCAAAAATATTTATTAGTTTTCTCAGGATTCGAAAAAAATGAATACATTTAAAACACATTGAACATTTTGACAGGAGACATTCTGCACCCATGCCCTTAAGGGTCTCATATACAATACAGTGTGTCGCATTTAAGATGAACCCCCCTTTTCACTTCAAATTCCTTCAAAAACTGTACCATTGCATTTTACAGCACTAATGGTTTTTCTAAGTGTCATTTTTACTAATCTTATTATTTTTGTTGATACTTAGAACTCTTTCAGCGTTTCTATTACTTTACTTTTGTCTATTGTATCGTAAGCAGCTTTGTAATCAATGAACTGTACTTGTGCTGGAATGTTGTATTCATAGCAGGATTCACACTGCAAACAAATCCTGACCAATTGTGTGAATTTATAGCATTCACACAATTGATCAGGAGTTATTTTTCAACATAAAAATTTGATCGGTTGTTGATCTTCCCTTACGGAATCCTCCCTGGTATTCTCCTAGACCAGCATTTCCCAGCCGGTGGGTCGCGATGCACTAGTAGGTCGCGGGCGGATTTCAGGTGGGTCGTGGCGTAGCTCTTACAGTAGCTGTGTAGCGTACAGTGACCGTGTTCCTTATTTTTTTCTATCATAATGGGTAAGGGATGGGTCGCGAATATGAAAAAACATCAGAAGGTGGGTCGCCAGATACAAAAGGTTGGGAACTACTGTCCTAGACTCTTCTTCATATAGTTTTCTAGTCGCTTTTTTATTAAGTAATATTATGGCAAGCACCTTGTATATTACCTCCAGAGGCGTAGCTACCGCCGTATTAGCCGTATCAATTATACGGGGTCCCCGACATCCAGGGGCCCCCAGCGCGGCATGTCGAAACAAAATTTCACTTACAAAAATTGAACAAAGTGTTCTCCAATTATTTCACTGTTAAAATGCTTTGAACAGTGTATGTTGTTTGGATATCAACATTTTGGTGTAGTGGATTCTTTATCTACACCTATATAAATCGTATTTATCTATTATCTATTCTCTGCTCCATAAGAACAGAGCTTTTGTTTTCAAGCTACCTGTCATTGTCAATTCCGTTGGCTGTGTGTGAGTTATTATATAATGTATAATGTAAAATTGCAATTTTTGTAATCGCTTTATCTTTGAATATTTGAAACTATGATTTTTGGGTATATTTTCGTATAATCTGTTCTTTATCTATAATTGTATTCATGTATATCTACACTTCTCCAAGAAATTAACGCATCACCTTAAAAATTGGTCATTTCTAATGTCTCATATTTCCTAAACTTGTTTTCCGATTTAAGTGATTTTTTAATATGTTATAGCCGTATTCTTGAACAATATCGTTGTAATTATATTGTTGCTAGATAGGTAAATTGTTATTGTGTACCGGCTGTATACCAATCAAACTGTGATTTTTTCTCAAAGTTCGCGTAACCCTGTGGAATATTATAGCATTTATAAAATACTGAAATTAAAGCCCAACTATAGCCTCCTCTTTTCTAACATTCTGTTGTTGGATTCATTCGCTTATGTTGGATAATAAAGAATTTTGATAATAAAGAAGTTAGGTATGTAATACTTTGCAACTAACCTTATCTTTGATCAATACAGGGTGTTTTTAAATAAGTATGGCAAACTTTAAGGGTTAATTCTGCATGAAAAAATAATGATAGTTTGCTTTATAAACGTATGTCCTAGATAGGAGGTGTTGAGATTTATCTTACAAACTGACGATTTATTTATTGACTAAAAAGGGGTAGTTCCCTGGATTGGCTGTATACCTTATAGTTAAACAAACTGGAACATGAAGTAAAAACCACTTCTATGTAAAAGGTATATTTACTAAAAATTTTTTTTTTTAGAATCCCAATGAATTCAATAAAATGAGTTCATCAGAACGTTTTCAAACCTATCGGTCCATCATCAGTGAATTTGAATACTTGCAAAATAGCCCCAGAACCAAACAATGGTTGTGATTATAAATAAATCTACATTATGTTGAAATAAATTTAAAATGGCTAAATGCCGATGTTCAGGGATTAAACCTCTGGGAACATGGTGAAACTCTACTACTAAGTACTAAGTAGTCATCGTTGACCGAAGATGGTTGATTGGGTCCTCGGGTAGAGTTTCACCATGTTCCCAGAGGTTTAATCCCTGAACATCGGCGTTTAGCCATTTTAAATTTATTTCAACATAATGTAGATTTATTTATAATCACAACCATTGTTTGGTTCTGGGGCTATTTTGCAAGTATTCAAATTCACTGATGATGGACCGATAGGTTTGAAAACGTTCTGATGAACTCATTTTATTGAATCCATTGGGATTCTAAAAAAAAGAAATTTTTAGGAAATATACCTTTTACATAGAAGTGGTTTTTTTTTACTTCATGTTCCAGTTTGTTTGATTTATTTATTGCTCTAAAACCGGTTGATATATGCAAATGAAATTTGGTGGGTTCTAACAGGTAGTTATTGTGCATTTTTAACATACAATTAAAAATTTTATGTTCACCATTGGCGCACATAAGGGTCATATTACCCGAATGCGCGTCAATGGTGAATATTAAATTCCTAATTGTATATCAAAAATGCGCAATAACTACCTCTTAAAACTCACCAAATTTTACTTCCATATTTTAACCGGTTTTAGGGCAATAAATAAAGCGTCAGATTGTAAGAAAAATTTTAACAAAATTTTATCTCGGAGACGAAGCATTTGCAGACGTACGTTTATAAAGCAAACACAAACTGTCATTATTTTTTCATGCAGAATAACCCCTTAAGCGGCCCACAAATTGCGATATTGTTCGACAGTTTTGTTCGATGAGCAAGTCTGTTCGAACAAAAATTACGGAAAACGGAAATGTGTGGGTTGAAAACTGTCGTTCTTGCTCGGTTGCAAAAATGATGAAATAATCATTTTTTTTTTTCGAACAGACTTGTGTTCGTCGAAGAAAAAAGTTAACAAAACTGTCGAGCAAGAACGCAATTTATGGGCCGCTTTAGAGTTTGCCATACTTATTTAAAAACACCCTGTATTGACAAAAAACAAGGCTAGTTGTTAAAGTACCTAACTTTTTTATTATCCAACATAAGAATGAATGAATCAAAAGCGAACGAATCAAAAAACAGAATGTTAATAAAACAGGCTATAATTATGTACTTAGTTGGGTTTTAATTTCAGTATTTTATAAATGCTAAAATATGCCACAGAGTAACGCGAACTTTGAGAGAAAAAATCACAGTTTGATTGGTACACCCAGTATACAATGACAATTTACCTGTCTAGCAACAATATTATTACAGCGATATTGTTAAAGAATAAGGCTATAACACATTAAAAAAATCACTTAAATCGAACAACTGGTTTAGGAAATTCGAGACATCAAAAATTACCAATTTTTAAGGTGATACGTTAATTTCTTGGAGAAGTGTATTTGCTTGCCGCTCACCGTTATACCATAAGAACAGAGCTTCTTTGTTAAAGCTCATTTTCAATATCCATTCGTCCTTGGATTGAAAAAACTGAATCTGTTTTCAAACAATGAGTCTCGACAATCAAATCTATTTTTCTAGTTTGGTTTAGAGTTTATTAGGTTTAGTATTATTTATATTTGGGTGCTATGCGCGGAACTTATTAGTTTCGACGGTTGTATTATGTAGTGTGCAATTTATTTAAATTTTGCAATATATTTTTTTGTTTTATTTCATTATCTTTTACTTTGTACTAATATTGACGATTTATGTAATTTCAGTAAACTGTATTTGTTTTTGTTTTTTTTTTCGACTTTTTGTAAGCCATAAAATTGTAAAATTTTCAGTGACAATAAAACATAATTTCTATTCTATTCTATACAAGCCTTTTTGCTTCTTTTGTCGCGGGGGAAAGGGCCCCGCGGCAAACTTGGATATGGTGCCCCCGTGGTGCTAGCTACGCCACTGATTACCTCTAACAAGGATATTCCTCTATAGTTAGCGCATTCAGTTTTATCTCCCTTTTTGTGTATGGCCATTATATTGGATTTGTTCCAATCTTGGGGCATTTCTTCAGCATCCCATATTTCTGCTATTAACTTACTAATTTGTTTTCGCAAGGCCTCTCTTCCGTGTTTTAAGTTCTCTGCCACAATGCCACCCTCACCAAGGGTTTTGTGATTTTTCATATATTTTATTATTTCTTCATTTTCTTCTTTTGTGGGATAATATTTGGAGAAAACAATATTAAAGCGAAACTCTGGATTGGTCACTGCTCGCTCATTGATTATTTCAAAAAACTGTAAACGGCGCGGCGCGCGGCGGTAATAAACCTCCCGGTAAGTTCCTACACTAAGAGTATGTTATATGGTTGGAATTTTTTCTTCTTTAAAATGGCTTGAACGCTAGTTCTGTTAATTCCAGAAACAGCTGATGCTTTTCTTGTACTTAACATGGAATTTAGATGAAAATGTTCTAATAGGTACTGCAACTTCGGTAGATTCAGTAACTACATGCCATGCAGTTTCTCGTTTTTTATTACCTACATTCCCACATTCCCAGCTTCCTGAATTTTTTTTACTAACTTCAAAACTCTTAGTGTTATGTTTATTTTTTTTGAAAAATGGCTTTGGCAGAGACAATTAGCCAGACTTGTTTGTGATTGATTGCAGATTCATAGTCATAAATTTCTTATAAACATAAGTACATTCTACAATATTATTTTTATAGATACATTGGTACATTGTGTAGTTTTTTTTTATTTTGTTTTTTTTTTAATTATTTTACTGTGTTTTTTTAATATATATTTTAATTTGTGCGAAACACCTTCTTTACTTCTTTTTTTTCTATTCTTTTTTATTTTTGTTTCTATTTTTTTTCTTTTTTTTATTTATTATTTTTTTGTTATTATTTTATTATGTGTATTTTTATGTATTTTTTTTTTATTTTTTCAAACCACATTAACAAATTATGCCTATTATATTACGTTTACAACTTGTATTTACATAATTTAACCTGTTTATAAATGAGATGAAGAATTTCCATATCATTTGTAAATATTAAAGTGTTAAGGTTTATTGGGAAAAATATTTTAAATCTTTTAATTCCTTATAAAGGTCGTTTATGTTATTTATGTTTAAATGACATTCTAATATGGCATGTGTTAGATCTCCGATTTTGCCACAAGTACAATTGGGAGTATCTGAAAAGCCGATTCTATGCATGTAATATGGCGTAAGAGCATGATTGGCTCTCAGCCGATTAATGGTCTTTATAAAATGTCTGTTATATTCTGTGTAAAACCATCTTTTTGAGAATATCCTAGGGTTACAATGTGCAAAATTTAAGCCAGTATTACATTCTCTGTAATGCAATTGCCAATTATTTTTAAGTTTTTGCTGATTTAGCACATAATCTGACATAATGCACATAAGCTGATTTAGCAAAATTGTCAACTATTTCATTGCCTTTTATTCCCGAATGACCTTCAAGGGAGTTCAAGATGGCGCTGTAAGTGTAGGTTGTGCTAGGTTGGCTCCTGTATATAATTGTGAAAAGTAGTGGTTAATATTTGTTAATAGTTAAAATTTATGATATTTGGTCTTCATCAAGTAATTATGACCGAAAATATAAGAAAAACCCGTCAACAACAGAAGGAGCAACAGCAACTTGAAAGTCAGGTTAAACGACTAGAATCTGACGTGAAAGGTGGCATTGAGGAACTAAAATCGCTTATAGGAGAACAAAATATGGATGAGAGTTCCAAACCCAATTCCAGTAGTAAGAATATCTTAGAAAGAATTAAAATGCTGGAAGATAATTTTAATAGATCCCTTAACAGTATCAAAAGCGAGATAGAAAAACTAAGAGACACGTCTAATTCCTCTAAAAAAAGGATGGAATATCAACATCAGAACTACTTGCTAAACGGTATTGTGTTTAACAATATTCCAGAGAGTGAAGAACAACTACATCAACAGGTAGCAAAAATCATTAGTAATAAATTAAACATACAAATATCCGAAAACGATATTAATTTTTGCTATCGAATTGGCAAAAAACAAGAACGAGCTGTCAGTCAAAGGAAACCTCGACCAACGGCAGTTATGTTTATAAACAAGTGGAAGCGTGATCTAGTGTTCACAAACAAAACAAAATTGAAAGGCAGTGGACTTGTTATGATGGAACTCCTCACAAGAGAAAATCAAGCTCTTTATAAATACGCGTGTGACAAGTTTGGCTATAAGTGCTGTTGGTCGTGGAAAGGCCAAATTTTTGCAAGTGTCGGTGGTGAAAAGAAACAAATCACGAGTTTGGATATGGGAGACTAAATCATAATTTAACCAGTGAGTAAAAAAATTTATTTGTTGATTTCTTGCTATTAACAAAAAGTTGAGCTGTGGGGCCAACTATGTGCCATTTTTGACAATCAAAAACACAAACTTTACGTAGAGTCCTAGTTTTTTTTTTGTTTGTTTTCCCATTAATTACTTGTTTCTGTTTATTTATTATTGTAAAAATAAATGTACAGTTCTACAAATTTAAATATTATGCCTCTACCTATTAGTGCGATATAATTATTATTCTCATATTAAATTAGATATAAATAAATTCTTCTTTTTATATTATGATTACTTTTGGTCATATTAATGTAAGATCACTGACTGCACATTTTATTGAATTCAAAAACTGTGTTCTCTTAAAAAAATTTGATGTACTAGCAGTTAGTGAAACTTGGCTTACAAATTTCATTACCGACAAGGATATAGGTATAGATGGGTATAATGTGATAAGAAGGGATAGAAATGGAAATGGGGGAGGTGTGGCATTCTATGTTAGATCTCAAATTAAATATAAAGTTCTACAAACAAATAATAACAGTATTGAACACCTTTGCTTGGAATTGTTCGTAAGTAATAAATCGTATGGATTCTGTGTTGTATACAAACCACCTAAATTTAATGTCCGACATTTTTTTGACGAGTTTGAGAATATTCTATCTGATGTTTTGCCGTTGATTGAAACATTTTATTGTACTGGTGACTTCAATGTTAATTTGTTAAATACTGATTGCCCTGATACTAGAGTTGTCTGTGATTTTTTTGAAACAATGGGGTTACATCAAGTCATAGATCAGCCGACTAGAATTACATCTAGTACGGCAACCCTAATTGATTATATTTTAACTACAAAACGAAGAACAATTCTTGATGTTGTCGTGGAATGTGTTGATTTTAGTGACCACGAGTTGTTGATATCTAATATAAATATAGAGATTAAAAAGAAAGAAATTGTTTATAAGACTGTAAGAAACTTTAAGGCGATAAATCAGACCGTATTCTATGAGGAATTACAATCTCTACCGTGGCGAAATATTTTTGATATTGAGGGTCTTGATGATAAAGTCGAGTTTCTTACCAATAATATAATATGCTTACTGGATCGTCATGCTCCCTATGTAACCTATAAAATTTCGAAAAATTATGCACCATGGATGACTGACACTTTACGTATTATGAAAAAAGAAAGGGACAAAGTATTGAGTTTATACAAGAAATACAAAAACATCCAAACTTGGGAGGAATACAAATCAATTAGAAATATGTTTACTTTAGCTGTCAGAAGAGAAAAAAAGGCTTTCTATTCAAAAAAATTGGATAATAAAAACGGGAAGGATCTTTGGAAATCCTTAAAAGTTATAGGTCTTGGTAGGGAAACTCAAAACAATACGCAACTGTCAGAAAATTTAAGTGATATTTCGGCAATGAATGACTACTTTATAAATTGTGTTCCCAATATGAATCCTAATTTAACACTTAAAAACTTTTATAGTCATAATTGTCGTGTGGACGTGGAAGCAAATTTTTCATGTGTTGAAGAAAGTGACGTTTTAAATGTCATTAAAAGTATAAAGAGTGCTGCTACCGGATATGATAAAATAAATATACTAACAATTAATATGTGCCTTCCCTTTTTATTGCCTTATTTGACACACATTATTAATGCTTGCATTCTAAGAGCCGAGTTCCCGTCAATGTGGAAAGTTGCAAAAATTATACCGGTACCGAAAACAACTAATCCGACAGGATATAACGAAATCCGACCAATTAGTATACTGCCCACTTTCTCAAAGATACTAGAGAAAATTCTAATTCAGCAACTACAGGTTCACTTGAGTCAACATAAAGTTCTACCAGAAAATCAGTCTGGTTTCAGAAGGGATCACAGCTGTACTAGTGCCTTGTTAAAGATAACTGATGACACATTTGATGCCTGCGATAATGGTTTAATCACAGTGCTGATACTTCTGGATTACTCGAAAGCATTTGATACGCTTGATCATTCGCTATTAACTTCAATGTTTAAGTATATTGGTATGTCTCAGCGGGCATCGGATATGATATCTAGTTATCTCTGTAATAGAAGTCAAGCTGTTCATTACAACGGTAGGACATCAAACTATCTTAATACAAATAAAGGGGTACCACAGGGCTCTATTTTGGGTCCCAAATTGTTTAGTATTTACACTTCAAACTTTGCTGCAAACTTTCTCTCTTGTAACCAACACTATTTTGCTGATGATACTCAAATATATTTATCTTTTAAGCCTGATGAGTCTGAACAGGCAGTGGCAGCTATCAACTATGATTTAGAAAGAGTTTATCAGTTTTCGACTAGCCATTGTCTTCGACTTAATAACAACAAGTCGGTAGGCATAGTGTTTGGTTCAGCGGCGCGGAGAGAAATCTTTCTGAGAGACTTTGCTCACATGATCACCATCGATAATTCTTCAATAGAGTTTAAGGAAACTGTGAAAAACTTAGGTTTACATATAGATCAAAACCTAAGATTTGGTGGTCATGTGGCCAAGTGTTTGCAGAAAAGTTATTTGAACCTGAAGTTTTTATTCCAATCTCGTCATATATTTACTAAAAAAATAAAAAAATTGCTCTGTGATACTTTGGTGTTATCACACTTTAATTACTGTGATACCATTTATAATTCCTGTATCACAGAACGTGACAGTTATCGGATACAAAAAATGCAAAATTCTTGTCTGCGTTTGATACATGGTATCCGTAGATATCAAGCAATTAGTTACAAACTTAAAGAAACAGGGTGGTTAAGTATGAAACATAGAAGACATGTACATGTACATTCAGCTTGTCATTTCCAAAAAATTATTATTTTCAAAACCCCCCCGTATCTCTATAATAAAATAAAATTCCGTACTGATGTACACAATATTAACATAAGACATAAAAACACCATTTCTATTCCTTATCATCGTACACAGCAATACAAGCGGTCTTTTACATATCAAATAGCCCAAGTTATGAATAAATATACTACTGGTACTAATTTTACTCAAAACAAATTTAGAAGGTTCGTTATTGAAAAATTAGGAAATATTGCATAGGTAGAGTTGGCTGACATGGTATGAGTAGAGCTTACATTCAAAGCGCATATTGGTAAACTAAAGTTAATTAATGTTACATTTTGATTTATTTTTATTTAAATGTTAGTAGGTAACCTATTATACATAATCCTAGATATTTTTTTTTATTATTTGTTTTGCCCAGGTTAGCTGAACAGACAGGACATGTATTCTGCCCCGCATTATACATCTCCTGAACTGAAACTCGCCTGGAGCTTTTTTTTAAACTAATATTCATTATGTGATTAATATTATAGAATGAATAAAGGCCTTTATTATTATTATCCAGATTTAGCCATACGGCTCACACTCCCTCTAAGGGGAAAATTGACTCATCCCAGATACCTACGGTATCAAAAGGATTGAGCTCTGGTGGGACTCTTTCCGTGTTATCGAGCCCTAGGTGACTTGGAATGCAGGTGTATCTCCCAGAAATGTTCGTACGCATCTGGCCGTCGCGAGTAGTACAGCTTTCTGCATGGTCTTATAAAGATGTTCATTCAGACCCAGCTTTTTTATGCTTTCGAGGAGGGTCTTCGGAATGACTCCAGTAGTAGACATAATAATCGGTATCGTCTGGGTACTTTGCATTCTCCATTGCCTCCGTATTTGAATTTCTAGATCTCTGCACTTGGCGATCTTTTCAGTAAATTTACTACGTAGATTATTGTTGTTAGGTATCGCCACATCAGTTAGTGTTGTTTGTCTTGTTAATTTATTAACTAGTACGAGATCTGGTCTATTATGTGCCACTGTTTGGTCTGTGAGCACAGTGCGGTCCCAGTATAGCTTGTAGTTGCCATCCTCAAGCATACTCTCAGGGACGTATTGATAATACGGGAGATGCTCTGTTTGGAGAAGTCCCAGCTTGATAGCTATCTCTTGATGAAGGATTTTTCCCACTGCGTCATGCCGTTCCTTGTATTCAGTTGCAGCAAATGCCTGGCAGCCCCCTGTAAGATGTTGGATGGTTTCTTGGGCTTGACATCCATATCGGCATCTGTCGTTTTGAACCTGAGGGTCTTTGATGATATATTTCAGGTAATTTCTGGTTGGTATAACCTGATCCTGAATGGCCAGTAATGAACCCTCCGTCTCAGGGAACATCTTTCCTGATGTCAACCAGTAGTTCGACGCTATATTGTCGACATAATCTTGGCTGACTTCATTGGGATGTCGCCCGTGCAGAGGTTTACCCATCCAGGCGCGCACTTTTTCGTCCTTAGTAAGGTGGTTTATGCGCATTTCTGGTTCCCTCAGTTTGATCGGTGTTGTGTCATCTACTGCGCAGATAGCGCGATGTAGAGTAGATGTCTCAGCCTGCATCTGAAAATAAGTTCTTAAATTAGCAATTTGTTTATCTAATTGCTCACCTATATCCATAAGTCCTCTTCCTCCTAGATTCCGTGGTAATGTTGTTCTTTCTACTGCACTTTTAGGATGGTGTTTTTGTGCCTTTGTGAGGTGTGTTCGTACTTTTCGCTGAAGAGCTTCTATATCTGTTTTTGTCCACTTTACAATACCAAATGAGTAGCTAAGCGCGGAACATGCGTAGGTGTTTAGTGCCTTAAACAAATTTCTACTGTTAAGGTGTGAGCGAAGCAGCTGTTTTACCCTTCGTATAAACTCAGTAGTTATCTCTGTTTTCATTTGTTTATGGTCAATTTTCCGCGCTTGCTTTACTCCAAGATATTTATACATATCGTTTTCACCCATGGCCTCAATGTTCTGGCCATTTTGCATATCGAATCCTCCGGGCTGTACTTTTCCTCTGACTATATTTAAAATACGACACTTATCTAGTCCGAAGTGCATATTAATATCATTAGAAAAAGTTTCTACAGTTTTTAGCATCTCGTCGAGTTGGTTTCGAGTGGAAGCCATTAATTTCAAATCATCCATGTACAATAAATGATTAAGCTTCGCCACCACATTGTTGTTATTTTTGATGCTAAAACCTGCATCTGAGGAGTTCAATAGCTGAGATAGTGGGTTCATAGCTAGACAGAACCACAGAGGACTCAACGAATCTCCTTGAAACAGGCCCCGGCTGATTACGATATTTTCAGTTTCGATGTTACTTTCACCAGGTATTTGAAGGTGAATTCTAGTTTTCCACTCTGTCATTATATGTTGTAAAAAGGTCACTATATTATCATCGACTTTATATATTCTCAATATATCTATAAGCCATTCATGCGGCACTGAATCAAAGGCCTTCTTGTAATCAATAAAAGCAGTAAATAGATTCCTCTTTTTGGAATATGCTTGATTAGAAATGACTGAGTCGATGATAAGTTGTTCTTTGCAACCCATGGAACCCTTAGCGCATCCTTTCTGTTGAGGCTCTATGATATTGTTCAGAGCACAGTGTTGGTAGATACGCCGGGCTACACAGGATGTGACCAATTTATACAAAGTTGGAAGGCAAATAATTGGGCGGTATTTTGCTGGATCTTGGGTGTTATTTTGATCCTTCGGTATTAAATAAGTGGTTCCCTGAGTTAGGAATGATGGTATATCCTGCGGATTAGAAATAACATGATTAATTAGTGTTGATAAGCATTCATGAGCACTCGAGAACTTCTTGAGCCAAAAGTTTTGAACTCCGTCTGGTCCAGGAGATTTCCAGTTATGAAGTTCTTTGATGATATTTGAGACTTCTTCAGTGGTGAAGGGTTCGTAGAGAGTAGTAGTGTAGTGTTGGCAGTTCTGTGCCGCATCTTCTATCCATCCAGCATTGTTGTTAAGAGCAGCTGGTGTGGAAAGTTGATTTCTCCAAAACTCATGAATTTCTTCTTGGCTTGGGTAAGACTTATCGAGATTTTCTACGGTGGAATTGAGTTTCCGATAGAACGCCTTCTCAGCAGTCTCAAAAAGGGCATTGTCGGATTTTCGGTTGTTACTCACTTTGTACCTTCTTAGTCGTCCTGAATAAACTGAGAGTCTTTGTTTTAATGTATCCAGGCACTGTTGGGCTGTGTTGTTTTCTGGATCGTATCTTGAGTGTCTTGCAGTATTCCGTATTATTTCTTCAGCTCTCCTGATGACTCTTGTACTTCTTACACCTCGTATATATTCTGTGACTTGACCAATATCCCTACGCAGCAATTCAATCTTTCCGAGCAGTCTTTTTTCCCAGGGCGCAATTCTGTTACCAGTCCTTCCGTTGTTAGTACCCCGTCGTGTTCTGATCTTAACGCCCATTACATTAGCAATTGCTGTTGCTGCACAGTAGATTAGCATGTGCAAATATTCTAATGTGTGGGCTTCTACGACATAATTGGGTAGGACTTCAGTGTTCACAATTTGTAACAGCGCCCCTAGTTTCTTACAAGAGTTTATTCGTGGTAGCGGTGGTCTGCTAAGTGGGTTCGTTCCATTAAACTCCTGTACAGCACGTGCCATTTCGCTTACTAGGTTATCATGTAGCTCGTTGTTTTCCTGCTCTGTATTGTCAGGTTGAGTTTCTGGTATGGCAAGCTCAGGAATCTGCTCATGAATTTCATTGGGGACTTGATCTTCAATTAAAACATCGTTATGAATCTCCCGTTCGACTTCGCTTCTGATGATATTGCGTCTAGTCTCTGGGATAAGGTTGTTTCTTATAATTACCCGGTATTGGTCTGATACTCGTTGCTCCGATACTTGAATATCTGGGTACGTCCTGCAAAATTCGGCATACAGCTGTTGTCGGTAGCCGATTGTTTCTTGGCCGAGGTTTGTCACCTTGTAGTAAAAGCGCAAAATGTTTTCATTAATGGACACAGTCCATTTCATGCGCTGCCTCGGCCGTCCCGCTTGAGTGAGCGCCGGCTGATGATCCAGCGCAGCACCTTCGGCGGGTGGAGCTCTTGTTGTTGTTTGGCTCGCTTGTGGTTGTGGTTGTGGTTGGGCTGTAGCTGATTGTATGACAGGGGCCCGCCTCCTCAACACCCTGCCACCGACGTCCCGCATGCTGTCACGTCCAGCGCCGGCTCCAGACGTGCCCTGGCGATCCCCAGGCAGCGATCCTAGACATACATTATTATTCTCCATTCTCATGGGTGTGCATTTTATACCTACTGCCAGGTGTCAGTTTTTGTTCCACGGCAAGTATCCCTGCTACTCTCTGGGTACTGGCGCTACGAATACCCAGAAAGCATCCCCCATTCGCAGGGGGCCGCGCCTGATAGAAGAACTGACAAAAACTCCCACAGGATTATTATTATTATTATTATTATTATACCTTTAATCCAAGCAATTGTTACATTTACTCCTAATTGTATAATTTCAAACAGAGTTTTAAGTATATTCAATTCAATGTGGTTTATGTGTTTGACTGTTTGAATGTTACTTAATCTGTCCACCACGCTTTTACTGTCAGTAAGTATAACATAATTGCTAGTTGGATTCAGTAGTACATACTGAACAGCAAACATTACTGCTATCATTTCTGCTGTGTATATTGAGCATTCAATAGGTAGGCTATATTGATGATGTTGTGTTGTGTTTTTCTTGATGTGTTTAGTTGCTACGAATGGATTAAGTCATGCTAATACTACTTAAAGACTACAAATTAATGCTTACAGCTGATATTCACAAGATAATCCATTAGTTTCATGTTCTTTGTGTTGGTATCATATCATTTGCTTAGTGTTACAAATGTGACAAAAAAAAACAAAAGCTGGGCGAAGAGATCAATTACAATTTAACCATTGGCATACAAAACCCCAATAAAATTTTTATGGGACGCACAAATTAAACTGTTATTTTTTTCAAGACGTTGTCCATTTGACACAAAAAGCCACAATGTGGCCTAAAATAGACATGTCATGTCTATTTTAAATATAAAATCTCTAACAGTTTCCGATATATGGGAAAAAATAGATTTTGATTTCGTAACTTCAAAGGGCTGTAACTTGTAATGCGCTCATTATTTATACTATGGTAAGTTAAGTTCGATCGAACTATTTTTGATCCCAGGATATGTGATTTAATTTATGACCTACCTTTTTTTGCACCCTGTATTATAAAAAACAAATCATTCGCCACGATACGCGTACTTCTTCCATTACCACTTAATATGAATTTAATGAAGCAAATCAGTGCACAGAATCTTTTAACGTATGGGTTACATGCTAATTAAGGCGAAACTTATTAACTCGCTTATGATAAGCGTTCCAAGATCATAGGAACTCCGCCGTGGATATTCGTGGAAGGCGATCTCTGCTGAATGGGGGAGGAAGCGGTAATTGGTCCTCTCGACGAGCGGTAATATCCAAAACTACTTCAATTTGGTTTATTCAAGGCTACATTAAAATTTTAAAGCGGTTTAAAGGGCTAAGTAAGTTATAAACTATTTCGTTAAGAGAGATTTACGATCTTGCTAAATATTCGTTATAGACCAGTAAAAAGAATAATAACAGCTGAAGAAATCTTATATGTACATGTTTTTGAAAGTTCTAAAAGTATATGATGGAAGGCTAAGCACTAAGCAGTATGGACTTATTATTAATGGGCAAAAAACAAAGTATATAGAAATGGGACAGACCACATATGAAGACACATAACTGAAGATTAGAGGTAAAAAATACACTAAGCATCAAAATTAACGCACCACCTTAAAAATGGGATATTTATGTCCCGTATTTCCTAAACCTGTTGTCCGATTTGAGTGATATTTTTAATATGTTATAGCTTTATTATTCAAGAATATCGATGTAATAATATTGTTGCTAAATAAATAAGTTTCATTGTATACCGGGTTTAACAACGATAGTGTGTTTTTCCTCAAAGTTCGGAACACCCTGTTGAATATTCCAGCTTATATAAAATATTGAAGTTAAAACACAACTATAGCCTTAGGCTTTTTCTTAATATTTTGCCTTTTGATTCATTCACTTATGTGAGATAATAAAAAAGTTAGGTAATTTACAACTAGCAACGTTAATCATCAATGCAGGGTGTTTATAAAGAAGTGCAACAAACTTTAAAGGGTAATTCTGCATGAAAAAATAATGACCGTTTGCTTTATAAACATATGTCCGCAAATGTTTCGTTTCAGAGATACGGGATGTTGAAATTTTTCTTACAAACTGATTATTTATTTATTGCTCCAAAGCCGGTTGAGATATGCAAATGAAATTTAGTAGGTATTAAGAAATAGTTATTGCGCATTTTTTAAAATACAATTAAGAATTTTATATTCACCATAGGCGTGCATACGGGTCATATTACCAGGTCATATTTCATATTACCCGTGTGCAAGCCGATGGTGAATATAAAATTCTTAGTTGTATCTCAAAAAATACGCAATAACTACCTCTTAAGACCTACCAAATTTCATTTGCATATCTAAACCAGTTTTAGAGCGGACAACAAAGCATTTGCGGACATATGTTTATAAAGCAAACAGTCATTATTTTTTCATGCAGAATTACCCCTTAAAGTTTGTCGCACTTATTTATAAACACCCTGCATTGATGAATAACGTTGCTAGTTGTTAAAGTACCTAACTTTTTTATTATCCAACATATGCGAATGAAGCAAAATGCAAAATGTTAAGAAAGCCTAAGGCTACAGTTGAGTTAATTTCAATATTTTATATACGCTGGTAGATTCCACAGGGTGTTCCGAACTTTGAGGAAAAAGCACACTCTCATTGTTACACCCGGAATACAATGACACTTACCTGTTTAGCAACAATATTATTACATAGATATTCTTGAATAATAAAGGTATGACATAGTAAAAAAAGAATGTGTGTGTACTTTGTACGCACGTAAGAAGTTATACTTCTATTATAATATAATCTA
The DNA here is from genome assembly GCF_917563875.1 of Diabrotica virgifera virgifera. Taxonomy (NCBI): domain Eukaryota; kingdom Metazoa; phylum Arthropoda; class Insecta; order Coleoptera; family Chrysomelidae; genus Diabrotica; species Diabrotica virgifera. Next base: position 72,646,345 of record NC_065444.1, read on the forward strand.
ACTTCATATTATGATTTCAACGAAATCAATAATATCATAAATCAATATTTTTTGTATTGTATTTAAATATTAAACCAATTTTAGAAAGAACAAAAAGAATAGCAGAAAATAAAAAAAAAAGATATGACTTTGCCCGGATTTGAACAGGGGACCTCTCGATCCCTAGGCGGATGCTCTAGCAATCAGCTACCACCGCTCTTGTATTCAGTCGATCATCTCTCGGACATAATTACAATCACAGTGACAGATACATTTATTGAAAATAAACATTTTTAATAATACTTATTAGGAGGAAGACAAATCCACAGACATAAAAATTATAATAAATATATTTACTAAAAACACTAATAATATATTCTTTTCACGCACACCTTATTTGCGCTACATAACTTAAAAGATGTAGCGACTAATGCCATACTGTCGGTGTGCGCATGCTCTAGGGAATGTAAAAAGTTACTCTCGTGCCTAAAGAAGTATAACTTCAAAAATCACTCAAATCGGACAACAGGTTTAGGAAATACGAGACATACAAAATGTCCCATTATTAAGGTGGTGCGTTAATTTTGATGCTTAGTGTATAAAAATCAAAAAGGTGACGGAGTTTGAGTATCTAGGAGTAACATTAACAAGTAAAGGTCAAGAAAGCCAAGAAATTGACAAGCAAATTTCGAGAGGAATGAAGACTGTCGGAGCCCATGCACAAACGACGAAGAACAAAAAACACCTCCAAAGCGGCAAACTTGAAACTATACCGAAAAGCGATCCAACTTACAGTCTTTTACGGAAGCGAAACATGGGTTATGAACAAAAATCAAGAAGATGTGCTGAACATCTGGAAGCGGAGTGTTCTAAGTTAGATATTCGGTGGAGTAAAAGACGATGAAAACGTTTGGAGAAGACTAGCAAATGCAGAGATCAGAGAGCTGTACCGGAAACCAGAAATTAGCCAGTTCGTTAGAACAATGAGACTTAGATGGTGTAACGATGTACCTCTTGCCCGCCGTTCAGCAGAGTACCGAACGCGCATCGATACCAACGCAGTTCCACTAAGTTCAACCACTCTGATGTTTGCCAGGAGATGGGCCGCCGAGAGTGTATTAAGTAGAGGGCGGAGGAAGAGAAGGGCAATTCCACCCAGCGTACTGAGCTGAAAGGAACTTAAGGCTATCAGCCGGCGGCCACCCAGTTCCCAGCGTATTGAGTCGGGAACAACCGCAGTGTTGTAACTGTTTGACAGAGCAGTCCTGTATTAAAGGATGCTTCGTTCGTGGTCGCGCTGCGACGAACGACTGCCAGTCGGGGGGTCGAATCGTCGCATGGGTCTGTGTTTGTGTGATTTGTGATTGTTAATATTTTATTTTGATTTCGTGATTACGAGAAGGTGTGTGTGGTTACACAACATATTGAGTTATAAAGTGGCTGCGAGTCTGTGAATAATTATTATTAATACGTTGGTTTCGTACTGAGGGACACCATGATTGTTTCTAGTATCATACTAACATTTTTATTGCATCTTTTGATAGTATGTAGTAAATACAATTTTCTTTTTCTTTTACAGACGTATGCCAAGGGAGCTTTATTCGGAGGCGGAACGAAGAAGAGAATATTGTTTTATTTTATTATTTTGATTTCACTTTGTATCTAAACGACAAGAATATATTTATTTATTTTGAACTTTTGTTTTACTAAGTCTGTTGTCCAAAAATCATCTTGAACTAGAACATCTTGCAAAAATGGCTGACGAAAGGTGGGCAAAGGACTGAGAGGGGAAAGAACGAAGAGAGATGGATGATGGATGACCACGGTCAAAGTGGCTAGAAGCGTGTAAGAAAGACATTGAAACAAACGGGATAGCAAATTGGAGAACTGCGGCCATGGACAGAGGAAAATGATGGAAAACAGTGGAAAATTTCCAAGCCATGGGTCTGAAAAACAGATGGCCTAAAAAGCCATACGCTAAAAGTCAGCTCTTATTCAAAAGGTTTTTTGTTAACAATTTTTGATAAGGAAATAGATCAGTTGACGTTAGACCAGTCCACTTCCTAAGATTGCCCAGCCAGGATATACGTCTGCAGGGCGTCTCTTGCCCTCAATCTTAACTTGTATGTAGAATTAACTGTAGAAGTCGGTATTTATTATTACGCATGATGTGGCCGAAGTAAACTAATTTTCTATTCTTTGCGTTGTTAATAATTTCTTTGTCTTTTCTTGTCGTCTGGACAATAGATTTTTAGGGGTGGCAGACGTGAAGATGTTGCACATTGATTTGTGTATACTTTAGATAACAATATTAGTCCGTTCTTTAACGGTAAAATATTGCAAAATCTCTAAATTTTAAAGAACCGCTTGGATTGACATGAAATTTGGCATACACATAGCTAACAAGTCAAAGAAAAAAAGTGATATTGTGCCGATATGTGCTTTTGCCCTGGGGGTGGTTTTCACCCCCTCTTGGGGGTGAAAAAATATTCGTCCAAAGAAAGTCAGGAAATGGATAAACTGGCTAATTTTAAGTAACTTTTGTTCTATAGAGTTTTTTCACTAAGTCAATACTTTTCGAGTTATTTGGCAGTGAATATGTTCATTTTTTCAACAAAATAACCACGCTTTTAGACGGTTTTTCGCAAATAACTCAAATAGTAAGTATTTTGTTGAAAAAATATTCTTAGCAAAAATATAGCCTGTAAAAAATTTTAAAAAATGGTGTATATATCACGTCTCTACACCTAGTAGAAGCAGAGTTATAGCTAATGAAAAATAGGTTCATATTCGTCAAATTCCAAATGGAATATTTTAACGTGAAATTACCAAAAATGAAGCACATTTCGGGGAAAACTCATTACAACTTATTTAAAGTGTTTAAAAAAAGCTTCATTTTTGTTTTATAAAAATTTCTAGCATCAAAATTAAACAAGTTACGCTCAAAATAAAGTTAGTCCCTTTTGGTTTTGGTAAAAAAATCGAGAAAAGCACCCCCTAATTAGTATCTTAAATGAACTTAATCGTTACGACTTCACAAGTTTCTTGACTCGTGTATATATTGTTTATATGATCTGTAAGTTTCATCGGTTCAAAGTCTTTATTATTGAAAGGGCTGTAGTTAAAAGGGGTTGAACGAGTCACTGATCACGAATGTATGCAAATTTAGAAACACCAAATCTTAATCAATTTTTGTCTAACAGAAAAACAAAAAAATACAGGATATTCAGAAAAGCAAATCTGACTTTTTTTGTTTATCGAGATTTTTGGTATCTCTAACAATTTTTAAGTTATTTTGAAAAAAATTATATTTTTCAAAATTTAAATTTTTAAAAATTTTAATTTGAAACCAAATTTTTTCAAAAATAAGCACTTTGAATCGATGAAACTTAGAGATCATATAAACACAACATAAGTAAAATAATTTGTGGAGCGGTAAGGATTAATTTCATTTAAGTTGCTAATTAGGGGGTGGTCTTCCCGATTTTTTTTTTTGCAAAAACAAAAGGGACCAACTTTATTTTGAGCGTAACTTGCTTAAATTTAATGCTAGAAACTTTTTGTAAAAACAGAAATAAATCTTTTTTTAAACACTTTAAAAAATATATAATGGGTTTTCCCCAAAAAGTGCTTAATTTTTTGGACATTTCACGTCGAAATATTCTAATTGAAATTTGGTGAATATGAATCTTATTTTTCATTGGCTCTAACTCTGGTTCTACGAGATCAAGAGACCTAACGCGTACACCATTTTTTTATTTTTTTATAAGCTATATTTTTGCTAAGAACATTTTTTTTCGACAAAATGCTTACTTTTTGAGTTGTTTGCGAAAAACCGTCTAAAAATGTGGTTATTTTGTTGAAAAATGAACATATTCACTCGCAAATACCTCGAAAAGTGTTGACTTGGCGAAAAAGCTCTATAGAACAAAAGTTACTTAAAATTAGTCAGCTTACCCATTTCCGGACTTATTTTGGACATATATTTTTTCACCCTTAAGAGGGGGTGAAAGTCACCCCCAGGGCAAAAGCACACATCGGCACAATATCACTTTTTTTCTTTGATATGTAAGCTATACGTATACCAAATTTCATGTCAATCCAAGCGGTTCTTTAAAATTTAGAGCAAAAACCGTGAAAGAATGGACTATATATAGTTTAAAGCAGCCGAAAAGCCAAGGGGCAGCCCCCCTACCCATGGATATGGGCGCCCATGGTTGTGAGGTGTTGTGTACAGTGTATCGCATTTAAGATGAAGACAGCCCTATAAATATTTCGACTATTAAAATAAATACAGATTTGAAGTTTTGCACAGTCATGGAGGTTGAAGGTTAAGGAATTAACTGTAGAAGTCGGTATTTATTATTATGATGCATGATGTGGCCAAAGTAAAAAAATTTTCTATTCTTTACGTTGTTAATAATTTCTTTGCTTTTCTTATCCTCTGGACAATAGATTTTTAGGGGGGGCAGACGTGAAGATATTGCACATTGATTTTTGTATACTTTAGATAAGAATATATAGTTTAAAGCAGCCGAAAAGCCAAGGGGGTACGGCTACTCCCCTACCCATGGTTATGGGCGCCCATGGTTGTGTGGTGTTGTATACAGTGAGCATTTAAGATGAAAACAGCCCTATAAATATTTCGACTATCAAAATAAATACAGATTTGAAGTTTTGTACAGTCATACAGGTTGAAGGTTCACACTTTTTAAGATACTCAACTGAAATTTAAGTTTTAAACGCGGCTTACTGCGAATCCACAAACAGGGTCAATTTTCGATATGTTGCTTCACGTATTTTGCTTAAACGAGTAACTAATAACGAGTGTATGCAAATTTTGCACAGCCATAGCATAAGCAATATTTGTCTAAAACGAAAACAAAATATTCAGAAAAGCGTACATTTTATTACTCTTTGAGATTTTTGGTATCACTAATAATTTTTAAGTTATTTTGAAAAAAAAAGCATTTGTTTCAAAATTAAAAAAAAACTTACTTTAAAACCAAATGTTTTCAAAAATGAGCTTTTTGAACTAATGAAACTTACAGATCCTACAAACAATACATAAGTACCTACATTAAATTGTGAAGCGGTAATGAAGAATTTCATGCTAGATGCTAATTTAAGGGGGATTTGTACGATTTTTTTTTTTTACCAAAAAAGGGACCAATTTTACTTTGAGCGTAACTTACTTACTTTTAATGCTGGAAACTTTTTTAAAAAACAAAAAATAAAGCTTTTTTAAACAATTTAAAAACGCTGTAATGAGTTCTCCCCGAAAAATGCTTCATTTTTCATATTCGTTTGATTCATATTTCACGTTGAAATATTCGATTTTTAATTTAACGAATGAGAAACTACTTTTCATTAGTTACAACTCTGCTTCTACTGGGTTTACAGACTTCAAACATACACCATTTATTTTTCACTTTTTTATAGGCTATAGTTTTTCTAATAATATTTTTTTCGAAAAAATACTTTAGCGATAGTTATTTGCGAAAAACTGTCTAAAAACTTATTTTTCTTGCTGAAAAATGAACATATTCATTGGTAAATAACTCAAAAAGTATTGATAGTAAAAAACTCTATAGAACCAAAGTTACTTAGTCCGTTTATCCAATTCCGGACTTATTTTGAACGTAATTTTTTTCACTCCTTAAGATTAAGTATTAAATAGGTCATAAAGAACAAGTAAAAACTTCTTTTGTATAATGGTATAAAAAGTTTATTGAAAAACTATTAAAAAGTCATCCAAAAGGATTTGCAAAACGTTTTCAATCTAGATCAGATCATCTTCAGTGCGTTCTGCTTAGTACATGAAACTAGCAACCTTATAGAATAGGTAACATCGAGAAATATGAGTTACATTTTTAAAAACTGATGTTAGTAGCGACTCTAAAGCGCTGGTTTCCTCGAAAGCGGCACCGACAAACTGCGACCATAGCACTGCGATGAGTTATGTCAGATTACGGTGAAAAATTCAAGGTTCTTCACTGCGCCAATGGAATGTGCAAACTCAGCAAGCGGTGGCTTCCAACGCATCCTTGGAAACCACCGCTATTATTTTGCATGGTACAGTTTTTTATGACGTCACTCATCGCAGTGCTACGGTCGCAGTTTGTCGGCACCGCTTTCGAGGAAACCAGCGCTTAAGTCGATGTTAAACGATAAATTTAAGAGTGCTCAAAGGGCAACATGATTCACTGCTCGATGATAACGTGTGGTACTTGCATCGAGCAGTGAATCATGTTGCCCTTTGAGCAGTCTTAAATTTATCGTTTATCATCGACTTAGATTCGGTACTAACATCAGTTTTTAAAAATGTAAATCATATTTCTCGATGTGACCTATTCTATAAGGTTGCTAGTTTCATGTACTAAGCAGAACGCACTGAAGATGATCTGATCTAGATTGAAAACGTTTTGCGAATCCTTTTGGATGACTTTTTAATAGTTTTTCAATAAACTTTTTATACCATTATACAAACGAAGTTTTTACTTGTTCTGTATGATTTTTAATTATAGTCGGAGAGATAGAAGCGGATTTTGTGCGTGATAAGTAATATGGAAAAACTATACGGGGATATGTTGAATTAGTTGTGTACATGACTTTCACCAACTACCGGAAACCAGAGTTGGGGCCAAGGGGAGTTATAAGGGGTCAAAGTCGCGGATTTTATAATTTTTTTATGACGCTCATGATCGAGATAGTGCACCAAAATTTGGGAATAAGTGGGTCATGACGTAACTAAGTAAAATCTCTAGGGGCGAAACGCTGCGTGGCCGACAAAGGGGTGGGGGTAGGGGAGAATATAAAAAATATAAAGGGTTTTTTGCGACGTTCGTGATTGAGATAGTGGACCAAAATTTGGGAATAAGTAGATCATGACATTACTAAGTAAAATCCCCAGAGCCGGAAACCAGAGTTGGGGGTGAGGGTAGTTATAAGGGGTCAAAGTCGCCGTTTTTATTATTTTTTTTTGTGACGCTCATGATCGAGAGAGTGCACCAAAATTTGGGAATAAGTAGGTCATGACGTAACTAAGTAAAATCTCCAGGCGTGGCCGACAAAGGGGTGTGGCAGGGGTGAATAAAAAAAATATAAGGGTTTTTTTGCGACGTTCGTGATTGAGAGAGTGTACCAAAATTTGGGAATAAGTAGACCATGACATAACTAAGTAAAATCCTCAGAGTCGGAAATCAGAGTTGGGCATGAGGGTAGTTATAAGGGGTCAAAATCGCCGTTTTTATTATTTTTTTTGTGACGCTCATGACCGAGATAGTGCACCAAAATTTGTGTGTATTTGAATAAGTAGGTCATGAGGTAACTAAATACAATACCCAGGGGTGGAACGCTGCGTGGCCGATAAAGGGGTGGAGGTAGGTGTGAATATAAAAAATATAAGGGATTTTTTGCGACGTGCTAGATTGTGATAGTGCACTAAAATTTGGGAATAAGTAGACCATGACTTAGCTAAGTAAAATCCCCAGAGCAGGAAACCAGAGTTGGAGATGAGGGTAATTTTAAGGGGTCAAAGTCGCAGTGTGTATTATTTATTTTGTGACCCGGCACAACATTTGTCCCCCACGGAGCGTTCCGCCCCTGGAGATTTTACTTAGTAATGTCATGATCTACTTATTTCCAAATTTTGGTGCACTATCTCGATCACGAACGGCAAAAAACCCCCATATATTTTTACACTCACCCTGCCTACCACCCCTTTGTACCCCAAGCAGCGTTCCGCCCCTGAAGATTTTACTTAGTTACGTCATAACCTACTTACTCCCAAATTTTGGTGCACTATCTCCATCATGAGCGTCACAAAAAAAATAATAAAAACCGCGACTTTTACCCCTTATAACTACCCTCGTCCGCCACTCTGGTTTTCGCCTCTGGGAATATTACTTACTTATGTCATGGTGTACTTATTCCCAAATTTTGGTGCACTACCTCAATCACGAACGTCGCAAAAAACCCCTTACATTTTTTTATATTCACCCCTGCCCCACCCCTTTGTCGGCCACGCAGCGTTCCACTCCTGGAGATTTTACTTAGTTACGTCATGACCATGACCTACTTATTCCCAAATTTTGGCGCGCTATCTCGATCATGAGCGTCACAAAAAAAAATAATAATAAACGGAACTTTGATCCCTTATAACTACCTTTCTTCCCCACTCTGGTTTCCGGCTCTGGGAATTTTAATTATTTATGTCATGGTCTACTTATACCCAAATTTTGGAGCACTATCTCAATCACGAACGTCGCAAAAAACTCCTTATATTTTTTATATTCACCCCTACCCCCACCCCTTTGTCGGCCACGCAGCGTTGAGCCCCTAGAGATTTTACTTAGGTACGTCATGACCTACTTATTACCAAATTTTGGTGCACTATCTCGATCATGAGCGTCATAAAAAAAATAATAAAATCCGCGACTTTGACCCCTTATAACTACCCTCGGCCCCAACTCTGGTTTCCGGTAGTTGGTGAAAGTCATGTACACAACTAATTCAACATATCCCCGTATAGTTTTTCCATATTACTTATCACGCACAAAATCCGCTCCCAGCTCTTAGACTATTATGGTATACAACCAGCTACTGGGACTTTCCCATTGATTTTTTTTTATTAAATAGGTATTAATAAGAGGAGAAAAGTTCTGATATAATTTTAGTCCTCTAAATCCCAATGCATGGAAATATAGTCCAGCAAAGGAAAAGCTTCGAAGATCAATAAAAGACAGTTTTTTTAGTATAAAACAAGTTGTTTCCCCTTTATAAAGTTCTAAAGAGCGTGTTCACCAATTTTCAAATTAATTGATAAAAAACTACCGAGTAAGACTGTTTTAAAAATTTCTTCAACCCCCATTAAAAAAGGACTATATCTCATAAAATAATCAAGATATAAAATTTAGACCAACGTTTAAGGTCAAATCACTGTAATGACTATTTTGAAAACATTTTTTTGAATATTTCATTATTTTTAAAATACAGCACTTAATCAAAAATCAACCCTTCTTGCACAATTTTTGCAAAATGGAGGAGATGCAGAAGTGTAAACGTCTTCTTATATAATAATAGATACTTTGAACTACATGTTCACAAATTTTCATTCTTCCTTTATTTTTTTTGGATTGTAAAGTAGGGTGGGTCGAAAAACAATAATGTTCTATTTTTTAATCGCTATATCGTGGAAAACTTGCCTTTGTGGTATATAAGTAAAATGCAAAGTAAAATAAAGTTATATATTGAAACCCCAGCTAGCGCATCACACTTAAAATTTAGTTTTTTCAGAAATCAACACATTTTTTAATTATTTTTACAATCTTTAGCCAATAATATTTGAACGTGCTATAGTGAAAACTGTTTAGTTAATAGTTTAAAAAATAGGAAATAAATTTGAAACAGACAATATCTTTTAATTTGCGGTAGCGGTAGCGCAAAATACTCAAAAATTGGTAAAATCCACGTATTAGCACCTTAAAAGAAGGTGTGGTCTAGTATGTTGTGTTGGGTGTTATTAGCACAATCCATTTTTTGTTCTTTTACTTTACACTCCATTTAATTGGAATATAATTTTTATAGTGTATTTTAAAGTTATAAAGGATATAAATAAAACAACTTATAATTTTAATAATATGTTTAATTGAAACAAAAAAGAAACCAAATTATAGCCAAACAATATCAACAAATTAAATTAAATTTTGACTTTAAAAAGAGTCTTTTACTCACTATTTCTGAGTGAGTACGTTGAAGCTGCGCTTGCTGTCAAACTTTGGCATCGAAGCTCTGGATGCTACGGCAGATCTTATGAAACCATCTCATTACTTAGCACCGACGACTTTTTTAGATGCTTCAGTCACTAACTTGGCGCAGAGTTCCACGGCTTGGTACGGCAAATTTTCCAAAGTTCCAATCCTCGGGTGTTTCACCAGCAGTGATTTTAGCCCAAACTTCATCATCAGAGACTCTCTGTAACAGTGATGGTGGTGTAATTTCAGTGGTGTTCCAATCAAATAATTCAGTCAAGTCAGTCGCATGAAAGGTGATTTTTGGAGGTCGAAAACCCCTAATTGTTTCTGTTTCTGTAGCTAGTATCCTTGCTTTGATTATTCTTCGGAATCTTAATTCTCTTATGTGTTTTCTTTCATCCACTTTCATCCTCAGTAGCAAATTTTCTGGGTTGAAAAAAATGCATTTCTTTCGATTACAGGATCAACTACTTTAATCAAATTCTCTGGTAGAAATCTGGTTGATTTGATAGCCTCAAATACGTGTTCAGGTTCATCTGTTATGTATTTGCTGTACTTTATTTTGAACCATACAGGTATGTATGATTTAAAAATAAAGGATACTAACAACTTATGTTCAACTGAAGACGTTTCCACACTTACATACAGTCTCAAAACTCTGTTAGCTGTAGTCAACCATCGAGAGTGGGAAAGTGGACCCGGTTCTCGAACAGATAAGTCCTCAGGCAGTTGCCTGACTTTATCGCACAACTTATGTCTAGAATTCTAGAAGATACTATTCATCTTTACTCAAAAAATTGCGATTTACTAGTCCTCCTAGTAGTTAGGAACGAGACGGTTTCATAAGATCTGCTGTAGCATCCAGAGCTTCGATGCCAAAGTTTGATAGCAAGCGCAGCTTCAACGTACCCACTCAGAAATAATGAGTAAAAGACTCTTCCTAAATTCAAAATTTCATTTAATTTGTTGACATTGTTTGGCTACAATTTGGTTTCTTTTTTTATTTCAATTAGACATGTTATTAAAATTATAAGTTGTTTTATTTATATCCTTTATAACTTTAAACACACTATAATAATTTTATTCCAATTAAATGGGGTGTAAAGTAAAAGAACAAAAAATGGATTGTGCTATTAACACCCAACACAACATACTAGACCACACCTTCTTTTAAGGTGCTAATATGTGAATTTTAACAATTTTTTAGTATTTTGCGCTACTACAAATTAAAAGTAAATGTCTGTTTCAAATTTATTTCCTATAGTTTTCACTATAGCACGTTTAAATATTATTGGCTAAAGATTGTAAAAATAATTGAAAAATGTCTTGATTTCTGAAAAATACTAAATTTTAAGTATGATGCGCTAGCTGAGGGTTCAATATATAACTTTATTTTACTTTGCATTTTACTTATATAATACCCCATAGGCAAGTTTTCCGCGGTATAGCGATTAAAAAATGAAACATTATTGTTTTTCGACCCATTGTAAAGTTTTGTTTTCTTTGATCGGGCTAAAATGGATGCTAAAGATCTAGTCATTACGAATAGTCAAATGATCGTTAAAATAGTTTTGAATTTCCTCCCTATAACGGCATGTAGTGTTTGTCGCATGTTTAAATATACTCCATACTCCATACATATTACTGCATTATTTCATTAGATAAGCGTTCCCCTTTCAGTTTAATTATCTAGGCAACTAGAATGCTATTGGGAGTCGTTTTACTTTATTACAATATTGATTGTCATACTTTAGCTAATAAGCTCATGGGAATCAGATAAATGTTATTAAAATTTTGATTATCTAATTCCATCGGTATTTCATTATTTAATTAGATATATTAAGGTAAATATTTACTAGCCAATTTCGTTTTTCGAATTGTATGAGTTTGATCACCCTGACGAGAAAAAATATCTAGGTACATAAGAAACTTTCGTCCTATAGAGTTTTTTCATTAAGTCAATACTTTTCGAGTTATTTGGCAGTGAATATGTTCATTTTTTCAACAAAATAACTACGCTTTTAGACGGTTTTTCGCAAATAACTCAAATAGTAAGTGTTTTGTCGAAAACACATTCTTAGCAAAAATATAGCCTGTAAAAAATTTAACAAAATGGTCTCTCCACCTAGTAGAAGCAGAGTTATAGCTAATGAAAAATAGGTTCATATTCGTCAAATTCCAAATGGAATACTTTAACGTGAAATAACCAAAAATGAAGCACATTTCGGGGAAAACTCATGACAACTTATTTAAAGTGTTTAAAAAAAGCTTCATTTTTGTTTTATAAAAAAAAATTTCTAGCATCAAAATTAAACAAGTTACGCTCAAAATAAAGTTAGTCCCTTTTGGTTTTGGTAAAAAAATCGAGAAAATCACCCCCTAATTAGTATCTGAAATGAACTTAATCGTTACGACTTCACAAGTTTCTTGACTCGTGTATATATTGTTTATATGATCTGTAAGTTTCATCGGTTCAAAGTCCTTATTATTGAAAGGGCTGTAGTTAAAAGGGGTTGAACGAGTCACTGATCACGAATGTATGCAAATTTAGAAACACCAAATCTTAATCAATTTTTGTCTAACAGAAAAACAAAAAAATACATGATATTCAGAAAAGCAAATCTGACTTTTTTTGTTTATCGAGATTTTTGGTATCTCTAACAATTTTTAAGTTATTTTGAAAAAAAGCATATTTTTAAAAATTTAAATTTTTAAAAATTTTATTTTGGACCAATTTTTTTCAAAAATAAGCACTTTGAATCGATGAAACTTACAGATCATATAAACACAACATAAGTAAAATAATTTGTGGAGCGGTAACGATTAATTTCATTTAAGTTGCTAAAATTAGGGGTTGGTTTTCCCGATTTTTTTTGCAAAAACAAAAGGGACCAACTTTATTTTGAGCGTAACTTGCTTAAATTTAATGCTAGAGACTTTTTGTAAAAACAGAAATAAAGCTTTTTTTAAACACTTTAAAAGAGTTATAATGGGTTTTCCCCAAGAAGTGCTTAATTTTTTGGATATTTCACGTCGAAATATTCTATTTGAAATTTGGTGAATATGAATCTATTTTTCATTGGCTATAACTCTGGTTCTACGAGATCCAAAGACCTAACGCGTACACCATTTTTTTTACTTTTTTATAGGCTATATTTTTGCTAAGAACGTTTTTTTCGACAAAATACTTACTTTTTGAGTTATTTGCGAAAAGCCGTCTAAAAATGTGGTTATTTTGTTGAAAAATGAACATATTCACTCGCAAATAACTCGAAAAGTGTTGACTTGGCGAAAAAGCTCTATAGAACAAAAGTTACTTAAAATTAGTCAGTTTACCCATTTCCGGACTTATTTTGGACATATATTTTTTCACCCCCAAAAGGGGGTGAAAGTCACCCCCAGGGCAAAAGCACACATCGGCACAATATCACTTTATTTCTTTGACATGTAAGCTATATGCATACCAAATTTCATGTCAATCCAAGCGGTTCTTTAAAATTTAGAGCAAAAACCGTGAAAGAATGGACTAACAATTGCATTTAAATATTGCAGTTAAAAATCTTAGTATGTTGCGAGGTTTTAGAAAACAAAACTTTATAAACAATAATTATGTAAAAAGATTGGCAAAATTGGAGAAAGCTTTCGATTTTTGATGAATTTTTACACCCTTAAAGAGCTTATTTGTTGCTAAAATATACGGAATTAAAAACTCCGGAATATATATGTTACCGGCCAAACCCGATTCCAGGACAAACTAGTTTGGCCTAGGCCAAACTAGTTTGTCATAGGCCAAACTAGTTTATCCTGATATAAATACACACACTTCGGACCAAACTAATTTGGCCTAGGCCAAACTAGTTTATCCTGATATAAAGACGCACACTTCAGGCCAAGTAAATTTATCCTGAAGTGTATGTTTTTATATCACGATAAACTAGTTTAGCCTAGTCTAACCCAATTTAATCTAATCGAAAGTAATTGATTACAGATTGGTTGCTGATTTAAACGTAAGTTTATAAGACACTATTAAGAGTTGTAAGACTTCTAAGTATTTAGGGTAAATGATAAACCGAGATGGCACTTGTATGAAAGATATATGTAGAAATGAAAATAGTACGGGGAAAACAAGCCACGAAAGCACTCCATGGAGCGATATGGAAGGACACTCTAACTAAAGAAAACAAAAAAGGATTTTTCAGGGCATAATGTTGAATATTACCCTACAAGAGCGGAAGAATTGCCAGTGACAACAATAATACGAAATAAAATACGAACAGTTGAATTGGAGTTTATGAGAAGGTGTCTACAAATCACCAGGTAGGATAGAATTAGAACAGAGGAGATATGAAACAAAATAGAAGGAGAATGCTCAATTACAAAAAAGTTGTGGTAGTAAAAGTAGAGCCCTGAAATGGTAAGGGTATGTACAAAAAATGCCGGAGCACAGGTGGCCGAAAAGATTACTGGACTGGGATCCGCGGGGAGGAAGATGGAGAGGAAGACCTGCTGTGCGATGGAAAACTTACATAGGAAATGCTATGATAGATAGAGACCTCAGAGATGGCGACTGAGGGAATAGAGTGCTATGGAAGACGAAAACGGCAAACTCATAATGGGAAAAAGCCAAGAAGAAGAAAGTAATTTAGCGAACTAGTACGGCTTTATATAAATAATAAATTGAATAAAATACTTTGTTCTTGGAAAAATAATGAAACAGGAAAAATAATTTGAGTCATGAAAATAGAAGTATATATTCGTTCTCGTCTTGCGAAATCGCGTCGAACTCCGAATATCACTTGTACTATTCCAGTGACTTTAAAACAGTACTTTCGGTCGCATTTCTAAAACCGAAAGTCGTAGATCAAATTTATCACCTTTAGTACCATCGTTGGTTTATAAGCTTTCATTTGACACCTCATTTGTCATTATATCTGGTATAGTGACGGAGGAATTATATTCGCGGTCGAACGGACGGACACCCTAGGTCAAATCTCTCACCATTAGTACCATCCTTGGATTATAAGTTCATTTGACCCCTCATTTGTCATTCTACCTGGTATAGTGACGGAGGAGTTATATTCGCGGTCGGACGGACAGAAAGCCTAGGTCAAATTTCTCGTCTTTAGTACCATCCTTGAATTATAAGTTTTCATTTGACACCTCCTTTGTGATTCTACATGGTACAATGACGGAAGAGTTGAGTTCACGGACAGACAGACAGACGGACGGACGGATGAACAAACGGACACAGACGGACGTGGATAATTCATTGTTTTCACATATTTTCAAAATTGGTGAAAACAATATTAATTCGTACTCGATTTTATTCGTAAGTGTATCTTTTCTTTTAATGTTTCGAGAAAACCTCATCCTTTTATTTATTATTTTTTATATTATTTAATTACACAAGAATATATTGATTTATAGGTTGTATCAATATCTTCATGCGATGTATCATATGATACAATATATCGATGTATAATTTTTTTGCCATCTCTGTTGGGACGTGATTTGGAAATTCCCCGCATGTAAAAGTCCTCACATTTTCGCTAAATTACTTTCGACTCGGCTAAATTGGTTTAGACTAGGCCGTACTAGTTTATCCTGAAGTATATCAGGATAAACTAGTTTGGCCTGAAGTGTGTGTATTTATATCAGGATAGACTAGTTTGGCCTAGGCCAAACGCCATGTAAAATCAATGGAATACAATCATGTACAAAGAATGGAGGAGCACAGACTACCAAGAATTATGCTAGAAGGAAAACCAGCTGGCAAGCGTCCACCGGGGAGACTACCAAAAAGATTGAGAGATAGCTGGCAGTCTACCTCTCAAGAAATACTTCAACGTCGGAATTAACAGATCGACAGATCTACAACAAGTATAAGAAGAAGAAGAAGACATAATATGCAACAAACAATACACAAATATCTAATCTACGTAAGACAACCTACGTTACACAACCACAGCTACGATACACATTACACAAAAATGTAATAAGGTATCTGAATGTAATATCGCCAAGCTAAGATTTAGAATTTGTTTGTTGGATAGTGGGTCATATTAAAAAAATGTCACAACTTCAGCTGTTCAATGAACTACTTGAAATTACGTAGAACCCACTAAAAAAATAATTTGGGTATTTTTACACATTTACTTGACAATTAAAAAAAAAGTCATCTTTGGCGATATTTCCAACCCTTGTTGGCAATATCGCCAACCTATTATTTCGAATGCAATACTGTCTATCAATTGAACATTATACTTCAAAATGATATATTTGCTGAAAAATAACAATAAGTAAGTATTTAAGAACAATCTTAAGCAGATTATTTAAGCAGTATTTAAGAACAATCTCGCAGTTAGCGTATCTGAAAATGAAGTGTCATGTTTTTCTTCATCTGATGTTTTCAGCTCACTTAACTCTATATTATCAGAATCACTGTTGCTTGTCGATGACTTAATTTTTCCAACCTTAGACGTATCTGGAGAAAGTTGCCAAGGCAACCAAAACTCCAAGAAGGGATGGTAACTCCAAGGCGTGATTACCATCCATTGGACTTGGCGATATTACCGACATGCACATAAATTGTTTGTAATTTGATTTTCGAAGATAAGCAAAACTATCTTAAAAATCTGAATGCATCATTTTATTCCTTAGGAAACAAAGTACAAATCACTGAAAGCAAATAATATTACTCATTAATAACGCCGCTCCAATCTAATAAATACAAAAGATGTAAAATTATAAACGGTACTCCTTCTACACCGAACACTAATACTCAACTGTCATAAACACCGCTGGCGAATCTAAGGTCATCGGCAAACATGATCACGTGATTTAGAATGATAGATTGGAGGGTCCTTTATCCAAATGTAGCACTATCCGACAAAAATTGGGTATCAGATAGCCAGTTCGGCAAATTAGTTTCAAAACTTTTTATTCCGTAACCGTCGCGCTACTAGACACAAGGGTACAATAAGCTAATACAGGCCTGGACCCTTCACACTTGTTGCACTGTTTACTTTTACGTCTAGTGACGTCTAGAACGTCAGAAAATATATAGAAACCGAATGTAAACATAACCTAATTACTAGATGTTTCATATCCAAACAAAGAGTTGTCACACTCAACGAAAAAGGTACGTAATAGTAATAAAAATGTTAATTCATACAACAAAAGCAATACTTAAAATTTGTCCAATTCTTGGTTTTATTGGAACAACAAAGCGATGTTCATCAATTCATTATTTTCGTTAGTTGATCCAATGTAATACGTTTATTGATATTACGAACACTGTTCACTGAGTCAACGACGTCGTTAATTGACCAACGAAGACTATTCGTTGTGTCAATAACAGTATTATTTCTCCTAACGTATACTGCTTCATATATCCAATAAATTTCGTTTATTTCTACAATTATTTCCGTTTATCCTTACAATTAATTCCGTTCATTCCCACAATAAATACGGTTATTCTTACAAGCAATTCTATTCATTCCTACAATCAGTTTCGTTCAGTCCTACTATAAACCTATTTTATATTAATAATTACTGAATGCATTAGCTCAATGTATGATATTAATTTATTAATAATAATTTTGCAAATTCCCCTTTTTTGTCCTAAACCTAATGGACTTTACATTGTGTGATTTCTCATATGATTTCACTTATACAGTGCGTTGGAATAAATGTTACCCCACCCTTATTAACTTATTTATTTTTATCACATAAGCAAAACTCTCGGACAGGACGATTTTTAAAATAATCAAAGTATATTATAACATCAATGTTTCGAACTATACGCGATCCCTCTTTAGGTGACAGGCACAACTTTGATTTAAATGGAAAAGTACATCATGTGACAGCTCATTTAAAAGCGTTTAAAATAGTGATTCCAAAAATGTATAACACTTTAATCCATTTTGAGAGCGCAGGTGCAAAATTTCTATGAATTCTTTTTAAACGCATTCATTTTTTTTGGAATCCTGAGAAAACTATTAAGTATTTTTTTAAAATTTAGACGCAGAATAAAAGATTACAATATTACCGAGGGCTGAAAGACCCTTAGAATAAACAAAAAGTTTCTTTTTAATGGTAAGTATATGTATTGGAAATTAAAAATCATACTAAATTTTCTCTTTTTCACCCCTATGACTTATTAAAATAATCATTATAGAAGTTCGCAGGGACTTCAGACCCTCGATAATACTGTAATATTTTATTCTGTGTTTAAATTTTTCAAAAATACTAATTAGTTTTCTCAGGATTCGAAAAAAATGAATACGATAATAGACACACGAAAACTTCCTTCCAGTACGGACTACACTTGGAAAGGAAATGAAATTATTCGGCACTTTGGCAGAGGTAACAGAGCAGCTCCTCGGGGTATCACGATAAGGAAAAGCCGTTACATTTCAATTGGTCAAGCAAAACATTTATTGTTTCAATAACTGCGTTTATTGTTATCATGAACGCATTGATTGTGGTTATTAAACGCAGTAGTAGATTGATTCGTTGTCACAACAATCAGTTTACATCTATGGAATAATCAAATATTACTCTATATTGACAACATTTGTATATTGTTTTAATGAAATCTGTACGTTGTCACGATAAACCAAGGTAATTGCTTATCATCTACGAAATCAAGAAAGTGAGTTGCTGCCAGAATTAACATTATTTATTAACTATACGAAACTAACTTATTGGCTGAATAAATTGAATGTTATTGATTAATGTACTCTAGTTATTTTCACAATTATTATTCAATCATTGTGACAATAACCAAATACATTCATCAATGTCTAAAAGTTCGTTGAAACAAAAAATTAAATTGTTGTTACAACGAAATACTATTATTCAATAATCACTGTTAATCAATATTACGAACTAAATTTTTTTGATTGCATGAAGCATCTAGACTAGAGGTAGGTGATTTCTGACGATACCGACAAAATACAAGTAGACTACCACTGTTTAAAAAGAATTTCGTTTTTTTTAAGTTTGCGTCATTTTTTGTCGGACAATTATTACGTTTTTAATAAACATGTATTATTTGAACGTTAAAAAAATAAAAACTAAGACTTTTGTAATCGCAAAACATAACCTGGGCGCCGAAACGTTAATAAAATTATTTTTTTCAATTTAATTGTGGCTTATTTCCCATATAAATAGTTAATCAGCCAAAAATTAGTTAGGTAAAAATGTAATTTTCATTACTGTCAATAATTATTGTGGCTTAATTCCATATGAACATAATATTAAACTTTGTTAATAAAAGTGAAATATAAAGAAGAAAAGAAGTAATCATTGTCAGGACCAATAACAAAATAGTGATACTTGATTGATGATGTCCTTTAATCTAATTAAAATTGTTTGATACGTATTAAAATAACTCTATAACTCTTTGTGCTCTTTTCTTATTCTTAACCGCATTTATGTTTTAATATCAGCAATGTAATCAACTTTCGGGTTAACTACAAAAATTCCTGAAAGTCATTTCAAGTCCGGCAATTTCATTTGTTAACGAAATTTAATAAAAGTCAAAAACTTGTTTACAAACAACTATGCCTCTGCTGTGCTGTTACTTTCATCAACTTTTATAGAATTTCTCATTTAATTCCGGGCGACAAATAACCTGGAAACGGGCTATATAAATGCATGAACCGCCATCATTACGAGCTGTATCTTTTACAGTGTGGTCATTTTTACCAATAACATAACAGCTTCTCATTCAGTCGACTATTATTATCTACTTTTATGGTTTACAGCTCGTCCACTTTTTTTCTCCGAGCGAAAATACGAAAATAGCTATAATATTGTTACGACGGCCATAGCCAGTAAAAACAAGAAACTCATGCAACCTTTCGCGTATAAAAACGAGAGGAACATAGTTATTTATATACAGGAAATTTCTGAAAAGCCTTAGTCGTTACCATTTCATTTTGTTGTTTCCAACTTCCCTCAATAGCTTTATTCCTTAGATTATTACGAACTTAAAAATGCACCATAAAGATCAGAATTTATTTTTTACTGGTACCTACTAGTTTTTAAATATTTTTATGGTGCGCATCGAAAAAATTATACAGGTGGAACAATCTGTTGGAACTTAATTAAGTAGTAACGTGCATCATCTTTCGAAAGTGGAAGGGGAACTGGGCGGAGCACATTATAGCTAGAATGTCGGATAACAGATGCACATAGCGAATAATACACTGGAGACCAAGACCAAGACAAGACGCATATCGGAGTAGAGGTCGTCCGCCCATAAAATGGTCTGATGACATAAAACTGTTCGACCAAAATTATTGGATGCAAACAGCACAAAACAGGAATACATAGAAAAGGCTGAGGGAGACCTATATCCAGCAGTGGATAAATCCGGGTTGAATAATGATGATCCCTAACAACACAAAACATTCCAGGAATGTACTATCAAAGTTCTATTAATGTTTGAATGTACTGGACATTCAAGGAACATTCGGTGAATATCTGATTAAGTTATTCATGGAATGTTACCACAAGACATTCTATGAACATACTACCAATGTCCTATATTTTAAGAGAGGCAGGCGATTTACTATTCAATTTGCATTCATTTTCAAATTTGCTGCGCGTGTATATGTATTTAGGCAATCCAAACCACGTGACTTCTGGTTCTGGTTGGCATGGCATACAGGTTACAGAGGTTATGTTTGTAATATCATTTCATTTCATCATTTCACTGTTTATCGTCATATTTTCGATTCATTTGGATTTCGTTTGCTGTATTTTGTGAACTTTATAAACTTTACCACACTGCAAAGTGATTATTTAAGGAAATTATTATTGGAGACACCAGATGTTTGGAGAAAGGTAGGGCAAACAGTTTTTATCAATGTTCATTTTTCTCTGATATTTATCAATATTGATGAATTTTGCAAGCAATAACATTATTTCTTTTATTGTTTTAGATATTTATTGAAGCTGAAAATAATTGGGGATTTAGATCCATATACAATTCAGTCAGAATTGGATTTTACCATAAAGTATATTCCACCAAATTACTATTATAGATGAAAGCATACAAAAGCCTTCAGGCACATAAATATTTTACAGCTGGATTTGTTTTTAAAGTTGGAGTAAAGTTGGAAGTCACAAGCAACAACTTCAAAAGTACCTACAAGAATATTGAGGAAATCCAGCTCCTGGATACTACTGGGCAAACTAGAAGATTGAAGAGGAGAAAGCCTTTTGAACTAGTTTGAGTGATAGTGAAAAGCAGAGCATAATGCTTGTGTGCATGTGTGTGTTAGAATAGTGCGGTTAGAAAAGCAGAGCATAGTGCTTGTGTGCCTGTTAGATTAGATAAGAGACGCTATGGGTAAGCTCTTCATTTTAAGGAACAGTAGTAATTTAGGTTAAATTAAAATTGCTCATTGGTCAGAGTTATGACCAGATTGTAATTCTAATGAACAATTCAATATAATGAATCGTTATCGTAGTGATGATTATGGAAAAAAATATATGACAAGATTTTGTGCAATAAAAATGTTTATATTTATCAAGGATGTGTTATTTGGCAAAGAATAGAACAAGAATAGAACAAGTAAAAGAATATATATATCTAGGACAAATCACTAGATTAAATAAAGAAAATCAGACCGAAGAAATAAAGAGAAGAATAAGGTTGGCCTGGGCATCATTCGGAAAACTGTCTTATATTCTAAAGAACAGAAAATACCCGCAATACCTAAAAACAAAAGTCTTCAATCAATGTATACTCCCTGTTTTAATATATGGCTCTCAGACATGGACGTTTACAAAAGAGAATATGGAAAAAATAGCAAAGACAGAAAGAGCCATGGAAAGACAAATGCTGAACATTAAATTATCAGACAGGAAAAGAAACGAATGGATCCGTAACAAAACAAAAGTGAAAGACGTCTCTACCCAAGTAGTAAAGCTTAAATGGAAGTTCGCCGGACACACCCTACGGCAGAAGGATGAAAGATGGACTAAGATGGTAATATATTGGAGACCATGGAACCACAAACGAAAAAGGGGAAGGCCACAGATGCGATGGTCAGATGACCTGAAGAAACACACTGGGTCAAAATGGATGCAAATTGCCCAAGATAGAGAGGCATGGAAGAAGGAAGAGGAGGCCTATATCCAAGGATGGATGTTTAGGGCTGATTAGATAGATAGATAGATAGTGTTATTTGGTATGGCTACATATACAGTCGGAAAAATGAAAGAATACTCATGAATGAACATATAAAACACGCTGTATTTTCCTGTCACCGTGTCACAAAGAAAATTTGTCCAGTGCAAGTAACAATAATTATTACATGTACTTGTGCTGACCAGTTTTTTGTGTGACACGGTGACAGGAAAATACAGCGTGTTTTATATGTTCGTTCATGGGTATTCTTTCATTTTTCCTACTGTACTTTCTGGTATATCGTCGGTGATGTGACAATACCTCCTAATCTGATTTTTCATGAATTTTGTAGGAGATGAAAAACTTGTTTAGGCCACCTCGTGTTTTCATATATTTTTTGATTTGTTTTGTAGTAAATTCAACTATCTATTTACTACAAAACAAGTCAAAACTTACGTATGAAAACAGGAGGTGACCGTAAAAATGTTTTTCGTCTCCTGCAAAACTCATGAAAAAACATATAGGAGGTATTGTCACATCACTGACGATATATTTCAGAGAATATCTAAAAAATATACTTTGAATGTCCTAAGAACATTCATGGAATGTTTCAACAAGACATTCAGTCTAAACAATATACTGTGAATGTTCAAAGAACATTCGTAGACATTCATGGAATGTTCCAACAAGACATTCAAGGAATGTTTAAAATGCTGACACAGCACTTTCCTGGGACTTTCCAGGGACGTTCGTGTGCTTTTGGGGACATTCCAGGAATGTTTTCAATGTCCTGTGTGTACCTTCTAGGAACATTTCTGGAATGTTTTGTGTTATTAGGGATGTGCATCATCCCACAAACAAGACGAAAGTAATCTTCTTCTTGTGGTACTGTCTCCTTTAGTGGAGGTTAGCAACTACACTGGCAAATCTGTATCTGTCCAATGCGGCTCTAAACAAAAATCTTGAATCAAGGCCGGCCCAGTCTCTGATATTTTTAAGCCATGAAATGGTGCCTACCGGGACCCCGTTTTCGTTCAATCTTCCCTTGGATAATCAGTTGCGGGGGGCGGTACTTTTCGTTTCCCATTATGTGTTTTAGATAGCCAATTTTTCTAACTTTGATGATCTTTAGCAGCATATCTGTACCTATTCTCCTCAGGATATTTTCTTTGGCGGTGTGCGTTGTCCAAGATATTTTGAAGATCCTTCTATAAAGCTAGAGTTCAAAGGCTTCTAAATTGTTTATCAGCATTATGTTGAGTGTCCAGGCCTCCATTCTAAACAATAGTATTGACCATACATAACGGCATCTAAGACTGATATTAATGCTACCGTTACAAAATAAACTTTTAAGTTGATTGTTGACCAGCAGCCAAGATCTTTGTATTGGTCTATGTATTCAAGCTAAAATTGAGAGATGCAGAGGAATTGGTAGAAAACAGGCCTCATGGTTGAAGAATATCAGAGTGGCCAGGAATAAAGAAAGCAGGGCAACTATTTAGAATAGCTTGAGACAGAAATAGTTTCGCCATGTTAATCGAAAACGTCAAAGGGACCTCATATGGCACGTTTATAAGAAGAAGAATTCAAGCTGTCGGTGGTTCACATATATTGGAAGGGGCAAATTTTTGTTCTTGGAAATGGACTATATAAATGCATGAACCGCCATAATTACGAGCTATCCACAGAGAACGGCAGTTCTCACCAGTGGCGCACAACACCCCTACATGCGACACTATATATACACGAAATTTTCGATTTTCTAAACCTGACTGAATTTAAACTTGGGCCAAACCCCATCTTAAAGTTTAGGAAAAGACTCGTCCATTCATATGTCAACCATCAATTTTGGTCCAAGGGTGTGGATTTTACGGCCCTTCCCATTTAATGCCTGTTTTTCGTTCTCGTCCCCAAAACTCACAAAACTTTCAAAAATTTAAGCCCGACCTTTGCGGCTTCTGATAGCACAGATAATTACCTTTCCAACGCATGTTAAATTTTGAAAATCGGTTATACCATTCAAAAGTTATCGAGCTCAGAAATATGACTCAATTTTTATTTAAAAAATGGAAAATGTTTGTGGATATGTATGTATGTATGTATGTATGTATGTATGTGTGTGGAAAAGTTACACCGATCTGAATAATTTTTTCTGTGTTTCAAGAATGTGTGAGGGCCGATTCAGAACCGGTCTAATTTTTGACTTCTGACTACCCTTAAGCCAGCTAGAGGGCTAGGTAGATACAAAATAGCATATTTTTTGGGCGTATATATCTTAGGTTTAACAAAAGACAGAAAAACCGCAAATACACCAAATCAATAGGGTTGAGTTAAGCTTTTAAATGGCGCATAAGCGATCAAGCTGAGACATACACACTGCTCACCATAGCCAAAAAACTGAAAAATTAAACTTTGAAAATTTTGGTTTTTCGACAATTACTCAAAATTTCAACCTACGAATTGCGCCAATAACTGAGCGTTTGTAGAAGGACTCAGGACGCGTCTAACGGTGTATACCTCATATCTGGGAAAATTCGAATTTTTAAGTTATAGGCTTCATAAGTATGATCAAATCTATTTCTTATGGGAAAAACGGGTTTTCAAGCTCAATAATTCCTGTAATACGTTCAGTTATCACACTCGATCTTGGATGCATCAGATACTACTTGTCAATACGTTTCAAATTCATGTTTGGTGATCAACATCAGGTAAGCCGTTCAGAAGTTATAGAGCTCCAAATGTATAATTAGTCCAGGAACTGTAATTTTTCACTTAGCAATTTTTACAGAATGGATAGATTTGTTTGAAAATTTGACAATAAGTAGTGGATAGTCCAAGGATCAAAATCTATATGATGCAGAAATACGCTTTTACCATGGGGTGTGACAACCAACCTCATCTCGAGGGTGGAAATTTTTTATTATATTTTGACCGCAAATGCTGGTAAAAATATTAATTATAAGCAAAAAATGTTCATTATAAATTTTTTTCATAAAATTAATAGTTTTCGATTTAGTGGTTATCGAAGCTGTTAGTTTTATATCGAATAAATTACCAGAGACCGGCAGTTCCCGCCAGTGGCTCAGAAATACACCCCCCTACACGCGACACTATTATTTGCACGAAATTTTCAATTTTCTAAATCTGACTGAATTGAAAATTGTGCCAACTCCCATCTTCAAGTTAAGAAAAAGACTCACCCATTCATATGTCAACCATCCATTTTATTCCAAGGGTGTCGATTTTACGGCCCTTCCTATTTAGGGTCTGTTTTTCGTTCTGGTCCCCAAAACTCCCAAAAACTTCGAAAATTTAAGTCCGACCTTTGCGGCTTCTAACAATACTGATCATTACCTTTCCAACTCATGTCTAATTTTGAACATTACCAGAGAACGGCAGTTCTCGCCAGTGGCGCACACCCACACCCCCCTACACGCGACACTATATTATACACGAAATTTTCGATTTTCTAAATCTGACTGAATTGAAAATTGGTCCAACTCCCATCTTAAAGTTCAGAAAAAGACTCACCGATTTATATGTCAATCATCGATTTTGGTCCAAGGGTGTAGATTTTACGGCCCTTCCTATTTAGGGTCTGTTTTTCGTTCTCGTCCCCAAAATTCCCAAAAATTTTAAAAATTAAGTCCAACCTTTGCGGCTTTTAATAAAACTGATCATTACCTTTCCAACGCATGTCTAATTTTGAAAATAGGTTATACCATTCAAAAGTTATAGAGCTTAGAAATGTGACTCAATTTTTATTTAAAAAAGAGAAAATGTTTGTGGATATGTATGTATGTGTGTTTAAAAGTTAAACCCATTTGATATTTTTTCTCTGTGTTTGAAGAGGGGGTCAGGGCCGATTTAGAACCGGTGTAGTTTGTGACTTTTGACCACCCATAAGCCAGCTATAGGACTTGGTAGGTACAAAACAGCATATTTTTTTGGGGTATATATCTTCGGTTCAAGAAGAGACAGGAAAACCGCAAATACACCAAATCCATACAGTTGAGTTAAGCTTTTAAATGGTGTCTAAGCTGTCAGGATCAGACATACGCACGGCTCAGTATCGCCGAAAAACTGAAAAACTAAACTTTGAAAATTTTGGTTTTCGACAATTACTCAACATTTCAACCTACGAATTGCGCCAATAACTTAGCGTTTGTAGAAGGACGACTCAAGACGAATCTAACGGTGTATACCTTATATCCGGGAAAGTTCGAATTTTTAGGTTATAGGCTTCATAAGTATGATAAAATCTATTTCCTGTGGGAAAAACGGTTTCTTAAGATCAATAATTCCTGTAATAGCTTCAGTTATCATACTTGACCTTAGATCCATCAGATACTACTGGTCAATACGTTTCAAACTCATGTTTACTGATCAAAATCGGTTAAGCCGTTTAGAAGTTATTAAGCTATAAAAGTATAATCCAATTAACGATTATTCCCGAAATGGTTTATGTAGTTGTAGTGGTTACGACGCTAAATTTGATCTGGCAACGGGCAATCCGATTTCATTTACCGGCCATCTCAATATTTTTGTTTCAATCTATTTCGAATAGAAAAAAATCTAGTGTACATTCGATAGATACTAGATTATTTGGGATATAATGCAACAAAGGTGACCATTTATAAAGCTTGACGTGTAATAGGTAGTGTGACCAACTCCAATTCAGTCGAATTCGGGACAAAGCTGAAAAAAATACTTAAAATCCGGGACTTTTCAATGAAAATCGGGCCATGTTTTTCAAATATAGAACTTTAATATCATCATTTTATTGATAATTTAACATTTTTATGTTGACAATGATATTTTTGTTGGGATTAAGCAACAATTGATTGTAATTATAACTACATTTTTCTTAGTTTTTGACGTTTCGACTCCCAATCCGGAAATCGTTCTTAAAAAAGGAAAATTTTTATGTTGTACTAGTATTACAAAGAGCACTGAACGCTAGAATGCTGGAAAAAAGACCGGTTGGAAAGCCAAGAAAGGGCTGGGAAGACACAGTAAACAGCGACGCACAAGCACTTTTAGGAGTCCGTGTATGGAGAAGAGCAGCCACATACAAACAACAAGGGTGGAGGCAAAAAATAAAGGAGGCCAAGCCTCAATATGGGCTGTAGCGTCGTAGAAGAAAAAAAATTATTACATATTACATGCCAGACATTGTCGACTTTTTTGCGTCCCACCAATTCAATTTAATGTGAATTCTTAAAAGAATAACGTATTCAAAATTTCAAAATAAAATTTTACCAAAACGTTGAAAATTCGGATGGCCCAGAAGCCTTGTCCGGGACAGCGGGACACGACTTCGTAATTCAACACTAGTAATAAGGGAACATTGCATTCAACTTCATACATTTAATTTATAAATAACTTTGAAAAACTCCTGATACAAGAATAAAAAACCGCTAAACGCCGTAAAAATGAGTGGCGCATAAAATATTCCAGCTACAAAAGATCTGATATGAATATTACGTGGCGCGAAAATGGATTTTCATTTGATGCAAAACAAAATTCTAGTTTTATTTTAAAAGATTTTTCCATAATATTTGCTAAATTTGAAGTAAACGCGCCACAAAAGAGTTTTAAAATGCAAACTGTATCAAAGTTACTCTTTTGTGGCGCGTTTACTTCAAATTTAGCAAATATTATGGAAAAATCTTTTAAAATAAAACTAGAATTTTGTTTTGCATCAAATGAAAATCCATTTTCGCGCCACGTAATATTCATATCAGATCTTTTGTAGCTGGAATATTTTATGCGCCACTCATTTTTACGGCGTTTAGCGGTTTTTTATTCTTGTATCTTTTACAGTGTGGTAATTTTTAAAAATAACATAACAGCTTCTCATTTAGTTGACTATTATTATCTACTTTTATGGTTTACAGCTCATCCACTTTTTTTCTCCGAGCGAAAATACGAAAATAGCTATAATATTGTTACGACGGCCATAGCCAGTAAAAACAAGAAACTCATGCAACCTTTCGCGTATAAAAACGAGAGGAACATACTTATTTATATACAGGAAATTTCTGAAAAGCCTTAGTCGTTACCATTTCATTTTGTTGTTTCCAACTTCCCTCAATAGGTTTATTATTTAGATTAGTATTATTACGAACTTTAGAATGCACGACAAAGATTAGAATTTATTTCATGTTGGTTAAATTTAAAAAAAAATATGGTGTATCATCGCACAAAAAATACGAAAGAAATATTGTTCTGAAGCAATTTCCTTGTGGCATTTTTATAATCAACTATTTTAATGGGAAATAAGCCACAATTTTACCAAAAAAATGATTTTGTTAACTAAACGTTTCGAAGCCCAAATCGGGTTTCGTTGTCAAAATACAAAATACTACTAAAATAAACAAAAATGTTGTTGCTAAGTAAAAAAATTCTTCCAATAATTTATTTAATCTGACTCATTTATGATGGCAATTCAGACGTATGTTATACATTTTAAAATAGAAGACTTTAAAATGATATCGCCAATATTTATGAGTTGCATTCCTGGGACGACTTTAATAAAAGATTGTTCATTCGATTACATGAAATCAATCCCAACTCAAGAATATCCGTCACAAAAAAATATCATAGCATGTGATCTGTCTTTAAAAAGACAACCAAATGCAACGATGACAGTAAAATTCTCGCGTTAGAGATTCCATAGTAAATCACGAGGGAAAACCAGGAAAAAACCTCGTGATACTATCCCGACATCGTAAGTATTTGGTCTTACATTTAATTTACTTTCAAAAAACTAATACCAAATTCTGACTTTAATATGTTTAAATTATAAATAATATTAATAATACATAGATATACAAGAAGTAACACTAAAATATAAAATTTGTACTAACTCGATAAGTTATTGACTTACTAATTGTGGTATTTTCTTTCTATTGACTTCATCTTTCAGTATGGGCAACCACATTCTACTGCATTCTACCGAGGAATATGTGACACAATTGATTTCATTTAGCATAATTAGAGCCGCTTCTTTGATTTTTCTCTTTTTACTATCTGATTCTTTCAGGACTATACTTGAATCTCTCCATTGAACTCTATGTTCATTATCCCATGCGTGTTGACATATTTAAGATATATCAAATTCTCTATTTTTAATATAAGACTGATATTCACTTATTCTAACGTTAAATGGTCTTGATGTTTCACCTAAATAAAATTGTTCGCATTCACAAGGTATTTTATAAATGCAATTTTTTGTTCTTTCTTGTGCATTGTTAGGTTTAGTTTTAGATAGAATAGATCTCAATGTGTTTGTTGTTTTGAATGTTGTTAAAATATTGAATTTATTTCCTATTGTTTTAAGTTTCTCGGATAGTCCTTTTATATATACAAGAAATAATACAAGAAAAATATCAATACCATATAATATAAAAGGACTATCCGAGAAACTTAAAACAATAAGAAAATAATAGGAAAATAGGAAATAAATTGAACATTTCAACAACATTCAAAACAACAAACACATTGAAATCTATTCTATCTAAAACTAAACCTAACAATGAACAAGAAAGAACAAAGAATTGCATTTATAAAATACCTTGTGAATGCGAACAATTTCATTTAGGTGAAACATCAAGACCATTAAACGTCAGAATAAGTGAACATCAGTCTTATATTAAAAATAGAGAATTTGATAGATGGAAAAAAGAATAAATTTTCACTCTAATGGCATATAAAACAACATAATGCTATTCTACATCCCACCAGAATGAAAACAATGGGAACCTTCTCTGGTTACACCTCCGAGGCGTCTACAATTTGCAAGCCATACGGATACTGAGACTAAGGAAGATGAGGGAATTCTACAATTTACAATTCACGTTCCATCTGCTCAGCGCGGTAAAGTTCCAACGAGAATGGTTCCCTTCATACTCCACACAGAGTAAATGTAAATCAAAAATGAATAACCATTTTCAATTTCGTTGCAAAACAAAAACACACCCGAACCATATTCTAGTCCAATCAGAGAGTGCTGCAAGCACCCCTACCGGTTTCGAAACTTATTAGTCTCTCATCAGGAGCCACATATGCTGCTCTCCCTGATCCAACCAAAACAAACCCCAGCGTGCAGTCCCGGATTGCAACGAAAGAAATGGCATAGATGCCCTAGCGGCAACTGCTAGCAAAAAGACTAAGTTTTCACTCTAATGGCATATAAAACAACATAATGCTATTCTACATCCCACCAGAATGAAAACAATGGGAACCTTCTCTGGTTACACCTCCGAGGCTTCCACAATTTGCAAGCCATACGGATACTGAGTTTTGGTTGGATCAGGGAGAGCAGCATATGTGCCTCCTGATGAGAGACTAATAAGTTTCGAAACCGGTAGGGGTGCTTGCAGCACTCTCTGATTGGACTAGAATATAGTTCGGCTGTGTTTTCGTTTTGGAACGAAATTGAAAATGGTTATTCATTTTTGATTTACATTTACTCTATGTGGAGTATGAAGGGAACCATTCTCGTTGGAACTTTACCGCGCTGAGCAGATGGGACGTGAATTGTAAATTGTAGAATTCCCTCATTTTCCTTAGTCTCAGTATCCGTATGGCTTGCAAATTGTAGAAGCCTCGGAGGTGTAACCAGAGAAGGTTCCCATTGTTTTCATTCTGGTGGGATGTAGAATAGCATTATGTTGTTTTATATGCCATTAGAGTGAAAACTTAGTCTTTTTGCTAGCAGTTGCCGCTAGGGCATCTATGCCATTTCGTTCGTTGCAATCCGGGACTGCACGCTGGGGTTTGTTTTGGTTGGATCAGGGAGAGCAGCATATGTGCCTCCTGATGAGAGACTAATAAGTTTCGAAACCGGTAGGGGTGCTTGCAGCATTTTTTGATTGGACTAGAATATGGTTCGGCTGTGTTTTCGTTTTGCAACGAAATTGAAAATGGTTATTCATTTTTGATTTACATTTACTCTGTGTGGAGTATGAAGGGAACCATTCTCGTTGGAACTTTACCGCGCTGAGCAGATGGGACGTGAATTGTAAATTGTAGAATTCGCTCATCTTCCTTAGTCTCAGTATCCGTATGGCTTGCAAATTGTAGAAGCCTCGGAGGTGTAACCAGAGAAGGTTCCCATTGTTTTCATTCTGGTGGGATGTAGAATAGCATTATGTTATTTTATATGCCATTAGAGTGAAAACTTAGTCTTTTTGCTAGCAGTTGCCGCTAGGGCATCTATGCCATTTCGTTCGTTGCAATCCGGGACTGCACGCTGGGGTTTGTTTTGGTTGGATCAGGGAGAGCAACATATGTGCCTCCTGATGAGAGACTAATAAGTTTCGAAACCGATAGGGGTGCTTGCAGCACTCTCTGATTGGACTAGAATATGGTTCGGCTGTGTTTTCGTTTTGCAACGAAATTGAAAATGGTTATTAATTTTTAATTTGATAGATCTCAAATATGTCAACACGCATGGGATAATGAACATAGAGTTCAATGGAGAGACTCAAGTATAGTCCTGAAAGAATCAGATAGTAAAAAGAGAAAAATCAAAGAAGCGGCTCTAATTATGCTAAATGAAACCAATTGTGTCGCAAATTCCTCGGTAGAATACAGTAGAATGTGGTTACCCATACTGAAAGAGGAAGTCAATAGAAAAAAAATACCACGATTAGTTAGTCAATAACATATCGAGTTAGTACAAATTTTATATTTTAGTATTACTTTAGTTTATATTTTATATAAACATATTAAAGTCAGAATTTGGTATTAGTTTTTTGAAAGTAAATTAAATGCAACTTAGCTGTACTTAGCAACAACATTTTTGTTTATTTTAGTAGTATTTTGTATTTTGACAACGAAACCCGATGTGTGCTTCGAAACGTTAATAAAATTATTTTTTTTTTGGTAAAATTGTGGCTTATTTCCCATTAAAATAGTTGATTACGAAAGAAATATTAAAAAATAATAGTTAAAATTTAAAAAAATATGTACTAATGAAAAGTGTGTTACTTTTGCGTTAGAAATATTATCCAGAAATACTTTACAGAGAACATCACATCACGCAACATAGGCGTAACCAGGCGGGGGGTTTGGGTGTTATAACCCGCTCCCCCCCATTGGGATGTACTTTAAGCTCTATACGCTTAACACCAACCCCTCGGAGACCTTTCAGTAGTTGTAATCCCCCTTAGGATTATCCTGGTTACGCCTATGTTAAGCCAGAGTCTGTCTGAGAGAGAATACTCTCGAGTGCAACCTCACAAATGTATATGGGTCTGAGAGAACTCTCAGAGATAAGTTGTGACTAGAGTTGCACAAGTTTGACTTGAATGTTTGAACTTGACTTGAGTTTGACTTAATTTCAAGTCAAACTCAAGTCAATCCTTCCGACAAATAATTCAAGTCAAGTCAAACTGGTCAATCGTACAGGTTTGAAAATTCAAACTATTTGTCAAACTAGTTTGAAAAAGTTTGAAAAATAATTGATAAACGCCTCTGTTAATAAAAGAAAGTCATAAAAACTCCAAATGATTATTTTGAATTGTCCATTGATCAACCAAATAGTATTTTTTGTAACCATTAAGGGCATAGGCGTAACATGCCCCCTGTCAAAATATTCAATGTGTTTTAAATGTATTTATTTTTTCGAATCCTGAGAAAACTAATAAATATTTTTGAAAAATTTAAAAGCAGTATGAAAGATTACATTATTTTTTCTGAGGGCCGAAAATCCCTGAAAACTTCTATAATGTTTATTTTAATAAGTTACAGAGTGAAAATAAAAGGGAAAATTTAGTGTGATTTTTAATTGAAATATTTCATTCAAAAGAAACTTAGATATTATTTATTCTAAGAACCTTTCGGCCCTCGGTAATACCGTAATCTTTCATTCTGCGTTTAAAATTTTCAAAAATACAGGATTCGAAAAAAATAGATATCTACATTTAAACACAGTATCGTGATAGACTTGCTAGGTACCGCACGTATTTCTATCAACAAAACCAGTGTTAATTACCGATATCGGCTATTAATTATTTAATTTTTACTTTGTAAACTAGTTTAAACTCTTTTTGCGGTAAAGTGTACGGAGTGTAAATAGCTCCCCCTAAATGGGGGAAGCTGTAAATATAAAGACGCCGTTAGGTGCAACGATTAATCAGACAGTGAGTGTAAATAACTCTAAAAGTGATGCGAATTATGAATCGGTCCCCGTACAAGAGATGGATACCACTGCTTGTTCTGAAGCAACAGCTAGAACCAGTCGTCAGCTCATTAGTGATAATGAAAAGGATATTCATAAACAAAACAAAATACCTAAACTTTTTAACCTAAGGAATGGAGATAAGTATAATTTGAATAATATTTGTGTTTATATCGAACGGAAAAATATTCAAAATGGAGGCCGGTTGCATCCATTATTTATTGGAGATTTATTACATAAGAAATTGAACGTTAAGAATATTATTCAAATTCGAAGCGTTGGAAAAAATAGAATAAAAGTTTGTCTAAAAACATGTTCTGATGCCAATGCTTTGGTAAACAATCCTCTTTTATCAGAAAATGATCTTGTAGCGTTTATACCAAATCATTTATTGGAAATTAAGGGTTTGATAAGAGACGTTGATACTCAATACGATACGAAATATATTTTAGATAACATAACATCTCCCGCTACAGTAGTTGATGTTAAACGTACACATCGTAGAATAGAAAAGGATGGTGATATACAGTATGTCCCCAAAAAAACCGTCATTGTAACCTTTGAAGGGAATATTTTACCCAATTATATTTCAATAAATAGTGTTTATTTCTCGGTAGAGCGGTTTTTCAGCAGAATTACTCAATGTTTCCGGTGTCTGCTTTTTGGACACATTTCCGGGAACTGTAAAAAGGTTGAGGAATTGTGCATTAAATGTAGTAACGTAAAAGGCGAAAATCACGTTTGTAACGATTCAGAAATTCGCTGTATATATTGCAAAACTAATGACCATGTTTCCATTTCAAGAAAATGTCCGCATTATGAGAAACAGCGTAAAATTAAGAATATTATGGTTGTGGAGAATATTTCCTTTATTGAAGCAAGAGAAAAATATGAAATGTCTTATTCGGGAATATCTGTCAAAAATAGTTTTTCTATTTTGTCCAACGAAAATTTTCCGCCTTTACCAGCAGTTGAATCCAGGTCTGGAAATTCTAACTCCTTTTTACACTCCAATTTTAATAAAAATAGCAATTATGTTTTGCCCACACATCCTACACGTAGTCCTACCGGCAACAGCAATAAAAAACGTCGAATCTCTAATGACACTCCTCCTCCACAACCGATGTTCCCTTTTCAGTTTGGCCCTAATCAACCACTGCCTCGAAATAATAATCCACCAACTTATCAAGATTTAAATAATAAAAACATTGTAAAGTCAATTGCAGATTTTATAGTTGATTTCTTAAAAAGTATTCATACTATTGAAGATATAAAAAATTTAAATAATGATTTAATTCAAACAAGAATAAATAAAGTGTTGGAGGACACATGTAAAAAGTAACCTTCACTCCATTACTAAAGACATTAAATATTTGTCAGTGGAACGCACGTTCTGCTGTTTCCAATAAAAATAGTTTAATGCATTATCTTGTAAATAATAATATTGATGTGGCAATAATAAGTGAAACATGGTTTAAACCCAACAAAGTATATAGTTTTGTAGGTTATAATGTAATTCGTAAGGATAGACAAGATGGTTTTTCTGGAGTTTGCATTTTGGTCAGAAAATCGATTTCACACCTAGAATTAAGCATAGTTTCCAATTTTAATGTCGACCTTCTTGTTTGTGGTATTAATATTAAATTCAACAATAAAATTTTAAGTATAATTTCCGTTTATAGGGCACCGGACATTAAAACCAACACGACTGATTGGGTAAATATTTTTTCGCAATTTTCAACTCCATGTATTATTGGTGGGGATTTTAACGCGCATCATTCTACCTGGGGATCGCATAAAAACGATTCTATTGGTAAACAACTCATTGAAGCAAGTAATAATTGTGATTTTGTAGTTATGAATACGGGCGAACCTACGTGCATTACCCGGCCAGGCTGCAATGATTCTATGATAGATGTTACCTTTTGCTCCTCGGATGTAGCTAGTGATATAGATTGGGCAGTTTACTCTGACACACTAGGATCGAATCATTTTATGATAAAAATAACTCTTGCAATGCAACAAATTCCGCAGGATATCACAGTTCCGCGATATAGATGGAACCTAAAAGGAGCTAATTGGGAGCAATATAAAGAGATTGTGGAAGACTACTTTTATAATTTTACTGATGCAGAATATCCAACGACCAAAGAAAAATATGCATTCTTAATCAATTGTATAAATAATGCAGCACAAAGAACTTTAAAAGAATACAGACCATTTAAGTGCAAAAATCGAACACCTTCACCTTGGTGGGATGCAGAATGTGACAACATAATTTCTGAAAGAAAACTTTTACTGCGAGTATACAAAGAAACCCCCACAGGAGATAATTTTCTTGCTTACCAAAAATGTATGGCACTTACTAAACGAACATTAAAAGAAAAAGCTAAAAAAAGTTGGATTGAATGGTGTTCCAATCTCAACAAAAATACTCCAGCGAGCATGATATGGAAGCAAGCAAAAAAAATGAATCGTAAAACAATAAACCTGGGTAAGCCACATAATGATGATTTAATAGATGAGTTTTTTAATCATGTAGCTCCCCAGACTGTTCCTTCCACTGTAAATATCGAACAAACGTTCTTAGATAAAAATCATTTTTTGGCAAAAAATTTTCACATTAATGAACTAAATTATGCTTTAATAAATAAAAAATGTACTGCCCCGGGTTTTGATCAAATAAAGTATCCAATGTTAGAGAACCTACCAATTATAGCAAAAAGGTTTCTTCTACAAATTTTTGATGAGATGCTTGCAGGTGAATGCATTGAAGACTTTAGAAAAATTATAATCACACCGATTCCTAAACAAGGTAAAGACCCTAATTTGGCCCATTCGTATAGACCGATTTCTCTGCTATCATGTGTGCAAAAAACTTTCGAACGTATGCTAAAACATAGGCTAGAATGGTGGCTACATAAAAAAGACCTGCTTACGCCCTATCAATTTGCATACAAAAGAGGAGTGGGTACGCTAGATGCACTTACAACCTTAGTAACAAATATTCAAAATAATTTCTCTAGAAATAACTATCTTCCAACAATTTTTATTGATATTGAGAAAGCATATGACACCTTAAGCTTAAATATTTTGAGTAAAAAAATGATTATTGATTTTAATATTCCTAAGGCAATAGTATATGCTATTGTCGGATTATATTCAGAAAGACATGTTTATGTCAGGGATTTTAACAACCATTTATTAGGCCCAAGATATGTTTTTACAGGAATTCCACAAGGAGCTGTCTTAAGTCCTTTGCTTTTCAATTTATACACAGCTGACCTACATAAATTAAAGCTGGAAAAATATCCTTTTAAGATTATCCAATATGCAGATGACTTCAGCATATACTGCGAAACAAAGAAGAGAGATGAAGCTTTTGGATTTTTAATGGATACTTATAATGTCGTAGAAATATGGTTGGAAGAAAATCACCTTCAACTGTCGACCACAAAATCAGTAATGACCATTTTCAGTAGACATAATATTCCCAATATAGAAACATTTATAGTAAAACAGCGAGAAATTCCTTTTAAAAAGGTAGTTAAATATTTGGGCATTATACTGGATCACAAACTCACATGGAAATTTCACATAGAATATATGTTAAATAGATGTGAAAAAGGCCTAAACTTTCTAAAAATGACAACTAAAACTTGGTGGGGAACAGATGTTCAGACTTCCTTACTTTTTTATAGGACGTACATTCGCTCTATCGTAGATTATGGATGTTGGTTATATGGATCTGCCAGCAAGAACTTACTAAACAAATTAAACATATTTATAAACCAGTGTCTGCGGATCTGTATTGGTGCCATGAAGACAACTCCTATTGAGCCCCTTTATGTTGAAGCACTTGAGCCTCCAATTTCTCTTAGAAGACATTTCCTGGCCGAAAAATTTTTACTGAAAATTAAACACCAGAACACCTTCCTTTATAACGAATTAATAAATTTAAACAATTATGATTTAACGAATAAATATTGGATGAAGAAAAACTCTCCAACCCTATGTGAAGCTCTTAGAGAAAACACAGTTTCTGCTGATGAAGCTATTAACTTAAAATCACATACAGATATAAATGATTTTGAAACATTTTTTTATGACGTTAAATTTATTAAACCAAATTATGTAAACACTGGAAGAGCAAATAACAACATTATAACAAGCATCTTATCCAATTGGGATTACCACAGTACTATCTACACGGATGCCTCCAAATCAGAAGACGGTACAGGATGTGCCTTTTACATCCCCATGGAAAAGGTAGAAAAAATGTTCAAATTAAAAGCAAATATTTCCATATTTAGTGCGGAAGCAATTGTCATATATCAAGCCCTAGTTTTTGTTTCTAACAGGGAATCCTCCGTTATTATTGTTACAGATGCGATGTCAGTTCTCACAGCTATTAACCAACCTATTTTTCCAACCACATACTCCAATCCTTATATAATATTAATTAAAAAATTGGTGAAACAATTTAAAGAAAATAAAAAAAATGTGATATTTATATGGGCAAAAGCACACAGTGGGATTAAACATAATGAGCATGTGGACGATTTAGCCAAATTAAGTATTTATTCAGGGGATACCACAGAATATCTACCAAGTATTTCTGATTTGGTTGCCACACGTAAGGCAGCCTTGAAACATAAATGGAGTGACCTATGGTCTGAGTTTTGCTTTACCAACCCAAATAGATACACTTCTTTACACACAACGGTCCCTATTTCACATTGGCATAGAACCTATAATGTCCCTAGGCGTTATATAACAACTATATCTAGGCTAAAATTTGGACATGCTTGCTTTCCTGCGCATCTTGCAAGAATTCATGTTGTTGAGAGTAAAAACTGTGTGGAATGTGGAGTAGAAGGCGACCTAGATCATGTAATCTTTGGTTGTGCCAAAAATAATCTGGAATCCACCTTATTATATAATAATATAGTTCACATTACCGGTAAATCTCCGTTTAACGTTTTATCTGCTCTAGCGACTCAAAATAGATTAATTTACGACTGCATAATCGATTTTTTGGCCAAATGTAATATTTTTCTTTAGATAAAAAAAAAAATAATATAATTTGTTTTTACTGTTTACCTTTGTTTTCTCTCCTTTATATGTTTAATCCTATTTACCGTGGCCTAGTTTTCCTGTGTATGTTTTATATCATAATGTCCTGATGGGCCCCTGGACGTGAAGCGTGTGACCCATGTTAATGTGTATGTATATATATAAATTTTCTCTTCTTTTCACTAATTTTTGAATTGATTTCCAACTTTTAATTTATCTATTCTAGTCTATTTAATTGCAAATAATTCATAAACTTTTTACTGCTCCTAATGAGATTAAAAAAAACATGTAACTGGCTGTATGGCAAACTGCCAAAGCCATTAAAAAAAAAAAAAAAAAAAAAAAAAAATACATTTAAACACATTGAAAATTTTGACAGGCGACATTTTGCACCTTTCCCCTTAACGAGAATTCGTAGTAACAAAGTACTTTATTCCTGTTCGAAAGTCAAACTATCCATGTAGATTCATTTCTTCATATTACAAGTTGTAAGATTCCCGTTTAGTAATTCCTAAGTTCTTTATATCTTGAACGTAGGTACTAACCTGGTTATTGGTTGGTTTTTTTAAGTAAACCTTTTTATTAAATATAATATATTAGATTATAAACCTGGTACATTCCAGGTCAAATCACTCAGACAAAAACTTTTGGATCTCAGATTTGTCTGAAACTTAGTGTATAGCTTCTGCTTAATTCTTCTTTTTTTCTCTCCTCTCAAAATACCATTTTAAGCGATTTTACAGTGATTTGGTATTTGGGCCGAAAATCCCTGAAAACTTCTATAATGTTTATTTTAATAAGTTACAGAGTGAAAATAAAAGGGAAAATTTAGTGTGATTTTTAATTGAAATATTTCATTCAAAAGAAACTTAGATATTATTTATTCTAAGAACCTCTCGGCCCTCGGTAATAACGTAATCTTTCATTCTGCGTTTAAAATTTTCAAAAATACAGGATTCGAAAAAAATAGATATCTACATTTAAACACATTGAAAATTTTGACAGGCGACATTTTGCACCTTTCCCCTTAACGAGAATTCGTAGTAACAAAGTACTTTATTCCTGTTCGAAAGTCAAACTATCCATGTAGATTCATTTCTTCATATTACAAGTTGTAAGATTCCTGTTTAGTAATTCCTAAGTTCTTTATATCTTGAACGTAGGTACTAACCTGGTTATTGGTTGGTTTTTTTAAGTAAAACTTTTTATTAAATATAATATATTAGATTATAAACCTGGTACATTCCAGGTCAAATCACTCAGACAAAAACTTTTGGATCTCAGATTTGTCTGAAACTTAGTGTATAGCTTCTGCTTAATTCTTCTTTTTTTCTCTCCTCTCAAAATACCATTTTAAGCGATTTTACAATGATTTGGTATTTATTTAAACAAATTTTCATTTTTTATCGTAAAATATCATTAGAAAAAATGTTTTAATAGTAGCGACTCAAAAATTCATTATAACGCATCATAACAATTTATTTTAATTAAAAACAAGTTTTTGATCCAATTTTTTACGGCACAAAAAAATTATTAAAAAAGAAATTATAGGAAATCATATTTTCCACAATTTCAGTCCTTACTCTTTTTGTCTAAAAGTTAAAAATGGCGGAGATATTGAGCAAAAACGGTTCTCCTTTAAAATCAAGATGGCGGCTAACGTAACGAGGAATTCATTCGCGATTTTAAATTTACATTACTATCGACCCCCTAAAGATTAGAAAAATAGAATCTTTCTTGGGTAGCTCGGCATGCAAGATCAAATGCTAACCCGACTGGACTATATATAATTTTGACTCTGATATTATTGCATGTAACTTTTCTTGTACATATTGTAAAACTATATAAATTCTTCGAACCACTTAAAGTCTTGTGTTTTGGCTATGTGTGGGTAAATTTTCAGCCAAAACGAAGAACTTTTATTTTGGGAATGGAGGAACATGTAAAAAACAGTATTTTAACGTTTTCTACAATAAAATTTCATCAAAAACTTGTTTTAAATAAAAAAACTTGTTATAATGCCTAATTTTCATAGTTTTGAGTCCCTTCTATTAAAACATTGTTTTTTCCATTGATATGTTACGATAAAAAATATGTTTAAATAAACACCAAATCACTGAAAAATCGCTTAAAATGTTAGTTTGAGAAAAAAAAGAAGAAGAAGAAAACGGTTCGACCATCAATGTCTTATTTTTATCCCCCCCCCCCCAGGCAAATTTCTAGATCCGCCATTGGCGGAGTAGCAGAGAGAATTGGAAATAAACGTTGCCCAATATGATATTCAAACTTCAAACTGTTTGAAGAAGTTTGATTTCAAGTCAAACCTAAAGATATAGAAATCAAGTCAAGTCAAACTTTTTTACAAAAAAAGTTTGGTTTTCAAGTCAAGTCAAGTTTGCTGAATAAAATCAAACTAGTTTGACTTGATGCTTCTCAAGTTGTGACTTATCGCCGAGACTGCGCTTATCACAAGTGGACATGGTTATTTCTGTACTCGAGATCTAATGGACACTAAATCGAAAAAAAAGAATGGAATATCCACATAAGCAGAATGGGGGAGACACGAGTGGTCAAAATAGCAAGAGATAAATCACCAATCGGTTGAAGTATCGGCCGACCGCATAAAAGATGAAATGGATCAATTGCATTACAAGAGCAAGAACTACTTCTTCAGACAGTTTCTAATTGGCCATGGATTGTTCAGAGCG
This sequence comes from Diabrotica virgifera virgifera, assembly GCF_917563875.1. Lineage (NCBI taxonomy): Eukaryota > Metazoa > Arthropoda > Insecta > Coleoptera > Chrysomelidae > Diabrotica > Diabrotica virgifera. The sequence continues at coordinate 72,687,202 of NC_065444.1, forward strand.
TATCTCAAAACAATAGGGAAAGCAGCAAAGGATTGTAACTCTCCTGTATTTTAATGTAATAGAATGAAGACGAAGCCGAAATGTACGCAAAAATAGGCATATGCAAAGCCTAAGACACAATGGTGGTTACGGCAATCATCATCATCATCATTCTCTTTGCCTTATCCCTATGCGGGGTCGGCTTCCCTAATCGCATTACTCCACACAATTCTATCTTGGGTCATATCAATGTTAATCCCCTTTACCAACATGTCCTGCCTTATCGTCTCCCCCAGGTCTTCTTTGGTCTTCCTCTCCTACTCCTTCCAGGAATCTGCACTTCAGCTATTTTTCGTATTGGGTGATTAACGTCTCGACATTGAACATGACCAAACCATCTTAACCTATGCTCTCTCATTTTGGCATCAATTGGTGCCACACCTAGACTTCCCCTAATATACTCAATTCGAATTTATCCTTCTTTGCCACTCCACTCATCCATCTAAGCATTCTCATTTCCGCCACATGCATTCGTTGTTCCTCTTTCTTCTTCACTGCCCAACATTCAGTTCCGTAGATCATAGCCGGTCTTATGGCTGTTTTATAGAATTTTCCCTTCAGCTTCATTGGAATTTTTCTGTCACACAACACACCACTCGCTTCCTTCCACTTCATCCATCCAGCCCTAATTCTACTGCATGCATCTCAATCTATTTCTCCATTACTCTGTAATACCGATCCTAGGTACTTAAAACTATTTCTTTTCACAATCATTTTACCATCCAAAAATACCATTTTATTTGTAGTAACTCCATATTTAAATGAACATTCCAAATACTTGACAAAACTAGAACTAGACAAAACAGTTCTACTAAGTTTTAAACCTTTTTCCTCCAGAGCTTGTCTCCACTGTTCCAGTTTTTGTTCTAAGTCTCTTTCACTATTTCCTATTAACACTACATCATCAGCATCATACATTAGGCACCATGGAATGCTACCCTGTAGTTTCGCTGTTATCTGGTGGTTACGGTTTTTAATGCAATTAACGGTCTGGAAAGACATGCCACGCGCGTAAGCCGAGTGTGGTTTTAGTTTGTAGGCAGGGTACCATAATACGTGTACTGTACATGTTCGAGCATTAATATTTCCTATCGCCACTATGTTTTAGAGACATCAAAAAAATCGATTTGAAGCATATAAAATGACATTTGAAATATGGGTCTACCCTTGAATATTAAAAATAAAAATTAGACTGTTAAAAATATACCACAGTAAAACCTGTGTTATCATACCGGCCACCTGCCAAAAGCGGACACCTATACTAACGGTCAGTTTAAAAATTCCCCAAACCAATTATATCTAGACTTCAAAAACTGGCAATACCGGCCACCTTTCTATATCGGTAAATAGCTTTTTAATTTTTAGTGGCCGTTTTTGACATGTTTTACTGTATGATATTTCGGACATCTAACTAGAAGAAGAAAAAGCATGGAACGAATGATAGTTAAAGGCAACGTAGCAGCCAAAAGATCCAAAGGAAGATCTCCAACACGATGGTCGCACCAAATAATGGACATAACTGGTTACTCATTCTCCGAAGCAAAACAACGCACACAGCAGATAGCTAATTGGACAGAAGTAGTCAAATAAATTACATGACGCCACTACAACCTTACGAAGGAGAAAAGATAGAGGAATAAGAGGAGGTTGCAGTTGGACAACAAAAGGGCGTTCGGATATACTCTATCTATTCTGAATCCAAGGCACGTCAGGTACTATTCACCTGGTGTCTTTAGAATATTTCTACTCTCACATAAAAAAGACTATTCCTATAAGAAAGAAGATAAATAGAATAGTAAAACATGTTAAAACATTTTTAGGTTAATAACCCTAAATATTTTTATTAACAATTTTTTATCAAACGATCATGCATGCAAGTTAAAACAGCAGTACATTATTATAATAGAGCAGTAGTCCAGGGTGCATCTGTTTTGAGATGGACGTTGAGAGTTGACTCATGTTTTTTTGTAGAAATTGCTTGGAATTAACTCACACAATAATAATTGAGTTATCCTCCCACTCAAAAAGGTCCGGAACATTGTTTAAATAATCAAAATGTCAAAAAATGGAGGAAAAATTATATTTTTTTCTTCGTTTTTTGATTATAACTTTAAAAGTATTTACTTCCAAGAAGAGTTGTATTGATATAAAAGTTGCGTAATTAAATTTGCTACAAGATAGGATTAGTTAAATATTTTAAAAAGTATCACCCTTGTTGCAAAATAGCAATAATTGCGAAAAAAAATCCTAAAAAAACAAGTATTCGCATTTTACGTGTTGCAACCATTTGTACTACACTTGGAACCTTCATGTTTTACCCACAAAAACTTTATGATATAATAAAACAACACTGTAAGTTTCATTAAGATGGATTTAATAGATTTTGCAAAAAAAAATTTGTAATTCAGCTTTCGCAAAAAAATTCATTTTTTCAAAATGTTACAGGACTGAAAATAAAGCAGATAGCAAGTTGAAAATTTTTTTGCATATAGAAGAATACTGTACCTTTGATTTGCAATTTGGAAAATTAAAATCGGTTAACTACCACGGCGCGGCGTCAGGAATTTTTTTAAATAAACATTAATTTTTGGTGCTACGCGCAGGACAGCGGTGTTCGATTCACACAAGTTGATTTCCACCAAAATTTCTTCCAATCTATATCTAATATATTATTTTCTTACTCTATATTTTTTGTACTTATTTTAATATTTTAATTCCACAAAAATCAAACTAATTTGAGTATTGTTTGTGAAATATTGTTTAAACAATTGCGTATGTTTAAAAATAATAAACTTTTATTCTCTAAGTTATAATATATTATGAAAAAAGAAAGTTTTTGCTAAAAAACTGTAATTTCTAAGGACAAAGTGTGTGTTTTTATTTTGCAATAAACAAATTTATTTATTTATATCGAAATGTACTAAAAATTAAAATTTATCAATCATTATCAAAGGTCATTGTAATGTCCAATCCGAGCAAACGTATCCGCTATCCTGCGCGTAGCACCAAAAATTAATGTTTATTTAGATAAATTCCTGACGCCGTGGTAGTTAACCGATTTTAATTTTGCAAATTGCAAATCAAAGGTACAGTATTCCTCTATATGAAAAAAAAATTCTCCGTCCTGGAACATTTTGAAAAAATGAATTTTTTTTGGAAAGCTGGATTGCAAAATTTATTTTACAAAATCTATTGAACCGCTCTTAATGAAATTTACAGTATTGTTTTATTATATGATAGCGTTTTTCAGGGTGACATATGAAGGTCCTAAATTTAGCATAAATGGTTGAAAAACGTAAAATGCGAATACCTGTTTTTTATGTTTTTTTCTCAATTATTGCTATTTTGCAATTTTTCTCGGAAATGAATAGTTTTAAAGTTATAATCAACAAACGAAGAAAAAAATTGAATTTTTTCCTTCATTTTTTGACATTTTGATTATCTAAACAATGTTCCGGACCTTTTTGAGTGGAAGGATAACTCCAATATTATTATATGAGTTATTTTCAATCAATTTCTGCAAAAAAATATGAGTCACCTCTAAACATCCAAATGTACTAATATTTTTACAGAAGCGCCCTGGTCTACAGGGCATTTAGGAAAAAATAAATCGATTTTTAAATACACATTTTGCACTGTGTTCGGGATGGCGTCAGGAAAAAAGTCTACAATAGAAAAATGGATGGAAATACATAATTACACTTACAGTACAAATAATGAATCCAAAAGTGCATGCAACTTTTGGAGCCACATCGAAATTTATAAAAACATGTCAAAATCAGTATATTAAGGTCCAGATTTTGTTACTCGGGGGATTTTAGGATCTTCTGGAGTTTTGAGGGTTCTCGGCACTAAATTGATACCAACGGATTACGCGGGGGGTTTTTGAGGTTGCTGCATTCAACTCCAACACATCAGTCACCTTAAAACGCCCCGAGTACTCTGTTTGCATTAATTTAGTGTCGGAAAGCGTCGAATCTCCAGAAGATGAATGTGTCTTAGCAGTAAGCCGGAGCACCAGATGCTCTGGTGGTTGGAGCACCAACCCCAAAACCCCCCGGGTAACAAAATCTGGCCCTTAATATACTGATTTTGACATGTTTTCATAAAATTCCATATGGCTCCTAAAATTGCATACTCTTTTGAATGGATTTTATGCACTATTACTATTGCACTGTAAATGCAATTATTCGTTTCCTTCCATTTCTCTATTGTATACTTTTTTCCTGACGTCAACCCGAACACAAAGCAAAAAGTTGCAAGCCAATAGGTGCTGTATTTGAAAATCGATACAAAAGTATTTTTTGTTTTAAATGACCTGGTCTATAATGTTCAGAAATATTTAAACGTTTAATGAAAAGTATTTTCATTCATAGGAACAATGCAGCAATCATGGGTTAAAATGTAACGATTTTGCACTAGCTCTGAACGTTACGTCAATCAGGAAAATCCTTTTGTGACACGATGCTTTTAGTTCTATGTTCGGAGTAAAACACCATCCGGCATTTAAATAGCTATTCATTGCGTTTGAATATCAGTTAATAATACAGCATTATACACATAATATTCTATAAAAATTTTAATTACCTCTACGAGTACTATCCCACCTCTACTAGAACCATCCCTTTTTATTCCACAATATATTATGTTTTCCATCTTTTGCGTTATTTTGCCGGTTATAAGCACGCTCATCATTGTATTTCTCCATTTGAAACTTCTGTTTTAGAAATTTTTTGTTACAATATTTTTTTTCGGGCATCTCGTTAAGAGGCAACAGTAGCGATCAAGAGGTAGCAACAAACGCGATCCAAGATTGCGGCTGTAATTTGGAATATTTTGTCGAGATATTTTGCACACATATTCGTAATATAATAAACAATGGCGGTACAGAGCCCAATTTGAGAAATATATTAGTATATGGAAATTACTCTATAATTAAATACAATATTAAAAAAGCGAGCCTGTACCGCGATTAAGAAGAACAAAAAAATACACTTTCTTCAAATAAATTTTTTTATCCGATGCCTAGGTTTTGTGTCATTTTGTACCTACCAAAATTTTTTATTTCATTAGTTGGTCCAAAATGACACAAAATCTAGGTATGGGATTAAAAAAAGTTTATTTGAAGAAAGTGTGTTTTTTTGTTCTTCTTAATGGGGGTACAGGCTCGTTTTTTTTTAATATTGTATTTAATTACGGAGTAATTTCCACATACTAAAATATTTCTCAAATTGGGCTCTGTACCGCCATTCTTTATTATATTACGAATTCGTGTGCCAAATTTCTCGACAAAATATTCAAAATTACAGCCGCAATCTTGGACCGCGTTTGTTGCTACCTGTTGATCGCTACTGTTGCCCCTTAAGGTGAGGTTCTACATAAATGGATTCTAGAAATGTTAAAATGAAGAGATATAGAACTAACGAAGAAAGTCATATTTCATTTGTGATATATAACAAAGTTTTTGATTCTTACACTAGGACTCTTCAGAATTGCATAATTAGACCAGGGAATTTAGAACTAAAAACACCGGAATAAATCGACTATACTGTAGATAACTATCGATTTGCAACTCCTTGCATTGTGTTCAAGGAAAAGATGACGTCAGGAAAAAGTCTACAATACAGAAATGGGTGAAAATGCATAATTGTATTTACAGTGCACAAAATTCATCCAAAAGCGCATAAACATATCAAAATCGGTATATTAAGAGCCATATTTTGTTACCCCGAAGCAACTGGTGCCCAAGGTCACTGCTAAGGCACATCTTCTGGAGTTTCGAGAGTTTACGTCATAAAATTGATGCAAACATAATACTCAGGAGTTTTTGGGGTTTCTCAACACTAATACGCCATCAGAACCGACCTCACAGCACCTTGTATCCAGGCTCACTGCTAAGGCACGTCATCTTATGGAATTTCGAGGTTTTCCGACACTAAATTGATACAAACAATACTGAGCATAATTCGAGGGTCTATTCTGATGTCATATTCGTGTTCATCTATCCCAAAACCCCGAGTAATATATTTGCATCAATTTAGTGCCAAAAACCCTCAAAATTCCAGAAGATAAAATGCCTTAGAAGTGATACAGCAGCACCAGGTACTCCTGTAGTCTATTCTGATGGTGTATTCATATTTAGCGATCCCAAAAACCATGAGTAATCTGTTTGCATCAATTTAGTGCCGAAACCTCTCGAAACTCCAGAAGATGACGAGCCTTAGCCCCTGGGCAACAGGTGCTCAGGGGGTCGGTTCTGATGTTCAGTGAAACTCCAGATAACGTGCTTTAACATTAATCCTGTGCACAAGGTGCTCCCGGGGTCGGCTCTGATGAGTGATGACGTATTCATGTTCAGCGACCCTAAAATCACAGAGAAAATAAATCTGGTCGAATATACTTATTTTGATATAATTATGCACTTTTTGGTGCATTTTATGCACTGTATATGTAATTATTTTACCCATATATAATACCCATTTTTCTGTTGTAGACATTTTTTCTGATATCATCTCGAACACAACGTAAAAAGTTGTAAGTCGATAGATGCTGTAAAACATACTAATTGTACAAAGCCAGACCTACACAGATAACGGCTAGATAAATGAGCTGCAATTTCGTCGTGAACCAACATACGACATTGAACACTGAGGATATGTCACTCGACTAATCTGGCTTCTACTTCTGGTTTGTTCGATTGTTTACCGGAATTATCTCAAATATAAAATTACATTCTATAACTATTCAGTAGCTATATCAAGACAGGTTATTGTATGAAAAGTGTAAGCTTTGTTTCCTTCTGAAGCTGAAGCTGAACCTTCTCTGGTTACACCTCCGAGGCTTCTACAATTTGCAAGCCATACGGATGCTGAGACTAAGGAAGATGAAGGAATTCTACAATTTACAATTCACGTCCCATCTGCTCAGCGCGGTAAAGTTCCAACGAGAATGATTCCCTTCATACTCCAATCAGAGTAAATGTAAATCAAAAATGAATAACCATTTTCAATTTTGTTGCAAAACGAAAATACAGCCGAACCATATTCTAGTCCAATCAGAGTGTGCAGCAAGCACCTCTACCGGTTTCGAAACTTATTAGTCTCTCATCAGGAGGCACATATGCTGCTCTCTCTGATCCAACCAAAACAAACCCCCAGCGTGCAGTCCCGGATTGCAACGAACGAAATGGCATAGATGCCCTAGCGGCAACTGCTAGCAAAAAGACTAAGTTTTCACTCTAATGGCATATAAAACAACATAATGCTATTCTACACCCCACCAGAATGAAAACAATGGGAACCTTCTCTGGTTACACCTCCGAGGCTTCTACAATTTGCAAGCCATACGGATGCTGAGACTAAGGAAGATGAGGGAATTCTACAATTTACAATTCACGTCCCATCTGCTCAGCGCGGTAAAGTTCAAACGAGAATGGTTCCCTTCGTACTCCAATCAGAGTAAATGTAAATCAAAAATGAATAACCATTTTAATTTCGTTGCAAAACAAAAATACAACCGAACCATATTCCAGTCCAATTAGAGAGTGCAGTAAGCACCTCTACCGGTTGTTTCGAAACTTATTAGTCTCTCATCAGGAGGCACATGAAATTGAAAATGGTTATTCATTTTTGATAAATTCATTTAATTTTAGTTTTTTTTTCATTTAATTTGATGAGAAATGAGAAATATAAGGGGATGTAAACGTTTTACACAATTTGAAGAACATGTCCTCGGTTGCTCAGAATCGGAAGAGATATAAGGGTGGATCTTAACGGGATGTTATTAATATTTTCTTATTAGCTTAGAAATAAAAAAAAAATGGAAAAATCAAAATAATAATATCAAATAAAAAGAAATAAAATATTGGGCGCCACTGGTTTCCTTATGGAAACCAAAAATATACAAAAATAGAAATATTAAAGGAAAGATAACTAAATCAAAAATTAAACAAAAACATAGTCCATACAAAATATACAAAATAATATGACAGAAAATATGGCGTGACTTACCTTATCTATGTCTTTACTCAGCTAAACATTTGTTGTACTTACGAAACAAGAGAGAAGGAAAAGACAAATAATAAAATTGTCGAACGTTCTTAGGCTCATTTATTTCCATGTATAGCAAAATCTGCCGATTGCTCTTAGCCGAGCCGATCGCTCTATACCGATTCAGTGCGTGGCCTGCTTAAAACGGCGAAACGCGGTGGCCTACGGCTTGCTTAGACCATAATATAACTCCAACACAAAGACTTCTGCAATAAAATTGCACAATGACTTCACTGTACGTACTCAAACTAAACTGGAACTTCCACCTTTCAAGTACTGCAACCCTGCAGACCTTCCGAGGCTAGCTCAACTTCAACTCTCTACAGCTCAAACGTAACTGTCCACAGCTCAAACGTAACTATCCACAGCCCAAACGTAACTGCTTGCCCTCGTCCCAATTCAAGACAAGATTCCTAAACCAAACGCCTCTTCCAAAAATCGTTTGATCTTCCCCATCAACAATTCAACGACCAATTACAGACTTAAGACATTCAATTAATTAAAATTTTGACCAATAGAAAATTGCAAATTATGCTCTGGGTTAAACTCTCGGACGCACACCAAAACAGCTCGTCCAATCCTGAAGAGAATAAACAAACAGATCTCAATAGTTCGCACCACCTACTTTTCCCCTGAAAAGCCTGATTTAGCTGTCTTCACAACCAAGGCCCGTTCTCAGACGAGTCATAAAAAAAACACTTGGACTCTTATCTCTGAACCACTTATCCTATAACATAAACATTTTCCAGTCTCGCTGTCGGTAAAAACAATTTACTGAAAGATTTATGACTTCGATTCTTTTGGCGGTGATCTTGCAAACTCACTACTGATACATTCAAAAACAACTACGGCACATTCTGCGTAAAAACAATACATTCGACGTTCGTGAGAATCACTATCATGCATGAAAATATTCGACAGTCCCTGAAAAACAAACTTGGTTCAACTAGAGTTTCACGATATTCGAAAAAATTATCGATATTGTATTGATATCGTATCAAAAACCAATACGATACCGATACAATACATAACTTAGCAATATTAATGTCGATACATTACCTGAAATCAATACAATACTCTTGTATTGTCGATACGCTTGCCTCGATATTATTGAAAATATCGATATCGATATCGAGAAAAAAAATGTAAACAATAATTATTTACATAAAAGTATAAGTGATCTGCAACCCAAGCATCAGCTGTTAATTTTACACTTAAGTGCCCTGAACTTGCAACTCTTGAGAGAGTAAATGACGGTTATGCTCACACTGTTTATATAATGTTTATATCATGTGGCATTTGTGGCAATATTATGGAAGTGAGTGATGATGACGCAAAAATCATTTTCAACAAATACTGAATTGCGATTTATTCCGAATCCCCGGGAATCTTATCCTTTTCTTACCTTATCTTCTCAAAAGTAGTTTTTAAACAATACATAATTGGTAAGTATTAGTCGACTTTCAAACGTTTCGAAGAAGCATTCAGCCATATTCAATTTTTATAAGAATCTATAAGTTATAAGTATAATATTTTTAGACTATTATTGTCCATTTGCCAAGCATGCAAAAGTGGGCATAAAGAGCCTACGCAGCTCAGATGTATAATCCTCTTTATGTCGATATTTTATCGAGTATTGTATCGATATCGTATCGAAATCAATATCAATACGATATTTTTATAAGAAAGTATTGCCGATATCGATACTCGATACGATACTTCATTGGCATAACCAATACAATACTCAATACTTAACAAGTATCGATATTGTATCGTATTGTGAAGCTCGAGTTTTAACGAATTCGAAATACAGGGTATAGCGAAATTGTCAGTGATTAGAAAATACTAGTGACCTTCGCACGGTTAAAACATAAGCTGTTTTTTAATTTTTATTTTTACTCATATTTTGAGTACAAGGAATCAACTTTCGTTGGAATCTTTGCTAGATGAATAGACGGAATGTGACTGCATATTATAGAGTCCCTTTCGTCTTCTTTCGTCATTCGTGATCTTCTTGCCTTATAAATGGTAAAAGGCAAATATTAAGGATGTTACCAGAAAGTGGTTCCACGAGAACTTTCAGATTTATTGTTTAGATCTGGGGCTTCTCATTTCTTCATTTATTTTGGTCAAAACAATTTTATCAGATTTCTTAAGTATGAGAAAACAGAAACTCTGGATGCGGTATTTTTGTAATTTATGATTATCCAAATCAAGCCAAAAGGTAGGGGAGCAAAGTATGCTAAATGTGCAGTCACTCGAGCGCTTTGGGGACCTATTGGGTTGTGAAGAGTAGGTCCTAAAACCAAAAAAAGTTAAGTAAAGTTTTCCATTTTAGTGGGCGCTTGCCATTTTTTAATTTAATTTTCCATTTCCAACAATCGTTTTTTCCGATTATAACGCCATCTATCCATAATTCGAAAAAATGTTTCGAATAAAAATTACTTATTTTTACGTAAGGAATCCAAATCGGCAATAAAAAATAAGGGCTCCTATTTAAGATTTTAAAGGAACCCCCCACCCCACATCCATGGGGGGTCGTATTTGATGCCATTCGAAAGATATTTCAAAAATATTGAATAAGTGTATTTACAGTTTTTCGATCTGATGTTTATTTCGCGAAATATCGCGGGATTCGTATTTAAAATATTAAATTTACCCCCCCACCCCTCTCCGAGGGAAGTCGTGTTTGGTATCATTAGATAGATTTTTAAAAAATATTGAGCACATATTTTTTGGTTTTTCGATCTGTCATTCATTTCGCGAAATATTCGCTTTTTTCTTGTGAAACTTTGGGACTCCCCCATTTTCTTACGCCCGGCTCAAATCGTCAGATTTTTGAAATATACAATCTTTTGCATGTACTTAACTTACCTTATCTTAATCTGACAATTTCGAGTTTTTTTAAGAATAGATTCTTTTTTCGGGCCCCCCTTAACGAACTCCCCTGTGGTAAGAGCCAATATATGGTAGAAGTACATCTGCAGGGTACCAGGTTTCTCCCTATATGCTAATCTGACGCGCTCGAGTAACTACAAAAATCCCCGCTTGGGCTCCCCTACAAAATCTTTTGTGATATTTTATTTTGTTATTAATTCTATGCCTTATAGTACCGTGATCACAATTCGAACTAAATAAATGTGAGTAATCCCTGTGCACAACCTTTGGTTCTTCAGGAAGTTTTTTGTGTTTTTTTATTTGCTTAAAACTTTTACAGTATGCTAATGATAAATTCATATATATTTTTTTTTGGTTTTTATAATTTGTCTCCTCGTCTCCATAGGGTTCTAACTCACATTTTCATGCACTCGATTCTCATTATTTTTTACTCATTATTAATTAAAATACATACAGGGTGGGCCAAAGAAAATAGTCCACCTCGATATTTGGCAGTATTTATTGGATTTTAAGGAAATTAAATGACGAAACAGGTCGATTTTTGATCTAAGAGGGACACATTTTTACGGTATATACATCTGTCATTTGTCACCTTCTTCCCTTCCACTTCCCCCGTCCCTTATTTTTAAATAGGGAATGGACGGGAATGGACCCTGATAGTGTGACGTCAAAACGTCAAAATTTTTCCAAACACGTTGTGTCAAGGTATACGCTAACGTGTACGCAAATAAAAAAGTTAGGTAGAATTAAACGTCATAACAAATATTTTTCTATGAAACAAACACTAAACATATCAAAATAGCGTGTATCAAAATATACAGTCACTGCACACGCTAAATAGTCACTAGCTTGATGAAGTTTAACTTTTTTATTTGCGTACATTTTAGCGTGTACCTAGACACAACGTGTTTGGAAAACTTTTTTTGACGTTTTGACGTCACGACTATCATGGTCCATAGGGGTTCTGTGCTAGCTCATTTGAAAGGTTATTCCATTCTCTATTCAGTAATATAAACATTAACATAATTATTTATACAGGGCGTCCAAGAAAAATTTTTTGTTAATTAAATTAATTGACACAAAAAGAAGAATGTATGTAATTTATTTAATTCAAAATACACTCTACTACTGTCACAAAACAGAAAAAATGTTTTTGATAAATAAACATTGCTTTTTGCTTAATTTCAATGTTCAAGATGCCACCCATCTGCCTCTTGGTAGGTTGAATATTGAATTTAATTAAACATTTTTCTGTTTTCTGTCAGCAGTAGAGTGTATTTTGAGTTAAATAAATTACATACATTCTTCTTTTTGTGTCAATTAATTTAATTCAAAATATTTTTTCTTGGACACTCTGTATAAATAATTATGTCAATGTTAATATTACTAAATAGAGAATTGAATAACCTTTCAAATGAGCTAGCACACGACCTCTATTCCCTATTTAAAAATAAGGGGTGACGGATGTGCAAGGGAGGGTGTTGACAAGTGACAGATGCACGTACCGTAAAAATGTGTCCCCCTTAGATCAAAAATCAACATGTTTCGTCATTTCCTTAAAGTCTAATAAATACTGTCAAATATCGAGGCGGACTGTTTTCTTTGGCCCACTCTGTATATGTTTTCGCATGCGAAGCAAAAATAAAAGCATTTAATGCAGTAATAAATATTTACACAAACGTTCCTGCTGTATAGAATTTTCCTGGATTACTAACTCTAATCTTAACATGTTTTTGAGCACGTTAAACTTGACTTCGACGCAATTCTTAGTCCGTGCGGCATTGAGGGTGTAAACACTTGGGGAAATGGTGTGCTTGTGTGTATATTTTCAGGAGCAATTGTTATTTATGACCTCTATATTTGCTTTTGGAAATATACAAAGTTTAAACTAAATTAATTTATAATTGTGTATCAATCAAGGACAAGATATTTATGTTATGAAAAGCATAAAAAGTGCTTATGACAATATTGATTTGAGTATTATACTGTTATAAACTTGTGTTTCTTGGAGTTCCAAATTCCATGGCATATTTACTATCAAATTTATATAAACATAGAAACATATCAATTCAAGAGGCGATAATGTCATCATCATCAGCCGTTTTGACTTCACATAAAGAGTCCAAGCATAAAAAACCGCTAAACGAGGTAAAAATGACTGGCGCACTTAATATGCCAGCTACAAAAGAGCTAATATGAATATTACGTGGCACAAAAATGTATTTTCATTTTGATGAAAAATATAATTATAGTTTTACTTTGAAAGAGTTTTTCATATCATTTGCTAAATTTTGAAGAAAAACGCGCCACAAAAGAGCCTGCTCAAACTGCAACCTTTATCAAAGTTAGGTAGATATCTACTCTTTTACTGTGGTGCGTTTTATAGGTAATCCATTTTGACAAGAGCTATGACCTTGAAAATTTCAAGTAAACTTGTGTATTAAATCGGCATGATTCATAGCTCTTGTCAAAATCCAATAGGTAACTCTACTTCAAATTTAGCAAATATTATGGAAACATCGTGCAAAATAAAACTATAATTTTATTTTCCATCAAAATGAAAATACATTTTTGAGCCACGTAATATTTATATCAGCTCTTTTGTAGCTGGAATATTTTGTGTGCGCCACTTATTTTTAACGCGTTTGGCGGGTTTTATTCTTGTTTTCTATACATCGAGTAAAGCCGGACTCAAACGACTCGTGTACTTGGCGAATAATCGTTACTTGCGTTACTTACTATGTCTTTTGGGAGGGTTACTAGAATAATTCTTTGACAATTAATGGTAATATTAACATTATTATTATTAGTGTTTGACAAATAGTACAATAATTGTACTAGTAACCCACTCACACAGCATTGCCAGTATACGCAAGTGACGATTATTCGCCAAGTACACGAGTCGTTTGAGTCCGGCTTAATAGACCAAGGCGCATCTGTAAAAATATTAGTACATTTGGATGTTGAGAGGTAACTCATATTTTTTTACAGAAATTGCTTGAAAATAACTCATATAATAATATTTGAGTTAACCTCCCACTCAAAACGTCCGGAACATTTTTTAAATAATCAAAATGTCAAAATATGAAGGAAAAATTCGATTTTTTTCTTCGTATTTTAATTATAACTTTAAAAGTATTTATTTCCGAGAAAATTTTCCGAGATTGGTTAAAAATTTTAAAAATTGTCACCCTTGTTGCGAAATAGCAATAATTGCGAAAAAAACATAAAAAAACAAATATTCGCATTATACGTTTTTCAACCATTTATACTACACTTAGGACCTTCATATTTTACCCAGCAAAAATTTATGATATAATAAAATAATACTGTAAATTTCATTAAGATCGGTTTAATAGATTTTGCAACATGAATTTTGCAATCCAGCTTTCGCGAAAAACATATTTTTTCATAATGTTGCATGAATGAAAATAAAGCAGACAGCCAGTTGAATTTTTTTTACATATAGAAGAATACTGTACCTTTTATTTGCAATTTGCAAAATTAAAATCGGTTAACTACCACGGCTCCAGGAATTGTTTTAAATAAACATTAATTTTTGGTGCTACGCGCAGACAGCGGATATGTTTGCTCTGATTGGCCATTACAATGACCTTTGATAATGATTGATAAATTTTAATTTTTAGTAAATTTCGATATAAATAAATAAATAAATTTGTTTTTTGCAAAATAAGAACACATACTCTGTCCTTTGAAATAATACTTTTTTAGCAAAAACTTTCTGTGTTCATATATTTTAACTTGGAGAATAAAAGTTTATTATTAAACGCTTTTATTTATATTTAGTTCAATAGTTTGCATCAAATTTTTAGACGTTAATTTGACTGCCTTTTCTTCAATGAAAATGAATGAAAATTTGCAGACATATGTATTCGCGGGAACAATACACGAATAGTCAATAAAAAAATATTTTTTATGTTTATTAATTGTTTAAATAAAAACACGATTTTAATGGAAAATGCTTTAATTCTCTTGTTTTTTACAATGTAGAAAATTTAAACTTTTACCTTTTGTAGCTAATGATATGAACTATACATAATTTCCACTTTTTACGTTAATTGTTTGCGTTTTGCTTCATAGATAAACAATAAAGTTTCAAATTTTGAACGCTCATATTTGTTTATATAAAAATCGGCGCTTATGGTAGGGGAGCCCAAGCGGGGATTTTTGCAGTTACTTGAGCTCGTCAGATTATCATATGGGGAGAAACCTGGTACCCTGCAGATGTACCTCTGCCATATATTGGCTCTTAACACAAGGAAGTTCGTTATGAGGGCCCGAAAAAAAATCTATCCTTAAAAATACTCGAAATTGTCAGATTAAGATAAGGTAAGTTAAGTACATACAAAAGACTGTATATTTCAAAAATCTGACGATTGGAGCGGGGCGTAAGGAAATGCGTGAATCAAAAAGTTTCACAAAAAAAGCGAATATTTCGCAAAATAAACATCAGATCGAAAAACTGCAAAATATAATTTCATGATGTTTTTGAAAAATCTATCGAATGGTATCAAACATGACCTCCCACTTTGGGTTGGAGGTTACTTTAAAATCTTAAATGGAAGCCCCAAATTTTTATTGCAGATTTGGATTCTTTACGTAAAAATAGGCAACTTTTATTCGAGACATTTTTTCAAGCTATGGATAGATGGCGCTATAATCGGAAAAAACGATTGTTGGAAATGGAAAATTAAATTAAAAAGTGGAAAGTTCCCACTAAAATGGAAAATTTTACTTAACTTTTTTTTGGTTTTAGGACCTAATAATCACAACCCAATAGGTCCCCATAACGCTCTAGTGACTGCAAATTTAGCATACTTTGCTCCCCTATTATTCGTGTCAAATTTCAATATGATACGAAACAAAACGATAGCTTTGAGTGAAAACCACGTATCTCATTTCAGAGATAGTTTTACAGGAGAGACTTTAAACTTAATTTTTGCATACTATAACTTAAAACAAAAAAACTGTGTTTACATATTTTTGATTCTGAGTATGTTTAGATCAATACACATACATTTTTCATGTATATTTTGGGTTAGAGTATGCAGAAATTCAGTTTAAAGTCACTCATATAAAATTTTCTGTACAATGAGATACGAGGTTTTCATACTAAGCCATCGTTCAACCAAACCTCGAATTAAAAAATTCCTGTTTTTACCGTAGTCTTAGAAAAACCACCGGTAGAGAGGTTTTGTGCTACAATTAACATTAACACATTCGTTTTGGCGTATTAATTAAACGCTTTTCTTTAGTTCGATCGTTTGGGTCAAATCTTGGGACGTTGATTTGACTACTTTTTGCTCAATGCAAATGACTAAAAATTTGCAGACATATGCATTCACGGAAACAATACACGAATAATCAATAAAAAATTGTTATGTTTATTAATTGTCTAAATAAAAAAACGATTTTAACGGAAAATTATTAAAATCTCTTGTTTTTTACAATGAAGAAACTTGAAACTTTTACAGATTGTAGCTAGTTATATGAACTATACAAAACTTCACTTTTTATGTTAATTGTTTACGTTATGCAATAAAGTTTCAAATTTTTTGCCGATTCCGGCTACTTTTCATGTTTGTACCTACATCATATGTTTTATACATATTTTAATAAACATGACGATATATTTTAATGTTTGAAAAGTGTAAGACTAAAAAGTAAAAAATAAAAAAATATGAAAAAAAATTTAAGAAACGCTTTTCTTTAGTTACGAGTGCCTAAAATTAAAAATATAAAAAATCAACTAAAAAGCAAAAAAACAAAAATTGAAAAAATCTAATACATTCGTTAAAGAAAAGCGTGGGGCGAAAACCGTTTATTCGATGAAGACGCGCCACGCTTTTCTTTAACGAATGTGTTGGATTTTTTCAATTTTTTTTATTTTTTGCTTTTTAGTTGATTTTTTATATTTTTAATTTTAGGCACTCGTAACTAAAGAAAAGCGTTTCTTAAATTTTTTCATATTTTTTTATTTTTAAACATAAATATGCAATTGTTTAATCGATATTTCACAAACAATAATCAAATTGTTTAATATTTGTGGAATTAAAATATTAAAATACAACAAAATATAGAGTAAGAAAATAATATATTAGATAAATATTGGAAAAAAATTTGGTGGAAATCAACTTGTGCGAATCGAATATCGCTGTCCTGCGCGTAGCACCAAAAATTAATATTTATTTAAAAAAAATTCTGACACCGTGGTAGTTAATCGATTTTAATTTTGTAAATTTCAAATGAAAGGTACAGTATTTTGTTCTATATGTAAAAAAAATTCAACTTGCTATCTGCTTTACTTTCAGTCCTGCAACATTTTTAAAAAATGAATTTTTTTTGCGAAAGCTGGATTGCAAAATTTATTTTGCAAAATCTGTTCAACCCATCTTAATGAAATTTACAGTATGGTTTTATTATATCTAGTCCAGAAAGCCACTGCGCATCCGCTAGGAAAAATATTCTAATTCGGATTTTTTGCACAATCTTACTCAAAAAGGACCCCTTTTAACAAATTTGCATGTTGCCAGGACCAAAAGTTGGTCAAAAATTTTTTAAACTTTTTTTTTGTTCCTTTCCTAAAATTATTTTTTTTTGCACGAAACAAATATTTTTAAGGTTTTTTGGATCATTCCAAACAGAAAAGGTCTTTAGTGACTTTTCTCTAAAGTTGATAGTTTTTGACATATAAGCGACTAAAAATTGAAAAATTGCGAAATCGGCCATTTTTAACCATCAAAAACTATGTGAAAAACTGAAAATTTGAATGTTGCCAAGGTAGATAAATATTCTTTAAATCGAGTGATGAAATCCCGAAGAGTTTTGTGCAATACAATATTCAAAACTCCTTTGTTTTTTAATTGCTAATCAAGCGTGCGCGACACTATTTTTCACCGTTGCATGTGTATGCAGTATGGTGCAAATGAAAGGAATTAATTCGTTATTTCGTAAACCGGCGACTTTAAGGAAAAATCCCGAAACAGGTCGATTTTTATTTTTAAGTTACGATATTGTGACATATATGGTATACTAGTGACGTCATCCATCTGGGCGTGATGACGTAATCGATGATTGTTTTAAATGAGAAGAGGGGTCGTGTGCTAGCTCATTTGAAAGGTTCTTCAATTCTCTATTCAGTAATATAAACATTTACATAATTATTTATACAAGGTGTCCAATAATTAAATTTTTTTTGTCAATTTGCCAAATTATTTAGTTTAATAAAAATTTTTTGGACACCCTGTATAAATAATTATATATATGTTTATATTACTTAATAGAGAATTAAAGATCCTTTCAAATGAGCCAGCACACGACCCGTATTCTCATTTAAAAAAATCATCGATTACGTCATCACGCCCAGATGGATGACGTCACTAGTATACTGTATACGCCACAATATCATAACTTAAAAATAAAAACCGACATGTTTTAGGATTTTTCCTTAAAGTCACTGGTTTACGAAATAACGAATTTATTCCTTTCATTTGCACCATACTGTATACACATGCAACGGTGGAAAATAGTGTCGCGTACCCTTGATTGGCAATTAAAAAACAAAGGGGTTTTTGATATTGTATTGCAAAAAACTCTTCGGGATTTCATCAATCGATGTTTAAAGAATATCTATCTACCTTGGCAACATTCAAATTTTTAGGTTTTCACATAGTTTTTGAGGGTTAAAAATGGCCGATTTCGCAATTTTTCAATTTTTAATCGCTTATATGTCAAAAACTATCAACTTTAGGGAAAAGTCACTAAAAACCTTTTCTGTTTGGAATGATCCAAAAAATCTAAAAAAATGTTGTTC
Source organism: Diabrotica virgifera virgifera (assembly GCF_917563875.1). Classification (NCBI taxonomy): domain Eukaryota; kingdom Metazoa; phylum Arthropoda; class Insecta; order Coleoptera; family Chrysomelidae; genus Diabrotica; species Diabrotica virgifera. Next base: position 72,706,021 of record NC_065444.1, read on the forward strand.
CATGCAAAAAAAATAATTTTAGGAAAAAAATAAAAAAAACCGTTTAAAAAATTTTTGACCAACTTTTGGTCCTGGCAACATGCAAATTTGTTAAAATGGGTTCTTTTTGAGTAAGATTGTGCAAAAAATCCGAATAAGAATATTTTTCCTAGCGGATGCGCAGTCTCTTTCTGGACTAATCATAAAGTTTTTCTGGCTAAAATATGAAGGTTCTAAGTGTAGCACAAATGGTTGAAAACCGTAAAATGCGAATACTTGTTTTTTATGCTTTTTTCGCAATTATTGCTATTTTGCAACAAGGGTGACAATTTTTTAAATTTTTAACTAAACATATACTATAGGAAATTTAATTACGCAACTTTTATTTTTGTGCAACTTTTCTCGAAAGTGAAAACTTTTAAAGTTATAATCAAAAAACGAAGAAAAAATCGATGTTTTTCCTTAATTTTTTGACATTTTGATTATTTAAACAATGTTCCGGACCTCTTTGAGTGGGAGGATAACTCAATTATTATTATATGAGTTAATTCAAAGCAATTTCTGCAAAAAAATATGAGTCATGTCTCAACGTCCATCTCAAAACAGATGCGCCCTGGACTATAACATTAAAATTAATTAAAAGCTATCTTCGTATATTTAGGAGATACAAAATATCCATTTAATAATAATTAGTTTCCTGGCATATTTTAGCAACTAAGATAGAATAAATTTTGAATTAAAATAGACTGCACTCGTTACACGTTTATGTTTAGGAACACTAACAGGAACTTAAAGATCTTCAAATTAAGATTGACAAAACCTTTTTACGGACAAACGAATTTATAGTCGGCGAAACCTACATAAACGTAAATGATTTTGGGATAAAACAAACAAACAAACAAAGCATGTAGTTATCTAGGACGGAAAATAAACTACCGAAACAACCTACAAGCTAATTTACCAGAACGGATTTCATTAGAGTGAACTATACAACGAAAGGAAGTTACACTTTGGGACTGTACTCGAGAGGCTGATTCGACTAGGAGCGATCGCTAATCGTTACTCTTCCTTTTTGTCTGTGTGAATACGCTAATAAGGAAAACACTATTGATTACTTTAATACTTAAGAAATTCCTAAAATTCTTTATAAAATGTATTTAAAATCCCTTAATATGGCTATGTCACAGAACGTTTTCGAACTAAAATGTTCATTATCAGTGCTGCTTACCTGAAATTAGCATAACCATTTTAATTAAAGCAAACGTTAGGTTAAATTTTAACTAAGGTAGAAAAAAATACAAGCTGGTTATACTTACAGGTTTTTGACATGCTTAAGCAGGCGCAAATATTTTACGGCTATCCCTACTTTTTCTGTCTTTACACGACAAATTACGTGTAGGAAAATTCTCACTGGTATGGATATTATGTAAACATTACTTGACAATGTCATGATTAACTTTAAAGAGATGGCTTGTGAATGTTTTTGGATAACTGTTACTTGCTTAAATTATTTATTCAGTTAATTAATATGATAATTTTTTCACTAACTATGTATTCAGTGATTGTAATAATTTATATGCTGTACAACAAAAACTAATACTAAATCGAGAAAATAAGAAAAGTGATACAAAGATTTTTTAATAATATATTGTTACTATGGAGCGCTTAAAATTTTGAACATCTTTAACAACAAAATACTTGGATCACAGAATATATCCTGGTGTATTCTCTGCTTGGATCTTCCATAAATAATAAACAATAAATAACTTTTTATTAAGTTCACGTCTTAAATCAATTATTATTTATCAGATACACTATCAATATTATTTAATCAACAACTCAAAATATTCCCGATGCTATGTCAAATATTTAAAATTGTCACTGTCTTGTCACGATATTCTATTCGACTCAGTGCGTTGGTTCTACACGACCATTTCTCTGTTATTTTAAGTTGAACACACCGATTTGAGCATGCACCAATAAAAAATCTCTTTTTACCTACAATATCTGTTTTTTATTACATCTAGAAGATTTATTAAGAAAGGAATCTCTTTAATTTTTCATAAGCTACAAAAATGTTTTATATAGTTTTTTTCGTTAGATGAATAATTTTTAAGGTATTCGCAAAAAAAACGCTCCAAAAGGTGACATTTTTCACTGAAAATGATAAATATTCAACCACGAATAACTCAAAAAGTATTGAGTTTTCAGAAAAAAATTATAGAACAGTTTTTTCCTAGAATTAGGTTCTGTAGCCACTTCAGGGGTTATTTTAACCAACAAATTTTCCACCCCCGAGAAGGGGTGGAAACCACCTCCAAGAAAAAAGCGCACATCCGCATAGGGTAGACTTTGAATTAGGAGATAAGTAGAGACTATTCCCAAAATTTCATTAAAATCCATGCAGTAGGATAGAATTCGGAGCTAATATCCTGTTTTTGCTCTCATTGACTGGCGTACGGTGTGTGTATATTAGTGATGTAACGAATATTCGTATTAGCATTCGCATTCGCGAATATTCGCATATTTTTGAATATTCGCATTCGCATTCGTATTCGCAAGATGTGTGCGAATGTTTTGCGAATATGAATATCAGAAAAAAAAATAATTTGAAGATAATATTAGGTTAATAAAATCAAAATATATTCACTTCTCATCTTTTTTTTTATTAAGGAAAGGTAACTTAACTTGGTATAATCACATTATCAGCCTTTACTTTATTTTATTATTTGGTCTTTTTTATTAAGCCTTAAGATCCCATAAGAATTAGATTTATTTACACTAGATGTCAATTAACTTCTCATTATAAATTTAGAAAACATTACAAAAATAGAAACAAATTTAAAAAAACTGAATATTTTCATTGGCATCCGCATTCGCGAATGTCGGTAGTAGATATCCCCATTCGCACTCGTATTCGCGAATGTTCAAAATATGACATCACTAGTGTATATCAGTTCAATGTCTAATAAAATTTTTGCTGTGCAGTTAACAATAAAAATGAGATAATACCGGATAATCGCAAATCTATCATCGCAAGGTAGTTCACGTTTCCTCCTCATATCCACAGTTACCATTACGTAAACTTTCAAACTAGGTAAATTCAACTCCACCGCAAACGAAAAACTTTATCTGTAAAATACTACCTACTGAATTTAGAGTTTAATGCTTACAGAAAAGTTTTATAGAAGTTTCAGCAAGCCAAGTATTTTTAAATCATTTTAAAAAGAAATTTCCTGTCGAATCTAAACGATGGGGAACGGGGTTTTTCAACTATAGTCTGCCATAAATCACCAAAGAAAATGCTAAAAACGTTTTTATGTAATATGAATTGAATCTTAAAAAGTATAGGATGAAACTCTCTTTGCAGCAGGAAACCCATAATTGAAGAGATCATTTTATGCTCTCCATTTTTTATTATAGTCCAAGTAATGAAGCTTAAAATAGAACAAAACCTCGCAATTTTTACAGAATGGATCGATTTGCTTGACAATTTGAGAATAAGTAGTGGATAATCCAAGGATCAAAATCTATATCATGCCAAAAGGCGCTTTTACCATGGGGGTGGTTGCCACCCCATCTCGGGGGGTGGAAATTGACCGCAAGAGTTGGTAAAAACATTCATTATAAGCAAAAACGTTCTATACATTTTTTTGATAAAATTGTTTTCGATTTATTCGCTATCGAAAGTGTTAGTTTTATATCGAAAAAATCAATGTTTTTAATCAGTTTTCTGTTAATAACTCAAAAAGTTTTCGTTTGATCATAACAACTTTACTCAACAAAAATGTAACTTTTGAAAAAATAAAAAAACCTTTTTTTTATCTTCTTTAAGACCAAAATAGTAATCGAGCTATACTTTATTATAATAATATGTTGGCTCTTCTTCGTCAAATGCTAAATATTGTAGTTTCAAATTCAAAGGACGGGAAAACTATGCACTTGTTAAAACTAATTTAAAGTATTTAAAAATATGTATCTTCAGAAATAAAATAAATCTCAAGCTAAAAAAATTAAGTGACTTATAATGAAAAGAATGTCAGTCCCTATTTTTTTCAGCAAAAAAGTGATCGTAACCAACCCCCTAATCACCACCCTAATTAAAATTTATCATTGACCTGATTTGGTTTTCTTGATTTATGTATTGTTAATAGGTTCTAGAAGTTTGATTGGCTTAGAATGATTAGTTTTTAAAAAAATGGAGTTAAAAGCGAATAACGAGTTTTTGTAGTTTGGTAAAAAATGCCTTTTTCTGCAGAATAGAAAGATTAGCGTCAGAGATACGAAAAAATATTTCAATATGAAATTGTAGCTTATTTAATTCCCAAGAAACTGGTTTGCAAAATTTTTTTTACGGCAAAAATTGAATGAGTTATTTTTTTTTATGGCATAGACTTGGGTGTCATTTAGCCAGTCACACCTTTTTTTTGTTTTCTTTTCATACATAAGGAAGGCAATGAGGTCCTTAGAGTTCCATAGCAAACTCTTCTACAGCTCTCTACTCAGTTCAAAAGCTGGCCGCTATGGACTGTCCAAGTTGCTCACCACATTTTCCATTATGTATCTTCTTCTTCTTCTTTTTTCATATGTACATAATATACCAAATTATCAGGATTAATAAGTTTAGAGGTTAATTTTAGTTTCACAGATAAATTTCATTAAACAATCATATATGTTCTTGCTGTTCAGAGACAATAGATATGATACATTGAAAGGTGGAAAAACATTACATTTTATTAAATCTTGGATTAAATTATATGTGCATGGAATATATTTTGCGCACTCAAAGAAAGTATGATTTAAGTCACCAACCTTCTGACATTCTGTACAAAGATTTGAATCAAAAACTTTAATTCTTGCTAGATGTAGAGGGAAACATGCATGTCCAAACTTCATTCTAATTAATGTTGTTATATATCTTCGAGGTACTACATAATTTTGAAACCAATATATATTTGGAACAGAAGGTTGAATCAGTGAATACTGAGATTTGGATTGTTTACAAAGATCTCGCCATGATTGACTCCACTGATTTTTAACTCGATGCTTAATAGTGTTAACTAAGTCAGATATGCAAAACTTACGATTATGTGAAGTACTATATTCAATAGCTTTTTTAGCCAAACTATCAACATATTCATTATGCGTTAGTCCTATATGAGCCTTAACCCATAAAAAGTTCACTCTTCTTTTATTTTTATGAATTTCAAAAAGGATTTTCTTAATTAGTAGGATATAAATATTTGAATTGTTATTGGGAAAATCTATAGTTTGAATAGCAAGAAGAACAGAGAGTGAATCGGAAATAATTGTTGCAGATATATCTTCTGATTCTTTAAAATATTGCAGGGCCTCATAAATTGCTATGGCTTCAGCAATGAAGATAGAAAAATCATGGCCTAACTTTTTATTAATGAATGAGCTATTGACAATTAAAACTTATATCATGCAAAAACCACCTTTGCCAACCCTTTCAATGCCACCTCTTTTTTCACAATTTCACCATAATTTTGTTTTAAGATGTTCCTACCATAAGAATGGTACATGTACATTTTCAATAAAAACTCTCTAATAGTTTTCGATATGTTGAAAAAAATCGATTTTCATTTTGTAACTTCAAAGGGCTATAACTTTTTTTATGAGCACATTTGTACTAAAAGGTAAGTTAGGTTCAATCGAACTATTTTTGACCCCAGAATGTGTGGTATAATTTATGACCAATCTTTTCGGGACACCTTGTATATTTCATAATATTAAGTGTTTTTGTTAAGCCAACTTATTTAAAATGACCGACGAGGGTTTTAGTCCAGGAACCGAAGCTTTTCACCTCGCAATTTTTACAGAATGGATCGATGTGCTTGAAAATTTGAGAATATGTAGTGTATAGTACAAGGATCAAAATCTATATGATGCTGAAAGGCGCTTTTACCATGGGGGTGGTTGCCACCCCATCTCGGGGTGGAAATGTTTTATTATATTTTGACCGCAAAACTTGATAAAAGCATTCATTCTAAGCAAAAAATCTTTTATACATTTTTTTGATAAAATTAATAGTTTGCGAGTTATTCGCTATTGAAAATGTTAGTTTTATATCGAAAAAATCAATGTTTTTCGATATATACTCATTTACTATTCACTCAATTTTTACCATAAAAAAATTTTTAACACCAATTTCTGGGGAATTAAATAACCTACAATTTCATGTTTAAACATTTTTTGGTATATCTAATGCTAATCTTTCTATTCTGAAGAAAATGTCATCTTTTACCAAACTACAAAAATTCGTTATTCGCTTTAAACTCCAGTTTTTTTAAAACTAATTATTCTAAGCCAGTCAAACTTCTAGAATTTATTACTAATATATTAATAAAGACGACTTAATAAGGCCAATGACTAAAAACACCGCTAACTTACATTATTATGCTTCCAATTTGATTTTTTTTTCCAAAAAAATATTGATTTTTTAACCGTAACTTTTTTTATTTTTTATCTTAGAAAGTTTAGTAAAAAAGAATTTTGTAGGTGTTTACAAGGTCTATAAGGCTATCGGTATTAAATTATTTTAAAATCCTCTGTCGCAAAAATTGGTGACTTTGAAAGGGTTAGTAAAGGTGGTTTTTGCATGTAATTACAAGTTTTAATTGTCAATAGCTCACTCAATTTTTGCCGTAGAAAAAATTTTTGCAAACCAAGTTCTTAGGAATTAAATAGGCTACAACTTTATATTTAAACATTATTTTGTATCTCTTATGCTAATCTTTCTATTCTGAATAAAACAGCATTTTTTACCAAACTCCAAAAATTCGTTATTCGCTTTTAACTCCATTTTTTTAAAAACTAATCATTATAAGCTGGTCAAACTTCTAGAACCTATTAATAATACATAAATAAAGAAGACTAAATAAGGTCAATGACTAATATTAATTAGGGTGGTGATTAGAGGGTTGCTTCCGATCACTTTTTCATTGAATAAAATAGACTGACATTATTTTCATTATAAGTCACTTAATTTTTGAGCTAGAGACTTTTTTATTGCTGGAGATAGATATTTGTAAATGCTTTAAATTAGTTTGTACAAGTTATCCTCGAAAAATGCATATTTTCCCGTCTTTTGACTTTGAAACTACAATTTTTAGCATTTGACGAAGAAGAGCTAACATAAAATAAAGTATAGCTTGATTACTACTGGTCTGAAAGAAAATAAAAAAAAAACGGTTTTGTTTATTTTTTGAATAGGTACATTTATCCTAGATTTTGATCCTTGGACTATCTACTACTTATTCTCAAATTTTCAAGCAAATCGATCCATTATGTAAAAATTTCGAGGTTTTGTCCTATTTTAAGCTTAATTACTTGGACTATTTTTCTAATATTAATACATTTCATATAAAGTGTTTTTGTTAAGCCAACTTATTTAAAATGACCGACGACGGTTTTTCTAAAGGTCAGTATAGTACGCATGATGAACATTTATTATTATGATTACTTTATTTTAATTTTATTTATAGTAAAAACAGTGCCGGAAAGATATTGTTACTTTTATTTTTCATATAGGCGAAGCAATGAAGCACTAAAATAGGCCTTACCTCCGAAATTATAAGGACAAGACGGATCTTAATAATTCTTTTTGCATTTGATTTGTGAATGCACCAGGAAAGTTTGTGACCCTAAGCCATGATATAATACTGAAAAAGTGCATACAAAAAATGCATTCAAAAAATGCATCTTAAACACACAAAAAAAATTCAGAACTCGTCAATTTTCGGCGGAAATGAGTTCAATTTGAAACGAATATGACGTTGGAAGTAATTTCCGGAGTACCTGGTGCCCAGCGTAATCTGTTTATCTCGGCTTCTAGAGTTTTCGGCAAATTCATTAAAAAATTAGCCAAAAATCATTACTCGGTGGTTTTTGGGGTCGCTGAAAACGAATATGACGTCGGAAGTGATCTCCGGAGTATCTGGTGCCCAGGATACCTACTGTTTACCTCAGCTTCTGGAGTTTTCGGCAAATTCATTAAAAAATTAGTCAAAGATCATTACTCGGGGGTTTTGGGCTCGCTAAAAACTAATATGTTTTCGGAAGTGATCTTCGGAGTACCTGGTGCCCAGGGTACCTACTCTTTACCTCGGCTTCTGGAGTTTTCGGCAAATTCATTAAATAAATAGCCAACAATCATTACTCGGGGGGTTTTTGGGGTCGCTGAAAACGAATGTGACGTCGGAGGTGATCACCGGAGTACCTGGTGCACAGGGTACCTACTGTTTACCTCGACTTCTGAAGTTTTCGGCAAATTCATTAAAAAATTAGCCAGAAATCATTACTCGACGGTTTTTGGAGTCGCTGTGATGTGATCTCCGGATGTGATCTCAGGAGTACCTGGTTCCCAGGGTACCTACTGTTTACCTTGTCTTCTGTAGTTTTCAACAAATTCATTAAAAAATTAGTCAAAGATCATTACTCAGGGGTTTTTGGACTCGCTGAAAAAGAAGATGACATTGAAAATTATCTCCAGAGTACCTGGTGCATAAAATACCTACTTTTTACGTCAACTTATAGAATTTTCGTTATACAATTTCGTTATTACATACCTTCTCAGCGAGCGCAAAAACCCCCGAGTATCAAGTTTTGACTAATTATTTATCAAAATTATCGAAAACTCCATGAGACCAGGTGCCTGGTGACAGGTACCTGGTGCCCTGGAGGAGACCACCATGGCACCATGTACTCCCGAGATAACTTCCGATGTCATATTTTTCTTCAGCGACCCCAAAAGCCCCCAAGTAATGATTTTTGACTAATTTTTTAACGAATTTGCCAAAAGCACCAGAAGACGAGGTAAACAGTAGGTATCCTGGGCACCAGATACTCCGGAGATCACTTACGATATCATATTCGTCTTCAGCGACCCCAAAACCCCCCGAGTAACGATTTTTGACTAATTTTTTAATGAATTTGCCGAAAACACCAGAACACGAGGTAAACAGTAGGTACCCTGGACACCAGATACTCCGGAGAGTACTTCCGATGTCATATTCGTCGTCAGCGACCCCAAAAACCCCCGAGTAATGATTTTTGACTAATTTTTTAATGAATTTGTCGACAACTCCAGCAGACGAGGTAAACAGTAGGTACTCTGGGCACCAGGTACTTCGGAGCTGACTTACGAGGTCATATTCGTTTTCAGCGACCCCAAAAACCCCCCGAATAATGATTTTTGACTAATTTTATAATGAACTTGCCGAAAACTCCAGAAGACGAGGTAAAGAGTAGGTACCCTGGGCACCAGGTACAACGGAGATCTCTTCAGATGTCATATTTGTCGTCAACGACCCCAAAAACCCCCGAGTAATGATTTTTAACTAATGTTTTAATGAATTTGCCGAAAACTCCAGAAGACGAGGTAAACAGTAGGTACCCTGGGCACCAGGTACTTCGGAGCTCACTTACGAGGTCATATTCGTTTTAAGCGACCCCAAAAACCCCCGAGAAACAAAATTAAACTCATTTACTCATTACAATCAATATCATATCATACTTAACTAAACTCATTACAATTCATCAATTAGAATTGTCATTATAAGTATTATGATATAATGTCACAGATCGCTTGAAATGATTTAAATACACAGATTTTACATTTGTATTTCTAACTTATGAGGTTTTGGGGCGTGAAATTTTGGAAATCTTATTTTTACGCGAGACTGAACAATATTGTGTAATAAAACAAAAATGTTTAAGTTCCCTTTTCTGTCGATATTTTCCGAGTTGTAAATTTGTCATTTTCTGTGTACATTGGAGATGCTTTTTCCTTCTGCACAAAATGAAATTTTCATTTTGTCACCATGAATTTTGTTTACAAACTTTCCTGACACTTTCTCCAATCGAATGTAATAAGTTGTACAGCGATTCATCTTACTGCGGAAAATTATGAGGTTTAGTGCTTCATTTCCGCTCTTAACTGTAAATATTCCTTTTTATTTACAATATTTGGAATTTATTTTATAACTTGTGCCGTGAAGACGCCGCGCCGTTTATACTACTAGATTTATTTATTGCCTGCAGTACTTTCCTTACTTTACCCCTACTAAATATTTTAATTGCCAAACAGTCTTTCCCCGGAACCTACTCAATTTATTTGTTAGTAGCTTGCGTCCAACAGGATACGTAGAAATGAAATAAATGAAATGGGTTTAGATGCTGTTGTTACGAATTTCTTTAGTGGTAATTTGGCATTGTTATTGCGGCGCCTGCATTGCATTTGAATTTGCTTTCATCTTTTTTATATGTTACAGTTTTTTATTTTATCTTATTTTTTGTTTTATCATAAGTATTATGTTTATATAGGTCCGTAGTTCTCTAATTCATGAGGATGTCCTTTTTTGTACAATAGAATTACTTCAGCATTGTGCGATTTGTCGGGTATATTACTATCGAAAAGGCACAAAAGGTTTTTTATTTTCTTAAAAAGACAAGTGCCTCCTCAAATCAAGTGCAAATAACTCAAATAATAATATTTGAGTTATCCTCCCACTCAAAATTGTCCGGAACATTGTTTAAATGATCAAAATGTCAAAATATGAAGGAAAAATTCGATTTTTTTATTGGTTTTTTGATTATAACTTTAAAACTGGAAAAGATACTTTAAAACTTTAAAACTATTAATTTCTGAGAAAAGTTGTACTGACATAAAATTTGCGTAATTGAATTTCCTACAATATAAAATTGGTTAATAATTTAAAAAATAGTCACCCTTGTTGCAAAATAGCAATGATTGCGAAAAAACCATACAAAAACAAGTATTCGCATTTTACGTTTTGCAACCATTTATGCTACACATAGGACCTTCGCATTTCATCCAGAAAAACCTCATGATACAGTAAAACAATACTGTAAATTTCATTAAGATCGGTTCAATAGATTTTGCAATCCAGCTTTCGCAAAAAAAATTTATTTTTTCAAAATGTTACAGGTCTGAAAATAAAGCAGATAGCTAGTTGAATTTTTTTTGCTTATAGAAGTGTACTGTACCTTTCATTTGCAATTTGCAAAACTAAAATCGATTGACTACCACGGCGGCATCAGGAATTTTTTTAAATAAACATTAATTATTGGTGCTACGCGCAGGACAGCGCATAGTTTGCTCTGATTGGGCATTCCAATGACCTTTGATAATGATTGATACAGTTTAATTTTTATTACATTTCGATATAAATAAATTTGTTTATTGCAAAATAAAAACACATACTCTATCCTTTGAAATAACACTTATTTTAGCAAAAAATTTTTGTTCATACAGTGCGGTGGAATAAGTGTTGCCCCCCCCTGTTAACTTGTTTATTTTAAGAATATAAGCAAAACGCTCGGACAGGTCGATTTTTAAACTAACCACAGTATATTATAGCATCAACGTTTCGAACTTTACGCGATCCCTCTTCAGGTGACAGCCATAACTTTGATTTTTTTAAATGGTAAAGTACATCATGTGACACTTCATTTAACAGCTTTTGAAATAATGATTTCAAAAATGTATAATACTTTAATCCTTTCTGAGATCGTAGGCGCAAAATTTCGGTCGAACACTTTTTCAACGCATTTATTTTTTTCGAATGCTGAGAAAACTAATAAGTATTTTTGAAAAATTTAAACGCAGAATGAACGATTATATTATTACCGAGGGCTGACAGTCCCTCAGAATAAACAAAAAGTTTCTTTTGAACGATATATTTGAAATTAAAAATCACACTAAATTTTCTCTTTTTTTTCACCACTGTGACTTACTAAAATAAACAATATAGGAGTGCTTAGGGACTTTGAACCATCGAGAATACTGTAATATTTTATTCTGCGTTTAAATTTTTCAAAAATATTTATTAGTTTTTTCAGGATTCGAAAAAAATGATTGCATTTAGAAAGAATTCGACCGAAATTTTGTGCCAACGCTCTCAAACAGGATTAAAGTATTATACATTTTTGAAATCAGTATTTTAAGAGCTTTTAAATGAGGTGTCACATGATGTAGTTTCCCATTTAAAAAAATCAAAGTTATGGCTGTCACCTGAAGAGGGATCGCGTAAAGTTCAAAACGTTGATGCTATAATATACTATGGTTAGTTTAAAAATCGACCTGTCCGAGCGTTTTGCTAATATTCTTAAAATAAACAAGTTAACAGGGGGGAACACTTATTCCACCGCACTGTATATTTAAACATAGAGAATAAAAGTTTATTATTTTTAAACATATGCAATTGTTTAAACAATATTTCACAAACAATAATAAAATTAGTTTGATTTTTGTGGAATTAAAATATTAAAATACAACAAAATATAGAGTAAGAAAATAATATATTAGATAAAGATTGGAAGAAATTCTGGTGGAAATCAACTTGTGTGAATCGAACACCGCTGTCATGCGCGTAGCACCAAAAATTAATGTTTATTTAAAAAATTTTATGACACCGTGGTAATTAATCGATTTTAATTTTGCAAATTGCAAATGAAAGGTACAGTACACTTCTATAAGTAAAAAAATTCAACCTGCTATCTGCTTTATTTTCAGTCCTGCAACATTTAAAAAAAATTAATTTTTTTTGCGAAATATTGATTGCAAAATTTATTTTGCAAAATTTATTAAACCGATATTAATAAAATTTACAGTGTTGTTTTATTATATCATAAAGTTTTTCTGGGTAAAATATGAACGTCCTAAGTGTAGCATAAATGGTTGAAAAATGTAAAATGCAAATACTTGTTTTTGTATGTTTTTTTTCGAAATTATTGCTATTTTGCAACAAGGGCCACTATTTATTAAATTTTTAACCAATTTTATATTGTAGGAAATTTAATTACGCAACTTCTATCTCAGTACAACTTTTCTCAGAAATGAATAGTTTTAAAGTTATAATCAAAAAACCAATAAAAAATCGAATTTTTCCTTCATATTTTGACATTTTGATTATTTAAACAATGTTCCGGGCCATTTTGAGTGGAAGGATAACTCAAATATTATTATTTGAGTTATTTTCAAGCAACTTCTGCAAAAAAAATTGAGTCACCTCTCAACGTCCATCTCAAAACAGATGCGCCCTGGACTAAACATAAACAGTAACTACACAATTTTCGCCTGGAGACTTCTTATTCTTAGCTTTTCTTAAGGCTAGTTTTATTTTGTCTATTGTGATTTCCGGTAGTAGTTCTGATCCTTGGTTGACAATGCCCTTTTTCCTTTATATTTCTGGTACTTGATCTTCTTTGCTATTTACTTTGTGTTGGCTTGTGTATTTGTAGAAATCTTCAACTATTTTAAGAGTTTCCTCTCTGTTGGTTGTAAGATGACCATTTCTATCTTTAATCTTCCTTATTTTCTCTCCTAGTGGGATCGGTACTTACCGGAGGGAGCGCAGACGTTCGGATCCAATTAGCGTCTCTTTGCAAAGACAATGACGTCGACTTTGCAAAGTAACAAGACACTTACTCAACACACAGACTACACATTACTCCCCTGAGTTAGTGATAAGTTATAGTCTAAAGTCTAATAAATCATTATGAAATTGACTGGCCAGTTGGTTGTGAACACCAGTGCCAATAAAACACAAAACACACACAATTTTCCTTGTCCCCGTTCTTAGTCTTCTTCTCAATACTTTCATACTTCTATTGTTCTCAATGGTATGTTCGATTTATTCTTGGTTGTATTTTCGAGTATCTTGTCTAACAGCTATGGATATTTCTTTATTTAATTTTTGAAGTTCGTCAGCTTTAGTTTCCCTCTCGCTTCTCATTTCTCTTCCTTTCTGCATTAGTTTCCTGGAATTTTTGCTGATCTTCTCTTCTTTATGAGTTATAAGACAAAATTTGTTTTGACTTTCCAGTAAGGCATTTGTTAATTTATTATTTCTTTTATATTACTTTCTACTTCAGGACTGCTAAGTATGTCGGAAATACATTGCTGAAAACTATCTACATCTGATGGTTTCATCCATGGTTTTATTTGTTCTTCTTTTTAATCATCTTATACCTCTCCTTCTTTAAGCTTATTTCTATTTCACCTCGTACCATTCTATGGTTGCTAATGGTAACAAATCTCTTTAGAACCATAATGTCTTTAACTGTGTCTTTTTTGTCAGTGATAATAAAATCTATTTCGTTTTCAGTTTTTCCATCAGGACTTTGCCATGTCCATCTTCTCTGTGGTTTCTTTTTGAAAAAACTGTTCATTTGGAATAGTTCGTGTTGCAGCATGAACCTAAACAGTATTTCGCCACGTTCATTTCTACCATTCAAGCCAAAATTTCCTACCTATAAGCCACCCTATAAGTTTCCCATCTATAATTTTCCCAAACTAAAGACCTATAAGCCTTCTTAGTCACTTATACAAACTCCTTACAAGAATAGAGACGAGTAAAAAACTTGATTTCTACCAGACAATAGAGCAAGCGGGATTTCGTACCGGATTTGGAACAAATGATCACCTACAGAGCATTAAAACGGTAATATAAAAGACTATCGAATACAATCGACCACTCGATTTGGCTTTTGTAGATTTCCATAAAGCCTTTGACATGGTGGAATTTGACAAAATTCTGGAAGCACTACAAGCAGACCGCATTGACTACCGATACACAAGGTTAATTTACAATACATACAAGAACGCAACTATGTCGGTGAAACTACATAAAAACACGGATCATATCCCAATCGGCAGAGGAGTCCGACAAGGAGAAGAGACCTTATCGCCTAAAACTGTTTACCGCAGTACTAGAATATGCTTGTAAAAAACTTAACTGAGAAGAGAGAGACCTGAACATTGACGGTAGAAGATTAACAAATTTGAAATTCGCAGACGACATAGTTTTGTTCTCTGACAAACTCAAAGAGATATGTACAATGCTACATGAACTTCAGTTAGTGTGTGCCAGTGTAGGTCTTAAAATAAACATCTCAAAACAAAATTCATGACAAACCTAGTACCTAGCAGTGGCGGCTGGTCAGAGGAGGCAAGGGAGGCTTAGCCTCCCCATAAATTTTTTACACACGCTACACTGTTTTGTTTACCTTGCTTCGCGTCAGAGATATCGCAAAAAGTTATTTGAAAAAGTTGTTCCAAATAATATTTTAACCCCACATACCAAATTTCTGCACAAAATTCGCACTTTTAGTTTTTTCATTATTTGTAGTCGAGATCCTAAAATCGCAGAGGAGGCTGCTGGCCGGAAAATCTCATTTGCTAATGCTCCGCGTAGCCCAGCAGCGGGTAAGGATGGTTTAAGGAGACCCAGTCTCCTTAGAGCTGCACATCGCTTAACGCACACGCTGTCCGGAGATCGGGCTAGTGAGATTTTTCGGCCAGCAGCCTCCTCTGCGGATTTTAGGATCCTGACTACAAATAATGCAAAAACTAAAAGTGCGAATTTTGTGATGAAATTTGGTATGTGGGATTAAAATAATATTTGGAACAACTTGTTTAAATAACTTTTTCCGATATCTGTAATGCAAAGCAAAATATCGGTAATTTACCGTGTTTTTGCATTCGCAGAGTAAGCCGCTTTTAAAATTAAAAAAATTCAGTTGAGTATCTTAAACAATGTAAACCTTCAACCTGTATGGACTGCAAAACTTCAAATCTGTATTTATTTTGATATGCAGATCTACTTACAGAGATAGAATTGTTAACAAATAAACGACACAAATTTTGGTAATACACTTTTACAATTATACTAATTATTTTTAAAATGATATGATATTATGAAATAATTATGAATTATGATATTATAAAATTTAAATAAAAAATGGTCAAAAAAATGGGGCCTTAAGTTAGATTTTTTGGGCGGATTTTTTTTTGTTAGTACAAATTTGTCTAGATAATTTACAGTTAGGTATAGCCTCCCCTATTGAAAAAATCACGAGCCGCCACTGGTACCTAGCGGAAATATCAATATTGGAGACAACGAAGTAGAGCTAGTGGAAAAATACATATACCTTGGACACGAAATAAAGATCACAAGAGACAACCAAACATGCGAACTACGAAGAAGAATAAACCTAGCATGGTCCAGCCTATGGAAAACTCAAAGACATCTTTAAAAGCGATATACCAATTTCTTTAAAACGTAAAACAATGTGTGTTACCTGTGACGACTTATGGTGCCGAAACTTTGACATTGACAGCTACAACTTCTAAAATGCTGCAAATAGCTCAGAGGAAAATGGAAAGGTCAATGCTGAGTATATCGCTTCGTGGCCGAGTTAGGAATGAAGACGTAAGACGAAGAACAGGAGTTACCGATGTAATTTCCCGAATTGCTACCCTAAAATGGAACTGGGCCGGACACGTCGCCCGAATCAGTGATGGGAGGTGGACGAAGAGATTACTTGAGTGGAGGCTGAGATTAGACAAAAGAAGTAGAGGAAGACCACCTACTCGTTGGACTGAAGATCTCAAGAAAATGTCAAGAAATTTGATGCAAAGTGCTCAAAATAGAGCACAATGGACAAAAATGAGGAAGGGGTTTGTCCAGCAGTGGACGCAAAGGGTTGGATGATGATTCTGTTTATATGGAATTATTAAACCACAATTATCATTGGTTAAATGAAAATTACATTTTTAAATAATAATGATTGACGTTTCGCTTTGCACTCCGGAAATCGGAAATCCGTAAAAGATTATTTTAAACAATTCTGGGAAAATGTGTAACCAACATATACCAGGTTGCGTCTTTTCAAAATTGACATACTTGGCCTCGATCTTGTAGACCACAGCATGTGCATGGTTAAAAAAATGAGGGTGGTGTTAATGAGGTGGTTTTGTATGCTATTTTGTGTTAATTTGTTTTGTGTAATCTGTATCATAGTAGTTGATATTATTTGACGTAAATTTTGTAACAAAGATTTGTGTTCGTGTATTGTGTGTTGCATATATATTGTATACGAGATTGTAGGTGATTTTTTTCTCCGACTTCCTTTACTGTTGTTAACTTGTTCTTTTAGTATTTATGAGCAACAAAAGTCTGTTGCATTGCGCTAATGGGTTTGGTAAATATATATTTCTTCGTTAGGTAGGATGAGGGCTGCTTCTTTGACTTTTCTTTTTTTCATGCATGTTTCTTTCATGATTACTAATGCATCTTTTCATTTTACTTTGGGCTCATTATCCCATTGTCGTAACATTGTTTGTCTTGTTTGTGTACAATGTTTTGTTCGAAATATTATATGAATACCTTCCACATATATAATATGCAAACATGCCTGGGACAACGATCACAGAGTACAATCGTACAATGGAAAGATGTATTAATAGTCATAAAAGAAAAAGACATCAAAAAGAGAAAAGCCAAAGAAGCAGCTATCATCCTACTTAACGAAGAAATATGTATTTTACAGTGATAAGCACGCTAATAACCGGCAAAATAGCACAAAAGATGGAAAACGTATTAAGTTGTGAGATAAAAAGAAATGAAACTAGTCGAGCTGAGAAATTTAACGATATTAACTTATAAATTTACATTATATTGGTTGTTTCCCACCTTTAGACGTATCGCATGAGTTTGGCAACTACCACTCTCACAGTGACAGTTTTAGTTGACATACTCCTCTGATACGTGTAAAGGTGGAAAAAATCAATATAATGTAAATTTTTAGGTTAATATCGCTAAATTTCCCAGCTCGACTAGTTTCATTTCTTTTTATCTCACAACTTTATACGTTTTCCATCCTTTGTGCTATTTTGCCGGTTATTAGCGCGCTCATCACTGTATAGCGAATCCAACAGCAAAATGTAGCAGGCTTTAGATATTTAGACTGATATATAGTTCATACAATATAGATACCGTTTCACGTCATCCACGTCATAGCACGTAACGTCAAATGATACCAACAGAAAATATTTTTTAAGTCGTAGGCGTGTTCCATTTTAGAATCGTTTAGCTGAGTACACTGAAATTACAACCACTAGACCTATTTTATTATATACGCATAGAAATAATATTGGAGGAATTCTATTAATGTAAATTTAAAGAAACATGCCCTAACTTGTTTTATTTAATTTGTATAAGTGGAATATAAAGCGTTTCTATAAGGCACACTTGTTCGGATTACACTCTAACTGCGATCAAACAAAGGTGACATTTTGGCATAAATCGGTAACATTTATTTGACAGTTGCGGTATAGGGTTTTTCATTCACAGTCATTTGTTTCGAGCTTCGTAATATTAATATATCTACGTCATACGTTATTGGTATAATACAATAATACAAACCAAAGACGTATGACGTAGATATATTAATATTATGTGACACATGACAGTAGCTCGAAACAAATGACAATCGATGAAAAGCCCTATTAACATTTCAGATTTGTTTTCATTGTTAACTATAAGTATCTATCATTATATTTATTGTTTTCATTATTTACTTTAACGTAAGATTATAAGTAACTTAATTCTTGTTTTCTATTTCTGATATTTTTATTTATTTACATTGAATATTAATTTGTTTTGTTGTATAATACAATTCGCAATAATTATGTGATATATTTAATTTAAAATTGATTCAAAAATTTTTTGTAATTGGGCAACAATGTCAGCTTAGATCTCTGACGTAGATAATGACGTGCAACGGGATCTATATTATACGGACTGTAATTACAAATTCATGCTGGAGAGGCTTAGAAGAAAAACCGAACTAATCATCACTATACAAACTTGGGTCATGTGATCAGAGATTTCATATTTTACCGAAATATAAAATATTGAGACACATAACAGAAGAAAAGATTTGAAGAAGGAAATCTGTACGTCAAAGATAGAATTTTTAGTTAAAGAATCTACGCAATTGATATCAATGATTTGTTTAGAGCAGCAGATATGATTGCCAACCTTTTTAGAGAGACATCACAGAGCACAAAGCGAAAAATGAAACTTTTTTATCTTTCCTTGCAGGAATATGGCATATCAAAATCTTAATATACAGTTGAATATGGAAGAGTTGAGTGTTTCTGCTAATCCTGCGATCAAAGATCTCTTAAGAAATTGAATCGTTTATGTGGTGGTGTGTGGTAATTTTCTCAAAAAAAAATTAAACAAAAAAACTAAAATATTTAACATAAATGTTACTACATTCAGCCAAAATTCGTGGTAATTAAACTATCAAGATCCGGCATCGTTAAGTAATTTCATACCCTACTCTACTAATTAAGATTTTTTCGATGGCTCTACACTTTTTACTCAATTTAAAACATTGGCGACATAATGAAAACAATACCATCATCCTAAAGTGTCTCTACTCCTTTTGCAACATCTTCAGGCTTCATTTTGCCATGAATATAAATTCACAACGATAGTAATAAGGTGCTTTGGCATGATTTATATGAAGAAGATTTATGCAGTGCTGCAAGTAGATGTCAAGAACGCTGAAATACGTCATATCGTGCTTTGAAAAATCAATAAATCTATTTTTATAAAAAAATGTTTTACTAAGAAGTTACAGAACGGTCATAACCCTAACAACACACAACATTCCAGGAATGTACTACCAAAGTTCTATCAATATTTGAATGTCCTGGACATTTAGGGAACATTCGGTGAACATCTGATTAAATTATTCCTGGAATGTTACCATAAGACATTCTGTGAACATACTACCAATGTTCCTATATGTTCATTTTCAAATTCACGGCGCATGTATTTGTGCATGGTGCTTAGAGAGGGCATCACGTGACTAAAAATGACCAATGACCTCACTTCGGACTTCGGCCTCGGCGCTTCGGCTTCGGCCATCTTGGCCTTGTCATGCATCTTGGCTTTGGCCACCTTGCCGTGCGTGATCGTTGTTTGTTTTTATTTGTGCTTTTTAAGAATATTTTTTTAATTCGGATACTTTTATAATAACTTTAATAGTATTATTAACATAGTGCATAAAATCAGTTGGAGTAGCAGAAGCAATGTAGATAAAAAATCTGCAGGAATAGCGTTTCAAAGGTTAGTATGCAAATATGTAAACAAAGGCATGCCCCTATTTCAGAAAATATCCATTTATTATTTTAATAATTGCGAATAAGCCATAAACTTGCTTATTCCTAACTAAAATAGTAAATAGAGATAATAACAAACGATTATTTGTAATAACAAACGATTATTTGTAAAATTAAATTTTTTTTTGCGTTTTTGCTAATGTATGCCTTTATAAACAGGATGGTAGACCACACACTATAATATAGTACCAACTAATGAATACACAGTATGAATAGTATAGTCGGTTTGCTAAACTTAGTCTCAGACACAACTGGCTAGTGATTTTAGTAAATAATTTTGACAATTTGGTAAAATTGGCAAAAAAATAATAACTAAATAGTTAGTAATTTTGGCAAAATTGGCCAAAAACAAAAAAATTACCTACTTAAATCACTAGCCAGTTGTGTCTAGGGAAACGACTATACTAATAAACAATTTCTAAGCTGCTTTTTATAATATTTTGTGAGTTCAATAATCATATTTTTTATTTAAAACTAAAATTTGTTAATAATGCTCAGTATTTTGTATTTTTAGCTTTCCAGAAGATCCTGCGAAGAAGGCATGAAGTATTGATCAGATTTGTTAATAGAGCAGTGTGTTCAAAACATTTTTAGAAAAAGATATTGACAGAACTTCACTTTCAACTGTTCGTTTGAGAGACCGTGCTGTTCCAATAGCTTATATCACACAGGTAATATGCTTAACCCAATTAATAATACAATTACAATATACAGTTGGAAAAATTAAAGAATAGGGCTTTTCATTTACAGTCATTTGTTTCGAGCTTCCGTCATATGTCGTATAATCCGTGTTGTATTAATATTATACACAGATTATATAACATATGACAGAAGCTCGAAACAAATGACAATCGATGAAAAGCCCTATAGGGCTTTGTTCATTGTCATTTGTTTCGAGCTTCTGTCATGTGTCACATATATTAATATATCTACGTCATACGTCTTTGGTTTGTATCATTGGTTATGTCAATAACGTATGACGTAGATATATTAATATTATGTGACACATGACAGAAGCTCGAAACAAATGACTGAATGAAAAGCCCTATAACCATGAACGATCACATCAATCACTTATTTTGTATTTGCTCTCTTTTTCTATAAATCACAAACGTTTGATAGAAAAAGATCATCATCATCATCATCATTGGCTCGACAGCCCTTTCTGGGTCTTGGCCTGTTCCAGGATTCTTCTCCACTATGATCTGGTTCGTGCTTTTTTCTCCAGTTTTTATTTTTAAGATTTTTATATCATTTTCTATTTGTTCTAAAATAGAAAAAGATAGCAAATACAAAATAAGTGATTGATGTGATCGTTCATGGGTATAGGGCTTTTCATTCACAGTCATTTGTTTCGAGCTTTTGTCATGTGTCACAAAATATTAATATATCTACGACATACGTTATTGGTATATACAATAATACAAACCAAAGACATATGACGTAGATATATTAATATTATGTGACACATGACAGAAGCTCGAAACAAATGACAATCGATGAAAAGCCCTATTCTTTCATTTTTCCAACTGTAGATACCGTTGCTCTTCATTATCTACATCAGAGATCTAAGTTGACATTGTTGCCCAATTACAAAAAATTTTTGAATTCATTTTAAGTCCAATATATCACATAATTATTGCGAAGTAGATTATACAAGAAAACAGATTAATATTGCATGTAAATAAATAAAAACATCAGAAATAGAAAACAAGAATTAAGTTATAATCTTAAGTTAAAGTAAATAATAAAAACAATAAAAATAATAAAACAAAATACTTATTTGTTTGTGAAAAAGCTATTGCTTTGTGGCATTTTTGTAATTATTGTAACTATTTTAATGGGGAAATAAGCCACAATTTACTTGAAAAAATAACTTTATTATGGTTTCTACTTCCACATCGGACGTCGTTGTCAAAATACAAAATGTTTTATTATTTTCTTTATTAAATATTATTTAATTTATTATTATTATTTCTGCATATTATTACCTGTAAATATTTCTTCTGATTGTTAATTGTAAAGGATAGAAAAATTACCATTTATTTTATTTTCTTTTAGAATCAGCTGAGAGAAGTGGTCTACAAAAAACCAGGAAGGAAATGGAATATGTGGCTATGAAAGGCAAAAGAAAGGTTTACAAAGCAAATGTGACACATTTTTTTATAGGAATATCAGTAAATTACATTAAAAAAATGTATGAAAAGATTTTTTGCAATAAAAATGTTTATATTTATCAAGGATGTATTATTTGGTATGGCCACATATCGTCAGTGATGTGACAATACCTCCTATCTGTTTTTTCATGAGATTTGTAAGATAGATTAAAAACTTGTTTGGGTCACCTCCTATTTTCATATATTTTTTGACTTGTTTTGCAGTAAATTTAACTATCTATTTACTACAAAACAAGTCAGAACTTACGTATGAAAACAGGAGGTGACCTTAAAAATGTTTTTCGTCTCCTGCAAACCTCATGAAAGAAGATATAGGAGGTATTGTCACATCACTGACGATATATTTCAGAGAATGTCTAAAAAATATACTGTGAATGTTCAAGGAACGTTCGTAGACATTCATGGAATGTTCCAACAAGACATTTAGTCTAAAAAATATACTGTGAATGTCCAAAGAACATTCATGGAATGTTCCAACATTCATGGAATGTCCCAACAAGACATTCAGTCTAAAAAAATACTGTAAATGTCCAAAGAACATTCGTATACATTCATGGAATGTTCCAACAAGACATTCAGTCTAAAACATATACTGTGAATGTCCAAAGAACATTCGTAGACATTCATGGAATGTTCCAACAGAACATTCTAAGAATATTTAAAATGCTGACACAGCACTTTCCTGGGACTTTCCAGGGACATTCGTGTGCATTTGGGGACATTCCAGGAATGTTTTCAATGTCCTGTGAGTACCTTCTAGGAACATTCCTGGAATGTTTTGTGTTATTAGGGAATATATGGAGAAAAATGGCCACCCAAAAAATTTAGAAAAGATATCTGTTTAATATACTGTTATGATCTACTTTTTATTACTTTAATATCAATTAATCTTTATTTGATTACTCCAATTAATTATTTAATCAATTATCCAATTGTCGCAAATCATACAAAAAAATTAAGAAAAAATCTCAGGGTGCCCTTTTATAATACAAAAAAATATCTAAATTATCTTATGTTATACTTATCTTCTCTCGTGGTTTCAGTATCTCTTAGTTGGTTCTAATCGGGAATAAATATTAGGAAAGGAAATTAAATAGAAATATAAAATAAGCATACCGAATTGTTTTTATTATCAAAATCAATACTCTAAAAATCTAAAAATCGATCAAATTTAAAACCTGTGGACACAGCTGTCCGAATGAAATTTTTACCACTTAAATTTATTCTAGTTAAAAAAACAATTTATCGGTTTGTTCCAGATGACTTTGATAAAACAAGCTAAACAAACAAATTTAGGTATTCGCAAAATTACCCATACTTCCTATTTACTTTTTGAAATATTGGAATCTTAATTCATATGCTTTTACTCAAAATTTTAGTTTCCGAACATAAAAATATCTTTCACATAAATTGACTGACCTTTTTCTTCACTCACTCTGATGTCTTCTCTTGACCCAAAACAGCTCTCCCTCGTTGACTATGTTAGGCTACCTATCAAAGCCCTCTCCGTTCTCAAGCTTCAAATCTATCAGCATACCAGCACCAATTCTCCAACGAGCCAGGCCATTTTTAACCAGTACTCGATTCAAACAGACTCCAAAAATTCTCTCCTCTCCTTCTCAAAATAATACAGAATCAAAGAGGTATTTCGTCTCAATTTGATCTGTCTCTCGTTCCACTTTTCAGCTCTATTCTCCACTATCAAACAACCACTGGTACTTGCTATCTAGCTATCCACGAAAACGTTGACTGCTCTTCAGCGATGCCAATAACGTAATAATCTTTTCTTTCTCAAACTGTCTCAACTTTCAAGCTTCTCTTTCCCCATTCCAAATTTCCTAGCCAATCAGAAACATTTATCTCTCCACCTTCCTCTCTTTTCATTCGAAAACAAACAGTCATTCTTTCAAAAATATTCCTACCATCATAATAATTACTTTCGGGGAATTCTACAACATTTACTCGGGGTTAAACAAAAAGAGATTAAAATTCCAAACTTTCTTTTAAACTATTTTTCTAAAAACTAATAATTAAAATTACCTGTGGTTTCTGCCTTCCCGTAATAAACAATCGGTTTAAAATTAAAATCCTAAATAGCTTTCAATTCACTTTTATTTACAAATATGTTTTTAATTCTTCCTCGAAAAGTAATTAAGGAGAAACCACCTTGCGGGAAAACTAACTTCTAATAAATATTTACAAATCACTATATAGGGTGTATCAAATTTATGTGCCCGCGTTATATTAAAAAAATAAATTTTTTTATTCCATCTTTGATTGATAAATTGAAACACAATAATACATATTTCTACATATTTTTTTATTGCGAAAAAGCGCTTAATCGTGTCCAACATCAGAAGTTAATACAGATCCTCAAGAAACATAATATAGACTATAGACCAATAAGACATAAGATGCATTAAAAACGTACTGGTATCAAACGGCACAATTAAAAATGGACAATTCTATATCCAAACCCATACATATAAGAAGGGATATCGCCCTTCCGAGAGAGAACAGGGATGTGTGCTTTCCCCTCTTTTATTTAACATTTATTCGGAAGTCATATTTCAAGAGTCTTTGGAAGATGCAGAGATGGGAATCAAAATGAATGGAGTATTGATCAAGATAATACGATATTCTGATGATGGTGTCTTAATTTGTGACAACATAGTCGATCTTCAACAACTTGTCATTATAATCGGAGAATACAGCAAGCGAATGGGATTATAGATTAAGACCAAAAAGACCAATTCATGAGCATCTCCAGAAACTTATTCACTTGAAAACTCCACCATAACACTGAATACAAAGTCCATTGAAAGAGTGAGCAAATTTAAATACCTGGGAACGTGGCTTTTTGAATACTGAGCATCGGACAGGAAAGCAAAATGTCTGTTATAAAATGAGTTAGGTGAGCTAACTAAATGACCATCAACGATTATAAATTTATTCTTAAGAGGAAACAGTAGCGATCAACAGGTAGCGAAAACGCGTTCCAAGATTGCGGCTGTAATTTTGAATATTTTTTCGAGATATTTGGCACACGTATTCGTAATATAATAAAGAATGGCGGTACAGAGCCAATTTGAAAAATATATTAATATGTGGAAATTACTCTGTAATTAAATACAATATTAAAAAAGCGAGCCTGTACCGCCATTAAGAAGAACAAAAAAATACACTTTCTTCAAATAAAGTTTTTTATCCGATGTCTAGATTTTGTGTCATTTTGGAACTACTAAATTTTTTTATTTCATTAGTAGTTCCAAAATGACACAAAATCTAGGCATCTGATAAAAAAGTTTATTTGAAGAAAGTGTATTTTTTTGTTCTTCTTAATGGCGGTACAGGCTCGTTTTTTTAATATTGTATTTAATTACAGAGTAATTTCCACATATTAATATATTTTTCAAATTGGCTCTGTACCGCCATTCTTTATTATATTACAAGTACGTGTGCCAAATATCTCGAAAAAATATTCAAAATTACAGCCGCAATCTTGGAACGCGTTTTGGCTACCTGTTGATCGCTACTGTATCACCTTAATTACAGGACAATAGGAAACTTGACTGACATTATATTTTATAATTTTCTGACATTACATTACAACTTCTAAACTGTCATTACATAAAGTGACAACCATAGAATAATAGCTACTTTTTATATTGTATATTCTAACACTCTCCCTCAATATGAAAAGTAGATAAGCTAAACATTAGACCCTAAAACAAAATCATTATACAATTTTGGTTTATTTCTAAAACGCGTAGGGTAACGCCCAAATTCTTCAACACCATCATCGCTTCTTTATGCACTTTCCATATTCTTAGATTCCACAATTTAATTGATACCACTTTTCCCTTCTTCGGAGTTTTCATTTACACTAAAACATTCCGACTGATTCTGGTTCACTGGTTTAGCTTTAACTTCAGAAATTCGCAAATTGCATGTAACCTCAGGTTTAAATCGTACGTCGTGGCTCGATACGATTCTTCTTTCAGCTGGAATCCATATTCTAAAACCATCCCTGTCATTCACGTAACCAACCAAATAACCATGTATCGCCTTATCATCAAATTTACTGCGAAAATTTTTGTTTACGTGAACATAACATTAAGTGCCAAATATTCTTAAATGTTTCAAACTCACAACTGGCTTTCCATACCACAATTCATAGGGACTTTTATTCTCAATTGATGACTTTCCTATGCGATTCAGAAGATACACTGCAGTATTACATGCTTCTGCCCACAATGCTTTGGGTAACTTGCATGGGTTTAACATAAAACGAGCACACTCTACAATGGTACGGTTTTCCCTTTCAGCAACACCATTCTGCTGAGGTGTATAGGGTGGAGTGATACAATGCTCTATACCTCTACTCGCAAGAAGTTCAGATACCTTTCTATTGTCAAACTCTCTCCCTCCATCACATCTCAGTTGCTTTACTACATGGCCATTTGTGTTTGCTTCATTTAAAAATTTTTCTAAGAAGGTACATACCTCACTTTTGTGTTTCATAAAGAAAACTTTTAGAAACTTACTAAAGTCATCTTTAAAACATACGTAATAACGTGCTCTTCCCAGTGATTCTATAGACATGGGTCCATTCACATCTGCATGAATCTGCTCACCAGTGACTTGTGGCCGATTGATCCTAGTTTTAAATGGCAATCTATGCATTTTTCCAATTGCACATCCATCGCAAAAGCTTTCTTTGCACCCATCAATGTCTATATTCATTTTCTTCAAGACCTTCTTTACGTGTTGCTTATGCTGATGACCAAATCTTTCATGATACACTTGTAACATATCTGTTGACTCTACTAAGTTCGCTTGAATGGGATTGGTCGGTTTCATAACACGTATATCAAGTGCATACAGGCCATTACTGAAGTACCCAGTCGTTACAGATTCAAGAGTAGTTTTATCATGTATATTTACACCTTTATCGTCGAGTACTGTCGAGTACGAATCCTCTTTGTGCAGCAGCTTTCACAGAAAACAAATGAGCGCTTGCTTCAGGAACATAAAAAACATTCTTCAGTTCAGCATCTTTCCATTTATTATTCAGACGCGTTTGAATTTTCACCGTTCCTTGTCCTTGGGCTAACATACATATAGGTCTGGATCCCGCGTATGAAAAAAAAGTTGATTAATAGCAAGCTGAAAATTTGTTAATAGCTTAAGGGTGTCTAGTCGGATAAACTTTGATATATGGGAACATTGGAACAGGGGCAGTTTTAACTGTGGAACAGGTTAAAAATTTGGAACGATCACACCACGAAAACGGCACATTTATTTTGTCCGACAGAATAGACTTAAACTCTCCGAACAGAGATTAAACTCTCATGCAAAAATCAGACTGCTATTTATCACCTGTCATAATTCCTGCCATTTGACATATTCTACATGTTTCACTCATTAAAACGCCCATTTGGTGATAAATAGCAGTCTGATTTTTGCATGAGAGTTTAATCTCTGTTCGGAGAGTTTAAGTCTGTTCTGTCGGACAAAATAAATGTGCCGTTTTCGTGGTGTGATCGTTCCAAATTTTTAACCTGTTCCACAATTAAAACTGCCCCTGTTCCAATGTTCCCATATATCAAAGTTTATCCGACTAGACACCCTTAAGCTATTAACAAATTTTCAGCTTGCTATTAATCAACTTTTTTTTCATACGCGGGATCCAGACCTAATACACCCTTCTTACCAAGTGATATCTTTTCGGGTTCAGCAAATTCTGTATAAGATCAGAAATATTGCTTATCTGTAGTGATATGATTTGTGGCTCCACTGTCACAATACCATTTCCCAGCTTCAATACAATTGTTAGATGAGGCACTTAATATAACAGACAAACAAACAGCATCATTACTTTTATTCTCGCCTAAATTCTCAGCAGATTTTTTTAATGGACACTCTCTCGCCCAATGGCCTAATTTCTTGCATCTGTGACAAGAAAATTTTTCTTTTGCACGATGTACATTTTTCTTTGACTTTGTAGTAGCTGTACTTTGGCTCTGTTTGTATTTTTCTGTCGGGCTATTGCGTGCAACAAACGCAAAATATTCTGTGGTACTTTGGTCACGTAATTCAATGGCACACAATTTCTCAATCAATAAATTCAAAGTTTGATTCTTTGATGGTATCGTGTCCCACAAATCTTTGAAATTATCAAAGTCCTTACCCAAAGTTGATAAGATCCAACCATTTAACATTCTTTCGGATAAAACATTTTCATCATGCTTCAGCAATTCATCATTCAAATCTACAAACAGTTTCTGCAACTTCGCAACATGTGTGCTAATATCTTCTTTTTCATCACGCTGGACTCTAAAGAAGGCTTCAATTAACATGTTTAACCGTTGCGTACTGCTACCTTCAAATCGCGCACGTAATTTGTCCCATATTTCACTAGCGTGAGTACATGTCAACACGAGCTCGGCAACAGTTTTTCCTAGCGTACCTGCTAACAAACTTGCCGCTTTTGCATCGTCTTTTAACCATTGTTGATGCTTCTCTACTTCCAATGAAGTTGAATTTTCAGCAACCTCGGGACACTTACACGTACCGTTCACAATGTCTTCAAGTGCATACGCTCGTAATAACATCGAAACGTGCCATTTCCATTTTGACCAGTCTTCAGGACCCTCAAGTTTATCGACTTGAATTTTATAATCGTTATTGCTGGTCGCCATATTTTTTCACCTGTTCACAGTTCACGTGAATTGGGCCCGTAACCTGTTATAAAATGAGTTAGGTGAGCTAACTAAATGACCATCAACGATTATAAATTTATTCTTAATTACAGGACAATAGGAAACTTGACTGACATTATATTTTATAATTTTCTGACATTACATTACAACTTCTAAACTGTCAGTACATAAAGTGATAACCATAGAATAATAGCTACTTTTTATATTGTATATTCTAACAATGTCGCATTGAACAAGCGCGACAAGCTTTCGTAAAAGTTAGGAAGGTACTGACCTGTTCAGAGTTCGATCTTCAACTGAGACTAAGATTTACTAAGTGCTACGTATGGTCGGTGCTGCTATATGGTGTAGAGGGCTGGACACTCATAACGAGGAATATAAACAGATTGGAAGCTTTCGAGATGTGGCGTTATCGTCGTATCCTAAGATATCCGTAAGATACCATACACGGCGGAAAGTCACAAATGTAAATGTCCTTAAAAGAATCAACCAAGAACGACAACTTTTCGAAACCATCAAGAAAATGAAAACGGCGTATCTAGGTTATATCATGCGAAATGAAAAATACCAGTTCCTCTACCTTATAATCGAGGGTAAAAGTAAAATTGAAGCAAGAGAGGAATGGGACGCAAGAAAATGTCCTAGCTCCGAAACATAAGGTAATGGACTGGAATTAACGATATACAATCTCTGATACGAAGTCACTAAAAGAAACCGAAAGGGAGTGCTACCCGACAGTCGTGACCCATAAAGAAAAATTAAGCCAAAATACCAAAGAATTACTTAGTAAAAGAAGACAACTGACGAAAAAATACGACTCCAAGTACACAACACTGAGGAAATTAAATAAAGGTATCCACCGATCAATCCGAAAAGATATAAGAGGAAACAATGCAAGAGAAATAACTCAAATAATTCAAGAAAACAAAAGTTTAAAAGTTTTGCGGCGAAATACGAATCACATTGGCAACAGAAATAAGTACAGAATAAGAAACAAAGACAACAACATTGCTACGGATAGAGCCGAAATCCTTAAGGTTGTCGAATCGTTTTATCGCGAAATGTATGAGAGCACCAACGCAAGACCAGATCAGCCCCTGCCCAAAATCACAAACCAGGGATCAGAATTAATGCCAGAAGTAACACCATACGAAGTTAAGAAGACACTTTCAGAAATGAAAAATAATAAATCCACTGGCGATGACGGAGTAGTGATCGAGGCAATCAAACAAGGTGGAAATAAAATTATTCAGGTTTTGGCCAAACTTTTCACCGAATGAATTTACCAAGGAAAAACCACTTCCCAATGGAACAATGAAGTCCTTGTTTTATTGCACAAGAAAGGTGACATAACAGATCTAAAAAAACTACCGTCCTATCAGTCTGCTATCAACATATATAAACTTTTTACAAAAATTATCAAAAAAAGACTGGAGGCTGTTAGACTTATATCAGCCTAGAGAACAAGCTGGGTTTAGCTCCGGATATAGCACTAACGACCACTTACTGGTAATAAAAAACTTGATAGAGAAGTCGGCGGAATACAACAAACCATTGGCACTGATATTCGTGGACTACGAGAAAGCGTTCGATACCATAAACCATCAGAAAATGTTAAAAGCATTGACAGAATGCCGAATAGACCATCGCTACACTAACATGATAAAACATATCTACCACAATGCAACGGCTAGCGTAAGACGCTCTGATCAACAAACTAATAAATTCTGTATGCAGAGAGGAGTACGGCAAGGATACACCATCTCACCAAAGCTGTTCAAAACCCTTTTAGAACACACTTTTAAGAAGGCAGATCTGAACGAATATGGTATCAATATAAATGGAGAGAAGCTCAGTCATTTGAGATTCGCAGATGACATCGTCCTTATAGCCGATCGTATGGATGATGCAATAATAATGTTGAACAAGTTATATCAGGCTTCCTTAGAGGTCAGACTAAAGATTAATATCAACAAGATGCAAATAATGATTAATCTGGTGCTAAATCATAATATTGTTGTTGATGGAATGGATATTGAGCAGACTGTATCTTATAAGTACTTGGGACATGAAATTCGGTTGGGAAGAGATAACCAGACGTGCGAGCTCCCATGTCGCATAGGATTAGCCTGGGCAGCGTTTGGTAAACTGAGCTATGTATTTAAATCGGACTTAACTATATGCCTGAAAAGGAAAATCTTTGACCAGTGTCTCTGTAATATATTTTAGCCCTAATTTGAGGGTGAATATTACAAACTATAAATTACTAAAATAAAACACATCTTTCTACAAAGAAGGCTCATTTAATACTCATTTTGCGAATGTACTTTTTACAATAATAAGAAATGTGTTACTCTGATAACAGGTGTTAGGTTTTACAGACTGGTCTACTAAAACTATCTTTACAATATCCAACATCTCCCCCTTAAAAAAATTATTTTTTACTAGTAAAACAAAAACATTTTTTATAAAATAATAAAAAAGAAATTACTCATACGTTAAACGATCTATGGGTTTGACCACTCTTTTAGGCCGTTCAGTACTTTCTTTACTTAAATTCTCTTTATTTACAATATTTACATCAGTATCTACAATAGGAGAAACTTCATTTGAACCACTCAGTAGTGAAGATTCCACTATATGAAATTTTTTAATTTGGTTCAAATGACGTTTCCAGTTAACATCATTTAGTTCAGGAATTTTAACAATATATGTTACTTTTCCGATTTTCCTTAAAACTACGGCTTTTATCCACTCAACCGTATTTTTTTACGATAGTCGCGCACAGTCACTTGTTCACCAGGCTGAAACACTAAAAATCTCTTACCGCTAGAATACATTTTTTGTTTATTTTGTATTGTAGTTACATGATTTCTTAAATTTTTTCGATCACCTGGTAATAAAATGTCAAATCTTGTCCTTAAGTTTCTATTTAACATTAATTTTGCAGGACTTACAGAATCAGATTTTAATTTTATTGAAATTACACCTTTGGTAAATTTACCCAAACCAGGCGAAAATAAATTTTGAAATTTATTTAATATATCATTCAAATCTGACGGAAATGCTAAATCGTTTACGTTAAAAATGGTAAGATCGAACAGATTATAGAAATCTCTACCTAGCAATGGAGGTCCTCCTTTACTAATAACATACAAATTTAACATAGCATTTTTCTCTTTATATTTAACCTCACAATTAACGAAACCTAAAGGTTTTAATTTGTCCCCATTATAAAGATTAAAAATTTTGGAGGTTGCCTGCAAAATTTTATTGCTAAAATTTAAATTATAAAAGCTTTCTGAAATAACACTATAGCTAGCGCCAGTATCCAACGTAAATGTAAACAACTCATTATCAATTAATAAATCTATTAACACAGGATTCGTATTATATTGTAAACTATATAAACAATATTCCTCAGAATCTAGAAAATTGTTTTTATTACCTGTTTTATTAGATTTATTATTTTTATTTGAACACATTGGTGCTAAATGCCCTTTTATATTGCGAATGTGACAATAACATTCTCGATAGGCACACTTATCTGAATTGTGGTTTTTACGTCCGCATACCAAACATTTAGTTTTGGTGGAAGTTCCAGCTGTTGAAGATTGGCTCCTCCCTCCCGCGTCGAAGTTGCTTTTCTGAGATGTAGATGCGCGAACATGCGCTGACTGTTTAAATTTGGAAGAGCTTCCGCCGGCGAAATGGATTTCTGGTTCCTTTTTTACAACTTGTAAATTTGAAAAACTTACAGATTTTGCTGAAGCTATTTCCACCACCTCGGAAAACTTTCCCGTGGATTTCTCCTTGTAGAGACGATCTTTTACTGTGCCACTATCATAGCCTATGATAAATTGATTCACTAACGCCTGTTCGATTTCACGAGCGCCACCAAACTCACACGACACTACCAAACTACATAGACGTGCTGCCCATTCTTTGGCACTTTCGTTGGCCATTTTGCGTGCTAAAAAAAATTTTCCCTGTTACTAAACACTGATTTAATCGGTTTAAAATGTTCATCCATCAAATCAACCAACTCTTTGAACGTTTTTATCTCTGGCTCGTCTGGAATACACATATTAAACAACAATTTATACGCTTCTTCATTTAATAAACTTAAGAGAATAGCGCGTTTCCGATTTTCGTCACTAATATCATTTGCAGCAAGGTAATTACTTAATCGTTTCTTATACACTGTCCAATCTGAGTTACCGGGCACAAACTCTTGAATGGTACCGGTATGACAGCCCTGGCATTAAGGCTATCTGCTCCCGGTGAGGGTGGTTATCCCTTATCCGAGGGGTGGAATAATTGATACGCTTTTACTTGTTGAGTTGTTTTATTTACACTCACATGAGCATAAGCTGGTAGCACCGCACCCAAAGAACGTCTCGTGAAGAAAAAGAGACACTATCTTTAATGTGGAAATATTACGTCTGATCACAAAATAGAATGACGAATGTCTAATATAATAATAAGAATTCCCTTGTTATAGTTTTGCTGTTTATATATTTAGAAATGCCTATTCAGCATCGACCATGAAAAGTGTTTATAATTGACTCTGCAATTATTAGTGAATCGTGATCTAGGATAACAATATTTGTATAATCGAATGAAGGTTGTAATATTGTTATGATGACATAAATAACTGAAAGTAATTATCGTAGATAATTACAGGGTGTTTTTAAGATATATCTACTGAGTACAGATGAATTCTTGTACACCTTCCCTTTTTAGGAATTTTCCGACTACGGGGAGGGAAATTTGCAAGTCGTGCTACCAACCCATACTGTGTTGTAATCAATACAAAAAAATTTATTTTATATACAAACTTCCTAAGCCTACGCAAATACATAAATAATATAAAATGTTCGTTTAACAACATTGTTTCGTAACACTTGTCACTCACTGTGTTTTCGGATTGTAAGCATATAATCTATTCTTATGTATTTCCTTGATTTTATTGTTTTCTATTCTGATTTTACAATTAACGTTATTTACTTCTGTTATCGTGAAAGGACCTACATAAAGACTATCAAACTTACCATTCTCTTCCCTTTTTACAAGGACTAGGTCTCCTATTTTAAAGTGTTGTGGTGTTGCTTTGAGCTTATTCTTTTCTTGCCGCTCTTTTTTGTGTTTTAATAAGAAGGTTCTGGCTCTCTCGTGTGCGCTTTGTAGTTTGTATCGTAACTCATTGTAGTAGGCATCTATATTGTAACATGGTTGAATCTCATGTGTAAGGTCTTCCGGCAGGTTAACCTTCCTGCCATATAACAGTTCGAACGGTGTGTATCCATGATACACGTTAGGGGTTGTATTGTAGCAGTATGTGAACATTCTGCAACACACATCCCAATTTTCTCTGTCTTCGTCTATGAATGCTCTTACGTACTCGTTCCACGTTCTGTGTAGTTTTTCGCAACTTCCAATGGACTGTGGGTGGTATGCCGTTGAAAAGTTGTGTTCTATTTTTAATAGCTTTGTTAATTCCTGCATTACTTCGTTCTTATACTCTGTGCCTTGGTCTGTTCTTATTTGCTTCATGAGTCCGTATGTTGGTATGAAATGATCAAAGATTCCTCTTGCTATTGTCTCTGCTTCTTTATTGCACACTGGTATGCTGACCGCGTATTTTGTCAGTTCACACAACATTGTGATACAGTATTTATTACCTTCATTACTTCTCGTGAATGGACCTATTGTATCTATGTATACTATGTCCCATGGTTTGGAAGATGTGTCCGATATCACGAACTCTTCGACATGTGTTCTTTTCGGTTTGTTAATTTGACATTTGTGGCATTGTTTTACGTATTTTCTTACGTCTTTTTTCAAATTTTTCCATCGGAATCTTGCCTTTAGCTTCTTAATTAGTCTGTTATTCCCTACGTGTCCTCCGAACATCGGGTGATTATGGTATTCTCCTATTAATCTGTGTTTACCTTTGTCATCTTTTATTGTTTCTGGTACTTCACATATATATTTCTATATTTTTCAATTTTTTATTTCCTTCTTTAATAAATTCATCAATTGTGCACATTTTAAAAATAATATCATTTACGTATATTTTTACTTTACGTACTGCATTCTCTACCGCCAGCTTATCAAGCTGTACCAACGCTTGGTTTAAATCGAAACGATTCAATCCTGTGGCTATGCTTTTGCTGCATTTTATTATGTTTTGGGCCCTAATGCTCAGTCTTGGTGAGATTAGTTCTGCTCCAAAGGACAAAATTGGTAGTCTATGCGCCTCTAAATTATTTAGTACCTTCCTTACTGTCTGTTTGGTGGCTTCTGGCTGTAGTGCGAGTTCACTTTCAGCCTTTGTTTGTCTTGCTTCTTTCTCCTTTTCTTTTGCTTGAGCTCTTGTTATAGCTAGTATATGGGCGTTGTCTATGTATAGGTTTTTTAGTTGATGCAATGTTATTCTTGAAAGGCTGTCTGCGTAGTTACTTTTCCCTGTTATATACTCTATTTCGAAGTCATATTCTTCTAGGTCTAATCTGATCCTCGTGAGTTTTGAGGTTGGTTCTTTCATTGCAAATAGGTGTGTCAAAGGTTTATGGTCTGTTTTTACTTTGAATGTTGGTGCTCCATATAGATAACATTTAAAATAATTAATTCCCCAATGAATCGCTAGTAATTCCTTAACGATTATAGGTTTATTACATTCTCCTTTACTAAAACTTCTTGATGCATATGCTATAGGTAGGTCAATTCCGTTATAATCTTGACTTAGGATTGCTGAACAACTCTCATTGGATGCGTCTGTTGTTAAGATAAACTGTTTGTTGAAATCAGGATATTTTAAAATTGGTGGTTTCGTCAGAGATGCTTTAAGCTTTTTGAATGCTTTTTCACACTCCTCGGTCCACGAAAATTCTACTCCTTTCCTCGATAATTTGTTGAGTGGTCTGCATATTTCCGCAAAATTTTTAATAAAACGTCTGTAATAGTTGCAAAATGCTACAAATCTCTTTGTTTCTTCCGCTGTCTTAGGTGTCGGATATTGTTCAATTGCTGCATACTTCGCTTTGTCTGGTGATACTCCCTCTTGAGAAAGATCATGTCCTAAATATGTTACTTCCCTTCTAAAGAATTGACATTTTCCTGGGTTAAGTTTCAAATTGAATTTTCGACATGTCTCGAATGTCTTTTTCAGGTTGTCTAAGTGATGTTTTTCGGATATTCCAATTACTACGATATCGTCCATGTAAAGAAATGCTTTGTCTGGTGTTAATCCTGAAAATGCTATTGACATCATTCTTGAAAAGCTATTTGGGCTTACATTTAATCCAAAAGGTAATCTGGTAAATTGAAATGCTCCATTTTCTGTGCTGAACGATGTGTATTTTCTCGATGATTTTTCTAATGGTATCTGGTGAAAGCCTGACATTAAGTCTATAACTGAAAACCATTTTGCTCTTCCTAGTTGATCTAATATCGAATCTATTCTTGGTAATGGAAATTTGTCTGTAACTATCTTCTTGTTCAGTTGTCTAAAATCTATGCATAATCTCCATGCTTTTCCTCCATCTATAGCTTTTTTCGGTACCAGTACTACTGGGCTGTTGTACTCGGATGTAGATGGTTCTATGATTCCTTGGTCTCTTAGGTTTTGTACTTGTCGATTTAATTCCTCTGTTTGCGCATGAGGTGTCCTATAATTCTTGATATATACCGGAGTTTGGTCTTTAACTCTTAGTTTTTGTTCGTAGAAATTGTTCCAGGTTAACATATCATGCCTTAGGGCGAATATGTCTGAATATTCCTCGCATAACGATACTAAGTTGTCTAGTATGTATTCTGGTATGTCTAATTTCAGTGATTCTCGTAATTCTTTTTTTCTGTCCTTGCTGTCGTTGACTAGCCTATATATATATTGAATAGTTTAATATCCAACGTCCTGATTGTGCTTGCGTCTACATTTACTGTTTCGTACGTTGTGTTCAAAATTTTGATGTATGGATTATTACTTGAAATAATTGCTCTTGCTATGAATATTCCTGGTTGTATTTCTTGCTGTTCCACTATCCTGTCTTTCTTTAACGTTTGAAAAATTTTTACGATTCTGTAAATTTCACATCTAGGCGGTATTATTATGGTGTCATTGTCTATATTATCCAGAATTTTCGTACTAATGTAACAATCGTTGTCCTCTTTAATGTGCATTTTAAGGTTTGCGTAATCTAGTATACATTGAAAGTTAGAAATAAAGTCTCTCCCAATGATTCCGTCTGTTGGAATTGGAAAGTTAGGTTCTACCAATTGAAAGATGTGTTCGAATCGAGTTCCTTTTACTTCGAGTGTTGTCTCAACTTCTCCCATTGTTTGCAACTCTCCTTTAGTGACTCCTTTTATTTTCGCCTTTGTTTTTGGTTTCACCTGTTCCTTCATAAAATCTTGTGAACATTTTAGTATTGAAATGTCAGCTCCTGTGTCTATGATAAAAGTGCTTGTGTTTTCAAGAATTCCTGTTTTCATTCGTACAAAGTTCGTTAGGTTTAGGTCGAAGTTGTAAATGTTATATTTTATTTCTGCCTGTGTGCTTCCAACTTCTTGTTCATTCAAAACCCCAACTGCTGGTTTTCTTGCTCTTCTTGACTGTCCTCTATTTCTAGTAACCTTACGTTCCTGTTACGTCCGCCTCTCTGGTTTCCTCTGTATGTTTGATTGTTAAATTGTCTGTATCCTCTGTTCGAATAATTTCGTTGATTGTCCGTTGCTTCTCCTTCGTTCCGTTGTCCGAAGTTATTTCTTCTTCCTCTGTCATATTTGTTATGGTATCCTCTTCTGTATTGCTGCTGTCCTCTCCTATTCTCGTAGTTTGTCCTATAATTTAAGACTCTTCCTTGTGCATTTTCTTCAGTCGTATCGATCGACAAAAATTTAGATACTACTTCCTGCGGTGATGTAAAGTTACCTGCTTCCAGTATTAGCTTAGCTTTCTCTGCATTAGCGTTTCGTTTCATTGTTGTTACTACTGCTTCCGTCGTATATTTCTTTGCTAAGTCAAGTGGCATTCCTTCCGCTATGTATGCTACTTTTAATTGTTCTGCTAACTCTTCCACTTCAGATGCGTACACTGCTGCATCTCTATGCCCTTGCCTTTTTTTGGCTAATTTGGCTATTAAATTCTTCGGATTATCACCTTTTAATTCTTTCTTTAGTGCTTCAGCTATCCGTGGAATCGTATCTTCTGTGGTTATTAGGTTCCTAGCCTTATTGGTGAGTCGCGTTTTTATTAGCGTTACAGCTGTGTCTTCATGACCTTCTGCCAATTTTCCAAGTAGTTCTAATGCGTCTAAAAATGGTTGTAATTTCCCTGCGCTTCCATCGAACTCGTTGGGCAATATCTTGCTTGCGATATTCAAAAATTCATTGATTGTCAAAGCCATGTTTAATATTGTTATATCTTGTTTTATGTCCTCTTTTTCCTCTTTTATTCCGTCGTTAATTATTTCTTCTTCTCCTTCCTCGTCGCTTTTTCCTTCTTCTATTTCCTCATCGCTTTGTTCCTCTTCAACTTCCTTGTCGATTGGTTGATGTATTGAACTTGGAACCACTGTTCTCACATTTACTGCTTGAAATGATCGTATAACTTTGTCTCTGATTTTTCCAAAATATTTGTTGCACGATTCCCTTTGTTTGTCCGAAAGTGCTTCCCAGTTTTTCCTAGTCAATTGCGTGAACTTGTTATAAGCTTTAATTAGCTGTGTCGTCACTTCTTCCTTTATGTCCTTAGATTTCGGAACTTTTTTCTTTAAGACTCTTCTGCTTTGCCTGTCTATTTCTTGTGCAATTTCCTCAACTATTTTGACAAAATCTTCCCAAGTAACTTTGTTGCTACTCATTTATACATAATTTTTTTTCAGCTCCTGCACTTCTTAGCGAAAATATAAATTCGATAGTCTTACGGTGTATATAGATATGTAGTATATAGATATATAGTAAAAAAATATGGAGATAAAATAATACGTCAATATATGGTAAAAATATGTAAAAATTGCAGTGGTAATAAAATTCAAAAATAAATAACGTTATATTAACCCTTGTAAATGAGTAGTTAGAATAATAATTTAAATGTATTATGCATATAGCGTATATTTGTTATATATCGTATATTTATTTTGATAGGTATATTTACGATAGCAAATATTAAAATCATAAAAAATTGCAAAAATGTACTAAACATCAGTAGTCAAATAATAAATGAATAAAAGTCAGCAAGGATAAAGTATACGTTGATAAATATGTAAAAAAAAAATCATATAAAATTGTATCATTGCGTCCTATAATAACTTAATATGAGGGTAAAAAAAAATATTTGTATATTGATAAATATTGGT
This sequence comes from Diabrotica virgifera virgifera, assembly GCF_917563875.1. Classification (NCBI taxonomy): domain Eukaryota; kingdom Metazoa; phylum Arthropoda; class Insecta; order Coleoptera; family Chrysomelidae; genus Diabrotica; species Diabrotica virgifera. The sequence goes on from NC_065444.1 coordinate 72,745,289, forward strand.
AATAGAATAGAATAATTAAGTAAAAATAGGTAAACTTGAAACATATATTAATGTAATTAAGGTAGCACATAATGTTTATACTTTATACTTTATATTAATCAGGAAATACCATAAAAATAGCTAATATGGACTTACCACTTTTACACGGTCTGTGTTCGTATCACCAAAAAGTCCTCGCTGCACGTTCCATAGCATTGTCCCACGATGTTCCATATGGTAGTTCCGTCTCCATTCCATTCCATTCAGCTCCGCGTCGGCCTGATGTCTCCATTATTTCCATGTAGGTACCACACTGTTGTCTAGGGTGGTCGAGGAGCACGAACATTGACGTGTTTTCCCATTTCTCGTTCTAGACTGCTTGTTCCTTATGTTCTCGCCTGGTCTTGGATCGCCATATGACAGCCCTGGCATTAAGGCTATCTGCTCCCGGTGAGGGTGGTTATCCCTTATCCGAGGGGTGGAATAATTGATACGCTTTTACTTGTTGAGTTGTTTTATTTACACTCGCATGAGCATAAGCTGGTAGCACCGCACCCAAAGAACGTCTCGTGAAGAAAAAGAGACACTATCTTTAATGTGGAAATATTACGTCTGATCACAAAATAGAATGACGAATGTCTAATATAATAATAAGAATTCCCTTGTTATAGTTTTGCTGTTTATATATTTAGAAATGCCTATTCAGCATCGACCATGAAAAGTGTTTATAATTGACTCTGCAATTATTAGTGAATCGTGATCTAGGATAACAATATTTGTATAATCGAATGAAGGTTGTAATATTGTTATGAGGACATAAATAACTGAAAGTAATTATCGTAGATAATTACAGGGTGTTTTTAAGATATATCTACTGAGTACAGATGAATTCTTGTACACCGGTAAACGGAACATACGATGGCGTTTTTGGCACGTCCGGCATTTTTAATATAAAAAATGCGTTAACTACGACAAAAAGTCACTAGTCTCGTTCGTAATACTAGAACAAATGTTCATAAAACTCGTCGCCACTTTGTAATATATTTTAGCCCTAATTTCAGGGTGAATATTACAAACTATAAATTACTAAAATAAAACCCATCTTTCTACAAAGAAGGCTCATTTAATACTCATTTGACGAATGTACTTTTTACAATAATAAGAAATGTGTTACTCTGATAACAGTTGTTAGGTTTTACAGAGTGATCTACTAAAACTATCTTTACAATATCCAACAGTATCCCTGAGGGACCGAATCCCAAAAGAAGAAACACGTCGTAGAACAAAAACAACGGACGCCGTCGAAAGAATCGCGTCGCTTAAGTGGAATTGGGTAGGACACGTTGCCAGATTGTCAGACAACCGATGGACAAAATGTATTGTCGAGTGGAGACCACGAGAAGAAGTACCACGGAGCAGAGGACGACCACCTCTGACGATCTGAAGCGTATTGTCGGCAACTGGATGCAAGCCGCACAAAACAGAGAAAGATGGAAAAAGCTGAGGGAGACCTATGTCCAGCAGTGGACGAGTACGGGTTGATATAACTGTTAACTGTAATGATACATCAAAATTTTCAATACGTTTATTCTCTTCTCAAATTTTTCCTTGTTTTTTCTTGGTTACGTGCTACAAAAGTAACTGATTCAAAGTACCGTAGATTTAAGCTATACAATATTTTTGTTCGTGGCTGTATATTGGTTTATTCTTTTCTCCGATAAAGTTTGGTAGTTTGAAAATTTCGCCGTATAATAAGAGATTGCTATTAAATTTGAACGATCCGCTCCATTAAGTTCTAGGAAATTACTAAAATGGCTCAATATTTTCTCGGAAGCGCTCTTCACTTTCCGCGAATGCTCTAACTTTGAATAATTTATAACGAGGTTATAATGTTTCATCGTTGAGGTGATTATTTAAATAACGTCAGTAGTATGCAGTATGGTGGCAATGAATGGATGTATGAATATTATATTGCAATATTGTTTGTTTGCTATAGAAGGAAAAATAAGAAATACAGAAATAAAATGTACACTGACCGGCACAAAAAACGGTTACCCCAAAAAATGGGTAATATTTGATGTCTTGAATTTTCTAAACCTGTTGTCCGATTTAAGTTATTTTTTTAATATGTTATAGCCTTATTCTTGAACAAAATTTCTGTAATAATATTCTTGCTGGACAGGTATTTTTTTTTTCATAAACTATCATTGTATACCGGGTGTACCAATCAAACTGTGTTTTATTCTCAAAGTTCACCACACTTTATTGAATATTCTAGCATTTATAAAATACTGAAATTAAAACTGAACTATAGCCTCAGATTTTAATAACATTTTGTTTTTTGATTCATTCGCTTATTTTGGATAATAAAAAAGTTAGTTACTTTGACAACTAGCCATGTTCTTAATTAATACAGCGTGTTTCTAAATAAGTGCGGCAAACTTTAAGGGGTAAATCTGCATGAAAAAATAATGGCCGTTGGCTTTATAAACACATGTCCGCAAATGCTTCGTTTTCGAGATACTGGATGTTGAATTATTTTCTTACAAACTGACGGTTTATTTATTGCTCTAAAACCGGTTGAGATATGAAAATTATATTTGGTAGGATTTAAGATACAGTTATTGCATATTTTTTGACATGCAATTAAGAATTTTATATTCTCCATTGGTGCGCATACGGGTAATATGACGGGTAATATTACCCGCATGCCCACCAATGGTGAATATAAAATTTTTAATTATATGTCAAAAAATGCGCAATAACAACCTCTTAAAACCTGCCAAAATTTATTTGCATATATCAACTGGTTTTTAGAGCAATAAATAAATCGTCAGTTTGTAAGAAAAAATTCAACATCCCGTATATCGGAAACGAAGCATTTGCGGGCGTATGTTTATAAGCAAACGGTCAATATTTTATTATGCAGAATTATTCCTGAAAATTTGTTGCACTTATTTAGAAACACCCTGTATTAATGAAGAACATGGCTAGTTGTTAAAGTACCTAACTTTGGTATTATTCAACATAAGCGAATGAATCAAAAAACAGAATGTTAAGAAAACCTGAGGCTATAGTTGGGTTTTAATTTCAATATTTTATAAATGCTAGAATATTCCACAGGGTGTGGTGAACTTTGAGAATAAAACACAGTTTGATTGGTACACCCGGTATACAATGATAATTTACCTGTCTAGCAACAATTTTATTACAGCAATATTGTTAAAAGATAGGGCTATAAAATATTAAAAAAATCACTTAAATCGGACAACAGCTTTAGGAAATTCAAGACATCAAAAATTACTTATTTTGTGGGGTGGCCGTTTTTTGTACCGGTCAGTGTACAAATTATAACACCGACGTCGCAACTTTTGGCGTATGCTGACGACATAGCATTGATGAGCAGAGACCACACAGTTTAGAGGAAGAATTTGCAAGTTGTGTAAGGAGGCTTCCAAAAGGAGTTTAGCAATAAATCCAAACAAAATAAAATACCTAATATGCTCAAGAAAAAAATCGGTTAATGTGACAAGTTTAAATGTTGGTGAGTATGAGTTTGAAAAGGTAGAACGCTTTAAATATTTTGGGGTCTCAGTAAATGGAACTAAGAATAGAGCATAGTAATCAATGAAAGAATCCAGGCAGGAACCAGAACCTACTGGACATACAATAATTTTCTCAAAGATAAGAAGCTTACTCAGAATACTAAACTGAAAATTTACAGAACAGCAATTATACCAATAATCACAATGGTGCTGAAGTAATGTGTCTGACACAAAAAGATGAAGAAATATTGAGGATTCTAGACAGAAAAATCATTCGGAGGATAGCAGGCTCACTAAACTTAGGCAATAATGAATTTAGAAAACTGATGAACCACGAAGTAAGATAACTTCTAAAAGAATCAAGGCACAGAGACTCAGATGGATGGGACATATAGAAAGAAAAAATCCAGAAGCCGTTACCAAAAAAATTACCACATGGAGACCTGTATGAGGCAGGCCACAAGGAAGACCCAAAATAAGATGGGAGAACCAAATATTCGAGGACCTTAAGAAGATGGGAGTTAAAGAATGGGTAAACATAATCAAAAACAGGAACGAATGGAGAAAAATTGGAGATGATGCCAAGTCAAAGGGATGTGCCACACAACCAAAACCAAAAAAGTTTACCGTATTTTACCGCATTAACATTTTGGTAAAACCAAAATGTTAATGCGGACTGATTCCCCGCGACAAATGAATCGGAAGAGCCCAAATAGAGTGGCAATCGCTCCGCTTATCACGGAGCTTATCACGCAGCCCTGCCTTACACCCTTGCACATCCTGGACATCTCCGACAATTCTCCATGTGCCCTCACTCCCGCTGAGTTTTCTACGTTGAGGTTTACTAGCAATACCACTAGGTGTTTTGGAGCACTCACTCCCTCCAAGCATTTCCACATTTTGTCCCATCCAACACAGTCGAATGCTTCATTGCAATCAATAAAACACACATATTGCTTACATTTAATTCCCTTGATTTTTCTTGATTTTTGTTTGTTTTACCTACTTGAATGAAATCTTATTATTTAGATCATCTGACAAAAAATTTAACTGCTATTATAATATATAATTTATGACCAATTATTACGATATTATTCTTTTAGCACGTTCTTTAAAGGTAAAATATTGCAAAACGTCTAAATTTTAAAGAACCGCTTGGATTGACATGAAATTTGGCATACACATAGCTAACAAGTCAAAGAGAAAAAGTGATATTGTGCCGATGTGTGCTGTTGCCCTAGGGGTCAGTTTCACCCCCTTTTGTGGGTGAAAAATATATGTTCGAAATAAGTTCGGAAATGGATAAAATGACTAATTCTAAGCAACTTTTGTCCTATAAATGTTTTTTCACCAAGTTAATATTTTTCGAGTTATTTGCGAGTGAATATGTTAATTTTTCTACAAAATAACAACGTTTTCAGACGGTTTTTCGCAAATAACTCAAAAAGTAAGTATTTGGTCGAAAAAAATTCTAATAAAAAATATAGCACGTAAAAAAGTGAACAACATGGTGTATATATTAGGTCACTACACCTAGTAGAAGCAGAGTTATAGCTAATGAAAAATAGGTTCATGTTCGTCAAATTCCAAATCGAATAATTTAACGTGCCATAACCAAAAAACGAAGCACTTTTTTGGGGAAAACTCATTTTACTTTTTTTAAAGCGTTTAAAAAATGCTTATTTTTTAGCATCAAAAGTAAACAAGTTAAACTCAAAATAAAGTTGGTCCCTTTTTTTTGGTAAGAAATCTGGAAAATCACCCCCTAGTTAGCATTTCAAATGAACTTAATTGTTACCACTTCACAAGTTTTTTACTCGCGTATATATTAATCATATGATCTGTAAGTTTCATTGGTTCAAAGTCCTTATTTTTGAAAGAGCTGTAGTTAAAAGGGCTTGAACGAGTCACTTATCACGAATGTATGCAAATTTAGAAACACCGAATCTTAACCAATTTTTGTCTTACAAAAAAACAAAAAATACAAAATACTTCAGAAAAGTAAAGCCGACTTTTTTATTGTTTAAGGTTTTTGGTATCTCTAACAATTTTTAAGTTATTTTGAAAAAAAACATTTTTTCAAAATTAAAATTTTTAAAAATTTTATTTTAAAACCAAATCTTTTCAAAAGTAAGCACTTTGAATCGATGAAGCTTACAGATCATTATAAACACAACATAGGTAAAGTAACTTGTGAAGCGGTAACGATTAATTTCATTTAAGTTGCTAATTGGGGGGTGATCTTCTTGATTTTTTTTGCCAAAACAAAAGGGACCAACTTTATTTTGAGCGTAACTTGCTTACATTTGATGCTAGAATTTTTTTTATAAAAACACAAATAAAGCTTTTTTAAACACTTTAAAAAAGTTGTAATGTGTTTTCCCCAAGAATTCTTTATTATTTGGATATTTCCCATTGAATTATTCTATTTGGAATTTTTCGAATATGAACCTATTTTTCATTAGCTATAACTCTGCTTTTGCTAGGTCTAGAGACCTAATATATACACCGTTTTTTTTTTACTTTTTTATAGGCTATAGTTTTTCTAAGAATATTTTTTTCGACAAAATGCTTACGTTTTGATTTATTTGCGAAAAACCGTCTAAAAACGTGGTTATTTTGTTGAAAAATGAACATATTCACTTGCAAATAACTGGAAAAGTCTTGATTTAATGAAAAACTCCATGGAACAAAAGTTGCTTAAAATTAGTCAGTTTATCCATTTCGGGACTTATCTTGGACATTTATGTTTTCACCCCCGAGATGGGGTGAAACTCACCCCCAGGGCAAAAGCACACATCGGCACCATATCACTTTTTTTCTTTGACATGTTAGCTATGCGTATGCCAAATTCCATGTCAATCCAAGCGGTTCTTTAAAATTTACAGCAAAAACCGTGAAAGAATGTACTATTTTTCTCATAGACATCTTTCAGTGCGTCACAGTTTTTCGATTTATTTCTAACGCATTAAATTGTATGTGACAGAAAAAAGGCACGTCTGTGATTACAGACATTTATAACATTTATTCTAGTTGTCGATAGATGGCGCTATAATCGAAAAAACAATTATTTACGAAATATATAATATATCTACGAATATAATCTGTACAATTTATAAGACGATACAAATCAAAGAAAATACCATTTTATAAATGCAATGAACACAATTGATTTGTTTTTCTGCCAAATTGCAAATAAAATGTGACAACTGTCAGATTTAACAAAAATGTCATGTTAGAATAAATGTTACAAATGTATATTATCACGGACTTACCTTTTTTCTATCATTTGTGACGCACTGAAAAATGCTTATGAAAAGAAGCATACACACTGGCGCTTGCTATACCTCACGCAACATCTTTGTTGGTGACTGTACGAAGCCTAACAACTAAGAAAACTCAGACGATCGCTTCAAAGAAAAAATAATATTCAGCACCCTCAAAGTTCCGTAATGAATCAAAGTGTTGTGTCAGCGTCTTTTCTTAAGGGCCTGTGTAAAAAAAGGAAGTTGTTTAATACGTTCTGATGTAGAGTCGCGGACTTTTATAGCAAAATAGGTCGATATTTTCAAAAAAGAAATAGTAATAATAATATACGTTTATTTAAATCAATAGTTTTACAATAATATACAATTATTTTAGTTTACATACTTACATTTATAATAAACGTAAAAAAGTCTTAAAATCATAACATTCTTGTTGACTTAATCCGCCTAATGTTAACAGATTTATTTTTACAAGAAAAAAAAAACCGCTAAACGCAGTAAAAATGAGTGGGGCACACAATATTCCAGCTACAAAAGAGCTGATATGAATATTACATTTATTTTCATTTTGATGAAAAATAAAATTCTAGTTTTATTTTGAAAGATTTTTCCATTATTTGCTTTTGAAGTAAATCGCGCCACAAAAGTGTAACTTTGATACAGTTTGCATTTTAAAGCTCTCTTGTGGCGCGTTTTACTTCAAATTTAGCAAAATTTTATGGAAAAGTCTTTTAAAATAAAACTAGATTTTTATTTTCCATCACAATGAAAATACATCTTTGCGCCACGTAATATTCATATCAGTTCTTTTGTAGCTGGAATATTATGTGCGCCACTCATTTTTACGCCATTTAGCGGTTTTTAAACACTTTTCTTTAGTTCAATAGTTTGCGTCAAATTTTAGACGTTAATTTGACTGCCTTTTCTCCAATGCAAATGAATGAAAATTTGCAGACATATGCATTCGTGGGAACAATACACGAATAGTCAATAAAAAACATTTTTTTGTTTATTAATTGTTTAAATAAAAAAAATTGATTTTAATGGAAAATGCTTAAATTCTCTTGCTTTTTACAATGTAAAAACTTGAAACTTTTACGGATTGTAGCTAATGATATGAACTATATATAATTTAACTTTTTACGTTAATTGTTTACGTTATGCTTCATAAATAAAATTTCAAATTTTGAACGCTCATATATTTGTTTACATCAAAATCGGCGCTTAGTCGTGTTAAATTTCAGTACGATATGAAATAAAACTTCAACCAAAACTCGAATTCAAAAAATTCGTGTTTTTGTCGTACAAGTCTTAGAAACACAACCGGTAGAGACGTTTTGTGACACAATTAACATTAAAATTCGTGTTGGCGTATAATTAAACGCTTTTCTTTAGCTCAATCGTTTGGGTCAAATCTTTAGACGTTAATTTGACTGTTTTTTTTTTTCAATGCAAATGACTGAAAATTTGCAGACATATGCATTCGCGGGAACAATACACGAATAGTCAATAAAAAAATTTTATGTTTATTAATAATCGTTTAAATAAAAAACGATTTTAACGGAAAATTCTCTTGTTTTTTACAATGAAGAAACTTGAAACTTTTACAGATTGTAGCTAATTATATTAACTATATATAATTTCACTTTTTACGTTAATTGTTTACGTTATGCTTCATAAATAAACAATAAAGTTTCAAATTTTTTTTAAATTTTAAATTCCGACTATTTTTCATGTTAGTACATCATATTATTATGTTTTATAAATATTTTAATAAACATAACGATATATTTTAATGTTTGAAAAGTATAAGAAGAAAAAGTAAAAAATAAAAAAATATTAAAAAAAAATTTAAGAAACGCTTCTCTTTAGTTACGAGTGACTAAAATTAAAAATATTATAAAAGAATCAACTAAATAGCAAAAATTTAAAAAAAAATGAAAAAATCTAACACAATCGTTAAAGAAAATCGTGGGGCGAAAACCGTTTATTCGATGAAGACGCGCCACGCTTTTCTTTGACGAATGTGTTAGATTTTTTCAATTTTTTTTATTTTTTGCTTTTTAGTTGATTTTTTTATATTTTTAATTTTAGTTACTCGTAACTAAAGAAAAGCGTTTCTTAAATTTTTTTTCATACTTTTTTATTCATTCTGAATAAGGAGGTTCTCAAAGTTTTTTATAAATTAAATGTACGTAAAACTTTAATGTAATGTTTCTCGATTAAGACACGTTAATCGTTATACATTGTCGACATTGTCACATTATCGCCCAAATGATCTAGCTAGTGGTTACAACAGTGGATACAAAAACCACCCGAGGATGTATCCAAGGGCAAAGGGTCCAAGAGGATCCGGTCTGAGGAGAGCACGCCAGAAAATCCTAAGAAAAAGGGAGTTGGCACCAGCGTTGGGATAACCAGCGGTGGTATAACCAGCGGTGGTGAAGAAAACAAACCATCCTATGGACAGGTTGCAGCTACAATAAGGGTAGGAATAATGCCCAAAAACCATCCAGAATCTTCACTAACAGTGGAACAACTAGCCGCAACGAAAGAGAAGATTCTGGAAAAAATAGTGGAGCTGGATCCAAAGGCAACAATTAGGCCTAAATTCAGTAACCTACAATTCAGACCGGGTTGGATGCTTCTGTCTTGTGCTGACAAAGCCACAGTTGAGTGGTTTAAAAGCATAATTCAGGAGCTGCAGCCACAGGAGGGTATCTCGCTGAGACTGGAAGAGGAAAGCAATATTCCTCACTCCGAGATCATTGTGACATATCTTCCTGATAGTCTGAACACCACGAATGCAAAAATTCTTCGATTCTTAGAGGTCCAAAATGAAGACCTCAACTCACAGAATTGGAGAGTTGTAAGAAGGGTTGACAAAGGCCCTACTGTAGAGCTCACTCTTTCAATGGACCCTAACTCCGCTGAAAGGGTGAAACAAAATGGCTATAAAGCCAACTATAAATTTGGCCAGGTAAGAATATTACCAAAAAAAGGCCATCCAAAACCTAGTGAGCCAGAAGCTGCTTCAACTAGTGAAGCAGCAAAAATGGTCACAAAAAAGGGGGCCCAGGAAAAGGGCCCTGCGAAGTTCAAAAAGGGATCAGATAAAGGTCCCAAAAGCCAGTAAAATGGCTTCCAACAAAAATATTAGGTTTCTGCAGTTAAATCTCCATCACGCAAAAGCCGCAACTAGTGTGCTTAACAGGAGTTTTAGCAGAAGCTTAACTGACATCGGGCTCATTCAAGAGCCCTGGGCTAACAAAGGACTTATCAAAGGACTTCCAAATAATACATGTAAGTTGATTTATTCACAAATGCATGACTTGCCAAGAGCAGCTTTGCTCATCTCTAAAAAACTAAAATTCATTTCTGTTCCGGAGTTTATCACAAGAGACTTAGCAACAGCTGAAGTGGAGCTCGCCACGGAAAGGGGCAAAAGGCAAATTATAATTGCCTCTGCCTATTTCCCGGGTGATGAAGACCAACCTCCGCCAGAGGAAGTGAAAGGCCTCATCAGTTGGTGCAACAAAAAGAACAGACAACTTATCCTTGGATGTGATGCGAACTCCCACAGCATAGTATGGGGCAGCACAAACACGAACAAACGTGGGGAGTACCTTTTAGAATATTTGGCTAACTCCAATATAGACATTATCAATAGAGGTAACAAACCAACTTTTATCACTGCAAATAGGAAAGAGGTGCTTGACATCACCTTAACTAGTTGCTCTGCTACAAATCTAATACAGAACTGGCATGTCTCCGATGAGGTATCGATGTCGGATCATAGAACCATAAGGTTCGATGTCGAGGCTGAGCGGGAACAGATACAGTCCTGTCGAATACCGAAACATACTGACTGGTGTGCATATAAGGACACCCTAAGGTCAGATGTTGAAGGCGTAACTTATTCGATTGAAACCATAGAGGAACTGGAAGGTGCCTGACAATGGCTAAATCGTACGATAATTAGCTGCTTTAAGGGGGCCTGTCCCATCAAGACCAAAGCCGTCAAAAGAGATGTGCCATGGTGGAACAGGGAACTCAGTAAGTTAAAAGCTCAAACTCGTAAAGCTTTTAATAGAGCCAAAAGTATAGGTAACTGGGATGACTACAAAAAGGCTCTAACAGAATACAATAAAGAACTTAGAAGGTCTAAGAGAAGAACATGGAGGCAATTCTGCGAGGGGATAACTGAATTAGCCCCAGCAGTACGCCTCCAGAAAGTAATCTCAAAGGACCACTCAAACGGTATTGGACTTCTAAAAAAGCCAAACGGAGAGTTTACTGAAACCATAGACGAAAGCATGAGTTGCTTATTACAATCTCACTTTCCTGGGTCAACACTCATTGAAGATGACCCAAGGGTTAATCTTGATGAATCTAATTACAGAACATCAAGAGCTGCAAAAAGCCTAGCGGGAAAAATCTTCACCAAAAATAGAATTAAATGGGCAATAAATAGCTTTAAGCCCTACAAATCTCCTGGAGAGGATGGTATCTTTCCAGCCCTGCTACAACAGGGCGTTGATACATTAACTCCTCATCTAGTCAAAATATTCAAGATGAGCTTCATCTTGGGCTACATTCCAAAAGGGTGGAGAGAGGTTAGGGTATGCTTCATTCCTAAGAGTGGTAAACGCCCTCCAGAGGAGCCGAAGTCATATAGACCCATAAGCCTTACCTCCTTTCTACTTAAAAGTATGGAAAAAATACTTGATATGTATATATAAGAAGCGAATATTTAACAAATATACCGCTTCACAAAGAACAATTTGCCTACCAATCAGGCAAATCCACCGTGGATGCCTTGCACTGTCTCGTAAAAGACATAGAAAAGGCAATAGGATCAAAGGAAGTGGCGCTATGTGCATTCATAGACATAGAGGGTGCGTTTGACAACACCTGATATGAATCAATCAGCGCCGCCGCAACAGCAAAAGGTATCCAACGTTCCATAACTAAATGGATTCAATCCATGCTAAACACTAGGAAAATTATTACCTACCTAGGAGGCAAATCAACTACTATAAAAGCAGTAAAAGGTTGTCCTCAAGGAGGAGTCTTATCACCTCTACTGTGGTCGCTAGTGGTTGACGACCTCCTAACAAAGCTCAAAAGAGCAGGATTTCGTGCTCTGGGCTATGCTGACGATCTAGTTATAGTGGTTAGAGGCAAACATGACGGTATTATTGCCGAACGCATGCAGCAGGCCTTAAACATTATAACCACTTGGTGTTCGAGGGAAGGGCTATCAGTCAATCCCAACAAAACGACACTTATTCCGTTCACTAACAGGAGGAAACTAACATTACAGCCTCCGATCATGAATGGAATAACCCTTTCTTTCTCAGAAGAGGTTAAGTACCTAGGAGTCATCCTTGATTGGAGACTTACGTGGAATGCACACCTCACTCATATTACCACAAAAGCAACAAGGGCTTTCTGGATGTGCCGTAGGCTTTTTGGGAAAACCTGGGGTCTGAAGCCAAAAATGATCTACTGGTCATATTTAACGGTTGTCAGACCCATTATCACTTATGCTGCGATGGTTTGGTGTACCAAAACAAAGCAGCAAAAGGCAATAAACGAGTTGCAAAAAGTGCAACGACTTGCCTGTATTGGGATCACGGGTGCAATGAGATCGTGTCCTACCGCAGCCTTAGAGGCAATGCTAGACCTTCCTCCACTACATTTACATGTACAGAGGATCGCTCTAGTAAATGCCTATAGGCTGACACAGAATAAATCTCTAAAACCCGGTGACTTAACGGGACATCTTGAGGTACTAAGGGCTGGAACAACCCAAATCATGAAAATGCCTACAGACATAATGCCTGCAAAACAAGATTTCGAACTCGCGTTAGATGTTATTATTAACGACCGCGAGTTGACAGAAAACGAAATCGCTCAAATCACAAAAGGTGCCTTCACTTACTATACTGATGGGTCAAAAACAAACGAAGGAGTAGGAATAGGGATCACAGGTCTTAATATTAGGATATCCGCAGCCCTTGGAAATGCTCCAACAATATTTCAAGCAGAACTATTAGCAATAGAGTTCTGTGCTCAAGAGTGCCTAAGGAAAGGCCTCAACTCAGCAAGAATATTTATTGCATCTGATAGCTTTGAAGGCTCTGAAGTCCACAACTTACGAGTCAAAAATAGCCTGGAATTGCAAACAATCCCTTAAACAACTGGCAAGTCGCAACAAACTAACGTTGCTATGGGTGCCAGGGCATAAAGGAATTGTCGGAAATGATATTGCCGATAGTCTCGCAAAGGAAGGAGCTTGTACTCCTTTCATCGGACCTGAACCATTTTGTGGCATACCAAAAAGCCGCATAATGGAAGAAGTTCGAAAATATGAAAAGGAACTCAGTGCAGCCTACTGGAAAAATGTTCCAGGCCAAAGACAGGCAAAAAGGTTATTACGACCCTCTGCCCGGTACGCGAAATTACTCTTAGAGCTTCAGAAATCTGATCTCAGAGTAATCACAGGAATTCTCACTGGACACTGCTCACTCAGATATCATCTCTGTAAAATGGGCATACTGGACAGTGGGACATGTAGATTCTGCGATGAGGCAGATGAGACGTCAGAACATATTATCTGCAATTGCAGAGTAATTGTTCGGCAACGCCATAAATATCTGGAACAGGTATTCCTTGATCCTGATCAGATTACAAACCTAGCTCCAAAACGGATAATGGACTTTCTTAGAAGCCTAGACCTTTTGGACTAAAATAAGATGTAGGATATACACAAAAGATCTTATAGGTCGCAGTGTAGTAAGGTCAACTGGGCCAATCGACCCCTTTTGCAATCTACAATCTAGTGGTTACAACACTAAACTAGTGATAGAGCAATCTGAGTTCATATTCTAGCCATCCCAATTTTTTTTCAATATAATTTTCATCGAATGTACACTAGTTTTTTTTTCTATTCAGAATATCTATAGATTTTTGGCAAAGTAACGTAAGTGACATTTTTGGCGAAAATCATGTTTTTCCATTAAACTAACACTATTATTGTTTAGAAGGTACTGCCAAAGTGTAGTAAACCTAGAATTACTTTAAACACAATATATGTATAGGTTTACTACACTTTGGCAGTGCCTTTTGAACAATCGTAGCGTTAGTTTAATGGAAAAATGTATCGAATATTAAAAAAATATATAGAAATGGCTCGCAAATGAACTCGGATTGCCTGATCAAATTTAGCGTAATCGTTTAACGTTTAATAATTATTGTTAAATGGATTATACCTTTGGAGCTCGATAACTTATAAACGGCTTAACCGATATATGAGGCCTATAACTTAAAAATTCGAATTTTCACAGATATGAGGTATACATCGTTAGACTCATCTTAAGTCCTATAAACACTTAGTTATTGGCGCAACCCTTTGTTCAATTTTTTAGTTTTTCGGCTATACTTAGCCGTGTCTATGTCCGATCCTGACCACTTAGGCATCATTTGAAAGCTTAACTCAAGCGCTATTGTTTTGATGTATTTGCGATTTTCTTGTCTCTCTTTGAACCTAAGATACATATCCTCAAAAAATATTCCGTTCTGTACCTACCCAGTCCTATATCTAGCTTATGGGTGGTCAAAGTTACAAACTACACCCGTTCTGAAACACTCTCTTGAGACTTAGAAAAAAATTCAGATCTATCTAACTTTTCCACACACATACAAACATATATACAAACATTTCCCCTCTTTAAGTAGAAATTGAGTCAAATTTCTGAGCTATGTAACTTTTCAATGGTATAACCGATTTTTAAATTAGACATACGTTGAAAAGATAATGATCAATACTATCAAAGGACGTAGAGGGAAAATTTTCGAAATTTTTGGGAGTTTTGCACCTATCCTTTTCACACAATAAGAATTGAGTCGCACGAAGAAATTTTGCTGTGTTGTTTTGGTATATTATTTTTATTTACATTTTGTGGCTGAGGTAGGTACATGATACGATGTCTGATATGTATCATTACGATGTATCATTACAAATGGGTATTTTTTGTCCATACTTTTGTCTTAATGTACTGTAATGCGTATTTAATTCATTTGCAATTTCTATTTTGTCAGTTATTATTTCTTATGTTTTTAATTAAAAGCCTTAATTTGTTTTTATAATCGTTATTCTACTAAGTTATTTGTGGGATCTTGGATTAGCTCATCTAAGTAGCTCATACAATCTAAGTAATAAACTATTCTAAATGGGAAATAAGCCACAATTAAACTAAAAAAATGATTTTATTAACGTGTCGACATCCGATTTGGGCGTCGAAAAGTTAATAAAATTATTTTTTATTTAAATTGTGGCTTATTTCCCATATAGACTAGTTTATTATAAAAATTCCACAAGGAAACAGCTTCAGAACAACATTACAATCTATGTTTTTCATGTACAGAATTTAAAAAATACCAAGTTTTTTGTAAAAGGTATATATTAAAATACCCTAAATAAGGGTCGCAATACAAAACGTTTTCAGATTAAGGAATCCATCATCAGTGTTTAAAAGCCCTAAAATTAAGTATTTAAAAGACGTTAATTCCGTTAATTAATTTTTAAATGTTGTTCCCCTCGTTTTAAATGTTGTTTTTAGATAATTTCACACAAGACGTGACTGCCGCCCTACTCCAGTCTTCACCGAGTTGTTTTCCCTATAAAACTAAATATAATCTCGTAGAATAAAAGGTATATATTATATGGAGCGAAATCAAATTATAGGGTTGTGTTTACTTTATCGTCGAAGAAAGAGAACTAAGAGGAACCGAATTCATTGGGTCCATCCTATTAACGCAAAAAGATACGATTTATATATTTTTATATTAACACATATTGATGGAACACCCTCTATACTCAACGTTAATTGCAACTATGTATGTAAAATAAAGTTTATTATAATATACTTAGCAGTTTTAATTACTGTTGTTATCAGTAACATATATTACTTTTGCTGTACTTATAAAATGTGTTTTTTTCTTAATCACCTAATTCGTCAAATTCTCAAGTTTCTATCTTTATATATTTCTATTGTTTTGTCCCAAAGAACAGGTCTCGCTTCAATTAATGTTATTAATATTTCACTATCAATCTGAGACATCATAATATAAAATATATGCACCTACTTCAAAAAGCCACAAAGTGTAAATGGAAATAATGTACCAAACAACCAAAGAAAGTACCTTCGTGCGACTGAACGACAGTATCATATGAAAGGATGCATTAAATCCCCTATGCTACTGGGTGCGTAAAGACGGCACGGCTGCTGTCTGTTGTTGTAAGCGAGGGACGGCATAAACACGGCGACTTCACCGAACGTTCCAACCACCGTCTAGTGAGAAAGGTTTCATATGATTACATGCGCCACCATTGGAATGTCGTCGTGCGTTCGAACCCTCGCACGTTTAAATTCTTATAATGTGAAACAGCGCTATTTGTTGTCATTCGGCTTATGTGGTCATTCCATTTTACTCTTCTGTTTTTTACTCAGTTATTAATGTTGTCCACCTTGCATCTCCGTCATATTATCTGCTCTTCTAGCTCTATCCCATAGTATCTTACCATCGATTTTTCGAAGTGCTTTCATCTCTGCTGTTTCTATTTGTCCTTTCTATCAGGTCGTGTTTCTGCCACGTATGTCATTATTGGTCTGATAACTGTTTTGTAAATTCCGCCTTTCACTTCTTTCCCGATATTTTTATTTATCCATATTGTTTCATTCAGGCAACCTGCGGCGCTGTTTGCTTTATTCACTAGATCTTGCACTTCTGTTTCGAGCTTTCCGTAGATAGATAGTCTGATGTCTAGATATCTAAAGTCCATGACTTGTTCTATTATCTGATCCTACAGCTCTAATTTTCACCTTATTATATTTGCTGTTATAACCATGCATTTGGACTTTTTTGGGGAAATTAACATGTTAAATTTTCTACTGGTTATATTAAATTGGTGCAGCATACGTTGTAAATCATCTTCACTTTGAGAGATTATGTAGTATTGCGTCGTCTGCATAGCAGATTATTTTTAAGTTTTTTTCTACCATTTTTTTTTTGTTCTTGGAGTTGAACAATAGAGGACTCAGGGTATCTCCCTGTCTTATCCCACTTACTAATCTACTTATTTAAAAAAAAATTCAAATATGTTGGAGAAGACAGTTAACTAAGATACTGGCCTGTAATTAATCACGTCTTCTTTATTTCCTGCTTTAAACAAAAGTTTGGTTTTGCCTATTTTCAGACATTCTGGAAAGCAACAGTCCTGAAAGCATGAGTTAATGAGAAAGGTAACAGCTAACAATGCGAGATTAAAAATACAGAAATTAGTTTTTCTAGTGTAAACAACAATTATCGTGTGGCACATATGTTTTTTGTTTACCCTAAAATTTATACCCGATTTTTATATAAATATGTTCTAATTACCATGAAGCAGGTAAATAACTCGGGGAATATTCTTAATAATAAATGAGGACTGTTTCAATATTTAGGTTTTTAATGTTGTGAAAACTAAAACTTCGCCAAAATATCAGGTTTAGGTGTAGGTTAATAACGCACAATATTATAAATTCTAAGTAAGGTGGGATGAAAAGTTCGTAGGCTGACACATAGATGGCACGACTGATATTAAATCCATACGATTTTTAGTCAGCCCTAACCTTCAAAAGATGCGTGTATAAATTTGACAACTGTCGAACTATTAGTTTTAGTTTATGAGATCAGTGGCGGCTCGTCAGAGGAGGCAAGGGAGGCTCAGCCTCCCCATAAATTTTTTACACACTCTATACTGTTTTGTTTATCATGAATCGCGAAAACAACAATTACTCTCACTATTATACAACGTGTAAATTCCATATTATCACTAATTATCCATACGTACGGAGCATTAGCATTAGAACGCATGATCGCGTCTCAGTTTTATTACATATTATTGTAGGCAGGACCCTGGGTTATCCCGAGATGCATGAACGGAGCCGAGAAGCCCAGCATTCTCCGTTACTAATGCTCCGTGCAGCGCAGCAGGCGTTTAAGGAGACCCGGTCTCCTAACAGTGGCATCTACGGCGGCATCACACGCTGCCCGGAGATACACCAAGGGAGGCAGAGTACTTTCTCAGCTCCGTTGGGAGGTTGGGTGCGTCTCGGGACAACGAATTTTAGGGTCCTGACTAAAAATAATGAAAAATCTAAAAGTGCGAATTTTGTTATGAAATTTGGTATGTGGGGTTATAATAATATTTGGAACAACTTGCTCAAATAACTTTTTCCGATATCTCTAACTCAAAGCAAAATATCGGTAATTTATCGTGTTTTTGAATTCGCAGTAGGCCGCGTTTAGAATTAAAAAAATTCAGTTGAGTATCTTAAAAAATTTAAAGCTTCATTATGTATGGACTGCAAAACTTCAAATCTGTATTTATTTTGATATGCATAGGTATCTATTTACAAATAGATGGAACTGTTAACAAATAAACTACACAAATTTTGGTATTAAACTTTTACTATTAGACTAACTATTTTTAAAATGATATGATATCATGAAATTATGAATTAGGATGATATTATGAAATGTAAATAAAAAATGGTCAAAAGATGGGGCCTTAAATTACATTTTTTTGGCGCATTTTTTTGCTAGTGCAAATTTGTCTAGATATTTTACAGTTAGGTATAGCCTCCCCTATTGTAAAAATCACGAGCCGCCACTGTATGAGATATAGCATTTTGAGTGAATTAACTTCTGTTAGTTTAAAAAAATGGATAAAAAGGAATTTCGTGTCTTAATAAAGCATTGCTTTTTGGTGCAAAAATACTGTTAAAGCCAAAGCCTGGCTTAATAAACATTATTCGGACTCTGCACTGTAGTATTATTGAGATAATCTTTATTTAGCACTTTATTACAATTATCTACTATAGTCCTTATCATTCATCTAACTTCTACTCTCAATCCTGACATCCTATCATTCTCTCCCAAGAGGTTCTGTCTCAAGTACCGACTACGTTTCTGAAGGAAACGTATAAGTGGTTGCATATTGAGCTGACTCTACATGCACCAGGAAAATCAACCGTTGAGAAGATTGCTGTTTAGTACTAGTACACTTTAGAAGACCAAAAATAATCATTTTTTTCAAGATTTTTTTTCTCAAAACCTTTATTAAAAATGAACATAAAACTTTTTACGTATTTAATATCTAACGCTTGGAGAGTACAAAAATATACCTTTTTTCATTTATGCACGTACGATAATATTATAGAGGGCGCAAAAGTCGAGGCCTCGAAAAATGATGGCGGAAAGTTATTCTCAGGATGGGGATATCTGAAACAAAACAATTGTACTGATATCTGAAACAAAACAATCGTACTGCATTTGAAAAAGGAAGGTTTCTTACGTGACAATTTACCCCAATTTGACCAAATAAAAGAAAATAAATATTTTTTAACCATGAAAAACTGAGAGAAAACGGGCGATTTTTTTACAAAAATTTTTCAAATTTCCGTAAAATCTTTGTTTTGCGTAATTTTTCACTAACGGTGGTAAATTGTCCCGTAAGAAACCTTCCTTTTTCAAATGCCGTACGATTTTTTTGTTTCAGAGATCCCAATCCTGAGATTAACTGTCCGCCATCGGGAACTCCTTTTTTTGAGGCCTCGACTTTGGCGCCCTCTACAATACTAGTGTACGTGCATAAATGAAAAAAGATCTTTTTTTGTATTCTCTGAGTTAGATATTAATATGTAAAAGTTTTATGTTCATTTTTAATAAAGTTTCTGAAAAAAAAATCTTGAAAAAATGCTTATTTTTGGTCTTCTAAAGTGTACTAGTACCTTAAACAAGGCGAAATTAGCACCGAAGACGATGCACGCAGTGGACGCCCCAAAGAGGCTGTTACCGACAAAAAGGTCAAAAAAGTCCACAAAATTACTTTGGATGACCGTAAAGTGAAGTTGTTTGAGATAGTTGAGACTCTAAAGATATCAAAGGAACGTGTTGGATATATTGTGCCTGAATATTTGGGTATGCGAAAGCTCTGTGCAAAGTGGGTGCCGCGAGAGCTCACAATCGATCACAAACAACAACGAATTGATGATTCTAGAAGTGTTTTAAGCTCTTCAATCGTAGTAAAACCGAATTTTTGCGTCGATATATTACAATGGATAAAACATGACTCCATCATTTCACACCGGAGTCCAATCGACAGTCTGCTGAGTGGAATGCACGTGATGAACCGACTCCAAAGCGTGGAAAGACGCAAGAGTCGGCTGGCAAGGTTATGGCATCAGTATCAGAGCCGGATTTAAGGCAGTGGGGGCCCCTGGGCAGAATTGGTGTGGGGGCCCGACCTCCTACCATTAAAAAAATTGTTGTTGAAATTTCGGATAATGCTCCTTTAATCTGATTACAACCTTTAACTAGTGCTTTTGCGGCGTCACTTCTTGAAGACCATCTAGTAGTATTTACTCTTTTAGCGTTGCTCTCGCTTAAAGATGCAGCTTTTAAACATTTGATTAACAAGTTGTATCTATATGTATAGGAATTGAAAAATACATATAGTTCATATTATAGTTCTTCCAAGAAATCAAAGAATGCTATGGCAGCATCACAACACCAGGATATTATGTTATCTAATTTTAGTCTAAACACCATTGTATTTTCCACTCATAACTGACGTGTTGCCTAGGACTGTCCCCTGCAGTTTTTCATATCAACCCAAATCTTCTTGTAATAATGTCATGAGAGAATTAAATATATCTTCTGCTTTATGACAGTGATTTTACAAAAATAAGAGAAACCTTTAAACATGAGTGAAACCTTCCATATAATAAAATATCACAGTTAATTGATTGAAAAAAATTATTCTATGTGAATAATGTGCTAATTTGTTTTTAAGTTTGTGGCTTTGTGGGGGCCCCGGGCAGCTGCCCAGCCTGTCCCCCTTAAATCCGGCCCTGATTAGTATTTTGGGATGCGCATTGTATAATATTCATCCACTCTCTTGAAAAGGGAACAACTATTAACAGCGACTATTATGAAGCGCTTGAAGTACGAAATCGCGAAAAAACTGCCCCATTTGAAGAAAAAGAAAGTTATATTTCATCAAGACAACGCACCGTGTCACAAATAAATGAAAACGATGGCAACATTTTATGAATTGGGCTTCGAATTGCTTCAGCAGCCACCGTATTCACCAGATGTGGCTTCCAGCGACTACCACCTGTTCCCTGACCTCAAGAGAATGCTCGCTGGAAAGAGATTTAGCACAAATGAAGAGGTAATCGCCGAAACTGAGGCTTATTTTGAGGTTAAAGACAAATTATATCATAAAAATGGTATTGAAAAGTTGTATAACCGCTTTGATCGTTGTATCGCCCTCGAAGGTAACTATATTGAATAATAAAATCAAATTTTATCAAAAAAAAATTCTTTCTATGTTAGCCTACGAATTTTTCAGCCCAACGATTAGTAAATAAACCAGTAGAATGGAGTATCAAATTAATTAAACGGCTAATTAAACGCGAACTGAGTTGTTTTATTCTGTAGAATCTGCTTCTGCTTTAGTTTTTGCTACTGCTGCTTTCACCTCTTTTTGGCGATCCTTTAGTTTTAAAGATCTGTGTCCGATCTATGTTGTTGCAACTTTTATTGTCATATCTTAAATTTCCTCTCACGTTATAGCACATTTTCTACTAGATATACATCCACCACTTGAATTTTTGTGTCCGTCTCATTTTAACCTCTACCTCTACTTTTAAATTATTAGGTAAAAGGGGGAGAAGTGTACTTTTGAAGTGTGTAAAATTAATAATTCTTAGCTGAGCGCTTTCGGCTTATAAAGCCATCTTCGGAGCTATGCTACAATAAAAGATCTCTAATGAATAATTGATCTTAGAATTCAAAGTTTAACTTACGTCAAAAAGGTCAAAATACCACTATGAAGAGAGATGGGTTCCATTTATGATATGAAATACTTCTGTTTCTTATGTAGTTTTTTATTGGTTGGAAAAAACCTTGTCTGTCTGTTTAAAAAAATTGTTCAATTTGCTGCTGGTTGTTTTTGTATCCAGAAAAGTTAAACATCAAGAACGAGCACAAAGGACTTTCACACGAAAATTACATTATATATAAAACGAATATTTGATCATGGTAAGGTCAAAAAGACCTTACCATTTGAATACTACGGTGTCAGATAGCAGAATGGTCGCCTCGCATGGAGGATTTTTAATGACAGTCGATGTAGACAGGGTGTGCTCGTTAAGGTGTCTTCACATTTTCTCATATAAAGTGACAGTTGACATATGACATTTTTAGCAATTGGATTGAACAACTTTTCAACAAAGTCTGTAGTTACATAAATCTGGTTTTTTAAAAAATAATGAAATACATATTGAAAAGAGACTTAAGGTCTAGGATAAACCAATTGACAAGTTATCCTTCACAAATCAAACTCGAATCGGTTTTGAAAAATAAATACATGATGTAAAGAAACTTGATGGTGAAGTTTTTTAGGAAGATGGGAAATAAGTTAACAATGAATTTTGTGAAATGTGATTTTTAAAGAATAAGCTGCCAAATGATTTATTACAAATATTGTTTTAAATGATGCTTTAGTAAAGAATTAAAAAATTTAAAAAATTATTTTTTGATTGCATGAGGTCAAACTTCTTCCTCCAGAGTCTCCCACAAGAGTCTGAACAAAGGTTTATAGTTGTAATTAAGATTGATTTGTGTATTCAAGCAAAAATCAGGATTAAGTTTCATTTCTTTAGTTATCTCTAGATCTTCTAAAAGGTTCATTTGTCTATAGTTTTTGATTGGGATGTTATGTAAAATTGTACTGTTTTCGGAAGGAGAGAATGAATGGTTGCTAAATTTAACATGATAACCAAAATTTGATTTTTCTGGATTGCTGAGATGTTCTTTGATCCTCTGAGATAGGGTCCTCATGGTCCTGCCCACATAAGTCATGTTACAATCCCCACAAGACAGTTTGTAAATACCACTTTTATTTAGTTTGTCGATTTTATCTTTGGTGTGGCTGAAGATGGATTTGATGTTATTTTTCGTTTTGAAAGATATGTTAAGGTTACTGACTTTATTACAAAGTAATCTTGATACTTTTTCTGAAATTGGCCCTAAGTAGGATAAGGATCTATAAATAGCTGTAGTGTTGGGTTCGTTCTCTGTGTTAAACGCTTGGTTTAGTCTCTTTTTGAGTATTGATCTTCTAATGACCTTATCTACAGTAGAAGAGGGGAAACCATTGTTGTTTGCTATTTGTTTAATAATTGAAATTTCGTTGTTGTAATTGTCTTGTGACATGGGGATGTTAAGAAGTCTGTGGACATAACATTGAATAGCTGCCATCTTATGTTGAAAAGGATGGTTAGATGATATGGGTATAATATGGTCTGTTTGAGTAGGTTTTCTAAATACTGAGTATTCTAAAGTAGTAGACGATGAAGAAGTGGAAGATGTATTCTTTTTGATGGTTAGGTCTAGAAAATTGATCATGTTGTTGGTTTCTAACTCTAGTGTGAACTTAATTGCTGGATGTAGGTTATTAATTATTGAAAGAATGTTGTTAGGTTCTGAAGGAGGACCTTCTATAAATGCTAAAATATCATCAACATATCTGTACCATAGGATTATTTGTGGATGTGAATGGACAAAATTATTTTCAAGAGAATCTAGGAAAAGATCTGCAAGTAGTGGGGATAAAGGATTTCCCATTGCTAGACCTTCTGGTTGTCTGTAAATTTTGTTGTTGAAGATGAAGAAATCTTGAGAAAGGCAAAATTGAAGTAGTGAGGTGATTTGAGTACATTTGTTGGGGTCTATGTTCTTTGAAATTAAAAGATTGTTGACAATTGGAATGGTTTCAAGTCTAGGAACATTAGTGAAAAGATTGGTTACGTCAAAAGAGACCATAGTAAAATTGTTTGGGAGGTTAGTTGAAGAAAGTTTGGATATTAAATCAAGAGTGTTTTTGATAGTATATTTTGGAGTATAATTAAGAAGATCCTGGAGAAGTGTGTTGATAAATTTGGCTAATGGAGCTAGTGGTGTATTGACGAAACTGACTACAGGTCTTATTGGAACATTGACCTTATGGATTTTGGGAAGACCGTAGAGTCGTGGCATTGAAGGATTGCTAGAAATCAAAGTTTTTGGATTTATTTTAGATTCTTGAAATAAATTTGTAGCATTTGAGATGTTAGTTTTAAGTTCATTTATCATTTTGTTCATTGGGTTTTTGTTGAGTTGGATGAATGCATTGTCAGATAGAAAAGACTCTACTTTGTTGATATAATCTATATTGTACATGATCAAAAGACAATTGCCTTTATCTGCTTTTGTTATTATAAGTTTGTGGATTTTTATTTTATTAGAAATAGACTTGACCAGTTTGAGTTGAGACTGAAAAGTTGACATAACCTTATTGTTTGAAGAGTATTTTTGATATGATTGAGTTAGTGTAAGAAGACAAGACATTTTTAAGTTTGTTTTTACAGAGCTTGTGATATTTAAACTGTCTATTATACTGTCAATCTCTACACAAAGCAATTCAATGTTATTTAGATCAGGTTTGGCTGTAATGCAGAACTTGAGACCCCGTCTCAGAAAATCAAGTTCGGATTGTGTGAACTTACAATTAGACAAATTTTTGACTCTTTCATGAAAAGTATGATAAGTTTGTTGACTCACCTGATTCCTGCTGTTGTTATTAATAAAAGTTTGATGTTGATTATTGTTACCTGAACGTTCTGATTTTAGTTTATTTAGTTTTTTGTTGAGTCTTTCATATTTAAGGTGTTTACTCAAAGTTAAATCATCTTGATGTTCTTGACGAGCTTGTTGGAAGGCTGAAAAAGAAGAAGTGACCCCTGCAATCTGGTCATACAATATCTTAAGTTCAATATTAATGTTATTAATTTTTGCATAATGTAGACAGATTTCTTTCCGTAGTAGCTTTCTTTCTAAGTTGGTCTTTAAATTAGCTGGTATATTTTTTGAAGTTTTACATTTGGCAAAAGTTGGTGTTAGATGAAGTTTAATGCATTGCTGGATAAACCAGATATCAATATATAGAAGCTCTCTCCTCGTAGACAGTCTGAGGTATTTTGGGATGTCCACTACCATACTGTAGATTTACAAATGTAAAGACTGAAAAAGTTTTGTACACACTTATGACAACAGGTAAAAGGGGGAGAAGTGTACTTTTGAAGTGTGTAAAATTAATAATTCTTAGCTGAGCGCTTTCGGCTTATAAAGCCATCTTCGGAGCTATGCTACAATAAAAGATCTCTAATGAATAATTGATCTTAGAATTCAAAGTTTAACTTACGTCAAAAAGGTCAAAATACCACTATGAAGAGAGATGGGTTCCATTTATGATATGAAATACTTCTGTTTCTTATGTAGTTTTTTGTTGGTTGGAAAAAACCTTGTCTGTCTGTTTAAAAAAATTGTTCAATTTGCTGCTGGTTGTTTTTGTATCCAGAAAAGTTAAACATCAAGAACGAGCACAAAGAACTTTCACACGAAAATTACATTATATATAAAACGAATATTTGATCATGGTAAGGTCAAAAAGACCTTACCATTTGAATACTACGGTGTCAGATAGCAGAATGGTCGCCTCGCATGGAGGATTTTTAATGACAGTCGATGTAGACAGGGTGTGCTCGTTAAGGTGTCTTCACATTTTCTCATATAAAGTGACAGTTGACATATGACATTTTTAGCAATTGGATTGAACAACTTTTCAACAAAGTCTGTAGTTACATAAATAGGTTTTTTAAAAAATAATGAAATACATATTGAAAAGAGACTTAAGGTCTAGGATAAACCAATTGACAAGTTATCCTTCACAAATCAAACTCGAATCGGTTTTGAAAAATAAATACATGATGTAAAGAAACTTGATGGTGAAGTTTTTTAGGAAGATGGGAAATAAGTTAACAATGAATTTTGTGAAATGTGATTTTTAAAGAATAAGCTGCCAAATGATTTATTACAAATATTGTTTTAAATGATGCTTTAGTAAAGAATTAAAAAATTTAAAAAATTATTTTTTGATTGCATGAGGTCAAACTTCTTCCTCCAGAGTCTCCCACAAGAGTCTGAACAAAGGTTTATAGTTGTAATTAAGATTGATTTGTGTATTCAAGCAAAAATCAGGATTAAGTTTCATTTCTTTAGTTATCTCTAGATCTTCTAAAAGGTTCATTTGTCTATAGTTTTTGATTGGGATGTTATGTAAAATTGTACTGTTTTCGGAAGGAGAGAATGAATGGTTGCTAAATTTAACATGATAACCAAAATTTGATTTTTCTGGATTGCTGAGATGTTCTTTGATCCTCTGAGATAGGGTCCTCATGGTCCTGCCCACATAAGTCATGTTACAATCCCCACAAGACAGTTTGTAAATACCACTTTTATTTAGTTTGTCGATTTTATCTTTGGTGTGGCTGAAGATGGATTTGATGTTATTTTTCGTTTTGAAAGATATGTTAAGGTTACTGACTTTATTACAAAGTAATCTTGATACTTTTTCTGAAATTGGCCCTAAGTAGGATAAGGATCTATAAATAGCTGTAATGTTGGGTTCGTTCTCTGTGTTAAACGCTTGGTTTAGTCTCTTTTTGAGTATTGATCTTCTAATGACCTTATCTACAGTAGAAGAGGGGAAACCATTGTTGTTTGCTATTTGTTTAATAATTGAAATTTCGTTGTTGTAATTGTCTTGTGACATGGGGATGTTAAGAAGTCTGTGGACATAACATTGAATAGCTGCCATCTTATGTTGAAAAGGATGGTTAGATGATATGGGTATAATATGGTCTGTTTGAGTAGGTTTTCTAAATACTGAGTATTCTAAAGTAGTAGACGATGAAGAAGTGGAAGATGTATTCTTTTTGATGGTTAGGTCTAGAAAATTGATCATGTTGTTGGTTTCTAACTCTAGTGTGAACTTAATTGCTGGATGTAGGTTATTAATTATTGAAAGAATGTTGTTAGGTTCTGAAGGAGGACCTTCTATAAATGCTAAAATATCATCAACATATCTGTACCATAGGATTATTTGTGGATGTGAATGGACAAAATTATTTTCAAGAGAATCTAGGAAAAGATCTGCAAGTAGTGGGGATAAAGGATTTCCCATTGCTAGACCTTCTGGTTGTCTGTAAATTTTGTTGTTGAAGATGAAGAAATCTTGAGAAAGGCAAAATTGAAGTAGTGAGGTGATTTGAGTACATTTGTTGGGGTCTATGTTCTTTGAAATTAAAAGATTGTTGACAATTGGAATGGTTTCAAGTCTAGGAACATTAGTGAAAAGATTGGTTACGTCAAAAGAGACCATAGTAAAATTGTTTGGGAGGTTAGTTGAAGAAAGTTTGGATATTAAATCAAGAGTGTTTTTGATAGTATATTTTGGAGTATAATTAAGAAGATCCTGGAGAAGTGTGTTGATAAATTTGGCTAATGGAGCTAGTGGTGTATTGACGAAACTGACTACAGGTCTTATTGGAACATTGACCTTATGGATTTTGGGAAGACCGTAGAGTCGTGGCATTGAAGGATTGCTAGAAATCAAAGTTTTTGGATTTATTTTAGATTCTTGAAATAAATTTGTAGCATTTGAGATGTTAGTTTTAAGTTCATTTATCATTTTGTTCATTGGGTTTTTGTTGAGTTGGATGAATGCATTGTCAGATAGAAAAGACTCTACTTTGTTGATATAATCTATATTGTACATGATCAAAAGACAATTGCCTTTATCTGCTTTTGTTATTATAAGTTTGTGGATTTTTATTTTATTAGAAATAGACTTGACCAGTTTGAGTTGAGACTGAAAAGTTGACATAACCTTATTGTTTGAAGAGTATTTTTGATATGATTGAGTTAGTGTAAGAAGACAAGACATTTTTAAGTTTGTTTTTACAGAGCTTGTGATATTTAAACTGTCTATTATACTGTCAATCTCTACACAAAGCAATTCAATGTTATTTAGATCAGGTTTGGCTGTAATGCAGAACTTGAGACCCCGTCTCAGAAAATCAAGTTCGGATTGTGTGAACTTACAATTAGACAAATTTTTGACTCTTTCATGAAAAGTATGATAAGTTTGTTGACTCACCTGATTCCTGCTGTTGTTATTAATAAAAGTTTGATGTTGATTATTGTTACCTGAACGTTTTGATTTTAGTTTATTTAGTTTTTTGTTGAGTCTTTCATATTTAAGGTGTTTACTCAAAGTTAAATCATCTTGATGTTCTTGACGAGCTTGTTGGAAGGCTGAAAAAGAAGAAGTGACCCCTGCAATCTGGTCATACAATATCTTAAGTTCAATATTAATGTTATTAATTTTTGCATAATGTAGACAGATTTCTTTCCGTAGTAGCTTTCTTTCTAAGTTGGTCTTTAAATTAGCTGGTATATTTTTTGAAGTTTTACATTTGGCAAAAGTTGGTGTTAGATGAAGTTTAATGCATTGCTGGATAAACCAGATATCAATATATAGAAGCTCTCTCCTCGTAGACAGTCTGAGGTATTTTGGGATGTCCACTACCATACTGTAGATTTACAAATGTAAAGACTGAAAAAGTTTTGTACACACTTATGACAACAGGTAAAAGGGGGAGAAGTGTACTTTTGAAGTGTGTAAAATTAATAATTCTTAGCTGAGCGCTTTCGGCTTATAAAGCCATCTTCGGAGCTATGCTACAATAAAAGATCTCTAATGAATAATTGATCTTAGAATTCAAAGTTTAACTTACGTCAAAAAGGTCAAAATACCACTATGAAGAGAGATGGGTTCCATTTATGATGTGAAATACTTCTGTTTCTTATGTAGTTTTTTATTGGTTGGAAAAAACCTTGTCTGTCTGTTTAAAAAAAATTGTTCAATTTGCTGCTGGTTGTTTTTGTATCCAGAAAAGTTAAACATCAAGAACGAGCACAAAGGACTTTCACACGAAAATTACATTATATATAAAACTAATATTTGATCATGGTAAGGTCAAAAAGACCTTACCATTTGAATACTACGGTGTCAGTCTACCCTGTCTACATCGACTGTCATTAAAAATCCTCCATGCGAGGCGACCATTCTGCTATCTGACACCGTAGTATTCAAATGGTAAGGTCTTTTTGACCTTACCATGATCAAATATTCGTTTTATATATAATGTAATTTTCGTGTGAAAGTTCTTTGTGCTCGTTCTTGATGTTTAACTTTTCTGGATACAAAAACAACCAGCAGCAAATTGAACAATTTTTTTAAACAGACAGACAAGGTTTTTTCCAACCAATAAAAAACTACATAAGAAACAGAAGTATTTCATATCATAAATGGAACCCATCTCTCTTCATAGTGGTATTTTGACCTTTTTGACGTAAGTTAAACTTTGAATTCTAAGATCAATTATTCATTAGAGATCTTTTATTGTAGCATAGCTCCGAAGATGGCTTTATAAGCCGAAAGCGCTCAGCTAAGAATTATTAATTTTACACACTTCAAAAGTACACTTCTCCCCCTTTTACCTGTTGTCATAAGTGTGTACAAAACTTTTTCAGTCTTTACATTTGTAAATCTACAGTATGGTAGTGGACATCCCAAAATACCTCAGACTGTCTACGAGGAGAGAGCTTCTATATATTGATATCTGGTTTATCCAGCAATGCATTAAACTTCATCTAACACCAACTTTTGCCAAATGTAAAACTTCAAAAAATATACCAGCTAATTTAAAGACCAACTTAGAAAGAAAGCTACTACGGAAAGAAATCTGTCTACATTATGCAAAAATTAATAACATTAATATTGAACTTAAGATATTGTATGACCAGATTGCAGGGGTCACTTCTTCTTTTTCAGCCTTCCAACAAGCTCGTCAAGAACATCAAGATGATTTAACTTTGAGTAAACACCTTAAATATGAAAGACTCAACAAAAAACTAAATAAACTAAAATCAGAACGTTCAGGTAACAATAATCAACATCAAACTTTTATTAATAACAACAGCAGGAATCAGGTGAGTCAACAAACTTATCATACTTTTCATGAAAGAGTCAAAAATTTGTCTAACTGTAAGTTCACACAATCCGAACTTGATTTTCTGAGACGGGGTCTCAAGTTCTGCATTACAGCCAAACCTGATCTAAATAACATTGAATTGCTTTGTGTAGAGATTGACAGTATAATAGACAGTTTAAATATCACAAGCTCTGTAAAAACAAACTTAAAAATGTCTTGTCTTCTTACACTAACTCAATCATATCAAAAATACTCTTCAAACAATAAGGTTATGTCAACTTTTCAGTCTCAACTCAAACTGGTCAAGTCTATTTCTAATAAAATAAAAATCCACAAACTTATAATAACAAAAGCAGATAAAGGCAATTGTCTTTTGATCATGTACAATATAGATTATATCAACAAAGTAGAGTCTTTTCTATCTGACAATGCATTCATCCAACTCAACAAAAACCCAATGAACAAAATGATAAATGAACTTAAAACTAACATCTCAAATGCTACAAATTTATTTCAAGAATCTAAAATAAATCCAAAAACTTTGATTTCTAGCAATCCTTCAATGCCACGACTCTACGGTCTTCCCAAAATCCATAAGGTCAATATTCCAATAAGACCTGTAGTCAGTTTCGTCAATACACCACTAGCTCCATTAGCCAAATTTATCAACACACTTCTCCAGGATCTTCTTAATTATACTCCAAAATATACTATCAAAAACACTCTTGATTTAATATCCAAACTTTCTTCAACTAACCTCCCAAACAATTTTACTATGGTCTCTTTTGACGTAACCAATCTTTTCACTAATGTTCCTAGACTTGAAACCATTCCAATTGTCAACAATCTTTTAATTTCAAAGAACATAGACCCCAACAAATGTACTCAAATCACCTCACTACTTCAATTTTGCCTTTCTCAAGATTTCTTCATCTTCAACAACAAAATTTACAGACAACCAGAAGGTCTAGCAATGGGAAATCCTTTATCCCCACTACTTGCAGATCTTTTCCTAGATTCTCTTGAAAATAATTTTGTCCATTCACATCCACAAATAATCCTATGGTACAGATATGTTGATGATATTTTAGCATTTATAGAAGGTCCTCCTTCAGAACCTAACAACATTCTTTCAATAATTAATAACCTACATCCAGCAATTAAGTTCACACTAGAGTTAGAAACCAACAACATGATCAATTTTCTAGACCTAACCATCAAAAAGAATACATCTTCCACTTCTTCATCGTCTACTACTTTAGAATACTCAGTATTTAGAAAACCTACTCAAACAGACCATATTATACCCATATCATCTAACCATCCTTTTCAACATAAGATGGCAGCTATTCAATGTTATGTCCACAGACTTCTTAACATCCCCATGTCACAAGACAATTACAACAACGAAATTTCAATTATTAAACAAATAGCAAACAACAATGGTTTCCCCTCTTCTACTGTAGATAAGGTCATTAGAAGATCAATACTCAAAAAGAGACTAAACCAAGCGTTTAACACAGAGAACGAACCCAACACTACAGCTATTTATAGATCCTTATCCTACTTAGGGCCAATTTCAGAAAAAGTATCAAGATTACTTTGTAATAAAGTCAGTAACCTTAACATATCTTTCAAAACGAAAAATAACATCAAATCCATCTTCAGCCACACCAAAGATAAAATCGACAAACTAAATAAAAGTGGTATTTACAAACTGTCTTGTGGGGATTGTAACATGACTTATGTGGGCAGGACCATGAGGACCCTATCTCAGAGGATCAAAGAACATCTCAGCAATCCAGAAAAATCAAATTTTGGTTATCATGTTAAATTTAGCAACCATTCATTCTCTCCTTCCGAAAACAGTACAATTTTACATAACATCCCAATCAAAAACTATAGACAAATGAACCTTTTAGAAGATCTAGAGATAACTAAAGAAATGAAACTTAATCCTGATTTTTGCTTGAATACACAAATCAATCTTAATTACAACTATAAACCTTTGTTCAGACTCTTGTGGGAGACTCTGGAGGAAGAAGTTTGACCTCATGCAATCAAAAAATAATTTTTTAAATTTTTTAATTCTTTACTAAAGCATTATTTAAAACAATATTTGTAATAAATCATTTGGCAGCTTATTCTTTAAAAATCACATTTCACAAAATTCATTGTTAACTTATTTCCCATCTTCCTAAAAAACTTCACCATCAAGTTTCTTTACATCATGTATTTATTTTTCAAAACCGATTCGAGTTTGATTTGTGAAGGATAACTTGTCAATTGGTTTATCCTAGACCTTAAGTCTCTTTTCAATATGTATTTCATTATTTTTTAAAAACCAGATTTATGTAACTACAGACTTTGTTGAAAAGTTGTTCAATCCAATTGCTAAAAATGTCATATGTCAACTGTCACTTTATATGAGAAAATGTGAAGACACCTTAACGAGCACACCCTGTCTACATCGACTGTCATTAAAAATCCTCCATGCGAGGCGACCATTCTGCTATCTGACACCGTAGTATTCAAATGGTAAGGTCTTTTTGACCTTACCATGATCAAATATTCGTTTTATATATAATGTAATTTTCGTGTGAAAGTCCTTTGTGCTCGTTCTTGATGTTTAACTTTTCTGGATACAAAAACAACCAGCAGCAAATTGAACAATTTTTTTAAACAGACAGACAAGGTTTTTTCCAACCAATAAAAAACTACATAAGAAACAGAAGTATTTCATATCATAAATGGAACCCATCTCTCTTCATAGTGGTATTTTGACCTTTTTGACGTAAGTTAAACTTTGAATTCTAAGATCAATTATTCATTAGAGATCTTTTATTGTAGCATAGCTCCGAAGATGGCTTTATAAGCCGAAAGCGCTCAGCTAAGAATTATTAATTTTACACACTTCAAAAGTACACTTCTCCCCCTTTTACCTGTTGTCATAAGTGTGTACAAAACTTTTTCAGTCTTTACATTTTTAAATTATTGATCCCAAATTCAATGGGGTTTTTCCTTTAATCGTGAACCTATGTACCAAGTTTTAAGACTCTGGGACTTTTCAAGAATTATCGCACAGGGAGACAGACAACACGATTTGAAGAAAGACCTGTCAGATTCATAAAACAGGACAAAAATGTATTAAGTATACCTTGTATTAGTAGACAAATGCATCTTATAGCACAAAACAGTATTAACAGATTGATGAAAAGCTGTCAAAAATAATTGTAATCTCCAATCCAAAGCCAGATTGCTGTTATGAGTTCATTTATAAAATTGTACAAAGGATTGTATCTAAAATTAATGTATATTTTCTACAATAAAGTAATGGTATAAATATATTCAGACACAACTCCAAACAGGCATTGATTTTATGAACCCCGTGATTATAATGTACGATGAAACAATTTTACACTGTTGCATTTAGAAATGAATTATAGCTATGGATTTTAGAACTCTGATAATGACAAATGTGCACATGAAGTAAAATTTAATTATAATGCAAATAATAGTGCCACATCTTGATCGAATTAGAAAAAACTATGAATTCTGAATCTTATTTACGATATTATTTTGGAAGATGTCTCCATCTCTTGCAACAAGAGAAAACAATAAATTCCTATGCAGATGGAAACCCACGGTAAATACGTATTTTCTGACTGTTTGGTCGTCATCAGTATGGTGCAGCCAAATTAGAGAAGAAGCATGTTAACTTGGAAAAGGATCACTACAGGAGCAATGCGGCAAGTTTGTGATAATGATGTTAGAAGACCCCAAGGACTTAGGGCAACAACTAATACATCCACAGGAGGAAGCAACAGCTACTTGAGGAGAAGAACTTAAGTTTAAAACGTTTAAAACAAATAGAAAGGGATGCTCGTAAATAAAGCTAAATTGATATGGCATATCTCTCAAAAAAGAAAAAAATAAAAAAACAAAATTGTAAGCAGATGGAAGGTTGTGCAAACTGTGCACAGTCCCGATTTAAATTTCATCGAACATACTTATAGCCACTTTACACGATGCAAGTAATTGCGAAATTTATTGCACAAGTTCTTGCAGCAATAGAAATTGCATCGAGTCATACGAAAATTGCACAGAAAAGCTGTAACTTCTTGCAGCAACTTCTTGCTGCAAGAAGTTGCAGCTAAATAGAACCTGCACTATTTTTCATGCAATTTTTTCCAATTTGAATATATTTTTAGTAACTTTTAATGCTTCACTGTTTGTGTTTTACTTTTATGCTTCTGATGACATTGACATTCTGTCATGTTCAATTTCAAACTAAACAAATTATTTAATAAAACTAAGCTTCATAATGATTATTTCATTCATAGGAGATTCTGACCAATGGAATGCTACAGAAACCTGAATTAAATCGATAATTTTTGATAATCTCCCGTCGTTAAGTATATTACGTCAGATGTCCTTCGTTCAGGGCCCCCGTAACCGGGCGTGCAACACGTGCGGCGCACGCGGGCGTAACCCCAAAGGGGAGCCAAACCGAAGGTTTGGTAAATAAGAAATATTTATTTTAAATGAGATAATCGTTTTTTATAGGTATACAATTTTAATTATTTCATGAACAGCTAGAGAAATCTCAAAAATCAAATATTGTGTTATTACTGAAAAAATAATTATTCCCGTCCTGAAATGTTAAACTTACTCCGCCAAAAATATATTTTGTTGTTTCTTCCTAATTTTTTTCTTTGAAGTAGATTGAATTACGCTTGGCATACTATCCAATCCATCCATCCAACTGATTTTATGTTGTAATGTAAACTAAAGCGACACTCAAAATAGTCAATTAAACATCAAATCACACTCCTTGACGAGTAGAAAGATTAATTAACACCCATAAAACGCAACTTAGCAGTTTACTCGTACAAAAACACAACTTGCTGAATCAAGCAATTTTACTCGTATACAGTGAATCTTTTACTCGAATTTATTATAAATACCCTTTTTAAGATTTTATTTTATATTGAAGTTAATAATTAGGTACGACTATTATTGCAGTATCCTTTGGGTTTATTCTGCACTCATTTTAAACTTTCGTTTTCGTGTAAAAAATATGGGACAATCTTTTTTATTTGTTGTTATTTTAAGTGGTGTGGAAATTAAATTAATAATTGTGAAAATGGTAAGTATCATAATCATTACATACAGTGCTAGTCAAAAGTCCGTACCCCCCTCGTATCGTTTGAACGGTTATACCTATAATAGTGAAATTTGGAGGGAGGAAATAAAATTATGTAAGCTTCTTAACTAGTCATGACAGGTGACGTAATAGTTACAGATGACGTTACAGAGCCACTGTGACCGATAATTTTAAATGGGACCTTATAGCAAGTGATACCTCGTTTGAAAGGTATTCAAAATACCTATTCAATCATACGAATTTTTTTGGGTTTAAGTTGATTTGATTTTGGTGAATAAATTAAATAAATATAATATTGTAGTTTCGCATTTAATTAATAAAAATTCAAATGTCCGCCTCTTTTTTTGTCAAAAATGTTGACGTTGTTCAATTCTCTAGTAGTTTTTACGTCAACGTTAACCTTTTTGATAAGTAATCATAGGCGGAATTTTGAATTTTTATTAATTAAATGCGAAACTACAATTTTATATTTATTTCGTTTATTCATCAAAATTAGCTTAAACGCAAACAAAATTAGTATGACTGAATAGGTATTTTTAATATGTACCTTTTAAAAGAGGTATCACTTGCCATAAGGTCCCATTTAAAATTATCCGTCACAGTGGCGCTGTAAAGTCATTTGTCACTATTACGTCATCTGCCATGACTAGTTAAGAAGCTTACGTCCGTTTATTTCCTCCCTCCAAATTTCACCATTATAGGTATAACCGTTCAAAATATACGAGAGGGGGTACGGACTTTTGACTAGCACTGTATAATAATAATAATTAATTTTAAATATAATAGGGTTTCCTCTAATAAAATCCACAATTTACAATTTATTTTGAAAACAAAATTAAGACTTTTTTGCCTGCGTAACTTGGAACCATATCGATGGCCAAAGTGCAGTACCTCGTATCATTATTTTGGTCAATTTTACAGAAATCGCGAAAAACTACATTTTCTCGCACATTGCGCTTAATTTGTAAGCAGAACTTAAAAAAATGATTTATTAACCTATTTTAATATAAATTTATTATCTTTTTACATCCATAACCCACGTCTGCTTGATCCGAGGTATTGCATTAAAACGGTAAACCTATACGAGGTACTGCACAGCTAAAGTTGACACATGAGAGTAGAAAAAAAAAGGCACAAAAAGAGTAACTTTAATAACATTTTATTATCAAAAATGGTAACTCATTTAAAAAACAAAACATTATTTTAAACATTATAACAAAATCTTATTTTTTAATATTAGGTATGTTGAATAAACTTATAATAACATTTATTATCAAAAATGGTAAAAAACAAAACAAACCTTATTTTTTATTAGGTAGGTTGAAAAAACTTATGAAAAACATAAAAAATTCATTTTGTGTAGAAAACTCCTACTATTCGTATTGCAAGCTTTCATAATACGCCCAACAATCTTTGGGAATAACCGGCTTTATTTCATTAAGATGATCAAACTTTTTTTTTATTTTTTTGTAGTCTCTTGTATAACCGCGGAAACTCAACTCCAGCTAAACTTATCGCTTTTGGTCGTCGAGGAAGTACTTGAAATTCATCATTGAAATTGATCTTGAAATTGATTTCTCCCTTTGGCAAGTATTCCAGTACTCTTAGGTTTGTCACGACTGGATCTGATAATACTTTTATAGGCCTTATGGAATCATACTTCATTAATGGCTTGTAATTAAAATTGGTGAAAAAATCAAAGTCTGGTGTTTTAACAATATAGGGGTTTTTCTTTTTAGCTTCCTTTGTGATTCGAGCGTAATCACTTGGAAGATAAATGTCTTTGTTTTTTAATGATGTTTTAATGCAGGCGTGCACACTATCGCACACCATTTGTGTATGGCCCTTGGCCAGATATTTTTGTGTGATTTTTACACTGTACATTTCAGACAAATGAAGTAGCGCGTTAGACATTATGGAGTTGCGATTTTGGGCTGTGCAGCCATCTGAGAATATGATAACTTCTCTTTTGTCACCTTTATCCAAAAAATTATCTTTGAGATAATCGACTACACACGAGGCGTATGTCGAGGCGTGAAGATCTGTTTTGGTCTCATCAAACCAATAACAAGTTCCCAAGTTGGTTTCTAAGTCGTAGATGGTGAAATTGTGGCAGAAAAGCTTAACTTTGTAATATAGTGAACTAGCGTTTAACTGAGGACAAAGCTTAACGGCTTGAAGGTCCATTGTAAGTGTATGACATTCTCCTAAAATTGCCCTATTCTTGTCAGATTCCTTCTCTTTTCTGGCCCTGTCTTTTTCTTCGCGATGCTTGAAAAATAACTCTTCCTCCAAATTTCCATTTTACTATTTGTAGCACTGGTCACATCTGTCCTTTCGTGGTGTAAATATTCCAATGTTCAGCTCATTTACAACCGCCGTTAATTTAGTTATCGACAAGCACATTTTGTCATTGATATTGCACTGCTTTTTATACTTCCGGTATAATTGAGCTATAGACTGAAACTGCTGTTCTAAATACTGTTTTGAAGTTTCCCTACGACAGTAGTGCGCAGGTAACTTATTAAGGGATTGCAAAAATTCTTTTAGGTATTCGGAAGCTTCTGTGTGATTATTTTCTCTTTTCTTTCTTCTCTGCACAACAATCTCTTGCCTTTCAACAATGCCGTCACTACTTTTTAACAACCAGTTTCGTACCGACCATTCACCAAGACCTGTTGTGTTCAGATACATTTTTTGCAAACCGGAATGAACCGGTGATTTACCTTTAAGCTGTATTTTAGCGTCGTTGTCCTTCTTAAATCCGGTGTTTTATTTCTTGACGTTTCCAAAGTAACCGTATTACACACAAAAACCTTTCTTTGATCTCATGTCATTTTCGACCAAAAATTGTTAAATATTCCTGCACGGTCATTTTCGTCAATTAATTTACACTTTCGACTGGCTCCCTTCTCATCTCCACAATCGCATCGCGGTTTTAGGCGACGTTGTGTTCTCATTTTTTCATTAAATGTTTTATTTTGATTTCTTGGTTTTCTGAATCCTAAATAATCTTGTCCTTCCATCCTTAATTTTTTATTGAGCTGTCGTTGATTGGTTTTCTTTCGCTTCCGTTTTTGTAAGTTTTCTTCAATATTGTTGTCGGCTTCGGTTATATCAAGTTCCATATTTGTATTGTTCGGTTGAATATCTTCATTATCGCTTTCTTCTTCACTCTCTGGGTTTGAGTCTGGTATGTATTCTTCATTATTTTCTTTATTTGACTGCGTATCCTCCTCCACTTCACTATCGTCACTAATGGCTTTCTGGTAGTTCTTATCTGGTACGTATACTTCTTCCTCTACAGTGTGAATAATAGTTTTGTAGTATTGCGGTCTTAAGTCAACATTAGTAGAAGTTTTAATTTGTGGCTACATTAGTTGGAAATAATTGATCCAATTCCTCAAATAGGTTCGACACGTTTGGAATTTCATTTTGGTTGTCTTCTAAATAAAAAATACGAGCATAAAAAAATTAGTCAAAGCGAAAGAAATAATGTTAGTGCAAATACCTGCTAAGTCATTAAAAACTGGACCTACGTCGTTTTCAGGCTGGCTTAAAACTTCGTTAAGGGCATCAACAACTGTTTCATTTAAAGCAGGATTTAAGTCGTCTTGAAAAACAATTACAGCGTTTTCTAAATCTCCTGTTGTACCTATAATAATCTAAGGTATCGCTTTGACTAGAAGCGCCTTTAGCTTCAGTAATTTCTTTGGCATTCTCTAGAATTTTTTTCGTTCGTGATAACATTGCCACTATGACTCCTAAAAAAGAGATACATTTCTACAAATATATCGATGAATAGTTTATAAGCATGAGCGTGCCATGCGAGAGAAATGAGTTCTATCGAGTATAGTAATTATTATTGTCTTTGTTGGATAAGCGTTAAATTTACAGAATTATTTTTTCTGTTTTTCTTGTATATCACAGTCTCAACAAACTTAGTCTCCAGTGTGCAAGTACTTTTATGTGTTTAACAAATTAACTTGGATGTAAAAAGCTTGTACAAAGTACCTACAAAGTAATGCATTACCTCGTATGGTAACAATAAATATTGTAGACACAATATTGCAGGACCTCGTATAATTATTTGGACTTACAAACCTTATTTTAGTAAAATCGCAACGACTTTTAAAAAAATCAAACTATTTTTTCGATGAAATACAATATTAGGATAAATTTATAACAGCATTAATAATTATTAAATATTTACTTACCTCATTAACGTAAAAAAGGTAATGGCAAAGCCAAAGAAGGACTTCTTATGGCAGAAAACAATGGCGACTGACGGATACAAGGTACTGCATTCAAAAAGACAACAACAATTATCCGAGGTAATGAATTTGCCTCTAGAAACCTGTAACGAAGTTATGTGGAATTTTTTAAACGTTTTTAATAGATGGCGCGAGCAAAACTCTAAATATTCATGTATAAAACCTAAAACCGAAAAAATATCACATACGAGGTACTGCACTTTCGCCGTCGATATGGGAAATTTTTTTATTATTAATTTTACGGAAAAAATTTATTCTTCATAAAATGGTTTGCATAGTCTAAAAACTAAAATACAACCAAATATAAAATTGTATCAATCTTATACGAGTATCAAAAATATGAATTTCGATCAAGACTACCTTATATTTCACAATATCGAAAATTATTATTATGAAAAGTTGTTTGGAATTAAATAAAAACTATGTTTTAATATGCAATTACATCCTTTTAATTGAAATTTTTTTTTCTAAAATTACAGATACTTAGCGCCCTATTCATTTATTACAAATAATGTGATAACAATTTTATTATTATTAATTAATTAATCATTAATTACGAATTCATTTATTACGAATAATGTGATAAATCTTTTATTATTAATGATTAATTATTTAATAATAATAAAAGAGTTATCACATTCATCATTCTCTTTGCCTTATCCCTATGCGGGTCGGCTTCCCTAATTGCATTTCTCCACACAATTATATCTTGGGTCATATCAATGTTAATCCCCTTTACCAACATGTCCTGCCTTATCGTCTCCCCCCAGGTCTTCTTTGATCTTCCTCTCCTACTCCTTCCAGGCATCTGCACTTCAGCTTTTCTTCGTTTTGGGTGATTAACGTCTCGACGTTGAACATGACCAAACCATCTTAACCAATGCTCTCTCATTTTGGCATCAATTGGTGCCACACCTAGACTTCCCCTAATATACTCATTTCTAATTTTATCCTTCTTTGTCACTCCACTCATCCATCTAAGCATTCTCATTTCCGCCACATGCATTCGTTGTTCCTCTTTCTTTTTCACTGCCCAACATTCAGTTCCGTGCATAAAAGAGTTATCACATTATTTGTAATAAATGAAAAGGGCTAATTATTAGTAATAAAAGACTTATCACATTATTTCTAATAAACGAAAAGGGCGTTGTTGAATAGTACAATTATTGTACGATAAAAAGTTCTTTATAAAAAGCTTTGCCTGGTCTAAAATCTAAAATGCAACCATCAAATCCTATCAAATTTTATCAATTTTATATGAGATATATGTGTAAAAAAATATGAGTTTCGATCAAGAGTAAAGTGCCTTTCTAGATTACAATATTTTAATTAGAAGGATGTAATTGCATATTATAGAAACATAGTTTTTAATGC
The DNA here is from genome assembly GCF_917563875.1 of Diabrotica virgifera virgifera. Classification (NCBI taxonomy): domain Eukaryota; kingdom Metazoa; phylum Arthropoda; class Insecta; order Coleoptera; family Chrysomelidae; genus Diabrotica; species Diabrotica virgifera. The sequence goes on from NC_065444.1 coordinate 72,785,951, forward strand.
TGAACAACTTTTCATAATAACTTTTCAATATTGTGAAAACTAAACGTACTTTGCTCTTGACCGAAACTCATATTTTATGACATACCTCGTTTAAGATGCCTAAAATTTGATATTTGCTGGTTGTATTCTGAGTTCTAGACAATGCAAATCTTTTTATGAAGAATAACTTTTTCTCGTAAAATTAATAAAAAAACAGTTTCCCATATGGTTCCTAATTATGCAGACACCCTATATAAAATTTGTTTGAAAACTTTGAAATGACAAAATATTATTGTTTATTTACTTAAATTTATATTTTTAATTTAATATACAGGGTGCTTCATTCATGTAGCAAAAAAATTTAAGGGGAAAGGCGCAAAATGTCACCTGTCAAAATTTTCAATGTGTTTTAAATGTATTAATTTTTTTCGAATCTTGAGAAAACTAATAAGTATTTTTTAAAAATTTAAACGCAGAATAAAAGATAACATTATTGCCGAGGGCTGACAGTCATTGGAATAAATAAAAAGTTTCTTTTGAATTAAATATTTGCAATTAACCCGGGAACAGTCGCGCTCTTTTCTGTCACGTAATCGGTCGCGTATTAGATTCTATCTAACAAAACGAATTTAAATACGAATTTACAACAAATTTTTAGTTCATAGTATTTTTATTTACTTGTTATGTTAGAAATATTATTTTTAACAATTATTAAAGCTAATTAATTCTCACCAAAGCCATAAATTCCAAAAAAGAAGAAGAAGATGAAAAAAAGAAAAAAAACCCCACGCATTACTACACCCTTCCTCGAAGCACTTACGAGTGGAAAGTTATGTTGCAAAATTTTTCATCGAGTTATCACGAAAAAGGAAAAAATGTTACGATTTTTCTAACGGCGCGACTGCTCCCAGGTTAAAAATCACACTAAATTTTCTCTTTCATTTTCACCCCTGTAACTTATTAAAATAAACATTATAGAAGTTTTCAGGGACTTTCGGCCTCAGTAATAATGTAGTCTTTCATTCTGCGTTTAAATCTTTCAAAAATATTTATTAGTTTTATATACCTAGTAGATTAAAAGGACGCTAAAATATGTCCCGCACGCGGGCGCCAATCAGCCTTGCGGGGCCCTGCCTTCGTTACTACGAAAAAATACATTCAGTGACATTAATGACAATTAATGTTTTAAAAATTATAAAAGTGATGACTTTCAATCGTCAAATATTTATAAAAACTGTGTGTTTAATGGTACTTACATAAATAAATTACAATAAAATTTTGGTTTTGAACAGTTTTGTTCATGAAATAATCGCAACAAATTGCACTCGACCTCTGAAATTAATATAGAATTTTTGCTCTCGTGACACTTTGACATAATTTCACTCGCCTTCGGCTCGTGAAATTAAAACTGTCAAAGTGTCACTCGGGAAAAATTCAATAATTTCAGAGCTCTTGTGCAATTACTACTGATAATTAAATGCAAGTTGTATACACGATTTTTTCTGTGATCATATACAACAAAAAATATATTCAAATTTATTAATTTTGTAACGCAAATAAATTAAGTAGTTTGTCAGTTTGACAGTTTGTTTACATATTGAGAACTGTCAAAGCGTATGTATTTGACTCGCCATTGATCACTGCGCTTGTGCCACCTTCATTGTAATGAAAATCTGTATCATAATGAAGTTCATTATGATACAGGTACTGAAATCATAACTGATATATAGGGCTTTTCATTCACAGTCATTTGTGTCGAGCTTCTGTCATGTGTCACATAATATTAATATATCTACGTCATACGTTATTGGTATATACCAATGAGACAAACCCAAGACGTATGGCGTAGACATATTAATATTATACGACACATGACAGAAGCTCGAAACAAATGACAATCGATGAAAAGCCCTATTATAGTATGAGAATAGAAAAATAAGGTGTGTTCCGACAATTTTATCAAAAATTCAAGGGGTGCCCGTTTTTCGTGCCGGTGTGTATATATGCATATTTTATAAATTGTATTATCAACTTTAGAGATTTTACTTACGTTAATGGTAATTGCAGCAAACCATCTCGTGTATCATTTACTAGAAAGAAATATAAGTGAATAGTAATTACACATTTCAATAATTATAATATTTGTCAAAAGTTATTTGTCTTTTAGATTTTTTTAAGAACGAACAGATTAATTTTACTCTAAAAGACTACTTTTAGATGAATTGTTAAATAAATACAGACCGATTAATTTATTTTCAGCCATATGTTACGAAATTTAAATATTATATAAGTATATTAGATTATATTAGAAACCAGGATATACTGAGACCTTTACAGATATATTGTGCTCCCCTTTGTCACTTAAAGCTCCTCATTCAGGCCAGTCCTCTTAATGAGATTCCACAGCCTTGAAAGGGGTCTTTTCATTTAGACTGATGCTTCCGGTTTGTCCTCTTTAAGTGCTAGGTACCGCAGCCTTGTGAGGTCTTTACACTGAAATAAGAGGTGCAGTATAACTGACATGTATCCTCTTCCGTCAGTGTCATACTACTCAACTGCTTACTGAGTCTACAATGTCCAGCCAGCAGTACCACTATCACCCTGACAATCTTTCGATTGTGGGCCACTGAGTCAGCTGTTAATTTGGAATGTTTCTTAATAAACTCTTTATCTTGTCTTTGTCCTGTTGCAGTTCTAAACCATTTCAGAGACTTATTATATCATGTATACCCATTGAATATCAATATCTGTTATTTTGTTAGTATTCTAAACTCCAAAGTAAGGATCTGGGCCAATTAGTGGGTCACGAGCGCCTTCTGGGACCAATATATGAGTCTTCTCATTGCTCTGGTAGTCTTGATGACCTAAGACCCAGGCTAGTATCAATCTATTCCGACTTCTAACCTGGGAGAGGGCATCCAAGCAGACCCACACAAGACTTGAAATGCCCTGCGTAGAAACGAAATCTTTTAGAGCTGCTTGACTATAGGGGCTGATCACGATCGAGTTGTTCTCCACTTGCCGATATATTAGTTCCATAGCCCATATTTGTATAGCGGAAACTTTATCCTGAAATACAATAGCGTGTGTTTCCAAACCTAACCGGACATCGTCCTTGGTCTTGTTTTATATATACTAGCTAACTATAGTTCCATATAGTAACTATATTAGTTCCATAGCCCATATTTGTATAGCGGAAACTTTATCCTGAAATACAATAGCGTGTGTTTCCAAACCTAACCGGACATCGTCCTTGGTCTTGTTTTATATATACTAGCCCCTGTATCGTCATCGTTTTTGGACCTGTTTGTATACCAATTTGAGTTTGCCATCGCTGGCGACCATCGCTGGCGACCCGGTTTCCCAGCCCTCTCTCTTTGCTACTATAACGATGTTAAAATGTTTGTTAAACCTATGAACCATTCGGTCTACGGGCATACCCAGAATGGGATGCAGTTTTATCTACTGATAACCCTTTTGATCGGCTTTGCATTTTGCTTATAAGAGCTTGACCCTGTATTAGCCTACCTACTGTTGACCTGGCCTCTCCTTCTATAAATATGTTATTATGCAAAGGTAGTAGGTTTAATACCACTTCTTAAGCGTCTGCAGATTCAGTTCTCATGACTCCCGTAATACTCAAGCAAGCAAGTCTTCGTGTGCCATGAAGCATCCACAGACTGTTGCGTCTTGCTCCACCATGCCACTGAACCCCAGATTATCGTGCACCTTATAATCCTTACGTATAGCTTAAGGTCAATTTTTTTATTTAGTCCCCATTTCTTTCCACTCAGTCGTCTACGTCGGCCAAGAGTCATTGTAGCTTTCTGTATAATATTTTTGATGTGTGGATTCCACGTCAGCTTCTGGTCAAAGATTACATCTACGTACACGGCCTGACTTACAAATGGAATCTCCACTCCTCTGAGCTCAGGTGGATGAAATCCTTGTATTTCGCTTTTTTCTCGTAAAGAACTAGAAATTAATTTCTAACCAAAGACACGCTGCAATAACATGACATGCTCACCGATCAGGCGTCTGAATCCTCTGAAACTGGTGTCAGAGCTTTGCTTGGAAATGAATGAATTAAAGAGTAAAATTTTTCAGTGTGCTATTAGATTACACAGGTTTACAAAAAAATAAATAAATTGTGGACTATTTGACGAAACCATACGACTAGGGAGTTTTTGGTGTCGCTGATCACGAATCCGGGGTCCGCTGACCTCTATCACGTCAGGTAAAGGTCATTTCAAGGTCAAATCAAGATAAATAGACAATCGCTGTGACAAAGTTAATTAGGGGGCTTTTGGGGTCGCAGATCACGAATCCGGGATGACTTCTCTCACGTCTATCTTAAGGTCATTTCAAGGTCAAATCAAGATAAATCGACACAATCGCTCTGGAAAAGTATATTAGGGGGTTTTGGGGTCGCTGATCAAAAAACTGGGGTCCGTTGAGTCAGAAAAAGGTCATTTCAAGGTAAAATCAGGACAAGTTCACAAAACTGATGCTTTAAATGCTACTAGGAGCACTCCCGAGTCATAATTTACAATGTACATATATTATATACATTGCAAATCCCAAATCGTGATTTCCAAAGTTTATACATTGTAAATTATGATTTGGGAGTGCTCCTAGTAGCATTTAACGTGTCTTGGTTTAAGTGTAGTTCCATGACCGTTATGAATTGTTGGATATCATGTTGGCCACCATATTCGCTATCTTGACTTTATTGACAGAACAATTCGTTTATGACAATGGGGGCATTATCCTTCTCTCCATAAACTATAAAAAACTGCTACTTTTTGGCCCAGTAAGGATATGTTGAGCTGAGCGCAACACCCATCTACGAGCAATACAAGTGATACTCGACACTCAAAAAATTAAACACGTGGATTCGTACACTTACTTAACTTAATTAGTTAATTCAAGTTGGGATCAAGCGAAGGAGATAGGTATAAGAATAGAAAAGGTAAGATCGTCGTTCACTAGCATGAAGCAAATTTTTACCTCTAACACGGTCTAACAGCCTCACCCTATCAAAATCCGACTTGTCAAATGTTATGTATTTCCGATTTTGTTATATGAAATGGAGATGTGGACAATGACTGCAACAATGACGTATATTACGTATATGCAAGGTATTCTACCTAGTAAAGAGAGAGAGAGAGAGAGAGAGAGAGAGAGAGAGAGAGATAGGAATAACTATAAAAAAAGAAAGTTGGAATACTTGGATTACGTTATGAGATACAGTAAGTAGAGGGTGATTGATTAGTGTGATAAAGCTCAGTGGATCTGCTATAGTAATAGATAGCAATAAAAGTTAATAACAAAAATGTAGCCAACTTTGAGTTTCACATTACAAAATTCATTAGAATGTTACTAGTCGAGGAAATGAAGCTGAAAAAATGGCAAAACCTCGCAATTTTTTCGTCCAGCATCGATCTGTACAAAAATTTGGGATTAGGCTTATTACACCCTCTAGTTCATTTTCTATATTGAACCGTAGTACGCTTTTGGTTTTTTAAGGGTGAAGACTACCCCTAATTATAAAAAATTATACAATAACATTTTAAACTTTAATATTGTCAACATTTGGTTCTTATTAGTTACATAATGATTGTTTTATGCTTTAAAATATACAATCATAATATTTCAACCCTTAAAACCACCCTTGTTGGAGCTATATATAAAAATTTACTTATCCTAAAAGAATAATTTCGGCTTGCATCGATTTACATAAAAATTTGGGATTAGGATCATCTCACCCAGTATTTCATATTCTATAGCATGTTTAAAGGCGTTGGTTATTTTTAGGGGTGTAAACTACCCCTTATTGTCAAAAGTTATATAAAAACATTGTAAATTTTAATATGGGTAAAATTTGGTTTTGATTGGTTAAATAATGATTGTTTTATACTTAAGGATATAATATAACATTTCAACCCTTAAAACCACCATTAATAACATTACAGTTTTTATAAGTAGATGTTTTAATGGATTTATACAGACAAAAAGTAGAATTAAAGAATTACATAAACATTTATATACACAAAAATACGAATTTACAAATATGTACAAATACAAATACAAATAGTTTTTTAGTCATCTTCTAGTATACGAACCGGTTCTGTGGTATTATACATACATTGAAAATTATCCATAAGCGGACTATCCGAATTTTTCGAAAAAAAATTTGTTTTATAAACATAGCTCCTTCATTTTTGGCAATAAAAAGTTTTTCAAAAATGACTTTGTAGGATTTTTGAATAGTTATAAGACTGTGTAAACTAAATTCCGTAAGATCCCTTAGGTTTTAATTAGGGTGGGTTTAAAGGGCTCGAATAAGGGGGTGTTTGTTCGTAAATAGAGGATTTAAACAGCTATATCTCGCTAACTGTTCACTTTAATGAAAATCTATGTACAGGGGAATTTTAGCTATTAAAATAGCTACAATTTAGTAATCCATCATTTTTTTTTCTCCAGTATTTTCGCAGATATTTTGAAGTAAAAGGTGAAAAATGGGAAATTCCAAAAAATTAATTTTTCTTTAAACTCCAATTTTTCTAAAATTAGGCCTTTTAAATAGGTCAATCTTTTTGGGTGTATTAATAATACAAATATAAAAGGAACTACAGAAAGGTGAAGACCAAGTTTTTACTTAGGTGGGAAGTTAGGGGGTAGTTTTCACTGATTTTTTCATAGAGAAAAGCAGGTACCGACATTTTTTTGATCATAAGTCGCTTAATTTTTAGGCTAGAAACTTTTTATTACTATTTTTTGAAAGGCCAAACTGTATAATTGAAAAAATATTATTTAAGTTTTCCTCGAAAAATGCAAAGTCTTTCTGTTATTTCCCTTTGAATATTTCGAATTATGCATTTGACGAGAAAAGCTAACTTTTAACATGCCGTATCTCGGTTTGTATTAGTTAGGGGGTAGTTTTCACTGATTTTTTCATAGAGAAAAGCAGGTACCGACATTTTTTTGATCATAAGTCGCTTAATTTTTAGGCTAGAAACTTTTTATTACTATATTTTGAAAGGCCTAACTGTATAATTGAAAAAATATTATTTAAGTTTTCCTCGAAAAATGCAAAGTTTTTCTGTTATTTCCCTTTGAATATTTCGAATTATGCATTTGACGAGAAAAGCTAACTTTTAACATGCCGTATCTCGGTTTGTATTGGTCTTAAAGATATTATAGAAAAAGAATTTGATTTATGTTTCTAAAGAATACAATTTTGATATTTACAGTTTTTTTGATTAAATGCATATTTTTCGAGGTATTCTCAAAAAACCCTCTAAAAAAATCGATTTTTTCATCGAAAAACTGTTACTTTCAAGCGCGAATAACTCGAAAAATATTAGTTTTACGAAGAAAATGTAAAAAACATTTTTTTCTTAGACTCACTTTTTACATCGATTTGCATTTAAATTCCCGCCCCCGAGATGGGGTGGCAACCACCCCCAAGGTTTTAGCGTACAGCGGCATGATATAGAAAATGATCCTTGGACTATTCCCTACCTTCTGTGAAAATTTCAAGTAATTTCATGCTGGACGAAAAAATTGCGAGCCAAAATGCTTCATTTCCTCGACTATACAGGGTGTTCTGTAACATAGTAACATAGTGGCGCACCAACCTTATGTTTTTTTAAATGGAACACCCTATATTTTATTTTATATTCGAAATCTTCTTAACTTTTCCACCACAAAAATATAAAGGTTTGTTATGTTATACAGGGTATTGTTATGTTATTTACAAATTTATAACCAATTTTCTATGAAAATCGTTCAACAAGTTCAACTCCCTGTATAAATAAAAATAAATACAACAGCAATGGTTTAAAAATGGTTGATATTGCTAATTTTCTTTGGTTGATATCGAATACAGGGAGAGTCAAAACGCAAGTACATTATTTACTCAGTTAAATATATTTTATGTCACTATCTAAAAGTACCATTACCATACTTTAATTTTTATATAATATTCCTTATATTTAAATTTACCTACAGTCGGAAAAATGAAAGAATAGGGCTTTTCATTCACAGTCATTTGTTTCGAGCTTCTGTCATGTGTCACATAATATTAATATATCTACGACATACGTTATTGGTATATTACAATGATTCAAACCAAAGACGTATGACGTAGATATATTAATATTATGTGACACATGACAGAAGCTCGAAACAAATGACAATCGATGAAAAGCCCTATAGGGCTTTTCATTCACAGTCATTTGTTTCGAGCTTCTGTCATGTGTCACATAATATTAATGTATCTACGGCATACGTTATTGGCATATACAATAATACAAACCAAAGACGTATGACGTAGATATATTAATATTATGTGACACATGACAGAAGTTCGAAACAAATGACAATCGATGAAAAGTCCTATACCCATGAACGATCACATCTGTCACTTATTTTGTGTTTGCTGTTTTTTTCTTTCATTTTTCCGACTGTAATAGTTTTTGAGATATTTTCATTTTTCATAGCAAATTATTAATTGTGTCTAAATTATTGTATTAAGTAAGCCATGACTATGAATTGTCTAAAACTGACAGTTTACGATTGCCTACTGATTATCAGTCTTATAATCAATGCAACAATGTAACAAATAAAGAAAGAAAAATAATTTATCTTTACAAAAAACACGAACACAAAATACATTTTTGAAAAAATTAAAAGCTAGTTTTTTAATAAAACATTTTATAGTTATTTATGTACCAAGTCAGTAAAGTGACTCTTTATCGAACGATTTTGATATTATGAGCCGAGCAAGCGTAGCGAGCAAGGCGAATAACAGACGAGTTCGATAAAGAGTCTTTACTGACGGGGTGCATACAAAATTTTATCGCTAATCATAAAAAACATCTAACACTCACATAGGATAATAAATAAACTCAATAAATTTAGACATATGGAATATTATATAAAAATTAAAGTACGGAAATAGTACTTTTCGATTGTGACATAAAATAGAGGGTATTCTATTTAAAATTACTGAGAAAATAATGTGCTTGCGTTTTTAGTCACCCTGTATTCGATATAAATATACTAATTTGTTTTTCTCAAGCAAAAATCTCCCCAATTCTATATTTTAAGTATTTTCTTTAGTTTAGATTGTTATACGTTTTACACAGGAAATTTCCGAATATATATTCACCAACGGACGGCACATGTCAAAATGCAAATGAGATTATACAAAAGCCGTATAACTATGCATATAAAATGATCATCACAGTATCAGTGTACTTATGAATAAAATATTTACTTATGTTTATTATGTGGATTTATATGAATATTTACACTCAACTCAGTTAATTTTATTTCGATCCAGCAGCTGAAACTCCTGGCAAACACGTGACTTTTAAATAACAAAGACACTAAATGAATTATGCATATATTGTCCCACAGAAGTGAAAAAATCTTATAAAGCAGTGATAAGGTTTTTGTGCGAAAATCAACTTTCGCAGTATTTATTTAATTGTTTACTATCTAGCTACTTCGCCTTAAGGCGATACCTTTTTAGTGGAAGATGGTAAATTCTCACTGGTATGGATATGTACATAAAGATTATTTGACAGTGAACAGTGACAGTAATTTGAACCTATTTAACAACAAAATACTTGGATCACAGAATATATCCTGGTGGATTCTCTGCTTGGGATCTTCCATAAATAATAAACAATAGATATAGTCCACAGAAATAAGATTTTTCTCGTGGCACATCCCCCTCCAGGCCGAAACCAAATTTTTTGAGTAGTAACGACATCTATATTAATAACCTATATGTTTCCTGCGGCCGATTTTGATGATATACATAGTTATAAACAGATGAAAATCAAAAAACAGTAAATTTTCGCTCATTCTGTCGATTACTAAAACGTGAGGCATTCTAAACAAATTTGAGAATAAGAAACTCATAAATCATATAAAAAAAACTTTAATATGGCGTTCGCTTAATATGTCTATCCTTAATTGTTGCTTAGAAAATTGCAAAATAAGTCATAAATTTTGAGATTTTATAAATATTCATAACTTATGTAAAAATTAAGTTAGTACCTTCTTATTACAAGGAATGCTGAGACTTCTTGTGCTTCAATTATATTTTAAATTTCAAAGCAATTGGTGAAATAGTTTAAAAGTTATTTAATTTGTTTTTCCCAAATTAGCTTTTTTTGCAACACTATAAGTCAGAAAATTATGAGGTTACAGTAATTCTTCGGACAGTTTATGAAAGAAGAACATTTATACTATTAACTTAATTAAAAATAAATGAGAAAGAGTAATTTTAAATAGTGTAAATTTATTTTGCAAAAACATGTCGATTTTTTGCTTACTTATAAACAATTAGAATAACTTTTTAACCGTTACCCGTAGAAAAATTATTTTTTTCATATTTAGAAAGACTGAATTTTTATACACATTTAAAAAGAAAAACAATTGTCCTAGGACAATTAGGGACGAAGTTAGCCCCCCTTTTTTTAATTCACATGTTCTTGCAAAATAATTTTGCAATATTTAGAATTATTTTTGGTCATTTTTTTTAATTAATTTATTAGTGTAAATCTTCTTCTTTCATAAATGATCCAAAGTATTACTGTAACTTCATCATTTTCTGACTTATAGTGTTGCAAAAAAATTAATTTGGGATAAACAAATTAAATAACTTTTAAACTATTTGACCAATTGCTTTGAAATTTAAAGTATGATTTAAGCACCAGAAGTCTCAGCATTCCGTGTAATGAGAAAGTTCTAAGTTAATTTTTACATAAGTTATGAATATTTATAAAAACTCAAAATTTATGATTTATTTGGCAATTTTCTAAGCAACCAATAAGGATAGACATATTCAGCGAACGCCATATTGAAGTTTTTTATACGATTTGTGAGTTTCTTACTCTAAATTTGTTTCTTTTTGGTAATAGACGAAAAACGCGAAAATTTACCGTTTTTTGATATTCATTTGTTTATAACTAAGTATATTATCAAAATCGGCTGCAGGAAACATATAGGTTATTATTATAGAAGTCCATACTACTAAAAAAATTGATTTCGGGCTGGACGGGGTTGTGTCATTAACAGGATCATTTTTCCTTATTTCTCTGAACGAATAACTTTTTATTAATTTCACGTCTTAAATCAATTATTTATCAAATACCCTATCGATATTATTTAATAAACAACTCAAAATATTCCCGAAGCCGTGTCGAATGTCTAAAATTGTCACTGTCTGACTGACAATATGCTGACAATATTCTATTCGACTGAGAGCGCTGTATGACCAAGATAGATTTGGAAAGTATTACCACCGACATTGTCATTTTTTTCGAATCCTGAAAAACCAATAAATATTTGTGATAAATTTAAACGCAGAATGAAAAACTAAATTATTACCGAGGGCCGAAAGTCCTTAGAATAAGTAAAAAAGTTTATTTTGAATGAAATATTTGAAATTAAAAATCACACTAAATTTTGTCTTAAGTTTTCACCCCTGTAACTTATTAAAATAAACATTATAGAAGTTCTCAGGGACTTTTGGCCTTCGCTAATAACGTAATCTTTCATTCTGCGTTTAAATCTTTCAAAAATACTTATTAGTTTTCTCAGGATTTGAAAAAAATGAATCCCATTTGAATAGCATTGGAGCAGAAACTATGTACTGATTCCCTTAATTATTAAACACAAAATTCTTACAGTCACGTCTACAACCCGGAGTGGGTCTTGGTTACTACACAAGTCGCTTCCATCTCGAACGGTCGTCCATGATAGTTGGGTCAGTGGGTAGACCCATTGCTCCTAAATCTGACCATATGATATCTTTCCATCGCATTCGTGGACATCCTAAGGGTCTTCTTCCTGTCGGGGCTTCCTGTCAGATTAACTTCGCAAGGTGGTTAGTAGGGAGTCTATGAATATGGCCTGCCCATCTTGTCGTTGGGATCTAATCTCTTGCTTCAAAGATGCTTCTGAGAATAATTTTTATCTTAAAACACCGGAGTTTTCTTTCCATTGCCTTTGTCAGCGTCCACCTCTCACATCCTTACATGAGCACAGATCTAATTACTGTCTTATACACCCTGATTTTTTATGTTAGTGTTAGGCTTTTAGATTTAATGGTGTTGTGGAGGCTATACACACATCTATTTGCTGTCTGGATCCTCCATTTCATCTCTTCCGTGATATCGTCATCTGCGATGATTGTCGCTCCGGGGTATTTAAAACTTTCTACTCGTTCAAGTTATATGAGTCTATTATAACATTTTGCCCTATTATATCTCGTCTGGTTTGTATTTTAATGCACAAATATTTGGTTTTCTCTTCATTGGCCCTTAGACAAGTGGAGAGGTTAGAAAATAACCCTTAGCAACCTCATTTATTATTACATCTTATCCGTTAATTAATATTATGTAACCATACTATGTAACTCTCGGAGGAACCTATAACCAATAGAGACCGCGTCCCCAAGTGGCTGATAGGGGAATTCCCACCCCGATTTACCGGTGGATAGGAGAGAAATAAAGTACATCTCGTATACCAACATATACCTGTCAACGCACCTGGCTAACGTGACAAATTACGGTTAAAACCCCCTTAGGAGATGTCGAATATCCTAAACGGATTACCCCAGGCGAATAGAGATAGTGTCTCAGAATCTCACACCAAAATTTTAGGAAGTCCCATGGTTTTGGAGGGGGAGGCCGAATTTCAATAAGGAACAACAAAAACAGGCACATAAAACATTCACAAATCCATCACACAACTGAGTTCTTCATAGCTACATTCAACATACGCACATTAAGTTCAGAACAAAAGCTGTTAGAATTAGAAGAAGAAATTAAGAAAATAAAGTGGATAGCTATAATAGGACTGACAGAAGACGACAAAACGGAGTGATCGAACCAAAAAGTGGCCACCAACCTATTCTACATAACAGTAGGCGGTCTAGATTTATTTATGTAACCAATGCAAATAAGCATCCAATGCATCCTGAAAGTCACTGCTTGGTGTTCATTTTGGCCAAGTTGACCAAGCAATTACTGCCAACGGCGAGTCCTATTGGTCGATTACTAACAATTTATTTTATTGTATACCAATATGTGATTTCAATAGGATGAAGCTACGTGCCACACTGTTCATACCACTGAGGTAGTGCGATTTGACCCCGGTAGACTCTTTCTTGTGGGGTTTTCTTTAAGTCGCGGATGTAGGCTAATTTACTACAAACCACAGCGGCCATCAAAGACAACATAACTCATGCTATCGGTCAAATTCAGCCTAATGTATATGCCAGAATCCTGGAAAATTGTACACTTTGCTTGCTAACAAGCGAAGCCATGACATAGGTTTAAACGATGATATTCCTACATAATGACATTGAGACACTTTTTACAAACAATAGAAAAATTTAATGACATCTCACAGACAATTTATTGTATTTAAATTTAAAGATAGGAAGCGCTTAATAAAGACCCGAGCCCTATAGTACAGCTCCGGAGTAAACATTAAACTGTTAGACGGAGCTGTACCGTCGCCCCCTTAGCGAAATTATTCCGATTCTATTTTTTTTTGCAAAAACTTACTCAAAAAGAGGTCCTTATAACAAATCCACAGGGTGCCAGGCGGTGTCGTGGTCGAAAAATTGTTTAAACAATTTTTTTAAACAAATTCACAAAAATAATTGTTTCATTTCGAACAATTTTTTTTAGATAAATTGTGTCATTCTGAACAAAAAAGTTCTCCTGTCATTTTTCTCTAAAATTGATTGTTGTCATTTTCAAGGCTTAATAACTCGATTAAAAATTATTATTATGAAAGTCAAAAAGTGACCAAATCAAATATTAAAACCCCTCCTTCCAGATTCTGAAGACATTTTTGTCATTATTTTATTAAGAAGCTGTTATTTTTAATTATTAATAATTAGCGCTATAGTCCAGGCTGTATCGTCGCCCTTGTTAGCGAAATTATTCCGATTTGATTTTTTTGCAAAAACTTACTCAAAAAGAGGTCCTTATAACAAATCCACAGGGTGCCAGGCGGTGTCGTGGTCGAAAAATTGTTTCACAAATTCAAAAAAATAATTGTTTCATTTTCAAATAAATTGTTTCATTTCGAACAAATTTTTTTTAAATAAATTGGGTCATTCTGAGCAAATAAGTTCTCCTGTTATTTTTCTCTTAAATTGATTGTTGTCATTTTCAAGGCTTGATAATTTGTTTACAAAATTTTTTAAATAAATTGGAACCACTTTTCGCATGGGTGACCTCTTGAACCTTATTCTGGGGCTGGGGTATCTCATGAAAGTGACACAAGCTTTTCGCTCTAAAAGTAGAATACATTTGCAGCTATTAAATACCATTGTTTTTGTATTGCTTATAGTCCAATCAACAGCCATTTTTTCGTGGAATTTTGAGAATCAAGGTTGATTTCCTTGAAAATGTGGATGTAAGTAGGTGTAGGTAGTAATTATGACCTTTGTCAAAATCTACCCTATGCCGAACTGCGCTTTTACCCTGGGGATGAAAACAACCCCATCTAGGGGATGAAATTCTTTTAATCAAAATAACTATGGAAATCTATACTGTGATCAATTCTGAATAAATTTTGCCTATAAAATTTTTTTGCAAAATTGACAATTTCCAGGTTATTTGCGATTGAATCTATGCATTTTTCATTGAAAGAACTCACGTTTTATAACCGTTTTTCATGAATAACTTAAAAAAAATAATTTTATAGGAAAAATCATTCAAAACAAAATTGTAGCTAATAAAAAAACAAAGAGATCCGCGTCTGAAAGACTTACGTAAACCCAATAATAACTGAGTTACAGTAGGAAAAATAAAAGAATACCCATGAACGAACATATAAAACACGCTGTATTTTCCTGTCACCCTGTCATACAAAAAATTGGCCAGCGCAAGTAAATGTAATAATTATTATTACATGTACTTGCGCTAAGCAATTTTCTTTGTGATACGGTGACAGGAAAATACAGCGTGTTTTATATGTTTGTTCATTTTTCCGACTGTATTGCTCTTTAAAGGATGGTTATTTTCGAAGGACATCGAAATGGAGAACCTTAAATTTCAAATAACTCAAATGTGGTGCATTTTTTTGGGAAACTTTAGAGACATCTTTTCTTCTTCTTCTTCAGGTGCCGTCCTCGTTCCGAAGTTTGGCTATCATCAAGGCTATGAGTATTTTTGATACCGTAGATCTAAATAATTGGCAGCTGCTGCACTTGTACCAATCTCTTAAATTCTTCAACCATGAATGTTTTCTTCTGCCAATGGATCTTTTACCTATTATTTTTCCCTGAATAATTAATTGTAGTATCTGGTACTTTTGTCCCCTCATTATATGTCCCAAGTATTGCAGTTTGCGCTTTTTAATAGTAAGCGCAAGTTCTTTTTCTTTCTGCATCCTTCGCAACACTTCCATGTTTGTCACTCTCTCTGTCCACGATATTCTCAGTATCCTGCGGTACATCCACATCTCGAATGCTTCTATTTTCCTTGTATCGATCTTTTTCAGTGTCCAAGCTTCCATTCCATAGAAAAAAACTGACAGCACGTAACATCTCATGAGGCGAATTTTAAGATTTAAACTTAGCTCTCTTCCGCATAAAACTGTTTTCATTTTGGTACAAGTAGCTCTAGCTTTTTCTATTCTGATCTTGATTTCTTCAGAGTTGTCGTTGTTTTCATTAATAACAGTTCCCAGGTAATTATATTTTCTAACACGCTCAATTCTTTGACGGTTATGTCAGAAAAATTTTGTGGAGATTTCGACACCATCATTATTTTTGTTTTTTTGATGTTAAGTGATAAACCGAACTTTTCGCTGCACTCTACTATTCTGTTTATCAGTGTTTGGAGATCTTCCGGGGTTTCTGCTATTAATACTGTGTCATCAGCGTATCTCAAATTGTTTATTAAAGTGCCATTTATTTTAACTCCTATATCTTGGTCAGCAAGGGCTCTGTTAATAATATCTTCTGAATATAAGTTAAACAAGGTTGGTGAAAGTATGCATCCCTGCCTTACGCCTTTTTTGATCTCTTTAAAAGACATCTTTTAAAGTTCATTAAAAAGCCTTTCAAATAAGCTCTGATAAAAGTTATTTGCATAAGAACTGACTGACTTATGATGAAAATAAAGTCGCTTTCTGCTTTTTTCTTTTTGAAATGTAAAAGTTAAACCCTCGTCGTTACAATCCTAATAGAAATAAATAGATTCGCACTTGAAAGTAACTTTATTTAGGTATAATTGATACGATGCATGTGATTTGACAGGTTTGAAATGCCTATTTTAGAAAAAATAGTTGACTAAATCGAAAATGACATTTTAAAATTAAAAAAAGTGCATTTTTCTTAAATAAATCTAAAAGTATTCATACTATTAAAAAATGTTTCAAATATTAATTATAGAATTTCTTTTACTGAAAATTGGGTTTTTTTTGTTTTTGTATCATGAATACTTTTAGGTTTATTTAAGAAAAACGCACCTTTTTTTAAATTATAATAATGTCATTTTCGATTTAATCAACTATTTTTTCTAAACTAAGCATTCCAAACCGGTCGAATCACATGGATTGTATCAATTAGACCTAAATAAAGTAAATTTTAAGTGGACAGTTATTCATTTCTATTAAAATTGTAACGACGAGGGTTTAATTTTTAC
This sequence comes from Diabrotica virgifera virgifera, assembly GCF_917563875.1. Classification (NCBI taxonomy): domain Eukaryota; kingdom Metazoa; phylum Arthropoda; class Insecta; order Coleoptera; family Chrysomelidae; genus Diabrotica; species Diabrotica virgifera. The sequence goes on from NC_065444.1 coordinate 72,802,627, forward strand.
ATTTAAAAAAGAAAAATGGAGAGAGCGGCTTTATTTTCGTCATAAGTCAGTCAGTTCTTATGAAAAAAAACTTTTGTCAGAGCTTATTTGAAATATTTTTTAATGAGATTTAAAAGATGTCCCTTAAGTTCTCCCAAATAATTGCACCACATTTGAGTTATTTGAGATTGAAGGTTCTCCATTTCGAGGTTCTTCGAAAATAACCATTCTTTAAAGAGCAATCACTCAGTCATTACTGGGTGCACCTGGGTCTTTCCGACGCGAGTCTCTTTGTTTTTTCATTAGCCACAATTTTGTTCTTAATGATTTTTTATATAAAATTAAAGTTTTTTAAGTTATTTGTGAAAAACGGTTATAAAACGTGAGTTTTTTCAATGAAAATGCATAGTTTCAATCGCAAATAACTTGGAAAGTGTTCATTTTGCCAAAAAAATTTTAAAGAACAAAATTTACTCAGAAATGGTCATTCTATCGATTTCCATAGTTATTTTGATTAAAATATTATCATCTCCTAGATGGGATTGTTTTCACCCCCAGGGCAAAAGCGCAGTTCGGCATAGGGTAGATTTTGAAGAAGAGTATGAACAGAGCTTAAACCCAAATTTTCATTAAAATCGGTGTTGGTTCTCACAATTCCACGGTTTTACAGTTTTTTACCGCTGATGAATAGTCTATTAATGTAATTGTCCAATGGAACTATTAAAGTTAATAAACACGATTTGATTAAACACATCAAAATAGTGTATTTTAAAATTTGTTCAAAGACTGTTGTGGTTATGAGGTTTTATGCTTGCTTTATTAAGGTTCATAATATGGATTTATGTGAATACTTACACTCTGTTAATTTCATTTCCATCCAGCACAGCAGCCGTACGAAACTTCTCGCAAACACGTGACCTGTAATAATAAACAAATTAAATTAGAGTATGATCTTTATTAAAGAGTTCTTTTCTTCATAAATTTATAACGATAGGTTGTATAATCATTATATCATAACGATATTATGGAATCTTTATAATTTGTTTAGAAAGTTAATCAAGGAAAAATATCTTACTACATAATTAGCTACAGTCAGCATTATAAGGAAAATCATGGCAAATACGATGAAATAAGTCATCAAATACAACAATATACAGTCGAACCCGCTTATTAGTATACCGGTTATGGGAATATCCCGGTTTAAGGAATATAAATTTGAGGTCTCAAAATTGTTTTAGTAGCAACTAATGATCGGTTATTAGAATATCCCGGTTATGGGAATAATTTTGCTTGGCACGAAGGCCATTCCAATAAGCGGGTTCGACTGTACATTATATAAAAGGTGTCCCAAAATTCACGAAAAATTTGAATTTGCCGCCATTTATGCAGTAAAGTGTTAACAACAAAACAAAAATATTTCGACAGCTGACAGTTTAGAATTAGAGTAAAAATTGAAAAATTTAAGAACATTGGTGAGTTGGTGATCCGATACACAATGGTCGTCCAAAAACAACGCAAGAACGCAACTCATAAATATTGGCAATATCATTTTAAAGTCTTCTACTTTAAAATGTATAATATATGTCTGAATCGCCGATATAAATGAGTCAGATTAAATAAATTATTACAAGAATTTTTTACTAAGCAACAAAATTTTTGTTAAATTTATTAATATTTCTTTTTTGACAACGGCATCCGATTTGGACGTAGAAACGTTGCAATAAAATTATTTTTTTTGTAAAATTGTGGCTTATTTCCCATTAAAAATAGTTAATTACAAAAATGCCACAAGAAAATAGTTTCAGAACAAAATTAACTGTGAATTAAATAAAACACATGTCTAACTTTGGGCTAAATTGACCTAGGCCAATTTTTTTATTTGAAAATTCATGTTAAACTAGCTTTTTGAATGTATAAAAACTTTTTTTCTACGGAAAATATTTGTAAAGTTATTTAGAAACTTGTCATTAAGATTTTTGACTATGTAAGTATATTAAAAAACTTTTTATCGTTTGAATACATTTTGATAATATCACTCTTCTACTTTCATTTGGCATACGCAGAATTGCCCTATCTTCACTATTTTTTGTCTTATGTTATTGCAAAACAAAGATCACTGGGATAAACAAATAGAATAACTTTTAAACTAATTAATGGATCGGTCTCAAATTTTGAGGGTTCATTAAGTACCCCAATACTTAACTTTAGGCAAAACAATAAAGTTCTAAGTTAGTTTGAGTAAAAGTTATTAACAAATAACGACGTGAGCTTATTTTGTAGCTGCTAAGCAACAAATTGCTTTTTTAACTTTTAAGAACCGACATTTTGATGGTTTTTCAATGTTTTAAGAGCTTTAATTTTGTAATTTTATGTCAACTATTTAACTTCTTAATAGAGTGCAAAAAATCGAAAAAATAGCGTTTTTTGCCCTGCTGTTAGTAATTAAAAAACGGCTCGGAACTCTAAGCGGGAAACAGGTAGGTTTTCTTCCTATGGGCTCCGTGCGTGACCATGGTGGGGATTCACGAAACTATGCCAGCGCCCGTAGCGGCGAAATATGACAACTTTGGCGAATAAGGATTGAATAAAAAAATTTTTCAATAGATATTTTGCTTACCTTATTATTGTCGTTTTGATTTTTATTATTTATTTTTATATTTTCATACTGACTTTCTTTCCTTCCCCCGATCTGGCGGTATATTCCTATTGGCATATATTTCCATTTTCTGTTAGACACACACCACAAAAGTAATAGTTCAATAGTTAACTAAAAAATCTGGTAATAATAATTCACACTGCCTACTTAATTGCTTTTGATGTACACGTAATTAGTGTTAACACCAACAACTAAACTATAACGAAAAAGTAAAGAAAAGCCCTTAAAATTTATATTTTCTTCAGAGAACTTTCACGTACTTATCCGTTTTTAATTTGACGTTTATTTGACACTTTAACTTATTGTTTGTATAATAAATTTTATCAAAAATGGTAAAAAAAACATTACCCAAGGACCAAATGGCACATTGCCCTTACCAAAATCATTTCATTACTTACATACCATGTCCACACCCGACGTTTCGATAAGATTTTGCCCACTTTAGGTGAATTTGTTACTTTTTAAGCGACGCTTGAAGTAGAAGGAATTATTCTATTAAAATATATAAAATGAAATATTCAGGTAGCTGACAAGTTTTTTAGTTATTGTAGATCTATAGCATGAAAACATGCCTGGTTCCTGCATAGAGTTCGGAGCCGTTTTTTTATTATTAACAATTTAGTACAAAAAACGTGATTTTTTCGATTTTTTACACTTCATTAAAAAGCTAAATAGTAAACACAAAATTGCAAAATTTAATTTTTTAGAAAATTGAAAACCTTCAAGATGCCCATTTTTAAAAGTTAAAAAGTCAATTTGTTGCTTGCTCAAACTGCAAAATGCTTAAGTGAAAATCTTTATATTTTTTAATAACTATTACTCAAATTAGGTAACACTTTAGTGTTTCAGCCAAAGTTGGTATTGGGGTACATAACAAATCCTCAAAACTTGAGACCGATCTATTAATTAGTTTAAAAGTTATTATATTTGTTTATCCCAGAGACCTTTGTTTTGCAATAGTGCTTTTCATTCACAGTCATTTGTTTCGAGCTTCTGTCATATGCCGTATAATCCGTATATATTAATATTATACACAGATTATACAACATATGACAGACACTCGAAACAAATGACAATCGATAAAAAGCCCTATAGCATAAGATAAAAAAATAATGAAAATAGAGCAATTCTCCGTATGCCAAATGATAGTAGAAGAGTGATACTACCAAAATGTATTAAAAAAAGATAAAAAATTATTTAATATAGGTACGTGATCAAAAATCCTAATGCCATAATTAGAATAACTTTAAAAATATTCTCCGTAGAAAAAATTTGTTTACATATTCGACAAGCTGGTATTTTACACGAATTTCTAAAAATTAGAGTAGTAGTTCAAATGGTAACTAGTCGTGGTAAAAATAATTTTTTCCAAAAAATCAATTAATCATACTATCATTATTAATCATAGATAAAGTTAAGGTATTCTTTAATAAATAAACTATCTTCAAAAAATAATTATTTATTAAAAGTAATTTACTTATTAAAGTGTACTTTGTAATAGATTTTTAGAAGAAAATTATTTTTTCAAGAATTGTTTAAACAAATTAGACTGTTTATTCATTAATAAATTTGTAAATAAATTGCATATTTGTAATGTACGTAGAAATTACATACACGTTAAAAAAGAAAGATTAAACTTCATTGAGTAGATCCGGAGAAATAGAATATTTTATTAGTTTGAAATTACTTTCTCGGTATTTGAATTCGGTGGATTTCTAGGTTCCTCCTAGTAACCATTTGATCTACATTTTTAAAATTTCTAGAGGGTCCTGTGAAAGTACAATGTTTCTGAAAATTTTTTAACAAAAAATACAAATCCTATTCTTTAAAATTACATCAATGCGGTTCCTTAAATTTTATAAACAAATTAACTGTGGTTAACTATTTTTAATGGGAAATAAGCCACAATTTTACTAAAAAAATTATTTTTATCTACTCTATGTCATATTATGTATAAGTTTTTAGTTTGTGAAAACTGTCATTATAGATAGCAGTGCGTGAAGAATTTAAAGTGTGCGTGAAGTAACAATGTATTTTAAATGGGATTTACTTTTTCGCACTGTTTTAACCTTCGCGTTGTCATGGTGACAATCCTTAACTTTCGCGTTGTCATGGTGGTGACAATATGATCAATGAATTACAACAAAAGTTTTGACAGTTTTGTGGTTTGAAAGTAGTTAGAATTTTTAAATGTTAAAGTTCTAAAAATTGTAGAATAGAAATGAATTCCAGTGAAGAAGAGTTACAGCTTTTTTATTTGTTTATCGTAGATAAAATATTGTATGAAATTGTGCGTGAAGTTCTTTTTGCGAACTTATGCGATTTATAGCACTCGCTCCGTTGTCGCTCGTGCTCTAAAAATCGCTTGCGTTCGCAAAAAGCATACTTCACGAACTGTTTCATAAATAACTATTTTACGTTGTATGTGGTTGTCTTTTTAAAGACAGATCACATGCTATGATTTTTTTGTGACGGATATTCTTGAGTTAGGGTTGACTTCATGTAATCGAATGAACTATCTTTCAGTAAAGTCGTCCCAGGAAGGCAACTCATAAATATTGGCAATATCATTTTAAAGTCTTCTACTTTAAAATGTATAATATATGTCTGAATTGCCGATATAAATGAGTCAGATTAAATAAATTATTAGAAGAGTTTTTTACTAAGCAACAACATTTTTGTTAAATTTATTAATATTTCTTTTTTGACAACGGTATCCGATTTGGACGTCGAAACGTTGCAATAAAATCATTTTTTTAGTAAAATTGTGGCTTATTTCCCATTAAAAATAGTTAATTACAAAAATCCCACAAGAAAATAGCTTCAGAATAAAATTAACTGTGAATTAAATAAAACACATGTCTAACTTTGTCCTAAATTGACCTAGGCCCAATTTTTGTATTTGAAAATTCATGTAATTTTATGAATTTTATTCCTTTTTGAATTAATAAAACCTTTTTTTCTACGGAAAATATTTTTAAAGTTATTTAGAAACTTGTCATTAAGATTTTTGACTATGTATACATAGTAGAACCCCGCAAATCCGAACTAATTGGGGGGACAGCCGGTTCGGATTCCGAAAAGTTCGGATTATCCGAAAGTTAGCCTGGAAAGTATGGATGAATAGTGAACTTTTTAAGGAATGATTTGAAAAACAATTTGTTCCATCCATTTCGATATTCAATAAGGAATTGGAAAAACTGTTTTCCTACCACCAAATATGACCACCTTATTGCAACCCTTTGACCAGGGTATTCTGCAGTTTATAAAACTGTACTATGGTAAAAATTTGGTACGGATTGTATTAGAAGGCGAGGAAAGCCGTCAACTACTCAGAACCTGAAAAAAATCACCGTAAAAGATCTCATTTATTGGGTGGCTGAGGCCTGAGACTTTAATTACAAAATCATGGAAGAAGTTGTGGCCAGATTTACAATTTGAAGAAGCTCCATTACAAGATGATCTAGAAGTCGTAACACAACTTCCAAGATGTGAAAACAAAGAAGAAAGTGGAATTACAAAATGTATTGAAGCTGACCAGCTGTATTGAAGCTGAAGATGTATTGGGCACCAATAATTTACGGATGAAGATATTGTAGACTTGGTCCAAACTTAAGGCAGCCCTAATGAAGAACAAGAAAGCGAGAAAGAAGTTTTTCTGCCAGATCGAGTGTCACACGCAGTTGCCACTAAAGCTCTGGATGTGGCTCTACGTTACGTGGAGCAGAACTCTGCTGCGTTACCGGTCGATGTAATGTTTATGCGTAAATGGTTTAACATCTCTTTGACACCACCATGCGTCAGACGAAAGTTACCGACTTCTTAAAGAATACGCCTTATTAATCCTACATTGTTAAATTTTCTGGTTTTACTATGTATAATAAACATGTTTTTAAGTTTTTGTCTTGAATTTTTAAATTTTTTTAACTTTCCGTGGGTTCGGATTTGCCGAACGTTCGGATTAGCGGGGTTCGGATTTGCGGGGTTCTACTGTATATTAAAAAACTTTTTATCGTTTTTAATACATTTTGATAATATCACTCTTCTACTCTCATTTGGCATACGCAGAATTGCCCTATCTTCATTATTTTTTGTCTTATGTTATTGCAAAACAAAGATCACTGGGATAAACAAATATAATAACTTTTAAACTAATTAATGGATCAGTCTCAAATTTTGAGGGTTCATTAAGTACCCCAATACTCAACTTTAGGCAAAACACTAAAGTTCTAAGTTAGTTTTAGTAAAAGTTATTAACAAATAACGATGTTCGCTTATTTTGTAGTCTTCGAAGCAACAAATTCATTTTTCAAGTTTCAAAACCGGCATTTTGAAGGTTTTCCAATGTTTTAAAAACTTTAATTTTGTAATTTTATGTCAACTATTTAAATATAAAGTGCAAAAAATCGAAAAAATAGCGTTTTTTATCCTGAATTGTTAGTGATTAAAAAACGGCTCCTAACTCTAGGCAGGAAGCAGGATGGTTTTCTTCCTATGGGCTCCGTGCGTGACCATGGTGGGGATACACGAAACTATGCCAGCGCCCGTAGCGGCGAAATATGACAACTTTGGGGAATAAGGATTGAATATCTACTCATTTTTTTAAATAGATATTTCGCTTACCTTATTATTGCCGTTTTGATTTTTATTATTTATTTTTATATTTTCAAACTGACTTTCTTTCCTTCCCCGATCTGGTGGTATATTCCTATCGTCATCTATTTCCATTTTGTGTTAGACACACACCACAAAAGTAATAGTTGAATAGTCCCAGCTAATGTTAAAATCAGGTAATAATAATTCACACTGCCTAATTGCTTTTGATGCACACTTAATTAATGTTAACACCAACAACTAAACTATAACGAAAAAGTAAAGAAAAACTCTTAAAATTGATATGTTCTTAAGAGAACTTTCACATATCCGTTTTTTAATTTGACGTTTATTTGACACTTTAACCTATTGTTTGTATAATAAATTTTATCAAAAATGGTAAATAAAAACATTACATTAACGTCAAATACGTCATATGTGTAGTTTATCATATTATGTTTAACGTCAAATTGTGTTCGCCAAAAATTTCAGGCAACTACGCTAGGTGTCGCGTCAGTCATGCACGGAGCAAATACTATTGACTGTAATACACACAACTCTGACATTTCCCATTACATTTGAGGAAGCAAACAATATAGCACCATCTAGTGGTGTGCGGTGATAACCAGAGCAATGTAACCTTACATTTATAAAATTGCTTTATTATTGTTTTTGTAAAGTGTTTGAACTATTTTTATTTTAATTTAATTTAGCAAAATTAGCTCGTTATTCAAAAATTTATAAAATTAAATTTGAATTTTTACGTCAAATTTTACATTTTCAAAACGTAGTTTCACTTCAAGCCGACAGTGGCGCTAGTGCGCTAGTGGCAACGTGCTTCCAGATTTCTGTGGGAGTTGGATGTATTACAGCAAATACTATTGACTGTAATACATCCAACTCCCACAGAAATCTGGAAGCACGTTGCCACTAGCGCGCTAGCACCACTGTCGGCTTGAAGTGAAACTACGTTTTGAAAATATAAAATTTGACGTTAACATTCAAATTTAATTTTATAAATTTTTGAACAACGAGCTAATTTTGCTAAATTAAATTAAAATAAAAATAGTTCAAAAACTTATACAAAAATAATAATAAAGCAATTTTATAAATGTAAGGTTAAATTGCTATGTTTATCACCGCATACCACTAGATGGCGCTATATTGTTTGCTTCCTCAAATGTAATGGGAAATGTCAAGAGTTGTATGTATTACAGTCAATAGTATTTGATTACAGTCAATAGTATTTGCACGGAGCCAATAGGTCTACAATTCGCTCTGAGCGTTAACAAAGTGTCAAAGCAAAATCGACCGACCTGCTCATGGTGCCGGTTTTTTGAAATTTTATCAGGACGCTTTGTGTATGTTTAAATGAGACATTAAAAAAATGCCGTGTCACGCTAGTGATATTATGTATTAATATAAACAGAAAATAAAAACCCACTTAATCTGATATAAATTCTTCTATTTCCAATCTTGATTATCAGTTTGATTTTGTATACATAACCTCACTATCGCAGTTTATGTCAATAAATCTTTATTAACGAAAAAGAAAATATTTTTGTTGCACTATAAATTACAGTATAAATTAATAACTAATGAATTCTAACAATTGTATTCGGTTATTATCACTACAAAATAAAATATTCAAGTTTAACAAAATAATCCCATAAGACTCAATGTTAAAACGTCCTGACAAAATCTGACAGCGTGTCACGTGACTGTAAGTAGAGGGGAGACGCACGGAGCTAATAGGTAACTAAAGAAGTTGTCGGATACCTTGATTATTCAAAGTCCCGAAAGGGTCTTTTTTCGTATTTCCCTGGAGTGGAAGCAACTGAAAGATTTTCCATTCAGTATTACGGTTTTAAAGTTAATCAGTTTTTACGAAATGATTGAAACGGACGAATGAATGTTTACAAGCGTTTCATAAACAAAATATTTTCATTCTATTCACAGAATGTTTGTAATGTCTGGTAATTTCAGTTTTAATTTTTAGAATCTACACGACGCGAGGTTGAACTTTAAGTTTTCCAATGATGTTCGATTACATCATTGGAAATAACTCAGGTAAACGTTTTATATGCAACAAAATACGTAGGTATATTATTGTTTTTACCCATTTAAAAAAAAATGTGTGAAAAAGTTAAATTATCCACTTCCGTTTGTCCCAGGGACTTTGTAAACACAACACCTTCATCATTTTTTTTTCTCCTGGAAGCCGTCCGTGCATGCACCCCGGTCGCACTGCAGCCTTTTGACTTATTGTGCTTTCTTTCATTTATTGTCATGATACCCAATCAGGGCCGCTCCGTCCACGTGTGCAATGTGTGCGGCGCACACAGGCGCCACCAATTAAGGGGCGCCACTACAGCTGATACAAAAATTTTACGCCGGTCAAAACAACACTTACCTATTTACCGACCTTGCCACCCTCTATAACTCAACTTCAAAGGTACATTACATATTGGTTTATACAATCTGCATAAACAAAAAACCATGTACCTACAGACATGCAGCCACCAAGCCACCAAGCCACCGGTCCAGCAGAATTTACGCTTAAAAGCCATTGTACAAAAATTTGGCAGAAATTTATGATGCTTTTGGTGATATAACACATTCGGATAAATTTGATCTTGATTCAAAATATCAAGCTAGGTGTTTAGGAGATATGTCCACATATTTATGATATGATATGAAATTATGATGAAAGTTAGCTTCGTTAGCAAAATTTTACAATCAAAAACATTGAATATGCAGCCTTCGTCAAATGCTTGACAAGAGTTAAAACAATTCTTACTCGGATTTCGGAGAGATAGCAAATTTAATTTTGGTATTACCACAGCTGATAGGCTGATGACATGGTCATTCTGGCAGATAGTGCTAAAGCACTGCAACGCCTAATGGACCGAGTAACTACAGCCTGTAGAGAATTTGGAATGAAATTGAATACCAAGAAGATAAAAACGATGGTCATCAGCAAGCACCAAAACAGAAGGGTGAAGGTCAATGTCGACGGAACAGACCTGGAAAGAGTAACAAGAATAACGTACCTTGGAAGTAACCTTGATGAAACTTGGGACCACTCACTAGAGTTAAGAACACGTCTGGAAAGGCCCGTACAGTGTTTTATAAGATGCAAAAAGCTCTATGCAATCGCCAGCTGGATATCCCATTGAGAACTAGAATACTTAAGTGCTATGTTTTCTCCACCTCCACCTTGCTCTATGGTGTTGAAGCCTGGACAATGACAGAAGCAACACAAAATATAATCCAAGCATTCGAACTCTGGTGCTACCGTAATAGACTCAGAATATCCTACATGAGCCATACGGCAAATGCGGAAGTCTTACGAAGGATGAACAAGGAACAAGAGTTTATGCTTATAATAAAAGAACATAAAACACAATATTTTGGTCACATCGTAAGAAATCATATGAAACAAGAAATATAGAAATATAGAAATATATGAAACAAATATTGTGTAGTAGAGACCTCAGACCTCTTAGAAAGCGAGTACTAAAATGTTATGTATTTTCTGTTCTTTTGTATGGTGTGGAGACATGGACTCTCAATAAACAATGCCTCAATAGATTGGAAGCATTTGAGATGTGGACGTATCGAAGAGTGCTGAGAATCTCCTGGACAGACAGAATAACCAATAAGGACGTAGGTACTAAGGAGAATACAGAACAGCAGGGAGATACTGGATTCCATCAAAATAAGAAAACTTCAATACTTGGGTTATATAACACGTGGTGACAGATATGAACTCCTAAAATTAATTATGTAGGGAAAGATTCAAGGAAGACGCAGCATAGGTAGGAGAAAAATGTCCTGGCTGAGAAATCTCAGAGAATGGTTTGGATGCAGCTCAACTGAACTCTTTCGGGCTGTAGTGTCAAAAGTGAGAATAGCAATGATGATTGCCAACCTTCGTCGCGGAGATGGCACGTAAAGAAGGAGTAAGAAATCAAAAGTATGGACTGTTCTAACTGATAATCGAAGGCAAAATCAACAGCAAAAAGGAGACCAGGAAAGGGGCTTAAAAAATTACGACAATGTACGAATATGACCTCCATAGAACTATTCTGGGCGGTAGAAAAATAAGATTAGATGGGCAAATGTAATATGTAATGGAAAACGTCCTTAAGAATAAGGCACCGTAAGAAGAAGAAGATTACCGCAGCAAATGAAACTGCGGAGAAATTGGATGTGGAGCTCAGTTTTCAACCAGCCACAGCTACGACGTCGGAATAAAAGCAGACAGTTCGATTACGCACATAAAGACGAACTGATTTTGGGTCCTAAAATGTCAAAGTTATTCATTTCTTTTATTGTGTTCTCGACCTAGCATTAATTGCAGTAAATGAAAGATTTATATTCCATAATATTGGAAAATCATGTTGATTTATCAGAAAAATCAAATGTTGAAAAATCAATATTTCAGAAAACTCACAAGTAAAACTTTTTTGTACGAATTTGTAAAAAAATGATATTTAATGATCATCTAGATACAGCGAGAGACGATTTGTTTGAATAAATTATACAGCTTTGGCCTTTGTTAAAAGAATTAAATAATGATGTTTGTAAAATTTTAAAATTTATATTTTTAAACAAAACTGCAGTTTACCCAAATTTAACAATAGCTCTTCGCATTCTGCTCACTCTGCCCGTATCTGATGCCACTGCTGAACGATCTTTTCCTAAATTGAAACGTATAAAAAAAATTTATAAGTTTTTATAAAAATTTTATAAACTTTTATAAAAAATTTATCTATCATCTCTATAGAGTCGTCAGTATTAAATGAAAATTGATATTCGCGGCACTGCACCCAATCCAATATAGCACTGCCCTTCGCTAGCCTGTAAAGGTCCATTGGGTTAGTGCCATATACTTTCGGACTTGGTCAGAGTCTCCATATATTGCTTGTCTCTTGCGGTCCAGAGCCTCTCAAGCGCACACTATATGCCTGACTGTCTAGGTCTCTCTATTGCATAGTCTGCAACTGAGATCTCCAGTGTATAGTCATATCGTGTGAAGGTGCTCTTTTACTGGAAAGTGTCCAGTAGCCCGTTCTTTAACGGTAAAATATTGCAAAACCTCTAAATTTTAAAGAACCGCTTAGATTGACACGAAATTTGGCATACACATAGCTAACAAGTCAAACAAAAAAAAGTGATATTGTGCCGATATGTGCTTTTGCCCTGGGGGTGGTTTTCACCCCCTCTTAGGGGTGAAAAAATATTCGTCCAAAGAAAGTCAGGAAATGGATAAACTGGCTATAGTCCTGTCGCCAGGGGGGGTACAACGGCCTCGTTAATTCAGATGGACTTACCCAAGTTTTTCTTATGTATTTTGACCCGTAGAACACGAATTTTTTGGGTAACAGTTGATCCGGATGTCGATAAGATTGTTATAGACCAAGAACTTGAGGAATCAAATAACAGCGATTTTTGGCAAAACAAAACAATATTTTGTATTTTTTGGGTCATTTTAAGCAAAAAATATTTCTACAAGTTTTTTAGTAGGATGCACAGTTTTCGAGATAAACGCGGTTGAACTTTCAAAAAATCGAAAAACTGCAATTTTTAAACCCGAATAACTTTTGATTAAAAAATAAAATAGCAATTCTGCTTAGCGCCTTTGAAAGTTCAAGTCAAATTATGTCGGTTTTGATTATTTGCATTGCTAAAAATTTATTGTGTTATTGTTAAACAAAGCTACAAACAACTAGTGCGTGAGTGATGTTTCTATGATTTCTCATTTAAAATCGAACGAGTAGGTAGAATAGGTACTAGTGCAATTAAGACTATTTCTACGTTACATGCGTTAAAACACATGTAAAAGCACGGGAAACCCTACGTGTTTATAGCTTTGTTAAACAATAAAAAAATAAATTTTTACCAATGGAAATAATCAAAACCGATATAATTTGACTTAAACTTTTAAATGCGGTAAGCAGACTTGCTATTTTATTTTTTAATCAAAAGTTATTCGGGTTCAAAAATTGCAATTTTTCGATTTTTTTAAAGTTCAACCGCGTTTATCTCGAAAACTGTGCATCCTACGAAAAAACTTGTAGAAATATTTTTTACTTAAAATGGCCCAAAAAATACAAAATAGTGTTTTGTTTTGCCAAAAATCGCTGTTATTTGATTCCTCAAGTTCTTGGTCTATAACAATCTTATCGACATCCGGATCAACTGTTACCCAAAAAATTCGTGTTCGACGGGTCAAAATACATAAAAAAAACTTGAGTAAGTCCATCTGAATTAACGAGGCCGTTGTACCCCCCCTGGCGACAGGACTACTAATTTTAAGTAACTTTTGTTCTATAGAGTTTTTTCACTGAGTTAATATTTTTAGAGTTATTTTGCAGTGAATATGTTCATTTTTTCAACAAAATAAACACGTTTTTAGACGGTTTTTCGCAAATAATTCAAATAGTTAGTATTTTGTCGAAAAAAGATTCTTAGCAAAAATAGAGCCTGTAAAAATTTTTAAAAAATGGTGTATATATCACGTCTCTACACCTAGTAGAAGCAGAGTTATAGCTAATGAAAAATAGGTTCATATTGGTCAAATTCCAAATGGAATACTTTAACGTGAAATTAACCAAAAATGAAGCACATTTCGCAGAAAACTCATTTCAACTTATTTAAAGTGTTTAAAAAAAAGCTTCATTTTTGTTTTATAAAAAAAATTCTAGCATCAAAATTAAACAAGGTACGCTCAAAATAAAGTTAGTCCCTTTTGGTTTTGGTAAAAAAATCGAGAAAATCATCCCCTAATTAGTATCTTAAATGAACTTAATCGTTACGACTTCACAACTTTCTTGACTCGTGTATATATTGTTTATATGATCTGTAAGTTTCGTCGGTTCAAAGTCCTTATTATTGAAAGGGCTGTAGTTAAAAGGGGTTGAACGAGTCACTGATCACGAATGTAAGCAAATTTAGAAACACCAAATCTCAATCAATTTTTGTCTAACAGAAAAACAAAAAAAATACATGATATTCAGAAAAGCAAATCTGACTTTTTTATTTTTCGAGATTTTTGGTATCTCTCACAATTTTTAAGTTATTTTGAAAAAAAGCATATTTTTCAAAATTTAAATTTTTTAAAAATTTTACTTTGAAACCAAATTTTTTCAAAAATTAAGTCTTAATCTTTAAATCGATGAAACTTACAAATCATATAAACACAACATAAGTAAAATAATTTGTGGAGCGGTAACGATTAATTTCATTTAAGTTGCTAATTAGGGGGTGGTCTTCCCGATTTTTTTTTGCAAAAACAAAAGGAATCAACTTTATTTTGAGCGTCACTTGCTTAAATTTAATGCTAGAAACTTTTTGTAAAAACAGAAATAAAGCTTTTTTTAAACATTTAAAAAAGTTATAATGGGTTTTTCCCGAAAAGTGCTTAATTTGTTGGATATTTCACGTCGAAATATTCTATTTGAAACTTGGTGAATATGAATCTATTTTTCATTGGCTGTAACTCTGGTTCTATGAGATCCAGAGACCTAAAGCGTACACCATTTTTTTTACTTTTTATAGGCTATATTTTTTCTAAGAACGTTTTTTCCACAAAATACTTACTTTTCTATAGAAAAAGCTCTATAGAACAAAAGTTACTTAAAATTAGTCAGTTTACCCATTTTCGGACTTATTTTGGACATATATTTTTTTACCCCCAAGAGGGGGTGAAAGTCTCCCCCAGGGCAAAAGCACACATCGGAACAATATCACTTTTTTTCTTTGACATGTAAGCTATACGTATGCCAAATTTCATGTCAATCCAAGCGGTTCTTTAAAATTTAGAGCAAAAACCGTGAAAGAATGGACTACAGTTAGGAAACCTGTAGTGACTTTGAGCTGATTCCTTTTCATTTTGAGCAGTTCTTCAGCTCTACTCCTTCATCATTATACCGGATAGAATGACAAATGAGGTGAGAATAAAAGCTTATAACCCAAGGTTAGTATTAAACGTGAGAAATTTGACCTCAGACTTCCGGTTTTAGAATTGCAACCGAAAGTACTGTTTTGAAGTCGGGGAAATAGTATAAGCGATTTATTAATCGACGCGCCTTAATAAGACGAAAACAAATTTATACTTCCGGCACAGAATAACTAACCACAAAGAAGCGAATCTGACTGTCGTTTCCATTTATTTTGTTGGGACCGAAATATTTGACCTTGTGCACCACTTAAAGAATAGAACTTGATGTTCGAAGGAATAGACCATTCCAAATGATGTAATATTTTTGACAAGTAGTTATTAATTAAATATGAAATATAAAGATTAACTATAAAATATAAATAAAATATAAAATAAAACATATTTATATAAATATAAAATTTAACTATAAACAACTGTCACTGTCAGTCGCAAAAGTGAGGTTGCACCACTTACGTGACGCATGAGCATGAAAATTATGTTACCGTTTTCGGCCTGAGTTTCGCTTCTGTGTGGTTAGTTATTCTGTGCTTCCGTTGTTATGCTTGTCTGTCCGTCTGTCCGCGAATATAACACTTTCATTATTAAAACAGATATGATGAAAAATGAGGTGTCGAATGAAAGCTTATAACCCAAAAAGGTTATTAGAGATGAGAAATTTGACTTTGGACGTCCGGTTTCAGAGTTGCAGTTGAAAGTATCTACTATTTTAAAGTGGCCGAAATAAAGCAAATGATATTTTCGACGTGCCTTAGCAAGACGGGAACAAATATGTACTTCCGGTTTTATGTCTATCTGTCCGTCCGTCTGTCTATCCGTGGACACAACTCCTTCGTCATTCCGGTTAGTAAGTTCCGGTTTTGATATCATTTTCAGTAAAAAATTATGAGCGAAAGTTTGGCAAAAATGACTCAAAAGTAGTAGGCCTGGATCCCGCGTACCAAAAAAAAGTTAATTAATAGCAAGCTGAAAATTTGTTAATAGCTTAACGGTGTCTAGTCGGACAAACTTTGATGTATGGGAACACTGGAACAGGGGAAGTTTTAATTGTGGAACAGTTTAAAAATTTGAAACGTCAGATTACGAAAACGCCACATATGTATTTTGTCGGACAGAACATCCAATTGATTTGTTACCCTTTCATTAAACTCACATGCAAAAATAAGACTGCTATTACTAACCAACATGATTCCTGTCATTTGACATGTTCTTCGTGTTCCACTCATTAAAATGCATAGTTGGTGGTAAACACCAGTCAGATTTTTGCATGAGAGTTTAATGAAATGGTAACAAATCAATTGGAAGTTCTTTCCGACAAAATACATGGAACGTTTTCGTAGTCGTAGTCTGACGTTAAAAATTTTTAACCTGTTCCACAATTAAAACTTCCCCTGTCCCAGTGTTCCCATACATCAAAGTTTGTCCGACTAGACACCGTTAAGCTATTAACAAATTTTCAGCTTGCTATTAATCAACATTTTTTTGGTACACGGGATCCAGGTCTATAGTGAAATCGTACATCAATTGACAAAAAATTGCACGAATAGTTCAAAAATTGACTTTCGGTTCTACTTCCGGTCACGTTGGGTGAATACTTAGGACTTGCGAAATCCAAATACTTACTTGTTTATATAGCAATGACAAAAAATAAATACTTCTATATATACAAGGTGGCCAGACAAAAACGAAAGACATGCATTGTCAGGAACAACGACAACATTTTTAAAAAACTCAGCGACAGGTCAATTTTTAAAGGGCACATCGCTCATCCGGAATAACAGTGTCCCAACTCAAAAAAACACGTTTTTCAGGGGAGACAAAAATAGATTTTTTAGATCTTAATTTAACTGTAAATTTTAGACGGCAACTGCTAAAATTTATAAATTAAAAACGAAGAATGTGTATAAGTGAATGTTTCTAATTGTGTAAGAGGCAAAACCAAAAAAAAACTATGATATCTGATTAAACAAAGAAAAAAGATCAGAATTTTGAGTTATGTCACTTTTCTTTTAAAATATTGGCCACCTTTGTCAAAATTAACGAAAAATACCTAGGACACTTCTCGAAATACAACGGTTTTTGTGTTAAATAACGATAAATTCACGTCGAATGTCAGAGCATAACTGAAAAGTGTCATTATTCCGGAATATGTAAAAGCATTCATTTTACCATCAAAAGAATAATGACACTACCGCCATCTTTCGAACCTGGAAGTAAATATCTATGTGACATTTTTCCTGATAAAAGTATAGGATATTTGATATTTGGCGTCAGTTTAACAAGATAACTCGATTTATGTATTTTTTAAGTTATGTCACTTTTCTTCCGGATGAGCGACATGTTCCCTTATGTTATGACACAGTTATTGCTGTATTTATTGACTATGAGAAGGCCTTTGATCGAGTACAACATCACAAATTAATTAAAATATTAAAGGATAAAGGAGTTGATAGTCAAGATGTACGAATCACAGAAAAATTATATTGGCGTCAAACAGCGACAGCTTGCATAAATGTAAAATCAACAGAAATATGCAAAATACAAAGAGGTGTCAGACAGGGTTGTATACTGTCCCCACTGTTATTCAATTTATATTCAGATAGAATATTTAAGGAAGCGTTGCATAATTTGGAATGGGGTGTGAAAGTTAACGGAATTCTGATAAATACAATCAGATATGCAGACGATACAGTTATTTTAAGTGATGATATGAATGGATTACACCTTTTAAATGCCATTGACATAGGGGAAAAGAGATTGGCCTAAATATAAACTGTTCAAAAACAAAATACATGGTATTTAGCCGTTTAGCCCATCAAGATTCACGGTTATATGTTGATGGTCATATAATTCAAAGAGTACCCAGTTTTAAATATCTTGGTTGCCATATTACTGAACAACTAGATCCAGATAAAGAGATAAAATGTAGAATCGAGATAGACCGCACGACATTTTTAAAAATGAGGTCAATCTTCTGTAATGATAACTTGCAACTTCAACTTCGAAAGCGCATGATTAAATGCAACATTTGGTCAGTGCTCGTGTATGGTATCGAAGCATGGACATTAAAAATATCCACCATTAACCGTTTGGAGGCCTTTGAAATGTGGCTGCACAGACGTATACTGAAAATACCATGGACGGCTAATGGACGGCTATGCTGACAAAAGTGGCAGTCCTTAAGAGAGCAAATTAATGCTACTAGCGAGGTGCTTGATAACAACAAATATAGAAAGATGGCCTATTTTGGACACGTAGTAAGGGGAGACCGGTATAATATTCTTCAATTTATTATAATGGGTAAAATCGAAGGACGCAGAGGAATTAATAGAAAGCAGGCCTCTTTGTTGAAGAATATCCGGGAGTAGACAGGAATAAAGAAAGCAGAACACCTATTTAGAATAGCTCGAGACAGAGACAGTTTCGCCATGTTAATCGTCAAGGGGACTTGATAGGGCACGTTAAGAAGAAGAAGACACATGTTCCTGGTATTTTCGGTATTTTGTTATTTTACTTTGACCCAAAGCCACGGTAAGAATCACACCAATATTTTTTAATGGCAAGGGGGATCAAATAAGATATTGTTTCAAAGCCCTTGCAATTCCTCGTACATTAGTCTTTCAATTTTTAAATTCGGTCCAATACTTTATTTTATTTATTTAAAAAGTTTTTAAACTTTAAACGAATTCAGAAAGATCTGAACGTCAAAATTTCATAAATTAAATGTTAATACTTAGTGTCAAAATTTCATAATTTAGTGGAATAAACTTGCCTGCGGTTAGACCAATTACAACCAAGCATTACAGCGCGGTAAATTTGAATTACTCCTCCTAGTTTAAAAACGAGGAGAGATTTTTCCCTTTTGTTCAGTTTGGGGTTGAAAAGATAAATTGTGATGAATTTTTAAAAACCCAATTCTTAATACTACATCCATTTTATACATAAATTGGAAAAGTATCATTAAAAAACTAATTATTAGTAATCTGCAATTTCACAATATGTATTTATCATGTACTTAACTTCAAATTGTGGTCACAAAAAATGTCAGGTAACGACGCTAGATGTCGTGTCACTCATGCACGGAGCGAATTAGCAGCGAGCAAACGTACGTGTTAACGAACAGCTGTCAGAAGAAATTGAAATTAGACGTGGGGTAAGACAGGGATGCGTATTGTCACCAATTCTTTTTGATGCCTACTAGGAAGAGATTCTGAAAAAAGCTCTTGAGGATGCAACAGCGGGAATAAAGGTAAACGGAGTTCCCATTGACAACAGTAGATATGCGGATAACTGTCAGCTTAGCCTCAAATGCTGAAGATCTTTTGAGAGTGGTGACCAGAATAGCGGAGTATGGGAAAGAATAAACTTTGACAATGAACGTCAAGAAGACAAAATTTAT
Organism: Diabrotica virgifera virgifera; assembly: GCF_917563875.1. Classification (NCBI taxonomy): domain Eukaryota; kingdom Metazoa; phylum Arthropoda; class Insecta; order Coleoptera; family Chrysomelidae; genus Diabrotica; species Diabrotica virgifera. Next base: position 72,822,220 of record NC_065444.1, read on the forward strand.
AATAATAGCGAAAACTCAAAAAAATGACGAGAATCTTCTAATAAACGCAACCGATGTCAAACTAGAGAACAAATATACATATCTTAGCACAATTATTATTAACTTCACAAATGATTACTTTTACGAAATCAAAATGAAAATAGAAAAGGCAAATTTCAACAAAATGAGAAGTTTGCTCTGTACAAGAGATTTGAAGTTGGTGCTATTTAAATAGTTAGGCTGGCGAGGTGCTACGTTTTCTTGACTTTGTTTTATGGAATAAAAGCTTGTACCTTGAATGCGATATCAATGAAAAAACTGGAATCATTCGAAGTTTGGGTATATAAAAGAGTTATGAAAATATTGTGGACAGAACATGTCACAAACAAAAAGGTTCTTAGAAGGATGAATAAAGAAATGGAAATCTTAAATACAATAAAAACAAGAAAATTGGGTATACCGGACATAGTACATACACGTGAGGTCAGTGTTGCCAATCGGCGGATAATTATCCGATTTGCGTACCTTTTTGAGAGTTGTCGTATCTTCTTCGTATCTTTAAATAAATCGGATATTTGCGGATATTTTTCAGTGTATCTACCATCGACTAAAACTTTCTCATCCATATATTCCCAACACCAACAACACATTAATTTTGTTTGGTTACACCCAAATTTTTATAAATAGCCTATACTGGATGAATGTTAGTGACATCCGATACTTTTCATCTTTTGGCAAAAGGGGCATGTGCCGATTCTTTTGTTTAGAATTTAAATGCACAAGTGCATTCACTGAAGGCATACTAATCCAATTCAAATTTCAAAAACCGTCTGCGTCCGATGTTATTTATGAGTTTTTAGTTTTTAGTCTTTAAACTTATGAAAGCTTATTCACGCACGATTTAGTTTTATTTTCATTTTATGTAGTGCAGTGCTTAAGTAAATGTTTCCAGATTTCTCGGACATGAGATGTAGTTAAATCTAGTTCTTTTTTGTAAAGTTCTATCAAATCTAATATCTTAAACAAAACCATTTCATCAAAACATATTATACTTACCTAATTATATTTATGATTTTTTTGAGGAATGTAATGGTACTAAGAGGTTTTAAATACAATTAAAGTCAGAAAACTGCAATATCTGGGACATGTTATGAGGGGCGAGCGTTATAACTTGTTACAATTAATAATACAAGGAAGAATACAGGGTAGAAGGAGTCGCGGAAGAAGACGCATCTCCTGGTTAAACAATTTGAGAGCTTGGTTTAATTGCACTTCTGCTGATCTCTTTAGAGCAGCGGTATCGAAAGTGCGAATTGCCGTGATGGTTGCCAACCTTCTTAGAGGAGATGGCACATGAAGAAGAAGAAGAATGGTACTATGCAGAAAAGAACTTTCCGGCACACAACGTCACTTTTCTGCACACTACTGTCAGTTATTCTGTGAGAAAATATTAAGTTTGTTAACATAAAATTGTGCAGAAAAATGCATTTGGAATAGTGGTTGTAGAAAAATCTACTTATTTGAAACTAGTAATATCTAGATATCTACTAATTAACTCAAAAATTCTTCAAATTTTTTGCATATAAAAATTATTTAGTCGGGCATTAACGTTGAACGCACGACGGGTATTATGGATACTAACTTTGATACCTTAATTGCTACAAGACTGTCAAATACATTTCTATTGTTTTAGTTGTAATAAATCTTTAGTTGTTAAAAGAACGTAGGCGCAAAATTTTGGACCAATAATCTTTAAACGTATTAATTTTTTTCGAATCCTGAGAAAACTAATAAATATTTTAGAAAAATTTGAACGCAGAATGAAAGATTACATTATTACCGAGGGCTGAAAGTCCCTTAGAATAAAAAAATGTTTCTTTTTAATGAGATATTTGAAACTAAAAATCACACTTAATATTCTCTTTTCCTTTTACCCCTGTAATATATTAGAATAAAAATTATAGAAATCTTCAGGGACTTTCGGCCCTCGGTAATAATGTAATCTTTCATTCTGCGTTTAAATTTTTAAATAATTCTTATTAGCTTTCTCAGGACTAGAAAAAAATAATGCATTTTAAAGGCATTGACCAGAAATTTTGCGCCTATGCTATTAATGTAACCGTAGTTTATTTTGTATTGATTTATTTATTATTTATTTTTCCACTACCTAGTTTTAGGTAGTTGATACATTTTAATAAAATAATATTTAAAAGTGTTTTTTTTTACTTAAATAATTATAATAAATTAATATAACGATCCAAATAATGAAATATTTAGATTTATTTATTTATTTAGAATTTAACACTTACGATAATACAAAATACGAATAATATAATAATAGTAAGTAAATAGTATTTACATACATGGATTAGGTAATAATCAACTAGGATACGAGATTTTCATCTATAAACGAAAATTTTTAAACTGTGAAATAGAGAATCCAGTAGATTAAAGGGCCGGTTGTTCGAACGCTAATCAGAAATGGATTCAACTGATCATTATCAAATATTTAATTACTGTCAATGTCAACTTTGATTGGGTTGCTGAAAACATAATTGATTACAATTATGAGATTAATTGATTTAATCAATTATGTTAATAATTATTACGTTAATTGATAATTAATAATTAATTAATCAATCAATTATGTTAATTATCATAATGATAATTGATTACAATCAACTGATTGGCGTACGAACAACGGATTTTGTTATTTGATGGTTGTTAAGGGGACTAAAAGAATAACATTGGCAACATTGATTTTAATAACAGAATAATTTTTGACCTAGCGTACCTTTTCGTGACAAATCGGATATTTTTCGAGCGTTCATCGGATAATCTAGAGAAATCCGATTGGCAACACTGCGTGAGATACACTTGCTCCGACTGATTATGCAGGGAAAGATCCAAGGAAAGATAAACATAGCGAGATAATGGTACGGATGTATAACAAATAAACTTTTCAGAACAACCGTTTCTAAAGTATATCCGAATAGCTATGATGATTGCTGGCCTTCGTCGCGAGGATGACACTTAAATAAGAAGAAGAGATTACTGGGAGGCCAAAAACAAGAGTTAGTAAATGGTATGGCAGTTGTCCTAGAAAACCTCAAAAATGTATAAAACATTTTTGAATAGCAAAGGTATATTTTGTTTTTAAATTGCTGGAGTGCAGATTCCTGAAAGGAGTAGGAGAGGAAGACCAAAGAAGACCTGGGGGGAGACGATAAGGCAGGATATGTTGGTAAAGGGGATTAATATTGATATGTGTGGGGAAATGCAATTAGGGAAGCCGACCCTGCATAGGGATAAGACAAAGAAAATGATGATAGTGAAAGGTGTATTTTGTTGAAATTGTCTAGTGAACCTGTCTAGCTACAATATTATTACATCGATTTTCTTAAATAATAAAGCTATAACATACTAAAGAATCATTCAAATCGAACATGTTTAGGAAATTCGAGACGTCTAACATGTCCCATTTTAAGGTGTTCCGTTACTTTGCCGCTTAGGCAAACATAATATGCCTATGAGACATAATATGCCTATGAAACATAATATGACATGAGACTTGGACATTAAATAAGAAGGAAGAGGATACTCTGGAAATATGCGAAAGGAAATTATTGAGACGTGTATTCGGAGGACGGAAGACAGAAGACGGGTGGGAGAAAAGGACCAACAACGAATTAGGTAATGGCTTTGTACAAAGAACTTACCATCCCCAGGTTCATCAAGTCACAAAGAATCAGATGGTTGAGACATGTAGAAAGAATGGCAGTGAACAAAATGCCTAAACTAATTATGACCAGAAAACTAATCGGTCCCAAAAAGAAAAGGTAAACCCAGAACGAGGTGGATTAATAAAGTGGAAGCAGGCCTTAAACACGTGAAGGCGAGGAACTGGAAAAGAAAAGTACAAAATAGAAGTGAATGGAGAACTATTGTTCATCAGGTCCTCCAGAGTAGTTAATAAATTTGTATATAGGGTCAAAGCTCCTTATTCGCGCTTCCTGTATTCGCGTTTTCACTATTCGCGGACTGAAAAAATGAGATCCAATTCCTGTATTCGCGATCTAAGATTTCTTTATTCGCGGATCGAATCGATACATCGGTACATACATACACCAAAATAAAAAGCATTCGGTATTCTTTGTCAACACGTCAACAATAAAAAAAATAAAATTGACCTTATTACAACTACACCTAGATTGGCGTAGGCTTTGATTCAAACTATGGACCAAAGAATAATCCAGGCCTTTAAGCTCTATTACATTAGATGAACCTTCTAAATGATACTGAATAACATGGAATGTGATCCTTATCTGAATCTTATGGAATGCTGGAAGGAATTTAACATAGCAAAATGAATTGTAAACATAAAAGAATCATTGCAAGAACTCAAGTTTGTCGTTCTGGAAAAAACTGAACTGTTCTGACTGTAAGAAATGAAAAATCTGTGCAAGCTCAAACTTTAACTGCAAACATTGCCGGAATTGCGAGTGAAATGGAGTGAGATGGGTTTAAACAGATAGAATCAAGTGAGGTTCAGGAGATGCTTGAATTGCAAGATGGAGGAAATGTTAAACTCACAATCCATTGAAGAAGAGGATTTAACAAGCACTGGAAACGTGACATTTAATTTGATAAAAAAAATTGTGACGGTTTAAGAATGGAAAATGAGCTTTGTGATTTGTTTATGAAATTAGATCCATCTATGGAACGAAGCATTATTCTTAAAAGGCAAATTAGTAATGCCACTGCTAAATACCAGTCCGAATTGAAGGAGTTTTTGAACACTGCCAAGCAAGAGAAAATTACTAAATTCTTTAAACCATTGCTAAACCTGAAGAATAGGTTTGTTCTAGCAAACAGTCAAACTAGTCAGAAACCGTCAGCAAACAGTTGGCCAGTGAGAGAACATAATACAGTCACCAGTGCTATCCCCTCTACTCGCGCTGGTCGACTATTCGCTGATGGCACAGATTAACCCAACATGTTGGGTTAATCTGTGCTGATGGTTTCAAACCGTTTGAAACTGATGCTAAAACAAACCTAATATGTAATTAATCAATATGTCATGGTCAAAAACTTAAATTAAACTTTTTTTAAGTATTTGCTTTTTTATTTCCTCACCTAGGAACTCCTTATAATCCCATATAAATTACCATTCCATATTCACGGTTTCTGTATTCGCGGTATATTTACAGAACATAATGTACCCCGCGAATAAAGAGCTTCTATACTGTACTTAAGTTTGAGTTTTGTTTAAAATAATTTTAATTAGTTAAGCTTATGATTATGTTTTATAACAATGCCCTAGGTCTTAACGGCCTGTTGTGAGTATAAATAAATAAATGGTAACATTATTCTGTATTTCTAAGGAAACTAGATTAAATAAACTTTTCAAGTTGCGCGGAAAGGGGTGTGTCCATACACTTGAGAAGAAACAACCCTCAAATTTCACAATATGACAACAGGTTGTCTTTAATGTACAATTAAAATAACCAACTGTTTATGACATCTAACATACTGACATTGTTATTGGAAAAAAAAATTCAGATATTTTGTATACAACCTCTATTTTTGAGAATATTCTAAGAAAAATAAGTTCCTGTCGATATTAAAAATGTGGTAGGCGTGAAATATAAAGGAATTTGAAGTAAAATTAAGAAAAATTATGTAAATATTTATTCCAACTGTTTTTAAATTATTATGTTTGGTTAAATCATAAAACAGCCAGCTGATCGTAAGCTGGTGCATTTCAAATTCGGATTTTATAGCGCTTTTGCCTTTCCTAAAAATATTCTTTCGCATCTGTTTGAATAACTCACGCCTTTGGCAAAAACATAGTTGCGCTATAAATTTTCTAAACAGTAAAATTTTATATAAATACAACTAAAAACAAGGAAACTTATGTACACATGGGATAAAAATATGATCGTTTGAAGAAGCAATTTCGAAATGTGTTAAAACGCACAAAGTTGGCTTACTTTTGGTGACATCCCGCCTTAACAGAAAAACACAATCTAAAGTTTTTTTATGTTTGAAAATTTTCGAGTTCGTAGCCCGATAACGAGTCACTAATCGCGGACTGATCGTCCTTCCCACTCGGCAAAGTTTTTGCTGGACTGCGGAACACAGGAACAAACCAAAACCGCCTGCCGCCGGCAACTTATGAGTTCGACGTGTGCTGCCTTTGGAAGCTGTCGTTGCTATGGATACAGCCGGGTGTTCTGACGTCTAGCCATCTAGCGGACACTAGTCGAATTGAGAGTGCGTGTCGCGGCAGATGAGACTGCGATTCGCACTAAGAAGTTTTTAACGTTTATTTCTTGCCGCTGTATTTATCGACTATAAAAAAGTTTGCATTGTTTATGTTCTTGAGGTTTTATTATTATTTCATTTGCCGGCAATAGAAAAATACACGTCCGGACTCAGAAAAGGTTCAATAAAGCGTTTATTTCATAATATACGTGGTTTATGGCGTTATCAATATGGTATACTGTAATAGTACATTACCTTTGAAATAGGTCTTTGTCTAAAATTATTGCTTACTGACGTTTTGTCTACAACTGTGCAGGGGCGTAACAGAGGCCCCCGCAGCATGAAGCTTGCGGGGGGGCCAATCGACCAGGGGCCCCATCTTGTCGTCTGATATTATGTAAAAACCTGTTATTGTTATATTATTTTACGTTGTGTGTTTAAATTTAAAAACGTAAATTTCTAAATGGGCTCATTCGGCAAGTGAATCATCTCATATCTAGAAACTTAATCCGTTCCGTTTTCCTGAATTTTTATGGTGACGACAATAAACTATAGTGCTTTGTACGTGACTATTGAAAGATTTGAGAATTGCAATTTGCCGAATTTTAGAACAATATTTCTAAATCTAGAAATGAGTTTTCTCTTTAATCTTTACCTACGTTAAGTATTTCGATACAATTATCCAGAGGCGTAACAGATGCTCCCGTCGCATGAAGCTTACGGCGGGACCCCAATATGTCAGGGCCCCCATCTTGTCGTCTAATATATTATGTAAAAATGTGTTGTTATACGCATACATGCGTTTTTTAAGCAGTGTAGTATTGAAAATAAAGTTGCCATCCGAATTAATAAAATTGTAGTTATATTCCCTGATAGTAGTGCAAGAAGAAAATGGTTCATCTCATAGAATAATACTTATAATACTATGTACTAATGTAATTATTTAGTAATTTTTGTTCTATTTTATTCTATACAAATAAAGCTGAAAAATGTAGGTCGTCATAAACAATGCATGATGTATTCATATAGTAACTCAGTAAATGGCAGTTTTGAAGTGAAATTATCAGCGTCACGACGGACGTATTTGCTTGACAATTTGGATTTAGGTTCTAGTTACACTCCACTTCAAAGTTGGACTTACGCCGTTGGTTGTTTTTACTTCGGGGAGGACACCCCTTCTTGGAGTAAAAAACATACGTTTAAAATAAGTCCGGAAATGTATAAATTGACGAATTATAAGCAACTTTTGTTCTATAGAGTTTCTTTATCTATGTTAATATTTTCAAGTCATTTGCGAGTGAAAATGTTTATTATCCAACAAGAAGAAACACGTTTTCAGACTGTTTTTTCGCAAATAACTCAAAAATAAGTATATTATCGATTTAAATATTAGATATCAAAAAAATATTTGTAGCAAAATTGTAAGTTATAAGATACAAAAAATGGTGTACTTATTCATCGACATAGTAAAAGCACAGTTGAAGCTCATGAAAAATTATTCTTATTCGTTCAATTCCAAATAGAATATTTCAACCTGAAATAACCAACAAATGAAGCACTTTTCGGGAAAAACTCATTAAATATTTTTTTAAATGTTTCAAAAAAGCTTTATTTTTATTTTTTATAAAAGTTTCTAGCGCCAAAACTATATGAGTTACGCTCAAAATAAAGTTGGCCCCTTTTTTGGTAAAAAAAAAAATCGTGAAAATCTCCCCCTAGTTCGCACCCCAAATAAAATTCATTCTTAGCGCTTTACCATTTACTTTAAATATTTATTGTTTATATGATCTGTAAGTCTGATCAGTTCGAAGTTCTTATTTTTGAAAAAATTTTGTTTCATAGCAAAAAAAAGTTTTTTTATATTGGAAAAAATGCCTTTTTTTCAAAATAACTTAAAAAGTATTAGTTATACGAAAAATCTCATAGAGTAAAGAAATGTAGGTTTTGCTTTTATAAATATTTTGGCTTTATTTTGTTTTTCTGTAAGACAAAACTTGGTTAAGATATGGCTGTTTAAAATTTACATATTATACTCGTGATTAGTGACTCGTTCAAGTCCTTTTAACTAGCCTTTCAAAAATAAGCACTTTGGACCGGTGAAACTTGCAGGTCATATAAAAAAGATAAGTAATTTGTAAAGCGATATTGATTAGTTTCATTTTGGGTAGATAGATAGAGATTTTCACAATTTTTTACCAAAAAAATGGGATTAACTGTATTTTGAGCGTTTTGAGCATTTGAACTGGTTTAGTTTTGATGCTAGAAACTTGTGTAAAAGATAAAACAAAACCTTTTTTTAGACACTTTAAAAAACAACTTTTGCGAAAATCAATTTAAAACTTTTGATATTGCATGAAAAGTAGGTAGAATCAAATAGTCCATACACAAAAAATTTCAAGATGATTCGTCAATTAGTTTAAATTTGATTCAATTTGTTTATCCAACAGAACTTGTTTTTGCAATGTTATTGCTCAGAAAATGAAAATGATACAGCGATTTTGCGAATACCACATGAAAGAAGAAGGCCCATATTTTCATTGTTTTTAATAAAGAATCAAGAAAAGTCATTTCGACCATTGCAAGAACATTTTACTAAAGTAAAGTCATTTTAGTATGATACAATTGATCCAAAAGATGGCATAACCCAGACATCCAAAGTAAAAGTTATCCTCCAACACCAAATTGTTCTATATGGTCCACATAATGTTCAGAAAAAAGTTACACCATTTTGAGCGTCGGGTTTGGGGGGAGAGGAGGGAGAAACCGGAAAAGTCGTAGTTTTTTACGTTTTTCGTCAATATTTCTAAAATTATGCGGTTTAGCTTGAACGACCTTGTATACAAAAATGTTCTACATTAAATTTGAAAGAAAAAAGGCCCTATGCATAATCCTTCTAAAATGAAGGCTTCCAAAGTTACGAAGGTAGTATAGTATAATTGGACCAAAAAAAGGCCTAACCCAGACATCCAAAGTAGAAGTTTTCCTCCAACACCAAATTGTTCTATACGGTCCACGTATTGTTCAGTAAAAAGTTACACCATATTGAGCGTCCGGTTTGGGGGGGATATGGGGGAGAAGTCGGTAAATTAGTAGTTTTTTTACGTTTTTCGTCAATATTTCTAAAACTGTGCTTTAGCGTAAACAATATTCTATACAAAAATGTTTTACATAAAATTTAAAACAAAAATGGTCCGATACATAATTGTTATAAAATCAACGGTTCCAGAGTTACGGAGGGTAAAAAGTGGAGGTTTTCAATACTTTTTATATTCTTTGGGCAACTGATGATGATTTTGGGTGGTGAGGTTAAGTTTCTTCAAGGGCTTATCACTAACATACCATCGACCACTGAAATAGCAAATTTTAATTACAAAACACAATCCTGTTAAAGAAGATTTCTTTCATCCGTAATAATATTATAAATTTCCCAAAAAATATAAAAAGTATCGAAAACCTCCACTTTTCACCCTTCCTAACTCTTGAACCGTTGATTTTATAACAATTATGAATAGGACCTTTTTTGTTTTAAATTTTATGTAGAACATTTTTGTATAAAACATTGTTTACGCTAAAGCATAGTTTTAGACGTATTGACGAAAAACGTAAAAAAAACTACTAATTTACCGACTTCTCTCCCATTCCCCCCCCCCCCAAACCGGACGCTCAAAAAATGGTGTACTTTTTACTGAACAATATGTGGACCATATAGAACATTTTGGTGTTGGAGGAAACTTTTACTTTGGATGTTTGGGTTAGGCCTTTTTTTGGACCAGTTATATTATACTACCTCCGTAACTTTGGAACCATTCATTTTAGAAGGATTATGCATAGGGCATTTTTTATTTTAAATTTAATGTAGAACATTTTTGTATGGAAGGTTGTTTATGCTAAACCCCATAGTTTTAGAAATATTGAAGAAGAACGTAAAAAACTACGAATTTACCGATTTCTCCCCGCTCTCTCCCCAAACCCGACGCTCAAAATGGTGTGACTTTTTTCTGAACATTATGTGGACCATATAGAACAATTTGGTGTTGGAGGATAACTTTCACTTTGGATGTCTGGGTTTGGGTCTAGTTATACCATACTATTTTTGGCTTATAAACAATTTGAATAACGTTGTTATGGTTCTTTTCATGAGCATTTTTCAGTGCGTCACAGTTTTTCGATCTCGCTCTAACGCATTAAATTGTATGTGACAGAAAAAAACGCACGTCGCTGATTACATTTCGTCGGTGACATTTATAACATTTAATCTAGTTGTCAATAGATGGCGCTAATTATTTAATATTAAATAATATTATATTATTCTATATAAAAAAATTTAATCTATACAATTTATACAAATCAAAGAAAATACCATTTTATAAATGCAATAAACAAAATAGATTTGTTAAATAAATTTGTTCAAATAAAATGTAACAACTGTCAGATTTAACTAAAATGTCATGTTAGAATAAATGTCATAAATGTGTATTTATCACGGACTAACCTTTTTTCTATCATTTGTGACGCACTGAAAAATGCTCATGAAAAGAACGTACTATTAACTGTAGACTAAATCCACTTTGTTATTTGTAAAGCTGATAATTGTACACAAATCATCACAATAAAATTCGCCTAGATCAATTAAGATCGAAATTAGCCAATTTTTTTATTGAATTCACAGCTACTTTGTTTATAACAATTAAGCAACCTAACCAGCGCCATCTTGAAGTTCAAGTTATATAGTTCATGTGTAAAAGTTTGAGTAAACTTTAAACTTCAACAGAGTGGTTAATAAAGCTTTAAAAATGCCGTTCTAACGAAATCGGCTCAGGGTCGGTTGAGGGGAGTTATTAAAATCCGTGCACTCAAAAAATGAAATTGATTCTTCAAACATATGATGCGAATAATATCTCCGGAGCTTGTTGATGGATTATCTTAGAAGTTTGTCTGTCTGATGTAGTTTACAGTACACCATGTATCGATTGTGACAAACAATACATTGGCCAAACCACTAGACGAGTTAAAGAGCGTATTACCTCTCACAAAAGTGATTTTAGACTATATCCAGAGAGGTACTTTTTAGCTGCACATGTTGTGAATTGAAAGCCATACTATGGACTTTGAGTCTGTGAAGATTATAGCAAATGAAAAGAATTATTACAAAAAAACTTTTCTTGAAATGACATTTATTTATCAGAATGAACAGACAATCTATAAAAGAACGGATATTAAACAACTAACAGAGATCTGTTCATTCCTTCTTGAAACTGATATAAACTTTAATATAAATAATTCTAATTTTTCACGCAGTGAGAAAAGTCGGCCATTGTCGGTTTTCCATATACAATATCGCCGTTTCCATGGTAACGTGCACAATACAAACACAATTTTTTTTCAAACTGAAACAAAACCATCTGTTAAAATTATTTTTGTCAAACAAAATGTGTTGAAGCAAAACTTACCAAGAATTACCTTTTAAAACTGTTCAAATATAACTGTGAATTATATTTTAAATAAATAAAGTATATAAATATTATTAATAGCCAACAGTAGCGCGTCATCAATATAACTTCGGGAGATAGTAGCACACCTTTTTTCGAAAGTTCTGCGAAACTTTGGCAACAGTGCTTCGGGATTGTTTGACATAACTTGAATATTGTGACATTAATTCATAGGCCCGCTAAATGGAAGTAATGGAAAACAATTTTATTATTAGTAAATGAATATTTAAAAAATAAACCAAAATAGGTGATACATTTATTAAAAGCTTGTATTTTGGTTTTTTTATTTAAATTTAAAATTTAACTTTTAAACTATTGATGATATTTCTAAACTAAAAACTCCTCCTCAGTGGCGTGAGGTGACTTTTTGAAAGGGGAAGCGATTCAATAAGGATATAAAAATATTTTCTTAAGGGTCGAGGGTCGAGCCACTTCCCACCTGATAACACTCTGATGCGCAGGGGCTCTCTATCAGCAAAGTACTTAATTATGTGAGACGTCCTGCGTACAAGGACTCACACACTAAATCCGTGACGCGTGAATGCGTGAGGCACTCTATTCCCGCTATTTCTAGTGACTAGTGACCTATCATTAATCTGTATTGCTAGCTCGGGCCTTGAGTCCTCGCGCCGGGCTTGGTTTTCTAAAGAAGAATCCTATTTAAAAAAAAATTTATACTCCGAGGCATTTTCCACAACACACAACTTTCACTAAAATGACACTTATTTATACTCGAGGTCTATTCTCCTATCAACTTCTGATAATTGTTGAATGCAGTCTTTTTCAATGGATAATAGGGCTAACTTTCAATGTCTGTCTTCGCTTGTTGAATTTCTTTTAAACTCTTAATTTGAAACTCTAATGTATCTTAATACTGCAAAAAACTTAATGTATCTTAATACTGCAAAACTTCGTTCAACTGATACACTTGTGGCTGGGATAGTTGGTAGTACTAATTCACACAACTTGACCACTTCACACAGTGACTTGTTTAAACCAGTAGTTATAAAGAAATCCCAGATTTCTGGGTATTTCTTTATCATTAATGTCAGTTGTTTCATACATGACACTTAACTGAGAATGCAAAGCTGGGATATCAAAAAATTTTCATTATTTAATCGTAATGAAATAAATTCCTCTGTGGGAAATTTTGATGAATTATAATTAGAAATATTAAGATTATATATATAATTCTACAAATTTTAAATCGTTAAAATGTTGAAAGCTAGAATTCATTTGTTGTAGAATATTATCAAAAGGTCTCTTTTTTTCCTGTTTTCTCTGTCTCTCTGTCTCCGAAATTATCAATCTTCATTATTTTTCTTTCATGTTCAAACCCCATGTTCAGTTTTATCCCAAATATTTTTAAACTGCTCTCGTTTTTTTAATTATCGTATTAATAAAGTCATCAATTTGTCTTATACAAAATGCAATACCATTTGATTTCTGTAAAATGTCAAATAAATGATCAGCAAAAGGAAAAATCTCTGCAAAAAATTTAAATCGAAATATTCTTTAAGCGAATGTATGTAATACCTAAGCACCCCTTAGCAGCAGTAACAGTCGGAGCATCTCACTTTCGCGAAGGCGATAGGATAAGCGCTTCCATGGTACCAAAATTCGCGGGACTAGTGGGTGCGGTCATTGAACCCTGACCACTTTTTAAACGGGACAACTGTACGACAAGCGGCGATTTTGAGATGCGCTTCTGTCAGGAGTGGACCAAATAGTTGAATTGTGTGCATATTGAGTTCGTACGCGATTAATTTTTAATATTTTTCAATGCCTATTGCCTAGGTAATATGTAGATTACTTGGATTAGGGAAAAATTTTTATTATTAAATATTAATTAATAATATATTTTCTTATATCGACGTATAAATAGGGAAGCGGCGCTTCCCCCGCTTCCATGGACCGCACGCCTCTGGTCCTCCTAAAACTTTATATACTCGCATTAGAATTCAAAATATTTTTACGTAAAATATACTTACCTAGGTATATAAGTAAAACTCACAATAATTAACAATAATCTATTTTTTCAAATAGTCCAACAACTTAGTTCTATTATACAAAAATATAATAAATTAATTATAAATAAACACTAACGAATTCTTAAAATAATACACTACTGCACTGTACAGATATCGATACAGATAATAAAACAGATAAGCGAATCGTGCTATAGGGCTTTAATTTTATATTTTATAAAAAATTTTAGTAGTTTCAATGTGACACAAAATCTAGGAATGGAATGGGATAATAAAGTTTATTTGAAGAAAATGTATTTTTGTTCTTCTGAATGGCGGTTCATGCTCGTTTTTTTAATAGTATATTTAATTATAGAGTAATTTCCATATTCTGACATATTTCTAAAATTGGGTTCTGTACGACCATTCTTTACTATAATACGAATATGTGTGCCAAATATCTCGACAAAATATTCAAAATTAAAGCCGCAATCTTGGACCGTGTTTTCCGTTTTTGATGAAGCGCTACTGTAGCCTCTGAATAATATTAAATAGGTAGCTACATAATATGTGTATATGTATTTTATTTCAATTTAGGCATATAATACATCTAAAAGCACCTAAATTATTTAATTTTGAAGTTTGCCGTCTCGACAAAAAGCATCCATAGAAAAGTACAATATCCAATATGTGAGGAAATGACATATTTCTCCCTCGCTTGATTTGCGACACTCGCCTCGTGCCCATAGACATATTAACCATAGACCAGGCTAGGTATATTCCAGTCAATGCATCGGGGTGTAACGCCAACATCAAGTACAGTGGTCTAGGTATCTTTGTCTGTCGTACGAGCGTAAGCGTATCTACCAAGACTTAGACTTAGGAGTAATGGAACGCTGGAACAGAGGCAGCGGCCATCATATGCTAGAGAGAGAAGCTACGCGCCGCTCCGGTAGAGATAGATAGACCACCGATAAACTGCTCCGCGTTACCCTATTTTTCATCCTTGCCTGATCTATGTATTATTATATCAATGCTCGTGCCAACAAACTTCTGCTCTCGTGAGAAAGATGTATTTTTTCTCACTTGTTGTACAATATACTATAGTCTAGATTAGAGGTTCCCAACCAGTGTGCCGCGGCACTGAAGTCCCTGTAAGTGTGCCGCGAAATTTGATTATACTCACTATCATTATAGAGATTATTTACCCAAGTGTGCCGTGGCTGAACCAGTTGTTAAGTTAGTATGCCTAGAGCTAAAAAAGGTTGGAAACCGCTGGTCTAGATACTAGCGCACAGTAATCTCCATATCTCTTTTCTGTCAAGTTGACAACATATTGACATAATTGTCTGTAAAACTTCATAATTTCTCTTTGTATACGTTTCAAATATTTTAACATTTAGTGGCTTTAAGAGTAAACAGTAGTGATCAACAGGTAGCAACAAAATATAACTTCGGGAGATAGTATCATAAACTTTAGCAACAGTGGTAATCTTTGACATTATCTAAAATTAATATTTTGACAATATCATAGTCGCGCTAAATGGAAGTAATAGAAAACGATTTTATTATTAATAAATAGATATTTATAAAAATAAACCAAAATGGGTGACAATTTTATGTTAAGATAGGTATTTAGAAAGGTATTTGCATGAAATATCTAATAATAAAACAATAATAAATAATCATTTTTTGTTGTGAAGCGAAACAAATTTCGATTTTCGCATAATTTTGGCACGGTTTTTAATGGACTTTTTCTTGGAAGGTTTCACTTTATTTTTCGTTTGATTTACTTTTTCCATTTTGTTAAACTATTGATAATATTTTTAGAATAAAAAACCCTCCTAAACCTTTATATACTCGCATTAGAATTCGAAATATTTTTACGTAAAATATACTTACCTACCTACATATAACTAAAACTCACAATTAACAACAATCTATTCTTTCAAAGAGGCCAACAACTTATACAACAACAACAAATATATAATAAATTAACTATCAATAAACACTACTTTCCTATGAAACAACAATAACGAATTCTTAAATTAACACACTACTGCACTGAACAGATATCGATAAAGATGACAGAACAGATTAGAGAAAATCTGACGCAGGTTTGTCAAAATGACACTAATAATTTCTCTATGTTGCCTAATTAGTTATTTAGTTATAATATGTTCGATTTCTTGTTAGAAATAAAAAATTTTAGTAGTTCCAAGATTACACAAAATCTAGGCATGGGATAAAAAAGTTTATTTGAAGAAAGTTTTTTTTTCTTCTTAATGGCGGTACAGCCTCCTTTTTTCAATATTTTATTTAGTTATACAGTAATTTCCACATACCAACATATTTCTGAAATTGGGCTCTGTACCGCCATTCTTTATTATATTACGAATATGTGTGCCAAATATCTCGACAAAATATTTAAAATTAGAGCCGCAATCTTGGAACGCGTTTGTTGCTACCTGTTGATCGCTACTGTAGCCTCTTAAACATATAAATAGTATTTATATTTTTAATTTAATATTATTCATTGTAAGTACAATGCTATTGATATAAATATGTTATAAACTTGTGATTTCTATATTTAATATCTATATGACGACAATCTCAACCTATCAAGTTGTTGTCAATACCTAATTTCATCATTGCAGCTTTAAGAGGATGGGTACGTATTTTCGGCTGAAATGCTCTTCAAATGGGGATTCATTTTTTTCGATTCCTGAGAAAACTAATAAGTATTTTTGAAAAATTTAAACGCAGAATGAAAGATTACGTTATTAGTGAGGGCCGAAAGTCCCTGAGAACTTCTATAATGTTTATTTTAATAAGTTAAAGAAGTGAAAATCTAAGAGAAAATTTAGTGTGATTTTTAATTTCAAATATCTCATTCAAAATAAACTTTTTATTTATTCTAAGGGACTTTCGGCCCTCGGTAATAATTTAGTCTTTCATTCAGTGTTTAAATTTTTTAAAAGTATTTATTAGTTTTTTCAGGATTCGAAAAAAATGGACACCATGTCCGTGGTAATATTTTCCAAATCTATCTTTGTCTTACAACGCACTCACTCGAATAGAATATTGTCAGCATATTGTCAGTCAGACACTGACAATCAGTGACAATATTAAATATTTGACATGGCATCGGGAAAATTTTTAGTTGTTGATTAAATAATATTGATATATAGTAGTGTATTTAATAAATAATTGATTTAAGACGTGAACTTAATAAAAAGTTATTTATTGTGTATTAATTGTGGAAGATCCAAGCAGAGAATACATCAGGATAATATATTCTGTGATCCAAGTATTTTGTTGTTAAAGATGTTCAAAATTGTAAGCGTTCCATAGTAACAATATATTATTAAAAAATCACTTTAACACTTTTCCTCTTTTCTCGATTGAGTATTAGTTTTTGTTGTACATATAAATGATTACAATCACTGAATACATAGTTAGTGAAAAAATTATCACATTTATCAACTGGATTCTTCTTCTTCTTCTACGGCAGTACAGCCCACATTGAGCCTTGGCCTCCTTTATTTTTTGCCTCCACCCTTGCCTGTCTGTGGCTGCTCTTCTCCATGCACGGACTCCTAAAAGGGCTTGTGCGTCGCTGTTTACTGTGTCTTCCCAGCGCTTTCGTGGCTTCCCAACCGGTCTTTTTCCTTGCATTCTAGCATTCAGTGCTCGTTTTGGTAGCCTATCCTCTCCCATTCTTATCACATGTCCGGCCCATTGCAATCTTTGTATTCTAATGAAGTCTGACAGGGGCGTTTCCTTATAAAGTTGATAAAGCTCGTTGTTGTATCGGCTTCTGAAGATTCCGTTTTCCCTCACAGCTAGTATTCTCCTAAGTACTTTCCTTTCGAATGTGTCGAGTTTGTTTTTAATGTTTCTTTCAGAACCCAGGCTTCACTGCCATAGCATGTTATTGGTCGAATTAAGGTTTTATAGATTCTCATCTTTGTATTTCGGTGGACACTTTTAGACCGAAATATATGGGAGAGGGCAAAATAAGCTCTGTTTGCCTGCGTTATTCTCTTCCGTATTTCTCCATCTTCTGATCCGTCGGCATATATTTCTACTCCCAGGTATGTAAACTTTTCAACCGTTTCAATGCCATCTTCATGTATAATGTTTTCTGGGACTATATTTCTTCTCGTTTGAGTCATTATTTTTGTTTTTTCTGTGTTAATTTCCAGACCTAGCCTTTTTGTTTGTATTTTTAACTCTGCGTATGTTTCCTGTGCTCCTGTTGATGTTCTACTCATAATATTAATATCATCAGCATAAGCGGCCAGTTGAACCGTTCGGTTGGTCAGTAGATTTCCTCGTCCAGTTTGCATTTGCCTAACCGCATACTCCAGTGCCAGGTTAAACAATGTTGGGGCCAGCCCATCTCCCTGCTTTAGTCCCTGCGAAATGTTAAAAAAGTCTGTCCGCTGGTTTTGTATTCGTACACATGCCTGAGTTTCATCCATTGTGGCTTTAATGAGTCTTATTAGCTTGTTTGGTATTGTCAATTCAGCCAATATATAGTATAGTTTGTTCCTTTTGACTGAGTCGTATGCCTGTTTGAAGTCTACAAACACGTTGTGAACATGAACATCGTGTTCCCATGCTTTGCTTAATATCTGTTTGACTTTTTTATTTATTTTTTATTTATTTATTTATTTATTATTTATACATATGACCTGGCCTCTAGTGACTAATCCAGGTCGTTTTTTCCTGATGGGATTACAGATATTTTTTTTATATTTTTACATTTTTTACTCAAATATTAAATCTATTTTTACAATAACAATTTGCCATAATCTCTTAATTACGTATAACAAACAAATTTAAATAAACAATTTAAAATATTTTTGGTACTATCAACTCCCTTCTAAGTTATAAAGACAGTCCCTCTATTTTCAGAAGAGAGTTGGTAGTTTTTTTTTTTTTATTTTTTTTTTTATTTTTATGAATTATGTATTGAATTATTATTTTTATTTATTTATTTTATATTGAATTATTATTATTATAATTGTAAATATCTATTTTTGAATTTATATTTTATTTTATTTATTTTAACTTTATCTTACTCAACTTCATCAGGGTTGGATTATTGGTTGTCTTCTTCTATTATTATAGATTTCTTGTTGTTTTTTAGATATTATTTGTGCGAGATTGTTTAATATTTCAAAATATTCTTCATTTTGTAATATATCTCTTATTTCAATTCTTTCTAATCTCTTCTCATTTCTCTGTGTTCTTCATTTTCTATAGTATTTTCACAATGTAACACTATATGTTCTGGTGTACCTAGTTCTCCACATTCACAATATGCATCATCTTTTAAGTTAAATCTTTCCAAATATGTTGGGTACGGTCCATGTCCTGTTAAAAAGTGTATTAAACCTTGTTTTGGATTAAAATAATTTGGAATGTTTTCTAATATTGGTATAAAATTGTATAAACGTCTAGATTTTGTTGAATTTTCCCATTCATTTTGTCTTTTTCTATTTATTATTTCTTTTAATTCTCTTTTATTTCTTATATCTAATCCTATTATTTGTATTATTTTTTCATGTTTTTCGTTTTTTAGCCAATAATTACATGCTCTTTTTTGTGTTTCTAAATGCATTGGCATTACTCCAGTTAAAACTGTGAGTGCCTGTGTTGCAGTTGTTCCAAATGCTCCCGTCATTCTTACAAGAAATCCTCTCTGAGCTCTATTTAATTTTTCTGCGTTTTTTTTATTTATTAATCTATGTGCCCATACACTTGAACCGTACCCTACAATTGATGCAAGTATTGTACTTAGGTATATTCTCATCTGTCGGAACGAAATTCTATATTCCTTCTGTGCTAGACTAGCAATGCTATGCATGATCTTTGTTGCCTTTTCACAGACACAATTCATGTGTTTTGTAAATAATTTTTGTTCGTCTATTATAATACCTAAATATCTTGTTTCCATTTTTCTTTTTATTGTTTTCCCTCTAATTTTTATAATTGGATCTCTTTCTAAATTTCCTTTTATTAAACTATATGTTGTTTTTAAATCTGATATTGTTAATTTTACTTTATTCATCCAATCATTTACTCTTATTAATACTTCATTTGATTTATTTTCTAATTCTCTTCTTGAGTTTGCATCTATGATCAACAACAAATCATCTGCATATGCTATGCTTCCAAGCACTTCAGGATCTATAGTCAATTGTTCCAGCAGTTCCTCTAGCATTACATCCCAGAACATAGGTCCACAAACTGATCCTTGTGGACATCCTTTTGTGATATGTTTTGTCTTTTTTCCTGTTGGACAGCTTAGGCTTGCATATAGGTCTTGACAGTAGTTTCTGAGACTTCCGTACAGATTCTTTGGACATCTCATTCTTCGAAGTCTTTCAAAGAATGACGGCCACCAAAGATTGTCTATAAAGATCATTAAAACATACTTTTTTATGCTTTCGTTTACTATTTCAAATACTTTATTTATTGCATCTTCTGTTGATCTACCTTTCCTAAAACCATACTGACCAGGATGTAATCCAATTTCTGTTCTTATTTGATTTAATTTTTTACATAGTAATTTTTCTTGTAATTTTCCCATTGTATTCAATAAACATACCGGTCTATATGATTTCGGTAAGGCAGGATCTTTATCTTCCCCTTTATGTATTATTTTAACTTCTGCTTGTTTAAAATTATTGGGAAACCTTCTTTGTCTAAGACATTCATTATATAATGATGTTAGTACTGGAATTATTTGTTCCGACAATGCTTGAAGTATTTCAACATGAATATTATCCGGTCCAGGTGCCTTCTTTCTTTTCATTTCTCTCATACTTTCATATACTTCTTCTTCTGTGAATTCCTCTATTTCTCTTTCTTCTTCTATTTGGTATTCTTGTATCATTTCTTCTCTTATATTTCTTTGTTCTACTGTTTCTCCTTCTAATTTATCTGGAGGTAATAATACATTAAGTAATGTTTCGGCCGATTCTTCCCAACTTTCTGTAAATGTTCCATCTTCTTTTTTTAAAGTAGAAAGCATTGTCGGACATCTAATTTTTTTAGAAACTATTTTATATGGTATTTTGATTTTTATATTTTATATCTGTTTGACTGTAAATATTTGATCCAGTGTCGATCTTCCCTGTCGGAAGCCCGTCTGATACTCTCCAATAATATTTTCTGCTAGTGGTTGGAGCCGCTGGTTTATAATATACGTGAGGACTTTATATGCTGTACATAGTAGAGAGATTCCACGGTAGTTTTTGCACTGGAGTTTGTCTCCTTTTTTATAGATCGGGCATACTATACTTTTCTTCCAGTCATCGGGTATTTTCTCTTCTTGCCATACGTCTTTGATGAGAGCGTGGATGTGACTTGCTAGGTGGTCGCCACCTACCTTATATTATAGTTCTGCTGGTATTTCGTCAACTCCCGGAGCTTTATTGTTTTTCTGGGCCTTAATGGCTTCGAGAACTTCCTCTATGGTTGGAGCTTCTACTCCATTCTCTTCTACGTAGATCGTACCCATTTCATCTTCCATGTCTACTTGAGTTCCAAGTAGTGTCTGAAAATAATGCTTCCAGGTTTCTGTGACTTTCTGTTGGTCACTGATTATTTGCCCACTTTCATCTTTACATAGACTTGTTTGAGGTTTATAACCACTTAACTGGATTAACAATTTGCAATTATACAAATAACAGTTATCCAAGAACATTCAAAAGCCATCTCTTTAAGTTAATGATGACATTTTCAAGTAGAATGGCATTCTAGTAATGTTTACATATCTATACCAGTGTGAATTTTACTACAAGTAATTTGCCCTGTACAGACAGAAAAAGTAGGGATAGCCGTAAAATATTTGCGAATTATGTACCCATGGCCTTAAGGTTTTTAGCGTCCCTGATGATGTTAGCGACTGCAGTGGGATTACGAACACTCAATACGAATCGTATCCGCCATGTTTTACCATAGCGCCTTATGGAAAAACATGGCGGATACGATTCGTATCGAGTGTTAGTAATCTCTATGCTGGCCTTTATTGAGCTGTCTACCCAATAAAATGCATTCATTTTTTTCGAATCCTGGCAAAACTAATAAATATTTTTGAAATATTTAAACGCAGAATGAGAGGTTACATTACTACCGAGGGCCTAAAGTCCCTTAGAATAAACAAAAAGTTTCTTTAAATTAAATATTTGAAATTAAAAATCACACTAAAATTAATATTTTTTTTCACCCTTTAACTTATTACAATAAACATTATTATAGAAGTTGTCACGGACTTTCGATCCTCGGTAATAATGTAATATTTCATTCTGCGTTTAAATTTTTCAAAAATACTTATTAGTTTTCTCAGCATTAGAAAAACATGAATGCATTTAAATAGCATTGGGCCAAGATTTTGCGCCTACCCCCTCAAGCGTTAATTGAATACCATTGGGGAATTCAATCAACGGTTTAAGGTATGAAAGTTTGAGATAAATATGTATTTTTTTGATGAATTTCCTAAATGATGCCCATCACACCTATCGAAAATTTATTTAACAGATTTTGTACTTTCCGAGTTTCGACTATTTTATACTCTTAATTAATTCATCAACCTATAAAATTAAAAAAGACGTTCCTCCTAAAGTTTAAACTTTCCTTCCACAATTCTTTCAGCTTTTCTATGTATTGTTTTGGTGCTTCACCATAATGGAGACCAAGGCATGAATAAGCCCAGAAGTTATTTCTTTACTAATTGTTCTAGTCCACAAGAAAAGGCATTTGCGGTATTGAATGCCGAAGTCGTGGATAATTTTGCTGAGTTAATTATAAAGTTTGGAACGGCGAAAGGTCCGTCGTTAATTACAGTGTGACACTGTTAACGTCTGCTGTTTCTGGAGCAACTTACTGGACGAATAACCAAAAACTATTGACATAAATCCACGAGGAAAATAAAATTCCTGTAGCTGGCTGTATACCGTAAATCACAAAAATACTAGATCCTTTGTAAAAGGTATATTTAAAAGTCCCTAAATAAGGAGTTACATCACATAACAGAACATTTTCGGATTAAAAAATCCATCATCAGTGTTGAAAAACCCAATAGTGTGCATGCCTGAGCCACCAAAATCTTTTGGGTAAAAACCCTTTTAATGTTAAAAAGTTTTAGAATTCACTACATATTGTTAAAATTTTGTGATGTTGAAAATATTGCTGGATATTACCCAGGGAAACACAGGACTCTTCCCTCGTGGTTGCAATGTAAAGAGGATTGAAACCTCACATATTGGAGTAGAAAGGCAACTGTTGCTTTATGCTGCCATAATTATGGCATTAGGTACAAAAAGGCGAGTAAAACGTAAAGTGTATATTTGAGAAAAAAGGGTTTCGGAGCAAAAGGATGTCAGCAAGTGTATATTTTGAGACGCCCGAGTATTAAATCGTCTAATACAATACCAGTAGAAATTATATGTTCGGTTTCGGTGAAATTACTGAATAGAGACTTGAATAACCTTTCAAATGAGCTAGCACACGACCTCTATTTTCATTTAAAAAAATCACCGATTACGTCATCATTTCACCTGGTGAAGCATACAGTATGGTGCAAATGAAAGAAATAAATTCGTTATTTCGTAAACCGACAACTTTATAGAAAAATCCCGGTATATTTATTTTTAAATTATGATATTTTTGCATATTTATCATACAAGTGACGTCATCCATCTGGGTGTGAGGACGTAATCGATGAATTTCTTAAATGAAAATAGGGGTCGTGTGTTAGCTCATTTGAAAGATTATTCAATTCTTAAGGTATGAATAAGCCGAGAAGTTATGTCTTTACTGCATGAAATGAACTACAAAATTAGATGTTTTTTTTAAATAACTCCGAAAATATAAATTTTAGAAAAAAACTGACTTGACCATTGAAAAATTCAGAAAACTTTACAAAAAGAACTTTATATAAAGAATTTTCTAAAATTAAATCTGTATCTTCTATATTTTTTTATTTATAACCCTAAGGTCACCCTTCTCACAAACATTGGCGCACTGTAAACTAACGTACGGCGAAGTGCACGGTTGAGTTATTTTAATGTAATTCTTTAACTAATGGATTAAATTATATTTTACAAATTGAGCATGAAAGAAGAATAATCAAGCTATCTTATGGTTATAATAGAAAGAAACAAAATGTATGGGCATAAGTACGGTGTGGGCGGAAACAGAGCCTTACATGAATTTTGTTTAAAAATTATTAAAAAATGTGTAACTAATACAATTTTTCTGATAAAACTCTCAATTTTGCACAACTTACCTTTCAAGTATCTTACTAAATGATGATTCATTAAAAAAAATCTCAAAATTTAATTCAAATGATATGACGTCTCAAAAATTGTAATTTTTGAAATCTTCGTAGTTTTATAGAATTACCACCACTTTAAGACGGTATTACTCAAGTTTCAACAGATCTATTACAGTTTTATAAGTGCTTTTTTAAAGCTTAGGATGTAGTCTTCAAAATTCATTGAATTATTTTGCTTTAGAAATGAACTAAACTATTTCTTTTTGAGAAAATTAAGAAAGATAACAAAAATGTAATACAAAAACCGAAAATTACCAGCTAAAAAAATGTTTATACAAAGTGATCAAAACTTTTTTCTGTAAAACTTACCTAAAATACATTTAATAATAAGCTTCAACAATAATAAATGTTGAGCAAAAAAAATTTTTTTAGCTCTTATACAGTAGATATGTCTGTGTAACTTGGAACCTATTGATAACTTTTTTATTATCAGTTTTACGAAAGTTTTTTATCAGTTTTACGTTATTCTTTATAAAATACTCTGCATCGTATATTATCTAAGATGCAATCATCAAATATCAAATTTAATTAGTGTTATACGAGGTATGTCAAAAGATATGAATTTCACTCAAGAGTAAAGTACCTTTACATTTCCCAATATCGAAAATTGTTATCAAGAAAAGTTGTTTGGAATTAAAAAATTGATTTTAGTGTTCAATTATATCCTTCTAATTAAAATATTGTGAATAATAAAGGTACTTAACTCTTAAGAGGAAACAGTAGCGATCAACAGGTAGCGAAAACGCGTTCCAAGATTGCAGCTGTAATTTTGAATATTTTTTCGAGATATTTGGCACACATATTCGTAATATAATAAAAAATGGCGGTACAGAGCCCAATTTGAAAAATATATTAATATGTGGAAATTACTCTGTAATTAAATACAATATTAAAAATCGAGCCTGTACCGCCATTAAGAAGAACAAAAAAATACACTTTCTTTAAATAAACTTTTTTATCCGATGCTTAGATTTTGTGTCATTTTGGAACTACTAAAATTTTTTATTTCATTAGTAGTTAGAAAATGACACAAAATCTAGGCATCGGATAAAACAGTTTATTTGAAGAAAGTTTATTTTTTTGTTCTTCTTAATGGCGTACAGGCTCGTTTTTTTAATATTGTATTTAATTACAGAGTAATTTCCACATATTAATATATTTTTCAAATTGGGCTCTGTACCGCCATTCTTTATTATATTACGAATACGTGTGCCAAATATCTCGAAAAAATATTCAAAATTACAGCCGCAATCTTGGAACGCGTTTTGGCTACCTGTTGATCGCTACTGTATCACCTTAATAAAAATTCATATTTTTTACATACCTCGTATACAATTAAAAAAGTTTGATATCTGATGGTTGCACCTTAGATTTTAGACCAGGGAGAGCATTTTATGAAGAATAACTTTTTTTCGTAAAAATGATGATAAAATAGTTATTATAAAATTGTAATAAAATGATGATGAGTATCCGTAATTTGAGAAAAAATTGATTTTTTTTTCGATTAGAATAATGTAATTATATTTGGACGTAGTTTATAATTTCAAATAACTTTTTTCATAATAGCATTTTTTGATATTCTGGAATATAAAGGTACTTTACTCTTTAACGAAATTCATATTTTTGACATAACTCGTATAAAATTGATAAAATTTGATATCTGATTGTTGAGTTTTAGATTTTTGACTATCCAGAGCATTTTATTAAGAATAACTTTTTTTCGCAAAATTGATAATAAAAAAGTTTTCCATGTGGTTTCTAGCTACGCAGACACACTGTATAAGAGCTTCTGTATAAGAATTTTCAAATTGTAATGCCATAATCAAAAACAAAATAGAAACATATTTGATCAAAGTAAAATGATGAATTTAACGATATTTTTTAAATTATTTATTCAAAACAATTGTTATTGTTTGAACAATTAATAAACAAGTAACGGCCAAATCTGTGAGTAGAACTTTTTACTTTAACATGTATATAAATTAACAAAAAAAGTTTTAGAAAAATATAAGCTTGTTTGAATTTTACCGAAACAATGCATGTTCTCGTTCTAATTGCACTCCCCTAATGAAGTTTGATAAACGCCCTTTTAATTTTGTAGATATATCTTTCTTCACTGAACCGATTAGGATAATTTCGATTTTGAAAGATTTGTAGAAGTCCAAGGAAGGTTTAAAAGGTGAGAAAATGTGATGAAATTGTAAAAGACTAAAAACAACGATGTTATTTTCAGACACAAGCAGTTATAGTTATATTATATGAATTTTACGAAATAAAAGGCAGATATCGAGCACTAAGGAAGGCATCCTCGAATGTCATTAATTGTATGATTGGTAGCAACTTAAATTAACGTATTTCTAATAAATATTTAACGTACACTACACGAAGGACAAACAGATAAATTTAAGTGCCGGTAATTTGGTACTTCTCAATTTTGAAGATGGAGGTACAATGTGAAATTACCTCTCACAAAAGTGATTGTAGACTATATCCAGACAGACAGGTGCTCTTTAGCTACACATGTTGTGAATGAAAGCCATACTATGGACTTTGAGTCTGTAAAGATTTCTATTTTTGCCGCCTAAAAATTGAGCTTTTTGCTTCCTAAGCAAGCCAACACATGTTGTCGTTAATGATTTCTCTGATGTGTTTGCTTATTCTGAAATTTTTAAATTCAACGGATTATTAAAATAGATAAAAAACTTAAATTTTAAGCGCGTAAGTGTAAGTCTTGAACAACAAGAATATGAAATGCTTAAGACCGAAACTCGGCAGATTTGAAATAAACAAAATAAAAGACGTAAACGGAGTAGAAACAAACATTAAAAACGACATCATAAATATAATCCAACATTTCTACTCAGAGTTATATAAAATAAAAAAGGAATTATCAGAAGAAATAAAAACCCAACTTAAGTCGAAAATAAAAAATGTCAATTCAGAATTACAGCCAGAAATAAGCAAATCAGAAATAAAGAAGGCATTGAAAGAAATGAAAAACAACAAATCGCCTGGAAAAGACGGAATAACTATAGAGATGCTGAAATATGGTGGAAAAGTGGTAATTAATACTCTCTATTCCCTTTTTAACAAAATATTAAAAGAAAAAAGAATCCCAAACAACTGGAAGGAATCCGTAACCATTATCTTACACAAGAAAGGGGATAAAGCAGATATAAAAAACTACCGTCCTATAACACTCCTCAATGTAATGTATAAACTCCTAACAAAAATTTTAACCAATAGATTGACGACAAAATTCGACGGATGCCAATCGAAAGAACAAGCTGGTTTTAGAAAGGGATTTAGCACAAGTGATCATTTATTAAGTATGAAAATCCTTATAGAACGAGCAAATGAATACAACATCCTTCTATATGTAGCGTTCATAGATTTCGAAAAGGCTTTTGACAGTGTCGAACATTGGGCAGTGAAAAGTTCTTTGATTAACAGCAGAATTGACCACAGATATACAGACCTAATAGCCAATATATATAAAGATGCCACAACAACAATTAAAGTATACGAAGGAACAAAATCAATTCAAATAAATAGAGGCGTAAGACACAATATCACCGAAACTTTTCAATCAGGTTCTGGAAGATATCTTTAAAAGATTAGAATGGGAAGAAAAAGGTATAATAATTTGTGGACAACGCTTGAACCACCTAAGGTACGCCGATGACATCGTATTGATAACCGATAAAAAAGAAGAATTGTTTGAAATTATGAAAGAACTGGACATAGAAGCCGGAAAGATAGGCCTTAATATGAATTACAGCAAGACCAAAATCATAACAAATACAGATGAGGACATCACAATGAGGATCGGACAAGATGAAATAGAACAAGTTAACGATTATATATATATATATATATATATATATATATATATATATATATCTGGGTCAAATTATAAAACTTAACAGGAAAACCAAACAGCAGAGATCAAAAGACGAATTAGGCTGGCATGGGCGGCATTTGGAAAACTAAGCTACATCCTTAAAAACAAAAGATATCCACAACATCTTAAGACCAAGGTATACAATCAATGCGTACTCCCTGTTCTCACTTACGGTTCCCAAACGTGGACGTTTACAAAAGCAAACATGGACAAGATCATAAAGACGCAAAGAGCAATGGAAAGGCAAATGTTGCACATAAGACTATTGGATAAAAAGAGAAACGAGTGGATAAGAGAGAAAACCAAAGTTAGGGATGCTAGACAAGAAGTTGCAAAGTTGAAATGGAGATTTGCCGGACACACTATAAGACAAAAGGAAGACCGATGGAACAAAATTCTCATAAATTGGAGACCGTGGCAATATAAACGAAGCAGAGGAAGACCACAAATGAGATGGGCAGATGATGTCAAGAAGCACGTGGGCTCTAGGTGGATAACTGTAGCGATAGACAGAGAAGAATAGAAAAGGATTGGGGAGGCCTATGTCCAAAGATGGACCGAAGAAGGCTAATTAGATAGATAGATAGAAGTGTAAGTCTAAGTCACCTTCTGGAATATCCTGGAGTTTTAATCAGACCAATTAAGACAATTATAACGATTTACAGACCATTAATAAAAAAGTGCATTAATTGATGATTTCACTGATTATTTCACAAAAGAGTTAAACGGCGAGGTGGTCATAATCATCCCCGTTAGATAAGTTCCTGCACTAAGGGTATTTTAAATGGATAGAGTTTGTTCTTCTTCAAAATAGTTTGGACAATAATTCGATTGATTCCAGATAGACCTGCTACTTGCCTCCTACTTAACATGGAATCTAGGTGAAAATGTCATAATACTGCAACTTCACTAGGTTGATTAACTACAGCTTTACAGCTACTACATTCCCAGCTTCTTGAAATTGTTTTAATAACTCCAAAACAAACTTCCTACTGAACTTTCATATTGTCACGTTTATTGTTCATAACATACAACGAAATGCTATATCTACACTCTCCGGAATGGAATAAACCATGGTAATAAATTTTCGAAGACTACAAATTAATTCTTACAACTGATGTTCACAAGATTACTTTCATGTCCTTTATGTGTTTATATCCTATCATTTACTTAGTGTAACAAATGTGACAAAAAAACGAAAGCTGGGCGAAGAAATAAATTAAAATTTAAACCATTTACAT
The DNA here is from genome assembly GCF_917563875.1 of Diabrotica virgifera virgifera. Lineage (NCBI taxonomy): Eukaryota > Metazoa > Arthropoda > Insecta > Coleoptera > Chrysomelidae > Diabrotica > Diabrotica virgifera. Next base: position 72,851,421 of record NC_065444.1, read on the forward strand.
TGGCGTACTAGACTAACTAATTAAACAGGTAGTTACGTCACCCGCAGCTTTCACAGCGGATGATGTCGAAACACGTCATTAAATGTTTAAGGCACAGGCGGATGGATTCTTTCGACGCCATCGGCACAGGCAAATAACTTATAGTTGGTTCGCTAAACACAATTGGCTAGTGATTTTAGTAAGTAATTTTGCCAATTTGTTAAAAATATAATTACTAAATAGTTAATAATTGGGGTCAAAGGGGTAGTGAAGCGCAATATAAGATGCTGTTTCCAGTTAGCATTCTCTAGCCTCTCCTACTCAATCCCTATCCTCACCTCCACGAAGTGCAGCTTGGGCTGCATGGGTGAACCCTGGAAAACCTGAGCAACCTTGCTGGAGATTGGGTAACCAACCCCAATGGAAGGCAAGGTCAGGGCCGACGAGGAAGGGAGAAATGGTCCTCCGAAAAGGGGGTTGGTGAGCAAAGTTAGCAGCCTACCTACTGTAAAAACAATTAACGCTCATAGAACCGAACAGAAGCCTCGGAATTGGACGGATACACAGATGACGACCCACGCAAAGAAAAGGACAAAGAGACCAAATAAACTACGAATTGGCACTTGAAACATCGCATCGTGGAACAAAAGGGAACAGGAAGTTGTGCAGGAATTGGAGCTCCATAACATTGATATATGTGCCCTGAATGAAACAAAAAAGAAAGGGAAAGGAAATGTCAATAAGAACAAGTTTATGCTCCTGTACAGCGGAGTAGATAAAAACGAACGAGCACAGGCAGGAGTAGGCCTCTTAATGCACAATAAATATAGAAGCAGCATTCAATAAATAAGATACATCAACGAACACATGATGCTGGTTTGCCTTAAACTTCACCACACGACACTTAATATTATCCCCGTATATGCCCCAGATAACAAAAACAAGGAAGAAAAAGATGCTTTTTATGGACAGCTCCAAGATCTACTGGACACCACAATAGCCGGTAGTAAAACAATAATTCTCGGCGACTTAAACGCCAGAGTCGGCAACATACCTGTGGCTGGAGCTACACAAAGATTTAATGAAGAAACGCTCAACGACAACGGAGAAAGACTCCTAGAACTTTGTTTATTGAATAACCTCCGAATTAACAACACATACTTTGACCATCCAATACAGCATAAGATCACCTGGTCAGATACAAGAGGACGTAACTCTATGATTGACTACATTATAATAAACAGACAAATACACCCCAAGGATATAATAGATGTGCGCACTCTATCGTCCGCCAATGTAGGATCCGATCATGGCCTGGTACTAGGGAAAATAAATATAGAAATCAACACACAACGCAAACGAAATACAAAAGTCGAAGAAAAGTTAAACATAGAAAGCTTAGAAGACCAAGGGACACAAAACTTGTATAGAAACAGACTAACAGAAAAGCTAAACAGCCATAACCTAGAGACTAAAAAGGATATAGAAGAAACCTGGAAAATTATTAGAAAAAGTATTCTACAAGCAGCAGCAGAAGCTTTAGGTAAAAGAAAAGTCAACAGAAATAAACGTGAATACAAAACTCCATGGTACGACGAAAGGGTGAAGGCACTAGCAAATCAAAAGAAACAAGCTTTCCTAACATATAAAAGAGTGAAGACACCGGAGGCACGAGACGACTACGTGACAATCAGGAATAGAGTAAACCAAGAAATAGATAACATCAAAAAGGAACACTGGGAGAAATTTACCAAAGATATGGAATACGACCTCTATGGATCCCATAAAAAGGTGTGGAAGATGATAAGGAGACAAAAAACAGAAATAAATGAATTTATACGGATAGATAACATTACGGAGACACAATGGACTGAGCATTTCGCGAAATTATATGGAGAAGGAGAAGAAGAGAACAGAGAAATAAACATTAATGAAACCCACGATAGAGTACTAATATCAGAAGAAGAGCTACAAGAACGAATAAAAAAATTAAAAAATAGAAAAGCACCTGGTCCTGATAAGATAAATAATGAACTGCTAAAATATGGAGGAAGAACACTACTCAAATGGCTCCTAAAATTATTTGTCGATATAATAAATATCGGAGTAGTACCAGCGGAATGGAAGGAAAGTCTCCTGCTACCGATACTAAAAAAGGGAGACTCGAAAAATCCTGAAAATTATAGAGGCATTAGTCTGATGAACAGCACATTAAAATTGTTGACGGCAGTCATAAAAGATAAAATCGAGGAAAAAGCGAATATGGCAGATAAACAGCAAGGCTTCCGGAAGAACTGCAGCACAATAGATGCAATTTTTATTATCAGGCAAATAGTAGAATAGTCTATTGAATATGGAAAACCAGCATACATGCGCTTTGTAGATTTAAAAAGTGCTTTTGACAGGGTGAGGCGAAATGATATCTTAAATTTATTACAAGCTGAACAAATAGACCACCAAATAAGGCTAATTAAGGAAATTAACAAGAACAACAAGACCAGAGTTATAATGTCAACAGGAGAAACAGAACGCATAGAACTAAAAGGAGGAATCCGCCAAGGAGACTCGCTCAGCCCATTGTTATTCAATATGATGATGAATCAAATAATTCACGAAGTCAGAAAACGACATGGATACCACATGGGAGCGCATAAAATCACGATACTATGGTATGCCGATGATGCAGTACTAATTGCTGATAACGAGGATGACCTACAAAGGCAGCTCCACACTTTCAATATCACAGCAAATAAATTTAATATGAGAATATCGGTAGAAAAAACTAAATGTAAAAAACGGCAAAATTGTAGAACAAGTAATGAAATTCAATTACCTAGGAGTAGAGATCACTAGTGACAGGAACATAAGAACAGAGACCACAACACAAGCGACAAAAGCGGCAAGAGTAAGTAGTTGCCTCCGAGAAACCATATGGAGAAACAAATATCTGACCACGGAAAGCAAAATAAAAGTATACAAGACAACAGTAAGACCTATCCTAACATATGCAGCGGAGACAAGGACCGATACAAGAAAGACGAAACAACAAATCAACAATATTGAAATGAAAGTATTAAGATCAATAGCGGGCATATCATTAAGAGACAGACAAAGCAACAGAAGTATACGAGAACGTTGCAAAATTCAAAATATTAACAGGTGGATAAAAACAAGAAAGAAAAACTGGAACGAACATGTAAATCGAATGGAACCAGATAGATTAGCGAACATCTGTAAAAACAACAAGCCGTATAGCAGAAGACCCGTTGGAAGGCCGCCGAAAAGGTGGAAAGACAATGTACAGTCAACAACAACTGAAACAGAATAAGAGGCAGACAAACAGGAGTAATCCTAGTCGCGCGAAGAAGAAGAATAGTTAATAATTACTAAATAGTTAGTAATCACCAAGGGGGAGGGGGTTAAAAAATGCTAAAAAAAACATCACGTGATTAATGAACGACCCCTTAAAACAAAAATTTCACACTTGTAAGGTTTGTCCCCAATGTGCACTTTGATATGTCGTTTCAAAGTACCTGCTTATACATGCCATAGAAAAGTTTTTGAAAGAGGGTCGATAGAACAACGAACGAAAGAACGAATTCGTAGGTGTTTGCTTGGTTAAGGCGCGTACACATCTGGCGAACGCGTATGACCGAAGCCCTTCAACCGAATTTATTCGATGTTTTCGGCATTCGATGAAAAATTTGGTCTTTCGTCCACATTATAGCGAGCAAATTCGTTTGCAGTCATTCATTCAGTTTCCACTCATCCATCTAAGCATTCTCATTTCCGCCACATGCATTCGTTGTTCTTATCATAAAGTCATAATGTTCTTATCAAATAAATCATACAGTCAAGATGTGACAATTTCGAAAGATATGAGAACTGTTGGATATAGATAAATAAATTAAATATTTTTATAGCAGTGCCATCTACTGGCCGCTTTACTATTTACTGTATAGTGTGTTGCTTTCAACGTTTGTTTAACATGTAGTCCTTAAAATACAGCCATTGGGTAAACAACGTTTTATTTGTTCCTTAAATCTCCCATTTTTGTTCCTCAACTCTACAATTTACGAACAGGTTATGGGCTCAAACGATTAAGTGGAAGATTTTCTGGTCGTTCAAATCAAAACAGTGTGTGTTCATTCGATAAAAAGTTAGTTAGTCGTTTGTTGGTTAACAACGTGGTTATTAACAGTATCGAAAATGGCGGTGAATTATCTTACAAGTGTGCCGCGTTTAACCGGTAGAGATAACTACCAGGACTGGTCGTTCGCGGTTGAGAATGTCTTTGTTCTAGAAGGACTATCAAAGTGTATTCAGGGAACTGAACAAGACACAACGCTTGTTGCCAAAGCCAAAGCGAAGTTAATATTGACTTTGGATCCATCCATATATTTGCATGTGAAAGAAGCTGAAACGGCGAAAGATGTATGGGATAAGCTGAAAAAGTTATTCGAAGACTCAGGTTTTTCGAGGAAAATAGGATTGCTTCGAACACTCATATCACTAAGGTTGGAAAATTGCAGTTCCATGGAATCCTATGTGAATCAGGTGATCCAAACTGCACAGAAGTTGAATAGGACTGGTTTCCAAATTGATGACTTGTGGTTGGGATCGCTTCTCCTAGCGGGACTTCCGGAACAGTATACTCCAATGTTATTGGCAATTGAACATTCGGGGATATCTATTACCACTGATGTAATCAAATCTAAATTGCTAGATATGCAGATAGACAGCACTAACAGTGAAAAGCAGACAGCTTTTATGTCAAAGTCGAGTGAAGTTAGCACTAAGCATGTCAAAAAAGTTAACAAGAAAAACATAACCTGCTTCCGGTGTAAACAAAAAGGTCATTATATGAATAAGTGCCCTAGTGCTAATAATAATGCGTTTAGTGCAACATTCTTAAGTGGAAACTTTAAATCTACAGATTTTTATGTCGATTCTGGATGCAGCACGCATCTTACAGCGAGAAAAGATTGGTTGACAAATATCCGAGATGCAAGTTCGTCCAATATAACTGTGGCTAACAGTGAAAGTTTGGAAGTGAAATGTGCTGGTGATATGATGGTAACCACAATTGTCGATAAAAAGAGATTAGAGGTAAGCATCAATAATATATTATATGTTCCTGATCTGACGACAAATCTTTTATCTGTTTCTCAATTGATTAAAAATGGAAATGAAGTTATATTTGAAAATGCAGGTTGCAAAATATACAATAAAAATGGAATTATTGCAACAGCTGAATTGATAGATGGTGTTTATAAATTGAATACTGAATGTATTTCAGATCGTAAAAATTGTTTATTTGTAACTGGGGATACCTGGCACAGACGTTTCGGTCATCTAAATAGCCTATATCTAAATAAAATGAAAGATGGAATAGTAGATGGACTGAATGTGACTGGGAAAATTGATATTAACAAGCAAAACTGTATAGTTTGTTGTGAGGGGAAACAAACGAGATTACCGTTTCCAGAAAAAGGTCACAGGGCCAGTAGTTTATTACAGCTTATTCACAGCGATGTATGCGGGCCCATGGAAAACAAATCATTAGGTGGCTCTAAATATTTTGTTACTTTCCAAGATGATTTTAGTAAAATGGTATTCATTTATTTTATTAAAACAAAAAGTGAAGTTTTTAATTGTTTTAAAAATTTTAAAAGTATGGCAGAAAACCAGAAGGGTGTCCATATAAAAACTTTGCGAAGTGACAATGGTGGAGAGTTTTGTTCAAAAGAATTTGAAGATTATTTAACTGTAAATGGTATTATACATCAAAAAACGAATCCCTACACTCCTGAACAAAATGGTGTAGCCGAACGTTTAAATCGGACAATCATAGAAAAGGCAAAATGTCTGTTGTTTGATGCTAATCTTGAAAAAATGTTTTGGGCTGAAGCTGTAAACACAGCTGTTTATCTAAAAAATAGATCGCTGGCTTCCGGCTTAAAGAAAACACCATTTGAAATGTGGACAGATAGCAAACCTGACGTTAGTGGTCTTAAAATATTTGGCAGCAAGGTGATGGTACATGTTCCAAAAGAAAAAAGATCAAAATGGGAGAAAAAGGCTATTCTGCACATTTTAGTAGGATACTCTGAGACTACGAAAGGATACAGGGTGTATAATCCGACCACTAAAGAAATAATAGTAAGTAGAGACGTACAAATTATGGAAGACACAAAAAGGTGTGAAGTGATTCATGTTGATTTAGAAGGTGAACATGGGGCAAAAGAAATGTTAGATTCAGTGGGAGATAATAATACATCATGTCAGGATCAGAATCATCAGGTTGAAGAGAACACATCGACTGATGAAATTGTTGAGAACAATGATCCCGATTATGTATGTGACTTGCCGAATTTGCCAGTGGATGAAATCAGGAGATCAACAAGAATACCTAAGCCAAAAAGGTTTGATGAGTTTGTGACTTATTTGTGCTCGGATAGTGACTCTGATCCGGTTAGTGTCGAGGATGCCATGTCTAGACCAGATAGTAACTTATGGTTAGGGGCTATGACAGAAGAACTGCAGTCTTTCGAGGATAACTCAGCATGGGAAGTGGTTGATGTTCCTGAAGATGGTTGTGTAGTGAAGTGTAAGTGGGTATACAAGAAAAAGGTTGATAACTCAGGTAAAGTGAAATATCGTGCAAGACTGGTAGCAAAAGGTTACACTCAAAAATTTGGTGTTGATTATAATGAAACCTTTTCTCCAGTCATAAGGCATTCTACATTAAGACTTTTATTTGCTTTGTCAGCAAATTTGAATTTGGATATTTTTCATCTTGATGTTGCGACGGCTTTTTTAAATGGTGATTTAAAAGAAAAAGTTTTTATGACAGTACCTGAAGGTTTAGAAATTGAAAATAATAAAGTATTAAGGCTAAAGAAAGCCATATATGGTTTAAAACAGTCAGCTCGGTCTTGGTATGAAAAAGTTGATAATTTCTTAATTAATCTAGGTTATAAGAAATCTGATTATGAGCCATGTCTATACACAAAGATGAAAAATAATCTAAAAACCATTATCTCTGTTTATGTTGATGATTTTTTTATTTTTTCTAATGATTCAGATGAATCAGATAATTTAAAGTTGAAATTAAATGAATGTTTCAGAATTAAAGATTTGGGAGAAATTAAGAATTGTTTAGGTATGAGAGTAACTCATAATAAAGAGAATGGTGTTATAACTTTAGATCAAAAATCCTATATTGAACAGTTGTTAAAAAGGTTCAATATGGAGGATTCGAAAGAGGTTTCTACCCCAATGGAAATTAGTTTAAATTTGAATAGAGACGATAATGCATCTGCTCAAGTGCCTTATCAGAATTTAATAGGTGGTCTTATGTATTTGTCAGTTTTGACAAGACCAGACATTTCATATCCTGTAAGTTATCTCAGTCAATTTAATAATTATCATTCAGAAACGCATTGGAAGCATGTAAAACGAATATTAAAATATTTAAAGGCTACAAAAGACTATGGTTTAACTTTTTCAAAAAATGATAATTATTTGAAAGGCTATGTAGATGCCAGTTGGGGGAGTAATTCTCATGACAGAAAATCTTATACGGGCTTCTATTTTCAGTTTTCTGGTGGACCTATTGTCTGGGAAAGCAGAAAACAGAATAGTGTTTCTCTGTCAAGCACAGAAGCGGAATACATAGCAGTATCAGAAGCTGCTAAAGAGGCTATTTTTTTAAAAAATTTGTTGTATGAGATGTTGGGTATTGATGAAATCGTTATACTATATAATGATAATATGGGAGCTCATAAATTAGCAATAAATCCTGTATTGAATAGAAGGACGAAACACATTGATATCCGATATCATTTTGTCAAAGAAGCTGTAAACAAAGGTTTGATAAAGCTGGAATATTTGGACACAGCTAACATGCCAGCTGATCTCTTGACAAAAAGCTTGAGTTCTGTGAAACATAATAAGTTTTTGAAAGAGATTGGTTTAGTTAAGATAGTGTAATAAACATTTGATAAATGTTATTTTCTTAATTTGTTTATCTAGTGGGAGTGTTGGATATAGATAAATAAATTAAATATTTTTATAGCAGTGCCATCTACTGGCCGCTTTACTATTTACTGTATAGTGTGTTGCTTTCAACGTTTGTTTAACATGTAGTCCTTAAAATACAGCCATTGGGTAAACAACGTTTTATTTGTTCCTTAAATCTCCCATTTTTGTTCCTCAACTCTACAATTTACGAACAAGAACATCGGAGAAGTTTAGAACTAAAAATTTTATCGCTATTATAGATCACTTCATTACCTCCTTAAGTCAGAGGCTTTCTGCATATGAATCCATTCATTCCAATTTTGGATTTTTACATCATTTTCGAAAATTGTAAAATTTAACTCTCAATGAAATTGAAGCTCACTCATTAAAGCTTACCAACATTTATAGCAATGATTTAGATGAAAACTTATGTGTCCATCTGGTACAGTTTGTAAGATTCTTCAATTCATTTAAAGATTAAATCAGCTCATCAAATATAACCTTCGGAGTACGAAGACTGGGTCAAGCGTGACCCGAAATTCACTTATTTCTTAATATTTTATGAAATATTTTTTTTACAAATCCAATTGATCGTAAGTTCTCCTTATTTGTTTCAATCTATTTTTTCGTATATAATTCGTGAACATTCAAATTACAGTTTTTCGTCTACGTAACATCTATGATGCCGGGTCAGTCCTGACCCGGTCTTCGGATTTCGAAGAATATTTTCAATATGTTTGTAGGTACACGTAAATCGCAGCCGTCTCTGTTTACGGGTATACGTATTTAAATATATGGCCGGAGCGAATTTACCTATGCCCGTTTTCTGTAAGGTATTAAAATCTGGCCGCCGGAGCGAACTAGTATATGCCCATGGGAAACCATCTTAAAAAAATACAATAATTTAGGATTATAATTGTTATGTTTGTTTGTTTTTTGTTGAAATAAAGATACTGTTTATTAATACTGACTATTTAAAACATCCTTATAAATAAAATCAGAATGGGTCACGCTTGACCCATCATCGTAATCTAAGTAAGTCAAATAATCTCCGTACTCCGAAGGATAAGCAAAGAACTTCAAATGTACCAACTGCTAAAAGAAAAGAATATGAATGATGCTTTTCCAAATGTTGAGGTGACACTTTGTTTATATTTAGTTCTGATTCTAACTGCAGTAGATAGAGATTATTCTTAAAATTTCAGTTAATTAAAAATCGACTTCGGTCTATGATGGGCCAAGAGTGTTTGAATCATCTCTCTAAAATGAGCATTGGCCACGATGTCTTAATGCAACTAGATATGTCCCACATAACCAAGAAATTTTCAATTAAAATATCTCGAAAAGTTCCCGGACTTGAACCATAGATCTTACTATTTATTTTAATATTTTACTGTAACAAGTTACAGCTCTTGTACTTTTTATTATCTAAAATTATATTTATAAAAGTGGATCAACAATTTTTTAATGGTAGGAGGTAGGGCCCCCACACCAATTCTGACCAGGGTCCCCCACTGCCTTAAATCCGGCTCTGGTAATACACTGCTTAAAACAAATTTCACACTTGTGAAATTTTTCTCCAGTATGCGATCTCATATGAACTAGTAAATAACTTTTTCGAGCAAACTGTTTAAAACAAATTTCACGCTTGTACAGTTTTTCTCCAGTGTGCATTCTCATATGACTTTTCAAGTTACCTGCTTTAGTAAACTAATAAATTTCACACTTGTACGTGTGTAGAAAGCTTCACCAGTTGTTAAATGGATCTGGTGAATGTCTATTGTTCTTCACACAAGACGGGAACCAGCTTCTTTAGTGGTTGATAACGTAGACTCTGATTATCTTTGTCGAATCGAAACAAGATGTAAATCGGAGTTGAAATGAATAATAAAACGGTGGGGTAATTATTTTATTTTGTAACACAAACACTATTTACAATCACTGTAGAATAATAACTATTACTGAGTTTAATACAAAACATACATATATTCTGCTACGTACTACGAATTGTGAGTAAAGTGAAAGGTGATTATGAGAGAGAGTGAGAGTATAAGTGATAATAAAAGAGAGATGAATAATTCGCATGAATAACCGTGTAATAATAATGAGAAATGTGGACCGTGAATTAAGAATATATGGTCATTCAGAAGACTACATTTTGGGTTGTGCTAAAACGCACTTTATCAACTCGGAGACTGACGGGTAACTAACTGAGAAAACTTACTGAACTGACTAAGAAACATAATTCGGTCTCTTTTTCTCTTGTCGAGTTGGAGGAGCCGTATCGAGTTGTCGTGTTGGATCCTCAACGGGACGAAAGGGGGAGCCAACTATTTAGTGGAGTCACTGAAAGTTTTCACCTCCGATTTCGTTGAACCTTCATCCGGATTTTCATGAAAATTGGTGAGTAGTTAGAAGATACTTCAAGTAACAAAGGTGACATGATGCTAACTTACGCTTTTACCCTGGGGGTGGATGCCACCCCTTCTCGGGGGTGAAACTTTTTTGTTAAAAATAATTCCAGAAATCGATAGAGGGGCCACTTCTACGCAAAATTTGTTATATAAAGTTATTAACATAAATCAATACTTTTTGAGTTATTAAATATCAAAGATTTTCTCACGTATTACTCAAAAACTATAAGTTTTTGTAAAAAAGCTATTATTGCCAAAATTAAAGATAATAAAAAATTTAATACACTCCCACTTAAAGAACTAAACTGTTATTTCAAAGTGAGTTATGGGTAATTGAATGTAGATTTCAGAGAAAACTGCTTAAAACAAATTTCGATTTTTCTACAGTGTGTACTCTCAAATGATTTTTCAAAGATTTTCACTAAACTGTTTTAAACAAATTTCGCGCCTGTAAAGACAGTTTTACATTATACTATTTTCATGCTAGGAAAGAGCCATGCAAGAAAGATTATGAAACTGCGCATGCCCACGCGCTATTTTCATGTAATTCCTGTGCTAGACGAAAAATTAAAACATGTTCTAATTTTTCATGCTATTTTGATGCAGGTTGTCAAATTTCATGTTGCCAATCATAGCGATGCCTCAGAAGCCAATCGGTGTAAGTCAATAAGTGTTTGAAATGAGATACAAAATGTTTCTGAATGCAGTTGCAGAAATATAAGTAATTATTAAAAACAAATAAATCGTCTTTATTTATCATAATATGGGTAACATATTCATAAATACAAACAAGGAAGTAATAATATTATTATATATAATAATGTGTGTTAAACTTCAATAAGTCATTTTTAGGGAGAATTGACTTACACCGTTTGACTTCTGATTCTGAGGCATCCAAGAGTGTCATTCAGAACGAAGTGACGACACCATCTTTTTTATTTGGATTAGTGCTGTTTCACTCTTACGCATAGTAAAGCTGCTACAGTTGTCCTCCCCTTCCGTGCCTATACTCACACTGAATGTCATCACAGATTCTCGATACAATGTGTTAGAAAGAGATGCCACAAACCAGTCCATGAGATCTTGTCGTCAGGAAGCGCGGAAAGTAGGCTCACTCTATGTTAATATATACCTCTATGTTGCCAATATAACAAAATTTATAGGTTAGAATAAAACTTAACCTTATTGTGTAAATTTAAATGTTATTTCTTGGAAGTAATTTGATTTGAAAGAACTGTCATTTGGAAGAAATGTGATTTATACTTGAATATAATAAAATGTTGGACTCAAATTTCCAAGTGAAATATCTAAAGTTAATGTTTTGGTATATTCTTTTGTTGGCAACAATAAAAGTTGTATCAAAAATTGCACAGAAATAGATCTGATGTAAAAAGGTCAGGCTAGGCAAGAGATATGCCATGCAAGACGGACTTGCATAGCCTTGATGTAAGCTGCTTTAAGATTTTTCCCCAGTGTGCACTCTCAACTGATTTTTCAAAGATCTTGCTTCACTAAACTGTTTTGTGCTATTAGGCGTAAAAGATATGCAACCAGTATAGCAGAGGAATAATAGCTGTTCTCTTGAGGTAGAGGTTGTCGGCGAGAGGCACGAGGCACAGGGAGGTTATGTTTCGTTAACTTAATAAACAAGTTATAAAAACATCCAGTGTATTATTTCAGACAATAATACCACATGTTTTAAACAAATTCCACACTTATAAGGTATGTGTTCTATATACTCCAGTATGTATTCTCAAATGTTTTGTCAAATCACTTGTAGTAGTAGACTGCTTAAAACAAATTTGACACTTGTGAGATTTTTCTCCAGTGCAGTATGCGATCTCATAGGGACTGGTAAATGATTTTTTCGAGCAAACTGCTTAAACCAGATTTCTCACTTGAATACCTCTGAAATGCTAATAGATCTAAGTGCCACTTTTTACAAATATCCTTTTATTGTTGCTAAGTGTAAGTGATCTATGTCCCTATACCAATGCACTGCTAAGATGTATGCGCCAAACACTCTCAAAACTGCTACAAAAAATTCCAACAGACTGCACTGTATTAGCTCAATAGCATTAGCTCAATAGAGCATCTCTAAATCAGAAAAGGAGTATTTAAGCTCAGATTTAAATATGAGCTGAGTGTTTACATCATGTAAAGATAAACATCATAATAGTATCGTCAGTTAAAAGTTTTAAGGTAAAGTTTTTCTTAAAGACTTTCCTAAATTATCCTTCAGAAGATCAATAGTAGATAAATGCAAAAAATGTGATTACCTGATTACCTACATATGAAAACCAAAGTAAGAGCTAGTATTTTGTCAATCAAAGCCAAAAAACGATTACCCTTACAACCAGTCGCAGGGCTCAGTTTCTTTGCTGCGGATAATAGAAAAGAAAGCAAAAGTGTCAAAATCGCAGACTGTTCAAGATGTCCAAAATGTAATTTGAACAATCCACAAACTTCAATTTCCTTTCAAGTTCTCAGCATGGACAAGTTTTTTGACTTTGAGGAAGCTGGATCAAAGTACATAAACACAAAAAATATACGAATTTCTCAACATTCATGTACATCGATTTTTCTGCCAGGAAATCTTCGCTAGAGGTTCTCGTTTTCCTTCTACTTTTCTTTGTCAAACTAGTTGCAGCAGTACATATGTCTCTCTTCCTCATGATCTGACCGAGGTATTCTATTTTTGATATTTTATTGTGGTTAACAGCAAAATCTATTAAGTCTCTAGCCATGCCTAAATATTGATAAAAACAACCCTGGATTTGTGGCATGCAAGCAAAATTTTAATGAATTATTTGAGTGGGAGAAATTATATGTTCTAAAAAAATATTTCTATTACGGACATAGCCTCCGTAAAGCTCAACACCTTACCAGGGAAGCTTCCATTGGCCGATAAAAAGAAAAAGGATCTCCAGAACATGCTAGAGTTTATTGATAAACCTAACAGTGAGTTCTAGCGACAACTGTGTGAAGGTACGGGTGAAGGTGTTAGATCTGTTAGAAGTGACTGTATCGGTGGACTTAGATCTGTTCATAAAATAGTAATAAACTTCATAATATTGTTAAAGATTATTGAAACATGATATAGGTAAGCCTTTGCAGTTTAATAGTGTAATATTTTAAAACATCTTTTGCAAAACTCTAGGGAATTTTATGTAAACTGTCGTATTTTTGTTCATTTGCCAAAAATTTTCTTTTTGGCACTTAGATTAATTACGAGCCCCTTCCCATATCAGTTGGCCCAATGCAGATTGAAAAAAAATCCAATTTTATAGAACAAAAACCAAAGTCAAGCATACCTAAACTTTGAAAGTTTTAATTTACCGATAATTTGTGGATTTCCAGAAGTATACAAAATATGTTTTAAATTAATAAAAACGATTAATTGAACAGAATAACAACAAATTAAAAAACAACGTAAACCATATCTAGTTTTATCGAAACAAATGTGAAAGTTTACATCTGAGTGACATCCCTTTTATTTTTAATTCTGGCAACACTCTGGTGTAAATGAATCCCATATTTTTTGCAAGTTTTGCTTCAATTCTTTGACGGACCTAGCAGGATGTTTCCCCAATGTTTTTTTTTTTGTTTCGCGCCATAAAGAGGCGTGAAAGTTTCTCTCAGGGACAATTCGGGACGCTTATAAACGTATTCCAGAAGTAGAATATCATGGTCTCCAATCCAGTTTAAACTCTTTTGGCTTATGGCAACCTTCGCCATCCCATTGGAAGACATGTTTCGTTGATTTTAACTTGTTTAAATGACTTTGTTCCAAAATCGGTAAGAGATTATTTAAAACCTTCAAATATTATTTGCCCGCATTTAAAATTCTATCGATAAAATGCAACTTTTCCACACCTTTCGCCAACATGCTGCCCCAGACCACGATAAACGTAGGAAATTTCACTTTTCTGTTAAGACAGTCAGGTTGAAAATCTTTATTTTTCCTGTGAATAACTCGACTTCTACTGTCTCCAATTCGACTCCAACACACACTTCAAATCTGGATTCATCACTCCATTGTATTGCATCCCTTAGTCAATTTGTCTAGCCCCAATGCTCTTTTGACCATTTTAATCTATTTTTCTTGTGTTGTAATGTTAAGACTGTATTAGTCTCGGATACTAAAATGAAAATTTTCAAAAATAATTTATATTGAGTTTTTCACCTTTATCAATTAATTTGTAAGTAAGCAAATCTTAATTTGTGGACCTCTCGGTGATATGTTGATCTAGAAACGTGTCTTCCAAAGAAGTTAATCCACAAAACACTTAAATCTAGCTAAGTTGCACGTCGTTTTTCGCTATAATGCTTCTTAATTCCCTTCGATCTGCTTCGTTTATTTTACTTTTTCTTGCATTTATAGGTTTGGTAATACCAAAACCTGAGGTTTTGTATCTCCTAACTATATTTCTTACCCTATACTGTGACAATTGAAGCATATTCGCGATTTCCGAATTAGATTTTCCAGAATTCAAAAATTTATTAATGATTGAACAAAAATGTTTTTATATCCATCACTTTATCTCCAACCATTCCCATTGATAATTTTATCTCGACAAACGGTAGTAGGTTTTATAATATTACAAAATCTATTTGACATTAATTGACAATTGTTTTGATATAATTTTCCACAGCTAGCTCTGATTTTAAGATAATTATGGAAAAAATGAATGTATGTTTATAAAAATTTATTTATATGTAAGTGATGCAAAGGCCACGATTTAGCGATTTTTTATTATTATTTTTTGAAATAAATAAAAAGATCACAAGGGTAATGTTTTAAATAAATATTAATAAAAAAGGCAATAATAATAAATTAATACGGGAACTTATAAAAATATGTAGATTATTATTTGTTTTTGGTAATTGCCATAAACTGCAAATTCCAAAGGTGGGCCAACTGAAATGGGAAGGGGCTCGTAGCATTTCAGGTCTTCACTTGTACGGTTTCTCTTCAGTGTGCATTTCTCAGATGTTTTTTCAAATGAACATTCTGAAAAAACTGCTTAAAACAAATTTCACACTTGTAAGGCGTTTCCCCAGTGTGCAATCTCAAATGTGTTTTCAGATGAGATTTTAGAGAAAACTGCTTATAACAAATTTCACACTTGTAAGATTTTTCATCAGTATGCACTGTCAAATGATTTTTCAAAGTACCTGTTTGACTAAACTGTTTTAAACAAATTCCACACTTGTAAGGTTTTTCCCCAGTGTGCACTCTCAAATGGTTTTTCAAAGATCTTGTTTCACTAAACTGTTTTAAACAAATATCACACTTGTAAGGTTTTTCTCCAGTATGTGTTCTCAAATGTTTTGTCAAATCACTTGTGGTAATACACTGTTTAAAACAAATTTCACACTTGTGAGATTTTTCTCCAGTATGCGAGATCATATGGACTGGTAAATAACTTTTTCGAGCAAACTTCTTAAAACAAATTTCACACTTGTAAGGTTTTTCCCCAGTGTGCAATTTGATATGTCGTTTCAAATAACGTGTATGGTTAAATTGCTTGAAACAAATTTCACATTTACAAATAGAATTTTTTGATGTTGTTTCTTCAGTGTTTTCACTCATTTGTTGTTCTGTAGTGTATGCAAGTTCAGTTTTCATGATTTCCCTTCCGTTCGGAGAAAACCCTAAAACAAAAAAGATCTTTTTATAATACTAAGTTTTTACTATTTATAAGACACAATATAAAAAGTATAATAAAAACAATTATTTTTCAAATCAAAATGTCAATTTCTTCTTCTTCTTCTTCGTGCGACTAGGATTACTCCTGTTTGTTTGCCTCTTATTCTGTTTTAATTGTTGTTGACTGCATATTGTCTTTCCCACCTTTTCGGCGGCCTTCCAACGGGTCTTCTACTATACGGCTTGTTGCTTTTACAGATGTTCGCTAATCTATCTGGTTCCATTCGGTTTACATGTTCGTTCCAGTTTATTTTCTTGTTTTTATCCATCTGTTAATATTTTGAATTTTGCTTTATTCGCGTATACTTCTGTTGCTTTGTCTGTCTCTTAATGATATGTCCGCTATTGATCTTATTATTTAGGAATGGCCTTACTGTTGTCTTGTATATTTTTATTTTGCTTTCCGTGGTCAGATATTTGTCTCTCCATATGGTTCCTCGGAGACAACCACTTACTCTTTCTGCTTTTGCTGCATACCTTGTGGTCTCTGTTCTTATATTCCTGTTTCCTGTCACTAGTGATCTCTACTCCTAGTTAATGCGTTTCGTGATACGCGGTTCACGAATAGTGTGTACTGTAGGGTGTTGTTCATTAAAAATCAATTCGTAATATTATTCGTGTGTGCACAGTAAGTTGCTCTTGTGAGCGGCAAATTAACTAACATCAACGGCTGCACAACAACACGAACTGACGAACAATGGATAAATCAGGTATCGCGTATTACGAATCGAGAACTACGCATAGTATGTATGCTTTATTCGCGAAATACTATGAACTACACCGAACTAGACGATTCACGATCGCGCATTACGAATCGCGAATTCACGCATAGTCTGTAGCCGCCTTCAGAGTAGTAAAAGAATTTTTTTAAAAGACACTGTCTTTCGGTCCTTTTCCTAGACGAAGAGAAGGTAAATGCGTGGCCTAAGTGTCCTCTATTTGCTTTCTCCTATTTCGTCGTCTCTATGTGATTATATATTGTAAAATCCGGAGATATGGGATGCAGCCAGAAAGCAGTTTATTAACGAAAAGTCTTGGATTTAAAATATTGTTTATTAGGGGAAGGGAGGGCAAGATGGAAGGCTTAACTTTATGATGTGTAAAAAAATAAAACAACGTAATACAAAACTTTCATTTTAATCATTCTTTAAAGAGACCTTATACAGTTACAAAAGTCAGCCATTAAATATTATTAATAATAAGTAGAATTTTTTTTATGAGTAATTAAAAAATAATGTCAAAAATTCCATCTTGCCCTTACCCTGAGGGCAGGATGGAAAGCTTGTTCGGGCAAGATGGAATGTAGAGGAAAGCACTACATTTTACAGTTTACACACATAAAACTGCCATCTTCTGTGTCGGTACACAATTCATGTGCCCAACCATTACATACAGGACATTGTACCCAGTCCTCTGTGGGTGGTTCAACATAACGTTCACCACATACAAAGAACACATCATTTTGTGAAGACTGTTCTAAATGTTGTACAATATTTTTAACTTTTTCTGTTTTTGTCCCTTTTCCTTTACCTTTTCTTTTATTCTCGCAGGTTCCTATTTCCTTGCTGATATTTTTGCTTAACTATTATCTTCCAACTTGCCCTAAGTTGCAATTTTCCATCTTGCCCATATGCCCCTTTCCAATAAAAATATCAATATTTTAAAAATGCTTTATTATTTCTCTTATTTAAATATCAATTCAGATAACCTGTACCTAGTAGATACTTTGTATAAATGCATAATAATAATATTATACACCTTGTTTAAATAATCGGATCACAAAAATTCAATAATTGCGTAATATTTAACTGCAAAAATAAGAAGGAAGCGTGTACACTCATTAGCTGACCTGAACTGATTGAACCGTCGTTTGTAAATGGAAGAGGTTCGCCTGCATCTGTGTGAGTGTGGATCCGGGCGCTTTATTGCGCAGTTCGGGTTTTATAGGTAATTTCCATCTTGCCCTATCCTTCCATCTTACCCTCCTTTCCCCTATATTTTTATTTCAATTATTCTAATTGTTTAAAAAGTAGTAAACTTTGTATCTAGGGCTTTTCGTTTTCCTCGTAACTTAATAATGTATACTTAATATACTTAATAATTAATAGAGTTAAAAAAGTTAATACTTTTTTATTAATAACTAGCTGACCCGGCAAACTTCGTACCGCCTTAAAACTAAATAATGTTTGAATGTTTAATACCTAAAATTACCAGAAAGCCAAAAAATACTAAAAAATATTGCGTACCTATACTTTTTTCTACCAAATGCATAGTTTGCGATTCTATAAGGGACATAGGTACAAACATTCATTTTTATTTACTATAGAGAATAGGGAAATATTTAGATTGCTATTAAAACATGGGGGTTGGTGATAGAAAAGTGAAAATTTAGGGTTGTATCTTTCGGTTCCACAACATATAAAATTAAGAAAAAACAGTTTGTCCAAAAAATAACAAATAATATCTCCCTTTTCACTTAGATTGTTGGTCTTACCAACTCAGGAACCTTCAGGGGTTCATGTACAACAAATTTGCTTATTAAGATCAATCATAATATTATGACCAAAAATGCCTAGTTTGCGATTCTATAAAAGACATACAGATTTTTTTATATTGTCTCGTATAAATAATAAAAACGTGGTATTATAAAAATAAATATTTTTCAAAATAAAATGTCAATTTAAAAAACAAAAAGAATTTTCAGCGCCAGGATTTGAACCCCGATCTCCTGAGTGAAACGTAGGAGCCAAGTAAGCAAATCCATTAAATTTTCTGAGTAACGTATATAAATATTTGATATTTAAGCTGTAGCGTTGGTCCATCAACTTTCATGTTTCACCTTTTCTTGACTAAAATCCCCGGTTTTGGGCCAGCTGACACATCATTTGTTAATAAGCTTTGAAACACCTACCTAAATAAAAAGAAACCAGCCATGCTCCGGTCAAATTTGACACTACCTCCCTGGCTATTCGCGGTGTGCAAGTACTTGGAAAGGGAAACGAGAAACGACCGTGCGCGAGTCGCGGAGAAATATTGCATCTATCTTAAATAATTCATATTGTCAATTGAAATTGTCAAATTGACGTATATTTCATACCTTCTGTCATTGACGCAGAAAAATTATATATTGCTCCACAATATTGATATGATATGCAATTATTATATAAAGGTAAATTTAATTAATTGTATTTTGCTTGCAGTACTGCATTTTAATAACTGATTTTATTTACTACATACAATTGTTTACGTTTGCTAAACATAACCTGCATCTTATTTTTTCTTCTTATTATTTTTTTGGACTATGGTCTTGACAATTATCCAGCAACCAGGACTAATATAATTGGCCAATATAATTAAAAGTGCGAATAAAAGTACAGAGCGTAGAAATAGAGGTCGCTTTGCCGAACTTGCACGGTCCCAATAAGTTTTATAACTCACCGTAATTGGGTTTATGTTTTAGATATATGTATTGTTTGTAAATGAAAAATGTATGGTTGTATGTAGCATATTATCGGAATGTCATGTTTGTTCCATACTAGAGGTCCAGTCATTGGACTGACCTCTCTAACGTCAATTTTTTTTACTTCAAACTCCAAAGACGCTTATTGTTAGAATTTTTTATAACTAACAGATTGCTGAATAAACGTTTAAAAAAAAAGTTATTGTTTTTTTTTCTGGCTCATTTTAAGGTTTGTCTATAAAATTGTACAATTTTCAATGACAATAAAGCATATTTCTATTCTATTCTATTGTTGTGAGCGGAATAGGGACAAAAAAATAAACTCAAAAAGGAAGCGTAGTAAATGGGTGCATGAAATTTGTAAAAAACGAAACAAGGAAAGTGAATTTGCTACTTTATTTTGTGATTTAATCGAACATTAAAACAAATTTTACCAATACTTCAGAATGAGTTACGAAAATATCAATGGGTGCGTTCGGACGACCACAGCAGCTGGACAGCTGAGTAAGCGGTGGTGTTCAGGTGACACTGCTGGAAGTCAGCCGCTGAAAGATTTACTAAAGCCTTGGTTTCCTCGAAAGCGGCACCGACAAAATGCGACCGTAACACTGCGATGAATGACGTCATAAAAAACTAGCACGCAAAATAATAGCAGTGGTTTCCAAGGATGCGTTGGAAGCCACCGCTTGCTGAGTATACACATTTCATTGGCGCAGTGAAGAACCTTGAATTTTTCACCGTAATCTGACGTCATTCATCGCAGTGTTACGGTCGCAGTTTGTCGGTGCCGCTTTCGAGGAAACCCAGGCTTTAGCTTTCCTTATTAGCGCTGGATACAAGCACTAAGCTACTTTGTACGGACAGTCAGCCACTGTGGTCGTCCGAACACACCCTCTATTTTAATCTCCGCAATAACTCTTATCTATTATAAAAACTGATCTCACAAAACAAAAAACATTTATTTCTTTTACTTTGAAAATCAACTAATTTATAGTTTGCAAAGAAAGCGATATATTGAATTCAGCATCACTTCTGACATCTGGTTGCATTAAAATACATATGTACAGCCCTTGAGGACCACCCTCGTCAATATTTTCAATTCGTTCCGTTGTGGAAGCGCACACTATTCACTACGTACCGGATCGCTAGATCGTTGCCACATTTAGTAGATTTTTGATATTTATTTAAAAATTCTAATAGGCAATATTTTATAGTAGATTTTTGGTATATTTCAACATTTTGTTATGGCTAAAATAAAATTTGCTTTTTAATAGTATTTACCCCATTTTTAAATTTATTTTCACACATTTTATTACAATTTCCTAATGTCATTACCGAAAATAAGATTCAGGGCGTAGATAATGAATGCACTAAGCAAAGAAAGCGCTGGGAAGACACAGGAAGCAGCGACGAAAAAGCACTTTTAGGAGTCCGCATGTGGAGAAGAGCAGCCACAGACAAACAAGGGTGGAGGCAAACATGAAGCAGCCCAAGGTTCAATTTAGGCTGTAGGGCCGTATAAGAAGAAGGCTATTCTGCAGTGTGGACTTTCATATGTTTATCCAAAGAAGTTTTATGTCTGAACTGCCTAAAACAAATTTCACACCTGTGAAGGTCTGCGCTCATTAGATCGAATCGGTCGGCAACGGAACGGGCCGCTACAGCCCGGAATTAAATACCTAAGCGCGCATTTACCGGCAACACATCGGTAAAATCTCGCCAGGTCAGTCAGCGTAATGGACTAGTGTATTTACATAGTTCAGAGAAGATGGATCCAAAAGTGATTATTGTTAGTTTGTTATTTCGCTTAAACTTTTAGTTGTACAATTTTCAATGACAATAAAGCATATTTCTATTCTATTATATTGTTGTGAGCGGAATAGGAACAACAAAATAAGCTCAAAAAGAAAGCGTACTAAATGGGTGCATGAAATTTGTAAAAAACGAAACACGGAAAGTGAATTTGCTACTTTATTTCGTGATTTAATCGAACATTACAACAAATTTTACCAATATTTCAGAATGACATTATAAAAACTGATTTCACAAAACAAAATACAACATTTAATTATTTTACTTTAAAAATCAACTAATTTATAGTTTTCAAAGAAAGCATATTTAATGGTTTCCGACGGCAATATATTGAATTCAGCATCTCTTCTGACATCTGGTTACATTAAAATACATATGTACAGCCCTTGAGGACCACCTTCGTCAATATTTTCGATTCGTTCCGTTGTGGAAGCGCAAACTATTCACTACGTACCGGATCGCTAGACTACACTACACTCCAACGACCAAGCAGCGTTGCCACATTTAGTACATTTCTACTTTTTTGATAGACTTTTAATTCTAATAGGTAATATCATGGTGATAAAAAAATTAAAGATTTTGACTACTGATCATGAAAATCGGAATTCAAGATCCGACTGGGAAGGTAAATCTAGTAGACCGTGAGGCCTTCCAGGTCGTCAACAAGAAAAATCCTCACGAACCAGAATACATTCTGGATGAAAGAAGAGTTTTGCGAGCAGCCGTAAAGATAGGTACATGGAACGTTAGAACAATATACGAAGAGGGATAAATCTATAATGCCATTCAAGAAATGGAAAGACTCTCGATTAGTATTATGGGAATAAGCGAAATGCGTTGGACAGATACGGGACACCGAATTATCAAAGACCACAAAATATTCTACTCAGGAAATCTTACAAACGAACATGTAAATGGAGTGGGCCTAATTATTAATACTACAATCGCCAACTGTGTCAATCACTTTGTACCTGTGTCAGAAAGAATGCTCTTAGTTCAGCTAAACACAACTCCCATAAACACAAATATTATTCAAGTTTACGCTCCTACAGCGGAAGCTTCAGAAGAAATTATAGAAGAATTTTACAGTGACCTTACTAATTTGACAAAAGGATTCGGAAAAACGAAATACTGCTAATAATGGGCGACTTTAATGCCAAAGTTGGCAAAGGACAAAGTTTAAATTTAGTAGGATCCTTTGGCTAGGAGAACGTAACGAACGTGGAGACCGTTTGATTGATTTTGCAACTGAAGAACAGCTCGTAGTCACAAACACCTTTTATGATCTTCCTCCAAGACGACTATAAACTTGGAAATCTCCTCAGAATACTCCAGATCACACAGTACGAAATCCAATAGACTATATCCTTGTCAACAAACGATTTAGAAACTCTATAACATCTGTAAAAACGTACCCGGGATCCGACAAAATCGGATCACAATCCACTTGTCGCCAAAATGAAACTTAGTTTAAAGAAAATTCAAAGACCAAAAATTCGGAAATACGATATTAATCAACTGAAAAATAAAACAGTAAAAGAAAAGGTACACAAACGCCTAAAAGAAGAAACGTGGGTTCATACAGAAATAGATAGCACAGAGTTAGAACTAGAAAAGAACAAACTAAGTCAAGAAATATCAGAGAAATACTTAAGACCTGAAAGAACAAAGAAAAAAATGGATGACAGAGAAGATTCTATGTATGATGCAAGACAGAAGAAAGGCTAAAGATAATAAGAATAACTACAACAAAATAAATAACGGAATTAAAAGGGCTATTAAAATAGCAAAAATTGGTTAAGCTCGAAATGTACAGAGATAGAGTTATTACAACAAAAACATGATTCGTTTAACCTCCATAAAAAGATCAAAGAAGCAAACTGCAGGCTTATATAAACACAAGAACACTGGATTTCTGACAGATAATCATGGAAACATAGTATTGGAAATAGAACAGAAAAGGGATATTTGTATTAAAATTAGATACGTGGAAAAAACCTTTCAAGATATACGAAGTAACACTGGCATCACAACAAACACCAATTGCGAATCTGGACCTCCACTTACAGTTGAAGAAGTAACGTATGGCATAAAAAGTACCAAAGATAGTAAAGCAGCAGACCCTGATCATTTTCATTCCGAATTCTTAAAACTTATGGACTACGACGGCATAAAATGGTTGACAAATATATTTAACAATATATATGACAAAGGCATAATTCCCCAAAAATGGCTAGAATCAACTTTTATAAATCTTCCAAAAAACCAAATGCGAGAAAGTGCAAAGACTATAAAATTATAAACCTTATGAGCCATTTACTGAAAACATTTCTAAAGGTCATTCACAAACGAATATATACAAAGTGCGAGGAACAACTAACAAGAACACAATTCGGATTTCGTGATGCTCTGGGAACATGAGAGGCCCTTTTTGCTGTGCAAGTGCTATTTCAGAGATGCAGAGATGTAAATTGTGATATATACTTATGCTTTATAGATTACCAGAAAGCATTTGACAGAGTAAAACATGGCAGATTAATAACTCTAATGCAGGAAATTGGAATTGACAACAAAGATCTAAGAATTATCAGAAACATGTATTACAATCAAACGGCCAAAATCAAAATAGAAGTTAACCAGTGAACTGATAAAATTGCAATAGAACGAGGAGTACGACAGGGCTGTATTTTATCTCCACTACTATTCAATATTTACTCTGAATGGGTATTTAAGGAAGCTTTAGACGGTTGTGCGAAAGGAGTGTTACTAAATGGTGAATGGTTGAATAACATTGGATATGCAGATGACAGCATAGTTTTTGCCGATAATCTGAATGATTTACAGATATTAACAAATCGTATAACAGAAGTCAGCAACAGATACGGACTAATTCTTAACATAAAGAAGACCAAATTTATGACAATTAGTAAAAAACCAATACTAAACGCTCAACTTACAATCAACCAACAGAATATCGAAAGAGTTGAGCAATATACATATCTGGGTACGAATTTAAATAGCCAATGGGACCACTCAACAGAAATTAAACAGCGAATAATAAAAACGAAAGCAGCATACTTTAGAATGAGATCCATTTTCAACAGTCGAGACATATTAAAAACAAAATACCGTCTGTTGAAATAATACATATTCACAGTTCTGCTCTACGGGATGGAAGCGTGGACACTAACTGTTGCATCTATGTGAATCGGCTCGAAGCTTTCGAAATGTGGTGTTATAGGCGCATCTTACGTATATCCTGGATTGACCGAATTACTAATGTGGAATTCCTGCGTAGAATGGGGAAAGAGTGTGAAATTCTCATAACCATAAAAACAAAAAAATTAGAATATCTGGGACATGTAATGGGAAATCAATAACGTTACGGCGTTCTCCAACTGATTCTCCAAGTGAAGGTAAATAGTAAAAGAATACCGGGAAGAAGACGCATTTCCTGGCTTCAAAATTTACGAAAGTGGTATAACACGACTACCACTGAACTGTTCCGCGCTGAGGTAAACAAAGTCAAGATAGCCATGATGATCGCCAACATCCGGAACGGATAGGCACTTTAAGAAGAAGAATATTTTTTAGTAGATTTTTGGTATATTTCAACATTTTGTTATGACTAAAATAAAATTTATTTTTTAATAGTATTTAACCCTTTTTAAAATTAATTTTCACACATTTTGTTACAATTTCCTAATGTCATTACCGAAAATAAGATTCAGAACGTAGATAATATGTAAATATGATATGATAATATATAAATGAAACTAACAAACTTGCTTGTTTCAAGCAGCAATGCAAGTAGTATTTCGGGTGATATTCAGTTCGAGTTCGATATTGATTTCGAGTTCAGGCATTCGGTGAGCCTATTACAAGCTAACGACGGAAAACTAAAATATCTAAACATATGTAATCTAACATATCTAAACATATGTAATCTAACATATCTAAACATATTATGTGTTTACCTGTTTCTAATGTAAAATGCGAAAGAATTGTTGGGAATTGTACCAAATTTGATTCAGACATGCAGATGTTAAGATCAATAGATGACAAAATATTGTATAGGAATATTAAATATGAAACTAATAAAACTTAATGATAAGTAGGTCATTTTGTTTTTCCTGTTAAAATGTAAAAAAGTTTTTTTACACAAATTCATATCATATTAATTTTTAGTTAAGTTAGCTGTTGTGTTTATTATAAAAAAAGTCCTAAATTATATACAAATCCGTTAATAAAGTTTTATAGCATATTTTAGTTTTTGATTCAGTAGATTTTAGATAAACATGCAGTAGATTTCCTAAATAAAATGTGGCAACGCTGCGCCAACGGCGAAAATATTCTCTTCCGAGATATCGGCGCGAAGATATTAAAATGCCGATTGTCGTGGTCCGTTCCGTAGCGGGTGTTCCGTATAAGTGGTGCCGGCCTTAAGGCTTTCCTCAGTGTGCACTTTCAAATGTCTTTTCAAATGACTTCCTTGAGAAAACTGTTTAAAACAAATTTTGCACTTATGAGGCTTTTCTCCACTGTGCATTCTATAATGATTTTTCAAATTGCCTGTTTTACTAAACTGTTTTAAACAAATTTCACACTTGTAAGTCCTTTCTCCTGTGTGTACTCTCAAATGTGTTTTCAAATCAAATTCTTGACCAAACTGTTTAAAACAAGTTTCACACTTTAACGGTTTTTCTCCAGTGTGCACTCTTAAATGTTTTTTCAAAACACCTGTTTGACTAAACTGTTTAAAACAAGTTTCGCACTTGTACGGTTTTTCTCCAGTGTGCACTCTCAAATGTATTTTCAAATGACTTCCTTGAGAAAACTGCTTAAAACAAATTTCACATTTATAAGCCCATTCTCCAGTGTGAATTTTTAAACGTGTTTTCAAATGAACTTTCTGAGAAAACTGCTTAAAACAAACTTCACACTTATAAGGTTTTTCTCCAATGTGAATCTTTATATGATTATCCAAAGATTTTTTATAGCCGAACTGCTTAAAACAAATTTCACACTTGTAAGGTTTTTTTCCCAGTGTGCACTGACAAATGTCTTTTCAAAGAACTTGCTGCACTAAACTGTTTTAAACAAATTTCAAACTTGTAAGGCATTTCACCAGTGTGCACTCTCAAATGTGTTTTCAAATCATCTGTTTGACGAAACTGTTTAAAACAAATTGCACATTTGTGAGGTTTTTCTCCAGTATCTGTTCTTAAATGTCTTGTCAAATCATTTGTAGTAATACACTGCTTAAAACAAATTTCACACTTGTAAGACTTTTTTCTAGAGTGTGTTTTTATATGTGGTTTCAAAGAACCTGCATGGTTAAATTGCTTAAAACAAATTTTACATTTACGAATAGAATTCTTTAAAGCTGTTTCTTCAGTGTTTGCACTTATTTGTTGTTCAGTGGTGCGTGCAAGTTCACTTTCCATGATTTCCATTCTGTTATGAGAAAAATCAAAAATAAAAACAAAAACAATAAAAAAATTCTCTTGAGACTACAGGGTGGAACAAATGAATAATAAACTTTAATAAGAATGACTATAATCTAATCTTATAAAATCCTAATGCGACACGTCGTAAAGTTTGTCCGGGTCAATTTAGGCTGAGGTGCCGTAGAGGAAGAAGGCTATTCTGCAGTGTAAACTTTCATATGTTTATCCAAAGAAGTTTTATGTCTGAACTGCTTAAACCAAATTTCACACTCTGTGAAGGTCTGCGCTAATTAGATCGAATCGGTCGGCAACGGAACGGGCCGCTACAGCCCGGATTTAAATACCTAAGCGCGCATTTACCGGCAACACATCGGCAAAATCTCGCCAGGTCAGTCAGCGTAATGGACTAGTGTATTTACATAGTTCAGAGAAGATGGGTCCAAAAATGATTATTGTTAGTTTGTTATTTCGCTTAAACTTATTAGTTGTACAATTTTCAATGACAATAAAGCATATTTCTATTCTATTCTATTGTTGTGAGCGGAATAGGAACAACAAAATAAGCTCAAAAAGGAAGCGTGCTAAATGGGTGCATGAAATTTGTAAAAAACGAAACACGGAAAGTGAATTTGCTACTTTATTTCGTGATTTAATCGAACATTAAAACAAATTTTACCAATATTTCAGAATGGTATTATAAAAACTGATCTCACAAAACAAAATATAACATTTAATTCTTTTACTTTAAAAATCTACTAATTTATAGTTTTCCAAGAAAGCATATTTAATGGATTCCGACGGCAATATATTGAATCCAGCATCTCTTCCGACATCTGGTTACATTAAAATACATACAGCCCTCGAGGACCACCCTCGTCAACATTTTTGATTCGTTCCGTTGTGGAAGCGCAAACTATTCACTAAAATATTCTCTTCCGAGATATCGGCGCGTTCCGATGTGAATCGATGTGCTACGATTCCGTAAAGTAAGCGCCGAGTCTTTTGAATACACGAATATATTATTGTCCTTTTCATGATCATTTTTCAGTGCGTAACAAATGATAGGAAAAAGGGTAAGTCCGTGATAATACACATTTATGACATTTATTCTAACATAACATTTTAGTTCAATCTGACAGTTGTCACATTTTATTTTCAATTTGGAATAAAAACAAATCAAATGTGTTTCTTGCATTTATAAAATGGTATTTTCTTTGATTTGTATAGTCTTATAAATTATACAGATTATATTTGTAATATTATTATCTAATTAAAAAAAAATATTTTTTTTTATTATGGCGCCATCTATCGACAACTAGAATAAATGTTATAAATGACACCAACGAAATGTAATCACCGACGTGCCTTTTTTCTGTCACATACAATTTAATGCGTTAGAAAGAAATCGAAAAACTGTGACGCACTGAAAGATGATCATGAGAAAAAGAATAAAATGCCGATTGTCGTGGTCCGTGCCGTAGCGGGTGTTCCGTATGCGTATTTACACGTGCTCCTATACGGTGGTACCAGGGTGCTGAAATTTATTCGCCTTTGATACACACTATTCAGCTACTAGTCCACGTGGTGAGACCTCTCCCGTTTGAAAATTTTCTGATTCGGTTTCTTTTTGGATTCCTATTCAAAAATGTCCCCTTTAAACAAATCTGAAGGGTGCCAGGCGGAATTTTTGGGCAGAAATTGTTTAAACAATTTTTGAAGATATTCTTCTTTAGCGGCGATTCGATTGAGGGTAAAATTGTACATAAATCTGCGCGCCTGCGCACACAGACAGCATGTAGTTCGTTGCTAATCTTTCAAGATAGGTATGTATGTATCTGTAACCGTGCAAATAAGTCATTAAAGAATATATTAGTGTTTTTAGTAAATGTATTATTTATTATAATTCTTGTGTTTTTGGATTTGTGTTTCTCTGTAGTAAAATAATAAAATATTATGTAGGCATAACATTTTTACACTATTTATCGCCGTGTTGTGTAATTATATCCGAAACTTACATGTCAATTACAAGGTCCTCGCTGGCGTAGTTGGTAGGGCGTTAGCTCCGAGATTGGAAAGACGCGGGTTCGAATCCTGGGCGATTCATATTTTTTATTTTTGGTTGTTTTATTAAAAATTTTTTGAAAGTGGTAGATAAGAAAGTTAGTTTAGTTTTTAAATAAAATACAAATAACCTGTTAAGTATATTTACTTCGTTTAAATTACCTATATAATAGAAGAATATCTTCTTACGTGCGTACAAAGTACACACACATTCTTTTTTTAAACAACACACAAAGTATCACCTTTTTTGCCCTGGAACATATTTTTTTAGGTTTTTGGGTCATTCTAAACAAGAAAGTTATCTTGTGATTTTTCTAAAAATTGAATAGTTTTTGAGTTATAGGCGATTTCAAATCTGAAAAATGCGAAAATACGCATTTTCGAGGCTTAAAAACGCATATTTAAATTAGTATTTTTGAGGTTGCCAAATACTTAAATTGTAGTTTAAACATTCATTTTTAAGATTCTGAAGAGAGATCCGGCCTAACTTCAATTTAGACCGTTGTTATTTAATTGTTAATTATGCGTGTCCACCCGATTTTTTTGCCGTTGCGAAGGACTTTTTTTCAACAATTTCCTATTTTCCTCCGAAATTTTTTTTTTAAATTCTTTGGGACATTCTAAATAAAAAAAGTTTGTTGTCATTTTTCTCAAAAGTTTTAATAATAGTTTTAAAGTTATAGCGATTTAAAATCCAAAAATACATAAACATATGCATTTTTGGATTTGGGGACGAGAACGAAAAACAGCCTAAATGGTAGGCCGTAAAATCCACAGCCTTTGACCAAAATGGAGAAGTAATATATGGATTGACGAGTCTTTTCCTAAACTTTAAGATGGGATTTGGCTCAATTTTCAATTCAGTCAGGTTTAGAAAATCGAAAATTTCGTGTATATAGTGTCGCATGTAGGGGTGTTGTGCGCCACTGGCCAGAACTGCCGTTCTCTGGTAATTTTCAAAATTAGATGTGCATTGGAAAAGTAATGATCAGTACTATCAGAAGCCGCAAAGGTCGACCTTATATTTTTGAAATTTTTGGTACTTTTGAGAACAAGAAAGAAAAACAGACCCTAAATAGGAATAGACGTAAAATCCACACCCTATGACCAAAATGAAATGTTCACATGTGGATGGGCGAGTCTTTTGCTAAACTTTAATTTTTTAATTCAGTCAGATTTAGAAAATCGAAAAGTTCGTGTAGGTATATAATATATACTATACTATATTATAGTGTCGCATGTAGAGGGGTTGTGCGCCACTAGCGAGAATTGCCGTTTTCTGTGGTCGCCTTGGTTGCATTCTCTCCCAAATGATCTAGTACTTACGACACTAGTGATAAGACAATCCGAGTTCATATCCCAGCTATCCTAATAATTATGTAAGTATGGTCGGCAAATGAACTCGGATTGCCCAATCAAACTTATATCGGAACCGCAACAGCATCGTAACCACTACAAGTACATAAACCATGATTGATTAATAATATTGATTTTTTCGATATAAACTAAGTTTCGATAACCAATAAATCGAAAACTATTAATTTTATCAAAAAAATATAAAACATTTTTTGCTTACAATTTTTCCCAACATTTGCGGTTGAAATATAATAAAAAATTTCCATCCGCGAGATGGGGTTGCAACCACCCCATGGTAAAAGCGTCTTTCGGCATCATATATATTTTGATCCTTGGACTATCCACTACTTATTGTCAAATTTTCAAGCAAATCGATCCATTCTGTAAAAATTGCGAAGTGAAAAGTTTCAGTTCCTGGACTATTGGAGCTCTATAACTTCTGAAGGGCTGAACTGATGTTGATCACTAAACATGAGTTTAAAACGTATTGACAAGTAGTATCTGATGCATCCAATATCAAGTATGATAACTGAACGTATTACAGGAATTATTAAGCTTGAAGAACGGTTTTTACCATAAGAAATAGATTTGATCATACTTATGAAGCCTATAACTCAGAGGCGTAGCTACCGCCGTATCAATTATACGGGGCCCCCGGTATTCAGGGGTCCCAACGGAGCATGTCGAAACAAAATTCCATTCAAAAAATTGAACAACACATTCTGCAATTATTTCACTATTAAAACGCTTTGAAACAATGTACATATTTTTTATTGTTGGGATATCGACATTTTCGTGTAATGGATTCTTTATTATAAACTATATTTATGTACTGTACAAGTACCTATCTATTTTCTGCCTCTCGCCGTTCTATAACAACTGACGTTTTTTGTATTCAAGCTACTTCTTATTGTCTATTCACCGTTGGCTGTGTGAGACATTGTATAATGTATAATGCGAAATTGCAATATTTGTAATCGCTTTACCTTTGATAATTTGAAACATTGAAACACTGTGTATTGTTTGCGTATATTTTCGTGTAGGTAATCTGTTCTTTATCTATAAATTGTAGTTAGGTATATCTATTTGCCGGTCGCTCGCCGTTAAAGAACAGAGCTTCTTTGTTTACGCTCCTTTTCAATGTCTATTCACCCTTGGCTTGAAAAAACTGAATCTGTTTTAAAACAATGAGTCTCACTTCAAATCTGTTTTTTGACTTTGGATTATTAGAGTTTATTAGATTTATTATTATTAGTATTATGCGCTGAACTTATTAGTTCTTAAGGTTGTATTATGCAATTTGCAATTTATTTAAATTTTGCAATATACAGGGTGTTTCATTAATAATTGGAAATAATTTAGTTGTATATTTCTGGGCACAAAATATGTATTAAGATTTAACCCAAATCACCTAGTCTGAAAATGCTTCTTACAGAAGCTAGAAGTCTTTGAAAAGGCATCTTGTAATTAGTTTTTTTAAATACCTCCAGAACGCTTCTATTCAGAGAAACCAAAACTGGTACGCCTATTTATCTTCCTTTTTTATCTTTAACTTTTAAGCCTTTTTGACACTGGATTATTAAACTGTGAGGCATTCTACTAATAAAAGGTACTCTTGCTTTAAGTCGGTAGGATACACCTTTTTCTAGAAATGCCGATTTGAAAATTTTGTGTTTTTTTAATTTGAAAAAAAATTTCAAAAAAAAACTATGAAAACAATAAACGAAAACTGGTATAGTATAGTATAGTTGATCCAAAAGATGGCATAACCCAGACATCCAAAGTGAAAGTTATCCTTCAACACCAGATTGTTCTATATGGGCCACACAATATCCAGAAAAAAGTCACACCATTTTGAGCGTCGAGTTTGGGGGGGAGAGGGGGGAGAAATCGGTAAATTCGTAGTTTTTTAAGTTTTTCGCCAATATTTCTAAAACTATGCGGTTTAGCATGAACAACCTTCTATATAAAATTGTTCTACATTAAATTTGAAATAAAAAATGCCCTATGCATAATCTTTCTAAAATGAATGGTTCCAAAGTTACGGAGGTAGTATAGTATAACTGGTCCAAAAAAAGGCCTAACCCAAACATCCAAAGTAAAAGTTTTCCTTCAACACCAAACTGTTCTGTATGGTCCACATATTGTTCAGTAAAAAGTTACACCATTTTGAGCCTCCGGTTTGGGAGGGAGATGGGAGAGAAGCCGGTAAATTAGTAGTTTTTTTAGGTTTTTCGTCAATATTTCTAAAGTATGCTTTAGCGTAAACGTTATATACAAAAATGTTCTACTAGAAATTTAAAACAAAAAATGTTGTATACATAATTGTTATAAAATCAACGGCTCCAGAGCTACGGAGGGTGAAGTGTCGAGGTTTTCGATACTTTTTATATTTTTGGGCAATATTTATGATATAACTATACCAAAAACCCAGACATCCAAAGTGAAAGTTATCTTCCAACACCAAATTGTTCTATATGGTCCACATAGTTCAGAAAAAAGTCACACCATTTTGAACGTCGGGTTTGGGGGGGGGGGGAGAGGGGGGAGAAATCGGTAAATATAAAAAGTATCGAAAACCTCCACTTTTCACCCTCCGTAACTCTGGAACCGTTGATTTTATAACAATTATGTATCGAACGTTTTTTGTTTTAAATTTTATATAGAACATTTTTCTATAGAACATTCCTTACGCTAAAGCATAGTTTTAGAAATATTGACGAAAAACGTAAAAAAACTACTAATTTACCGACTTCTCCCCTATCTCCCCCCCCCCCCCAAACCGGATGCTCAAAATGGTGTAACTTTTTACTGAACAATATGTGGACCATATATAGGGTGTCCCAAAAGTAGTGGAACGGTCGAATATTCCGCGAATTAAACATCGGATCGAAAAACTGAAAAATACTTGTTCAATCATTTTCAAAAATCTATCCAATGACACCAAACACCAACCCCCACTACACCCCCTGGAGGTGGGGTGGGGGGTAACTTTAAAATCTCAAATGGAAACCCCTAGTTTTTCTTGCAGATTTGGATTCGTTACGTAAAAGTAGGTAACTTTTATTCAAGACATTTTTTCGAGCTGTGGATAGATGGCGCTACAATTGGAGAAAACGATTTATCCTGATACCATAGGTAAATTATAGAAACGGTCTAATATCTCGAAAAATACACTTCCAAATGAGAAACCAAAAAACAGGTTTTTAATATTTTTCGAAAACCTATCGACAAACACCAAACATGACCCTCTAACCCACCCCGTGGAGATGGGGTGGGGGGTAAATTTAAAATCTTAAATAGCAACCCCCACTTTTTATTGCAGATTCGAATTCGTCATGAAAAATTAAACAACATTTATTTGAAACATTTTTTAAAATTGCTGACAGATAGCGCTAATAAATCGTATTTTTCCAATTAAAGCGCCATCTATCAACAATTCTAAAAAATGTTTTGAATAAATGTTGCTTAATTTTTCCTGACGAATCCAAATCTGTAATAAAAAGTGGGGGTTGCTATTTAAGATTTTAAAGTTACCCCCCACCCCACCTCCAGGGGGTGGGTTGGAGGGTCATGTTTAGTGTTATTCGATAGGTTTTCCAAAAGTATTCAAAACCTTTTTATTTGGTTTCTCATTTGGAAGTGTATTTCTCGAGATATTAGACCGTTTCTATAATTTACCTATGGTATCAGGATAAATCGTTTTTCCCAATTATAGCGCCATCTATCCACAGTTCGAAAAAATGACTTGAATAAAAGTTACTTACTTTTACGTAACGAATCCAAATCTGCAAGAAAAACTAGGGGTTTCCATTTGAGATTTTAAAGTTACCCCACCCCCCACCCCACCTCCAAGGGGTGTAGTGGGGGTTGGCGTTTAGTGTCATTGGATAGATTTTTGAAAATGATTGAACATGTATTTTTCAGTTTTTCGATCCGATGTTTAGTTCGCGAAATATTCGACCGTTCCACTACTTTTGGGACACTCTGTATAACAATTTTGTGTTGAAGGAAATCTTTTACTTTGGATGTCTGGGTTAGGCCTTTTTTTGGACCAATTATACTATACTACCTCCGTAACTTTGGAACCGTTCATTTTAGAAGGGTTATGCATAGAGCCTTTTTTATTTCAAATTTAATGTAGAACAATTTTGTGTAGGTTGTTCATGCTAAACCGCTTAGTTTTAGAAATATTGACGAAAAACGTAAAAAACTACGAATTTGCAGATTTCTCCCCCCTCACCCCCCAAACCCGACGCTCAAAATGGTGTGACTTTTTTCTGGACATTGTGTGGACCATATAGAACAATTTGGTGTTGAAGGATAACTTTCACTTTGGATGTCTGGGTTTGGGTCTAACTATACCATACTAGTACGTTTATTCTAGAGATGAATCGATCTCATCAATTGCGAATTTCTAGTGCCGGTCATATGCGTGCGTTTTGGGTAGGTCAACGGTTATTTTATTGCAATATTATTTATGTCTTTAATTTTGAAACATTTTTGACACTAGATTATTAAATTATGAGGTATTCTAGTACTAAAAGTTACTCTTGCTTTAGGTCGGTAAAATAAACCGTTTTTTTGAATTTTTTTTTAAATTTTGGTCAAATTAAAAAAACGAAAAAATTTCAAATCGATTTTTTTAGAAAACGGTGTATCCTACCGTTTAGTACTAGAATACCATACAATTTAATAATCCAGTGTCAAAAATACTTAAAAGTTAAAGACAAAAAAGTTATGTGATAAAATAACTGTTGCCCTACTTAAAGAGGATGCATATAACCGGTACTAGAAACTCGCAATTTATGAAATAGATGTGTGTGTTCTAGAGGTATTTAAAAAAAACTAATTAAAAGGCACCATCTTCAAAGAGCTCCAACTCCCTTAGGAAGCCTTTTCGGAGTAGGTTATTTAGGTTTAACTGTAATATTTTGAGCCCAGAAATCTACAGTTAAAATATTTCCAATTATTAATGAAACACTCTATATTGTTTTGTTTTATTTCATTATCTTTTATTTTGTAATAATATTGACGATTTGTGTAATTTCAGTAAACTGTATTTGTTGTTGTTTTTTCCTACTCTTTGTACCTACGCTTTGTCCATAAAATTCTAAAATTTTCAGTGACAATTATGTAGGTATATTTCTATTCTATTCTACACACGCGTTTTTGCTGCTTTTGTTGAACATTTTTTTTAGCACTATCCAATATCAGTCGTGGAAAAGAGCCCCGCGACAAACTTTGATAGGGGGCACCTGTGGGGCTAGCTATGCCACTGCTATAACTAAAAAATTCGAATTTTCCCAGATATGAGATATACACCGTTAGACGCGTCCTGAGCCCTCCTACAAACGCTCAGTTATTGGCGCAATTCGTAGGTTGAAATTTTGAGTAATTGTCGAAAAACCAAAATTTTCAAAGTTTAATTTTTCAGTTTTTCGGCTATGGTGAGCAGTGTGTATGTTTCAGGTTGATCGCTTAAGCACCATTTGAAAGCTTAACTCAACCCTATTGATTTGGTGTATTTTCGGTTTTCCTGTCTCTCCTTGAACCCAAGATATATACGCCCAAAAAATATGCTATTTTGTATCTATCTAGTCCTCTAGCTGGCTTACGGGTAGTCAGAAGTCAAAAATTAGACCGGTTCTGAATCGGCCCTCACACCCTCTTGAAACAGAGAAAAAAAATTCAGATCGGTGTAACTTTTCCACACACATACATACATTACCAGAGAACGCCAGTTCTCGCCAGTGGCGTACACCTACACCCCCTACACGCAACACTATATATATACACGAAATTTTTGATTTTCTAAATCTGACTGAATTGAAAATTGGGCCAACTCCCAACTTAAAGTTCAGGAAAAGACTCACCCATTCATATGTCAACCATCCATTTTGGTCCAAGGGTGTGGATTTTACGGTCCTTCCTATTTAGGGTCTGTTTTTCGTTCTCGTCCCCAAAACTCCCAAAAACTTCGAAAATTTAACTCCGACCTTTGCGGCTTCTAATAGTACTGATCATTACTTTCCAACACATGTTTAATTTTGAAAATCGGTTATACCGTTCAAGAGTCACCGAGCTCAGAAATATAAGTTAATTTTTATTCAAAAAAGGGAAACTGTTTGTGGATATGTATGTATGTGTGTATGTGTGTGGAAAAGTTAAACCGATCTGAATTATTTTTTCTGTGTTTTAAGAGGGGGTGAGGGCCGATTCAGAACCGGTGTAGTTTGTAAGTTTTGACTACCCATAAGCAAGCTATAGGACTTGGTAGGTACAAAACGGCATATTTTTTGGCGGTATATAACTTCGGTTCAAAAAGAGATAGGAGAACAGTAAATACACCAAATCAATAGTGTTGAGTTAAGCTTTCAAATGGTGTCTAAGCTGTCAGGATCAGACATACACACGGCTCAGTATAGCCGAAAAACTGAAAAACTAAACTTTAAAAATTTTGGTTTTTCGACAATTACTCAAAATTTCAAACTCAAAATTTCAACCTACGAATTACGCCAATAACTGAGCTTTTGTAGAAGGACTCTAGACGAATCTAACGGTGTATACCTTATATCCGGGAAAATTCGAATTTTTAAGTTATAGGCTTCATAAGTATGATCAAACCTATTTCTTATGGAAAAAACGGTTTTTCAAGCTCAATAATTCCTGTAATAGCTTCAGTTATCATACTTGACCTTAGATGCAAAAGATACTACTTGTCAATACGTTTCAAACTCATGTTAAGTGAACAAAATGGGTTAAGCCGTTTAGAAGTTATAATCCAATTAACGTATATTCCCTAAATAGTTTATGTAGTTGTAGCGGTTACGACGCTAAATTTGATCTGGCAACGG